>NC_088409.1:59294263-60611763 GCF_034236695.1 Oncorhynchus nerka | reverse complement strand
CAGCACCCAGCAAGTGGGGAAGTGAAGGAGTAAACATTGGTTCAAAAGAGGCAGCTGATCCAGTGAAGGTTTTCGGCTGAGGAGACGGAGTTTACCGTAACAGGTGATCTGGTGTGTCTGTGTGTGCGTGAGTGAGTGAGTGAGTGAGTGAGTAGGTTGTTGTATGGTTGTGATTCTACCACCAGGCAGTGAGCCTAACCTTCAGGGAGATGTTCATGTCATCAGAGACTGCAGCTCTCTACCTAGAAGGTCCGGCAAACACAAACCCCGTGCCTTACTACAGATATAGTAACATACATTCAGCCTAGCCACTCTTCTCTCTTCAGCACCAGACCAATCCGTCATTGAGTGAACGGATGACATACACAGACAGACATGGTGAATAGGTTATCCAGTCGTTACCTCAAGAAGGGGTCGATACTTTTAAACGTCAAACAGATTACGTCAGCACATTATAAAACGCCCTGTAGCACAATCTGCTGCTGTGTCCATGACCCTCCAGCAACCTCTCCCCATGGCAACGAATACACTCCGGGAACACAGATTAGAACGTTCTGCAGGCGCCACGGGACCCCAGGTCCGATCTCCATGGTTATGGGGGGCAGAGGAAGATCCCTCAGGTGATGAACATGTGACGGTAAGGGTTTTTAGTCTGTCCTGTTACCGTGGCAACAGTCTCCGCCTCCCCCCCCCCCCCCCCCAGGCTCCTTGGTTTAAGACACACGTTGCTCCAGAGATATTACCACGTCTCAAAACGCAGTCAGTCAGAGCGTCGGAGAGGATCACCAAGAGAACGGATCTTTCACATGGAGCAATGAGAAGATCGAAGATGGTGTATCATTTTTTTCTCGGTCATCGTTGCTATGTGTCACGCAGGCTAAAACTTCACGGAAACCAACAGGGCTTTCGACCCAAGTGGAAAACGTCTTTGTTCAACTCCGTGGTTGTGAGGACAACATTTCTTAACATCTTGGATAAATCTCAGATATTTGGAATTGATAAGCATTACATGTACCGTAAGTGCGATCAAGCAGTTCCTGTCCCACAAACAAATCAGCGCCAACCAAACACTGCCGCCTGCTATAACAGGTATAGGCCTCAGGGGCAATTTATGCTCGATCCGGAAATACGGTCGGAGACCCTGTATGGATGGTGTGACCCAATTGCGGATCCTCACGCAGGCTCGCAGAGGACAAATTGAGCTCTGTACCGCGCCTCTCCACATAGCTCCGCATTGACATGATTGCTTGATGGTAGGTGAGGGCGGGAGGTCCTGTATAAAACACAAACTCACTTCTTTCACAACAGCTCTGCGCCACATCGGTAAAGCACAAAAAGTATGAATGCACCAGACTTCTGCAGTGGCTGAATCATCGTAAAATGCTGCACGACCAATGAGGACGTCGGATTGAGCATGCAGCATCTTTATGCAGATGATACAGTCTTATACTCAGCTGGCCCCCCCTTAAATGCTCTACAACAAAGCTTTATTATTGTCCAACAAGCTTTCTCTGCCCTTAACCTTGTTCTGAACACCTCCAAAACAAAGGTCATGTGGTTTGGTAAGAAGAATGCCCCTCTTTACTACCTCTGAGGGTTTAGAGCCTGAGGTAGTCACCTCATACAAGTACTTGGGAGTATGGCTAGAAGGTACACTGTCCTTCTCTCAGCACATATCAAAGCTGCAGGCTAAGGTTAAATCTAGACTTGGCTTCCTCTATTGTAATCTCTCCTCTTTCACCCCAGCTGCCAAACTAACCCTGATTCAGATGACCATCCTACCCATGCTAGATTACGGAGACGTAATTTATAGATCGACAGGTAAGGGTGCTCTCGAGCTGCTAGATGTCCTTTACCATTCGGCCATCAGATTTGCCACCAAAGCTCCTTATAGGACACATCACTGCACTCTATTTGCCTCTGTAAACTGGCATCTCTTTATTGCCGTTGCAAGACCCACTGGTTGTTGCTTATTTTTAAAACCTTCTTAGGCCTCACTCCCCCCTATCTGAGATACCTACTGCAGCCCTCATCCTCCACATACAACACCCGTTCTGCCAGTCACATTCTGTTAAATGTCCCCAAAGCACACACATCCCTGGGTCGCTCCTCTTTTCAGTTCGCTGCAGCTGCCGACTGGAACGAGCTGCAAAAAACCCTCAAACTGGACAGTTCTCTCTTCATTCAAAGTCTCAATCAAGGACACTCTTACTGAAAGTTGTGGCTGCTTCACGTGATGTATTGTTGTCTCTACCTTCTTGCCCTTTGTGCTGTTGTCTGTGCCAAATAATGTTTGTACCATGTTTTGTGCTGCTACCATGTGGGGCTGCTGCCATGTTGTGTTGCTACCATGTTGTTGTCATGTTGTGTTGTTGCCATGCTATGTTGTTATCTTAGGTCTCTCTTTATGTAGTGTTGTGGAGTCTCTCTTGTCATGATGTATGTTCTGTCCTATATTTTAATATTATTTTGAATTTTTAATTTCCAGCCCCCGTCCCCACAGGAGGCCTTTTGGCTTTTGAAAGGACACCATTGTAAATAATAATTTGTTCTTAACTGACTTGCCAAGTTAAATAAAGGTTAAATAAAATAAATAAAATAATAATAATGCCCAGGAGTTGAGGAGAACCAAGGACGCACCTCCCTCTAGTGGTGAGATGAGAAAGAACAGGGGGGAAATGCGTTGTTTCTCCTCAATACAAGACTGGAATTACATTGACTCACTCCTCTGGTTCCCTCCAGTGGGCAAAACATATATGACACGTTGACGGCGACGACAGACTAATACTGTAGGTCACTGAACGAAAAGAGGCCTAAAAGGCAAATGTGATTCAGAGGGTGAGCTTGGTTAACAGAGAACTCATGTGAAAACATGTGTTCAGTTAAATTAAAATAGTATTGGACTGGTTACGGCTTGAATAGTAACACCGTCTTGAAGGAAGCCGAGGAAGCCACTGATACTGTATTACTGCACTGATACTGTTTTACTACACTGAAACTGTTTTACTGCACTGATACTGTTTTACTACACTGATACTGTTTTACTGCACTGATACTGTTTTACTACACTGATACTGTATTACTACACTGATACTGTATTACTGCACTGATACTGTTTTACTGCACTGATACTGTATTACTACACTGATACTGTATTACTGCACTGATACTGTTTTACTACACTGATACTGTTTTACTGCACTGATACTGTATTACTGCCCCGATACTGTATTACTGCACTGATACTGTATTACTGCACTGATACTGTTTTACTGCGCTGATACTGTTTTGCTGCACTGATACTGTTTTACTACACAGATACTGTATTACTGCACTGATACTGTTTTACTGCACTGATACTGTATTACTACACTGATACTGTATTACTACTGCACTGATAATGTATTACTACACTGATACTGTATTACTGCACTGATACTGTTTTACTACACTGATACTGTATTACTGCACCGATACTGTTTTACTACACTGATACTGTTTTACTGCACACTGATGCCCTTTGAAACTGTTTTACTACACTGATACTGTATTACTGCACTGATACTGTATTACTGCACTGATACTGTATTACTACACTGATACTGTATTACTGCACTGATACTGTATTACTACACTGCTACTGTATTACTGCACTGATACTGTATTACTACACTGATACTGTTTTACTACACCGATACTGTATTACTGCACCGATACTGTTTTACTACACCGATACTGTATTACTGCACCGATACTGTTTTACTGCACCGATACTGTTTTACTACACTGATACTGTATTACTGCACCGATACTGTTTTACTGCACTGATACTGTATTACTGCACTGATACTGTATTACTGCCCCGATACTGTATTAATGCACTGATACTGTATTACTGCACTGATACTGTATTACTGCACTGAAACTGTTTTACTACACTGATACTGTTTTACTACACTGATACTGTATTACTGCACCGATACTGTTTTACTACACTGATACTGTATTACTGCACTGATACTGTATTACTGCCCCGATACTGTATTAATGCACTGATACTGTATTACTGCACTGATACTGTATTACTGCACTGAAACTGTTTTACTACACTGATACTGTTTTACTGCACTGATACTGTATTACTGCACTGATACTGTTTTACTGCACTGATACTGTATTACTGCACTGATACTGTTTTACTGCACTGATACTGTTTTACTGCACTGATACTGTATTACTGCACTGATACTGTATTAATGCCCCGATACTGTTTTACTACACTGATACTGTATTACTGCACTGAAACTGTTTTACTACACTGATACTGTTTTACTGCACTGATACTGTTTTACTGCACTGATACTGTATTACTGCACCGATACTGTTTTACTGCACTGATATTGTATTACTGCACTGATACTGTATTACTGCCCCGATACTGTATTAATGCACTGATACTGTATTACTGCACTGATACTGTATTACTGCACTGATACTGTTTTACTGCACTGATACTGTTTTGCTGCACTGATACTGTTTTACTACACAGATACTGTATTACTGCACTGATACTGTTTTACTGCACTGATACTGTATTACTGCACTGATACTGTATTACTACTGCACTGATACTGTATTACTACACTGATACTGTATTACTGCACTGATACTGTTTTACTGCATTGATACTGTTTTACTACACTGATACTGTATTACTGCACCGATACTGTTTTACTACACTGATACTGTTTTACTGCACTGATACTGTATTACTGCCCCGAAACTGTTTTACTACACTGATACTGTATTACTGCACTGATACTGTATTACTGCACTGATACTGTATTACTACACTGATACTGTATTACTGCACTGATACTGTATTACTACACTGATACTGTATTACTACACTGATACTGTATTACTACTGCACTGATACTGTTTTACTACACCGATACTGTATTACTGCACCGATACTGTTTTACTACACCGATACTGTATTACTGCACCGATACTGTTTTACTGCACCGATACTGTTTTACTACACTGATACTGTATTACTGCACCGATACTGTTTTACTGCACTGATACTGTATTACTGCACTGATACTGTATTACTGCCCCGATACTGTATTAATGCACTGATACTGTATTACTGCACTGATACTGTATTACTGCACTGAAACTGTTTTACTACACTGATACTGTTTTACTGCACTGATACTGTATTACTACACTGATACTGTATTACTGCACTGATACTGTTTTACTGCACTGATACTGTATTACTACACTGATACCGTATTACTACACTGATACTGTATTACTACTGCACTGATACTGTTTTACTACACTGATACTGTATTACTGCACTGATACTGTTTTACTGCACTGATACTGTTTTACTACACTGATACTGTATTACTGCACCGATACTGTTTTACTACACTGATACTGTTTTACTGCACTGATACTGTATTACTGCCCCGAAACTGTTTTACTACACTGATACTGTATTACTGCACTGATACTGTATTACTGCACTGATACTGTATTACTACACTGCTACTGTATTACTGCACTGATACTGTATTACTACACTGATACTGTATTACTACACTGATACTGTATTACTACTGCACTGATACTGTTTTACTACACCGATACTGTATTACTGCACCGATACTGTTTTACTACACCGATACTGTATTACTGCACCGATACTGTTTTACTGCACCGATACTGTATTAATGCACTGATACTGTATTACTGCACCGATACTGTTTTACTACACCGATACTGTATTACTGCACCGATACTGTTTTACTGCACCGATACTGTATTAATGCACTGATACTGTATTACTGCACTGATACTGTATTACTGCACTGAAACTGTTTTACTACACTGATACTGTTTTACTGCACTGATACTGTATTACTACACTGATACTGTATTACTGCACTGATACTGTTTTACTGCACTGATACTGTATTACTACACTGATACCGTATTACTACACTGATACTGTATTACTACTGCACTGATACTGTTTTACTACACTGATACTGTATTACTGCACCGATACTGTTTTACTACACCGATACTGTTTTACTACACCGATACTGTATTACTGCACTGATACTGTATTACTGCACTGATACTGTATTACTGCACTGATACTGTTTTACTGCACTGATACTGTTTTACTACACTGATACTGTATTACTGCACTGATACTGTATTACTGCACTGATACTGTATTACTGCACTGATACTGTATTACTGCACTGAAACTGTTTTACTACACTGATACTGTTTTACTACACTGATACTGTATTACTGCACCGATACTGTTTTACTACACTGATACTGTATTACTGCACCGATACTGTTTTACTACACTGATACTGTTTTACTACACTGATACCGTATTACTGCACCGATACTGTTTTACTGCACTGATACTGTATTACTACACTGATACTGTATTACTACTGCACTGATACTGTTTTACTACACTGATACTGTATTACTACACTGATACTGTTTTACTACACTGATACTGTATTACTGCACCGATACTGTTTTACTACACTGATACTGTATTACTGCACCGATACTGTTTTACTACACTGATACTGTTTTACTACACTGATACCGTATTACTGCACCGATACTGTTTTACTGCACTGATACTGTATTACTACACTGATACTGTATTACTACTGCACTGATACTGTTTTACTACACTGATACTGTATTACTGCACCGATACTGTTTTACTACACTGATACTGTTTTACTACACTGATACTGTTTTACTGCACTGATACTGTATTACTACACTGATACTGTATTACTGCACTGATACTGTTTTACTGCACTGATACTGTATTACTACACTGATACTGTATTACTACTGCACTGATACTGTTTTACTACACTGATACTGTATTACTGCACTGATACTGTATTACTGCACTGAAACTGTTTTACTACACTGATACTGTTTTACTACACTGATACTGTATTACTGCACCGATACTGTTTTACTACACTGATACTGTATTACTGCACCGATACTGTTTTACTACACTGATACTGTTTTACTACACTGATACCGTATTACTGCACCGATACTGTTTTACTGCACTGATACTGTATTACTACACTGATACTGTATTACTACTGCACTGATACTGTTTTACTACACTGATACTGTATTACTACACTGATACTGTTTTACTACACTGATACTGTATTACTGCACCGATACTGTTTTACTACACTGATACTGTATTACTGCACCGATACTGTTTTACTACACTGATACTGTTTTACTACACTGATACCGTATTACTGCACCGATACTGTTTTACTGCACTGATACTGTATTACTACACTGATACTGTATTACTACTGCACTGATACTGTTTTACTACACTGATACTGTATTACTGCACCGATACTGTTTTACTACACTGATACTGTTTTACTACACTGATACTGTTTTACTGCACTGATACTGTATTACTACACTGATACTGTATTACTGCACTGATACTGTTTTACTGCACTGATACTGTATTACTACACTGATACTGTATTACTACTGCACTGATACTGTTTTACTACACTGATACTGTATTACTGCACCGATACTGTTTTACTACACTGATACTGTTTTACTACACTGATACCGTATTACTGCACCGATACTGTTTTACTGCACTGATACTTTATTACTGCACCGATACTGTTTTACTACACTGATACTGTTTTACTACACTGATACTGTATTACTGCACCGATACTGTTTTACTACATTTACATTTACATTTAAGTCATTTAGCAGACGCTCTTATCCAGAGCGACTTACAAATTGGTGCTTTCACCTTATGACATCCAGTGGAACAGCCACTTTACAATAGTGCATCTAGGTCTTTTAAGGGGGGAAGGATTACTTTATCCTATCCTAGGTATTCCTTAAAGAGGTGGGGTTTCAGGTGTCTCCGGAAGGTGGTGATTGACTCCGCTGTCCTGGCGTCGTGAGGGAGTTTGTTCCACCATTGGGGGGCCAGAGCAGCGAACAGTTTTGACTGGGCTGAGCGGGAACTGTACTTCCTCAGTGGTAGGGAGGCGAGCAGGCCTCCCTACCCTGATACACTGATACTGTATTACTGCACTGATACTGTATTACTACACTGATACTGTATTACTGCACTGATACTGTATTACTACACTGATACTGTATTACTGCACTGATACTGTATTACTGCACTAATACTGTATTACTACACTGATACTGTATTACTACACTGATACTGTATTACTACTGCACTGATACTGTTTTACTACACTGATGCTGTATTACTGCACCGATACTGTTTTACTACACCGATACTGTATTACTGCACTGATACTGTTTTACTACACCGATACTGTTTTACTACACCGATACTGTATTACTGCACTGATACTGTATTACTGCACTGATACTGTTTTACTGCACTGATACTGTTTTACTGCACTGATACTGTATTACTGCACTGATACTGTATTACTACACTGATACTGTATTACTGCACTGATACTGTATTACTACACTGATACTGTATTACTGCACTAATACTGTATTACTACACTGATACTGTATTACTACACTGATACTGTATTACTACTGCACTGATACTGTTTTACTACACTGATGCTGTATTACTGCACCGATACTGTTTTACTACACCGATACTGTATTACTGCACTGATACTGTTTTACTACACCGATACTGTTTTACTACACCGATACTGTATTACTGCACTGATACTGTATTACTGCACTGATACTGTTTTACTGCACTGATACTGTTTTACTACACTGATACTGTATTACTGCACTGATACTGTATTACTGCACTGATACTGTATTACTACACTGATACTGTATTACTGCACTGAAACTGTTTTACTACACTGATACTGTTTTACTACACTGATACTGTATTACTGCACCGATACTGTTTTACTACACTGATACTGTATTACTGCACTGATACTGTATTACTGCCCCGATACTGTATTAATGCACTGATACTGTATTACTGCACTGATACTGTATTACTGCACTGAAACTGTTTTACTACACTGATACTGTTTTACTGCACTGATACTGTATTACTGCACTGATACTGTATTACTGCACTGATACTGTATTACTACACTGATACTGTATTACTGCACTGATACTGTATTACTGCACTGATACTGTATTACTGCACCGATACTGTTTTACTGCACTGATACTTTATTACTGCACCGATACTGTTTTACTATACTGATACTGTTTTACTACACTGATACTGTATTACTGCACCGATACTGTTTTACTGCACTGATACTGTATTACTGCACTGATACTGTTTTACTACACCGATACTGTATTACTGCACCGATACTGTATTACTGCCCCGATACTGTTTTACTACACTGATACTGTATTACTGCACTGATACTGTATTACTGCACTGATACTGTTTTACTGCACTGATACTGTATTACTGCACTGATACTGTTTTACTACACCGATACTGTATTACTGCACCGATACTGTATTACTGCCCCGATACTGTTTTACTACACTGATACTGTATTACTGCACTGATACTGTATTACTGCACCGATACTGTATTACTACACTGATACTGTATTACTACACTGATACTGTATTACTGCACCGATACCGTTTTACTACACCGATACTGTTTTACTACACCGATACTGTTTTACTGCACCGATACTGTTTTACTACACTGATACTGTATTACTGCACTGATACTGTTTTACTGCACTGATATTGTATTACTGCACTGATACTGTATTACTGCACTGATACTGTATTACTGCACTGATACTGTATTACTGCACTGAAACTGTTTTACTACACTGATACTGTTTTACTGCACACTGTATTACTACACTGATACTGTATTACTGCACTGATACTGTTTTACTGCACTGATACTGTATTACTACACTGATACTGTATTACTACTGCACTGATACTGTATTACTACACTGATACTGTATTACTGCACTGATACTGTTTTACTGCACCGATACTGTTTTACTACACTGATACTGTATTACTGCACCGATACTGTTTTACTACACTGATACTGTTTTACTGCACTGATACTGTATTACTGCACTGATACTGTATTACTACACTGATACTGTATTACTGCACTGATACTGTATTACTACACTGAAACTGTTTTAATACACTGATACTGTTTTACTGCACTGATACTGTATTACTACACTGATACTGTATTACTGCACTGATACTGTTTTACTGCACTGATACTGTATTACTACACTGATACTGTATTACTACTGCACTGATACTGTTTTACTACACTGATACTGTATTACTGCACCGATACTGTTTTACTACACTGATACTGTATTACTGCACCGATACTGTTTTACTACACTGATACTGTTTTACTACACTGATACCGTATTACTGCACCGATACTGTTTTACTGCACTGATACTTTATTACTGCACCGATACTGTTTTACTACACTGATACTGTATTACTGCACTGATACTGTATTACTACACTGATACTGTATTACTGCACTGATACTGTATTACTACACTGATACTGTATTACTGCACTGATACTGTATTACTACACTGATACTGTATTACTGCACTAATACTGTATTACTACACTGATACTGTATTACTACACTGATACTGTATTACTACTGCACTGATACTGTTTTACTACACTGATACTGTATTACTGCACTGATACTGTATTACTGCACTGATACTGTTTTACTGCACTGATACTGTATTACTGCACTGATACTGTTTTACTACACCGATACTGTATTACTGCACCGATACTGTATTACTGCCCCGATACTGTTTTACTACACTGATACTGTATTACTGCACTGATACTGTATTACTGCACTGATACTGTATTACTACACTGATACTGTATTACTACACTGATACTGTATTACTGCACCGATACTGTTTTACTACACTGATACTGTTTTACTACACCGATACTGTATTACTGCACCGATACTGTTTTACTACACTGATACTGTATTACTGCACTGATACTGTTTTACTGCACTGATATTGTATTACTGCACTGATACTGTATTACTACTGATACTGTATTAATGCACTGATACTGTATTACTGCACTGATACTGTATTACTGCACTGAAACTGTTTTACTACACTGATACTGTTTTACTGCACTGATACTGTATTACTACACTGATACTGTATTACTGCACTGATACTGTTTTACTGCACTGATACTGTATTACTACACTGATACTGTATTACTACTGCACTGATACTGTTTACTACACTGATACTGTATTACTGCACTGATACTGTTTTACTGCACTGATACTGTTTTACTACACTGATACTGTATTACTGCACCGATACTGTTTTACTACACTGATACTGTTTTACTGCACTGATACTGTATTACTGCACTGATACTGTATTACTACACTGATACTGTATTACTGCACTGATACTGTATTACTACACTGAAACTGTTTTAATACACTGATACTGTTTTACTGCACTGATACTGTATTACTACACTGATACTGTATTACTGCACTGATACTGTTTTACTGCACCGATACTGTTTTACTACACTGATACTGTATTACTGCACCGATACTGTTTTACTACACTGATACTGTTTTACTGCACTGATACTGTATTACTGCACTGATACTGTATTACTACACTGATACTGTATTACTGCACTGATACTGTATTTACACTGAAACTGTTTTACTACACTGATACTGTTTTACTGCACTGATACTGTATTACTACACTGATACTGTATTACTGCACTGATACTGTTTTACTGCACTGATACTGTATTACTACACTGATACTGTATTACTACTGCACTGATACTGTTTTACTACACTGATACTGTATTACTGCACCGATACTGTTTTACTACACTGATACTGTATTACTGCACCGATACTGTTTTACTACACTGATACTGTTTTACTACACTGATACCGTATTACTGCACCGATACTGTTTTACTGCACTGATACTGTATTACTGCACTGATACTGTATTACTACACTGATACTGTATTACTGCACCGATACTGTTTTACTACACTGATACTGTATTACTGCACTGATACTGTATTACTACACTGATACTGTATTACTGCACTGATACTGTATTACTACACTGATACTGTATTACTGCACTGATACTGTATTACTACACTGATACTGTATTACTACACTGATACTGTATTACTGCACTGATACTGTTTTACTACACTGATACTGTATTACTGCACTGATACTGTATTACTGCACTGATACTGTTTTACTGCACTGATACTGTATTACTGCACTGATACTGTTTTACTACACCGATACTGTATTACTGCACCGATACTGTATTACTGCCCCGATACTGTTTTACTACACTGATACTGTATTACTGCACTGATACTGTATTACTGCACCGATACTGTATTACTACACTGATACTGTATTACTACACTGATACTGTATTACTGCACCGATACCGTTTTACTACACCGATACTGTTTTACTACACCGATACTGTTTTACTGCACCGATACTGTTTTACTACACTGATACTGTATTACTGCACTTATACTGTTTTACTGCACTGATATTGTATTACTGCACTGATACTGTATTACTACCCCGATACTGTATTAATGCACTGATACTGTATTACTGCACTGATACTGTATTACTGCACTGAAACTGTTTTACTACACTGATACTGTTTTACTGCACTGATACTGTATTACTACACTGATACTGTATTACTGCACTGATACTGTTTTACTGCACTGATACTGTATTACTACACTGATACTGTATTACTACTGCACTGATACTGTATTACTACACTGATACTGTATTACTGCACTGATACTGTTTTACTGCACCGATACTGTTTTACTACACTGATACTGTATTACTGCACCGATACTGTTTTACTACACTGATACTGTTTTACTGCACTGATACTGTATTACTGCACTGATACTGTATTACTACACTGATACTGTATTACTGCACTGATACTGTATTACTACACTGAAACTGTTTTAATACACTGATACTGTTTTACTGCACTGATACTGTATTACTACACTGATACTGTATTACTGCACTGATACTGTTTTACTGCACTGATACTGTATTACTACACTGATACTGTATTACTACTGCACTGATACTGTTTTACTACACTGATACTGTATTACTGCACCGATACTGTTTTACTACACTGATACTGTATTACTGCACCGATACTGTTTTACTACACTGATACTGTTTTACTACACTGATACCGTATTACTGCACCGATACTGTTTTACTGCACTGATACTTTATTACTGCACCGATACTGTTTTACTACACTGATACTGTTTTACTACACTGATACTGTTTTACTGCACTGATACTGTATTACTGCACTGATACTGTATTACTACACTGATACTGTATTACTGCACTGATACTGTATTACTACACTGATACTGTATTACTGCACTGATACTGTATTACTACACTGATACTGTATTACTGCACTGATACTGTATTACTACACTGATACTGTATTACTACACTGATACTGTATTACTACTGCACTGATACTGTTTTACTACACTGATACTGTATTACTGCACCGATACTGTTTTACTACACCGATACTGTATTACTGCACTGATACTGTATTACTACTGCACTGATACTGTATTACTACTGCACTGATACTGTTTTACTACACTGATACTGTATTACTGCACCGATACTGTTTTACTACACCGATACTGTTTTACTACACCGATACTGTATTACTGCACTGATACTGTTTTACTGCACTGATACTGTTTTACTACACTGATACTGTATTACTGCACTGATACTGTATTACTGCACTGATACTGTATTACTGCACAGATACTGTATTACTACACTGATACTGTATTACTGCACTGATACTGTATTACTGCACTGAAACTGTTTTACTACACTGATACTGTTTACTACACTGATACTGTATTACTGCACCGATACTGTTTTACTACACTGATACTGTATTACTGCACTGATACTGTATTACTGCACTGATACTGTTTTACTGCACTGATACTGTATTACTACACTGATACTGTATTACTACTGCACTGATACTGTTTTACTACACTGATACTGTATTACTGCACCGATACTGTTTTACTGCACTGATACTTTATTACTGCACCGATACTGTTTTACTACACTGATACTGTTTTACTACACTGATACTGTATTACTGCACCGATACTGTTTTACTACACTGATACTGTATTACTGCACTGATACTGTTTTACTACTGATACTGTATTACTGCACCGATACTGTATTACTGCCCGATACTGTTTTACTACACTGATACTGTATTACTGCACTGATACTGTATTACTGCACTGATACTGTTTTTACTGCACTGATACTGTATTACTGCACTGATACTGTTTTACTACACTGATACTGTATTACTGCACCGATACTGTATTACTGCCTGATACTGTTTTACTACACTGATACTGTATTACTGCACTGATACTGTATTACTGCACCGATACTGTATTACTACACTGATACTGTATTACTACACTGATACTGTATTACTGCACCGATACCGTTTACTACACGATACTGTTTTACTACACCGATACTGTTTTACTGCACCGATACTGTTTTACTACACTGATACTGTATTACTGCACTGATACTGTTTTACTGCACTGATATTGTATTACTGCACTGATACTGTTTTACTGCACCGATACTGTTTTACTACACTGATACTGTATTACTGCACCGATACTGTTTTACTGCACTGAAACTGTTTTACTACACTGATACTGTTTTACTGCACTGATACTGTATTACTACACTGATACTGTATTACTGCACTGATACTGTTTTACTGCACTGATACTGTATTACTACACTGATACTGTATTACTACTGCACTGATACTGTATTACTACACTGATACTGTATTACTGCACTGATACTGTTTTACTGCACCGATACTGTTTTACTACACTGATACTGTATTACTGCACCGATACTGTTTTACTACACTGATACTGTTTTACTGCACTGATACTGTATTACTGCACTGATACTGTATTACTACACTGATACTGTATTACTGCACTGATACTGTATTTACTGAAACTGTTTTAATACACTGATACTGTTTTACTGCACTGATACTGTATTACTACACTGATACTGTATTACTGCACTGATACTGTTTTACTGCACTGATACTGTATTACTACACTGATACTGTATTACTACTGCACTGATACTGTTTTACTACACTGATACTGTATTACTGCACCGATACTGTTTTACTACACTGATACTGTATTACTGCACCGATACTGTTTTACTACACTGATACTGTTTTACTACACTGATACCGTATTACTGCACCGATACTGTTTTACTGCACTGATACTTTATTACTGCACCGATACTGTTTTACTACACTGATACTGTTTTACTACACTGATACTGTTTTACTGCACTGATACTGTATTACTGCACTGATACTGTATTACTACACTGATACTGTATTACTGCACTGATACTGTATTACTACACTGATACTGTATTACTGCACTGATACTGTATTACTACACTGATACTGTATTACTGCACTGATACTGTATTACTACTGCACTGATACTGTATTACTACTGCACTGATACTGTTTTACTACACTGATACTGTATTACTGCACCGATACTGTTTTACTACACCGATACTGTTTTACTACACCGATACTGTATTACTGCACTGATACTGTTTTACTGCACTGATACTGTTTTACTACACTGATACTGTATTACTGCACTGATACTGTTTTACTACACTGATACTGTATTACTGCACTGATACTGTATTACTGCCCCGATACTGTATTAATGCACTGATACTGTATTACTGCACTGATACTGTATTACTGCACTGAAACTGTTTTACTACACTGATACTGTTTTACTGCACTGATACTGTATTACTGCACTGATACTGTATTACTGCACTGATACTGTATTACTACACTGATACTGTATTACTGCACTGATACTGTATTACTGCACTGATACTGTATTACTGCACCGATACTGTTTTACTGCACTGATACTTATTACTGCACCGATACTGTTTTACTATACTGATACTGTTTTACTACACTGATGCTGTATTACTGCACCGATACTGTTTTACTGCACTGATACTGTATTACTGCACTGATACTGTTTTACTACACCGATACTGTATTACTGCACTGATACTGTATTACTGCCCGATACTGTTTTACTACACTGATACTGTATTACTGCACTGATACTGTATTACTGCACTGATACTGTTTTACTGCACTGATACTGTATTACTGCACTGATACTGTTTTACTACACCGATACTGTATTACTGCACCGATACTGTATTACTGCCCCGATACTGTTTTACTACACTGATACTGTATTACTGCACTGATACTGTATTACTGCACTGATACTGTATTACTACACTGATACTGTATTACTACACTGATACTGTATTACTGCACCGATACCGTTTTACTACACCGATACTGTTTTACTACACCGATACTGTTTTACTGCACCGATACTGTTTTACTACACTGATACTGTATTACTGCACCGATACTGTTTTACTGCACTGATATTGTATTACTGCACTGATACTGTATTACTACCCCGATACTGTATTAATGCACTGATACTGTATTACTGCACTGATACTGTATTACTGCACTGAAACTGTTTTTACACTGATACTGTTTTACTGCACTGATACTGTTTACTACACTGATACTGTATTACTGCACTGATACTGTTTTACTGCACTGATACTGTATTACTACACTGATACTGTATTACTACTGCACTGATACTGTATTACTACACTGATACTGTATTACTGCACTGATACTGTTTTACTGCACTGATACTGTTTTACTGCACTGATACTGTATTACTGCACTGATACTGTTTTACTACACTGATACTGTTTTACTGCACTGATACTGTATTACTGCACTGATACTGTATTACTACACTGATACTGTATTACTGCACTGATACTGTATTACTACACTGAAACTGTTTTAATACACTGATACTGTTTTACTGCACTGATACTGTATTACTACACTGATACTGTATTACTGCACTGATACTGTTTTACTGCACTGATACTGTATTACTACACTGATACTGTATTACTACTGCACTGATACTGTTTTACTACACTGATACTGTATTACTGCACCGATACTGTTTTACTACACTGATACTGTATTACTGCACTGATACTGTTTTACTACACTGATACTGTTTTACTACACTGATACCGTATTACTGCACGATACTGTTTTACTGCACTGATACTTTATTACTGCACCGATACTGTTTTACTACACTGATACTGTTTTACTACACTGATACTGTTTTACTGCACTGATACTGTATTACTGCACTGATACTGTTTTACTGCACTGATACTGTATTACTGCACTGATACTGTATTACTACACTGATGCTGTATTACTGTATTACTACACTGATACTGTATTACTACACTGATACTGTTTTACTGATACTGTATTACTTACTGCACCGATACTGTTTTACTACACTGCACTGATACTGTATTACTACACTGATACTGTATTACTACTGCACTGATACTGTTTTACTACACTGATACTGTATTACTGCACCGATACTGTTTTACTACACTGATACTGTTTTACTGCACTGATACTGTATTACTGCACTGATACTGTTTTACTGCACTGATACTGTTTTACTACACTGATACTGTATTACTGCACTGATACTGTATTACTGCACTGATACTGTATTACTGCACAGATACTGTATTACTACACTGATACTGTATTACTGCACTGATACTGTATTACTGCACTGAAACTGTTTTACTACACTGATACTGTTTACTACACTGATACTGTATTACTGCACCGATACTGTTTTACTACACTGATACTGTATTACTGCACTGATACCGTATTACTGCACCGATACTGTTTTACTGCACTGATACTGTATTACTACACTGATACTGTATTACTACTGCACTGATACTGTTTTACTACACTGATACTGTATTACTGCACCGATACTGTTTTACTGCACTGATACTTTATTACTGCACCGATACTGTTTTACTATACTGATACTGTTTTACTACACTGATACTGTATTACTGCACCGATACTGTTTTACTGCACTGATACTGTATTACTGCACTGATACTGTTTTACTACACCGATACTGTATTACTGCACCGATACTGTATTACTGCCCCGATACTGTTTTACTACACTGATACTGTATTACTGCACTGATACTGTATTACTGCACTGATACTGTTTTACTGCACTGATACTGTATTACTGCACTGATACTGTTTTACTACACCGATACTGTATTACTGCACCGATACTGTATTACTGCCCCGATACTGTTTTACTACACTGATACTGTATTACTGCACTGATACTGTATTACTGCACTGATACTGTATTACTACACTGATACTGTATTACTACACTGATACTGTATTACTGCACCGATACCGTTTTACTACACACGATACTGTTTTACTACACTGATACTGTTTTACTGCACCGATACTGTTTTACTACACTGATACTGTATTACTGCACTTATACTGTTTTACTGCACTGATATTGTATTACTGCACTGATACTGTATTACTACCCCGATACTGTATTAATGCACTGATACTGTATTACTGCACTGATACTGTATTACTGCACTGAAACTGTTTTACTACACTGATACTGTTTTACTGCACTGATACTGTATTACTACACTGATACTGTATTACTGCACTGATACTGTTTTACTGCACTGATACTGTATTACTACACTGATACTGTTTTACTACTGCACTGATACTGTATTACTACACTGATACTGTATTACTGCACTGATACTGTTTTACTGCACCGATACTGTTTTACTACACTGATACTGTATTACTGCACCGATACTGTTTTACTACACTGATACTGTTTTACTGCACTGATACTGTATTACTGCACTGATACTGTATTACTACACTGATACTGTATTACTGCACTGATACTGTATTACTACACTGAAACTGTTTTAATACACTGATACTGTTTTACTGCACTGATACTGTATTACTACACTGATACTGTATTACTGCACTGATACTGTTTTACTGCACTGATACTGTATTACTACACTGATACTGTATTACTACTGCACTGATACTGTTTTACTACACTGATACTGTATTACTGCACTGATACTGTTTTACTACACTGATGCTGTATTACTGCACCGATACTGTTTTACTACACTGATACTGTTTTACTACACTGATACCGTATTACTGCACCGATACTGTTTTACTGCACTGATACTGTATTACTGCACCGATACTGTTTTACTACACTGATACTGTTTTACTACACTGATACTGTTTTACTGCACTGATACTGTATTACTGCACTGATACTGTTTTACTACACTGATACTGTATTACTGCACTGATACTGTATTACTACACTGATACTGTATTACTGCACTGATACTGTATTACTACACTGATACTGTATTACTGCACTAATACTGTATTACTACACTGATACTGTATTACTACACTGATACTGTATTACTACTGCACTGATACTGTATTACTACTGCACTGATACTGATTACTGATGCTGTTTTACTACACTGTATTACTGCACTGATGCTGTATTACTACTGCACTGATACTGTATTACTACTGCACTGATACTGTTTTACTACACTGATACTGTTTTGCACGATGCTGTTTTACTACACCGATACTGTTTTACTACACCGATACTGTATTACTGCACTGATACTGTTTTACTGCACTGATACTGTTTTACTACACTGATACTGTATTACTGCACTGATACTGTATTACTGCACTGATACTGTATTACTGCACAGATACTGTATTACTACACTGATACTGTATTACTGCACTGATACTGTATTACTGCACTGAAACTGTTTTACTACACTGATACTGTTTACTACACTGATACTGTATTACTGCACCGATACTGTTTTACTACACTGATACTGTATTACTGCACCGATACTGTTTTACTGCACTGATACTTTATTACTGCACCGATACTGTTTTACTACACTGATACTGTTTTACTACACTGATACTGTTTTACTGCACTGATACTGTATTACTGCACTGATACTGTATTACTACACTGATACTGTATTACTGCACTGATACTGTATTACTACACTGATACTGTATTACTGCACTGATACTGTATTACTACACTGATACTGTATTACTGCACTGATACTGTTTTACTGCACTGATACTGTATTACTGCACTGATACTGTATTTTACTGCACTGATACTGTTTTACTACACTGATACTGTATTACTGCACCGATGCTGTTTTACTACACCGATGCTGTATTACTGCACTGATACTGTATTACTACTGCACTGATACTGTATTACTACTGCACTGATACTGTTTTACTACACTGATACTGTATTACTGCACCGATACTGTTTTACTACACCGATACTGTTTTACTACACCGATACTGTATTACTGCACTGATACTGTTTTACTGCACTGATACTGTTTTACTACACTGATACTGTATTACTGCACTGATACTGTATTACTGCACTGATGCTGTATTACTGCACTGATGCTGTATTACTACACTGATACTGTATTACTGCACTGATACTGTATTACTGCACTGAAACTGTTTTACTACACTGATACTGTTTACTACACTGATACTGTATTACTGCACCGATACTGTTTTACTACACTGATACTGTATTACTGCACTGATACCGTATTACTGCACCGATACTGTTTTACTGCACTGATACTGTATTACTACACTGATACTGTATTACTACTGCACTGATACTGTTTTACTACACTGATACTGTATTACTGCACCGATACTGTTTTACTGCACTGATACTGTATTACTGCACTGATACTGTTTTACTGCACTGATACTGTTTTACTACACTGATACTGTATTACTGCACCGATACTGTTTTACTGCACTGATACTGTATTACTGCACTGATACTGTTTTACTACACTGATACTGTATTACTGCACCGATGCTGTATTACTGCACCGATACTGTTTTACTACACTGATACTGTATTACTGCACTGATACTGTATTACTGCACTGATACTGTTTACTGCACTGATACTGTATTACTGCACTGATGCTGTTTTTACTACACCGATGCTGTTTTACTGCACCGATGCTGTATTACTGCCCCGATACTGTTTTACTACACTGATACTGTTTTACTGCACTGATACTGTATTACTGCACTGATACTGTATTACTACACTGATACTGTATTACTACACTGATACTGTATTACTGCACCGATACCTGTTTTACTACACCTGATACTGTTTTACTACACTGATACTGTTTTACTGCACCGATACTGTTTTACTACACTGATACTGTATTACTGCACTTATACTGTTTTACTGCACTGATATTGTATTACTGCACTACTGTGTTACTACCCCGATACTGTATTAATGCACTGATACTGTATTACTGCACTGATACTGTATTACTGCACTGAAACTGTTTTACTACACTGATACTGTTTTACTGCACTGATACTGTATTACTACACTGATACTGTATTACTGCACTGATACTGTTTTACTGCACTGATACTGTATTACTACACTGACTACTGCACTGATGCTGTATTACTACACTGATACTGTATTACTGCACTGATACTGTTTTACTGCACCGATGCTGTTTTACTACACTGATGCTGTATTACTGCACTGATACTGTTTTACTACACTGATGCTGTTTTACTGCACTGATGCTGTATTACTGCACTGATGCTGTATTACTACACTGATACTGTATTACTGCACTGATGCTGTTTACTACACTGAAACTGTTTTAATACACTGATGCTGTTTTACTGCACTGATGCTGTATTACTACACTGATGCTGTTTTACTGCACTGATACTGTTTTACTGCACTGATACTGTATTACTACACTGATGCTGTATTTACTGCACTGATACTGTTTTACTACACTGATGCTGTATTACTGCACTGATACTGTTTTACTACACTGATACTGTATTACTGCACTGATACTGTTTTACTGCACTGATGCTGTTTTACTACACTGATGCCGTATTACTGCACCGATGCTGTTTTACTGCACTGATGCTTTATTACTGCACTGATACTGTTTTACTACACTGATACTGTTTTACTACACTGATACTGTTTTACTGCACTGATGCTGTATTACTGCACTGATGCTGTATTACTACACTGATACTGTATTACTGCACTGATGCTGTATTACTACACTGATGCTGTTTACTGCACTGATACTGTTTTACTACACTGATGCTGTATTACTGCACTGATGCTGTATTACTACACTGATGCTGTATTACTGCACTGATGCTGTATTACTACTGCACTGATACTGTTTTACTACACTGATACTGTATTACTGCACCGATGCTGTTTTACTACACTGATGCTGTATTACTGCACTGATGCTGTATTACTGCACTGATACTGTATTACTACTGCACTGATACTGTTTTACTACACTGATACTGTATTACTGCACCGATGCTGTTTTACTACACCGATGCTGTTTTACTACACTGATGCTGTATTACTGCACTGATACTGTTTTACTGCACTGATACTGTTTTACTACACTGATACTGTATTACTGCACTGATACTGTATTACTGCACTGATGCTGTATTACTGCACTGATGCTGTTTTACTACACTGATGCTGTTTACTGCACTGATGCTGTATTACTGCACTGAAACTGTTTTACTACACTGATACTGTTTACTACACTGATACTGTATTACTGCACCGATGCTGTTTTACTACACTGATGCTGTTTTACTGCACTGATACTGTTTTACTACACTGATACTGTTTTACTACACTGATGCTGTATTACTGCACCGATGCTGTTTTACTGCACTGATGCTGTATTACTACACTGATACTGTATTACTACTGCACTGATACTGTTTTACTACACTGATACTGTATTACTGCACCGATACTGTTTTACTACACTGATACTGTATTACTGCACCGATACTGTTTTACTACACTGATACCATTTTACTACACTGATACCGTATTACTGCACCGATACTGTTTTACTGCACCTATACTGTTTTACTACACCGATACTGTATTACTGCACTGATACTGTATTACTGCACCGATACTGTTTTACTACACTGATACTGTTTTACTACACGATGCTGTATTACTGCACCGATGCTGTTTTACTGCACTGATACTGTATTACTGCACTGATACTGTTTTACTGCACTGATACTGTATTACTGCACTGATACTGTATTACTGCACTGATACTGTATTACTACACTGATACTGTATTACTGCACTGATACTGTATTACTGCACTGAAACTGTTTAACTACACTGATACTGTTTTACTACACTGATACTGTATTACTGCACCGATACTGTTTTACTACACCGATACTGTATTACTGCACCGATACTGTTTTACTACACTGATACTGTTTTACTACACTGATACCGTATTACTGCACCGATACTGTTTTACTGCACTGATACTGTATTACTACACTGATACTGTATTACTACTGCACTGATACTGTTTTACTACACTGATGCTGTATTACTGCACCGATACTGTTTTACTACACTGCTGCTGTATTACTGCACCGATACTGTTTTACTACACTGATACTGTTTTACTACACTGATAATGAATTACTGCACCGATACTGTTTTACTGCACTGATACTCTATTACTACACTGATGCTGTATTACTACTGCACTGATACTGTTTTACTACACTGATGCTGTATTACTGCACCGATACTGTTTTACTACACTGATACTGTATTACTGCACCTGATACTGTTTTACTACACTGATACTGTTTTACTACACTGATGCCGTTTTACTGCACCGATACTGTTTTACTGCACTGATACTGTATTACTACACTGATACTGTTTTACTACACTGATGCTGTATTACTGCACGATACTGTTTTATTACACTGATGCTGTTTTACTACACTGATACTGTATTACTGCACCGATGCTGTATTACTACACTGATACTGTATTACTACACTGATACTGTATTTACTGCACTGATACTGTTTTACTACACTGATACTGTATTACTGCACCGATACTGTTTTACTGCACTGATACTGTATTACTACACTGATACTGTATTACTACTGCACTGATACTGTTTTACTACACTGATACTGTATTACTGCACCGATACTGTTTTACTACACTGATACTGTTTTACTACACTGATACTGTTTTACTACACTGATACTGTATTACTACACTGATACTGTATTACTGCACCGATACTGTTTTATTACACTGATACTGTTTTACTACACCGATACTGTATTACTGCACCGATACTGTATTACTACACTGATACTGTATTACTACACTGATACTGTATTACTACTGCACTGATACTGTTTTACTACACTGATACCGTATTACTGCACCGATACTGTTTTACTGCACTGATACTGTATTACTACACTGATACTGTATTACTACTGCACTGATACTGTTTTACTACACTGATACTGTATTACTGCACCGATACTGTTTTACTACACTGATACTGTTTTACTACACTGATACTGTTTTACTGCACTGATACTGTATTACTACACTGATACTGTATTACTGCACTGATACTGTTTTACTGCACTGATACTGTATTACTACACTGATACTGTTTTACTACTGCACTGATACTGTTTTACTACACTGATGCTGTATTACTGCACTGATACTGTTTTACTGCACTGAAACTGTTTTACTACACTGATACTGTTTTACTACACTGATACTGTATTACTGCACTGATACTGTTTTACTACACTGATACTGTATTACTGCACCGATACTGTTTTACTACACTGATACTGTTTTACTACACTGATACCTGATTACTGCACCGATGCTGTTTTACTGCACTGATACTGTATTACTACACTGATACTGTATTACTACTGCACTGATACTGTTTTACTACACTGATACTGTATTACTACACTGATACTGTTTTACTACACTGATACTGTATTACTGCACCGATACTGTTTTACTACACTGATACTGTATTACTGCACCGATACTGTTTTACTGCACTGATACTGTTTTACTACACTGATACCGTATTACTGCACCGATACTGTTTTACTGCACTGATACTGTATTACTACACTGATACTGTATTACTACTGCACTGATACTGTTTTACTACACTGATACTGTATTACTGCACCGATGCTGTTTTACTACACTGATACTGTTTTACTACACTGATGCTGTTTTACTGCACTGATACTGTATTACTACACTGATACTGTATTACTGCACTGATACTGTTTTACTGCACTGATACTGTATTACTACACTGATACTGTATTACTACTGCACTGATACTGTTTTACTACACTGATACTGTATTACTGCACCGATACTGTTTTACTACACTGATACTGTTTTACTACACTGATACCGTATTACTGCACCGATACTGTTTTACTGCACTGATACTTTATTACTGCACCGATACTGTTTTACTACACTGATACTGTTTTACTACACTGATACTGTATTACTGCACCGATACTGTTTTACTACATTTACATTTACATTTAAGTCATTTAGCAGACGCTCTTATCCAGAGCGACTTACAAATTGGTGCTTTCACCTTATGACATCCAGTGGAACAGCCACTTTACAATAGTGCATCTAGGTCTTTTAAGGGGGGGAAGGATTACTTTATCCTATCCTAGGTATTCCTTAAAGAGGTGGGGTTTCAGGTGTCTCCGGAAGGTGGTGATTGACTCCGCTGTCCTGGCGTCGTGAGGGAGTTTGTTCCACCATTGGGGGCCAGAGCAGCGAACAGTTTTGACTGGGCTGATGCGGAACTGTACTTCCTCAGTGGTAGGGAGGCGAGCAGGCCTCCCTACCCTGATACACTGATACTGTATTACTGCACTGATACTGTATTACTACACTGATACTGTGATTACTGCACTGATGCTGTATTACTACACTGATACTGTATTACTGCACTGATACTGTATTACTGCACTAATACTGTATTACTACACTGATACTGTATTACTACACTGATACTGTATTACTACTGCACTGATACTGTTTTACTACACTGATGCTGTATTACTGCACCGATACTGTTTTACTACACCGATACTGTATTACTGCACTGATACTGTTTTACTACACCGATACTGTTTTACTACACCGATGCTGTATTACTGCACTGATACTGTATTACTGCACTGATACTGTTTTACTGCACTGATACTGTTTTACTGCACTGATACTGTGTACTGCACTGATGCTGTATTACTACACTGATGCTGTATTACTGCACTGATACTGTATTACTACACTGATACTGTATTACTGCACTAATACTGTATTACTACACTGATACTGTATTACTACACTGATACTGTATTACTACTGCACTGATACTGTTTTACTACACTGATGCTGTATTACTGCACCGATACTGTTTTACTACACCGATACTGTATTACTGCACTGATACTGTTTTACTACACCGATACTGTTTTACTACACCGATACTGTATTACTGCACTGATACTGTATTACTGCACTGATACTGTTTTACTGCACTGATACTGTTTTACTACACTGATACTGTATTACTGCACTGATACTGTATTACTGCACTGATACTGTATTACTACACTGATACTGTATTACTGCACTGAAACTGTTTTACTACACTGATACTGTTTTACTACACTGATACTGTATTACTGCACTGATACTGTATTACTGCCCCGATACTGTATTACTGCACTGATACTGTATTACTGCCCGATACTGTATTAATGCACTGATACTGTATTACTGCACTGATACTGTATTACTGCACTGAAACTGTTTTACTACACTGATACTGTTTTACTGCACTGATACTGTATTACTGCACTGATACTGTTTTACTGCACTGATACTGTATTACTGCACTGATACTGTTTTACTGCACTGATACTGTTTTACTGCACTGATACTGTATTACTGCACTGATACTGTTTTACTGCACTGATGCTTTTTACTGCACCGATACTGTTTTACTATACTGACTGTTTTACTACACTGATACTGTATTACTGCACCGATACTGTTTTACTGCACTGATACTGTATTACTGCACTGATACTGTTTTACTACACTGATGCTGTATTACTGCACCGATACTGTATTACTGCCCGATACTGTTTTACTACACTGATACTGTATTACTGCACTGATACTGTATTACTGCACTGATACTGTTTTACTGCACTGATACTGTATTACTGCACTGATACTGTTTTACTACACCGATGCTGTATTACTGCACGATACTGTTTTACTGCCCCTGATGCTGTTTTACTACACTGATACTGTATTACTGCACTGATACTGTATTACTGCACTGATACTGTATTACTACACTGATACTGTATTACTACACTGATACTGTATTACTGCACCGATACCGTTTTACTACACCGATACTGTTTTACTACACCGATACTGTTTTACTGCACCGATACTGTTTTACTACACTGATACTGTATTACTGCACCGATACTGTTTTACTGCACTGAAACTGTTTTACTACACTGATACTGTTTTACTGCACTGATACTGTATTACTACACTGATACTGTTTTACTGCACCGATACTGTTTTACTGCACTGAAACTGTTTTACTACACTGATACTGTTTTACTGCACTGATACTGTATTACTACACTGATACTGTATTACTGCACTGATACTGTTTTACTGCACTGATACTGTATTACTACACTGATACTGTATTACTACTGCACTGATACTGTATTACTACACTGATACTGTATTACTGCACTGATACTGTTTTACTGCACCGATACTGTTTTACTACACTGATACTGTATTACTGCACCGATACTGTTTTACTACACTGATACTGTTTTACTGCACTGATACTGTATTACTGCACTGATACTGTATTACTACACTGATACTGTATTACTGCACTGATACTGTATTACTACACTGAAACTGTTTTAATACACTGATACTGTTTTACTGCACTGATACTGTATTACTACACTGATACTGTATTACTGCACTGATACTGTTTTACTGCACTGATACTGTATTACTACACTGATACTGTATTACTACTGCACTGATACTGTTTTACTACACTGATACTGTATTACTGCACCGATACTGTTTTACTACACTGATACTGTATTACTGCACCGATACTGTTTTACTACACTGATACTGTTTTACTACACTGATACCGTATTACTGCACCGATACTGTTTTACTGCACTGATACTTTATTACTGCACCGATACTGTTTTACTACACTGATACTGTTTTACTACACTGATACTGTTTTACTGCACTGATACTGTATTACTGCACTGATACTGTATTACTACACTGATACTGTATTACTGCACTGATACTGTATTACTACACTGATACTGTATTACTGCACTGATACTGTATTACTACACTGATACTGTATTACTGCACTAATACTGTATTACTACACTGATACTGTATTACTACACTGATACTGTATTACTACTGCACTGATACTGTTTTACTACACTGATACTGTATTACTGCACCGATACTGTTTTACTACACCGATACTGTATTACTGCACTGATACTGTATTACTACTGCACTGATACTGTATTACTACTGCACTGATACTGTTTTACTACACTGATACTGTATTACTGCACCGATACTGTTTTACTACACCGATACTGTTTTACTACACCGATACTGTATTACTGCACTGATACTGTTTTACTGCACTGATACTGTTTTACTACACTGATACTGTATTACTGCACTGATACTGTATTACTGCACTGATGCTGTATTACTGCATGCTGATACTGTATTACTACACTGATGCTGTATTACTGCACTGATACTGTATTACTGCACTGAAACTGTTTTACTACACTGATACTGTTTACTACACTGATGCTTTTACTGCACCGATACTGTTTTACTACACTGATACTGTTTACTGCACTGATACTGTATTACTGCACTGATACTGTTTTACTGCACTGATGCTGTATTACTACACTGATACTGTATTACTACTGCACTGATACTGTTTTACTACACTGATACTGTATTACTGCACTGATACTGTTTTACTGCACTGATACTTTATTACTGCACTGATGCTGTTTTACTACCGCACTGATGCTGTTTTACTACACTGATGCTGTATTACTGCACTGATACTGTTTTACTGCACTGATACTGTATTACTGCACTGATACTGTTTTACTACACCGATGCTGTATTACTGCACTGATGCTGTATTACTGCACTGATACTGTTTTACTACACTGATACTGTATTACTGCACTGATGCTGTATTACTGCACTGATACTGTTTTACTGCACTGATACTGTATTACTGCACTGATACTGTTTTACTACACTGATGCTGTATTACTGCACCGATGCTGTATTACTGCCTGATGCTGTTTTACTACACTGATGCTGTTTTACTGCACTGATACTGTATTACTGCACTGATACTGTTTACTACACTGATACTGTTTTACTACACTGATGCTGTTTACTGCACGATGCTGTTTTACTACACCGATGCTGTTTTACTGCACTGATACTGTTTTACTGCACTGATACTGTTTTACTACACTGATGCTGTATTACTGCACTTATACTGTTTTACTGCACTGATGCTGTTTTACTGCACTGATGCTGTATTACTACACTGATACTGTATTACTGCACTGATACTGTTTTACTGCACTGATACTGTATTACTACACTGATACTGTATTACTACTGGATGTGCACTGATACTGTTTTACTACACTGATGCTGTATTACTGCACTGATGCTGTTTTACTGCACCGATACTGTTTTACTACACTGATGCTGTATTACTGCACCGATGCTGTTTTACTACACTGATACTGTTTTACTGCACTGATACTGTATTACTGCACTGATACTGTTTTACTACACTGATGCTGTATTACTGCACTGATACTGTATTACTGCACTGAAACTGTTTTACTACACTGATGCTGTATTACTGCACCGATACTGTTTTACTACACCGATACTGTATTACTGCACTGATACTGTTTTACTGCACTGATACTGTATTACTACACTGATACTGTATTACTACTGCACTGATACTGTTTTACTACACTGATGCTGTATTACTGCACCGATACTGTTTTACTACACCGATACTGTATTACTGCACTGATACTGTATTACTACACTGATACTGTTTTACTACACTGATACCGTTTACTGCACCGATACTGTTTTACTGCACTGATACTTTATTACTGCACTGATACTGTTTTACTACACTGATGCTGTTTTACTACACTGATACTGTTTTACTGCACTGATACTGTATTACTGCACTGACTGATTACTACACTGATACTGTATTACTGCACTGATGCTGTTTTACTACACTGATACTGTATTACTGCACTGATACTGTATTACTACACTGATACTGTATTACTGCACTGATACTGTATTACTACACTGATGCTGTATTACTACACTGATACTGTATTACTACTGCACTGATACTGTTTTACTACACTGATACTGTATTACTGCACCGATACTGTTTTACTACACCGATACTGTATTACTGCACTGATACTGTATTACTACTGCACTGATACTGTATTACTACTGCACTGATACTGTTTTACTACACTGATACTGTATTACTGCACCGATACTGTTTTACTACACCGATACTGTTTTACTACACCGATACTGTATTACTGCACTGATACTGTTTTACTGCACTGATACTGTTTTACTACACTGATACTGTATTACTGCTGATACTGTATTACTGCACTGATACTGTTTTACTGCACTGATACTGTATTACTGCACTGACTGCACTGAAACTGTTTTACTACACTGATACTGTTTACTACACTGATACTGTATTACTGCACCGATACTGTTTTACTACACTGATACTGTATTACTGCACCGATACTGTTTTACTACACTGATACTGTTTTACTACACTGATACCGTATTACTGCACCGATACTGTTTTACTGCACTGATACTGTATTACTACACTGATACTGTATTACTACTGCACTGATACTGTTTTACTACACTGATACTGTATTACTGCACCGATACTGTTTTACTACACTGATACTGTATTACTGCACCGATACTGTTTTACTACACTGATACCATTTTACTACACTGATACCGTATTACTGCACCGATACTGTTTTACTGCACCTATACTGTTTTACTACACCGATACTGTATTACTGCACTGATACTGTATTACTGCACCGATACTGTTTTACTACACTGATACTGTTTTACTACACCGATACTGTATTACTGCACCGATACTGTTTTACTGCACTGATACTGTATTACTGCACTGATACTGTTTTACTGCACTGATACTGTATTACTGCACTGATACTGTATTACTGCACTGATACTGTATTACTACACTGATACTGTATTACTGCACTGATACTGTATTACTGCACTGAAACTGTTTTACTACACTGATACTGTTTTACTACACTGATACTGTATTACTGCACCGATACTGTTTTACTACACCGATACTGTATTACTGCACCGATACTGTTTTACTACACTGATACTGTTTTACTACACTGATACCGTATTACTGCACCGATACTGTTTTACTGCACTGATACTGTATTACTACACTGATACTGTATTACTACTGCACTGATACTGTTTTACTACACTGATACTGTATTACTGCACCGATACTGTTTTACTACACTGATACTGTATTACTGCACCGATACTGTTTTACTACACTGATACTGTTTTACTACACTGATACCGTATTACTGCACCGATACTGTTTTACTGCACTGATACTGTATTACTACACTGATACTGTATTACTACTGCACTGATACTGTTTTACTACACTGATACTGTATTACTGCACCGATACTGTTTTACTACACTGATACTGTATTACTGCACCGATACTGTTTTACTACACTGATACTGTTTTACTACACTGATACTGTATTACTGCACTGATACTGTTTTACTGCACTGATACTGTATTACTACACTGATACTGTATTACTACACTGATACTGTATTACTGCACCGATACTGTTTTATTACACTGATACTGTTTTACTGCACTGATACTGTATTACTGCACTGATACTGTTTTACTGCACTGATACTGTATTACTGCACTGATACTGTTTTACTACTGATGCTGTATTACTGCACTGATACTGTATTACTGCACTGATACTGTATTACTACACTGATACTGTATTACTGCACTGATACTGTATTACTACACTGATACTGTATTACTGCACTGATACTGTATTACTGCACTGATACTGTATTACTGCACTGATGCTGTATTACTACACTGATACTGTATTACTACACTGATGCTGTTTTACTGCACTGATACTGTTTTACTACACTGATGCTGTATTACTGCACCGATACTGTTTTACTACACCGATACTGTATTACTACACTGATACTGTATTACTACACTGATACTGTATTACTACTGCACTGATACTGTTTTACTACACTGATGCTGTATTACTGCACCGATACTGTTTTACTACACCGATACTGTATTACTGCACTGATACTGTTTTACTGCACTGATACTGTTTTACTGCACTGATACTGTATTACTGCACTGATACTGTTTTACTGCACTGATACTGTTTTGCTGCACTGATACTGTTTACTACACTGATACTGTATTACTGCACTGATACTGTTTTACTGCACTTACTGTATTACTACACTGATACTGTATTTACTGCACTGATACTGTTTTACTACACTGACTGTATTACTGCACTGATACTGTTTACTGCACTGATACTCTATTAATGCACTGATACTGTATTACTGCACTGATACTGTATTACTGCACTCAAACTGTTTTACTACACTGATACTGTTTTACTGCACTGATACTGTATTACTACACTGATACTGTATTACTGCACTGATACTGTTTTACTGCACTGATACTGTATAACTACACTGATACTGTATTACTGCACTGATACTGTTTTACTGCACTGATACTGTATTACTACACTGATACTGTATTACTGCACTGATACTGTATTCCTACACTGATACTGTATTACTGCACTGATACTGTATTACTACACTGATACTTTATTACTACACTGATACTGTATTACTACTGCACTGATACTGTTTTACTACACTGATACTGTATTACTGCACCGATACTGTTTTACTACACCGATACTGTATTACTGCACTGATACTGTATTACTACACTGATACTGTATTACTACTGCACTGATACTGTTTTACTACACTGATACTGTATTACTGCACCGATACTGTTTTACTACACCGATACTGTATTACTGCACTGATACTGTATTACTGCACTGATACTGTTTTACTGCACTGATACTGTATTACTGCACTGATACTGTATTACTGCACTGATACTGTTTTACTGCACTGATACTGTTTTGCTGCACTGATACTGTTTTACTACACTGATACTGTATTACTGCACTGATACTGTTTTACTGCACTGATACTGTATTACTACACTGATACTGTATTACTACTGCACTGATACTGTTTTACTACACTGATACTGTATTACTGCACTGATACTGTATTACTGCCCCGATACTCTATTAATGCACTGATACTGTATTACTGCACTGATACTGTATTACTGCACTGAAACTGTTTTACTACACTGATACTGTTTTACTGCACTGATACTGTATTACTACACTGATACTGTATTACTGCACTGATACTGTTTTACTGCACTGATACTGTATAACTACACTGATACTGTATTACTACTGCACTGATACTGTATTACTACACTGATACTGTATTACTGCACCGATACTGTTTTACTACACCGATACTGTATTACTGCACTGATACTGTATTACTACACTGATACTGTATTACTACTGCACTGAAACTGTTTTACTACACTGATACTGTTTTACTACACTGATACTGTATTACTGCACCGATACTGTTTTACTACACTGATACTGTATTACTGCACCGATACTGTTTTACTACACTGATACTGTTTTACTACACTGATACTGTATTACTGCACCGATACTGTTTTACTGCACTGATACTGTATTACTGCACTGATACTGTATTACTGCACTGATACTGTTTTACTGTACTGATACTGTTTTACTACACTGATACTGTATTACTGCACTGATACTGTTTTACTGCACTGATACTGTTTTACTACACTGATACTGTATTACTGCACTGATACTGTTTTACTACACTGATACTGTTTTACTGCACTGATACTGTATTACTACACTGATACTGTTTTACTGCACTGATACTGTATTACTACTGCACTGATACTGTATTACTACTACACTGATACTGTATTACTGCACCGATACTGTTTTACTACACTGATACTGTATTACTGCACCGATACTGTTTTACTACACTGATACTGTATTACTACTGCACTGATACTGTATTACTGCACTGATACTGTTTTACTGCACTGATACTGTTTTACTGCACTGATACTGTTTTACTGCACTGATACTGTTTTACTACACTGATACTGTATTACTGCACTGATACTGTTTTACTACACTGATACTGTTTTACTGCACTGATACTGTATTACTACACTGATACTGTATTACTGCACTGATACTGTATTACTGCACTGATACTGTATTACTACACTGATACTGTTTTACTGCACTGATACTGTTTTACTACACTGATACTGTATTACTGCACTGATACTGATCTCAAAGCAGGACTTAGCCCTTAATACTCAACAGTCTTACATTTGACATCAGAACAGTCTAACAGTCTAACCAGTTCGTAAGACGGGAGACAACGTGATTACACACCGTTGGTTTCTGCAGTGCTGTAACATTAGCTATCTGTGAGCAGAAAGGCCTTGTGTTCTGCGTGTTCTCGCTGTGGGAAGCGGGGCGGAGGAGCGAGAGAACGTCCATCCTGAGGTTAGAGGACGGGCGCGGTACTATCACTTCCTATAAAGGGATGGGTGTGGTGCCATCACTTCCTTCACGAAAAACCCATCAACTCTCAGAATCAGTTCTCAACCTATTTCTCACTCAGCCTCCGCATGACCCCTAATAACACTTCCTTAAATAGGACGGCGAGTTACTTTCACAACATACCGTACAACCCAGCCAAGAGACATTTACAGGAAGAAGGAGAACCTCTCTTGCAAGAGAGGAGACCAAACAAGCAGAGGTGGACCTACGTTCGTTTACCCGGCCCTCCTGAAAATGATGGCTTTCCAAAAAAAAAAGTAAATGCCACGCTCCAAAAATAGCTTCTGCTGAAGCTTGTTGACAGTTAACATTTCCACCTGGGCAAAAAAGTGATGAAACATACATGACTTCCTCACAGATAGATAATAGCTCCACTGTTGCTGTGTTGTTGGCTGTTGGAGGAGCACGGTGTCGGTTCCATTGTGCGAGTCATTTTTTATCATCCGTCTCTGACTCTTGAAGATGGTCAACATCTCTACCAGCGCAGACGGGTTAATTAGCAAAGAACATCTTCTCTCAGATAAAAATGTGGGTGATGAAGTGAAGGTCCCGTGGTGAAGTGTGAACCAGCCATCCAAAAGGCCCAGAGTCAGACATCTTACCCCTGCTCCAAGATGACTAGCTCACATGTAGAGTCAGACATCTTACCCCTGCTCCAAGATGACTAGCTCACATGTAGAGTCAGACATCTTACCCCTGCTCCAAGATGACTAGCTCACATGTAGAGTCACACATGTTACCCCTGCTCCAAGATGACTAGATCACATGTAGAGTCAGACATCTTACCCCTGCTCCAAGATGACTAGCTCACATACAGAGTCAGACATCTTACCCCTGCTCCAAGATGACTAGCTCACATGTAGAGTCAGACATCTTACCCCTGCTCCAAGATGACTAGCTCACATGTAGAGTCACACATTTTACCTCTGCTCCAAGATGACAAGCTCACATGCAGAGTCAGACATCTTACCCCTGCTCCAAGATGACTAGCTCACATGTAGAGTCAGACATCTTACCCCTGCTCCAAGATGACTAGCTCACATGTAGAGTCAGACATCTTACCCCTGCTCCAAGATGACTAGCTCACATGTAGAGTCAGACATCTTACCCCTGCTCCAAGATGACTAGCTCACATGTAGAGTCAGACATCTTACCCCTGCTCCAAGATGACTAGCTCACATGCAGAGTCAGACATCTTACCCCTGCTCCAAGATGACTAGCTCACATACAGAGTCAGACATCTTACCCCTGCTCCAAGATGACTAGCTCACATGTAGAGTCAGACATCTTACCCCTGCTCCAAGATGACTAGCTCATTTGTAGAGTCACACATGTTACCCCTGCTCCAAGATGACTAGCTCACATGTAGAGTCAGACATCTTACCCCTGCTCCAAGATGACTAGCTCACATGTAGAGTCAGACATCTTACCCCTGCTCCAAGATGACTAGCTCACATGCAGAGTCAGACATCTTACCCCTGCTCCAAGATGACTAGCTCACATGTAGAGTCAGACATCTTACCCCTGCTCCAAGATGACTAGCTCACATGCAGAGTCACACATGTTACCCCTTCTCCAAGATGACTAGCTCACATGCAGAGTCACACATGTTACCCCTGCTCCAAGATGACTAGCTCACATGCAGAGTCAGACATCTTACCCCTGCTCCAAGATGACTAGCTCACATGTAGAGTCAGACATCTTACCCCTGCTCCAAGATGACTAGCTCACATGTAGAGTCAGACATCTTACCCCTGCTCCAAGATGACTAGCTCATTTGTAGAGTCACATATGTTACCCCTGCTCCAAGATGACTAGCTCACATGTAGAGTCAGACATCTTACCCCTGCTCCAAGATGACTAGCTCATTTGTAGAGTCACATATGTTACCCCTGCTCCAAGATGACTAGCTCACATGTAGAGTCAGACATCTTACCCCTGCTCCAAGATGACTAGCTCACATGTAGTCAGACATCTTACCCCTGCTCCAAGATGACTAGCTCACATGTAGAGTCAGACATCTTACCCCTGCTCCAAGATGACTAGCTCACATGTAGAGTCAGACATCTTACCCCTGCTCCAAGTAGAGTCAGACATGTTACCCCTGCTCCAAGATGACTAGCTCACATGCAGAGTCACACATGTTACCCCTGCTCCAAGATGACTAGCTCACATGTAGAGTCACACATGTTACCCCTGCTCCAAGATGACTAGCTCACATGTAGAGTCAAACATCTTACCCCTGCTCCAAGATGACTAGCTCATTTGTAGAGTCACACATGTTACCCCTGCTCCAAGATGACTAGCTCATTTGTAGAGTCACACATGTTACCCCTGCTCCAAGATGACTAGCTCATTTGTAGAGTCACACATGTTACCCCTGCTCCAAGATGACTAGCTCACATGTAGAGTCAGACATCTTACCCCTGCTCCAAGATGACTAGCTCACATGCAGAGTCACACATGTTACCCCTGCTCCAAGATGACTAGCTCACATGCAGAGTCAGACATCTTACCCCTGCTCCAAGATGACTAGCTCACATGTAGAGTCAGACATCTTACCCCTGCTCCAAGATGACTAGCTCACATGTAGAGTCACACATGTTACCCCTGCTCCAAGATGACTAGCTCACATGTAGAGTCAGACATCTTACCCCTGCTCCAAGATGACTAGCTCACATGTAGAGTCAGACATCTTACCCCTGCTCCAAGATGACTAGCTCAGATGACTAGAGTCACACATGTTACCCCTGCTCCAAGATGACTAGCTCACATGTAGAGTCAGACATCTTACCCCTGCTCCAAGATGACTAGCTCATTTGTAGAGTCACACATGTTACCCCTGCTCCAAGATGACTAGCTCACATGTAGAGTCACACATGTTACCCCTGCTCCAAGATGACTAGCTCACATGTAGAGTCAAACATCTTACCCCTGCTCCAAGATGACTAGCTCATTTGTAGAGTCACACATGTTACCCCTGCTCCAAGATGACTAGCTCATTTGTAGAGTCACACATGTTACCCCTGCTCCAAGATGACTAGCTCACATGTAGAGTCAGACATCTTACCCCTGCTCCAAGATGACTAGCTCACATGCAGAGTCACACATGTTACCCCTGCTCCAAGATGACTAGCTCACATGTAGAGTCAGACATCTTACCCCTGCTCCAAGATGACTAGCTCACATGCAGAGTCACACATGTTACCCCTGCTCCAAGATGACTAGCTCACATGCAGAGTCAGAACTCTTACCCCTGCTCCAAGATGACTAGCTCACATGTAGAGTCAGACATCTTACCCCTGCTCCAAGATGACTAGCTCACTGACATCATTTTACCCCTGCTCCAAGATGACTAGCTCACATGTAGAGTCACACATTTGTTACCCTGCTCCAAGATGACTAGCTCATTTGTAGAGTCATGCACATGTTACCCCTGCTCCAAGATGACTAGCTCACATGTAGAAAAGTCAGACATCTTACCCCTGCTCCAAGATGACTAGCTCACCTCATGCAGAGTCACACATGTTACCCCTGCTCCAAGATGACTAGCTCATGCAGAGTCAGACATCTTACCCCTGCTCCAAGATGACTAGCTCATTTGCAGAGTCAGACATCTTACCCTGCTCCAAGATGACTAGCTCACATGTAGAGTCACACATGTTACCCCTGCTCCAAGATGACTAGCTCACATGTAGAGTCACACATGTTACCCCTGCTCCAAGATGACTAGCTCATGTAGAGTCAGACACATCCAAGATGACCTTACCCCTGCAATCCAAGATGACTAGCTCACAGAGTCACACATCTTACCCCTGCTCCAAGATGACTAGCTCACATGTAGAGTCAGACATCTTACCCTGCTCCAAGATGACTAGCTCATTTGTAGAGTCACAGACATGTTACCCCTGCTCCAAGATGACTAGCTCATTTGTAGAGTCACACATGTTACCCCTGCTCCAAGATGACTAGCTCACATGTAGAGTCAAACATCTTACCCCTGCTCCAAGATGACTAGCTCACATGCCAGAGTCACACATCTTACCCCTGCTCCAAGATGACTAGCTCATTTGCCAGCCACCATTAAGTCAGACATGTTACCCCTGCTCCAAGATGACTAGCTCTGGAACACATGCAGAGCTTCAGACATGTTACCCCTGCTCCAAGATGACTAGCTCACATGCAGAGTCACACATGTTACCCCTGCTCCAAGATGACTAGCTCACATGTAGAGTCAGACATCTTACCCCTGCTCCAAGATGACTAGCTCACATGTACCCCTGAGTCACACATGTTACCCCTGCTCCAAGATGACTCACACATGTTACCCCTGCTCACATGTAGAGTCAGACATCTTACCCCTGCTCCAAGATGACTAGCTCACATGCAGAGTCACACATGTTACCCCTTCTCCAAGATGACTAGCTCACATGTAGTCACACATCTTACCCCTGCTCCAAGATGACTAGCTCACATGCAGAGTCAGACATGTTACCCCTGCTCCAAGATGACTAGCTCATTTGTAGAGTCACACATGTTACCCCTGCTCCAAGATGACTAGCTCACATGTAGAGTCAGACATCTTACCCCTGCTCCAAGATGACTAGCTCATTTGTAGAGTCACACATGTTACCCCTGCTCCAAGATGACTAGCTCACATGTAGAGTCAGACATCTTACCCCTGCTCCAAGATGACTAGCTCACATGTAGTGTCAGACATCTTACCCCTGCTCCAAGATGACTAGCTCACATGTAGTCAGACATCTTACCCCTGCTCCAAGTAGAGTCAGACATGTTACCCCTGCTCCAAGATGACTAGCTCACATGCAGAGTCACACATGTTACCCCTGCTCCAAGATGACTAGCTCACATGCAGAGTCACACATGTTACCCCTGCTCCAAGATGACTAGCTCACATGTAGAGTCAGACATCTTACCCCTGCTCCAAGATGACTAGCTCATTTGTAGAGTCACACATGTTACCCCTGCTTCAAGATGACTAGCTCACATGTAGAGTCACACATGTTACCCCTGCTCCAAGATGACTAGCTCACATGTAGTGTCAGACATCTTACCCCTGCTCCAAGATGACTAGCTCATTTGTAGAGTCACACATGTTACCCCTGCTCCAAGATGACTAGCTCATTTGTAGAGTCACACATGTTACCCCTGCTCCAAGATGACTAGCTCATTTGTAGAGTCACACATGTTACCCCTGCTCCAAGATGACTAGCTCACATGTAGAGTCAGACATCTTACCCCTGCTCCAAGATGACTAGCTCACATGCAGAGTCACACATGTTACCCCTGCTCCAAGATGACTAGCTCACATGTAGAGTCAGACATCTTACCCCTGCTCCAAGATGACTAGCTCACATGCAGAGTCACACATGTTACCCCTGCTCCAAGATGACTAGCTCACATGTAGAGTCACACATCTTACCCCTGCTCCAAGATGACTAGCTCACATGCAGAGTCAGACATCTTACCCCTGCTCCAAGATGACTAGCTCACATGCAGAGTCAGACATCTTACCCCTGCTCCAAGATGACTAGCTCACATGTAGAGTCAGACATCTTACCCCTGCTCCAAGATGACTAGCTCACATGTAGAGTCAGACATCTTACCCCTGCTCCAAGATGACTAGCTCACATGCAGAGTCACACATGTTACCCCTGCTCCAAGATGACTAGCTCACATGTAGAGTCAGACATCTTACCCCTGCTCCAAGATGACTAGCTCACATGCAGAGTCACACATGTTACCCCTGCTCCAAGATGACTAGCTCACATGCAGAGTCAGACATCTTACCCCTGCTCCAAGATGACTAGCTCACATGTAGAGTCAGACATCTTACCCCTGCTCCAAGATGACTAGCTCACATGTAGAGTCAGACATCTTACCCCTACTCCAAGATGACTAGCTCACATGCAGAGTCACACATGTTACCCCTGCTCCAAGATGACTAGCTCACATGTAGAGTCAGACATCTTACCCCTGCTCCAAGATGACTAGCTCACATGCAGAGTCACACATGTTACCCCTGCTCCAAGATGACTAGCTCACATGCAGAGTCAGACATCTTACCCCTGCTCCAAGATGACTAGCTCACATGTAGAGTCAGACATCTTACCCCTGCTCCAAGATGACTAGCTCACATGCAGAGTCACACATGTTACCCCTGCTCCAAGATGACTAGCTCACATGTAGAGTCAGACATCTTACCCATTTACATTACATTTAAGTCATTTAGCAGACGCTCTTATCCAGAGCGACTTACAAATTGGTGCATTCACCTTATGACATCCAGTGGAGCAGCCACTTTACAATAGTGCATCTAAATCTTTTAAGGGGGGTGAGAAGGATTACTTTATCCTATCCTAGGTATTCCTTAAAGAGGTGGCTCACATGTAGAGTCAGACATCTTACCCCTGCTCCAAGATGACTAGCTCACATGTAGAGTCACACATCTTACCCCTGCTCCAAGATGACTAGCTCACATGCAGAGTCACACATGTGTGCACACGTGCGTGTCTGTGTGTGTGTGTGTGTGTGCGTGTATATACAGTGCAACACATCACATCTCACCTATAGGATCCACATCTGCACAGTCATTCACACAGAGAGAGAGAGAGGGATGGGGGAGAGGGGGACAGAGGGGAGAGAGAGGGGGAGGAAAGAGAGAGGGGTGGGGTGAGGGGGAAGGAGAGACGGGAGATGAAGTACAAAGGTGGGGAGAGAGAGAGGGGAAGAGGGAGTGAGAGGGTGAAAGGGAGGGGAAGAGGGAGTGAGAGGGAGAAAGGGAGAGAGGGAGATGGAGAGAGACAGGGAGATGGCGAGGGGAGAGGGGGACAGAGGGGAGAGGGGGAGAGAGAGAGAGCGAGATGGGAGAGAGAAGGGACAGAGGTGGAGAAAAGGGAGGGGGAGAGAGAGAGACAGGAGAGAAAGGGGACAGAGGTGGAGAAAAAGGGAGGGGAGGGGGAGAGGGGGACAGAGGTGGAGAAAAGGGGAGGGGAGAGAGAGAGACAGGAGAGAAAGGGGACAGAGGTGGAGAAAAAGGTAGGGGAGGGGGAGAGGGAGAGATGGAGGGGTGAGAGGAGATGGAGAAAGACAGGGAGATGGAAAGGGAGGGGGCAGGGGAAGGGTGGGGCAGAGACAGAGACAAAGAAGAAGAGCACAACAACATTCATCCGCCATGACAGTGCGTCTGTCCACCACCTTCCTGCTCCGACAGTAAAACGCATCCCAAATGGCACCCTATTCCCTATATAATGCACTACTTTTGACCAGAGGGCTCTGGAAGTGCACTATAAGTAGCGCACTATAAAGGGAATATGGTGCCATTGAGACACAGCCTATGTCCACACATCAGACATGGAAGTCCTTGTTAGTCTCAATACCGTAACTATAGTGTAAACATTTCAACCCAAAATGACTTTCTGAGAAACGTGAGAACCAGACACGTGAGAAAAGAGAACAGACAATTGTTACCACATTTAAAAAAAACATGAACCTATGAAAACTATTGATAAAAAACTCTTGAATAGAAAAATGTTCTTTAATGACACCTAGAGACAAGAAAAAGCCACTGGGAATGTTCACCTGTCGACAGACGTGTGCTCAGAAACCAGAGAAGCACGTTTATATAAGGACTGTCCGGGGGTGTCCTCGGATGGGGCCACAGTATCTCCTGACCCCTCCTGTCTCAGCCTCCAGTATTCATGCTGCAGTAGTTCATGTGTCGGGGGGCTAGGGTCAGTTTGTTATATCTGGAGTACTTCTCCTGTCCTATTCGGTGTCCTGTGTGAATCTAAGTGTGCGTTCTCTAATTCTCTCCTTCTCTCTTTCTTTCTCTCTCTCGGAGGACCTGAGCCCTAGGACCATGCCCCAGGACTACCTGACATGATGACTCCTTGCTGTCCCCAGTCCACCTGGCCATGCTGCTGCTCCAGTTTCAACTGACCTGAGCCCTAGGACCATGTCCCAGGACTACTCATCTTCCGGGTTGGAGCGAGCCGGTCGCATCCGTGCTTCGGTCTGCAGGTTGTATAACTTTTTCATTACATTTCATTATAGTACAACGGTCTGATTTGTCTAATCTTAGCAATTTCTTCTTAGCTAGCTACATAGTCGTCGTTGTATCAAAGATAATTGCGTAATTATCGTATTTCGTCGTCTCCTATCTGCCCAACACGTTCACCGTCTACCGTAGCACTGTAGTAACTATCACACTCAACTGAACGACTTGATTAGTGTAGTGTTAGCTAGCTACATAGTTGTCTTTGCTGTCTTCGTATCCAAGATAATTGTGTAGTTTAGAGTGTGGAGTCTTAGAGTGATAATTGCGTTATTATCGTATTTCGTCGTCCTCCTATCTGCCTAGCAGCTAGCCAGCTAGCATACGTTCACCGGCTACCGTAGCACTGTAGTAACTATCACACTCACCTGAACGACTTGATTAGTGTAGTATTAGCTAGCTACATAGTTGTCTTTCTGCTGTCTTTGTATCCAAGATAATTTTGTAGTTTAGAGTGTGTAGTCTTAGAGTGATTATCTTAATTCACCGAGGTTAGCTAGCCAGCTATTTTGTCGTCCTTAACGTAGGAGACACTCCTAGCTAGCCAACAGCCAGCCAACGTCTACTGAATAGAACTTTCGCATTCCGGTCGCATTCCGCTTCGCTCCACAGGTAGTATCACATTTTCATTTCATTTCATTACAGTCCCAACGGTGTGATTTGTTTGATCGTAGCTAGCTACATAGCTAGTTACATAGCCGTCTTTGTTTCAAAGATAATTGTGTAGTCTAGAGCGATTTTCTAGGTTAGCTAGCCAGCTATTGTCATTCTCCTAACGCAACGTAACGTAACCAACACTGCTAGCTAGCCAGCTAGTTCCCGAAAAGCAACATTGTAGAAACTTCACACTCAACGGTACGACTCGATTAGGGTAGTGTCAACAACGCAGCTAGCCTACCCCAGCAGTACTGTATCATTTTAATCATTTTAGTCAATTAGATTCTTGCTACGTAAGCTTAACTTTCTGAACATTCGAGACGTGTAGTCCACTTGTCATTCCAATCTCCTCTGCATTAGCGTAGCCTCTTCTCTAGCCTGTCAACTATGTGTCTGTCTATCCCTATTCTCTCCTCTCTGCACAGACCATACAAACGCTCCCACCGCATGGCCGCGGCCACCTAATCTGGTGGTCCCAGCGCGCACGACCCACGTGGAGTTCCAGGTCTCCGGTAGCCTCTGGAACTGCCGATCTGCGGCCAACAAGGCAGAGTTCATCTCAGCCTATGCCTCCTCCAGTCCCTCGACTTCTTGGCTCTGACGGAAACATGGATCACCACAGACAACACCGCTACTCCTACTGCTCTCTCTTCGTCCGCCCACGTGCTCTCGCACACCCGAGAGCTTCTGGTCAGCGGGGTGGTGGCACCGGGATCCGATCTCTCCCAAGTGGTCATTCTCTCTTTCTCCCCTTACCCATCTGTCTATCGCCTCCTTTGAATTCCATGCTGTCACAGTTACCAGCCCTTTCAAGCTTAACATCCTTATCATTTATCGCCCTCCAGGTTCCTCGGAGAGTTCATCAATGAGCTTGATGCCTTGATAAGCTCCTTTCCTGAGGACGGCTCACCTCTCACAGTTCTGGGCGACTTTAACCTCCCCACGTCTACCTTTGACTCATTCCTCTCTGCCTCCTTCTTTCCACTCCTCTCCTCTTTTGACCTCACCCTCTCACCTTCCCCCTACTCACAAGGCAGGCAATACGCCGACCTCATCTTTACTAGATGCTGTTCCTCCACTAACCTCATTGCAACTCCTCCAAGTCTCCGACCACTACCTTGTATCCTTTTCCTCTCGCTCTCATCCAACACTTCCCACACTGCCCCTACTCGGATGGTATCGCGCCGTCCCAACCTTCGCTCTCTCTCCCCCGCTACTCTCTCCTCTTCCATCCTATCATCTCTTCCCTCTGCTCAAACCTTCTCCAACCTATCTCCTGATTCTGCCTCCTCAACCCTCCTCTCCTCCCTTTCTGCATCCTTTGACTCTCTATGTCCCCTATCCTCCAGGCCGGCTCGGTCCTCCCCTCCCGCTCCGTGGCTCGACGACTCATTGCGAGCTCACAGAACAGGGCTCCGGGCAGCCGAGCGGAAATGGAGGAAAATCGCCTCCCTGCGGACCTGGCATCCTTTCACTCCCTCCTCTCTACATTTTCCTCCTCTGTCTCTGCTGCTAAAGCCACTTTCTACCACTCTAAATTCCAAGCATCTGCCTCTAACCCTAGGAAGCTCTTTTGCCACCTTCTCCTCCCTCTTGAATCCTCCTCCCCTCCCCCCTCCTCCCTCTCTGCAGATGACTTGTCAACCATTTTGAAAAGAAGGTCGACGACATCCGATCCTCGTTTGCTAAGTCAAACGACACCGCTGGTTCTGCTCACACGGCCCTACCCTGTGCTCTGACCTCTTTCTCCCTCTCTCTCCAGATGACATCTCGCGTCTTGTGACGGCCGGCCGCCCAACAACCTGCCCGCTTGACCCTATCCCCTCCTCTCTTCTCCAGACCATCTCCGGTGACCTTCTCCTTACCTCACCTCGCTCATCAACTCATCCCTGACCGCTGGCTACGTCCTCCTGTCTTCAAGAGAGCGAGAGTTGCACCCCTTCTGAAAAACCTACACTCGATCCCTCCGATGTCAACAACTACAGACCAGTATCCCTTCTTTCTTTTCTCTCCAAAACTCTTGAACGTGCCGTCCTTGGCCAGCTCTCCCGCTATCTCTCTCAGAATGACCTTCTTGATCCAAATCAGTCAGGTTTCAAGACTAGTCATTCAACTGAGACTGCTCTTCTCTGTATCACGGAGGCGCTCCGCACTGCTAAAGCTAACTCTCTCTCCTCTGCTCTCATCCTTCTAGACCTATCGGCTGCCTTCGATACTGTGAACCATCAGATCCTCCTCTCCACCCTCTCCGAGTTGGGCATCTCCGGCGCGGCCCACGCTTGGATTGCGTCCTACCTGACAGGTCGCTCCTACCAGGTGGCGTGGCGAGAATCCGTCTCCTCACCACGTGCTCTCACCACTGGTGTCCCCAGGGCTCTGTTCTAGGCCCTCTCCTATTCTCGCTATACACCAAGTCACTTGGCTCTGTCATAACCTCACATGGTCTCTCCTATCATTGCTATGCAGACGACACACAATTAATCTTCTCCTTTCCCCTTCTGACGACCAGGTGGCGAATCGCATCTCTGCATGTCTGGCAGACATATCAGTGTGGATGACGGATCATCACCTCAAGCTGAACCTCGGCAAGACGGAGCTGCTCTTCCTCCCGGGAAGGACTGCCCGTTCCATGATCTCGCCATCACGGTTGACAACTCCATTGTGTCCTCGTCCCAGAGCGCTAAGAACCTTGGCGTGATCCTGGACAACACCCTGTCGTTCTCAAATAACATCAAGGCGGTGGCCCGTTCCTGTAGGTTCATGCTCTACAACATCCGCAGAGTACGACCCTGCCTCACACAGGAAGCGGCGCAGGTCCTAATCCAGGCACTTGTCATCTCCCGTCTGGATTACTGCAACTCGCTGTTGGCTGGGCTCCCTGCCTGTGCCATTAAACCCCTACAACTCATCCAGAACGCCGCAGCCCGTCTGGTGTTCAACCTTCCCAAGTTCTCTCACGTCACCCCGCTCCTCCGCTCTCTCCACTGGCTTCCAGTTGAAGCTCGCATCCGCTACAAGACCATGGTGCTTGCCTACGGAGCTGTGAGGGGAACGGCACCTCAGTACCTCCAGGCTCTGATCAGGCCCTACACCCAAACAAGGGCACTGCGTTCATCCACCTCTGGCCTGCTCGCCTCCCTACCACTGAGGAAGTACAGTTCCCGCTCAGCCCAGTCAAAACTGTTCGCTGCTCTGGCCCCCAATGGTGGAACAAACTCCCTCACGACACCAGGACAGCGGAGTCAATCACCACCTTCCGGAGACACCTGAAACCCCACCTCTTTAAGGAATACCTAGGATAGGATAAAGTAATCCTTCTCCCCCTCCCCCTTAAAAGACCTAGATGCACTATTGTAAAGTGGCTGTTCCACTGGATGTCATAAGGTGAAAGCACCAATTTGTAAGTCGCTCTGGATAAGAGCGTCTGCTAAATGACTTAAATGTAATGTAAATGTAATGATGACTCCTTGCTGTCCTCTGTCCACCTGGCCATGCTGCTGCTCCAGTTTCAACTGTTCTGCCTTACTATTATTCGACCATGCTGGTCATTTATGAACATTTGAACATCTTGGCCATGTTCTGTTATAATCTCCACCCGGCACAGCCAGAAGAGGACTGGCCACCCCACATATGCTCTCTCTAATTCTCTCTTTCTTTCTCTCTCTCTGAGGACCTGAGCCCTAGGACCGTGCCCCAGGACTACCTGACATGATGACTCCTTGCTGTCCCCAGTCCACCTGACTGTGCTGCTGCTCCAGTTTCAACTGTTCTGCCTTATTATTATTCGACCATGCTGGTCATTTATGAACATTTGAACATCTTGGCCATGTTCTGTTATAATCTCTACCCGGCACAGCCAGAAGAGGACTGGCCACCCCACATAGCCTGGTTCCTCTCTAGGTTTCTTCCTAGGTTTTGGCCTTTCTAAGGAGTTTTTCCTAGCCACCGTGCTTTTACACCTGCATTGCTTGCTGTTTGGGGTTTTAGGCTGGGTTTCTGTACAGCACTTTGAGATATCAGCTGATGTACGAAGGGCTATATAAATAAATTTGATTTGATTTGACTGGGGAGTGGTACGTACCACGGGCCTTTTCTCCGTGTTCCACAAGAAAAAAACAACTCAGGTCCTCAGCAAAAAGAGACTAACAGACAAAAGAAAAGGAAAATGCAGACAAAGAAAGGAGAGAGAGGACCCCATTTACAGACAGAGAAAGGAGAGGACTCACCACATTTACAGACAGAGAAAGGAGAGAGAGGACTCACCACATTTACAGACAGAGAAAGGAGAGTGAGAGAAGTCACCACATTTACAGACAGAGACTCACCACATTTACAGACAGAGAAAGAGAGAGAAGTCACCACATTTACAGACAGAGAAAGGAGAGAGAGGACTCACCACATTTACAGACAGAGAAATTTACAGACAGAGAAAGAGAGAGGACTCACCACATTTACAGACAGAGAAAGGAGAGAGAGGACTCACCACATTTACAGACAGAGAAAGGAGAGTGAGAGAAGTCACCACATTTACAGACAGAGAAAGGAGAGAGAGAGGACTCACCACATTTACAGACAGAGAAAGGAGAGAGGACTCACCACATTTACAGACAGAGAAAGGAGAGAGGACTCACCACATTTACAGACAGAGAAAGGAGAGAGAGGACTCACCACATTTACAGACAGAGAAAGGAGAGGACTCACCACATTTACAGACAGAGAAAGGAGAGGACTCACCACATTTACAGACAGAGAAAGGAGAGAGGACTCACCACATTTACAGACAGAGAAAGGAGAGGACTCACCACATTTACAGACAGAGAAAGGAGAGAGGACTCACCACATTTACAGACAGAGAAAGGAGAGAGATAACTCCTCACATTTACAGACAGAGAAAGGAGAGATAGAACTCACCACATTTACAGACAGAGAAGGAGAGAGAGAACTCACCACATTTACAGACAGAGAAAGGAGAGATAGAACTCACCACATTTACAGACAGAGAAAGGAGAGAGAGGACTCACCACATTTACAGACAGAGAAAGGAGAGAGAGGACTCACCACATTTACAGACAGAGAAAGGAGAGAGAGGACTCACCACATTTACAGACAGAGAAAGGAGAGAGAGGACTCACCACATTTACAGACAGAGAAAGGAGAGAGAGAGAGGACTCACCACATTTACAGACAGAGAAAGGAGAGAGAGGACTCACCACATTTACAGACAGAGAAAGGAGAGAGAGAGCTCACCACATTTACAGACAGAGAAAGGAGAGTGAGAGAAGTCACCACATTTACAGACAGAGAAAGGAGAGAGAGGACTCACCACATTTACAGACAGAGAAAGGAGAGAGAGAGCTCACCACATTTACAGACAGAGAAAGGAGAGTGAGAGAACTCACCACATTTACAGACAGAGAAAGGAGAGAGAGAGAACTCACCACATTTACAGACAGAGAAAATAGAGAGGACTCACCACATTTACAGACAGAGAAAGGAGAGAGAGGACTAACCACATTTACAGACAGAGAAAGGAGAGGTCTCACCACATTTACAGACAGAGAAAGGAGAGAGAGGACTCACCACATTTACAGACAGAGAAAGGAGAGAGAGAGGACTCACCACATTTACAGACAGAGAAAGGAGAGCGAGAGGACTCACCACATTTACAGACAGAGAAAGGAGAGAGAGAGAACTCACCACATTTACAGACAGAGAAAGGAGAGTGAGAGAACTCACCACATTTACAGACAGAGAAGGAGAGAGAGAAGACTCACCACATTTACAGACAGAGAAAGGAGAGTGAGAGAACTCACCACATTTACAGACAGAGAAGGAGAGAGAGGACTCACCACATTTACAGACAGAGAAAGGAGAGAGAGAACTCACCACATTTACAGACAGAGAAAGGAGAGAAGACTCACCACATTTACAGACAGAGAAGGAGAGAGAGGACTCACCACATTTACAGACAGAGAAAGGAGAGATAGAACTCACCACATTTACAGACAGAGAAGGAGAGAGAGAGCTCACCACATTTACAGACAGAGAAAAGAGAGAGAGGACTCACCACATTTACAGACAGAGAAAGGAGAGGGGACTCACCACATTTACAGACAGAGAAGGAGAGAGAGGACTCACCACATTTACAGACAGAGAAAGGAGAGATAGAACTCACCACATTTACAGACAGAGAAAGGAGAGAAGACTCACCACATTTACAGACAGAGAAGGAGAGAGAGGACTCACCACATTTACAGACAGAGAAAGGAGAGAGAGAACTCACCACATTTACAGACAGAGAAGGAGAGAGAGAGCTCACCACATTTACAGACAGAGAAGGAGAGAGAGGACTCACCACATTTACAGACAGAGAAAGGAGAGAGAGGACTCACCACATTTACAGACAGAGAAAGGAGAGATAGAACTCACCACATTTACAGACAGAGAAAGAAGAGAGAGAACTCACCACATTTTGCGAGGCATCTTTGCTCGGTGCGAGTTACCCGACCTTCACTCCTCCTTTCAACCCTCTGTCCTCCCTATCCCCCCATAAACACACACACACACACACTCAGTCCTGATTATGGTGTTATTAATGAGGTGGTGTGCTTTTGGTGCAAATTGAATGCAGAGCGCTCACTTTGTAGTGGCAGGGGAGCGAGGGTGAGAGAGAGGGGGGAGGGAGTTGTTGCCAGCCTCTCATATCCCCAGGAGCATCGCCCGCTTGGTCCATCAGCAAATCCACACTGACCTGCTCTGACATGCAAGTAAGCCAACGTGTGCGGGCGCACACACACACACACACACACACTACTAAATAGGCTTTGACTGTCCAGAATTTGTTTAAGGATTTCAGAGAAATGGGCAAGCGCACAAAAAAATAAATATAATTCCACACAAAAACACACACACAGGGCTTTAATGAGAGCTGTGAGAGAGGGGGTGAGAGTGGGAGAGAGGGGGAGGGAGTGGAGAGAAGGGGAGAGAGGGGGAGAGAGGGGGAGAGAGTGAGAGAGAGGGAGAGAGTGGGAGAGAGTGGGAGAGCTACAGCACTACAGCAGCCTGTGAACAACAGACACCTGCAGCCAGCTGCTTTGAAGTTCCCCTCTCCCTCCTCCTCTCCCCTCCTTCTCCTCCCCCTCCCCTCTCTCCCCTCTCTCCCCTCTCTCTCCCCTCTCTCCCCTCCTCCTCTCCCTCCTCCTCCTCTCCTCTCACTCCCTCTCCCTCCCTTCTCCCTCCCCTCCCTCCCCTCCCTCCCACTCCCTCCACCACTGTTCTCTCACCAACATGCCTGGTATACGTGACCTCGCTTGGAGGGGCCTTCGACAGACAGACACACACAGACACGCAACCCAGCAGCCCAAAAACCCAGCCAGTCAGTTGACCAGCACTAGTCAGTGCCGTTTCAGCAGGAGCACGGTCCACAGTCACAGTCACGACTACCTCATTCATATTCAGGCCCACTCCAAACAGCATAATACACTTGGACCGCCACAGACTAAACAGATAGGCAACAGGCCAACCTTATTTAGCATATCCTGTGTGGGGCGGCATGTTAAAATACACCGTGGGCGCGTCCCAAATGGCGCCCTATTCCCTACACAGTGCTCTACTTATAGTGCACTACCACAGCCCTCTGGTCCAAAGTAGTGCACTATGCAGGGAAATAGGGTTCCATTTGGAAGGCAGCCCTCGATTTGGAGGTCTCTAATGGATCACAGAGCAGAGTACACTCCTTTTAAACTCCACCTCCTGTTGCTACTCAACATCAAGGTGACAGAGACAGTGGAAAGGGTAGATGTACAAACGAGAGGAAGAGAAAGAGAAGACGAGAGAAACAAATAATTGATGAGAGTGTTTATTTGTGCGTGGCAGTGAACTCAGTCATCCCCTGGGTGGCTATGAATAGCTATGGGGTTGTGAGGCAGAATCAGGATCCATTTTCTTGTCCAACGGGAGACTAACCCAGACTAACACATCTCTAGCACATCTCTACCGCAAAATGCTCCTCTCATCGATACGGCAACCTCTATTACAGGGGTGGGGGAAACTTTTTGGCTCGAGGGCCACATCGGGATTTCGAAATTCACAGCTATATTGGCACCGATTTGTCTGTCAAAATGAATTGCGGGCCAGAATGAGGGCAGTTATTTGAAAATATATAGGTCCATTATAATTTCTATAAATATATAGGTCCATTATAATTTCTATAAATATATAGGTGCATTATAATTTATATAAATATATAGGTCCATTATAATTTATATAAATATATAGGTGCATTATAATTTATATAAACATACTGTATAGGTCCTTTCTATCTTGTCTCAGATGTTGAAGTGGCCTCGAGTGATTTTTTACCCCACAATAATCATTCCCACACAAAAAAGGAATAAACAGTATATTATTGACCTTTCTTTAATAAGTCACCATTGGGACCAGCGTGTCTTTTACAAGGGAGCCTTGAATATACCATTTCATAAAATACAAGATACACTGTATATAACCTCAGCAAAAAAAGAAATGTCCCTTTTTCAGGACCCTGTCTCTCAAAGATAATTCATAAAAATCCAAATAACTTCACAGATCTTCATTGTAAAGGGTTTAAACACTGTTTCCCATGCTTGTTCAATTAACCATAAACAATTCATGAACATGCACCTGTGGAACGGTCGTTAAGACACTAACAGCTTACAGACGGTAGGCAATTAAGGTCACAGTTATGAAAAGTTAGGACACTAAAGAGGCCTTTCTACTGACTCTGAAAAACACCAAAAGAAAGATACCCAGGGTCCCTGCTCATCTGCTTGAATAAATGGTAATAAATGGCCATGTCTGTACTGTGAGCCGCCTAAGACAGCGCTACAGGGAGACAGGACAGACAGCTGATCATCCTCGCAGTGGCAAAACGCGTGTAACAACACCTGCAAAGGATCGGTACATCCGAACATCACACCTGCGGGACAGGTACAGGATGGTAACAACAACTGCCTGAGTTACACCAGGAACGCACAATCCCTCTATCAGTGCTCAGACTGTCCGTACCAGGCTGAGAGAGGCTGGAATGAGGGCTTATAGGCCTGTTGTAAGACAGGTCCTCACCAGAAATCACCGGCAACAATGTCGCCTATGGGCACAAACCCACCGTCGTTGGACCAGACAGGATTGGCAAAAAGTGCTCTTCACTGACGAGTCGCGGTTTTGTCTCACCACCGGTGATGGTCGGATTCACGTTTATCGTCGAAGGAATGAGCGTTACACTGAGGCCTGTACTCTGGAATGGGATCGATTTGGAGGTGGAGGGTCTGTCATGGTCTAGGGCGGTGTGTCACAGCATCATCGGACTGAGCTTGTTGTCATTACAGGTAATCTCAATGCTGTGTGTTACAGGGAAGACATCCTCCTCCCTCATGTGGTACCCTTCCTGCAGGCTCATCCTGACATGACCCTCCAGCATGACAATGCCACCAGCCATACTGCTCGTTCTGTGCGCGATTTCCTGCAAGACAGGAATGTCAGTGTTCTGCCATAGCCAGCGAAGAGCCCGGATCTCAATCCCATTGAGCACGTCTGGGACCTGTTGGATCGGCGGGTGAGGGCTAGGGCCATTCCCCCCAGAAATGTCCGGGAACTTGCAGGTGCCTTGGTGGAAGAGTGGGGTAACATCTCACAGCAAGAACTGGCAAATCTGGTGCATTTGACAGTGAGAGGACGTTTATATGGTTTATATATATATATATTTTTTTACTTTACTCAAACCTCCTGCGACCCGGATTGAATGGGCCACCCATGCCCTATTAGCAAGACTCCCCAAACCAGTCCTCCTCCACTCAGGTAGACACATCGCTTTCCCTCAGCTCTGTTGGGTCAAGCCCCTATTCCAATATGTGGAGCCAACCATGGAGGAGGATGGAAGGACTAAGAGAGGAGCTTCACACAATCCTGAACTCTAATGCTGGAAAAGCATGGCTGTCACTAATCACACATGGAGTGTGCCAGCATTTCTCCACCAACCCACACATTTTTAGGCACGCATGTGCCCAAGCTCTCTCTCTCTCTCTCTCCTTACATTTATGTCATTTAACAGACGCTCTTCTCCAGTGAGTTCATAAATGTTCATACTCTTTTCATACTGGTCCCCCGTGGGAATCAAACCCACAACCCTGGTGTCGCAAGCGCCATGCTCTACCAACTAAGCCACACGGGACCTTCTTCTCCCGCTCTCTGCTTTTCTCGCTCTCCCCCTCCTTTTAACGATCTCTGTGAATGCAGATGTTCTGCGACAGCCCCTGCATCACAGTTTATGAACTCCCACAAGGCAGTCAGCGAAGGGGGAAAACAGTTGCAAAAAGGGAAGGTAGAATAGAGAGAGAGTACATGACTGTGGATAAATAAATAGTGTATAGATCAGTGGAGATTCAATCACAGAGGGCCACGGGACCGTCGGCTCCTCTAAGCTCAGTGTCAATGGAACACTTACCGGCCTTTCAGCGCTGCGATGGTAGACTTGTCAATCCTAGAGAGAGAAAGAGAGAGAACGAGAGAGAGAGAGAGCGAGAGAGAGCGAAAGAGCGAGAGAGAGAAAGAGCGAGAGAGCGAGAATAAGACAAAGAGGGAGAAAGAGAAAGAGAGAGAGAGAGAGCGAGAAAGAGCGAGAGAGAAAGAGCGAGAGAGAGAAAGAGCGAGAGAGACAAAGAGCGAGAGAGCGAGAGAGCGAAAGCGAGAAAGAGGGAGAAAGAGCGAGAGAGAGAGAGAGAAAGAGAGAGAGAGCGAGAAAGAGAGAGAGAGCAAGAAAGAGAGAGAGAGAGAGCGAGAGAAAGAAAGAGCGAGAAAGAGAGAGCAAGAAAGAGAGAGGGAGAAAGAGTGAGAGACAGAAAGAGAGAGAGAACGAGAGAGAGCGAGAAAGGGAGAAAGAGCCAGAAAGAGAGAAAGAGCGAGAGCGAGAAAGAGAGAAAGAGCGAGAGCGAGAAAGAGCGAAAGAGAAAGAGCGAAAGAGAGAGAAAGAGAGAGAGAAAGAGAGAGAAAGAGAGAGAGAGAAAGAGAAGAGAGCGAGAGAGAGCGAGAAAGAGAGAAAGAGCGAGAGAAAGAGCGAGATACAGAGCGAGAGAGAGAGAGCGAGAGAGAGTGAGAGAGAAAGAGAGAGCGAGAAAGAGAGCGAGAAAGAGAGCGAGAAAGAGAGAGAGAGCGAGAAAGAGAGAGAGAGAGAAAGAAAGAAAGAAAGAAAGAAAGAAAGAAAGAAAGAAAGAAAGAAAGAAAGAAAGAGGGGGGGTTAGGGGAGAGGTGGGAGAGAGAGGGAGGTTACTGGTCATGAAACAAAATATGATGTTGTCTATGTTATCACTTAATTATGTGGCGCTAACAGGCGCAACATGGTTGGTACCTTCCAATGTAATAGATTAAATAATTAGTGTTGTAAAAAAAATCATTTTTAGATGCATGGAGTTCAAACACGAACACATTTTACAGGCCAGTCAACAAGAATGAACTCTGAGCGGATTCCAATAACAGACAAACATAAACCATCCACAACATTTACATCTATATTAGAAAGCTTTAAAAACAGTCATTCACCCTCTAACTGCTCACACAGTGACTATGGCTGGCGCTAGTTGTTGGACCTTTTTAAGAGCAGTTGATATCGTACTTCGTTCACTTCAGTCCCAGACTCTGGTGATTCAAATAGAAATCGACAAAGAAAATAGGAATTTCAACATTTTCTATAAGGAAACACCCGAAAGAAAACAACGATTGAATGATTTTAATGATGGTTAACGATTTAAAACCACTGCCTGTTAATTTGATCATTCTAAAGGCTGAAAATCACTTTGGTTTTACATTGTAAAAACAAATAAGATCAAATAAAATATCTTGGTAATGTTATTGGTGGGCATTGTGTTTTGTCTGTGTGTGGTGAAGCCTGCATAATGCCATCACAGACATAAGTGGACACCTCTCACAACCATGAATGACCTTCATGACAACTGACCTGAAAATGTCAAGACTCCTAGTACAGTACACCTATGCTCCCTAACTACAAGCCCTATGTCACTTAGCCAAGTAGTATCTATGCATCCCAAATGGTACCCTTGTCCCTACATAGTGCACTACTTTTTTTTTTACCAGGGCCCGATGGGCCTTGTTCAAAAGTAGTGCACTCTGTAGGTAATCAGATGCCATTTGATGTCTATTCCAGCTTCCTTGTCATCTCAGACATAAACAAATATCAGTTGAATGTTGTCCAGTGCTTTGAATATCATCATCACAATCTTTCTGGATGCTTCTATGAATGGCCTCTCTGTGATCATCATCATCACTGGTCAACAACAACCATAAAGCCCCCCCTGTAAGAGGCATCACAGTGTGGTCATTCTATAGCCCAGTCAGCCTCCCCACCCTCCTCTGCTGTCTCCACCCTGCCAGCCTTACACTGGCTGTGTACTATGAGACTCAGGGACAATGATGTAGGCTTTATTGGGCTGTATCTCTGGAGGCTCGTATAGAGAGGGGAAGTGGCCCTGCCCTGCCCTGACCACAAGGCTGATACATACACCAACTCAAGAACATTGTCTGATAAGAAGCCTGCACACACCCTGTGACTACATCTCTCCATATGGAGTGTGTGTGTGTGTGTGTGTGTGTGTGTGTGTGTGTGTGTGTGTGTGTGTGTGTGTGTGTGTGTGTGTGTGTTATTATAAATACACAGAGATGCACAGAGATGCAGTCTGGAGGTACTCCTCCATCAAAAACAACATTGTGTCTCAGCACCACAGATGGCATGGATGATTAATGCCATGATATATGCCTCTCCTCCACTAACTCTCCTTATGCTACCTCTTTTTCTCCTCCCTCATTACTCTCTCTCTCTCCTTCACCATCTGATGGGCCTGACACCTCCCTCCCTCCCTCAGTCTCTCTCTAATGCCCAGCCTGATCTTCAGAAATGCCACCACAACAGCAAGCTGGCATAGACCTGGCAGGCCACAGATAACTGTTCCCAGCTCTAGAGCAACAGTAGAAAGATGTAGCTTAGCAAGAATCCAAACAGCCACTACTTGAGAGTGGATGCAGTAATTCATTTCAGCACCTTTTAACCTCTGGGTTTACTGTAGTCAACACTGTGCCTGCTTGGCAGCAGCCAGCCTGTTTCAGCATGAGGAAGTGGTTTGAGTGTATTCCATTATTGACTACATGGTGGGTTGACAGCATCAATGCAGTAATGCATTGAGGTGAGCTGAGAGAGGGTAGTTCACCAGCTGTCTCATGGTCTCTCTACAGTGGCGTTTCCAACCCTGGTCCTCCGGTTCACCCAACAGTACACATTTCCTTTGTAGCCCTGGATAAACACCTATTTCAACTAATTGAGGGCTTGATGATTAGTTGAATCAGATGTGCTTATCCAGAGGTACAATAAAAATGTGTACTGTTGGGTGAACTGGACACAGCAACAGTGACACACAAAATGCATGCGTGTGTGTGTGCGTGCGTTTGTACCTGAAGTGAAGTGTGTGAAGGCGTGAAGCCAAGCTCCATTCACCACACGTTGTCAGCGTTTCTCTCTTCTGAGGCGATTGCCTTTTCACTTTTCAGGAAAAACTAACTCTCACACATGAAAATGTCATATAGGCCTTGCAAACTGAGATCATACACACATTCATGAGCTGACACAAGTGGTGTAAGAGATTCACTTAAAAGTGGCAATCTGGTATTTACTTTTAAATTAATATTACTTAGAAATGCGTCATGATCTAAGTTCAACTGTCTACCCCAAAATATGAGTTTGTTTTACATAAACAATATAATTATATAATTATAAACCAAAGCTGTTTAGCTTAAAGACATTTGATCATTTGGATCTCATGGATGGTCCCATTCCTCAGCTGTTACCCAAAAAAAGTGGCAGGGTGTCTTGCTTTGTGTCATTAGACAAAAAGCGATCACATTTTCTGCACCCGAGATACAAAAACGCCACTAGAGAAACACAAACAGAGTCCTACAGATGAGAGGACAACAACACAAAGCAACTCATTGACAACCGTCTGTGATCATTCCCCCTGGTAGAGACAGTACAGAGACAGAACAGAGACAGTACAGAGACAGTACAGAGACAGAACAGCAGCCAAGCAAACTGCTGCAGAAGTGTTGCACACACACACAAAGTGGAACAGACAAAGCCCTCCACCCATCCTTCCTTTCAAAACACATTCAGCTCTAGTCTGAACAACGGCAGCCTGCTGAATTCACACACCCACGTTCACACACACACACACACACACACACACACACACACACACACACACACACACCTCCAGCCACCAGCCCTAAGAGAGTTAAAGGTAACGTACCAGCCGTATCCCCCAAAGGATACACTCCTCTTCCTTCTCAGCATTCTGACAGGGGCAGTGGGATTGTCACTCTCACTGTTTTTAATTTTTTTTATCTCGCTCCTCTCTCTTTCACTCTCTCGGCCTTTGAAGAAGTGTAGACAGTCCTGCTCTGTTTCCCTCCTCCCTCACCTGTCCTGCCGCTGCGCACAGTTTGGCACTTCAGCACACAACTCAGCTCCACACAGAGGGGAGGAGAGAGTATGGGGCTGGGAGGGGCCAGACATTCTCATCTGTTCTTCTCTCTCTCTCTCTCTCTCTCTCTCACAATTAGCCACACTGGACTCCACCCTCACACTTACTTACACAGATTCCAGCACACACACACACACACACACACACACACACACACACACACACACACACACACCACATATGCCTACGTACGCACACACATCCACACTGACTTCACACTCCCTGTGTATTCACTTGTCGTGTAACTATTAGTCTTTTTATTTGATCTTTAACTCTGCACTGTTGGAAAAAGACGCACCAGGTTCACTATTAGTCTACACCTGTTGTCTACGAAGCTGTGAGGAAGAACTGAACTGAAATGTCCCTCACACCCACATTCCCTCCTCTCGGAGTCACCCAACCTGCCCCACAAGAAGGAAGGAAGTGTTGCCACAGCCGGTGTCACTTCCTCTGTTCTGGACTTACCAGGGCGGTCTTCATCAGGAAACGACTTGATTTATTTCTATCAACGTGGCCCTTGCCAATACAGTCACATACGACGACACACACCGTGAATATGTACCGTACATTCAAATGTACTGTTTATTCATTGCTTCAGACATATCAGACACTGTCGATTTTGCATTTTGAATGGAAGCCTGATCTGGTCTGATTTCCGGCCTGGTCTGATGAAGCCAAGATTGAACTCTTTTGGCCTGAACACCAAAGCTTTTTATGGGGTATTGTGTGTTGATTGATGAGGGGGAAAAAACAATTTAATACATTTTAGAATAAGTCTGTAACGTAACAAAATGTGGAAAAATCAAGGGGTCTGAATACCTTCCGAATGCACTGTATGTATATATATATATAACCATCTACATACAGTACATACTGTAGGAGCTGCAAAGTTGCCGCTCTGAATGAACCAGGACCCGTGAGACAGCCAGGATGTGTAAAAAAATGGCACCCTACTCACTATATATTGCACTACTGTATATAGGGAATAGGTTGCCATTTGGAACACAGCTCCAATTTGACTGTGAACAAAAGGAGGGTCCTTCCTGCTCCAGCTCTGCCACATTCTTAGGACTAAAATAAACAACTATGATTATTACTTGTTTTCTTTGTATTGAAATAAAGTTTTTTTTTCCAATATTCAACATAAGAAACACCACAGCCTTTTCCTCACTGTCTAGTATCTGGTATCACTGTAACCCAGTCATTTTTTGTTTAAGTCAAAGTCAATGAAAAATGGGTACAACTTTGTCACAGCAAGTTCAAACAACTTGATTGTAAAGTTTAAAACTGTTTAAACATAAAACATGTTTTATTGTTTATTGAGAAATTAACCTATGAAGTATTTCTAAATCAAAATGTGTCAGGACAACTTGTCACGTTCTGACCTTAATTTCCTTTGTTTTGTATTTATTTAGTATGGTCAGGGCGTGAGTTGGGTGGGTTGTCTATGTTTGTTTTTCTAGGTTTTGGGAATTTCTATGTTTCGGCCTAGTATGGTTCTCAATCAGAGGCAGGTGTCATTAGTTGTCTCTGATTGAGAATCATACTTAGGTAGCCTGGGTTTCACTGTGTGTTTGTGGGTGATTGTTTCCGTGTCTGTGTTTGTTCGCCACACGGTACTGTTTCGGTTTTGTTCACGTTTATTGTTTTGTATTCATTGAGTGTTCAGTTCATGTTTTTAAATAAACAACCATGGACACTTACCACGCCGCATCTTGGTCCGATCCTTGCTACACCTCCTCTTCAGACGAAGAGGAGGAAAACCCTTACACAACTAGGTACTCACGTTTTCTTGGTAATATCACATAGAAATTATATTTTGTTTAAGCAGAGGTTAGTCAAGTCATTGTTGACATTCATTTAAGAAGAACAAACTATCATATTTCCCAGCATGCTCTACTTCATGTAGATAAAAAAAAAAAAAAGTTTTTAATATCTGTGTTTTTGCATATACAGAGCATTCGGAAAGTATTGAAACCCCTGGACTTTTTCAACATTTTGTTTCGTTACAACATTTGGTAGTTGTTTGACATTCATACTATACTTGGTGAGGGATACATCCCGGGTAGCCTATACATGAGGGGGATATATTGTACATTGATTGATTGAGTCATCTTATACTACACAAAGATAAATAACATTAAACTAATCCCCATCAGTTTGTTTGATTGTTTTGTACCCCCTTCTGAAACGGCTGTTCCAGATTAAATGGTTTAGGTAAATGGGTAAATGGTTAAATGGTTTAGGTAAATGGTTAAATGGTTTAGGTAAATGGTTAAATGGTTTGGGTAAATGGTTTAGGTAAATGGGTAAATGGTTAAATGGTTTAGGTAAATGGGTAAATGGTTTAGTTAAATGGTTTAGGTAAATGGTTAAATGGTTTAGGTAAATGGTTAAATGGTTTAGGTAAATGGTTAAATGGTTTAGGTAAATGGTTAAATGGTTTAGGTAAATGGTTAAATGGTTTAGGTAAATGGTTTAGGTAAATGGGTAAATGGTTTAGGTAAATGGTTAAATGGTTTAGGTAAATGGGTAAATGGTTTAGGTAAATGGGTAAATGGTTTAGGTAAATGGGTAAATGGTTTAGGTAAAAATGGTTAAATGGTTTTAAATGGTTAAATGGGGTAAATGGGTAAATGGTTTAGGTAAATGGGTAAATGGTTTAGGTAAATGGGTAAATGGTTAAATGGTTTAGGTAAATGGTTAAATGGTTTAGGTAAATGGGTAAATGGTTTAGGTAAATGGTTTAGGTAAATGGGTAAATGGTTTAGGTAAATGGTTAAATGGTTTAGGTAAATGGGTAAATGGTTTAGGTAAATGGTTAAATGGTTAAATGGTTTAGGTAAATGGTTAAATGGTTTAGGTAAATGGTTAAATGGTTTAGGTAAATGGTTAAATGGTTTAGGTAAATGGGTAAATGGTTTAGGTAAATGGTTAAATGGTTTAGGTAAATGGGTAAATGGTTTAGGTAAATGGTTAAATGGTTTAGGTAAATGGTTAAATGGTTTAGGTAAATGGTTAAATGGTTTAGGTAAATGGTTAAATGGTTTAGGTAAATGGTTAAATGGTTTAGGTAAATGGTTAAATGGTTTAGGTAAATGGTTAAATGGTTTAGGTAAATGGGTAAATGGTTAAATGGTTTAGGTAAATGGTTAAATGGTTTAGGTAAATGGGTAAATGGTTTAGGTAAATGGGTAAATGGTTAAATGGTTTAGGTAAATGGTTAAATGGTTTAGGTAAATGGGTAAATGGTTTAGGTAAATGGGTAAATGGTTTAGGTAAATGGTTAAATGGTTTAGGTAAATGGGTAAATGGTTTAGGTAAATGGGTAAATGGTTAAATGGTTTAGGTAAATGGTTAAATGGTTTAGGTAAATGGGTAAATGGTTTAGGTAAATGGTTAAATGGTTTAGGTAAATGGGTAAATGGTTTAGGTAAATGGTTAAATGGTTTAGGTAAATGGGTAAATGGTTTAGGTAAATGGGTAAATGGTTTAGGTAAATGGGTAAATGGTTTAGGTAAATGGTTAAATGGTTTAGGTAAATGGGTAAATGGTTTAGGTAAATGGGTAAATGGGTAAATGGTTAAATGGTTTAGGTAAATGGTTAAATGGTTTAGGTAAATGGTTAAATGGTTTAGGTAAATGGGTAAATGGTTTAGGTAAATGGGAAAATGGTTTAGGTAAATGGTTAAATGGTTTAGGTAAATGGGTAAATGGTTTAGGTAAATGGTTAAATGGTTTAGGTAAATGGTTAAATGGTTTAGGTAAATGGTTTAGGTAAATGGTTAAATGGTTTAGGTAAATGGTTAAATGGTTAAATGGTTTAGGTAAATGGTTAAATGGTTTAGGTAAATGGTTAAATGGTTTAGGTAAATGGTTAAATGGTTTAGGTAAATGGGTAAATGGTTTAGGTAAATGGGTAAATGGTTTAGGTAAATGGTTAAATGGTTTAGGTAAATGGTTAAATGGTTTAGGTAAATGGTTAAATGGTTTAGGTAAATGGTTAAATGGTTAAATGGTTTAGGTAAATGGTTAAATGGTTTAGGTAAATGGTTAAATGGTTTAGGTAAATGGTTAAATGGTTTAGGTAAATGGTTAAATGGTTTAGGTAAATGGTTAAATGGTTAAATGGTTTAGGTAAATGGTTAAATGGTTTAGGTAAATGGGTAAATGGTTTAGGTAAATGGTTAAATGGTTTAGGTAAATGGTTAAATGGTTTAGGTAAATGGTTAAATGGTTTAGGTAAATGGTTAAATGGTTTAGGTAAATGGATAAATGGTTTAGGTAAATGGATAAATGGTTTAGGTAAATGGTTAAATGGTTTAGGTAAATGGGTAAATGGTTTAGGTCTCCTCACAATGTTCCTAACCCTGGCAATCATTACAAATTCCAACTGTTGGATATGGTTTTGCAAAATTCCGGGGACATTTTTTTAAGTTACCAGGTTTTCAAGAAATACCGGTCATTTGATTCCTGGAAACGGGAGGGAATAAGCAGGAAATCCTTCAACCAGGATTTTGTGAAAATCTTGGAATTGTGAGAAAGTTACTTGAATTTTGCAACCCTACTTGCAGCCCTGATGTGGCCTGTAAAACTAGGTCTCAAAATAAGGCCTTATGAGATGTGTAATGAGATGTGTAATGAGATGTGTAATGAGATGTGTAATGAGATGTGTAATGAGATGTGTAATGTCTCTTCTGTAAGAGTTTACAAAAGAGTATTCTAAGTGCAATCAACTTCATATAAAACATTTCTTAACGTCTGTTTAGAGTTCAAACCGCTGATAACTTTTGTATTTAATTATCAATGAGCTTAAAGTTAAATGTATCTCCATCCTTTTTTGACTTACTCAAACATTTAAAGCTGATACAACTCAAATCTGGACCCCCCCTACATGGTCACAGTGACTCGGTTTGAGTAATGACTACAAAATCGCATTAAGGAACAACGTTCCCCTCAACGTCAGCAAGACAAGGGAAGCTGATCATGGACTACAGGAAACGGAGTCCCTGTCCACATCGACGGGGCTGAAGTGGAGCAGGTCGAGAGCTTCATGTTCCTCTGTGTTCACATCACTAAGGAATGAACATGGTCCACACCAACCAACACAGTCGTGAAGAAGGCACAACAAAGCCTCTTCCCCCTTAGGAGGCTGAAAAGATGTGTCATGGTCCCTCAGCACCTGAAAAAGTTCTACAGCTGCACCCTTGAGAGCATCTTGACTGGCTGCATCACCGCCTGGTATGGCAACTGCTCGGCATCCGACCACAAGGCGCTGCAGAGGGTTGTGCGTACAGCCCAGTACATCACTGCCATCCAGGACCTCTATACCAGGCGGTGTCAGAGGGTTGTGCGTACAGCCCAGTACATCACTGGGGCCGAGCTCCCTGCCATCCAGGACCTCTATACCAGGCGGTGTCAGAGGAAGATGAATTAAATGAGATGAGCATCACATGAACTCCAATCTGCAGCGCTCCCAGTGAAACTGTACCTCCGTCTGTCTGTCTTTCTGTGTTTTAGATGAGCCAGACTGGATGCCCGGCGCCTTTTCACATTATGACATGAATCCCCACACAACGCTCAATTAGATTGTTATTGTCTAGTGGACATGAGCTGTGTCAAAAAAAAACTAACGAGGCCGATAAACTCATCAAATGTGTCGTGTCACAACTATTGTGTCAAATGTGTCGTGTGTCAGTTGTACAACCCGAGGCCCACTTTCCATCCGTAGTGTCATTTCCGCTTGAGCCGACATATTACGCAGTGTTTACTATGAATGCCATCTCCGCAGCTGAGGGGACGATGCTTAAGGCATCGAAGTTATCGGTTGTACAGTATAGCACGGCTTTAGTCACCCCAGTAAACCTTCACATGAAGGAGACCAGGCAACCTCTGACCTGATGACACATTCTAAGGATGACACATTCAACACAGGCACAATGTACTGTTGTACTGTACAATACTGGCAGGAAGGAGCTCCTTGTCACAAGCTACTTTTACAGTATAGCAGCCCCACACATTTCAGCATATTTACAGAAGAATGGCCTTTTCAGTTCCTTGACACACATGCTTCAGATATATGATCAGAAACAACCTGAGGCTACAGTGTAACCAGCAACACCATCCGTTCACGAAACCGACCCAATGCTTTCGTCCCAAATGTACGCTTTCTAACGGTCGATTTTGTGCTCAACGTGGCCTTCTGTCCCAATGGGAATGAAGAAGTATTTGGTGCTTTCTTTTTCCTCGGTAGAAATAACTTCTTTGACGTGAAAGAAAGGGACTCAGCCACTGTCATTCAATTCCTCTTGTCCTATCTGGCATCCTATTCCCTTATTGTGCTGGTCAGAATTAGTGGACTATGAAGAGAACAGGGTGCCATTTGGAACTGTCCCGTCTAAGCCCCCTCCCCCTCTATACAAACCAGCAGTCCTGGCAACCCTTCATTAGGCACACCTGGACTTCATCACGTCCCTGATTACTTCCCCTTTATTTAGCCGTCTGGTGTCACGAGTCCTTGGTTGCTATTGGTTTGTAGAGTTCAGTACGCGGCTCATGTTTGTTTCTGGTCAGTATTAAAACTCACCTTCTGCACCCGCGTTCTTTACCCGGCGGGTACTTTACGGGAACACACACCGTATAAAGCGAGTGCGTTACACCACGTTCACGTAATCATCCCACAGAGGGTACAAACTGCCAGAAGTACGTTGAAGTCCTGAGTCAATTAGATGCAGTAATGGATTGACACAGTTTCTAATATCTCCCCAGTGGTGTGTGTCCTCACACATTACTACAGGATGTAAAGACATGTGACACGTGGTCAAATAGAATTGTATTTCTTTGCACATGGCAGCACGCGCAAGACGGGATACATTGTTCGAGGCAATATGAAAGTGTTTTTCCACTCCATTCCTGTGTCTCATTATTTGGGCCAGGAGTTTTTCCTGAGCACATGACCTGACCAGAAACAACATCACAAATAAGCTTCACAATGCCAAATAGCCAGCGTCAGAATTCCCTGACACCCAACGGAGACAGCCATCAACCTTTGTTCCAATGTCAACGCCATCAGACACTCAGTCTGATGCCTGCCTGCTCTGTAGGAGTGAGTGACAGTGACAATGCTCAGTACCGATGTCTCAGACTGTCTCTTGTCATGGTGTCTTTTTGTCTAGCTTAGGTAAGCAGCTTTATCAAGGCTCTTTCTATCAGTCTCTCAACCAGAGTTTTACCCCACCTCCTGCCACTAGAGATTTAAGAGTCATGGGGGGACAAGCAATACAGAGCGGGGGGGGGGGGCTGAGGGAGAGAGAGAAACAGAGAGAAAACCAATAGATCGAGAGAGAGAGAAAGAAAAAGAGAATCTGGCAAGGGCCAGGCGGCACTGTTGCAATGCACTCAAAGTGCATCCTAAAGTAGAAAGGAAGTTGGTGAAGGGAGGGAGAGAGGGGGACAGACGGAGGAGTGCCGGAGATTAGACTTTAAAATCAGGCGGATACAATATGTTACATGAGCGAGCCTCATTCACACACATGGGCCAAACCGTTAAATACGCAGTTGGACGTTAATTAAACCAACTTTAACATGTTCACAATGACGTTGCACCTGAATATATACTGGAGGCAGTATGTATGGTTATGCCAATAAGCTTGGAGCTAAATGGACTGCGGTCTTGCAGTGCTGAATAGGGTGTTGTGTTGATGTCTGGTGGATGGATGGCCTTGCCTTTTCTCTCTCTTGCTCTCTCTCTCTTGTTTCTCTCTCACACACACACACACTCCCTCCCCCAATACTGGAACCCCCCCCACACTGGACCCCCCTACTGGACCCCCTTACTGGACCCCCATCCCACCCCTCTTTCCTGCCACCTCATCCCCCTTTTCACCACCTCATCCTTTCATTCTCATCGCTCTTTTTCCTTTATTTCACGCTAATCTACATCTCTTTATCTTAAATCGCCCTCCAACCCAATACTGAACCCTTACAAAAAAGGGTTCGCAAAGAGTTCTTTGTGGAGGGTATATGGTGTTACATGGAACCTTTTTGGTTCAAGGTAGCACCTATTTTTCCTAAGAATGTTGTCTGACAACTCTCCTCCTTTCTCCCTCACGCCGACCTTACTTCCCATTTCACCCTTACTCTTTCCTCTCCCCTTTTCCCTCCTTTCATGTGTTGATCCTCTCGTTACCCGTGTTGATCCTCTCGTTACTCGTGTTGATCCTCTCGTTACTCGTGTTGATCCTCTCGTTTCCCGTGTTGATCCTCTCGTTACCCGTGTTGATCCTCTCGTTACCCGTGTTGATCCTCTCGTTCCCGTGTTGATCCTCTCGTTCCCGTGTTGATCCTCTCGTTCCCGTGTTGATCCTCTCATTCCCGTGTTGATCCTCTCGTTTCCCGTGTTGATCCTCTCGTTCCCGTGTTGATCCTCTCGTTTCCCGTGTTGATCCTCTCGTTCCCGTGTTGATCCTCTCGTTCCCGTGTTGATCCTCTCGTTCCCGTGTTGATCCTCTCGTTCCCGTGTTGATCCTCTCGTTCCCGTGTTGATCCTCTCGTTTCCCGTGTTGATCCTCTCGTTCCCTTGTTGATCCTCTCGTTTCCCGTGTTGATCCTCTCGTTTCCCGTGTTGATCCTCTCATTCCCATGTTGATCCTCTCGTTTCCCGTGTTGATCCTCTCGTTCCCATGTTGATCCTCTCGTTTCCCGTGTTGATCCTCTCGTTCCCATGTTGATCCTCTCGTTTCCCGTGTTGATCCTCTCGTTCCCATGTTGATCCTCTCGTTTCCCGTGTTGATCCTCTCATTCCCATGTTGATCCTCTCGTTTCCCGTGTTGATCCTCTCGTTCCCATGTTGATCCTCTCGTTTCCCGTGTTGATCCTCTCGTTACCTGTATGCGCATAGAGCCCAGCGATTTTCTCCACTGATCTTTCATAAGGCCCAACCATACGCCCACACAAACTGCTACTGTACCAACCACACACCACCACCATGTCACTTTCTACTGAGCCTTCTGCCATGCTCATCTGGTATTCATGCTTCCAGACAGAACGCACTGATGAGAGGAGAGAAAAAGTACCTTTAAACCATTCAATAAGCAGTTTTGCTGTTTTTCGTCATTATAGCAAGATGGGTGGGAACGCAGTGCCCACTGCTGGATAGCCACATATTATGTGAACGATGAACTTGAGATTTGGAGAGACAACTGCCCTCTGACTCATCTGACAGCTTATCAAAGTTTGCGCTTATCCCCCAAGTGAGAGAGCAAGAGAGAGAGAGAATGAGGGGGGGGGGGGGGGTTGGAATGTGAAAAGGAGGGAGAAGAGAAGAAAGAGCCATTCAAGGTGAAACTAAGATAAAGGACAGGGAGAGGTGAAAGGAGAGAGATACAGCGAAAGAGAGACAGAGAGACAGTCAGAGAGAGAATTGAATGAGGGAAAAAGGAAATGAAAGATCCTGAGATTGAATGGAGGCCAATCAATTAGGGGAGGGAATGACAAGCAGGGCGGTGAGGTGGAAAATGGAGCTAGCGGATGAGGAGCGGTTAGAGAGAGAGAGGACGTGAGAGAGAGGGAGAAAGAGATGAGGATGACAGATGGAATGAATGAGAAGAAGAGGATCACACATAGAAGAGAACGAGTGCACTCCAAATTGACCTTTAGACATCCAGGTACAGTGGATTGGGAAAGTATTCAGACCTCTGCACTTTTTCCATATTTCATTATGTTACAGCCTTATTCTAAAAATGATTCCATAAACAATCTACACACAATAACGCATAACGACAAAGCGAAAACAGGTTTTTAGAAATGTTTGCATATGTACATAAAAACAAAACTTCGTTATGACAATCGAAATTGTGCTCAGGTGCATCCTGTTTCCATTGGTCATCCTTGAGATGTTTTTACAACTTGGAGTCCACCTGTGGTAAATTCAATTGATTGGACATGATTTGGAAAGGCACACACCTGTCTATATAAGGTCCCACAGTTGACAGTGCATGTCAGAGCAAAAACCAAGCCATAAGGTCCAAGGAATTGTCCGTAGAGCTCCGAGACAGGACTGTGTCGAGGCACAGATCTGGGGAAGGGTACCAAAAAATGTCTGCAAAATGGAAGGTCCCCAAGAACACAGTGGCCTCCATCATTCTTTTTTTTTGGAAAGACCAAGGCTCTTCCTAGAGCTGGCCGCCCAGCCAAACTATGTAATCTGGGGAGAAGGGCCATGTCAGGGAGGTGACCAAGAACTTGATTGTTACTCTGACAGAGCTCCAGAGTTCCTCTGTGGAGATGGGAGAACCTTCCAGAATGACAACCATCTCTCAGCACTCCACCAATCAGGCCTTCATGGTAGAGAGGCCAGACGGAAGCCACTCCTCAGTAAAAGGCACATGACAGCCCGCTTGGAGTTTGCCAAAAGGCAACTAAAGGACCCTCAGAACATGAGAAACAAGATTCTCAAGTCTGATGAACCCAAGATTGAACTCTTTGGCCTGAATGCCAAGCGTCACATCTGGAGGAAACCTGGCACCATCCCTACGGTGAAGCATGGTGGTGGCAGCATCATGATGTGGGGATGTTTTTCAGTGGCAGGGACTGGAAGACTAGGATTGACGGAAAGATGAACGGAGTAAAGTACATAGAGATCCTTGATGAAAACCTGCTCCAGAGCGCTAAGGACCTCAGACCGGGGCCAAGGTTCACCTTCAACAGGACAACAGCGCTAAGCATACAGCCAAGATAATGCAGGAGTGGCTTCGGGACAAGTCTCTGAATGTCCTTGAGTGGCCCAACCAGAGCCCGGACTTGAACCAGATCGAACATCTCTGGAGAGGCCTGAAAATAGCTGTGCAGCAACGCTCCCCATCCAACCTGACAGAGCCTGAGAGGATCTGCAGAGAAGAAAGGGAGAAACTCCCCAAATACAGGTGTGTCAAGCTTGTAGCATCATACCCAAGAAGAATCAAGGATGTAATCTCTGCCAAAGGTGCTTCAACAAAGTACTGAGTAAAGGGTCTGAATACTTATGTAAATGTGATTTTTTTAAAATGCTTTGTCATTATGGAGTATTGTGTGTAGATTGATGAGACATTTCGTTTATGTTATCAATTTCTGAATAAGGCTGTAACATAACAAAATGTGGAAAAGGTAAAGGGGTCTGAATACTTTCTAAATGCACTGTACAAATTAAAAAGGGGGAGAGGGGCTTTATATATAGCCCTGTCCCAGATCTGTTTGTGCTACCTTGTCAACTGAAAGACCATAGGAGTTGGCAAGGCAGCACAAACAGACCTGGGATCAGGCTAGGCTGTACAGGCTTACATCAAGTATCAACGTCTCATCTGCTGTAATTTATAGAAACATGATGCCTGCTTAGAAACAGCCAACACTTTACCAAACATCTAAATGAATCTGTGGAGCGTATTCCTTATCTATGCCAGTGGAGGCTGGTGGGATGAGCGATCGGAGGACAAGCTCATTGTAATGGCTGGAATGGAATAAATGGAACGATATCAAACACATCAAAAACATATGGATAACACGTTACAGCCATTACAATGAGCCTGTCCTCCTATAGCTCCTTCCATCAGCCTCCACTGATCTACGTATCAGCTCCCATAGCTGGAGGCTGGCTGGCAGAGATCTGAGAGGCAGCAGTACACCTGAGAAGATCCCATTATAGGTCTATTTCCAGCTGTCACCAAGAGGATGGCGAGAAAGAAACCAAGACGTTGCAGAACATTACAATGGAAGATTTGCATCTACAGTATCACACACACACACACACACACACACACACACACACACACACACACACACACACACAGACAGTGACACACAGACACGCACAGTGACACACACACACAGTGACACAAGTGCACGCACAGTGACACACACACACACACGCACAGTGACACACGCGCACGCACTGTGACACACGCGCACGCACAGTGACATACGCGCACGCACAGTGACATAAGCGCACGCACAGTGACACACACACACAGTGACACACGCGCACGCACTGTGACACACACACACGCACAGTGACACACGTGCACGCACTGTGACACACGCGCACGCACAGTGACATACGCGCACGCACAGTGACATACGCGCACGCACAGTGACACACGCGCACGCACTGTGACACACACACACACGCACAGTGACACACGTGCACGCATTGTGACACACGTGCACGCACTGTGACACACGCACACACACGCACAGTGACACACGTGCACGCACACACACACACACACGCACAGTGACACACGTGCACGCACTGTGACACACGTGCGCGCACTGTGACACACACACGCACAGTGACACACGCGCACGCACTGTGACACACACACACGCACAGTGACACACGCGCACGCACTGTGACACACACACACGCGCACAGTGACACACATGCGCACAGTGACACACAAGCGCGTGACACACTCACACACACATTCTCTCATTAGATGAATGACTGGGTGTATATATTCGACAGAGGAAGCTCAATCTGCACTTGATGTACCGGAACGTGGCTAATGCTGTTCATGTCCATTTCCAGAGATGAATCTGTGTAAATTCATTTTTTTTTTTATATGGGCTGGCTTTCAAAAGCTAAGAACACTTTATTCCCTCTGTGTCAATGGAAGCTTCTGAGGGAGTGTGCTCATTAAGACACACACACAAGCGTGTGCATGGAATCACACGCACAATCATACACACAGATGAACACACACACACACACACATCTGCATAATGTTAGCATCCGCAAAAAATGCCTACACACACGCACACGTGCACACGAGCACACACGCACTCAGAAGTAAACACTTCTGCACAGCCAGCGCCTTTGACATGACTGGCAGCTAAGCGTTCCCACGTTCTCTCTTTCTCTCACTCTGTCTCTCTCTCTCTTTCCATCTCTCTCTCACAGCAGCCAGGCTGCAGCTGGCGGTGCTCTCGCACTGACGAGCACACAGCAACAGTTTAACACGGTCTCTCATACGCACTCATGCCACCACCCACTGTCTTCTTGTCACAGCAGTCAGAGAGAACCAAACAGGAATATATGACACGACTTCTATAGTACTGTCCTCCTCAAGGTTCATGTGAAAGCTTACCTTGACTCGCCCACGGATCCCTTGCATGCTGTAGAGAACATGTCTTAGCGAGTGGCTGGTCCAACATTAGCGGATGGAATGGCAGAGCATGAGAGGACAGCGGAGATTGACTGAGATGCGTGAGTGAGTGAGTGAGAGAGTGTGAGAGAGAGAGAGTGTGTGAGAGAGCGAGAGAGTGTGAGAGAGAAGGAGAGAGAGAGAGAGAGAGAGAGAGAGAGAGAGAGAGAGAAAGAGAAAAGCGAGAGAGTGAGAGAGAGAGAGAGAGAGAGAGAAAGAGAAAAGCGAGAGAGTGAGAGAGAGAGAGAGAGAGACACAAGAGGAGAGTGTGTGTCAGAATGCAGGATGCGTGGGAAGATGTTGTTGCCATGGTGAGGGATACGCCTAAGCTCTTCCCTGGTTGGGTGATGACCTAGAGGAGAGGAGAAAAGAAAGGAAGGGTTAAAGCCAATACTGTGACACTGGTTGAGGTCTTCAGTACCTTCACCTTAGTCACAGGTCAGTGCACAGACACTCACACCCCCCCAGGCACGCACGCATGCACACTCCACGCACATGCCTCACAGCCAAATGAGACTGCACAATGAGGTGGGGGGGAGATACAGCATTGAAATCAGCGACACCAAAAAAATACACACACTCATATATCCACACCCTTCCACATGCACATACACTGACACACACACACACACACAGATACATACACAGACACACACAGAAAGAGATACATACACAGACACACACACACACAGAAACAGATACATACACAGACACACACACACACAGAAACAGATACATGCACAGACACACACACACACACACAGAAACAGATACATGCACAGACACACACACATACAGAAACATACACAGACACACACAGAAACATACACAGACACACACACACACACAGAAACAGATACATACACAGACACATACAGAAACAGATACATACACAGACAGACACACACACATACAGAAACAGATACATACACAGACACACACACATACAGATACATACGCAGGCACATGCACCCAGGCACGTTTGGCACACACACAAACAGGGGACCCATAAATCAGCTATTTCAACAAAGCTGCCTCCTGCCTGCCTCAGTATATGTATGCCCAAAGAGCAGACCAGCCACAGCAGTGTCCCATCAATACTCTAAACAGAGTTCACACAAATCAGCCACTCTAAACGATTTGCTATTGGTTTTCCCTGTGGCGTTGTAAGAGCTCTCTGGTAATAACAGAGCATGACCCCTGATAAGGTAGTGTGTGTGTGTGTGTGTGTGTGCACGTGTCACATAGTGAGCGGAGCAAAGCCTTCGGGACATGTTTAATCAAATCTACTCCCCAAACACGCGTCACACACACACACAGTCAGTCAGTCAGTCAGTCAGTCAGTCAGTCAGTCAGTCAGTCAGTCAGTCAGTCAGTCAGTCAGTCAGTCAGTCAGTCAGTCAGTCAGTCAGTCACAGTCAGTCAGTCAGTCAGTCACAGTCAGTCAGTCAGTCACAGTCAGTCAGTCAGTCAGTCAGTCAGTCAGTCAGTCAGTCACAGTCAGTCAGTCGGTCAGTCACAGTCACAGTCAGTCAGTCAGTCAGTCACACACACAGTCAGTCAGTCAGTCACACACACACAGTCACACAGTCACAGTCAGTCAGTCAGTCAGTCAGTCAGTCAGTCAGTCAGTCAGTCACAGTCACAGTCAGTCAGTCAGTCAGTCAGTCAGTCAGTCAGTCAGTCAGTCAGTCAGTCAGTCAGTCAGTCAGTCAGTCAGTCAGTCAGTCAGTCAGTCAGTCAGTCAGTCAGTCAGTCAGTCAGTCAGTCAGTCAGTCAGTCAGTTCAGTCAGTCAGTCAGTCAGTCAGTGTCAGTCAGTCAGTCAGTCAGTCAGTCAGTCAGTCAGTCAGTCAGTCAGTCAGTCAGTCAGTCAGTCAGTCAGTCAGTCAGTCAGTCAGTCAGTCAGTCAGTCAGTCAGTCAGTCAGTCAGTCAGTCAGTCAGTCAGTCAGTCAGTCAGTCAGTCCAGTTTGTCAGAGTTCAGTCAGTCAGTCAGTCAGTCAGTCAGTCAGTCAGTCAGTCAGTCAGTCAGTTCTCAGTCGGTCAGGTCAGTCAGTCAGTCAGTCAGTCAGTTCAGTCAGTCAGTCAGTCAGTCAGTCAGTCAGTCAGTTCAGTCAGTGTCAGTAGTCAGTCAGTCAGTCAGTCAGTCAGGTCAGTCAGTCAGTCAGTCAGTCAGTCAGTCAGTCAGTCAGTCAGTCAGTCAGTCAGTCAGTCAGTCAGTCAGTCAGTCAGTCAGTCAGTCAGTCAGTCAGTCAGTCAGTCAGTCAGTCAGTCAGTCAGTCAGTCAGTCAGTCAGTCAGTCAGTCAGTCAGTCAGTCAGTCAGTTTGTCTGTTTGTTTAATGCTGTGTTCTTTCAGTTTATCTTCTTTCCTCTCTAATCTCCAGGCAGTTTAGTGTTGGGGAGAGCCTTTGTGAGTTCTAATTGGTGCAGGTTCTGGGGTTGCCTTGGAAACCCTTTTGATAGGGTTCTCCGGAGGTCCACCAAAGTTTTGGTTATTGTATAGTATAACAAAACCAAACACTATACACAATGTGACCTTATTATACAGTACACGATGTAACCTTACTGTCACCACACTCAAGGTTTCAAAGTGGGGAGACATTTAAATGAACCAAGCCATCAAATGGACAATAACGTGCAGCACTGCTTTGTCACAGCCATGATGATGTAACTAATGGCCAGTAGTGTGCAACGTTTTTTGGTTCATCATAGGTTTGTAATGCAGCACGAGTCGATCCACCCAAATGAGAGATAATATGGTCAGTACAACAACCTCAACTACATGACTGGCTATAGTGGCGCAGTGGTTCTAAGACACTGCATCTCAGTGCAAGAGGCATCACTGTAGTACCTGGTTCAAATCCGGCTTTGATTGGGAGTCCCATAGGGCGGCGCACAATTGGCCCAGCGTCGTCTGGGGTAGGCCGTCATTGTAAATAAGAATTTGTTCTAAACTGTATTTCTACTTAGTTAAAGAGAAGTTAGAGCTGATTTGAAATTACTACAATTCAAATGATATGACTGGAGTAATGATTTGTTGTTGAAACCTTTCCCATATACTGAAGCATACTGTATGCCATTAGCTATCAGCAGTGAAGGGCGAAACGATATGCTGCACAGCTGTATCGTAAATGTAAGTACTAGTCAAATGAGATTCATCAAGGTTGAACTGTGTGCTTTTAATAAGGTTATGTCAATTGTGGTAGAACCATAAAAGCGCTCCTGTGTGCACAGTCCTGGGTGTAATATAGAGAGGTCCATCCCATCCTGTTCTTTAACCTTTACTAAGGGGAGTGGAGATGAGAGACGGTTGTCAGACAGGAAGACGACACGAATACACTAGAAAATACAATCACTATTGTAGAGACAATCAATCCCCTCCTGGATAAAGATCCCTGCTGCCTTCATTGGTTTTGTGCGTCAAGTCATTCAGTTTTTTGTTGTTGTTGAAAGAAATGGCGCCCTATGTGTGCACTGCCGCTAATACCGTATCCCCCAGTATGGTACAGGGACGGTATGAAGGTATGAAAATATGGATACCGTCCTACCATTGCTCTGTGACTGAGAGAGTTGAGTAGAGCTCTACCCTTTCTCTGTGACTGAGAGAGTTGAGTAGAGCTCTACCCTTTCTCTGTGACTGAGAGAGTTGAGTAGAGCTCTACCCTTTCTCTGTGACTGTGAGAGTTGAGTAGAGCTCTACCCTTTCTCTGTGACTGTGAGAGTTGAGTAGAGCTCTACCCTTTCTCTGTGACTGAGAGAGTTGAGTAGAGCTCTACCCTTTCTCTGTGACTGAGAGAGTTGAGTAGAGCTCTACCCTTTCTCTGTGACTGAGAGAGTTGAGTAGAGCTCTACCCTTTCTCTGTGACTGAGAGAGTTGAGTAGAGCTCTACCCTTTCTCTGTGACTGTGAGAGTTGAGTAGAGCTCTACCCTTTCTCTGTGACTGTGAGAGTTGAGTAGAGCTCTACCCTTTCTCTGTGACTGTGAGGGTAGAGTCCTACCCTTTCTCTGTGACTGTGAGAGTTGAGTAGAGCTCTACCCTTTCTCTGTGACTGTGAGGGTAGAGTCCTAACCTGTCTCTGTGACTGTGAACGTTGAGTAGAGCTCTACCCTTTCTCTGTGACTGTGAGGGTAGAGTAGATTCCTATCCTGTTTCTGTGACTGAGGGTAGAGTAGAGTCCTACCCCTTCTGTCTGAAGAATATAAATAAGAAAAGTAATACCATAATCAACATTACCCTGGTTGACACATGACACACTCAGGCTACATCCTAATTGGCACCCTGTTCACGATTTAGTGCACTAGTTTTGACCAGGGCACTACGTGCTCTGGTCAAAAGTAGTGCACTATACATTTACATTTAAAGGGAAGGGAATAGGTTGGCTTTAAAGGGAATAGGTTGGCTTTTTGGATGCAACCTCCCTCTATTTCTGTTGGGAGATATTCTGAAACATACTGTCAGTTCACAGGCTCTCCATCTCACTGACATGTGCACTGCACTGTCTAGGGTCAATCACCCTCATAACATAATGTTTACTAGACAGGCAAATGGGGGCATGGACATCAATACTGTCATAGCGTCATACATCAATGGAATACGAAACAGCTCTCTCTCTCACACACACACACACACACACACACATGCATGCACGCACCAATAGCCTCGGAAATCCCTAACATTGTGGGAGTCAACCCCTCTGCCGAGGGAGGCACCAATGCAGGCACGCACGCACACACAAACACAACAGGCACACACACACACACATCCGCACACACTGATACACGCTTAAAGGTCCAGAACAGTGAAAATCATATTTTTCATGAAATTGGATGATATTTAGACGACACCAGTTCAAAGTAGTCAAGGTAAGCTTTCACAAGTACCAGCATGCTTGTGTTGTGAGAGTTGCAAAGAAAAAACATATCTCAGACTGGCCAATAAAAAGAAAAGATTAAGATGAGCAAAAGAACACCAACACTGGACAGATGAACTCTGCAGAGAAGGCCAGCATCCCGGATTCGCCTCTTCACTGTTGACGTTGAGAATGGTGTTTTGCGGGTACTATTCAATGAAGCTGCCAGTTGAGGACTTGTGAGGTGTCTGTTTCTCAAACTAGACACTCTAATGTACTTGTCCTCTTTCTCAGTTGTGCACCAGGGCCTCCCACTCCTCTTTCTATTCTGGTTAGAGACCGTTTGCACTGTTCTATGAAGGGAGTAGGACACAGCGTTGTACGAGATCTCCTGTTTCTTCAATTTCTGACTGACGAGTTTCAGAAGAAAGTTATTTGTTTCTGGCCATTTTGAGCCTGTAATCGAACCGACAAATGCTGATGCTCCAGATACACAAATAGTCTAAAGAAGGCCAGTTTATTGCTTCTTTAATCAGGACAACAGTTTTCAGCTGTGCTAATATAATTGCAAAGGGGTTTTCTAATGATCAATTAGCCTTTTAAAATTATAAACTTGGATTAGCTAACAAAACGTGCAATTGGAACACAGGAGTGATGATTGCGGATAATGGGCCTCTGTACGCCTATGTAGATATTCCATTAAAAATCAGCCATTTCCAGCTACAATAGTAACTTACAACATTAACAATGTCTGCACTGTATTTCTGATCAATTTGATGTTATTTAATGGACAAAAAAAAGGTTTTCTTTCAAAAACATGGATATTTCTAAGTGACCCCAAACTTTTGAATGGTAGTGTAAATATATATTTTTTTTAATTAATTGGGTGGATGGGCGGCACTGAAAATTACAACCATGTCACGAGTGTGCAGTGCACATTTTGAGAGAAGTTGCTCTATCTTTTGAAGGGATAACATTCGATGGGTATCGGCAGGAAGCAAATTCTGAAGACGGATGCTACAGCGTCATTGACTATTGATCTTGCAAGCGCTGACCATAACGTACGTTTCAGAGTTTGATGAATCAGACACGGCAGCCAACATTTTGGGGAGATCGGGGGTTTGGAAAACAGTGAGTCAAAATAGTTGCACAGATACCGGAACTTGTGAATTCAATATAGACTTTATTACAAACGTAACATAGCCGAGCCCTTCCATGGAAGGACCCTATTACACACGTAACAGAGCCGAGCCCTTCCATGGAAGGACCCTATTACACACGTAACAGAGCCGAGCCCTTCCATGGAAGGACCCTATTACACACGTAACAGAGCCGAGCCCTTCCATGGAAGGACCCTATTACACACGTAACAGAGCCGAGCCCTTCCATGGAAGGACCCTATTACACACGTAACAGAGCCGAGCCCTTCCATGGAAGGACCCTATTACACACGTAACAGAGCCGAGCCCTTCTATGGAAAAGACTAAATTCTCATATTACAGAGTCCTGCCTTTATAGTATTCTGTCTTTGCATTATGTATAGAGTCTCCTCCCTCTATATGTAAATAGCTTATTTTGACCTTTCTCCACCATTATCTTTCCATCTCAGTTCTTGCTTGTTATTGACGCCCACATCTGACAGCTGTATAGGTTATAATGGTAGCGGGGCCCTGGTCCAATATGTTCCATTCCTTTATATAGCCATTCTGTCTCAGCTCTTCAAAGTGGACAGTCTTAACACGGCCTGCTAATATTGGAGTCATGAGTTTTGCATGTGTTTTGCTACCACAGAGGGGCTGATGTTAATTCATGCCACTGTGGCTGTGGCTGCTTTGACTTGTTAAAAGTATATTTTCTGTCACACACCTGTAAGTCACTGTACCGTTTTTGTTCCTCCATCCCCAAGCCCCCTACATCGAGTCTGAGATGAAGGAATGTGGTCCACAAAAGGAGTTGCGGTGTGTAAAACGTTAGCATTTGTAATTTACCCCTGAAAAAATATATATATATTTTGCCCTTCAAGTGTTTGGGTTGTGTTCTGACAGTTGATGTAGCTGGTGTCACTGGGGCTAATCACTATCCCTCTCCTTGTGTCTTTCCACTGTCATCAAGCAGTAATGATAGACATTTCAGAAAATTCGACATTTACTCTGTCTGCACGGCTTCCCAGGCAACCGCCGCAGCAGGAGCAATGTGATACAAAACCAGCTTTCCATAAAGGTAAAGAAGTGGGGATTTGATGTGAAGCCTGTGAAGACAAACCCAACGTACTGTAAGTCATAGTTATTATCAATTGATCATTAAAAGGCACACAAACTTTTCCAAATAGAAACATAGAAAAGTTCAACAAAATAGTGCACAACCAAATACTGCATATTTCAAATTGAGTACTTCGAAAATACCGCAAAACACATTGTAAAATCACTACATCAATGAATTGATAGTGTCGTAAGGAAATTAAATTCACTATCCACTTAAACATTTTTTTTCCCCTTTTCAAAAACATTACAGGCTGCGTAGACAGGCTCCTGGATCCTATCCTCTACCCTCAGTCACAGAAACAGGATAGGAATCTACTCTACCCTCACAGTCACAGAGAAAGGGAAGGACTCTACCCTGTCTTCAGCGAGGTGACCCTTGACCCACAACCGTATGTGGGGAAGCTGCGCGAGCAGTCCATCCCAGGACCCCTGTTTGCCCAGTGTGAGACGCCTGACAAGGAGGAGGCTATAGCTGGATTTGTCTCCCACTTCAATCTTGGGGGATGACTGAAGCCAAGTGGTTGACTGAAGGCTGTTTGAAAGGAGCGGGGGTACATGGGTCCTTCTCCTCTCCCGCTTCCCTCCCCATCAATCTCTGTAGTTGGTTGATTTCCCTAAAGCCTAACGCCTGGATCACACCGGCAGCTTAAATGCGCAAAATGGAACGCAGCATCATCTGGATAAGTGTGCAACAAAAGAAAAACATTCCCCTTCTGCTACCATTTCTGTCAAGCCGTCTACGCAGACAGTTTGACGACGTATACGTTCGATAGATCCAACGTTATGCACCACACAGAACGCACTGCAACTGAATGTACTTCTGGTGCATCAAAACGCAATGATGCTGTCAGTGTGATCAAGGCGTAAGTAATCCACTTTTACGTGATCTGACATGACATTTTGTTACTTTGCATAGTTTTTTTTCAAGCATTCGGATGGGACATGAGTGTTACAAATTGTAAGAATCAATGGGTCCTTCACACTGTAGAGTGGCCTAGGGCCTATATCAGGCTTACGGCTCTAATTATTATTATTTTTACATTTAAAATGATGTCTCACCATTATTTATCACCTTTATTTCTCATGAGTGTTCACGTTGATCAATATTTCAGCTATGCTGGCCTATTGTAAATGATCAAATAAATGTATGATCAGTACATCAAATTCTGAACAAATTGCCATTTATAATGCTAATGCAGAGGCACCAATAAATTGTCCAGTACACTTATTGTATGCTGTTTTCATGTATACTGAACAAAAATATAAACCCAACATGCAACAATTTCTAAGATTTGACTGAATTACAGTTCATATTATGAACTTTAACTCAGTAAAATCTTAGAAATTGTTGCATGTTGCGTATTCCCTGTCATGTGAAATCCATAGACTGGGGCCTAAATGAATTTATTTCAATTGACTGATTACCTTATATGAGTCAATTTAAATTATTTTCTCATATTATCAGTCAATTGAAATGGATTTCACATGACTGGGAATACAGATATGCATCTGTTGGTCACATTTACCTTAAAAAAAAAAAGTAGGGGAGTGGATCAGAAAATCAGTCAGTATCTGGTGTGACCATTTGCCTCATATAGCAAGACATGTCCTTCGCATCGAGTTGATCGGACTGTTGATTGTGGCCTGTGGAATGTTGTCCCACTCCTCTTAATGGCTGTGGGAAGTTGCTGAATATTGACGGAAACTGGAACACACTGTCGTACACGTCGATCCAGAGCATCCCAAACATGCTCAATGGGTCTGGTGAGTATGCAGGCCATGGACAAACTGGGATATTTTCAGCTTCCAGAAATTGTGTACAGATTCTTGCGAAATGCAATGTCATGCTGAAACATGAGGTGATGGTGGCTGATGAATGGCACGACAATGGGCCTCAGGGTCTCGTAAAGGTATCTCTGTGCATTCAAATTGCCATCTGTAAAATGCAATTGTGTCCACTGTCCGTAGCTTATGCCTGCCCATACCATAACCCCACCGCCACCATGGGGTACTCTGTTCACAACTTTGACATCAGCAAATCGCCCACACGACACCATACTTGTGGTCTGAGGTTGTGAGGCCGGACGTACTGCCAAATTCTCTAAAACGACGTTGGATGCGGCTTATGGTAGAAAAGGGGTACATTCAATTATCTGGCAACAGCTCTGGTGGACATTCATGTAGTCAGCATGCCAATTGCACGCTCTCTCAACACTTGAGACATCTGTGGCATTGTGTTGTGTGACAAAACTTAATATTTTAGAGTGGCCTTTTATTGTCCCCAGCACAAGGTGCACCTGTGTAATGATTTAATCAGCTTCTTGACATGCCACACCTGTCAGGTGGATGGATTATCTTGGCAAATGAGAAATGCTCACTAACAGGGATGCAAACAAATGTGTGCATGAAGTTTGAGAGAAATAAGCTTTTTGTGCATATGGAACATTTCTGGGATCTTTTATTTCAGCTCATGAAACATGGGACCAACACTTTACATGTTATGTTTATATTTTAGTTCAGTGTAGTTACAAAACAATAGAAATGCAATTGTGTATTACTGCTGTTTGTCTGATATCCAACCCGTGATCAGCTCGTTGACCATGAGAGTATTTTGCACAGAAAATGGGTTGAGGCAAACTACTTAGTCAATTGTTTCCCTTTGTTGGTTATTGGGGTCAGTTAAGATGGGGCCCGAGAAGAAAGATAATCCGATAGGGATAGCCAGGCCCTACCTACGCACTAAAAAGGGCCATGCATGCACAGTAAAACAACACAGCATCATATTTCAAATTATACCTGGTTTGGATGCACTTGAAATTAATTACAAAAAGTGTTCATTTCCAACGATGTTGGGTAGCACTGCAATGGCACCCCTAAATTAGGTTATTACCGTAATTGCGTTGCAACAGGGTCACCAATGACGGGTTATTATAGGCGATTTGGTGACGCGCCTCTCACAGCTGCGGAGGAATGGAGAGGGGGAGTCATGGAGTCGATCCTTTCGGTTTCTATTACGATGAACAGGCAAATGAAACTCCGACTTTATTCACAACATGTACTTCCCATAGCTCCGTGAAATCAGCGACATTAACGGGTCCAAATCGCGCGAATAGCTTCAAAATAAAAGTCTTATTTTGAACACAATATCACAAATTGTAGGTAGCCTATATTTGACCTGTTTCGCAATGCAGACCTTGAAATATTTTCAAAAAGCAGACATTGAATATCACTCTGAGCATGTTTAGGTTATGAATTCAATGTTGGATGGTATATCAATACAGAGGAAGGAAACCGCTCACTATTTTGCAACAAGGCACTAAAGTAATATTGCAAAAAAATGTTTCAAAGCAATAAACTTTTTGTCCTGAATACAAAGTGTTATATTACTGAGTAACTACCACATTTTCAAACGTAGTGGTGGCTGCATCATGTTTTGGGTAAGCTTGTAATCGTTAAGGACTGGGGAGTTTTTCAGGATAAAAAAAAAAGAAACGGAGGCCTCCCGAGTGGCGCAGCAGTCTAAGGCACTGCATCGCAGTGTTGTGGCGTCACTACAGCCTGGGGTTTGATCCCAGGCTGTGTCATTACCGGCCGTGACCGGGAGTCCCATAGTGCAGCACACAATTGGCTCAGCATCGTCCGGGTTAGGGGAGTGTTTGGCCCGGGGGACTTTACTTGGCTCATCGCGCTCTAGCAACTTCTTGTGGTGGGCAGGGTGCCTGAAGGCTGACTTTGGTGGTCAGTTGAATGCCGTTTCCTCCGACACATTGGTGCGGCTGGCTTCCGGGTTAAGTGAGCGGGTGTTAAGAACCGCAGTTGCTTATCAAGACGACAGTGAATGTTCCAGAGTGGCTGAGTTACAGTTTTGACTTAAATATGCTAGAAAATCTATGCCAAGCAGTGGTGATTTTAGCATGTAAATCTTGGTGGGGCAAAAAAATGACATCATTATGCATGCCAGCAAAGCCACTACACAACAATAAACAATACATTAATTGCACTATAACGGTGACTGTTAGGGCCTACATAAAGCTGTCCAACAGCAGAGTCCTAACAGCAGTCCCAACATCTTACCACTGCTACACCTGGCTATCAGCGAAGCCTTGTCTGGCAGCGAAACAGTTAATTCAGCTTCATTCACTGCCTTTTTGAAAAACATATGTGGTTCCTGACCATTTAGATATACAAACTATGGCATAAGGGAAGGACAAGCGGATAAGAGGCAAACCGTCATTTTGATTAAGACATTAATGAGCGAGTTAGGATGGACGTCAATATAACTATTGGTTCAGCACTTTTGAAATGTACAGCGACAGATTTCAGAACATGGGCCGTTCTTACATTGTTCTCCCTGAACACCAAGTCAGAACCGTAGGATAAATAGCGGTGCATATAAGCAGACAATGAAAGCTCTTACAATATTCAATGATTACATTTCTCTAAAACAGGCTATATCGTGCACCACAAATTCAGAACAGTAGGCAAAATTAAGAGGGGAAAAGGGACCAAATTACTAGTGTGAGGCACATGGGCTACTAACAGGTTAATACACCTAGCTACAGTATACATACCGTACTGTGCAAAAGTTTTAGGCAGGTGTGAAATGCTGTAAAGTAAGAATGGTTTCAAAATAAATATTTATCAATTAACTAAATGCAAAGTGAGTGAACAGAAGAAAAATCTACATCAAATCCATATTTTGTGTGACTACTTCAAAACAGCATCAATTCATCTAGGTACACTTACACAAAGTCAGGGATTTTGTAGGAACATAGTCAGGTGTATGATTAAACAATTATACCAAACAGGTGCTAATGATCATCAATTCAATATGTAGGTTGAAACACAATCATTAACTGAAACATAAACAGCTGAGTTGGAGGAAGAAAACTGGGCGAGGAACAGCTGAACTCAGCTAGCAAGGTGAGGTTGCTGAAGACAGTTTACTGTCAAAAGTCATACCCCATGGCAAGACTGAGCACAGCAACAAGACACAAGGTAGTTGTACTGCATCAGCAAGGTCTCTCCCAGGCAGACATTTCAAGGCAGACAGGGGTTTCCAGATGTGCTGTCCAAGCTCTTTTGAAGAAGCACAAAGAAACGGGCAACGTTGAGAAGCGTAGACACAGTGGTCGGCCAAGGAAACTTACTGCAGAAGATGAAAGACACATCGTGCTTACTTCCCTTCGCAATCGGAAGATGTCCAGCAGTGTCATCAGCTCAGAATTGTCAGAAAACAGTGGGACCCTGGTACACCCATCTACTGTCTGGAGAAGGCTGTTAAGAAGTGGCCTTCACAGAAGACTCACGGCCAAAAAGCCATACCTCCGATGTGGAAACAAGGCCAATTTTAAATGCATTCCAGGTGACTACCTTATGAAGCTGGTTGAGAGAATGCCAAGAGTGTGCAAAGCTGTTATCAAGTCAAAGGCTGGCTATTTGAAGAATCTCAAAAATAAAATATATTTTTATTTGTTTAACACATTTTGGGGGGTTACTACGTGATTCCATATGTGTTATTTCATAGTTTTGATGTCTTCACTATTATTTTACAATGTAGAAAATAGTAAAAATAAAGAAAAACCCTTGAATGAGTAGGTGTTATAAAACTTTTGACAGGTAGTGTATGTTGCATTTGCTATAGGCCTATTGTTAACCTTTTTGTTGGTGACACTTTGATATCTTGACAATATGCAGCCGTTTAAAGGGCAAATCTACAGTTGAAACAATAACAAAATGGACACCCCACCTCTGTTTTGGTAAAAAGCTGAGGGATGGGCCTGAAGAAATGTAACCACTCTCTCAGATACATATTATTTGAACCATGTTATGAGACTATACTATAAACCATCTAGTTTTTCAAAAGTATCTGTAATCTGATTACAATACTTTTGTTGGTAATGTAATGGATTACAGTTACCGTTTACATTTAATGTTTACAAACATTGGAGAAAAACAAGCTTATATTTTGGGTTCTCATGGAGTGTGACAGTTAATATAAGCTCAGGCATTTATAAGTTATATTATATATATACACCCATTGATTCTTGAGGAATATAATTTATATAAATGCCTCATGAGTTTACATTAACTGCCACAATTTATAAATCCAAAGATTGGATGTAACAACTACAGATGACCCCTTTACGTATATCAAAAGTGTGCGCGTTTGAGCATGTGTCCATTAGGACTATCGAGAAAAGAAATGTATCAGCATGAATTATATTGAGCAATAAAAGCCCTATTTGTATTCGATAGCCTGGGATCCGCACTATGCAGTTGTTGCAGGAGCGCATTATTCACTGGCCGTCCACTAGTTTAAAAAACAATGATTGATAGGCAGTTTAAACCTCTTGAATTCCACCATTATTGGGTTCAAATACACATTTAGACTTGTGAACAGCCATCGACAGCAACCACAATCCCTAGGCGCAAATAGCTAAATGAGAACGCAGCAGTAGATATCAATAATACGTGATCTCCGTAGACTACATCACTGCTGTCATCCTTACCTCCAAGCGTTTATTCAAATTGGATACCCTTTGGATGCCGACAGCAGTCGCACCATTGTTCAGACATAACTTGGACTGTAGCCTACAACAGCCTATTCCTGCTCTTTTCCCTCGATCCATCAAACCCATTTGGTGTGTCATAGTGGAATTTAGGTGGAACACATTTAAATTTGCGCCTTTTTTCAATGCTGATTTGAATGTCATTGAGAAAACAAGTGTAAAATGTGTTTTTTTTTTCCGCAAACATCCTTTCTTAATTTAAAAGTAATCCTCGAAGTAACCATCCAGTTTTTCAAAAGTATCTGTAATCTGATTACAATATTTTTGTTGGTAATGTAACGTATTACAGTTACCGTTTTTGGGTAATCCGTTACTTCCCAACCCTGCTAACGCGTTAGTTCTATTAGCTATGCTGACTATGACGTTAATTTAGCTAATATCAATCCCTCCAGGATTCTGCAATCGCATAATTCAATGCAAAATCTACCCGTCGAGTGCATATTATGCGAGAGCTCGCAATGTTGACCAATCCCCGCACTTTTAGCGCATAAAGGGTCCAATCGAAAGCGGGTTCGTAATTTTGATCATTTACTGCACTGTTACGGTGGAAAATGTCCCAATCCAACCACATGTGGAAAAAGTTTTTTTATCCTGGCCTGTCAGCGTATTCGCTTGCGAAGATGATGGGTGATTGTTGATGGCTGACAGGCAGGCAGTACAGTGAATAGAAATCAATCTAATTTGCCAACAAAAATAACGTGCGAAACAATTTCCAAATGTTTTTGAAAACAAGAGAAAGTGGACAATAAACAGTAACTTCGAATCAGCAAAGCATATGAGAACGTCAGAACAGTTCCCACAGCAGCGGCAGATTATCATGATTGAAGTGGTAGCAGGGAAGAAAGAATCAAGGTGAGTGGCGTTTTACTCAGCGAACATTGGCTTCAGTAGGGTGGCCGGCACTCTGCTCTCCCCAGTCTGTCTATGGAGAGCGCTGCTCAAAGCACTGAGTGCAATTGATCCGTTTTGCCGTTTTTAACTCTCTAAAACTTAATACGGATCACGAAAGCACAATATTTCTGGATTTAAAATTGTAACTGTTTTAAAAGTACATATCAACCACAATACACAATTTTTACGTTATTTTTTCTTTATTCTCCCTTACGACCCTTTCAGAAAATAATCACAATCAAGTATTTTGAAGACAATTTATTGGAAAGAAATATCGATCCTCAAATGGAAAGCGATTGATCAGCTTTGAATCTATTCGTTTTATAGAGATAGTGTGAATGGGAGGTGCATCTCCTGTTGATAGCAAGCCCCAAACATGATGGAGAGGAATGTGAGAGTGAATTATGACAGAGCTGTTTGTTCAGGAACATAACCTAAATTCAACACTTTAGATGTTTCTAATAGTTTTTGTATGATGTATTCTGTTTAAAATCGTCCTAAAACTGTGCACATTACTTTTGATTGCTTTATATGAAATTAACGTGAAAAAAAACATTGCAAAATGTATCGTAGAATTTCTGAAAAACTGCCGCAAAATCAAGCATTTTCGGCCGCCACTGCTCGTTCTGAAGGCACTGTAAATGGATCCTAGCCTCCCACGCATAGGCTTCTTTCTGTCCCTAACACAAAAACTGAAATAAAATCATATAAAAACCAAATCGTTTTTTAAACTAAAACTTTTGATCAAATCTAGTAAAGTGGATCTGAAAACTATCTGAAATTAAACTGATTTCCAAATCAAAGTCGTAAAAATAATAACGATAAAAACACCTTGGTATGAATTGGCCTTGAGAGGAGAGACCGTGTAAGGAGTTGTGAAGCCCCGGCTAACCAGTACCTCTCAGCCCCAAGTCCTCTGAACTTCCTGACCTTGAACAAGTCCTCCATTTTGACTGTGGGTCGTGTAGTGTAGTGGTGGATAGTGAGCGCAGAATGTCCGACTGGAGGGCAGAGGGACCCACAAAGAAGACAAAATCATGAGCATGGTTCAGCAGTTACACAAATGTGAGAGTCAGTTTGCAATGCCTGGAGGTGTATGTTGAAACAGCACGTTCCAGTATGTTTGTGAGCGGTGAATGTCTGTGAACATAGTGAGTATGTCTGTGCTGTGAATGTGTGTTTCTTTCCCAGTTGAAGCTCGCATCCGCTACAAGACCATGGTGCTTGCCTACGGAGCTGTGAGGGGAACGGCACCTCAGTACCTCCAGGCTCTGATCAGGCCCTACACCCAAACAAGGGCACTGCGTTCATCCACCTCTGGCCTGCTCGCCTCCCTACCACTGAGGAAGTACAGTTCCCGCGCAGCCCAGTCAAAACTGTTCGCTGCTCTGGCCCCCCAATGGTGGAACAAACTCCCTCACGACGCCAGGACAGCGGAGTCAATCACCACCTTCCGGAGACACCTGAAACCCCACCTCTTTCAGGAATACCTAGGATAGGATAAAGTAATCCTTCTCACCCCCCCCCCTTAAAAGATTTAGATGCACTATTGTAAAGTGGCTGTTCCACTGGATGTCTTAAGGTGAACGCACCAATTTGTAAGTCGCTCTGGATAAGAGCGTCTGCTAAATGACTTAAATGTAAAATGTAATGTAAATGTTTCTCGCCATGCAGACGATGGGCTCCAGCAGCTTGTTGCTAGGCACATCCATCCATGGAAAGCACGGTGTAAGAAGGTAATCCACCGTCAATTGACTCTTGGCACAGGATGGCCCTCGCACTTATAGTACCATCACGAACAAAAAAACTTGCATCTTAAATCTCCTCAGTAGTAGAGAAAAAATAAACACTTACTATATCATGTGTAAAAGTGACCCTTTTGAAGTGTGTGGCTGACTGTACTTTCCTGACAGGCTGCAATGGTAGCTCTCTGGGTGATTTCCTAGGAATACTTGCATAGTTTGTTTAGAATGTAAACGGTCGTCAGTGGTGACAGTAGATTTGGGCAGAAAAAGTATTTTATGCGGTCAATCTATGGTGTGACACTGGATCTTATTAGGAGAGGTTCTGAGGATACTAAAAATGCCCCTCTTGTATGGTGACAACTTCCCCACAAAAGGGCTTTATTACAGACAGGAAGACTCCTCAGTTTCATCTGCTGTCTGGGTGGCTGGTCTCAGACTATTCCGCAGGTGAAGAAGCCGGATGTGGAGGTCCTGAGCTGGTCTGGTTACACGTGGTCTGCGGTTATGAGGCTGGTTGGACATACTGCCAAATTCTCGAAAATGACGTTGGCGGCTTATGGTAGAGAAATGAACATTCAATTCTCTGGAAACTGCTCCGGTGGAAATTCCTACAGTCAGCGTGTCAATTGCACACTCCCTCAACTTGTGGCATTTGTGGTGTCAAAACGGCACATTTTAGTGTCCTTTTATTGTCCCCACCACAAGGTGCACCTGTGTAATGCTGTTTAAATCTGCTTCTTGATATGCCACACCTGTCAGGTGAATGGATTGTCTTGGCAAAGGAGAAATGCTCACTAACAGGGATGCAAACACATTTGTGAGAGAAATAAGCTTTTTGTGCAAATGGAAAATTTCAGGGAGCTTTTATTTCAGCTCATGAAACATGGGACCAACACTTTACATGTCCATTTATATTTTTGTTTACGCATATATAGATTATTTTTTCAATAAATGTATGTTTATGTAACTTTAAACAATATTTGTTTTGTGATTTTTAAATCAGAAAAACGTTCTATAACAACCAAGTAACATTTCGTCAGGTGGACTTTTATTTAGAAAATTTGCCGTATGACCTCAATGTCGCTACGTTCACAATGCTATTTCCCATGTCACCAGTTGGGCTTAATGAATTTGGTTTCAATTGCTAGGTTGTGCGTAGCTACTTCTATTTTGGGGTTAGAATTTACACCTATTCCGCGATGGCAGACAAGAAAGAAGAGAGAACCAGTATCTGTGACCAGTGGTGAGACAATTAAAACATTTGAATATTTAAAAAAAGTGTTTTAAAAGTTCAAAACAAACCATCAAAGTAGTGGATATTCTTCAGCATGAATTTGAAGGATATACATCGGCTACTCGTTTTTCTAAAGACATAGTTTGTTGAGAGAGAGTGTTCACTTCATAATAACATACATTGTCAATAATATTGACTGGACTACCATAATTTCAGGTTGATGAGGCATTTCAGTCAATACATGGCATGAAATCCTAGTCTAGAATCTTTGAAAGTGAAAATGCTTGCACAGACCACAGTAGAGCTGGCCTTGACATTCTCTTCAGCTCTATGTTCAATTTGTTCAGACCATACATCAAACACACACACCACAAAAGTACCACATTTTCATATTTGAGTAAAATTAAAAAAAAGGTAGAAAATGACTCAAGTGAAAAGTCACTCAGTAAAATACTACTTGAGTAAACATTTTAAAGTATTTGGTTTTAAATATACTGTAATGACCTGACTAGATCATAAATGAACAATTGTCCAGACAGAGGCTTGAGTTTGCGAATTGACGGTTTATTGAACCAACTTTACACAGGCTACTGTTTGGGCCGTAGCACACGCCAAATAGATGACAGATAACCCACAAGCCAATCGTGACCTTCTCTTGTGAAGCCCAGACGTAAGAGAGAGTGAACAAAGGCTGAACCTGGTCTTAACTTCCAATGCCCAACCCCCCTCCACGCCACTCCGCCAACCACCAGGATGCCCGGCATCAGAACATTCCAGGCATTCCCGTGATTGGCAGATAGCAGGTTGATTGACATGTCGGACCCCACGAACACCGGGTACTGGTCAGTACAACACAACCACCTCCTAGCCTAGCACATAACACACAGCTGTCTGTGCGGGTCGCTACACAGCCCCCCCACCACAAAGTCCCTCGTCCCCGAGGGAACAAACAAAGTCTCTGAAGTGACCCGGAGGTCTCCTTTGCCTGCGTGGCCGTGATGGTGGCAGAGTGCCCCTCTGGGAACCAGGGGATGAAGGCAGGGATATGGGGGACAAGGAAGCGGGAACGGGTAATACAGTCCGTGGTTCTGGGGAACCACGCGGTGACACAGGGGGAGACAGGGGGAGTGGGCTGTCTGGAGCCTTGTCTGCAGCACCTGAGGGTGGGTGCCTGGAGAATGTCATTGCCAGAGAGGGGAATTGTGGGGGTTCCTGGGGTTTGGGGAGAAGAGGCCCCTCTGTATGGGGCTAACCTGTCCCGGTGCAGTGCCACCTTTCTCCCCTGGGAGGAAGCTGCACCCGGTACACAACCTCCCCTACCCTCTCCAGGACACTGCAGGGTCCCACCCAGTGACTGTCCAACTTGGGGCATCTGCCTTTTTTCCTTAGGGGCTGTAGACCCAGACCAGCTCCCCAGCCACAAAGTGCCTTCCCGGGTGTGCACGTCATAGTTCCTTTTCTGCCTCACACCTGCATTCACCAGCTGCTCTCTGGCGAAGGTGTGGGCTGTCTCCAGGCGGTCCTGGAGTCTCCGGGCATACTCCGGCCCCGGAGGAACATGAGGGCTATCCAGGGGCCGACCAAACGCCATCTCCGCAGGGGTGCGGATCTCTCTCCCCAGCATGAGGAGGGCAGGCGTGCAGGAGGTGGAGTCTTGGACAGCGGAGCGGCATGCCATGAGGACCATAGGCAGGTGCTTGTCCCAGTCACGCTGGTGTTTGGAAGAGACGATGGCCAGCTGCTGTCCAAGCGTTTTGTTGAAGCGCTCCACAAGGCCATCACTTTGAGGATGGAGAGGAGTAGTGCGGGTCTTGTGCATGCCCAGCCTCTCACACATGGTGGCGAACACACGGGACTCAAAGTTTCTGCCTTGGTCGCTGTGGATGGACTCTGCAGCTCCAAACCTGCTGAACATCCCCGCTGTCAGGGCGTCGACGATGGTCTCTGCCTCCTGGTCAGGCAGAGCATAGGCCTCGGGCCATTTTGTGAAATAGTCCATGGCCGTGAGCACCCAGCGGTTTCCACTGTCTGGTGGGGAACAGTCCAACTACATCCACTCCCACCCTCTCCATGGGAGCCCCAACTGGGAACTGTTGGAGCTGAGCATGAGAGCGGCCTGGGGGGCCCTTTCTCGCTGTGCAGTTGTCACAGCGGCGACAAAAGTCCTCCACATCCCTCTTGTGCTGCCCCCAGTAGAAGCCCTGACGGAGACGGCGCAGTGTTTTGTGACCCCAAAGTGTCCAGTCCCCACCCCCCATGAGTACTCTGGAGCACAGCCTCCCGCAATGCTTTTGGGACCACCACCTGCCACCTCTCCTCTCCCGTAGCTGACTCCTTCCATGCCCGCTGTAGCACGCCATCAGCCAGCCGCAGTCTCTCAAACTTCGACCACAACCCTTTGGTCGCGAGTGAGAGCGCTGTCACCTCTTCCCATGGTGGCCTCACCTGCGCCTCTACCCACTGTAGCACTGGCTGTAGGTCTGTGTCCCGTCCCTGCTGCTGCCGCCATTCAGCCACGTCGACAGTCTGCAGCTCACAGCAGACAGGCCCGCTCGCCCGACACACTGTGGCACAGACACCCTCCTCTGCCCGCAGCTCTCTCTCCCGTCCCTCTCTCCGTTCACAGTGGCGGCAGCCGTCTGCAGTACAGGGCCGACGGGACATGGCGTCGGCGTTGGAGTGGCGTGCCCCTGCCCTGTGCACCACCGTGAAGTCATACGGCTGAAGCTCCTCCAACCAGCGTGCCACCTGCCCCTCTGGCTCTCTGAAAGACATGAGCCACTGGAGAGCAGAGTGGTCAGTCCTTACAGTAAAGGGCAGACCACCCAGGTAGTACTTGAAGTGTTTGACGGAAGCCACAACAGCCAAGAGCTCCCGCCGGGGTGACTGACACAGTAGCGGCGCTCATGTTTGTCAAATGTTTTGCTGAAGTACGCCACCACTCTCTCCCCTCTGGCCCCACCTGGGCCAGCACCCCACCCATGCCCACATTGCTCGCGTCTGTGTCCAGGATAAAGGGCAAGGTGAGGTCAGGGGGCGAGCACGGGGCCTCGATCAGTGCACGTTTCAGGGTGTTGAACGCCTCCTCACACTCCACTGTCCAAGTGAAAGCCTTGTCCTTCGGCAGCAGGCGGTTCAGTGGAGCAGCAATGCTTGAGAAGCCCCGTACAAACCTCCTGTAGTACGAGGCCAGGCCCAGGAAGCTCTTCAGCTGACGCTGGTCGGTGGGGGTGGGCCAGTCTCTGACAGCCCCTACCTTGTCCTCCATGGTGCTGATCCCCTCCTTCCCCACTCGGTGGCCCAAGAAGGACACCTCTCTCCTCATGAAGTGGCACTTCTCGGGGTGGAGCTTCAGACCTGCGGCAGCCACCCTCTCCAGCACACGCCGTAGCGCCCCAGGGCTGACTGGAAGGAGCTGCCATGGGCCAGGATGTCATCGAGGTATACCAGACACTGCTGTCGGGGGATGCCATCCAGCACCCTGTCCATCAAACGCTCAAAAGTAGCTGGAGCGTTGCACAGGCCAAAGCACAGGACCTTGAACTGCCAGTGTCCTCTGTTAGTGGAGAACGCAGTTTTGGCTCTGGCCTCTGGGGAGAGGGGCACCTGCCAGTAGCCGCTGCGGAGGTCTAGTGAGGAGAACCAGGAGGACCCCTAACCAGGTCCAGCGACTCATCGATACGTGGTATGGGGTATGAGTCCTTCCTGGTTACCTCATTCAGCCGCCTGTAGTCCGCACAGAACCTCAGCTTGCCCCCCTTCTTCGGAACCATGACGACTGGCGCCGCCCAGGGGCTGTCTGAGGGCTCAATGAAGTCTGCCCGCTGCATCTCCAACACAGCCTTGTCTGCCGCCTCCTGGCGTGCCAGCGGGATACGGCGGGGACGCATCTTGATGGGTCGAGCATCACCTGTGTCGATCTCATGCTGCACCAGATGGGTCTGACCCACCTCTTCCTCACTCAACGCAAAGCTGTCTCTGAATTCAAACAGCAACTGCCACAACCGTCCCTGCTGCTCGGGGTCAAGACCAACACAGTTCCTCCCCCATATCTCCCTCACTGCAGACAGTGTCCTCTCCTCTCCCATCTGGGGTAGCTGGGCTGGGGGGTGCGGCCCGGGCTCACAGAGGGCTGTGTCATGGAGGTAGCTGGGGGAATGTAACACACCGCCGTAGGTGACAGGGGGACTGGGGAAAAGTCACACACAGCTGTGGGGGGGGGCGCAGCCATGAGTCTCTGCTGCTTTAACTGTTGGAGTAAAGGGTTTGTTGGGTTGAGTGAATGTGACATTAGGGGGGGCCATGGTGACTTCCGTCCCTCCCTGGAAGCTCAGTGTGCCCCTATTTAGGTCTAACTGGCAGCCTGTGCTCCTAAGAAAGTCCAACCCCAGGATACAAGGGTCCTGCACAGCCGCCACCCACACAGGATGACGCACAGTCCTGCCCCCTACTGTCAGAGTCATTATTCCCTTCCCTTTCATGGGTGCCAGCTCACCTGTGACTGTGCGGAGCTGCACAGTTGTAGGCTCACACTGAGTCCAACCTGGCACAATATCTGGCCTCACCAGGGTTACTGTGGACCCAGTGTCCACCAGGGCGGAGCAGGGCACCCCCTCCACAGTGACAGGGACATGACAAAAGTCCCCAACACAGGTCCGGCCCACCACAACAACAGGCTCCATCCGCTTGCCCTCGTCTGCTTCTGGGGGAAGTGGAGCCTTGCTTCCCCGTCTGTGCCGGTGGGCTCCTCCTGAAGATGATGGTGGTTGGGATAGAAAGCCAGGGGTCCGCACTACCCGGTCTATGCGGACCCCGAGCCGTTTCCCTGAGCTCTGGGGGACATGGGGCAATCTCGGCGCAGATGGCCTGGCTGGCCACAACCCCAGCAGACCCTGGGACCAGGGCTTGTGTTTCGTGCCGCCTGTAGCGACACAGCCAGAATGAGTTCTGTCATTTCGGCCACCCAAGCAGGCTTTTCCGGCTCCGGGCTGCTCTGCCCCCCAGCTCGCACAGAGGGTGTGTCTCCCTGCACCCCCACCAAAGCCCCAGCTGAAGCCCCAGCCCACACCAGCTCCCTCTCCAAAGCCATCTCCAAGGCTGTCTGCAATGACTCAGGATGAGCCAGCTGGGTCTGTATGCGCAGCTCCGTAGGGGAGAGCGCCTGTATGAACTGGTCCCGTGCTAGCTCGCTCTGCACGGAGGGGGGCATGTGAGCATATGCCCGCCGAGAGAGGCTCTCAATGTCATTAGCTAGCACCCGTAGAGGCTCTCCAGGCTGCCTGCGTCTATTCCTCAGTTCGGAGCGCAGTAGCCCGGGCTGTACACACTGTCCATAGCGCCTCCTCAGTGCTCCCACTAGAGCACCATAATCATGCCTGTCCTCGGGGCTAATCAATATCAAACAGGACAGAGCTTCATCCGTGAGGCATAAAGCCAACTGCAGTGCCCTTTCTTCATCCGACCACCCCCTAAAATGAGCTAACAGTTCAAACTGAGCATGAAAAGCTTCCCAATCCGCCTTACCGGAATACTTCGGGGTCTTAACAGATACAGACGCACCCGGGAACTGGGCGCCGCCATGTTTGTTTACATCCTGAGCCCCAGATTCCTCGTCACCCCGCGTCGACGTCGCCACTTCGGTCCGCCCACCAGAATCCGCGCGAAATACACTCGACGAAGCACTCATGCCCGCTTCAGCCACCATCACTCCAACGTCCTCCCTCAAGCGGCCTCTGCGCTCCGACGCCCTGGCGATCTCCTCAGACAGAACCCCGACGTCCATTCACACGCACCTCCTTGGCCATAATCGTCCCCTACCTCCACCTTCACTTTCGGATTCCTCGAAGCATTTTCAATCCCCGTTCTCACCTACGGTAGCTAGCCACATAAGTCAGCTAGCTAGCTGGCTAACTTGTATCAACGTTTTTACTTCTGACACCAATGTAATGACCTGACTAGATCATAAATGAACAATTGTCCAGACAGAGGCTTGAGTTTGCGAATTGACGGTTTATTGAACCAACTTTACACAGGCTACTGTTTGGGCCGTAGCACACGCCAAATAGATGACAGATAACCCACAAGCCAATCGTGACCTTCTCTTGTGAAGCCCAGACGTAAGAGAGAGAGAACAAAGGCTGAACCTGGTCTTAACTTCCAATGCCCAACCCCCCTCCACGCCACTCCGCCAACCACCAGGATGCCCGGCATCAGAACATTCCAGGCATTCCCGTGATTGGCAGATAGCAGGTTGATTGACATGTCGGACCCCACGAACACCGGGTACTGGTCAGTACAACACAACCACCTCCTAGCCTAGCACATAACACACAGCTGTCTGTGCGGGTCGCTACAATACTTAAGTATCAAAAGTAAATGTAATTGCTAAAAAATGAAGGGAAAGAGGGATACCTAGTCAGTTGTACAACTGAATGCATTCAGCTGAAATGTGTCTTCTGCATTTAACCCAACCTCTGACTGAATCAGAGAGGTGCGGGTGCTGCCTTAATCAACATCCACATCTGGGCCTGGGGAACAGTGAATATATATATATGTTCTCAAGTATCAAAAGTCAAATGATAAATAGCTTATACCTTAAAGCAAACTAGACAGCATCATTTTCCTGTTTTTAATTTGATTTACGGATAGCCAGGGACATGCTCCAACACTCAGACATAATTTACAAATTAAGCATTTGTGTTTAGTGAGTCCGCCAGATCAGAGGCAGTAGGGATGACTAGGGATGTTCTGTTGATAAGTGGGTGAATTAGACAATTTTCTTGTCCTGCTAAGCATTCAAAATGTAATGAGTACTTTTGGGTGTCAGGGAAAATGTAGTAAAAAAATACATTTTATTTAGGAATGAAGTGAAAGTAAAAGTTGTCAAATATAAATAGTAAAGTACAACTACTTTCAAGTATTTTTTACTTAAGTACTTTAAACCACTGCACACACAAGTCTGTGGTCTTGTGGCGCCTCTAACACTTCTTCTGTGCTCGTGTTCAACTGTCAGTCACAAAGAGGTGGCTGTGTCCAACTTTGCCTTGCACGAGTCCCACTGCCAGCGGTTCCTATGCCTGTGTCCAGACTGTGATGAGCCGGTTCCCAGAGAGCTATTGGACCAGCACCATCAGAACCAGCACAGCCAGGTAAACCACTGCTGTAATGAAACCAGGATCACTTCCAAATACTTGAGTAGATGTTGAGGGATCAAGGCCCCCGATATTTGTATATTTTCAAAATATTGTCGCTCTGTCACTTCCACAGGTGAAGTGCACCAAGTGCGACAAAAAGGTGGAGAGTTGCCAGCTCCTGGACCATGAGGTGAGACTATTCAACGGTCACCGGCATTGCCACACACACACACCATGATGATGCCGTTTCAGTAAAAGGAGTCAGTTCCTCTACATGATCGTCATAGTCAAACTGTAATTGATACAGGTGTATAATAACGACTGTTATACAGAATGAATCACCCCCCCCTCTCTCTGTCGGACTAGTGTAAGGCAAGGCTGCAACGCTGTGAGTTCTGCCCGGTGGAGCTGCCGCTGTCGGCCATGGCGGAGCACAGCTTGGCGTGTGGCAAACGCACCGAGCGCTGCTCCGACTGCGGACGCTACATCACTCTGAGGGACCAGCCGGAGCATGGTCAGATCTGCCCTGACCTCAATGCTCCCGATAACCCCTCCCCGCCGTCCTCCAACGGTGAGGCTAACCCCTACAGTTTAAGTTGATTTGCCATATGTAATATTCAACACATTGGAAAATGGGAAATCATAATCACTATAGAGTCAGATGAGATTGATACTCTGGTGTTCAATGTTATGTTCAAACTGTTTTCTGGATGCAGGCAGGCGAACGGCAGTGGTTTGCAGGAGCTGTATGAGGTCCTTCCCATTGGAGGAGATGGCGGAACATCAGGTATGTTCTTATTCAACAGCATGAACCCAAGTCATCGTCGTCAGATCACTCCTCCTCGTTTTGCCCGCTTCCGGTACCTATATTAAGCCTACTTCTGGACAAACAAGTATTCTCAATGCATTCTCCATGGAAAGAGGTTAGTGTTTAAATCGCTTGTTCCATTCTCTTCCCCCACTGCTAGCTGGAGTGTGACCACACATCAGAGGAGTCTAAAGGTGATGATGATGATGAGGAAGATGGCAGCCACAAACAGGAGCAGGCCAGTCCTCGTTTGACCAGTTCTATGAAGTCTACATTGTTCTCAGCCCAAGGCAAGAGGCAGGAGGGGGAAGTTGACCAGATCAGCACCTGTCCCCACTGTCACCTGGCTCTCCCCGTAGTCACACTACGATGGCATGAGGTATGGCTCTGTCCCAAAAACACAGTACCCTTCTGGGTTGGGTCAATTCCATTTCACTTCATTCTCCAACCCTGGAATTGACCCAAACCCTGGTCCCCTTTTTTAAGAATTTGGAGTGTTTCTCTTTTTCATCAATCTTTTTTTTTCTCCTTTCAGGTCAAATGTCAGATCCATGTCAACTTGAAATGAGAAACGTGCTCAGAACCTCTGAAGGAACACTCCATGGTGAATTGGCATAGTGGAGGACAAGTTGTGATTTATTTGAGCAAATTGCAAGTTATATTTCGCAGAAAATCTGTATTTCAGAGGCAGTTGAGTTATTTCTGGTGATTGGATGGGTTGGGTAATAGTAAGAGATGATGACTTATTACATTAGTCAGGATTCTTCTCTCTACAAGAGGACAAGAATCCTATTTTACCATTGTTGTATAATTAAGCAATAAGGCCCGAGGAGGTGTGGTAAATGGTCAATATACCACGGCTAAGGGCATATATCACAAACCCATGAGGTTATTAGTGCAGTAAAGATAAATGTTTTGTCATACCTGTGGTGTACATTCTCATTCCACGGCTGTCAGTCAATCAGCATTCAGGGCTCGAACCACCCAGTTTATAATACATTGTTTACAACAGAAATACAGTGTTCTGAAAATGGGAATGTTTTCTCCATTAAAGTTGTACATTTTAATATTGGTTTACAAATGTACATAAATGATATACCAACAACAACAAAAAATAATCGCTGTAATGCACACACACAAGGAGATTATATTTTCATAATAGGTCCAAATGCTGTGAGCGTTTTATCTTCTCCTATTGTGATGTCACAAGGTGTCCCTTTGGTTTCACGGTAACAACAATAAAAGCTATGAAGGTTCCAGAGCTTCAGTTTTGGTGTCTAGTCCATTTCTTAGGTGACAAGTGGGACACATTGATGGTGACCCAACAGACACAAGCATGTGTCCTCTGCTTCTCTGTGGTACAAGTTAACTCCAGAGTCACATAGTATACATTTCAGACGACAGGCTATTCATATTTACATTTGGTGGATGAATATTGAGAGACGTTAGTGGTTTGGCAACACTTCTTCCCTGTCAATGGATTACCCCGAGGATCCAGAGGAACAGTTATCGGAGAATAAGAACGAAGAAGAGGGGGAGGATAAAGGAATAGAGATAATGGATGAGGAAGAAGGCGAGATGGAGGAAGATAAAAAGCCTAAACTGGGCTGGGCTAATCTCCCGGACGTGTGTCTGCGGCAGGTGTTCTGGTGGCTTCGTGACCGCGACCGTGTCAAGGCGGCCCTGGTCTGCCGCCATTGGCACCACGTTATGCGCTCGCCCTCCCTCTGGAGGGTTCGAAACTTCAACTTCTCCGGCCGCATCTCCAGGACCCGCCGTTTGGCGCTGGAGACGGCCGTGTGCTACGCCAAGACCTACGGCGCTTACCTGGAGGATCTGGAGATCCGCTTCTCCCACCCCCTCAACTCTCTGGTGGCCCGGCGCTTCCAGCAGACGCTGAGGACCTTCCTCGCCGCGCTGCGTAAAACCGGCGGCCGACTACGCCGCCTAACTGTCAACCACATGGCGCTGGACCGCGCCGCCTGGTGCCGAAGTGTACGCAACTCCCTGGTGCGCAGCCTCGCCTTCTACCTGCGCCGTGAGGGCTCCCGCCTTGGCTACTTGAGCCTGCGGGGGGCCCGCCTCAACCTGCCCCAGGGCCTGGAGGTACTGGAAGCTGTGGCTGCAGCTCAGCAGCACATCCACCTGGGCCGCCGGCCCGGCATCACCCACCTCAACCTGGAGGACTTCTTCTCACAGCCGTTGGCAGTCTTCGTCAGCCCCGCCTTCCCCCAGGTCATGAACCGCTTCCAGGGCCTCTGCACCCTGACCCTTAACTACAGCTGCCTGTCGGACGAGCTGCTGGCGGCCCTGTCCGCGGCGTGTAGGAGCCTGGGCGGGGGAGGGTCCCTGCAGACGTTCACCGTACGATGCCATATCCACGAGCCCCACATCCAGGTGGTCTGGGGGGATGCCTGGTCCCATCTGGCTCAGCATTGTCCCGACCTTCGGGTGCAGATCACAGTGGAGCGGATCCTCGACGTGGACAAGCTGGGGAGGATTCTGCTCAGAGAGATCCCGCTGCGCTTGCTCAGTCTCACCAGCTGCTACTTCAGTGAACAGGACTGGAGTGCCAAGCCTGCCCTTACCAGCCTAGTGCCCTGCTACAGGAGCTGTTTACAGGTGACGATTGGTTGCTCCACGGACGATTAGTAAAGCTTAAACCAAGTTTATTCCCCCATTGGGTCAATACAGCTGCATCAGACAAATATATATCCACTAGTGGATATATATTATATATCCCCCCAATTTGGACGGAGTCTCCTCCACCCTAAACATAACTTCCTGCCTAGCAATAAAGATGTAAAGTGATACAGGGAATAAACTGTTCCTTCTCACTTAATGTGACCTGACCTCGACCCCCCCTTCATCACTAATCTACGGCTCTCCACCCTTATCAGCGCCTGCCGCGTGATCGTTTCCCCCTGCACTCAGTACATTCCAAGCTTAATTGCACCACCATATACATTCCTCCGACCTATAACCACTAACTTCTGGTGTAAACCCTCGACTATGGCACCCCTCGTGTCTCTAGCATAACTAATGATTCATAATATTTAAAGTTCAGAAATCCGTACCCATCACCATCGATACACTGTAGTAGTCCGTTATGGAGCAATGATGGCCCCGGCTTGTGTGGCCATAAAGTATGTGCAGTATACGTACAGTTTATTCATGTACCCACGTTGCCTTTTTATAGCCATGCAGTTCAGACTAAGCCTAGTCCTGGAATAAGAGATTCTCCATTGAGAATGTGTTTTATTCCAGGACTCCGCTTAATCTATGTCAGGGAAACCAGCCCCAAGAGACATTTAAGTCATGACTCTAAGGGATGGATTCAATCCGTATCGCGTTAGTATCCCGGGAAACTTTTGGGTTACAGCTAAATTGAAAATGAAAAGGCAATGTTACTGCATCCACAGTAAACGCTGCATATGTCCGCTCAATTGGAAACGATCTTCACATTTTCCCGCGATATGGATTGAATCCAGCCCTAAATTGCCAATAGGGAGTCGGTGGAACTCAGTCCTTTAACGACATGAATCCATGTTGTGAATCTGTCTCCACCTCAATTCCTTGGTGTAGAAATTGAGCCTGGACCTGAACAACAGCCACGAGTCTGTGGACGAGGAGCTGCTGGAGGTGGTGCTGCTGTGCAGCCGGCTGGTCTACCTGAAGGTCTGGGCCTTTCTGGACATCAGCTTCCTGGACCGGCTGCTGCAGAAACGCCTGGAAAAGAAGACCATCCTCAGGACCATCAAGGTGAGCCAGAGCTCTGGTGAACTAGGATAAAGCCATACAGGCCTACACACCTGCATACCAATCTATGTCCTGGCATTGAAGAGATTTACTAACACAAGCTCCACACAGACCCACACTAGCCTGCTGTGTCCTCCTGCCCAGTGAACTGGGATGTTGCAGGCATTTTAAAGTTTGTTTGGGTCATTAATGAAGACGCCATCAAGCCGGGCAGTCATCTTTGTCCGTTCTTAAAGGGTCAGGTCACATTTCCTTCCTTGTACTTCTTTAAAAGCTACTGATGACACTTTGTGTGTTGCACCTAGCTATAGCAATGTGCTTGACTGTCTTATGTGAGTAACATACTGTGTGGTGTATAAGCTGCTTGTGTTTGTGTCCCAGGTGCGCATCTACACCAACAAATATGAGACTCATGATGAGGATGGGCAGCTGGAGGAGGTGTACTCTCGCTACAGACAACTCATCAACTCCGAGCTCCACTACCTCGCCATCTCCTACCCCATGCTCTGACTCCTGCCTAACAGACACAAGGGCCCAAATAGACAGCTTTATATATATAAATATATATATATAAATAATAACACCATTTAAAGTAAGAGGAAGGAAACTTCAATTTGATACACAATCATGGATGGGTCTGGCAAATACAGCACACACACACGGTGCCATCACTGTAGATATAAACACACGCTCCACAATCTGATCCTCCTTTTCTTCAAACCCAAATATTGTATTAAAATTGCTGCAAACAATACAAGCACTCCAGCTTTCCAACCTAATGTATACCTCATATTTTATTCATCAGTGAAAATGCTAGCCCGGGTATGTCAGCACAAGCTAAAGAGCCCCACTATAAAGTCAGTGTGGCCATGGTCTAGGCTTGTCCCAGATCTGTTGATGCAAGTCAGCACAAACAGATCAGGGACCAGGCTTGTCACGGTGGGAGTGGTATTCAGAAGCTGTGAGTGGAGATGGGCTGGCGGAGCTGGGTGCAGAGGACCTCGTCGATGTAGAGAGAACGGGACTGGATCTCCTCTTCCAGGATCAGCTGTGAGCGGGTCAGGGCCACCAGCTCAATCTCCGACTGGGCCTGGGCCTCTCGTAGTCTGGGGGGGGGGGGGGGGTCACTGGGTTGAAACAGCAATGGGAGGCTACTACAACTCATGGCAAATCGGCAAAACATTCAATATGTCATTCACAATACATTTAGAAGAGTCTCTTCACCAGAGATGGGTGTATCTACTGAACAGAAACGACTTGAAATGAAAGCTGTGATATCCTGTTTGTGTAACAAAATCATGAGTATGGTGAATCTCTAATCAGTGGGTTGTGTTAGGATAACTAATCTTATACATCATACAGAGCTAAAACATACTATAAAATAGCTTGAGTTGTAATGGAAGTGAAAATAGTGGTCAGAGACCCTAGACGAGTCGGAAGAGATCAGTACAGTCGACAGGAAGGTGGGGTGCAGTGAGCTCCTGGACCTCGGAGAGCAGGCGGACCTGCGCCGGGTCATGGCAGAGCTCGATGCTGGGTCTCTGGCTGCGGGCGGACAGCCGTGTCTGGGCCACCTTCAGGGGACCTGCTTTGTCTTTGATGGCCACGTGCAGGGCCTCCAGGTTCCACTCCTGGCTGGCCACCTCTGACAGAACCTTTTTAGGGAGAAAGGAGGGGAATCATTCCAGTAACTAATCATGGGGGAATCGTTCCAGTAACTGATCATGGGGGAATCGTTCCAGTAACTGATCATGGGGGAATCGTTCCAGTAACTGATCATGGGGGAATCGTTCCAGTAACTGATCATGGGGGAATCGTTCTAGTAACCGAAAGCCAACCTTCGGCCGACTAGGTGACCAAATATGCTAACGTGCCCTTGAGCAAGGCACTTAACCCTAATTGCCCCTGTAAGTCATTATGGATAAGAGCGTCTGCTACATGATGACAAAAGAATCACAGGGGAATGGCCTGGGTTATGCATATAAAGTAAGTTTTTCTTCACATTGCTGCTGACCTTTGCCAGGTGGTCCTCTAGTCCTTTGGCTGTATTGGTCTCCTGGACCTGCATCCGGAGGGCATTGCCCGTAGCGTTGTGCTGCCTGCACATGTCAGCAGCTGTCTGCTCCAGGAGGCTCTCTAGCAGAGCCCTCAGAGACAGGGAGTTGTTGTTCACGTGTTCTGCTTTTTACGATGGTGATGTTGGAGAAGGTCTCCCACTCCTCTGGTGTCACAGTGGTACTAGGATTGGATGGATTAAATGTTTTCATTTTTTTTTGTTCAGTGTGTCATGAAAGGGTGGCAGGTTAACCTGTAGAAAAGGTTTAGATACACCTTAGCCAAATACATTTCAACTCAGTTTTTCACAATTCCTGACATTAATCCTAGGTCAGTTACGATCACCACTTTATTTTAAGAATGTGGGATGTCAGAATAATAACAGAGAGAATGATTTATTTCATCAAATTGCCAGTGGGTCAGACAGTTACATGCACTCAAATAGTATTTGGTAGCATTGCCTTTAAATTGTTTAACTTGGGTCAAACGTTTCGGGTAGCCTTCCACAAGCTTCCCACAATAAGTTGGGTGAATTTTGGCCCATTCCTGACAGAACTGGTGTAACTGAGTCAGGTTTGTAGGCCTCCTTTCTCGCCCACAAATTTTCTATAGGATTGAGGTTGGGGCTTTGTGATGGCCACTCCAATACCTTCCCCATTTTTTCTCCAAACATAACGATGGTCATGATGGCCAACAGTTCTATTTTTGTTTTATCAGACCAGAGGACATTTCTCCAAAAAGTAAAATCTTTGTCCCCATGTGCAGTTGCAAACCGTAGTCTGGCTTTTTTTTATGGCGGTTTTGGAGCAGTGGCTTCTTCCTTGCTGAGCAGCCTTTCAGGTTATGTCGATATTCGACACGTTTTACTGTGGATATAGATACTTTATCTGTTTCCTCCAGCATCTTCACAAGGTCCTTTGCTGTTGTTCTGGGAATGATTTGCACTTTTCGCACCAAAGAACGCTTCTCCTTCCTGAGTGGTATGAAGGCTGCGTGGTACCATGGTGTTTATACTTGCGTACTATTGTTTGTACAGATGAACGTGGTACCTTCAGGCGTTTGGAAATTGCTTTCAAGGACAAACCAGACTTGTGGAGGTCTATAAAAAAAATTCTGAGGTCTTGGCTGACTTCTTTTGATTTTCCCATGATGTCAAGCAAAGAGTTTGAAGGTAGGCCTTGAAATACATCCACAGGTACACCTCCAATTGACTCAAATTGTGTCAATTAGCCTATCAGAAGCTTCTAAAGCAATGACAATTTTCTGAAAATTTCCAAGCTGTTTCAAGGCACACTCAACTTAGTGTATGTAAACTTCTGACCCAATAGAATTGTGATACAGTGAATTATAAGTAAAATAATCTGTCTGTAAACAATTGTTGGAAAATTGACTTGTGTCATGCACAAAGTAGATGTCCTAACCGACTTACCAAAACTATAGTTTGTTAACAAGAAATTTGTGGAGTGGTTGAAACACAGGTTGGAGTTATTAAAACTAATTTATGTAAACTTCTGACTGTAAGTAGGGTGGTTAGAGGAGGTTTTACACTGACCCCTGCTGGCTGAAGGGAATAATGCTTCCAATGGACCTACTGTATGCAGAATGCACCGACTGTTTATCACAAGGCACTGTGACAGGCCTTCTATTTCTATCTGTAGAATTAAGAGTTCCCCTGCAGGTCAAACTGCATGCTGGGTGAAGAGAAGGGATTATCTTTAGTTTGAAATAATGACATTTCCTTCATTGAATTTCCTACTGCCCCACATTACACAAAGACAAAGTGCCAACGTTTTAACCTGGTACTGCGAGTGCTGTCTGACTAGTCACGTTGTCAATATTCGGGGAGGTGTTTGTGAGGATGGAGCAGAAACTATCTGCTCTGCATGGAACTTGTCCCATAGGTCCTTCTCTAGGTAGTACTTTGCTGAGCGGTACAGTCTGGAGCCAGAACAGAAACATGCATGAGAAGCATCGCAGAGATCATGAGACGTGATCGTGTGTGCGTGTGACAAACCACCTCCTCCCCTCACCCACCTGATCTGTTCATTGGTCTGCTCCAGGGTGCGGTTCAGCAGTGATGGCACTCCCTCGATCACCTTCCTCTCCTTCACCAGTTCCCGCTCCACCGCGTCATGTACCAGGTCAATGGAAACACGCATGTTGATGGAGTACATACAATCACTTCCTACAGGTTGCGAGTTTAAGTCTCATCGCGGACAACTTTAGCATTGTAGCAAGTTTTCAACTACTTACTACTTTTTAGCTACTTTGCAACTACTTAGCATGTTAGCTAACCCTTCCCCAAACCTTAAACCTTTTAGCTAACCCTTCCCCTAACCTTAAACCTTTTAGCTAACCCTTCCCCTAACCTTAAACCTTTTAGCTAACCCTTCCCCTAACCTTAAACCTTTTAGCTAACCCTTCCCCTAACCTTAAACATTTTAGCTAATGGATTTATGTACAGAATAATAAGAACTGCTCTGAGGTTGCACTGAAGGATCTCCTTATCAGTTGGTCTTAATCTGGTGACTCTAGGTCCCTGTTTTCTCCTCCATAGATTTACTTAGATTTGTGTATTAGGTAGTTGTTGTGGAATTGTTAGATTTCTTGTTAGATATTGCTGCACTGTCAGAACTAGAAGCACAAGCATTTCGCTACACTCACAATAACATCTGCTAACCACGTGTATGTGACTATTCAAATTTATTTGTTGGAACAGTGGGCAGACTCCTTCCCACATAATTCTGCATCACTGCATTTTCCGACTGACTGATTGGGAGTTTACTTCTCACCTCTCAGTCAGGCACTGCAGGGCGACTCTGAGGGGCTCGGCACACCTCTCCATGGCTCTCTCCACCCGGCTCTTACAGGTTATCAGCACCTTAATCTCCTGGACAATCTCCTCCAGTTTCTGGTCCAGAACTTAATGTCATAGATTCTCTGCTCTGAACAGAGATAGGATGGTAGGAACGGCGTGGTTGGGTATTATGAGGGGTGATAATGTATGTGTTATTACAAAGTGGAACAGACAGACCATTCAGTTGCAGTGATGCATCAACCACTACTTTGACAGGAACGTATTCTGTTATAATCTCTATTTATTGATGTTTGCCTTACCCAGTCTCTTGTTGGCATCCCGTTGCATGCGTTTGGCTGCCATGCCACTCTCCTCTATCAGCCGTGAGTCTCTCAGAGCGTGAACGCTCAGCCTCAGCACTCCCATAATGTACTTGGTTTGCAAGTCTCCATTCTGGTGGTAGGAACTTGGGCTGAGGGTCCATCACCCTAGACATTTCTCTGCTGCAATTCTTTCAGCCTGAAGGGGGGGGGGGAGAATTCCCTTTCAATAAAGACACAACAACAACACAAATGTCACAAATAGCAATTGGCTACAGTAGCTGACTAGTATCAACAGAAAATGGATCTACACTACAGTAACGTTAGAAAGATAGAGGGTTGTCATAAAAATAAACTTCAGCAAACTAGCTAACAAACGGGGCTTGCAAGATGCCACTAAAATATAATTAGTGAACCAAATCTCTCTTCTTACCATACCTTTACTGTGCGGTGTGAAACACCGTGTTAAAAGTTGCAACAATGTTGCCTGTCTTGTCTGCAATGAATGAACTCAAGGAAAGGTTGTAAACAAACGGTTGCTAGATCAACGCAAAACACATTGCAATCTTGGCGGGGCCATCGACCGCGGGAAATGTAAAAGGTCAGCGACGTGTACATTTGGATTATATTTGCAACATCATTAACAACATCTGTACGAGGCAATTTGCTCGATAGCTTGCTATCTTAGCAACGATATCATCCAGCAACTAAAACAACTTCGCCGACAAGATAGGCAGAAAGGCTGTGTTGCTCCAGAAAGGATATGGAGATCAATAAACTCAGAAAGGAGAATGCATATCTGAGGAAGTCATTGGATGAGCTGTCTCGTCAGAAAGAAGAACCATCAGAATCTGAAAATAGCAAGCGTGTACTAGAGAAAATCCTGTCACTGGAGCCTCTACGGGAGAAGAACACTCAGCAGCTACTGGCCAGGGACCAGGAAATCTGCTCTCTTTGCCTGCAGGCCCATGTGGCAGGGGGCAGGACAGTGGCCGGTCTGCAGGCCCAGATAGACCACTATGTCAGGGAGGCGGAGCAGAGACGCAATAAACTTCCAGTCACTCCAAGCTGAGACAGAGGACGTTAAGAACAAGCTGGTGTCCATGTCTGCTAAGTGCCAGGAGCTGGAGAGTAGTAGATCTGGCGCTGGGTTGCAGAGCTGCCCATCAGATGGACAGGTGCTCACCACCAGTACTGCAATGAGCCACGACCACCTCAGAGATGCCCTGGAAAAGAACCAGCAGTGGCTGGCCTACGACCAGCAGAGAGAGGCGCACGTGTTGGCTCGGGTGTTTGGGCTGGAACAGCAGCTAAACCAAGCCAAGCAGGCCCTCGCACAGCAGCATAAAGACACCCATTCAGAAGAGAGGTCAGTGCAGATACAGAAGCACTATGAGATATTGTTACTGACGACCAAGAAGGAGCCGGAAGCTCCGAGAGAGCAGGTCAATACAGCCCAGAGACAACCGTCTGAGCTGCAGTGCAGGTATGAGGAGAAGCAGAGAGAGGTGTGGCAGCAGCTCCAGGCGGAGAGGCTGAGTATCCGGCAGAGTGTCCAGAAGGAGAAGCGCCGCTCTGGGGACAGAGAGAGCCGTCTGTGGGGTGACATGGAGGAGCTCCAGGCTAGACTAGAGGAAAAGGAGATGAGGTCTGCTGAGCTCCTGGTACAGGTGAATCTACTGCAGAAATCCCTACTGAGACTGCACGAGGAGCAGAAACGGGTCACAATTCTGGAGCAGCAGATCCAGGTGTCCGGCCAAAGACCCGGAGGATGAGAAGCGAGACTGTCAGTATTTACAACAACAGCTCCACAAGGTGTTGGAGTTGCGCAAGGCAAAGGACCACGTCACCAAACACGAGTCAGAGAAGGGGCAGAGGGAGTTGTCCGGCCTGTACGATGCCAGCGCTCACAGCAGATCCCCAGCACCCCTGAAGCCGTCCAAAGAGAGCTTCACCTCTCCCTCTCAGGTCGTCAACCAGCTGGACGAGAGCTTCTTAGTGTCCCAGCTGTCGAGCCCAGTACCCCACCGAGAGCTGCTGGCCCACCTCGAGCACCGTCTGTAAACACTGGGCTGTACAGGGGCTGGGAGCATACAAGTAAGCCTAGATCTATCCTATCTATTTAGATTCTAGTCATTCAATTGTTATGGCTGGGAGTACCCACTCCAATAAGTAGTCTGGAATAGGCTAGAGATGACATTTTACTATTCTAAAACGTGCTAAATGTCACTTCCCTTTTCAAAATGTTTTAGGTGGTGCAAACGCAAGCTGTAATGTCATGGTTACTTTGGGCACTGCGTCTGTGTTGAGAAAAGTAAAACCTCAAGTCAACCTGTATGTCAATGTACCTTGGTCCTGGACCGGATTGGCGATCAAACTGGAAATGGCGCTTACTGTATACTGTAAGGAACATTGCTTCAAGCAAATGAGTTGATCAATCTATTTATTTTATAAAGCCCTTCATAACTGTTGGAACTATTTACTTTTATATTTCTCTCTCTGATGTTTTTCCTCTTTGACTAAAGTGTGAATGTTGTTCCGAATGTCCGTGTATTATTGTCCTCCTAGCAGAAATCTTCTAAATACCCGTTCATAAAATGTTTTAAAAAAAGCTTTATTTTTATATTAAATGTAATTTCTCGTTTCCAGCTAAAGACGACAACATAAACACAGTGTAGACTACATTGTATCAAAGGTTTAAAAATGACTTGTTGCAATTTCTATTCCAGACTAGTGCTAAATGACAGGCATCATTCATTTACATGTTTTATTTCAGCTTTAAATAGGTTACAGTATCATATTTGTTTTCATTCATTTACCACATGTTACTGAGAAAATAGAGCACTCCTAATTTTCAATATACTGTAAATACAGAGTCAATGTACAAGCGTTTAAAATAAGCAAGTAGACTTTTGAACAGGTCTCGCTTATGCTGAAATTGGTCCAAAAAAAAGTACAAGAAGTTCTATAGATTAAATGTTGATGCGTACAGAACAAGAAAGACTTGCATATTTTTTAAGAATAAGAACAATATAATCATTTTCAAACACACCAATAGATAATCAAATAGGAATTCTATAGTTTTGTACCAAAGCATCCATTGAACAGTTAGACTGGTTGTTGAAGCCACTGTTTTCTTAGATAACTTTTCATCCCCAATCATACATACTTGAACCACAATGACTTCAATAAATACCTAAACCAGTAACACACATCTATAAAAAGGGCATGGTCATGAATGTGAACAAGAACAAATTGTGCGATATATTTCTCGGAATGGCACAGCACAGCACAGCACAGCGCGTTTTGTTAGCGGAGGGAAAATGTAAATGTATCAACCATTATTTAAAACAATGTCGTATTCATGCATTAACAATACCATTATATGATTGGTCGAATTCTCAAGTGAAACAGCCACGACTCTGAAGTTAATGTTAGACTTCTGTACAACCTACCTGGAACATCTGACAATGTCCAATGTGTTCTGTATCAATCCCAGAGACAGAACACACAACAAAAAAATACACTGGGCAAAAACACTGAACCTTTCTTAAAACGATACTGCCAATATCTCTCCGCAACTGATTTTAAAAGCGGGATCAACACCTGAACAGAACTTAAATAAACGCGTAGCTTACTGTTATTACTGTTGCCACAACTGGCAGCGGAGAACAAGACAGAAACAGTTATGATTCATTAAAAACAAAGTGCACTGGCCTACAGTTAGGTAACATTCCATGACTTCAGCAGCACCACAGCTTGCAGACAGGCCAAAGGTCAAATGTGTAACAGCATCGACAGACAGACAGTGTTAAGAGGTCATGTTTGGTCCAGCAATAAAGTCTGGTCCACTCACAGGTCCTAACTGGCTGTGGCCCTTTCAAGGCCGTCGATGTTCTCCGGCGCGATACCTTCCTCAACGGCCACCTTGGACTCGTGTACCTGAAATCAGACGGAGACATTTCGACATTCAAACTCCAATATTTTTAGTCCAGGAGTTCTAGGACTAGGCTGAAGCTGCATCCAGAAAACTGACCCAAAATGCATGAACGTTAGTATGTATATTCTTCTGTCTGGACTGTTCTTGGTGGCTTACAGTAAACCTGCACTTACCTTAAAGGGTGAGCTAATACCCACAATGCATTGGAGCGTACTGCAGTAATAGCAGAGCACGCACTCCCCTCCCAGCGCCGGAATCTCATCCTTGCTCACATAGACCTGGGTAAACACAGAAACATATTCAAGCATCTCCATGTCATCAAACACAAAAAAGACGCGCGCGCAGTCATATTACCTGGGTGAGCTCGTCATTAAACGAGACCTCATCATCCTTCACCCAGGTGTAGGTAATGTAGTCCGAAACACTCCTGAATCCCACCTGTAACACACAAACACAGACCTGTTAAAAACTACACAGACCACACTTCTATGATTCAAAAGAACAGGGTTACGTCGACTCTGACCTTGAAGAGGCCGATCCAGTCCCAGGCGCTAGAAGGGAAGGGCTGGAGGGGGCTGTAGATCACCATGGCGTCAAAGTCGGCGCTCCATTCACCCTCGGCACACACGCGCACCAACGGCACCTCGTACATCTTCCTCAACTACAGCGTGGGGATAGACAGGAGGGAACGGCAGAACAAACGGAGGGAAGAGGTAGTCAGGATTGGCTAGAGGGTGAAGGAGTATAAAGGCAGTATATTTGCATCATACGGTTTCGTTATAAAGAGTCACGTTGGAAAAGAAGACCAGGGCCTGTATTCAAAAAGCGCCTCAGAGTAGGAGTGCTGATCTTGGGTCAGTAAGTGTCGCCTCTTAGATCACAATGAATAACATATGGACAGGAAGGAACTGATTTTAGATCAGCACTGCTACTTTTAAGACTCTGTTCATACGGTCTCAGATGTGGGAAATGCCGCTGCCTCAGTCACCTCCAAGGTAAAGATGCCGATGACAGGCTTGTGGTCGCTGACGCCGTACTCCATGTTGCTGGTGTACGAATCCTGCTTGAGTTTCAGAGGGAACTCTTCCTCCTCCTGCTGATTCTTGGTGTTCTTCTCATCCAGACCAGAGTCCCTGTCCTCGTCCTTTTCCTCCTCTGGGGGTGGCTCTTTAGGCTTCACCCTCCACAGGATCCGGTCTGTCCAGGCCGGCTTACGCATCTTACCACTGGGCAGGCAGACAGACGGGCGGACGAGAGAAGAGACACAGATTTAGTGAGAGAGCGAGAGGAAAGAATGATTAAGTCAGAATGGGAGAGATGGAGAGGAACCGGCAAACGGACAAGCGAAGAGATTTAGTGAGAGACAAACAAGATGTGGAGAAACAGAAAGACCAAGTTCCAAATGAACTAGTATATCACTTAGAATGCATGCCCAATACATTGAATCATTCTAGCAGTCTGCTAGTATGGATATTTGAACAAAGCCTGTGAGAGAATGACATGAGAGTGTGTTAGAGATGGAGAAAGTATGACGAAGTATCTCATAAGGTAGCTGGATTTCTTTAGCGTTTCCGCCATCTCAGTGTTACTTCAGTCTGCTCTACATGATGGATCAGATTCCGCAGTGCTTTGTATCCTTTCATATTCCTCATTAGTCGTCTCTCATAGCGGATTAGTTTTCCATTCTGTCTCACTGGGTGACTCATACAGTGAGTGCCCTCTTTATTGTACTGATTAGTGCACAGAGGTGGAGGCCGTAAGTATTGACACTGACACACACACACAAACATTAATAAATACATACTGTACAGATAAGTGCATTGGAAAGTATTCAGACCCCTTGACTTTTTGCACATTTTGTTACGTTACAGCCTTATTCTAAAATTGATCAAAAGTATCGTTTCCCTCATGAATATACACACAATACCCCATTATGACAAAGCGAAAACATGGTTGTAGACATTTTTGCAAATGTATAAAAAAAACAGATACCTTATTTACATAAGTATTCAGACCCTTTGCTTTGAGACTCAAAATTGATCTCAGGTGCATCCTGTTTCCATTGATTAACCTTGAGATGTTTCTACAACTTGATTGGAGTCCACCTGTGGTAAATTCAATTGATTGGACCTGATTTGGAAAGGCTCACACCTGTCTATATAAAAAGGTCCCACAGTTTGGTGGCAGCATGTCTGTATAAAGGTCCCATGAAGCATGGTGGCAGCATCATGCTGTGGTGATGTTTTCCAGCGGCAGGGACTGGGAGACTAGTCCGGATCGAGGGAAAGATGAACGGAGCAAAGTACAGAGAGATCCTTGATGAAGTCCTGAGCGCTCTGGATCAGGTTCTCAGACTGGGGCGAAGGGATCACCTTCCAATAGGACAACGACCCTAAGCACACAGCCAAGACAATACAGGAGTGGCTTCGGCACAAGTCTCTGAATATCCTTGAGTGGCCCAGCCAGAGCCCGGACTTGAACCCGATCGAACATCTCTGGAGAGACCTGAAAATAGCTGCGCAGCAACGCTCCCCATCCAACCTGACAGAGCTTGAGAGGATCTGCAGAGAAGAATGGGAGAAACTCCCCAAATGCCAAGCTTGTAGCGTCATACCCAAGAAGACTCAAGGCTATAATCTCTGCCAAAGGTGCTTCAAAGTACCGTTTATTTTATTTGATACATTTGCTAGAATTTCTAAAAACCTGTTTTTGCTTTGTCATTATGGGGTATTGTGTGTAGATTTATGAGGGGGGCAATTGAATCAATTTTAGAATAAGGCTGTAACCAAATGTGGGAAAGTCAAGGGGTCTGAATACTTTTCCCGAATGCTCTGCATATAGCGATTCGTTACAACTATATAGTGAACAATCCACGCGGCAGGGAAGGAGGTTGTGCTGTATATAGCCAGCAACCATGCCTGTTATAAACTGACAGCTGCTTACGCCCACACAGAGGCAATGGTACAGTCGGCTAGCAAAGCTGCTCTCTCTCTCCGTATGAGGGTGAATGGTATTGTGGGAGTTAAATGAATTAGGCTTAACAAATCCAGAACACTGTGTCCACTGAGAATGGCAGCCACCTCCGCACAATGCTGATACGCTTCAATGGGGATTTTCCACCGGCTTCATGTGGAGAATAAAGCAACTTTGATATACCGTATGTGCTGTTAGAGACAACTGTGTTAGCTGTAGAAAACCCCAGAAGCACGCACGCACACACAAACACACACACAAAGAGAGCACAAGGTCTGGGGTTCTGTAGGCACCATTTTGTGGGAGAGAGGGGCATTTTGACTTTCCAGTGCAAAAATCTATCCGTCACTGCTTTGCAAACCGTTTTAGTGGACTTATTGTGCAGGAGAAGAATACTGCTTAAGGGGGATTAGGGGGGTGGGGGGGAATTAAGAGAGGGGTGTTTTGAACAGCTTACTGGAAACCAAACCATGTCCCGTGGGGCCTGTGAAGTCAAAAGAGAGCAGAGTTGAGCATTTGAAAAAATGGTGTCTTGTAAGGAGAGCAGGAGTCAGCTCAGCAAAAGCAAGCAGGAAAGATGACACGAAAGTGACAATGCTGAAAGAGTGATGCTTTGTCGAGCCAAAGAGTAATACACATCAGGAGAGAAAGTGTGTGTGTGTGTGTCAGTGACTGTCTGTGCACGCATAACTCGGTGTGCGAGTGTTCCCATACGCCTGTCATTGAACGTCAGCCATTACCTGCTGTCATAGCAGTCAGAGAACCTGTCGAATTTGTAGGTTGGTTGAAAGTCCAGAGGTCCCTCGTCAAACTCCTGCAGGAGAGCCTCCGTCTTCTTCATCATGGTCAGCTGATACAACCACACGGAATGACAACAAAAGCATTACATTCAACATCCTCAGGAAATACGATGGCGGCATCCCAAATAGCACCCTATTCCCTTTATAGTGCACTTCTTTTGGATCAGAGCCCCATGGGCCCTGGTCAAAAGTAGTGCACAATGAAGTGAACAGGGTGCCATTTGTACATCCCATGTCTTACATGCATGAGAACAAGATAGCTAACTGTACGTGTGTAAAATGAAAAGCCAATCTATGTATAGTATGGTCCAAGATAGAGCAAAACAAATGCATCCCTCATGAGTCTGACCTGGTCTTTGCTCCACAGCAAGTTGAACTTATGGCTGGTGATGCAGTTGCGCAAAAAATGCATGCCGTGGTCTTGGATGCGGAAGTTCAAATCCCCAAACCAAAAGACCAACCTGAGAGAGGGAGGGAATGAGAGAGAGAGAGAGGGAGGGAATGAGAGAGAGAGGGAGGGAATGAGAGAGAGAGGGAGGGAATGAGAGAGAGAGGGAGGGAATGAGAGAGAGAGAATGAGAGAGAGAGGGAGGGAATGAGAGAGAGAGGGAGGGAATGAGAGAGAGAGGGAGGGAATGAGAGAGAGAGGGAGGGAATGAGAGAGAGAGGGAGGGAATGAGAGGGAGAGGGAGAGAGAGCGCGAGCGCGAGCGGGCTCAATGTGAACATTCAACACAGAGAGCACAGTAGTACTTAAAATCATATCACAAGCAGATGTCAAGCTTCTCCATTTATAATACCGAAGCAGCAACTGTGTGAATATAGGAAAAAACACTCACTCAACTGCGTTTAATGTATACTGACTTGTGGTCGAGGATGTGCGGGGTCTTTTTGGGGTCAAAGGTCTGCGTGTCCAGGATGTACTCGAACTCGTCGACGCGCTGCGAGGCGTACTGCATGTGTGCCGCCAGGTGACAGTTAAGGAAGCAGAGCATGTGGCCGTAGAAAGACAGGCGGATGGACACCCCGCCTTTATTCCCCTGTTGGGCGCAAGGTCAATCAATCAAATGTATGAAAAGCCATTTTTTTTTACATGAGGCTCACACACAAAGCCTTATAGGTGCATTTATAACACTTTTAGTGCATTATAACACTCGCTATAAGCTGTCATAATAACTAATAACACCCACTGAGCCTGATCTTACCCAATAGCCGGAGATGCCTGTGCGAGAGTAGGTGTCCTGGATGTCTCTAATGAATGGAACGTGGGCCAGTTTGGAGAAGAACAGCAGTAGGAGGCCCTGCATGCGGATGGAGGACACCTGCAACACAACAAGTTACCAGACACCCTGAGATCGCTTCATCTAAACCTGGGCTATTTTCAGACTCTTTTAAGTATCCTGGAGAAAGACCAGGATGAAAAGGCAAAACCTGGGCCATTTTCAGACTCTTTTAAGTATCCTGGAGAAAGACCAAGATGAAAAGGCAAACTCAGAAGTGTGGAAGCGAAGTGGCACATAAAGAAGCTAACGATATCACTTTGAAAGACAAGGAGGTGAAAATAAACGGAGGACAAACTACGTTGGGAGCACATTCTTCTGTTGCTTCAGACTAAGGTTGGTGGCATGAAACTTGATCAAACCGGTCTATGGGGCTGGAGTGGTATTGTTAGGTGTTATGAAGCCATATTGTCCTACTGTTGTACCTTCAGGTAGCCTCGTGGTGCCAGGCTGGACATGAAGAGATGGCTCCAGGAGTCCTCAACAGCCATGTCTATGATGAACCTGTGAGGAGCAGAGTACACCTCCTGGAGACTAGAAAACACACACACACACACACACACAGATTATAACTAATAAACTTACTGAAGCATTTTCACCATGCCACTTAGAAAGAACTTTGTACACTTTACACAGTAAAAAACAGATTTTCCTGTCATGCCATTGTACTGTGTCTTAATCAATATCCAATCAGCGTGCAGTAGCTCCGCAACCCCACCCAATCACGTAGAGGTCTGGGGTCTTTGGGGAGTTCAGGTGAAGCAAGGAGCTGATGTCATCTGGAGGATCAGCTGTAGCAACATTCCACGTGACCATGTGAAGCCTGGAGGGAGCGAGAGAGAGAGAACGAGAGGGGGGTTAGAGGGGCGATGGAACGCAAGAGAGGGAAAGAAAGAGGGAGCAAGAAAGGGAGAGAGAGAGTACAGCAGATTATGATTCACTTGCACAGCAGCTTTCCACCAAACTCATTTGAGCAAAAGCCTGACAAATGGGACTGCAACTTTCAGAAGCTTATTTAGTTACACAACATCATGTTTAGCCAGTCTTTAATGGACCGTGGTGGTTGATAAAGCCTATTCACATCTCTAACCATAGCCTAAATCAATTCAGATACTGTGAATGAAGAACACTTCTCAACGAGGAACTAAGCCAATCCCTTTCCATGTCCTAAGCACAGAAATAAAACAAACACTGAACATTGACTTATGATCTCTATGGTCCTAACATCATAACCTTTCAGTTCTGTTGACAAAAGGGCATTTTGTGTCATCCAATCAAAAAAAAGGATAAGCGTGCCAGAGATTACGATCCAGAACGGAAGAGACCACCACACACTGCCTGCTCTGAGCTCAAGAGGCTGATCAAACAAGGGTCCAAAGCCTAAAATCAAGACATGAAAAATGTGTCTAACTTCTCGACCAACTCAGACCCTCTGCACTCAGATAACCGACAAAATTGGAATAAAATGGAGAAGTCATTGCTGGACATTTTAGTCAAGAAGAATCATTAGTATCCAGTTTTACGATACTTTGTGTTCATCAACTAAACCCTTGCAGCGAAGAACCATATGCAATGCATTTGGATTGAAAACAAATCATATGACCTTATAAAGACAGAGGAAGTGGAGGTCAAGTTGCAATAAGGCCAAAGAGAACAGAAAAGAGGAACTCTTTCCTATCATGTCCACCTGAAGTTCTCTTTCTTGAGAAGGTTGGCCCTTTTACCACAGATGAGGAAGGTGTTGTCCAAGCTGCCTACCACCTGCTCTTGGAGCTGGGGCGAGGGGTACAGGTCGTCCACGCAGGTCATGAGCTGGGCAAGGCGCTGGCGCAGCAGTAGGCGGCTGCCTGAGGACTGGGTGGCAGAGCTGGCTATGCTGTACGAGCGGACGCGCCCTACGAGCGAACCGAACAACCGGCAGACCTCATCCATTGTGTGTGATCTTCTGGAAGGAATCTCAGTGTCGGGAAGAGATGAGGAAAATATGCAGGACTAAACTGATGCGATGAGAGGTTCAGGCAGGTGATTCTTCCTTGTTTACAAGGGGAACATTTCACTGCAGATCACTAGTTTCTCCTTTAATGGAGATTTGGATACTTGAATCTTTGCAGAGGTCATAGGCAGGGTCTTCTACAGTGGTCCAACTACAGATGTATGTCCTTGGCGATTCTTTCTTGTGCCAAGATCCATCAAAGGGAGACCCTCATCACAGCACTTCCCCTTGGCATCATGTGCGAGTCTGAATCTGATATGAAAGACCATACCGAACTCCTGCTGTCACCAAAGCACAGAAATGGCTACAGATTCAAAGGTCCTGTCTTAGAATTCCTTACGGTATAACAGGTGGAAGAAGAGCAGCTAGGACATATCTCAAGACTATTGTACGCTTTAGACGGAGCAATGATGCCTTACATAAAATCCAGCCTCTGGAAGTGAATGAGAGACATAAGAATATTTTTGGAGGGTCTGAAGTAGACTGAGAAGGATTACGGGCTAAGCAGAATCAAGAAGGGGCCACATGAGACCCACTATGTGAAAACCAACCCCTTAATGTTAGAAAATGTATCTTAGTCCAATAATTTGCTTAACACCCATCCAGAATGAGGAAACTGGGCAAGGCTTAAAGAGAAAGACAAAGTGGCAGTGGTGGTGGTGGACTTTGGGGCCCAATCATCTGCTTTATTGAACTTTCCTCTGATTTGGAAAGAGTGGCATGGATGATATCTCTAATATGTGTGGGAATGCAATGCACTGGCAAACCTAATCACAATAATACTAAAGTATTGTGCTCTCAGCTATGTATTGGGTGCTGGCACTGCCAGACAATGTGACGTTAAACTGTGTTCTGTCTGGAGGAATACAGACCTAATAAGGAAATAGTAAGCCTGTGTGCATACACTAGAATGACATGTTTGAATTGCCTACACAGATATCAGATAACCAACAATCCAACCATGTGCAGTTCTTTGTCAGGTCAAATGCTATGCTGCCTGTATTGCTGAATATGACTCTGTGTGCGGTGTCCATTAACCATAAACAAATTAAATGTGCAGTGTCTCCTTATGCACAAAACATGCTCTCTAATCAAAGTTGTTAGCCGGAGCTCATATGACCACAAGGGGACATTCAAACCTGAAAGTGTCTTCGTCGCAGCAGTTCTTCTCCATGCTGACTGAGTTCTTGACTTGTGACTGGGGGTTTTCCTTGGTATCATCGTCATTCTCCATAATCTCACCAGCTGCAAAATCATGGAATTATGATAGCATTAAAAACAACAACCTCAAGGAATCATGATAACGTTACAAACAACAAACTCGTGATATGAAAGCACAGCAATATGTTTTCTGAATAAACATTTTAAAAGTATTGAATGTCAAGACAGGAACCCTAGCTTGCTAGCTAATGTAAAATAGGGTCCACTGCTCATGACGTCATTTCTAGTGGTGTAAAGTACTTAAGTAAAAATACTTTAACAAGTACTACTTAAGTCTTTTTGGGGGGTATCTGTACTTTACTATTCATATTTTTGACAACTTTTACTTCACTACAATCCTAATGACAATATTGTACTTTTTACTCCATATATTTTCCCTGATACCCAAAAGTACTCGTTACATTTTGAATGCTTAGCAGGAAAGGAAAAAGATCAAATTCAAGAGGTGTTAGCCTCTGGCTATCCTTAACTTTTTTTTAAACAAGAAAATGGCGCCGTCTGGTTTGCTTAATATAAGCAATTTTACATTATTTATACTTTTACAAGTACTTTTGATACTTACGAATATTTAAAAACAGATACTTTTAGACTTTCACTCAAGTAGTATTTTACTTGGTGACTTTCACTTTTACTTGAGTCATTTTCTATTAAGGTATCTTTACTTTTACTCAAGTGTGACAGTACTTTTTCCACCACTGGTAATTTCGGACATCAATATTTGCTCATCTGACCCCCCTGCTAACTAGCTTGATAGTTACAGTATAGTAGCTGCATGCAAACAACACTCTGAATTGCAAACGTTCAACGTTACATTGTGTTCTCTGAATTGCCATTTCTGAACGTTAGGAATGTTTTTACACAGTAGATAAATTAGCTACCCAAGTTATTCGCTAGCAATTAGCGTAGTTCCTTTAAATTAGCTAGCTATTGTATCTGTGTTTAGGCTTACAACCGATTAAAATATAGAACAAATAATACATGTACACTGTTCTTACTACCTGGCAATGCCTGTTGTTTTGTCGTAGCCTACTCTCACTCGGATTACAGACATTTGCACGAAAAAAAAAGACAATTGGGTGAGATTACGCAACACACTTTGTTTACATTTTGCACATGCACTTCCTCAAAGAAGAGCTTCTACTTCTATGGTGCTATGGCAGCCCGTAAACAAGCATTAGAGGTGAATGCCCCCACCTACTGTATGGATGGTAAACTATATACAAATATATTCATTATAGGAGAGGGATAAAAACGGCATCATACAAAAATAAACACATTCCAATTCGAGTCACATCCCTGTGAGGGCAGAACATCCGTTGACAGGATTTTATGCAACGCCTTGGCTGTAAACTCAAGAGTCCCAGAAAACGTTCTGCTGCACTCACAATGATTCCAATTTCCTCGGATTTCTTCGTTGTTTGTGCTGTGAAGTTCATGACCATTGCAATAAATGCTATGAAGTCCACCTTTTCCACAAGTAATATACCTGGAGCCCTTGATTGCCGAGAAACATTCACTGGTGCAGTTTCCACAGTTGCAGCATATGACCTCAGCTGACATATGATATTCTTCCCATCTGCATACACTTGATACATGCCCAAATCTTTGTAGGGGCTTGTGCACATAAGCACTTACATGGTATGTCATAAAGCTTCACAGCTTCACATCCAAGCTTCACAGCTTCACATCCAATAATTTGGATGAAGTGGGTTTCCTTACTCCATCCACCATACATGTCAGTAGGCCTGCACCAATCACTTCACCTACTTCCTCAGGTATATCATCTGCATCCTGAGAGATAACCCCCTTGACCGGCGCCCTGCTTCGGTAATACATATACAAAACATCCCATTCAAAAATATTTTTGAGGTAGAATGCTAGCTTCTTCTGTTCCGCGGACACAGAAAATCTGAATAAGATCAGCTCTTGTGACTCACATATGCCACCTCACTCGACGCATCCATGATACGTTACTCTTCGTGACTTCAAAACGGATCCCCCGGGTAATATTGATCCAAAACTCATACTATAAACAAATCTAGGGATATCTTAGTTTCTATCACAACTTTACTGAATTAGTTTCCTTTCTTTTTTCACGACTGTAGCCCATTCGTTCTCACGCTCATCTTTACCCACCCGCCATCACTTTCAAACATTTCCGTCAAATCAAAGTTTATTTGTCACGTGCGCCGAATACAACAGGTGTAGTCGGCCTTACAGTGAAATGCTTACTTACAGGCTCTAACAAATAGTGCGAAAAAAAAGGTGTGTAGGTAAGTAAAGAAATAAAAACAACAGTAAAAAGACATTTGAAAATAACAGTAGCAAGGCTATATACAGACACCGGTTAGTCAAGCTTATTGAGGTAGTATGTACATGTAGGTATGGTTAAAGTGACTATGCATATATGATGAACAGAGAGTAGCAGTAGCGTACAAATAGGGGTTGGCGGGTGGTGGGACACAATGCAGATAGCCCGGTTGACCAATGTGCGGGAGCATTGGTTGGTCGGGCCAATTGAGGTAGTATGAACATGAATGTATAGTTAAAGGGACTATGCATATAAGATAAACAGTAATCTTCTCTACAGTAATTCCTCAATGAGTGAGGGTTAGTGAGGTCAGGTCAGTGGGACCATTCTAGCCAATGAGAGGGCAGGTACGCGTGTGAACAACAGGCACAACACAGTCGTTTTTCTCAAAGTTGGCGAAATGCCACGTGCAACCTCTATTATCAGTACATTTTTAACTGACCAAACATTACAAAACCTCTACTCTATCAAATAATTTAACACTCTCGCATAGACCTCCATACAAAAAAAGGGCTTATCTCACATGGACAGATTTTGGGCGGAGTAAATCCTCTCGCCTTTTAGTTCCTATTACAACTTAGACAAATGACTGAATGGATGACATACTGACTGGCTGAACTGAATGAATCAAACTTTCAAATATGTTGGAAATACTTTTTGTATAGTAGGCAAATAGGCCTACATTAGGGTATGACTATGGCTGCATGCCTCCAGAAGAGCATCTCTTTGAGGCTGAGGGGTGCTTCTCCAAAGGCGCATGGTGCTGCATGGAGATCACAAGCTCTTCAACTGGGCAGCCGTGTCGCAATGGAGGGAATAGCCTATAAAAGGAGACTACCGCAACATAGTTATTGTAAAGTGTGTGAATAAGCTTATGCCAGACGTAGCCTACGTTTAATCTTTCCCTTGTTCATTTCAAAGTCCATATGTTCATGACCCGATTAATCTAAATCATGTCAAAGGATTTTAAACTCATATTAACCCCTCCTACAAAATATGCTTTGGCAAGATTGAGTGATGAAATATACCGGCGAGAATGCCAAGCGTGTGCAAAGCAGTCATCAAGGCAAAGGGACGCTATTTGAAAAATCTCAAATACAAGATATATTTTGATTTATATAAAAAAAAATTGGTTACTACATGATTTCACATGTGCTATTTCATAGTTTTGATGTCGTCACTATTATTCTACAATGTAGAAAATAGTAAACAAAGAAAAACCCTTGAATGAGTGGGTGTGTCCAAACTTTTGACCAGTAGTGTCAGACTCCAGTGCTTAATTCACAAATTCACCAAACATCTATTATTATTATTATTTCATTATTCCTGGTATATACTACTGGTTATGATTGCAGACAGAGCCAAGAGAATGGGATGGTGCAATATTGTATTAGTCATATGTTGATAAGGTGTATGCATGGGGATGTCCACGTCACCCAGAGATATGCCCATGCTGTGGAGATGCACCTAGCGGACTGAAACGTCACCGTTGTAGGCATAATACAGATAGTGCTATCTAGACTTGCCCTGGCAAACAGATCCATTACATTAGCTCCATAAATGTGAAGTTAACTCAGCTGAGTAAGAGAGACTTTACTTGAAAACGTGCAGGAGTCCTCTTTCTGGTTTCCCTGACTACAGTTTTTAAATTTAAATACTGTGTTTTTCTTGTTCGCATAGCACTCCTCAAAGGGCGTTTGGTGTATGTTTTTTTGTTGGCGAGAACTGCCAAAACTCTAAAAAGGTATGATAGTCCGTAATCGGAACACGGTGTTTGTATGTTCACAGATGAAATTTCACGTTTACGTTTCATGCATGGCTTCTCTTACGATCCTAACAATTTAATGTATGGATTCTCTTACGATCCTAACGATACGTACATTCAACCTTTTGGCAGCTAGCTGGCTCCATAAAAGCGGCATCATATAAAGACAGCAACTATGCATCAAAATCAGATGTATTCTTCTCTGTCCCAAGCTACTTTAAAAGTTGAATCACTACACTTTCACATTTATCATCAACATAACAATATTTTCTCCATTTATCATCAACATAGCAATATTTTCCCCCTTCAACATACCTTCTGTGGCGGTCCTTGACTTACACAGGAGGACAGGATCGAGCCTTCTCATCAAGCAGCCTGCTTCTGTTCAGTCAGTCTGACTGTAGTCTAAATTGGTGTCTATAGATCTACAGAAAAAGGTGTGCAAGTTGAAAAGGGTGACAGGGTGAAATAAGTGGGATCAAAATGCTTTACGGTTAGGACACCCCGCTGACGTGAGTTCCATTTTGGAAAACCATATGAACAACGGGTTGTTAAGAGATTTACTTACCGTGATCTTTTAAACCATTTCTGTGAAATTCTTTGACTTAAAAAGGACGTAAAGAAAATCAAGCAAGTCAGGAAAAATGGGAACACAGCTCTTGCACCAATGAAAACAATCACAGAACACAAAGAGTATAAATATACTATTTTTTATATTGAATAACATAGGTTGTATAGAACAATAAATGTTGCTCAACCAATTAAATCAGAGAAAATGACCCTGTGAATTAATACAGAAAAATACAGTACAGGACATGATTTATTACTCAGAGACCAGGTATATTGTTCCATATTTCCTGCCCCAAAAAGACGTACACCCAAAGCCATAACACTACAACTGGTTTTCAGCCTGCTGATTCAGGTTGGCCTGCTGATGCAGATGGTTACAGTGCATTGTTCTTGCCCAGGGACAAAGAGGGAAATACAGAGACATCGTAGTACTTTGAAAGACAGGAGTGACCCACAAATTCAGGTTTGTCCACAAAACACATGAGGAATTAAAGACAATAGAAAATACTATCACTACAACTCAAAAACAAAATTCCCATTTAAAAAAAACTCGACAAGTGACATAATTAGTTAGGAATGTGATGGCCACCAGAGTTACGGTTGCTGTGGACCTCTGGGCTGCTGGGACCTCTCCATGGCTTGCCTGGACAGTATAGGGGTCTGCATGCAGCCATATCATTTCCAAGTACAAGGGCAGGGCAGAGATGCTGGTGTTTCAGTAACAGATCTGAAAAAGTGGAACGAGAGAAAGATGTGTGACCGACTTGATTATAATCTATAAAATGCAAATCTGCAAGATAGACAAGGCTTGTTTCCTTGTGCACAATTATAAGGGGACTTATTGCTTGAAGATTTAGAGCAGGGACCATCAACTAGATTCAGTCAAGGGCTGATTATTTTCTTGAGCAGATTGTCAGGGGGCCGAAACATAATTACAAATACATTTGTAGACTAAAAATATACTGCAAGAAGCCCAAAAAGAATATACTGACTAAAACAATCATTTCAAACCTTGCTTACATTTGTATAAGATCACATACAGTGCATCTTGCTATTACGCATGGGAATTAAAATGACTTGGAGATGATTTGCTGTTTTTTTACAGTCTTATGTCCAACTTATTTTTCCTTATTGGCGAGAAAGTTTTCCTTGCTCAGAAAACTTGTGGGCCAAATAAAATCAAATGTGGGACAAAATTGGCCCGCGGGCCACTAGTTGGGGAAACGTGATAGAGTATGGGATCGGAGCGATTACACTATAACACTGTAGCTGATTCATATGGGGTAAGGTGCACGTCCTGAGCTCCTCATGCGTGTCGTGTTCGTTTGGTACCAAGCGGAAAAAAATGTACTTACTCTAAATACAGGGAATGACATACCTGGACTTGTCCTATGAGAAACGGTCATCATTGTTTTCTGTTGCAAATTGCTTTAAAGCATTTTCCATTACGCGCACTAATGAACACCTCCCTGAACTCAGTCTCACCACCAGACAGAGCAGTACTCACAATCACAGCTGCACAGCCTCAGTCCTCTGAAGCAGAACTCCCTTTGACTGGATCCTTCTCCCTCATCTGACACACAAACACACAGATAAACACAGACACTCAATAAGTAGGATATCCAGGACAACACATTTCCGTTGCCTAATGACAAAACCAATAAGAGAGTAGTACTGTACATCTCATTCGGAGTTAATTGATGCCAAAGACCAAACAAATGTACAGTAAATTACCTCATCCAGCTCTTTTTGGGTCTCCTCTTCAATACGGCGAATGTCCTCCATTGTCAGTCCGATCCATTTATCAATCAAACAGAACAGCTGTCTGTGGAACTTTGTAAACAATCGCTTCTCTTGCTGGAAATCAGAAAGGGAAAGAAATTAGACAAAACAATTACTTCAAAAAAATATTAGTAATATCAGCATTTATTATGTGCAACTTGGAGTAGCATGTCTCTGGCATATCACTATCTGTCCACTAGAGGACAGAAAACACTTTTTAGTCTTTATTGTAAACTAGTCTTTTGTCACACCCAGAGACTGCACAGCTTTGATATCTTATTTCTCAGCCAACTCTGTCTACTAGTTTCTTCTTCAAGGGTTCCAGGGCGGAGTCATTTTTTTGCATGAACATTGGGCGATATGAAAATACTGGACTTTGCCTCTGTAATAGCACTAGGTTTGAACTGGAGCACTCAAAGATGTAGGCACCAAAACGGAATATTATGCAAATACTGGAATAATTGACAAGTCTCCTACCGCACCTTCTGAATGAAGTTCTCAATTTTGTTCTGGACTCCCCACCATTTGAAGTTGACTGTGACTAACTTATAGGCACACATGTGAGGAGAGTTTGTGTTGCTGGGAAGCTCTTTCTGCAGAGGTAAAGACAAGTTATTACAACCTCAAGCAGAGGCAGAACAGTTGACAACACATAATAGAGCTTCTGAACCAGAATAGATACAGCCAGAGTCATATATCAAGAGAGTTTCGGCCAGGTTTTTAGAACGGACACCATGTCGGAACATTTATTCTCAAGCAAAACAGCGCAGCGAATTTCATGAACGTTTTTACTTATTAGCATTCGGGATAATGTGTATCCAAGTTGGTACGGTGTTGTGGTGGTGTCAACAAATTGCATATCCGCTTTCACTGGACATCTTCATAGGTTTGGAAGAAAACTACCAGAAATAAACAGCGCGATGCGGAAACATCACGTAGCAACGACTATGGAGGTGAAATTGGCGCTCTCGGAACGTTCAGACAGAAACTACACTGGCTCAACTGTCTAAATATACTGTAGGACTCTGGATACAGCTACGTGTGAAATTAGCTGATGTGAAAAATATGATAACAATGGAGGAATATTAGTTTGGGTAGTACCTTCCAGTTAGGCCCCAGGGGGCCCCTGCCTGTCTTCTCTGACTTGAATATGGCAGGATCTTCTTCTGGCTTATAGTCCTGTGTGGAGCAGAGTGAGCAGATGAGTAGGATGCAAAGATACCAGTGTTCTATTTAATTCTATTCAGATAACTGGGTGGTACTCATCAGGGAACACTGTAGCAAAATGTAGTAGAACATTTATCAAGTTAAAATGAAGTGTTATGCCTTAAAAAATAATTGGTTTTGGGAAAGTTCCTGCAGATTTGTGGCAAGTTTGTAAACTTCTGGCAACATTTTGTGGCAAAGGTTTGCCACTAGTGCTGAATCAGCGGGAAACCTTTGGCAACAACAATATTTATTGCAAATAGTGGCAAATCGTTCACTAGAGTTTTTTTTCTGACAAACAAGAAGTATTTGAATCTGTGGCAAACCCATAGACATTAAGGGAAAACCTGTGGCAACAATATTTATTGCCACTAGTGGCAACAGTTTACCAGACAGAAGCCGTTACTGGTAAATAGAGATGAACCGTATGGAAATTTCAGATCACGATTATAGTGAGCAAAATGATCACTGTTATCAGTATTATTCAAATACTGGATACAAACACTGAAATCAGTTCACCAAGTTTTATATTGAAAACTAACAAACAAAATTAGCAGGACTATGCACTTTGAGTGCATAAACATTAAAATAATAGCATTAAATATGGCACCATGTGGCCATGAGAGGTACAAGTTTCCCCAGTGCAGGTTTAAATGAACACAACCTTAAGTAAATCAAAAGTGCATATAAAAGCAACACAAGTAAAGCAACGTGCATTTAAGAACAATACAACCATATGTAAACAAATCCAACATGCATGTAAGAACAATACAACCATATGTAAACAAATCTAATGTGCATGTGTTGACATCAAAATAACCTTGGACCAGATGACGGCAGGCCTTGGCTGCTGTGTCAACGCTCTGAATTTTCAGAGCCTTTGAGGTGGCCAGGTTCAAAGCACCCAAGCCACAGATCTGGGAACTCTTCAAAAGTCTTGATCATGTTTGATGCGTTGCCCCCCCCCCCGCCCCCCCCCGAGTGATCTTCTGGGAAGAACTGTGTTTCCAGGCAGTTTGATTCCAGTTGCCAGTCTGGGGTGAGGTAATGGATAGTGAAGCTGATGTAGGGTTGAACCACCCCTGCTTTCACTGGTCCAGAGGTCAGTAGTTGCAGCAAACCATGTGCCTTGAGCCAAACTTTTTCCAACATCAGCTTTAACCTAGTTGTACAGGTTTGGGATTTCAGTCTTGGAAAAGGTTTGTGATGGCACTTTGTAGTGAGGCACGGCAACCTTAATCAGCCTCAGAATGCCAGGCCTCTCAACAATTTGAAATGGCATCATGACCTTTGCAATGTAATATGAAAAGGGCTGCAGTGAGGTCCTGAGCATTTTTTGACGTGGGTGCATAAGCAGCCTGCCTTTTAAACGCTTGTTCAGTGTCTGTGTCACAAGTTCACAACTGTAGATGAGGGACCAGTAGCGTCGCTGGGTTTGCCTGCTGCACGTCCACTCTGTAAACAAGGGAAAAGAAAATGTATTACTTTTATTACTACATTATTATTCACTCACACAATCTTCTGTGTTGCATTTGAGTACATGCAATGAGCCGTGCACAATTTACATAAATACAAACGGGTCTTAAGACAGTGATAGTAATTGCAATGAGCACAGCAATTAACATAAATACAGGAGTCTTGTATAGGAGTCTATAGTGTTTCTCCTGTTGAAACACTTTTACAACCAAATCGACGTCTGACGGATTTTAAATGAACAAAATATATGTTGGTTGGGTGACTAAACTACATAAGGTGTGATCGTGTGCAATGGGTGAATAGAGTCTGCAGACACACGACGGGTACAGCAGGACAACGTGCAGTGTTTTTACAAGAGTAGGTAACACTGAACGCTTCCGTTAAAATGATTGACAAGCTATTAGCATGTTTGATAGACAAACCATGACATTTCCCCCACATCATGCATTGAGCTAAAAGTTAACTTACCTTGCATTCGCTATAAAGTAGCGGGTGGTGATCACGAAGATGATTCAAGAGATTTGAAGTGTTGCCCCCTTTCGCAGCTATTTCTTTCTGCTGCATGTTCTGCAGACAGGGTGACCATCTTCGATTAGGTTTCCCTCAGCATTCTTGTAAAACCCAAAATACGACCACACTTCAGATTTGGTCCTCTTAGAAGGCTGAAAAATCTCCCGAGCGCTGTCACTGCCTTACGGCATGTTTTCACACAAAACAAAACCCACGCTGCATGTTGCGCCAGACTGTTGCTAACTTTGGTTGATGCTGGACAGTATTTACCATATGAGTTTTTCAAAACGTGGTAATCAAACACGCTTTTAATGATAATTAAAATTTGAAACGGTAATACTAACAGTCGAATTTTACAGTGGTTTATCGTGAAACCGGTAACCGTTTCATCCCTACTGGTAAACACATTGAGCTCAAACCGGGTGGAAAATGCTAACTAGCTACCGAAGTTGTCAAGTGAGTGTTTTTTAACTTAAAACTTCCTAATTGTGTAAGCTAATTGGTGGCTGGTAAGCATGTCATGTTTTATGGGATAGTGTGAAACACATTTTGTTGCTAGCTAGATCTGTTTCAATCTGTCAGCACCACTGACTGGCTAGTTTACCCAGAAAGACTCACAGCTGTAATCGCTGCTGAAGGTAATTCTAGCATGTATGATGGACTCAGGGGGTTGAATACTTATCTAATCAAGATAAGCAGTATTAGGGTTAGGGTTTTACTTCATGTTTAAAAAAAAAAAAATACTTTTTTATGTGACTTTCTTCCACTTCGACATTAAAGTATTTTGTGTAGATTGAAAAAAAAAGGAGGGAAAAAAAGAATTAAATCCAATTTAATCCCACTTTGTAAAAAGTCAAGAGGTGGGAATACTTTCTGAAGGACCTGTAGTACGTTTAGTATGTTTAGTTCTCTGTGAGAAGGAAGTTCCTTTAAATGTATCGACACAAACCAAATTGCATATACATTTCAATGTTGTTAATACACAAAGTAATCAAAAACCTGTTTCAATTTGCATTTTCATAATCAGTTTGAAGCAAATTTGCAGCAAACAGAATGTTCGCCACAAGTTTCCCAGTATTGTTTTCCAGAATTTCACAAGTCGCTGCAAATTTTTGGCAACAGTTTGCCACGAAAGTCATTTCATTTTAAAATATGAGCTGGCCACAAATTTGTGGCAATTTGGCCAAAGATTTGCCACAACTATTTGCCAGAAGCCTGCTTCTCAGTAAGGGAATTTCTATTGGACAAGTTCAGGCAATCCCTCCCTTTTTCAGTCAATTTTTTACCATTTGCTGCCTTATGAATACAACCCTGATGTGTCTGGGTTTAGAACAGTAAAAGAGTTTCAAAGAATGGTTATTACTAATAAATTGTTAGTACATTCACACTGATCAATCACTGTCATCACCTTGACATCCACTTGGCTTTTGTCAGCGATGTCAATGTAGACTACTTCAGTCTTCTTCCACTGATCTGGGTCTAGTCCGTGTACCTATGCAGGGAATCATTTATAGTAAGTTACCCACTTCAAGAGCTAAGAATGCCTCACTGGTAGTCACTAGGTATAACATGCAGGGTTGGCCTTGGGGCCAATTACATTTCAATCCACTCAATTCAGGAAATAAACTGAAAAGCAAATTCTAAATCCAATTTGGAGGGAAATTGAATTGAAATTGGCCCCAACCCTGATTACATAGCACTTTGATACATTATGTGTACATGTTGTTTCAGTGTCATCACCAACAGAGCAGGTCTGAGAACTAAAAATGCAAACACGAGAAGGGTTTCCGTATCCTTTCACCAAGTCGGAGGATGGACGCGGAAATGACATGGAATGAAATGACGTCAATGGAAGTGACTGATTGGAGTCTGATCGATACAGTAAAATAAAAAGGGGAAATCGTTAAATTAAAGGACTAGTGACGTCCGCTAACTGAATTAAATGTGCCGGTGGTCCATGCTTGACATGGTGTACATTCAGACTCATTACATTACGCTGCTCACTCACATTGTCCTGAACCCCCATGTCGGGCTTGTGCCACGTCTCAATTTTAATCAGAAAATTGTCCTTCATGTATTCATTCTGCGGAAGGAAGAGCAAGTAATAACATAAACGAGATCAATCAAGTGTCCAACACATACTGGGTTCAAAGACTATTTGAAATCATGTCAAATACTATACGTGCTTGATTGAGCATGCTGGCTTAATCAATCCATGGAATAGTCCTTAACCAGTAAACCCCATCCTGGGCTAGAGCAAAAAATCCAAAGTGTTTGAAAGATTTCAAATAGTATTTGAACCCAGGTCTGAAACTGAAAGTAATATATTTATTTAACCTTTATATATGGACTATAAGTGATTACATCTTGAGGCATACATCAGCTATGAGCAGTGGTCCTTTAAAAAATATATATATATTATATATATATTTCACCTTTATTTAACCAGGTAGGCCAGTTGAGAACAGGTTAACTGGCCTACCTGGTTAAATACCAGTGTGACCTGGCCAAGATAAACGCAAAGCAGTGCGACAAAAACAACAGAGTTACACATGGGATAAACAAATGTACAGTCAATATCACACAAAAAAAAAAAACATGCACATGCATGTGCGCGCACACACACACGTTCACCCTGGCAAAACGAGTGTCTGTCTTCCTCTGTGTTAAGTCAGCCCTATCCGCTTCTCTCCTTTCCTTTTGACAGGCAAGGTTACCAGCTCCTCTTTCACCATGTTTACAGCTGAATAGTGTGCAAGTAAACAGTAACATACTGTATATGTAAATGTATAGAAGAAAACAGTACTTACTGTAATAACTGCAACAGGGGAAGAGATGGACATGAGGAGACAAAGAGAGTAAACAATGTTTAGGGGAACAAACGTTCAAAATAATATCTCAATAGTTGCACATGTTAGAAATTGGCTAACTCCTTGTCAATCAAACTGAGAAGTTGTCTATATACACCATTAATACCCAATGCCTGGCTATTGGTCCAGACATTACATAGATTCCAATAGCATGTCCTCACAGTGCTGGCTGCTAGCGTGTATACCCAAATTCATTATTCAACATATTCTCTCGCTACAGAAGGGCTAGGTAACAAAGAGCAGGGGACTTACCAGTCCGACAGTAGGGGTAAGCATTCCAGGCCTTCTCGTGGATGTTAAGAGCAGTTGATGGTGCCAGAATGCGCACATAGTTTGGCACTTTACTGCAGAGAAAAAGTAAGATATTCTTATTTTAGGGTCAAATCCATATGAATTCAATCACTTTTTGACCACATCCCTTTGACCTCAACCACCGCACCCAATTGAACGCACCCAATTGAACAAAACTTTCCCACACATGTTTGCCAATAGTAGAAGTGGTGAGAAAGTGCCTTTTTGGCCCTAAATGCCAAAAGAGTCAGGAGATAGGAGGTGCTCAAAGTTCACCCTATTTAAATATAGCCCACCCTACCATGAGAGATCCGTATCTTCATCACTGAAAAAAACAAACGGTTGAATTTGATATACACTGAACAAAAATATAAACGGACATGTAGTGTTGGTCCCATGTTTCATGAGCTAAAAAAAAAAAAAAAAATCCCAGAAACATTCCACATGCAAAAAATTGTATCTCTCAAATTTTGTGCACAAAATTAGTTAATATCCCTGAGGCATATCAAGACGCTGTTTAATCAGCATGATCATTACACAAGTGCACCTTGTGCTGGGGAAAATAAAATGACACTAAAATGTGCAGTTGTGTCACACAACACAATGCCACAGATGTCTCAAGTTTTGAGGGAGCGTGCAGTTGGCAAGCTGACTGCAGGAATGTAAACCAGAGCTGTTGCCAGCTAATTGAATGTTCAATTCTCTACCATAAGCTGCCTCCAACGTTGTTTTAGAGAATTTGGCAGTACGTCCAACCGGCCTCACAACCGCAGACCACGTGTAACCACGTCAGCCCAGGACCTCCACATCCGGCTTCTTCACCTGTGGGATCGTCTGAGGGTGGGGTAGTGAGGGGAGCTGAGGAGTATTTCTGTCTGTAATAAAGCCCTTTTGCAGGGAAAAACTCATTCTGATTGGCTGGGCTGCCAAGTGGGTGGCCCTATGCCCTCCCAGGCCCACCAAGGATGCACCCCTGCACAGTCATGTGAAATCCATAGATTAGGGCCTAATTTATTTAAATTGACTGATTTCTTAATATGAACTGTAACTCAGTAAAATCTTTGAAATTGCTGCATGTTGCATTTATATATTTTTTAAATATTATATATTTATATTTTTTTATATTTATATTTTTTTCTCAGTACAATTTGAAAGCATATAAACAGGGTTGTGAAACTATTTTATAATTTCTTAAAGATCTTTTTTATTTATAAAAAGTGGAAATCTGCAGTTCAAATAATAAGAACATGAACACCCCACCAATTTCTCGTGAAATAGCTGAGGGATAGACATAACCTATGGGTTGCAAGGACTGACCGTTATAGTTTTAACCATGTTTTGAGGCTATACAGTATTTGTTTAAAATGATATTGTTTACAATGGAGTAAAACAAGCTTATATTTTGGGTTCAGTTGAACTGAGCTCATGACGGATTTATGAGTTACATTCTTCAAGAAACAATGGGTATATACTGTACCATTGGGTGATTGTGGGTGGGTGGATGGATGGGAGTCACTGGGTAGATGGATGGATAGGTGGATGGACCAATCGTACCTGTGCAGGTGATATATCTTGTGGGTGTACTGGCCCTTCTCTCCGTCCTTCTCATAGGGTTCATTCTTCAGCACCTCCACCCCTTCTCCTCCACCCGTCTCATTCTTACTGGTCTCAGCCACAGAGTACAGCTGCCCCACTTGGTACTGTGGAGAGGAAGAAAGAGTGACCTACAGTTACACACAGACTAAATAATCCCAATTGTTCACAAGTTGCATTAACAGACAGCTGCAACCACTTCAGTGGGCACATCCCTAACCATTCACTCCTCAGAGCACCTGTACAGGGACAGTTTTCCGTATTCACCACTGGCAGTTCCTTGTGCATTTAGCCCAGATAGACACAGACTTCAGCATAACAGCTCAACAGGATAACAGTATTGTCAGCAAGCATAAGGAAAATACTGTAATAGCCATCTGTGGCAGTTTCTTTTTTTGATGACAGTCTCTCTGCCAACAATTCCCTCGTTAAATGCTCGCCAGTGATTTCAGGATGTAGAGCTCTGTCAAAGACCTTTGGCAGGTGGATTACTGTCTCCAACTCTGCTGTACCAGCCTAGGCAGCACACCCCATCCATCCACCACCACAGGCCTTGAGTCACCCAGCAGCAGTCGATGACGTGGCACGCACCCACAGGTTGCTGTGTGCAGCGTGACTGCAATAAAGTTGTCCTGGAACGCAGCCACTGTGCGTCAGGGAGCTAGTGACCCACAGGGAACTGGTGACTCGCTTGCTGCACATTGACACTACTCAATAACCAACAGCCAACTGACATTTAAAAACACAGAATAGTTTGTGCCGGGCTGATTAGATAAAAGCATATCATTTTGGGATGACTTAACAGGTGAAACAGCTCTGTTTGGAGGAAGATGGGGTACAATCACATCCTCTACCGAACAGTGTTATTTTGGTGGTTCCATCTCATGCGCGAGTAGGTGGTTAGGAATGTGACGACACGTGTAAAACCAGCATTTCACTTATTGTTCCCCTGCGTGCGTGTGACTCATATGTCCATCTTCCTCAGGCTGTGGAAGTTTTAAAGTTACGGCCCATTTTGTACAGAGAAATTGGCATAGCAGGCAATTTAACCAATCACAGCCCTCCTTTCACTTGTATCATTGCACATCCTGCAAATCACCAAAAGAAGGCAACTATTTTGAATCCATTTTTATACTGTGAGTCAAAGTAGCAGAGACCTCATTCTGGAACTTCGATATGCATGTAGAGTATATTATGTTCAACAATATATTGAAACATTTGCCAAATCTAAAATGGTTTATGCTTATTCTTTTCAATAGAAAGATAGAAAATGTCCTCCAAAAGTACCTTTCTATGGTATGTTTTTGTTCCAATGAGGAATCACCCTTATGTAAGGCTATGAATGGAATTTAGGGTTATGATCCTTGATCTGGAATCTTATTTTGGGGGAAACGATTGAGACTTAGATTTAAGTCAGCTTTAAAAAATAAAAAAAATAATAAAAAAGAGCGAGCGGGGAATGATGCTGGTGACTAGAACTCTGGGAACAAATGGAGAAAGAGAGGGAGACTGAGAAGGAAGGAGAGAGAACGGTGGAATCAGCACTGTTGCTGATAAGTTGTTGCCAAGATGGAATGCAAGATTATGTCTGATGAAAATAAATCTGGTCAGAACATACAAGGGTCATTCCACCTCAAAAAGCTCAAGAAATAGGATTGACACCCACCGTCTCAGATTGTTCTGAAATCACTTGTGTTGTTAGAAACAGATAAGATTAGTAGTGCTGAGAGATTAGTGATTTTTGAGGTCGATTGGTTAGATTCTAAAAAAAAATATGATTTTGGTTTTGATATTTTAAATGCACTTTGCATTATGTGAGTTGAAAGCTGTAACAGAGAATGATACAGAAATACCAATGATGGTAGGGACTGCCCACGACTGCTTATCACTTACTAATCATCAGTTATTCACACTAATAAAATTATTTAATTGTGTATATTACATTAGTTTTATTTGATTACTTTATGTCATCCCAACTCATGACAAAAATCACTATTTTAGTAGTTCTTCAACATAAATAAGGCATACTTTCATGACTGCTGAATAACAACTATCAACCACTTAGATCATGTATTTTCAGGTAGAGATACCTCAAAGAAACTGCTCTCTATGTGTCCCCTCTTGATTGCACATTCTTCAGTCTCTTACAGAGCAGGCATAAAGTAAACAGACTGGACAAGGAGCCATGCAATGGATTATGGCCATTGTAGTTAATTATCACATTGTCTGAATAACATTGGCCTTTTGGAAACTACAACTCCCTATTACGTCGCAGTTTGGACATGATCTGATTTATCTCTAGAGAAACTGCCGCAAAATGTGCGCATTGAGCTCACAGAAAAAAAACAGAACGAAATGGATTTCAAATAATTGAACCGACATCAATTAGTTGTTTAAAAAGCAAAAAATTACCAAGTTAATCGCTCAGCACTAAAGATTAGCATTCCTTGCTGTCATACCTTGACAATAAAATGGTTACAGAGTAAGGAAACCCATGTCATTGTGTAATTTGGGTGAACTATCCCTTTAAGTTCTTCAAACTTTTTTCACCTAATACAGGAACAGCAGCATCTAGTAGTCAGAACCTGGTAATATAAGGATGTAGGATGGGCCATAAACCTAAAAAAGTTAGGTCGAAATCAGATACTATATTTATCAAACATTATATGAATCCTATAAACTAAATTGGCCAATTTAGGTGCAATCAATTAGCTTAATTTCTCAAGAGATCAAATTTGATTTCAACAAAATAATGTTGCAGGAAGGCTAATCTTATTGGTTTCTAATTACAGAAACGATTTCAGAACAATCTGAGATGGTGGGTGACATGGCTTGCTGAAATGACATGGAACGACCCACAACTACTGACTTCAACTGCAAAGCTTCAGTCAGGAATACGGTGCTCCGTTTTAATTCATATGGCTAATATTTTCTGCCAATGTCCGACCTGACTGTGTGTGGCTGGCTAACCACTGCAATCACGAACATAATGGAAACCATGCCAACATCCTGTGCACACACACCATCATAAAAGGTGTGTGTACAAACAGGAACCTGAAGGTTAGAGGAACATAATGCAGACCAACTGCTTGACATACAGACTGCCCTGATTCCTCAAGAGCACAGGCACGTTAGGTAACGGGTTGGCCCCGTGAACTTTCCGCTTTTGCGTACGGCAACGTTCATGGGGCTAGGTAATGGTTGACCTCAATTTGACCGTTGAGTCAGAAAACGAGAATGTAGCTTGACCAGCTTGATAGGTGACATGAAGCGAGAGTTCAAGACACAAATAAATGACACTCGGTCGCTACTTACCTCTTCCACAGATATGGGGAGGATGACTCGACTAGGAGAGAGAGAGAGCGCAACATCACATTACAAGACATTACAACACCTGCAGCTCATGACTAAATGTTATTGCTCATCTAATTTATCACTTGATTTATTAGTTCCCAACGGACAATTCTCTGATAACAACTGCTAAGAGTATGCTAATCAAAACACGTTTGGCCTAATAGACCTGGGACGATAAATCTGAAATAAATCGACACCGACCACTTAATCGCAGGCATTTCGCTTACATCGTTCATGACGATAAGTAGCCTATACTAGAGAAATGTGAAGTTTGAAAGAAAACAAGCTAGCTAATAAGAGGGATTGTTAATGGGACAACCGATGGCGACAGCCATCAAACTAGTAGTAGTTTCATGGATAAAAAAAGTGGTGCACATTAATGTTCTATTTACCGTTAAATTGGGCAGTTTATCGCGTTATGGATTATTGACCATACTGTCTGTCCTGCTCTACCTATCAACTATGAACATTGCAAGCCTGAACGTGCTACTGATTCTAGCTGTAATATTGTCCGAGGAAATTGAAGCCCGGTGTAGATTTCTACTATCAGAAAACAATTCGCTTTGGCTCCATCCTCTGCCAGTCTACAATAGGCAATAATCACCACCTGTCCCTAGTCTAAGCAGCACTGAATATTTCATTATAAACAGATCTGGGCGTAATGAGAGCCAAGACAGGCACCATACTAATTCTACGGTATTGATACAGGCAGGTTTGGGGCATCAGGATGACACGTTGATATGGCAGTTGTTGACTCTCGTAACCAATGAGTTAGATGACATATCATGCAAGTGTATACTTTGGATTAGTTTGAGATAAAAGGCACACCCTTGTATGTTTTTTTATTAGGCCTGACGATGCATGGGATGATTATAATTAAAGTTATGGTTACAAAGTTAGTGGCACTTTGTCAGTTAAGATACATTTTGATAACTGACAATACATTTCCATTTAGGCAAATGTGTTGATTATTTTTTACTTAATTCATTAATTCAATGAGTCTATCCATACAGTGAAGACAGGCAACAAGCAGTCAATAGCATTGACAAACTTGTCATTTTAGGCAAAGATAAAACACAGCGAATACCAACTTGCACGTGTTTTTTAAAATTCCCAAATGGTAAGTAGGCTATACTAGACTAACAGAGAAAATACTATAAACGAAGAGGATAATTGTCACACAAGACATTTTCCCAATGGTTTGCCTGTGTATGACATCGTTCTCCTGCGTGACACGTTTGAACTAAACACCATATTTTCCCAAACATTTTTACTTACAATTCTTTAATGAGCATTTTGGTAGTGTTGTCCGTGTATATGCAGCATTCAGATGTCTAGCTTACTGGTTTAAAACTCCAAATCGGCGGAGGTATGTTTGTCCGTCTGCGACCCACGGTCTCCGCGGTTTTGCGCTCCTATTTTTCTTGAATTCACTTCCTGACAGATGCCGAAAGGGGCGCGGCGTCACCTCAAGTCAGTCACCTCCATTTAGTAACCTTATCCTCATTCGAAGCAAAACATACAGACCTGAAACAAACACACTACACCATGGTTTGCGCTGATCACACATGAAAACCAGTATGTTATTTAACCACATGCAAATTCTTATTTTACTGGTGAGGTTATTTTTTAAACTGTAAGCTCTTCCATTGAAGTCTACCTAGGTCAAATGTTGTTGGGGTTTTAAGTGGAGTGCATTTGTTTGTAAGTTGTTTCACCGGACACAGTGGTTCAGTTTCACTGAGCCCAAATGTTATTCCAGTCCTCCCAGTTTCACTCCTCATTCAGGCTTCTTGGCTGTGACAGTTGGTGGAGGGTGAACTCAGTAACCCCCCGGTGTTTTCTTGTGTCGGTCTTTGGAACAGGTTAGTAGCAACCTCAGCAAGTCAAACCAGTGGTTTAGCCTTTAATAAGCTTGAGCAAGACTAGAGCAACACAAATAATAATTGTAAAGACTGGAATGGAATAAATGGAATGGTATCAAACATATGGAAATCATGTTTGAATCCATTCCATGTATTCCATTACAATGAGCCTGTCCTCCTATAGGTCCTCCCACCAGCCTCCACTGCTGTACATGTGTGAAACACTCCTATTACCATTATGATTTTAGGTGAGAGTTGAAAACATGCATTGTTACTGTATTGTGCTTTTCACTTTAACGTTAATGTTTACTTTAATTACCCCACAGCAATTAATCCCCAGTGATCAAGCAAACCATCTAAAATACCTACATGTTTTTTGGCATCATGTTGTTCTTCAAGTATCACTTCACTCCAACTCTCTTAATTGGTGTGTTAATAACAACACCCAAGAAAAATAGTAGTGAATTGGGCAGCTGAGTTGTGGTGTAGTAGTGAACTGTAATAGCCTGTCCTCTGGTGGAGACTCGAGACTCTTAAAACAATATGACTTTATAATGAAACACAGTAAAGGCTCTTTTTCTTTTTGGAAAGTTGCCAGCCATTACAGGCATGATTAATGTCACTTCTCCTGACTGCAAAAATGTGGCTAATATGAAACCTACAATAGCCTAACCCTGAGAAATGGAATTTCCCCCTAGGGTGGTTGGATTTAGGAATGACTGCAGTTGCGAGGTGGCTTCCTCCACTTAAAGCAGACCATCCATGCTTTCTTCTGTCCATTATATTGCATACAGCTGCAACATGGGATATGTCATGTTGTTTAACACATCTTGCATTAAGAGTGATTGAAAATCCACCACACTTTGAGGAAACGTGCAAAAACGTCAAGGTCAAATAATTACAAACGGACACTTTATTTTACAAATTAATCTGTTTATGTTTTTCATATATAGATTGTTTTTCCTTCTCATTTAGAAAATGACTCAAAATGTCAACAATGGCTATAATGTGATATAAAACAAAAACTGAGATCCAATATACAGTATATAGACATGAAATATTGAAACAATCACCAAAAAAGAGAATGTAAAACAACAAAATATACATTTGAGAGAAAAAAACAAGGTACAAGTCAGGGAAAAGCATTGGTGTTTCAGCTGAAGCTCCCGTTCAATGTCTAAAAGTCACACACAAACCATTATAACACTCTATCCAAAATAAACACTGCTTGTTTTTCATCATCAGAGAATAGCCAGTCAATCAATCACACTTTATATCCCAGGGAAGGGGATAGTAGTAAAAGTATGTCACATCTAGAAAATAACTACGGTGATGGCATTTTGAGTAGAATGACAGTTTTAAGGTATGGCAGTGTAAATAGTGCTGATTCTCCCATACTGAGGGAATGCAGATCATCCCAACCCCACATTCACTGTGCTGGAGTACAGTATAGCATCATTATCAGAATCCACCTGCAATCTCTAGACACATGTTCAAGCCACGAGAACCAGTCTATAGGGCTATACATGCTTTTTCTCTTTTCGCTAAATACATTAATGTAAACGACAAGTAGAGTGATGTTCAAAGTGAGGATGTCTAGACCTGTAGATCCTTGAAATCGAGAAACCCAAACAGACAGGCCCAAACAGCAGTCAGTAGCAAGGAGCCATTCTATATTGAGGGACAGGGACCTACTGGATGGTGCATACAAGAGGAGAGACTAAGACCACCTGCGGTAAAGTAACAAAAATAACAGTTTCTTGCAGTTCCGATGTCATTACTCTTATTAATTTTTTAAAAACTACTGGGAATACATTCTATGCTAACATGCAGAACCAGCAAGAGGTGCACTGTCTATGTTATATTTCAGTGCATGCCATTCAGAGAAATAGCATTGAAATCCTGATATGAGGACTAAGGTGCACATGTGCCATTCAGTTCTCACGTATTTCATTCCTGAAGCTTTTGGGGATTCTAGCATTGTCTCTCAGTTCCATCGCCAGTATGTGAAGGATCTCTTGGGTGGGTGGTTTGTGTTTGGGTGAGACTGCAGTGGAGAACCAGGTGTGTCAGTGCAACAGTTCAGGATAGTGGTTTTGAACATGGATGGATCAATGTGACGGGGTCATGGTGAGAGAGGGCGGGGCACCGACTTGCCGTATCGTATCCGCGTCTCAAATCATCTGAACACATAGAGAGGCAATCTGCTGGTTACATGGCTGTCTTAGTTAGTGCTTCTGTGAGTGACTGAGGAAAAGCAGGTGTCCCGTCCAGTCTAAACACTGCGTCTGCGGACGTAGAGCTACATCAATCAAGTTGTCACGCTCTCTCTCTCCGGTGTCTGTTACCCGCAACAGATCATTCAAGAACATAATGTCCTATCATGACCTGCCTGCCCGCCCCACCTGGGTCCCAAGATCACAACATTCACAACAGCTGCAAGAGTGTGGATTTAGAATCAGATATCATATTCAAGCATCTCTCCGTCTCCCTTTTTTTGATTTGAAAAGTGAATCAAAGTTGAAGTTGGAATTCGATAATTCAAGTAATTTGTCGCTACAAAGTGAGGCTTTGTAAGTGAGACCATTGATAGATGCAGGATGGTCACTATCTGACCAGTACATCAAGAAAAATATGAGTCCATGTTCCTGTCATTGAGAAGCACCTTTGTAATAAACATTACATTATATCAATCCACATTCTTGCGTTGTGTGTGTGTATGTGTGTGGTTGGACAACAGTGGTGTTCACAGAGTTATGTGTTGCCGGGATGAGTAGAGGATTGCTCAGCAACTCACATAAGTACTTATTGCTACAACGAATCAGAATGTAATTCAGGTACTGTAGAACAGTGGCAGGTATAGGCCCATAGCAACCACAGTTCACCTTAAGCTACACATCTCCTATCTTAAACCATTTCTCGTAAAACCATTTGTACTAAATCACATTTGTCTTGAAACAGAACAAAAGCTTGAACAGCATGTCAGTATAATTTTGCAGGTAAAATACAGTTGATAAAACTATTACTTTTTAAAAACCAGGTCTCCTGACAAAAACAAGATCTGGTCATCACAAATAAAAAGAAAAACACACCAATTCAATAAGAAATTCATTTTGCACGACAAAACGGACTGCCAAGACAAGACCAGTCAGTGGTCTTGATAACCTAGCCTACACTCTTAGGGGGAAAAAACGTGTTATCTAGAACCTAAAACAGTTACTCAGATGTCCAAAAGGATTCTACCTGGAACCAAAAACGGTTCTCTTATGGGGACAGCCAAAGAACCCTTTAGGAACCCTTTTTTTCTACAGTTGTGCTGTACCTTATGTTGTTGTGGCACATTATTACCGGTAAGAGGCTTGTTTCAACCTGTGCCATGCTTTTGTTTGAAGCACAGCCACTTTGCACAGTCACATAGTATTCCCTAGAAGTAAAACGCTGGCCTGCACACTGCTCACTGGAAACCCATTGGCCGAATCACTTGCTCTCAGCTCAAATTGACTCAAAGCAAAGCTATTGCCTCGGGCTTTTACCTAGAGTGCTGAGTGTTACAAAAAACATGCCTTCGCTTTCTAGTCTCCTAGAGCTGTTTGAACAGTCTTAAAACGACAGCTTCTCTGTGGCTTTAACACTCCACGCCTCTGTTATCCTCAACAACAGAACTAAAAAGACAAGAGTCACAAGGTTTGGTCTTTGAGACACTGGAAGGAACACTCGCTAGATGAGAAGGTTGGTTACATCGACTAGCTTCTAAAAGTTGCATGAGGTTCCATTCTTACCAATTCATTTACAATGATGACTATCCCCAACATTGCAGAACGTTATGGGAACGTTATGGCAGGATGAACTCTTAGCACCATTTGGCGTACTGGAACTTCTATACCGCCTATTTCACTCCTACCTCCAGTCCAAACTACTTGTGACAACAGAGAGGCATTGACATGTAACAACCACAGAGAAAAATACAGGCCTATCGCCAATAAACGTTTAGATAACGTTTCAATAACGTCATAATCATTAAACCAGTTTTCAGGGCGTGAAGTAGAAGACCCCAAGTGCAGCACGAGACGGTGCGAGACTAACTTGGATCAGAATTTGAAAGTGAGGCGATACTCGTCGTCGTTACTGGCATCATTGAAAAGTTCTTTTCGCAGGGTGACTGGAGAATCAGTGTCCTCTTTTTGCACTGACAGGCAGGAGTGAGCACGGCATCATTGACAGAAAAATGTCATGATAAAAATGATAGAGCACTGAAACAAAGAGGAGACTGGAAGGGAGGAGAAAGTCGTGGAGATCCTCCTCCCTCTTCTTCTCTCCTTTCTCCTCAGTTCACAGACCCGCGCTTGTCCTTTCTAGTTTCAGTGGTGAGAAGATGAACACTGTCCATTTGGTGGTGTGTCCCTGGAAAAGAAACCGCGTGTGTGTTGAAGAGGTTTCACAACGTGTGTGTTGTTGCGTGTCTTTCACAGTATATGTAGTCAATGATGTTCTGAGGAGTGTAAAAGTGTGTGCGTTTATCATAGTAGTTGTCTGAGATTGGTGAACATATACTGTAGGTTTGACAGAGTGTGTTTGGCAGTCGGCGTGGTGTGTGTGTGTGTGTGTCGAGCGCTTGTGTGTATGTGTTTGTATGTATGTCTGTGTCTGTGTGTGAGGGGGAATGTAAGGGAGTTGTGTGTGTGTGTGTGTGGGGGGTGAGAGAGAGAGAGAAAGTATCGTCTGAGTGCAAGTGCAGACGGTAGAGGGACCGGAGTTGGTGGGTGAGATTGCGATTTCATCATACAGTTCAGTCACACCTGTGACCTCTCCCCTCCTCACACTCTCCGTTCCTCCTTCTCATTGTTGAAACAAATCTCCGTCCGTCAGTCTGTCTCTCTAGATGAAGGCCTCGGGCGTGCTGCCGTTGTTGATCTGGACGTAGATCTTGGGGTCCTCCTCGCGCTCCTGCTTCTGGCGTTGGAGCTGGCGGCTGTAGCAGAGCAGGTAGAGAGGCAGGCAGAAGCCCAGCACCGTCAGCCCCAGCAGGCCCACGTTGACCTGCGCACAACCACACACAGGAAGTGACATCAACAGTGAGAAGAATGGAGGGAACAGCGGTGTTGTTTTCACATCGGGACAGCAGTGTGTGCTATGACATGCACTCGGGGCAGATTGCTTTAGAACAAGGTGGCTGCTACACATCAATCGTATCCAGGAGCCTTTGCAGCATTATGCTCATAGCACATTAGTATACTGGAAAGGGTGAAAGGTCGTTGCTCTCTTACCCATAGGGGGTCTCCCTTCAGGGGGCCCATCATGGCCATGAAGAGGGGCTGCTGCAGCAGGGCAAACAGGGCGCTGATGAGGGACTGCATGCCTGTCAGACTGCCAAACTGAGACGACGGGTACCTAAGGAGGACAACCAGCATGAGGCGCTTGTGTGGAAGGGACTGTGCACCCACCCACGCACGCACACACACACACACACACAGACACACACACACGAGACACTTACACAGCAGCATAGAGCCCTCCAACCGCAGAGTGGATGAATCCTCTCACAATGGTGTGCAGAATAAACGATAGAATCTGAAGGCAGAGAAGAAAAGAGAAATAGTTCAACATGATGTGTTCCAGAATCTACAGACCCAGGGCATGCATGGTGCCCTGTCCCTCCATCCTAAAATGGAGTCCATGTTTAATAAATAATGGCTTGACAGAGATGTTCCCAGAGCTGGGTTGTAAATAACTTGCATAACTTGTAATGACACAACTGTCCACCAGGGGACACTGTTGCATTAACCAATGGCTCAGCTGCAATAACATGTGAGTCACTCTCCCTCTTTCTTTCTCTGCACCAATATCTCTCCCTTTGGCTATAGGAGGGCTTTACAAAACACTGGGAAAGCAGGCGGTGAAAAGTGTGCTTCTCCACAGCCCCTAGAGGAGAGGAAAGAGAGAGCGAGATGGAGGAGAGGAAACAGAGGGACGACTTACCTGGAGAGGGAGGCTGGGGACGAGGCAGGTGACCCCGAAGCCCATCAGTAGCAGGTTGGTGAAGATGAAGGCCCGTGTGGCATTGGTGATTTTCTGGATCTGTCTGTCACGACGCTTGGGCTGGGTAAGATCTCTATCAGAGGGGACATCACATGTTACACACATACTCCCTGGTTATACAAATAACATAGTAGTGTCCTGTGGATGCTAGGGGAGTATCTGGGAGGCAGGGGATTGCTCTGTTGGAGTGTGTGTGTGTATGTGTGTGTGCCTGCGCATGAGTGAGTGTGTGCGTGCGAGCTCGGGTGCGTTCGTGCGTGTGAAACTCACCTTTTGCCCGGCTTCGCGTTCTCATCCTCACACTCTTTGAGTTTCCAGTCCATGATGTACCCGATCACTGGGGCGGTCATCAGACAGAGCAGCTGCAGCACTCCGAAAATGGAGGTGTACACACTCACTGTGAACGGCAGGAGAGACAGAGACATGTTATTGCCTCTAGAGCTTACACTCACACATTTTCAAGACAGACAGACAGACACGCACACACACACGCACACACACACACACACACACACACACACACACCTGTGTTCAAGTCTCTGTCGGACAGCGACTCCAGGATGTTGTTCATAGCTCCCATGTAGAAGATGAGTCTCAGCTGGGTGACACACATGGTGATCAGGCTGAGCATGAAGATAGGACTCAGGATACTCTTCATGAAGGACTGGGCTGTGGACACAGGAGGAGAGACAGATTAACGTCAACAACAGTACCTGACCATTTTACTCCAGTAAAACTCAAGTTTAAACGGTGATGCTGCGTTCAATCTCAGAATGCAGAATAACTCGATTTATTAATGGAGGACGATACACAGGATTATATATATATTTTTTTATAAGAATCAGATTGGAGTGAGGTTTATCCTGTGTGTACTGTACAGGATATGCCTTCTTTCATTTCCTCCACATGCCGTGATGGAAAACTACCAGGGCGTAGCTGCTTCACCTCAGAAACAACATGGAGGTAGGGAAACAGGGAAGCTCGGTAACACGATGGCAAGATAACATGTGGGGGCCCGTGCTGTAAGCAAGGGGCCTGGGGCCATGGTCCGTTAATCATCTACTGGTCTCAAAGCTGTAAAAGCTGCGGCAGGGCAGTGGAAAAGTCTTAATGGTCACGCCACAGATGTGTCCAGCGTTTATTGCCCAGCGATGCAGGTATCTCTCCAATGCTCTGGAGACGGGACCATCGTTGACATGCTGGCTGGACAAGGGGCTTACAGGCTGGTACATTACATTAGAGCAGGTGGTTCTAACAGTCTGTCTCAGTCTATAACACTGGGTCTCCCCTGTGTCCTGGACCTATAATATGAGTTAGAATATTATTCACAAAGCGTCTCAGAGTAGGATCTGGGATCAGTTTTGTCTTTTAGATCACCATGAATTAAAGGGGGGGGATCTGATCCTAGATCATCACTCGGGTTTACATTCTTGACTGGCACACTATGTGACCACACTTGTAAGGACACACCGTGATCATTTTCAAAATACCTAGCCTACACTGGCAACAGTCGCCATGGCCAGTGTTGACTTAGATACAAAACAGTCCCATAATGGTTTGGCTGATATAAGAACCGTGTGGTGGAATTATTGTAATCAAAAAAGAGAGACTTTTAGATTTCTTCAAAAACAATCCAACTGTATCATTTCATTACTGCAGCACGGGAGCTGGTCGGTAACCACCCCTGGAGGTGACCACAGAGAACTCAACCAGCTGGTTTGAACCACAGCATTTTATAGCAATGTCCATCCTCCTTCAGTCTACATGACACACAACAGATGTATGGAATGGGTCACAAGAGCCATCTCCCCCAGGTACCCCAGTACAGAAACATTAACTCATGCTCTGGAATGTGGTATCACCCCAAAACATTGTGCATTTCCTGTCCGTGTCCCCAGAGGCCCACTTTCAGCTCACACGGACACAATAAGAGTTATACGAACCCTCTTTTCTGTTGCATAAAACAACCATTTGATGCAATTACAGCATTATAACATAATCTTTCAACTTTGCTCTCACAACCGATCCACAAAAGAGGTCCCAGGCACCAAAGTATCTTTGAGTGAGCCTTCTTTGGGGAAAAACTCCTAACAACCAAATAAATCCCCACCATCACATGCATCAGATTGATGAGTGGACAAACACAGATATATATATAAATACATATTTATATATATAAATAAATATATAAATATATATATATATATATTTATATAAGAGAGAGACAGAGAGAGAGAGAAAGAGAGAGGCTTGGGGAGTTGGCCCTTAGCAAGGGGCCCCTTGAAAACCTCCTGACACGTGGAACTTGTCCAACAGGGTTACAGAACCGCAGGCATCCATCCTGTGTGTATAATGACCCCCTTCGGACCTTACTGACTGCTATCTGCCCTCTGGCCCGGCCCCACCACCGCCACCCGAGCAGCACTTCTTGGAATGCGGTCCGAATCGATTGCACGGTCCGTTCGGTACCAAAGATAACCTGCAGAGAACCACAGGTTTCCGAGCCCGAGGGAGTGCGGAGGGAGCACAGCGGAGGTGAGGAGGGGTCACGTGGCTGATTTGAGGGTGTTTTGGAGGTTTGTGGCTAATTGCAGTGTACAGATCTGGGTTAGTGAAGGCAAAGTGCATAGCCAGTTGTGCGTTTGCAGGATTTAATTTGGGAGAGGGAGGATGGCCTTGATGACCTCAGCGCCAATGACAGCGCTCCCTCAGACAAGCTGGCGGCTGGGACCTAAACACTGGCTGGTGGGCGAGCCCACTCTGAAACATAAAAATTGCACTGATAAAGTCAGAGCTCTTCTTTACAAAAGTTGTAGAGTATGGAATAGCAATCCGCTTCATGGAATAGCAATCCATCATAGAGGAACAGTCGACCATATGCTAGATCTAGGCCTGTATCCAGGATCAGTTTAGCCTATTATATCATTAAAAATATGATTATATGAAAAGGGGGGACCTTATCCTAGATCAGTACAAGATACAGGCCCAGATCTTGCATATGGTCGATTGTTTACCTCTGTTTACCCATAAGGCAGGGCTACAATGATCCATTGCATTGTTGTGTTGGATCTATTTTTGTCTGTCAGTCTGCTCTTCCTCCCGGGGAAGGACTGCCCGTTCCATGATCTCGCCATCACGGTTGACAACTCCATTGTGTCCTCCTCCCAGAGCGCTAAGAACCTTGGCGTGATCCTGGACAACACCCTGTCGTTCTCAACTAACATCAAGGCGGTGGCCCGTTCTTGTAGGTTCATGCTCTACAACATCCGCAGAGTACGACCCTGCCTCACACAGGAAGCAGCGCAGGTCCTAATCCAGGCACTTGTCATCTCCCGTCTGGATTACTGCAACTCGCTGTTGGCTGGGCTCCCTGCCTGTGCCATTAAACCCCTACAACTCATCCAGAACGCCGCAGCCCGTCTGGTGTTCAACCTTCCCAAGTTCTCTCACGTCACCCCGCTCCTCCGCTCTCTCCACTGGCTTCCAGTTGAAGCTCGCATCCGCTACAAGACCATGGTGCTTGCCAACGGAGCTGTGAGGGGAACGGCACCTCAGTACCTCCAGGCTCTGATCAGGCCCTACACCCAAACAAGGGCACTGCGTTCATCCACCTCTGGCCTGCTCGCCTCCCTACCACTGAGGAAGTACAGTTCCCGCGCAGCCCAGTCAAAACTGTTCGCTGCTCTGGCCCCCCAATGGTGGAACAAACTCCCTCACGACGCCAGGACAGCGGAGTCAATCACCACCTTCCGGAGACACCTGAAACCCCACCTCTTTAAGGAATACCTAGGATAGGATAAAGTAATCCTTCTCACCCCCCTTGAAAGATTTAGATGCACTATTGTAAAGTGGCTGTTCCACTGGATGTCTTAAGGTGAACGCACCAATTTGTAAGTCGCTCTGGATAAGAGCGTCTGCTAAATGACTTAAATGTAAATGTAAATGCTCCTATCTAAATTCTACACCATGGCTGGAGCAGGATATTGTGTTGGTGAAGTGGTTGGACAGCTTAACATCAGACAGGTTTCTGGCAGACATGTCCTTTGTTGTGTCCAGATTATTCAAAATGGTGTAACAAAGAAACTGGCAAACTGGCTTTTGGCCTCATGAAGTATGGATTTGTGGAGGTTCAATGCTTGAAACCCATTATGGCAAAACCATTTAGACAATGAACCCCATCACACTCGGTGTGCACAGAAAATGCATGATTTATTTTCCTTACTCTCGATCTGAAAGACATCAAAAGCAGTCATAATCTCTGGTCTGGGATGAACAGATGTGGCCTGGCCAGACACTTACATTCCTCCTGAGACTTGCACTGGACCTCCAGGTCAACGGTGGAGAGACACAGCTTGTTGCCCTCCTGTTGGGCCAGCTCCTTGGGGTTTTGCTTCATGCTGTTCCCCACGCTGAGTCGTCTCCCCACCGTGGTCACCTGGCGGTAGAACTGCTTTCCAGTGATCTTATGGTCAAAGCCCAGCCAGCTGAACTTGATCTTCACACTGAGGGAGATAGGGAGAGAGACAGAGAGAAAGGGAGAAAGGCAGGGAAAGGGAGGGAAAGAAACAGCGAGAGAGAGAGAGAGAGCGAGCGAGAGGGAGAAAGGGAGCGGGGGAGGATGAAAAAAAAACAGAGCAAAGAATGAGACCACATCCAGCTGAATGAGAGCAAAGCCAGCTGAGCTCCTCATCATTAGATTTCCTTTTTTACAGGGCCTCAAGCCTTCGCCATGCTGCAGAGGAATGTGTGCTGGGGGATGTAGTGTACTGAGCTCCAAGGAGAATGGAGACTCTATGGAAGGCCTTAATATTCCTACTCCAGCTTAAGTTGTTGAACCTCAAGTCCTAGTATTATCCCCTAAACCTGTTATTGTTGGCTAATATTAGAAACTGTCTGTCTATTAGGTTATAACTAAGGATATAACCAATGATATAAGGAACAAATACTAGTAATACTAAACTAATATTAGGTTAAGGGGATGTTTAGGAGTGTGATTAGGAGCGTGATGTTAAGGAGTGTGATGTTATGGAGCGTGATGTTTAGGAGCGTGATGTTATGGATTGTGATGTTAAGGAGTGTGATGTTATGGAGCGTGATGTTATGGAGCGTGATGTTTAGAAGTGTGAATAGGAGCGTGATGTTAAGGAGTGTGATGTTATGGAGCGTGATGTTTAGGAGTGTGATGTTTAGGAGTGTGATGTTAAGGAGTGTGATGTTATGGAGCGTGATGTTATGGAGCGTGATTAGGAGCGTGATGTTAAGGAGTGTGATGTTATGGAGCGTGATGTTTAGGAGTGTGATGTTAAGGAGTGTGATGTTTAGGAGTGTGATGTTATGGAGTGTGATGTTATGGAGTGTGATGTTATGGAGTGTGATGTTATGGAGTGTGATGTTATGGAGTGTGATGTTTAGGAGCGTGATGTTATGGAGCGTGATGTTATGGAGCGTGATGTTTAGGAGTGTGATGTTACAGAGTGTGATGTTACAGAGTGTGATGTTACGGAGCGTGATGTTTAGGATCGTGATGTTTAGGAGCGTGATGTTAAGGAGCGTGATGTTTAGGAGCGTGATGTTAAGGAGCGTGATGTTAAGGAGCGTGATGTTAAGGAGCGTGATGTTAAGGAGCGTGATGTTATGGAGCGTGATGTTATGGAGCGTGATGTTTAGGAGTGTGATGTTACAGAGTGTGATGTTACAGAGTGTGATGTTACGGAGCGTGATGTTTAGGAGCGTGATGTTTAGGAGCGTGATGTTAAGGAGCGTGATGTTTAGGAGTGTGATGTTTAGGAGTGTGATGTTATGGAGCGTGATGTTTAGGAGTGTGATGTTAAGGAGTGTGATGTTATGGAGTGTGATGTTAGGGAGTGTGATGTTATGGAGTGTGATGTTATGGAGCGTGATGTTTAAGAGTGTGATGTTATGGAGTGTGATGTTTAGGAGTGTGATGTTATGGAGTGTGATGTTATGGAGTGTGATGTTATGGAGTGTGATGTTATGGAGTGTGATGTTATGGAGTGTGATGTTTAGGAGTGTGATGTTATGGAGCGTGATGTTATGGAGCGTGATGTTTAGGAGTGTGATGTTACAGAGTGTGATGTTACAGAGTGTGATGTTACAGAGTGTGATGTTTAGGAGTGTGATGTTTAGGAGTGTGATGTTTAGGAGTGTGATGTTATGGAGTGTGATGTTTAGGAGTGTGATGTTAAGGAGTGTGATGTTACAGAGTGTGATGTTACAGAGTGTGATGTTACAGAGTGTGATGTTACGGAGCGTGATGTTTAGGAGCGTGATGTTAAGGAGTGTGATGTTTAGGAGTGTGATGTTTAGGAGTGTGATGTTAAGGAGTGTGATGTTTAGGAGTGTGATGTTACAGAGTGTGATGTTACAGAGTGTGATGTTACAGAGTGTGATGTTACGGAGCGTGATGTTTAGGAGCGTGATGTTAAGGAGCGTGATGTTTAGGAGCGTGATGTTTAGGAGCGTGATGTTAAGGAGCGTGATGTTAAGGAGCGTGATGTTAAGGAGCGTGATGTTATGGAGCGTGATGTTATGGAGCGTGATGTTTAGGAGTGTGATGTTACAGAGTGTGATGTTATGGAGTGTGATGTTACGGAGCGTGATGTTTAGGAGCGTGATGTTAAGGAGCGTGATGTTTAGGAGCGTGATGTTTAGGAGCGTGATGTTAAGGAGCGTGATGTTAAGGAGCGTGATGTTAAGGAGCGTGATGTTATGGAGCGTGATGTTATGGAGCGTGATGTTTAGGAGTGTGATGTTACAGAGTGTGATGTTACAGAGTGTGATGTTACGGAGCGTGATGTTTAGGAGCGTGATGTTTAGGAGCGTGATGTTAAGGAGCGTGATGTTAAGGAGCGTGATGTTAAGGAGCGTGATGTTAAGGAGCGTGATGTTAAGGAGCGTGATGTTATGGAGCGTGATGTTATGGAGCGTGATGTTTAGGAGTGTGATGTTACAGAGTGTGATGTTACAGAGCGTGATGTTACGGAGCGTGATGTTTAGGAGCGTGATGTTTAGGAGCGTGATGTTAAGGAGCGTGATGTTTAGGAGTGTGATGTTAAGGAGCGTGATGTTAAGGAGCGTGATGTTATGGAGCGTGGTGTTATGGAGCGTGGTGTTATGGAGTGTGATGTTTAGGAGCGTGATGTTATGGAGTGTGATGTTATGGAGCGTGGTGTTATGGAGTGTGATGTTTAGGAGCGTGATGTTATGGAGTGTGATGTTATGGAGTGTGATGTTATGGAGTGTGATGTTTAGGAGTGTCTTACGTGTAGTCCATATCCTCAGGTCCAGGGAAGGGCTCCAGGGGCCAGTTGAAGAAGCAGTTGATGAAGACGAGGCCAGCACAGGCAGCCCACACCAGCAGGATAGTGATGAAGGTGGCTCCTAGGTCATAGATCACCTGATGAGAGAGGAAGCAGGGACCAACAACCACAACATTAGCTCTATGTCTGACCTTCACATTGACACGCGGGAATAGGAAAGTAGAGTCAAATAGTTAGCCTTGATAGCTAACCTCCATAATGGTGTGCATGGTATGCATGCATGTGTAGACTAGCTAAGTAGATGTGCGTGTGTGTAAGCTACCTTGATCCCAGGGAAGGTGACAGCGGAGGATGCATACGATCCAATCATGAGAGCGATGAAGGTGGAACGAAGATCACCAAACATATTGGGAAGCTGAGGAGAAAAACACAAGAAAGCGACAGGATATACGATTAGGCCACGCTTAAATCAGATCAATGCATTCACTTGTGCAAAAACACACGCAATAGCCATAGAGACACGCACGCATGAAACAGAAACAGTTTTTCCAAAAATGTAAGGCATGACATCATATTAGGAAATCCTGACTGTGTTTTTTGGAGGTTGTTGACATGGAATGAGTAATGTGGGCGGAGTCTTGGTGATGCTTTCCCCACACTATTTATGGCAGTGAGAGAAAGTCCAGAGCAGCCTGCATATTTTGTCCTCTACTTGAGGTTAGCGCACAGGTTGTTCTCAACTCAACTGCTAACTGTAAACAACTGTCCTTGGGCAGAGAAGTAGGGAGCGAGGGGGGGAAGGGAAGGAGAGAGGATAGAGAGACAGAGAAAGAAACAATTAAAAAGGGGAGCGCAACATCTGTCTGGCAAACTAGGCAGCCCTCCATATCTCCACTGTGTGTGCGCTTGAATCCCCCGTGACAGAGTCGGGGAAGGGAAATGGAGGGAGAACAGCAACAACAACAAACGCCACTGACACAAAAACACACCAAAAAAATGTACTGACTGAGCCGTTCACCGGCGCAACAACTCCTGAACATGACTGTTTGATGGCACATCCGTCCATCCACCCTCACCACAGGTTCCCTGCTTGTTAGAGCCGCGGAGGAAATCTCTCACCCCGTGCCGTGGCCTCCCCAAGACGTCATTACCCTCCACCACTAATTGGAGCAAAGGTTAACGGCAGAATCAAAACATCTACACTAACAATCACATTCCAGGCCTCCTGGAGAAGTGAAATGAGCTGGAAACATCTCTATTGTGACATTTACAGTAGGAGTGAGTAGAGTTCTACTGCAACTCAGCATTGGTGCCTAGTTAGCAGGATAAGAAGAGGTGTGTGTGTGTTCATGTGTGTTTGGTTTTACTATCCTTGTGGGGACCAGAAGTGGGGAGATTTCACCAGTCCCCAAAAGGAAAAAGGGTATTTTAGGCTTTGGGGTTATGGTTACAATTAGGATTAGGTTTAGGGGTTTTATGGTTAGGTTAAGGGTTAGGAAAAATAGGATTTTGAATGGGAATCAATTGTTTGGTCCCCACAAGGATAGTAAAACAAACATGTGTGTGTGTGTGCCTGTATTATCAGGCTGGCACACAGAGGAGAGAAACACTGGTCTTATGCAAGGCTACCTCTCCACCATCTCTCCTAGCACACTACCTACCTCCACCTAGCTCAGCTTCAATCAGCAGTGTTGGCTGTGGAATTACCCTGGACTAAACTCATACGGAATAGGCTGAATAATGTGCTTGAGTGTCGCCAGGGATTTCAAATCAAATCCAATTAGATTTTTCACAAGACCTTACCGTGAAATGCTTACTTTTACAAGCCCTTAACCAACAAAGCAGTTCAAGAAATACAGTTAAGAAAATATTGACTAAATAAACTAAAGGGAGAAAAAAAATCTAATCAAATAAAAATAAAATAACAAGAAAATGACATAACAATAACGAGGCTATATGATGTGCTTTCCATTTGCTCTGCTCTCCTCAGTTCACCTATTTCTCTGTCACCACCAGACTGTCAGTGTGTCACCTGACTATAACATGACCACAATGACCTCACTGGGTCGGTCGGTCGGTCGGTCGGTCGGTCGGACGGACGGACGGACGGACGGACGGACGGACGGACGGACGGACGGACGGACGGACGGACGGACGGACGGACGGACGGACAGACAGACAGACAGACAGACAGACAGACAGACAGACAGACAGACAGACAGACAGACAGACAGACAGACAGACAGACAGACAGACAGACAGACAGACAGACAGACAGACAGACAGACAGACAGACAGACAGACAGACAGACAGACAGACAGACAAGCACAGCCCCAAAAATATACTGACCTATATCCCAGTCACCCTTTGTCTGTCTGCTCTGCTAATATTGTTGTTTACCAGGTTTGGATGTAATGGAACGAGTTCACCTGCCTTTGATCAAATGAAGGACATGCAGGGGAAAGGGAAATAGAATGAATTGTCAACAGAAGGTAGAGCCTAAAACATCAACAGCATCGGAAGGTCCAAACCAGCTCCCAGCCTAAAATGCTGCATTTACAGTAGCTGCCTCGCCTCATTAGTTTTAGTGGTCTGAAGTCAGTTTGACTGGGAGTTGCTGTGGTGGTTCCAAAGCAAACCGCCACAAACAGGATTCCTCAATCTTGTTCACGTGCAGAAACAAACCACATAATTATGTCTTATAGCTATGACATAATAAGAAGGATATCCAGCTGTCAGCTGTAATGAAGGAGGTAGACGTACAGCCTGTGAGGAGAGGCTCATGTTGGGAAACAGGATCTGTGTACACCTAGAAAAAAAAAAGCCTTGGGACACTACGTTGTAGAACATTTCGATAGAAATACTTTATGTGATGTAGAATAAGGACGTCAGCACTAATAATGACATTTCTCTCTGCAACGTTGAACAATGCTTGCCTAATGAACCTGGCCCTGATAGGAGTGCAGCCTTGAGTTTGTCTTCCTAATCTGCCTGGCCACCGCGCAGTGTTCCGATATCGGAGCACTTCCTGAATTGGGCACCATCAGGCATGACTAAATACAGTGTCTTCTAGAGAGAGAAACAACAACCCAGGGCTGGTTAATGATTGGCCAACTCTTCACCTGAGACATTACCTGTTCCTGTTTCATGAATACAGTCTCTGCCCGCATCCCAAATGGCACCCTACTCCCTGCCTAGTGTACTACATTTGACCAAGTCCCTATGGACCCTGTACAAAGTAGTGCACAATACAGGGAATAGGGTGCCATTTGGGGCACAGACCGTCTCTGTTAGCTCTGCTAGAGCCAAGCCGAAAAGGCAAGGTCAATACAAATGTGACTGCATTCACCTACCAAGCTCTATTTGGCTCCATTATGGGATCTGGAACAGTCATGGAGATAAAAGACAAAAGTCTGTTTGTAGAGTGTTGGACTATGAGTAGCATCTAACTCCATAGGATGTACTGGAAGCTAAACCATGTTGCTATGTTGTTGTGGGGGAGCAACAACTTGATGGGCAATCATTTAATCAATACAGGCTGATCACTCCGGATCTATAAACTGCAGCCAGTGCCGTGTCTGTGCCCTGAACAGTTAAGAAAACGTCTACAATGCACTTTCATACCCTCACTAGGCTAGGTGCTAGTAGTTATCACTTGAGACGATTGAGAAAATCCCTATCTGAAATGCTGAGTGATGTTTGCAGTCAGTCAAGAATGCCTGTGGTAAGCAGTGATCCTCTAAAGCAGTGGTTCCCAAACTTTTCATAGTCCCGTACCCCTTCAAACATTCAACCTCCAGCTGCGTACCCCCTCTAGCACCAGGGTCAGCGCACTCTCAAATGTTGTTTTTTTTGCCATCATTGTAAACATAAGAATGAGTGTGAGTTTATGTCACAACCCGGCGTGTGGGAAGTGACAAAGAGCTCTTATCGGACCAGGGCACAAATAATAATAATCAATCATTTTGCTCTTTATTTAACCATCTTACATATAGAACCTTATTTGGTCATCGTAAATAGTGAATAACTCACCGCAGGTTAATGAGGGTGTGCTTGAAAGGATGCACATAACTCTGCAACATTGGGTTGTATTGGAGAGAGTCTCAGTCAAAAATACTTTTCCACACACAGTCTGTGCCTGTATTTAGTTTTCATGCTAGTGAGGGCCGAGAATCCACTCTCACATAGGTACGTGGTTGCAAAGGGCATCAGTGTTTTAACAGCGTGAATTGCCAAGGCAGGATACTCTGAGCGCAGCCCAAACCAGAAATCTGGCAGTGGCTTCTGATTCAATTCCATTTTCACAGAACCGCTTGTTGCAATTTCGATGAGGCTCTCTTGTTCAGATATCAGTCAGTGGACTGGAGGCAGAGCATGAAAGGGATAACGGGTCCAGTTGTTTGTGTCATCCGCTTTGGGAAAGTACCTGCGTAATTGCGCACCCAACTCACGCAGGTGCTTCGCTATATCACATTTGACATTGTCCATAAGATTGAGTTCATTTGCACACAAAAAATCATACAATGATGGAAAGACCAGTGTGTTGTCCTTGTTAATGCAGATGTAACAGTATAACTTTAGACCGTCCCCTCGCCCATACCCGGGCTCGAACCAGGGACCCTCTGCACACAACAACAGTCACCCACGAAGCATCGTTACCCATTGCTCCACAAAAGCCACGGCCCTTGCAGAGCAAGGGGAACTACTACTTCAAGGTCTCAGAGCAAGTGACGTCACTGATTGAAATGCTATTTAGCGCGCACCGCTAACTAAGCTAGCCGTTTCACATCCGTTACACAGAGAAGACCTCCAACTTCTTAATCATAGCCTCAATTTTGTCCCGCACATTGAATATAGTTGCGGAGAGTCCCTGTAATCCTAGATTCAGATCATTCAGGCGAGAAAAAACATCACCCAGATAGGCCAGTCGTGTGAAAAACTCGTCATCATGCAAGCAGTTAGACAAGTGAAAATTATGGTCAGTAAAGAAAACTTTAAGCTCGTGTCAATACTTTGCCCCTTGATAACCAGCGCACTTCTGTATGTTGTAAAAGCGTTACATGGTCGCTGCCCATATCATTGCATAGTGCAGAAAATACAAAAGAGTTCAGGGGCCTTGCTTTAAACAAAGTTAACCATTTTCACTGTAGTGTCCAAAACGTCTTTCAAGCTGTCAGGTATTCCCTTGGCAGCAAGAGCCTCTTGGTGGATGCTGCAGTGTACCCAAGTGGCATCAGGGGGCAAATGCTTGCACGCACGTTACCACTCCACTATGTCTCCCTGTCATGGCTTTTGCGCCATCAGTACAGAAACCAACATGACAAGCAGCTACGTTTGGCTACATAGGGACCATTAGGGGAATTGCCACGAGAGAGTAATGGTTAATGTGATTGGATGTTAATTATTTGACTAGACTACCTGTATTGGACATTGTGTTGTTATTTCACTGGACACTAGTTTAATTTTATTTTTGGCAGTAAAACGAGGCTACTCAGGCGCGTAAAAAAACCTCACTCAAATGTATAGCCCCGTGGGAGAATATAAATGTGAATATAAACTTTTTGAAAATGTGAAGAAAAAATTATAATTTTAATGATTTGGCGTACCCCCGGCGGCACTGTACGTACCCCTGGGAGTGTGCATACCCCAGTTTGGGAATACCTGCTCTAAAGCCATTAAGGGAAGCAGTCTTATCCTATTCGCATCTAAGTAAATACTACACATTCTACACTTTCCATATCAAAATGTTGCCAACAAGGAGAAGTGCTGTTTGGGGTTTAAGGCTTGGGTTCTGTATCAGCACATTGTGACATCTACTGATGTAAAAAGGGATTTATAAATATATTCTATTGATTGAATGTCTGTCTCAAATGTGTGCAGTTCTACTTGAAAAACAAACCCTGGCCTGGTTTCATCCGATTCTTCTGTGTGACGGCAGCAATGATCGTTATCTCGAGTGCAGCAGGCGGAGACAGAGGGAGACAAAAGTGGGGGAGAAACGAGGAGAGTGAAAGAGTGGAATAACTAAAAGCCTCTGAGGCACAAACGCCAGAAAGAACAGACAAGGAGGATATTGACAGAGGGGGGAAAACAGAGAAGTGAAAGAGAGAAGAGGGGCTGCTGTTGCGTTAAAAGCTTCACTGCTTACTGGACTGCTTACTGGACAGCCAAAGGAAACCAGTACAAACCGGTCCAATACTGACAGGACGGAACGCCATCATAAAATGAGTCAACATGCTGTGTCCCTGACGACCACACGCAGACAACACCAGCCTGAATATATCTCCATCTCTGTGCCATCACTCTCTCTCTCCCCTTCTCATCAACACTTTGTTTTGCATTTCTAGCCTTACTGTGAATCTCTATCCACCCCTATCGAAACCTAAAGCTAAGTGCATGGTGAAAACAACATCATGTGCAGCAGTTGACGGCCTTTTAATAAGTCAATCAACATGACCCTGAGATCAGTGCCTCCACAGTCTATTAGTGTCATCAAGCACCAGTTAGCAAGTAAACATCTGATGGCAGGACATTTTACAGGCAGGGGGTCGGTGTATGTGGTGGTGACCCTGTCTGAGTAAAGAGGAGCTATCATTAGTCTAGCCTGGACCAAGATCTGTTTGTCCTTTCCTGGCAAGAGAACATCATATGCAGATCTGGGACTAGCACCAGTTTCACTTCACCTTTGACATTCATCTCTCTACCTCTCTCCGTCGTTCTCTTTCCAAGTGCCAGGAAGCAGTAAATAAACTAAATCTATGTTTATCGAGCCAGACTGAAACTTAATTCCCCCGAGGACCTAGTGACACAGAACCCAGAGCGGGATTGGGACCAATGAAGAAGTCCTAAGATAGAAAGGATTAGTGTTTCATGCAAAACATGACTCAGAGATACTAGAATCATCATAACAAGTGTCACAATGTACAAGAGGAGGAGTGCTGTGTGTGTGTGTGTATGCATGTGTGTGTATGTGTGTGTGTGTGTGTGTGTGTGTGGGGGGGGGTCTGGTTGAGAGAGAGATGGATAGAGGATGGTTAGGAGATATCCGCAGTGGTGATTACTAATACTATAGTGGACTGAAGGAGAGATTGAGGTCAAAGCTATTAAAGGGAAGTGGGAGGGAGAGATGGAGAAGAGAGAGGGAGAGACAGACAGCTGCTGGTAACCGGAGAAGGGGGCAGACAGAGGTAGGCTAGGCAGTTTATTGATAGAAAACAGAGGTGGGTAAAGGAGAGCTCTCCTCTAACACCTTGGGTTCTCCTCCACTTGTTTTTCTGCAGCTGTGCCGCCTGGGACACAGAGTGCTGAGTGTGCAATCATAGAGAGAGGGAAGGAGTGAGGGGGGCAAGCTACCAAACCACCCCCTTTTCAGCAAATTAGAAGAGTCAGGAAGAAGAGAACACATAGAAACAAAGAAAAGGGGTATCGTGTTGCATACCTTTCTTTTTGTGTAAATATACAATCCAGACGAGAATAAACCTTAACACAACTGTCTGTAGGGGACCAACTCAATGAGTTCAGACTGATTTAAAGAGATACAATGTATCCATTTGGCTTTTGTGCAAAAAAGGCTACATTTGAAAAAATATATATATATAATATATTTTCCTCTGTGACAACCTTTGACCCCCACACCCGGGAGGAGAGTGGCGAAGAAGAAAGTTTGGAAGAAAAAGGTCCGGCTGTACAAAAACACCCGGAACCCGGACCAGCAGTGTAAAACACACTGTTAGTCGGAGCAAGGAATTACCACCGTGAGGTTACTGCAACAGAACAGCTGAAACAACACCAGTTCCACACCAGACCAGTTCCTTGACACACACACGCACGCACCCACACACCACATACACACGTGAGGGAATTAAACGGCTATAGCACAACAGGCTCAGGCATGCTTGCGTGGGGAATGAATGAAACCAGAGAAAATTAAAACAACACGAACAGTCTGGGAGTGAGTGGCAGAAGAAACCAGTTGGGCAGCTTCTGGGTGTCGTGGTAGTGTGTGTGTGTGTGTGTGTGCCAGCCAGCCCCGCTGAGCCCCTGCAGTGGGGGGTGGTGAGGAGGCCAGGGGGCAGGAAACTGTCAGGAAGGGGTTGAAGGAACCCCAGCAGCGCTAAGTGTAACTGACTTCCTACTTCCTGTTTGTTAGCTCAGCATACAGTGTGTCTCTTTTCTCTCAAAGTGCTTGTTGTGAGTTTCTTTGTCTGTGTTTAGGGGCAGATAAACAATGAAACAATGAAATCACGTTATCTGTAAACACCATTGTGTCAGTGAAACCCGTCCGAACATTTAGTCTAGCTGCCAGTGAACCCTGGCAGTCTTGGGCCGGCCAATCAAAGGACTCTGTCAGGATGATGAATAAGTAAGGAGGAGGTGTCTTTTTTTGGCTCTCAGTTGGACCAGAGCACGGTTGAATAATAGATTTGTAACGCAGGGTCTGTCTCGCTTTCTTTATTTTCTCACTCTCTCTCTCCATCCCCCTGCATGTGGCCTCCCTGTGACGCAGCACTTTCTCCGTGCTGACGACATCCCCATGTCCCACCCGCCCACCCCGCTCGTCGCTCCCCTCTCCATCCCCACTCCTCTTCCCGCTCCCCTGTCTCCTTATTCCACCCTAGCGCACTCCCCCCTCCTCACCACTGTCCCCATCCCCACCTCTCTCTGCTCCCTTCCCTCTCTCCCTACTCCCGCCATAGACAATGCATCCTCGCTCACTCCCCTCGGTCCCCTCCCCAGCCTCTCCCTGCGGTACAGGAGAAGACGCCACTTACCGTGAGGGAAGTAAAGGTCATGCACATTCCTCCGAACCCGTTCAGTGCCAGAGCAAAGAATATGAGGATGGACAAATCTGGACAGGGAGAACACATGTGTTAAGGAGACGGGATGGAACAGACACACATACTATACTAGAGTAGAACGTGAGTAAATAAAAAGAAAGAACAAAGAAATATGCATACTCTTGGGGTCGCTCGATCCATAAGCGATCAGGATACAGGAGAAAGCAAAGCAGGTGCTGAAATAACAGAACAGGTTGAATATGAGGAAGGTTTATTCATACGATGACACACCAAAGCCAAGTCAGAAACAGAACATTAAAACTGCAGCAGGAAGTTGCGGCCACTAAAAGGTATTCAACCCTGTACCGAGTCATAGGTTTTGTGACAATCGCAATAAAACATTAGAGTGCCGTGTTTGCATGTGCAATATGCTGCAATTATTCTGACAACACCGGGCGCCATCCCACTTCTGACACCAATATAGCTCATTTTGGGTATAGCCCCTGCCGGGACTCAAACCCGAGTACAGAGACTGTCACCCCAACACCTTTGCTTAAATGATAGTGGCCGCAACTGTACATACTACCTTGTCTCCGTTCTATTACCTGCCGAGCAGCCGGAGCTTGCGTGGGCCATACTTGTCCATGACAATGCCCAGGGGCAAGGTGATGGCACTGAGGAGGAAGGAGCCCACAGTGAAGGCCAAGTTCAGCATCTCATCCTGGTCTTTACAGATGGGCCAGCCGTTCATCTGGAGGTACTCCTCCTCCACCACGGGGCTCTGGGTGATCCCCTCCGCATCCCCAACCTGGACTGGCTCAGACTGGTTCTGACTGGTGCTGTTACCTGGAGGCACAAGGGAACTGAATTGAACCTTCAAATTCAACACTATGGTCCCGGAGGGAAATAGATTTAACATCATGCATAGAAGACATTAAAAACATACATTAAAAAGGGATTCCTGGTGTTTCGGTCGAGAAATTAAGCATGATCCGATTGGAAAAGACGACCCATAGATGAAACAATCACACTAAAGTTTCTTCCTGAAACTTTACATTCTAGTTTGATTAGATAGAATGTGCCTATTGGGAGAACGTCATGGACCATCTGAATGGTGAAATGCTTCTGAGGGTTGTTTGGGGTTGGATTGCAGCATTTCTTGCGCAAGTGTTCTAAGAAATGTCCTGCCTCACCGGAGGCCACCGATTTCAGAGGAAACATCTTGAAAAGTAATCCATCTCAACAGCACGTGTCTATTTCTGTTTCACTTGTGTCTCGTGTGTCTCTTTCCCCGAGACAGTGTGAGCCATGGACAGATCAGGTAAACAGAAAAAGCTCAGTGAAAGATACTGCAACCAAACTGCTGGGGTCAACAAGCTACTCTGAACTCCAAGTCCATGGCAACCCAACCCCCTTAGCACCCCCAGATGTTCCCAAAGTGAATTCCTAAGAGGATAGAGAGAGTAATCATATCATCTGTTAGTTATTTCCGCCTATCATACTTAATAGCACTGTTTGTTATAAGGACTGGAGACCAGTGCCTTGGTTATGAGGCAGGTTACTGTCGTTGTTGAGGAGAGAAAAATAACTGTAGCCAACACCCCAGTCTCCATGGGTTTAACTCAGACCAAACAGAAGACTATGACATTGACATTGAAAAGTCTCATAAAACATTCTTGTTGTGGCCTACGGGAGCTGTAAGGCATTGAGTAAGGGCCTGGGAGGAGGATAGGCTGCAAGAAAACAAGTGATTTTTTTAGTGCTATTCTCAGGTGACGTCACGTGACTTTGGACAACCTCTCCAAAAACCTTTGGTAACACAAGGTGTTTTTCAAGCAGTCTTGAAAAGCAGGATGTTGTTTTCTTGAGGGTGAGGCTGTGAGTAGACATGGCTGTATTATATAATATGTAGGTTATAGGTCATGGTAGATGGTAGTTAACAGATAGGTTAGCAGAAGGCCAACGGCAGCTGGGCCTGCCTGGCTGGCGGGCTCTTACTGCTGAGCAATCCAGACAATGTGAGCCTGTGCTGCTGCTGCCGATCCAATAAGGGAAGCGCCCTGAGTGACGCTGAGCACAAACACTGTGTTAGCGCAACAAAGAGCTTATAGCGCCTTCAAACAAAACACTGTTCACTTCTCCGTTTTGAGGGTTTACAACATGATTCTAATGACTCGCGGAACATCCAGAGCCAATGAAATCATATGAAACAAAAAAAGGTTATTGTGACGTTACTGCTATGATACTACAGTTCACGGAACGTACAATATTCAAAGAAAAATGGATTTCCTAAGCGTTTTTCCTCATTTATCTAGCCCGGGCCCTGCTTTCCAGCTACTATGTGCCTGCAGCTTTCTTCCTTGTAATTTAGAGTCTGAATAAGAGCATTCAGACTCTAAGGCCATGCTCTAACAAGATTATGACATCACCAACATAATAAGAACACAATGTGACATTTGTCTTCTTTAAGATCATCCATCAATGGGAAATGGATGTGTTTCTTACACATGTCCACAGATGCCGTGTCAATCGCACCGCGTCTGACCCGATCACTTACCAGTGATAAATGTAAACGACTGACAGAATCCCACGGACTAGCTTTGTTGCCAGAAAATGGTTGCCATCTGCGTAGAACGTCTGCACTTCCTCGCGTTAACTCATCAGAGGAAGAGAGAGAACCAGAGATAACCAGCTGACAGTATTTTTCCGGCATCATAAGCCTTTCAAGCACTATCTATTTCAAAGCAGTGAGCAGACAGTAGATTCATCAGCTCCAGATTAATGTCCTCCCTGTCCTTCCGAACACCACTAACATCCCACTGTTACTGAGCGCTGATAACACTGACACAACACTGATTAAAATAGCTGGAAAAGCCAGCTTGGTGCCAGATTTGTTTTATTTTTATATAAAAATATATGATTTTATTGTCACATACACCAGATAGGTGCAGTCAGTGAAATGTGATTTTTACATGGTCAACCATAGTAGTACAGTGACCCTGGAGCAAATGAGGGTTAAGTACCTTGTTCAAGGTCTGTTTGTGCTGTCTTGGCAACTCCTATGATCAAGCCAAACAAAGGGTGACCAGACTAGTTTAAGGAAGCTGGTAAGGCTGAGTTCTGTCAGGGAGGTGGTTGCGGTCACAGGGTGGGTGAAGGTGAGGGGTGAGCGGGGAGAACCCTCTGCTCTCTCAAGTCTCGGCTGAAATAACACTCATTCCACACTGGCCCTAGGGTCTCGTGTTTCCTGCCAGTAGCTAGCGACATGAGATGCCACAAGGCTCATAGGGCCTTATGCACTGACACAGACACTCCAACCTTGTGCCCCTGCCATACACCTGACCTTAAATCACAGGAGGGGACGGGGAAGGGGGTCAAAGACAGGGACAACCACACGTGGAAGAGTTATGGAACGTGCTTTTCCAGGTTCCATGACAGGAAAAAAAAGTGACTCTATTCTGTTTGTTGGCAGCCTCGTTAAATAAAGGTTAAATCAAAATAAAAAGTGTCAATTCAGTTTTAATAGTACTGGCACTGGATGCTTCATAGTAAAAATAAAAACAAGAGGCTTGATATTTCCCGTACAATATGTTCTGTACACGTTGTCAGTGAACCATGCCGTAGCTGAGTGTAAACCCAACTATGTCAACAGCACACACCTTACAGTGTTAAACCAACAGACGCGAACCGATCGCTGCAGCTGTACATAGTCCATCTGTCAATAGCACACCCAATCTACCTACCTCATCCCCATATTGTTTTTATTTACTTTTCTGCTCTTTTGCACATCAGTACCTCTACTTGTACATCATCATCTGCTCATCTATCACTCCAGTGTTAATTTGCTAAATATGATTACTTCGCTACTATGGCCTATTTATTGCCTTACCTCCTCATGCCACACTGTATATAGACTTTATTTTTTTGTATTGTGTTATTGACTGTACGCTTGTTTATTCCATGTGTAACTCTGTGTTGTTGTTTGTGTCGTACTGCTTTGCTTATTCTTGGCCAGGTCGCAGTTGTAAATGAGAACTTCTCAACAAGCCTACCTGGTTAAATAAAGGTGAAAAGATGTAATAAATTTAAAAAATGTCACGGGGGAATGATGACAGTTCAGTTGATGTGACAAAACACAAGAGCTGCCGGAGAGAGAGAGAGAGAGAGGTGAAGGGACTGGGAGTCCACGGTGTTGCATATGGGAGGAATGCGAGCCTCACACTTCACAATGTCAGCCTGACCACAAACTTTTCCAGTAGCAGATAGGTGAGGAACCAAAACAGAAGCAGCCCACGGTCCAATCTCAGATCCTTTCAATGGAATCAATGATATGGGGACCAAGGTCACCATGACACCAAACACTTACATAAAGGACTCTCAGCAATCTGTTTGACAGATACCTTTTGAATGCATTCATTTTTTAAAACATATGAGAAGGCAAGGATGGAAGAGCGTCAAGACTGACCTGATCTGCATAAATGAAAAGGCTTATTCACATGGTAAATGCTGCCTGGAAAATAGAAAACACTGTGGCAAATGATCAGAGGACTCCTGAGTCCATCACAGGCCATGTTCTAATGATATTAGTATATGTTCTAGTCCATCACAGGCCATGTTCTAATGATATTAGTATATGTTCTAGTCCATCACAGGCCATGTTCTAATGATATTAGTATATGTTCTAGTCCATCACAGGCCATGTTCTAATGATATTAGTATATGTTCTAGTCCATCACAGGCCATGTTCTAATGATATTATTACGTTCTAGTCCATCACAGGCCATGTTCTAATGATATTATTATATGTTCTAGTCCATCACAGGCCATGTTCTAATGATATTATTATATGTTCTAGTCCATCACAGGCCATGTTCTAATGATATTATTATATGTTCTAGTCCATCACAGGCCATGTTCTAATGATATTAGTATATGTTCTAGTCCATCACAGGCCATGTTCTAATGATATTATTATATGTTCTAGTCCATCACAGGCCATGTTCTAATGATATTATTATATGTTCTAGTCCATCACAGGCCATGTTCTAATGATATTATTATATGTTCTAGTCCATCACAGGCCATGTTCTAATGATATTATTATATGTTCTAGTCCATCACAGGCCATGTTCTAATGATATTATTATATGTTCTGTCCATTCATGTTCTAATGATATTAGTCCATCACAGGCCATGTTCTAATGATATTATTATATGTTCTAGTCCATCACAGGCCATGTTCTAATGATATTATGTTCTAGTCCATCACAGGCCATGTTCTAGTCCATCACAGGCCATGTTCTAATGATATTATTATATGTTCTAGTCCATCACAGGCCATGTTCTAATGATATTAGTATATGTTCTAGTCCATCACAGGCCATGTTCTAATGATATTATTATGTTCAAGTCCATCACAGGCCATGTTCTAATGATATTATTACGTTCTAGTCCATCACAGGCCATGTTCTAATGATATTAGTATATGTTCTAGTCCATCACAGGCCATGTTCTAATTATATTATTATATGTTCTAATCCATCACAGGCCATGTTCTAATGATATTATTATATGTTCTAGTCCATCACAGGTCATGTTCTAATGATATTAGTATATGTTCTAGTCCATCACAGGCCATGTTCTAATGATATTATTATATGTTCTAGTCCATCACAGGCCATGTTCTAATGATATTATTACGTTCTAGTCCATCACAGGCCATGTTCTAATGATATTATTACGTTCTAGTCCATCACAGGCCATGTTCTAATGATATTATTACGTTCTAGTCCATCACAGGCCATGTTCTAATGATATTATTACGTTCTAGTCCATCACAGGCCATGTTCTAATGATATTATTACATTCTAGTCCATCACAGGCCATGTTCTAATGTTATTATTACGTTCTAGTCCATCACAGGCCATGTTCTAATGATATTATTATATGTTCTAGTCCATCACAGGCCATGTTCTAATGATATTAGTATATGTTCTAGTCCATCACAGGCCATGTTCTAATGATATTATTATATGTTCTAGTCCATCACAGGCCATGTTCTAATGATTATTATTCACAGGCCATGTTCTAGTCCATCACAGGCCATGTTCTAATGATATTATTACTATGTTCTAGTCCATCACAGGCCATGTTCTAATGATATTATATACGTTCTAGTCCATCACAGGCCATGTTCTAATGATATTATTACGTTCTAGTCCATCACAGGCCATGTTCTAATGATATTATTATATGTTCTAGTCCATCACAGGTCATGTTCTAATGATATTAGTATATGTTCTAGTCCATCACAGGCCATGTTCTAATGATATTATTATATGTTCTAGTCCATCACAGGCCATGTTCTAATGATATTATTACATGTTCTAGTCCATCACAGGCCATGTTCTAATCACAGGCCATGTTCTAATGATATTATATGTTCTAGTCCATATGTTCTAGTCCATCACAGGCCATGTTCTAATGATATTATTACGTTCTAGTCCATCACAGGCCATGTTCTAATGATATTATTATATGTTCTAGTCCATCACAGGCCATGTTCTAATGATATTATTACATTCTAGTCCATCACAGGCCATGTTCTAATGTTATTATTACGTTCTAGTCCATCACAGGCCATGTTCTAATGATATTATTATATGTTCTAGTCCATCACAGGCCATGTTCTAATGATATTATTATATGTTCTAGTCCATCACAGGTTCTAATGTTCATCACAGGCCATGTTATTATTATTATATGTTCTAGTCCATCACAGGCCTTCTATTCCATCACAGGCCATGTTCTAATGATGTTATTATATGTTCTAGTCCATCACAGGCCATGTTCTAATGTTATTATTACGTTCTAGTCCATCACAGGCCATGTTCTAATGATATTATTATATGTTCTAGTCCATCACAGGCCATGTTCTAATGATATTAGTATATGTTCTAGTCCATCACAGGCCATGTTCTAATGATATTATTATATGTTCTAGTCCATCACAGGCCATGTTCTAATGATATTATTACGTTCTAGTCCATCACAGGCCATGTTCTAATGATATTATTACGTTCTAGTCCATCACAGGCCATGTTCTAATGATATTATTACGTTCTAGTCCATCACAGGCCATGTTCTAATGATATTATTACGTTCTAGTCCATCACAGGCCATGTTCTAATGATATTATTATATGTTCTAGTCCATCACAGGCCATGTTCTAATGATATTATTATATGTTCTAGTCCATCACAGGCCATGTTCTAATGTTATTATTACGTTCTAGTCCATCACAGGCCATGTTCTAATGATATTATTACATTCTAGTCCATCCCAGGCCATGTTCTAATGTTATTATTACGTTCTAGTCCATCACAGGCCATGTTCTAATGATATTATTACATTCTAGTCCATCACAGGCCATGTTCTAATGATATTAGTATATGTTCTAGTCCATCACAGGCCATGTTCTAATGATATTATTATGTTCTAGTCCATCACAGGCCATGTTCTAATGATATTATTACATTCTAGTCCATCACAGGCCATGTTCTAATGATATTAGTATATGTTCTAGTCCATCACAGGCCATGTTCTAATGATATTATTACGTTCTAGTCCATCACAGGCCATGTTCTAATGATATTATTACGTTCTTGTCCATCACAGGCCATGTTCTAATGATATTATTACGTTCTAGTCCATCACAGGCCATGATGCTGTGCTTTATTTGTCCTATCATCTCAAGATCTCAGTGATGACACATATTTTCGGCCCACTGCCTCCCTAAGTGTCTGTGTATTTGAAAGATGAAAGGAGGACAGACGAGTCATAGACTATGGGAACACAGAGAGAGAGAGAGAGAGAGAGAGAGAGAGAGAGAGAGATCCAAGTCACCGGTTTGCTGTAGCATTTAGATGCAAATAAACCAATAAAACAAAAGATGCCCTTGTGAGCACCTGGAAATGTACCTGGTCCTTTCATCCCACCACCCCTTGGTTTCATTCATCATCTCTGTGATGTGGGTGATTTAGTGGAACCATTAAATCCCCACAGAGAGAGAGAGCTCTGAATCATAGCTGCATTAGAGGCTTATTAAACAGGCTGACTGCTATTGATGTGTTTTTTTGTCTCAAAGCTCAACTTTGGCTGGGCTGGAAACAACGCAAGTGTCTTGGACAATGATATAATAAATCCCTCTCACACACTTTCAACACAAGCCAGGCTGTATAGGTGTGTTTTTCTAAAAGGCCACTTGCTGTCCTTTATGGCAACATCAAAAAACTGTTCAAAAACCCCAATTATGTCATATTCTGCAGTAGTTGCTCTGGGCCTGTATTCGTAAAGCATTTCAGAGTAGAAGTGCTGATCTAGGATCAGGTCTCCCTGTCTATGTAATCTTAGTCATGATCTAAAAGGAGAAACTGATCCTATATCAGCACTCCTACTCTGTGACTCTGTGAATTTGGTACTGGTTACATTTGCATTGAAGTAGACAAAGCCCCTCAGGAGGAACTGATCATGTCAAATATAAGTGGAAACTCATTCAATTCCTCTGCTCAATGTGATTGGATTAGAAACCCCTCACCCCTTCATCCTATCCTCACCCACAGAGCATCCATTTGATCTGAACATTCTATCACATCCTTCTATTGTAACCCCCCAATGAAATAACTTACGGTATTGTTCTAAAGAGCCCCATTGAAGTGTTGTACCATTCCAACAAATTGAATTAAAACTACACAGACACATAAAGTCCTCTTTGTCTCACAGTAGTGAAATAGAAACACCTTTTGTTGCTGAATGAAATAAGCATAATAAGTAGGATAGCTTAAAACACACTCAATCTTTGTCAGACCTTCCAAGCCCAAGTGATACCCATTCACCTGTCTCACATGCTGAAGAGACGTTTCAGTTGAAAACATTCCGTTGGACAACTGACTAGGTATCTCCCTTTCCCCCAATACTAGATATAGGGGGGGAAATGCTATAAAAACAAAGGTTGCTAAATGTCACAATGAAAACAAGTATTTAAAGCAACAAAAACTACACATTCAGTGAAGCAACAAAAACCTTCCATCATTCTCACATCTACAATACTTATATAATAACACAGGTGTAACCCATGTAATAACGGTATTCCCTTTTTGGGGTTTCCTATACATTGTAATAAAAATGGCCTACAACGTAAAATAACATTGAGCACCTGGAATAGTGTTATACTGTATAAATCAGACCAATTGTCTCAATTTCCCAACCACCTATAGTGACAAAACAGGATATACAACACAGAGCATTATGGGTATTGTAGTGCATCATGATACACAGCCTTACCAGGTTCTCTGCAGAGGTAGGAGTAGAAGCCTTCAGACTTGAGCATGATGAGCAGGGAGCCCCAGCCCAGCAGCACAGCAGAGAACAGCAGGTTCTCTATGACCGCTGTCACAGCCATCCACCAGCGCCTGGAGAAGGCTGTGGCCAGGGAGGGTGCCATCTTCACGAGGAGACGAGGGGCACAACGAGGCTCGTAGAACGAAGGAGGGCTGGTGGCCTGGAAGATAAGGTCGATACATATTAAGGGTCAGGTCTAAGAGTGTGAAGAGACACATTTGGTAGTTGTTTGACATTCATACTATAAGAAACTGTATATGAGTTAGTGAGGGATACATCAGAGGTAGCCAATACATACACTAATTATGGAATGTGTACAGTAGAAGAGGAAGCTATCAGCCTTTAAGTCACTGGGCTTCCCTTGTCTTTATCCTTGTAGGTTAATAATTTGTCACTATTACAAAACAGCTGAGCTCTTCAATGAGAGTGCCTGGACAACAAAACCCCCTTACTCATGTCCCAAAACACCGCACCAGCTCCCTCTGATTGGCAGACAGTTTCCTGGACCTCTACCATTGGCTGCATATTAATAACGTTACCAAGGATGACTCCACGTGAGGCCAAGATCCCGCCGGTTCGAACCAGTGCCGCGCGAGATTCTCAGCAATGAGAACGTTTTGTTCCCATTTTCAATACATGCCTATGGGCTAACAGTAATATACAATATATGTTACGTAATATATAATGACGAGGATACGTTGCTCGTACTAAGCCTGTTTCAGGCTACATTTTGTGATACATTCATATTTTGTCAAATTCATTCCCAAATAATTGTATGACCAGCGGTGAACAACAGACCCACTGGCCAACTAACCATTAGACATGCATTGCATACTATAGTAGTCTATGAGGTGGTATTCGTTTTCTCGTGATTTCACAGTCATTTTATTTTTTACTACATATTAGACTATTAATGTTGGTTATTTTATTATATATAAACTCTTAAACTCAATCTGCAGAAATGCAAAATAAAATCATGATAAAATGACACTGTGAAAAAGTCAACTGCATGCTGTTATTTCCCTAAAATAATTGAAAATAAAGCGTTGCAAACGGTGTATAGGCGACTCAAGCAAAACACCATAAACAAAAACATAACTGGGACGATCACCCTCTTAAATCACGTGCACTAGACAATATGTAACAGTAAAGTTGCTATATTGAAAACTAACAGCACTGCAAGCAACAATAAACACCTCATGTTAACAACATCAAATTCATAGTATAACTGACTCGTACTGTCCTTGATAGGCCTATAGTCATTTTAAGAGAACTTTCAATTTGAACATTGTTGCATGTTTTGTCTCGGATAACCAGTCTACATTTCAGGCCCGGCTACGAAGATATGACAAAATAGAAACAATATTGCATTTCTGCACTCTATATATATATATATATATATATATATATATATATATATATTGTTTTTTGAGTGATCAATTTTCAATAAAAGCAAAGTAGAGCATTTACAGATTCCTCCCCTTAGAATAACAGTAGAGCATCCCTAAAGTGCGGTACCATACCTGAGTGTCTGGAACCAAGAACAAGGTCGCCTACCTCTCCTCTGACTGGACTCTGTCTTTGTATTCAAATCTATAGTTGTTATTCTCAAAACAACAAATAACATCTATATACTGTAGATTGTAGACTTGATGCTAATTGTTTCTTTGCATCAACATTTCTCTTTTCAACGCCGATTCCTGCTTTTATTTTCGCACCGAAAGCTGCACAAACAAGCCTGCGTCTCCATTGGCCAGGCCCCGAGCTAGAGAAGAGCTCAAACCAATCAGAGAGGGCTTAAATTATTAAATAAATAATTGGTACAAACAGCCAGCTAATGTTTTGACACAGAAGACGTGGGTGTTATGGCAAATAATATGAATTTAAATAAGGACTTGCACGCATTGTTTTATTTTCAATTACATGTCGAGGTTCGTACATTGTCTAGTCTAATTATAGATAAAACAAAAATAGCAAACTTGTTTATGGTTGAGTTAAATGGGAAGCATTTTCCCGAAGTTTAAAAAAAAATATTTCCAGACAAACTTTTTCCAAAGTGCATAAAGGGATTATGAGTTTCTACCTTCACATGTGACAAAGTATAGAATTCGATGTGTAGTAATAGTAGCACTGTCCCTGGGCATCACAAAAATCACCTTATGATTCAGGTACTTTACATATATTCATTTTTCTATGGAAATGGGAAACAAAGGATAATGACATGTCCCCATGGACCAGACTAGGAAGGATGCAAACAAAAACACTGCAGAAAAGTTTAAATTGATGGTGACATCTTGTGGTAGAATAAAGAAATACTCTCAACTTAATTTTGTCACCCTCAACTTAATACATTTCTATATTAATTCTAAGTAGTGAAATTTAGTTGGCTACCAACAAATTATTGTTAACCCATTAATGCCCAACTTTGTTAGAGTGAACATGATCATCTTTTGCACATATGACCCTAGCCTTCCAGTAGGTCATGTGTATGCAGGTCTATTGCTCCCTGCTGGCCATCCATGGAAGTGCTGTTTAAACGTTTAAACTCGTTACTTGGAGGCGTTTCTGACAACACAAGAATGCAACCTGTTGGAAAAACGTGTAGACCTATTGCAGACGATTTCATTGACCTGTGGCTCCATTCATTGACCTATTACAACCTGACAACCAAATATAAACTCTTAGTTCTTTGAACAAAAATAAGAATTAAATATTAATAACATATTTCATACCATGTATATGTGCAAAAGTACCATATCACACAAATTATAAACAACCACATCATCCACCAATGATAAAGTACTTGGAATCTATCATCAGCAACAGGAAAGGCAGATGAAATCAGATGCACACTTTGATGTCCAGATGAGATGTGCTCCTGGCGAACTCCTTCAGCTTCCTGACTCCCTCCTTTGATAACTTGTTGTCAAACATCCTGAGCAAAGAGACAAAGTCACAATGAAATATCAACATATGTCAAATATTATCTTGTTCAAATAGTAGGAAACTGAGCAGATAACAGTATCAATGCTAAGTCAACTAAATGAAAGATGGTAAGGTTACAGATGCTAAGATGTTAAGGTTACAGATGCTAAGATGTTAAGGTTACAGATGCTAAGATGTTAAGGTTACAGATGGGGTGGCAGATAGCCTAGCGGTTAGAGTGTTGGGCCAGTAACCGAAAGGTTGCAAGATCATATCCCCGAGCTGACAAGGTAAAAATCTGTCGTTCTGCCCCTGAACAAGTCAGTTAACCCACTGTTCCTAGGCAGTCATTGAAAATAAGAATTAGTTTTTAGCCGACTTGTCTAGTTAAATAAAGGTAAAACATATATTTTTTTAAATGCATACCTCCAGATTGGAATTCAAATTTTTTAATTGGAGCATATATATTTTTTTCACCTTTATTTAACCAGGTAGGCTAGTTGAGAACAACTTCTCATTTACAATTGCGATCTGGCCAAGATAAAGCAAAGCAGTGCAACACAAACAACAACACAGGGTTACACATGGAATAAACAAGCGTACAGTCAATAACACAATAGAAAAAAATAAAGCCTATATACAGTGTGGCATGAGGAGGTAAGGCAATAAATAGGCCATAGTAGCGAAGTAATCATATTTAGCAAATTAACACTGGAGTGATAGATGAGCAGATGATGATGTGCAAGTAGAAATACTGGTGTGCAAAAGAGCAGAAAAGTAAATAAAAACATCATGGGGATGAGGTAGGTAGATTGGGTGGGCAATTTACAGATGGGCTATGTACAGCTGCAGCAATCGGTTAGCTGCTCAGATAGCAGTTGTTTAAAGTTAGTGAGGGAAATATAAGTCTCCAGCTTCAGCGATTTTTGCAATTCGTTCCAGTCATTGGCAGGGTTAGTCTGAAAGGAGTTTACAGTCTAGCCAGACACCTAGGGATTTGTAGTTGTCCACATATTCTGAGTCAGAACCGTCCAGAGTAGATGCTAGTCGGGCGGGCGGGTGCGGGCAGCGAACGGTTGAAAAGCATGCATTTGGTTTTACTAGTGTTTAAGTGCAGTTGGAGGCCACAGAAGGAGTGTTGTATGGCATTGAAGCTTGTTTGGAGGTTAGTTAACACAGTGTCCAAAGAAGGGCCAGATGTATACAGAATGGTGTCGTCTGTGTAGAGGTGGAACGCTGTGGTACCCCCATAGAGACTGCCAGAGGTCCGGACAACAGGCCCTCCGATTTGACACACTGAACTCTGTCTGAGAAGTAGTTGGTGAACCAGGCAAGGCAGTCATTTGTGAAACCAAGGCTGTTGAGTCTACCGATTAGAATATGGTGATTGACAGAGTCGAAAGCCTTGGCCAGGTCGATGAAGATGGCTGCACAGTAATGTCTTTTATCGATGGCGGTTATGATATCGTTTAGTACCTTGAGCGTGGCTGAGGTGCACCCGTGACCAGCTCGGAAACCGGATTGCACAGCGGAGAAGGTACAGTGGGATTCAAAATGGTCAGTGATCTGTTTATTAACTTGGTTTTCGAAGACTTTGGAGAGACAGGGCAGGATGAGCAGTATATAGGTCTATAACAGTTTGGGTTTAGAGTGTCACCCCCTTTGAAGAGGGGGATGACCGCATGGTATAACATGGTATATACATGGTATAACAGAGTATGTGTGTGTGTGTATACTGCTCACCAGAGATATTCCAGAGTGGTATTCTCAGTCAGTGCTTCCATGAGGAGTTCTGCTCCCTTATCAGTAATCTGGTTGTCACGGAGCCTGAGGAACACAAAAACAAGTCTGTTGCTAATATTGTTTTACTTGACCAAAAGCCTATGGCCGAGGATCAATCCAAGACAGATGAATAACCTAGGTACAGTGATAGTGCACATCTGCGATCGTTTGAATCCAGGCCATATTCTTGTAATTACCTAGTGTGAACTGACATGAGAATGTGAGAGAACTTGACCACAGATGTGTAACTATGCTGTTTTTAACCGCAAAGAATGATATCTTTGATCACAGTGCTTTCCCATTCTCACCTGACATCTTTAAGTGTATGATTGGTCCGCAGTAGATCCGCCAGATAGCCCGCTCCCACATCGCCAATGTGATTGATGGCCATCCTTAAACCATGGAATGATGGCAGACAATGATTGGTGAGAGACTGCTTTATAATAGTTGTATTATAGTTTTATTGAGTACCTGTAGCCTATCAGAGCATTGATATCCTGTGTTACCTGAGGTCGACCACTGTGTGGTTGTCTTTCAGTCCTTCTGTAAGCACCTTGAGTCCCTCACAACCCAGTCCTGTCCCCACCACCCTGGAAAAGGAACAATTCCACAGGGTTGTGTTCATTAGGGCATGCCATGGAAAACGTTTTAAACCGCTTTGCAACAGAAAATAAAAATGAGTGCATGTAGTCCCTCCAAGGTGGTGATGTCAGTTGTCCTATTCAACTATTCTCTCTGCTTCAATTAGCCCTTATACTGTCCTCACCACAGTCTCTCGACACGGCAGTCTGGGCTCTGCAGGGCACAGGCTAACACAACTGCCCCCTCTGGACCCAGTGGATTCTGCCCTAGCCTTTATGAGGAACGAATACAGGAGATAAATACACAGGGTTTTCATTCTCACGTATCAAGAAACACATACTGTTTGGAGAAAAATATAAATAGCTTAATTTTTGTGTTTGGATTAGGCCTGATTTAAGGTTTTACACATGACTTAGCCCACCTGAGGGTGCTGAAGAGAGGGAGTACAGGCAACAATCTGCGCAGGCCTTCTGCGTCCAGCCCCTGGGCCTCCAGATTCAGATCCTGCAGGTCTGGGATCAGCTGCAGCAGGAAGGCCAGCTCGGTCCAGTCCCTCTTGGCTGGGCCAGACTGGTCTGGGACCTGTTGCTGGGCCAGGACCTGCAGCCAGGCTTGTAGACGCTGCACCAGGCCTGGGTCCTGGGCCTCGTACAGGCAGTGGCACACGTTGACCTGCCTCTCTGGACTCAGTCTGCCACATTGGAGCTGGGAGTGGAGCAGGCTCAGGAGAAAGGGAGGGGTGAAAGGAGGAGGAGAAGGAGAGGGCAGGGATAGAGAGGAGGAAGAGAGAGATGGGAATATATGGGATCTGCCTGGGAATAGTCCATCCAGGATGACACGGGTTTGAGGTACCAATAAGCCAGATAAAAATCTAAGGAGAAAAATACAAAATAATCTACAATTAATGGAGAGAAAAATAAGTTAACAGAGACAATTTCTGAACGTTAATATGGGATGAAGTGAATTACAAAACACAACACTACTTTTGTCTATGTTATTTTATGCACATATTATTTGACCTGCAGAAGAGGTCCATGTGACCAGACTGATGGTGTCCACCCCAGGAGAAAGCCTTCTTGATGTATCTGCGCAGGAGCCGTCTGGGCCTCAGGAGTTTATTAGCAGTGGAGGTTAACACTTTGTGCAGGGCGACTGGGAACATGGCTACAACGACGGCTGACTTGAGGCCTAAGAACGGGTCTGAGCCGGAGAGGGCCTGCAGGACATAGTACAGAGCAGCCAGGAACTCCTGTACACTAGTGTGGAGGAAGTGGAAGCTCCTCTGGTAGGTGAGCGAGGCCAGGTCCTCTCGGAGGATCTCCACCAGGAAGGCCTTGGACAGCCCGCTGCAGTCCAGGGAGAAAGAGCTCAGATCAGCCTGGTCGAAGAGGAAGCGCCGCTCCAGTAGGCCCTGGAAGGCCAGGGCTCCCAGGTCTCTCAGCATGGGCCGCATCTCCTGTAGGACCCGCGGGGCCTCCTGGAGGCGCTGTGGGCTGCAGCCTTCCTGACTGCGGCCCTCTCCGTGGAACACCAGGACGGACTTGAGGAAGCAGCAGTAGATCTCTGTGATGGTGATGGGCTTGACATCGCCGCTCATTAACGTCACACTGGGAACAGTGAAGGAGAAGATGGAAGGGGTTGGAGTGGCTTTTTCAGCGCTGTTGTTGGTGGTATCACCGGAGGCTGCTGGCGTTGTCCTAGCTGTACTGGGCAGAGTGGTGGTGGTGACTTGGCTAAAGTAGCTGGGGGCTCCGTCACGGAGGGCAGTGGAGACGATCCAGCAGAAGGCCGGTATACGACACATGAGCTGGAGGGGCTGGTAGGAGGAAACGTAGCCCCACACGGCAGAGGCCACCAGGGGAGAGCTGCAGCTCTGCTCAAAGTAGTGCCTCTGCTGGTCTGTGGAGAAGCCCAGGACGCTGTAGAGCTGGGTCACCAGCAGTGGAGGGACCTTGGAGACGGCGTGGGGCCGTGATGTGACCAGGATGGAGATACCGGGGAGGAGGTGACCCTTGATCAGGTTCACCACCATCTCCCCCATGCCCAGCCTCCGCTCCGGATCCGAGCACTTGGGACTCCGTTCAAAGTCCAGAGGGAAGCGGAACTCATCGAGCCCGTCCAAGATGAGCAGGATCCGGCTGGGTTGGGAGTCAACGACCCGGGCCAGAACAGGTTTGAGGTGGCTGTAGTGCACCAGAAGAAGCTCCTGCAAGCTCTGCGGCTCACTGAGCAGATTGAGCTCTCTGAAGGATAGGGACAGGACTATCTTCTGGGAGTCAGAGTCCCTGGCCCACTCATAAACCAGACGTATAACCACGGTGGTCTTCCCACTGCCAGCCACCCCCGAGAGCAGAGTCATATTGTCTCCTGGAACAGACAGCAGACTCTGGCAGACATCTTGAAAGGTACAGACCTGGTCCTGGCTCCGGAAGGCATCACCCACCATGGCTGCCTCGTGCTGGTGGTACTGCAGGGGAACAGAGTAGCCCACGCACCTGGACAACGTAATATCTGTAAAGGAACCAGGCTCATTAACGCTCTCTGAGCTACTAGTCCCGATCCTAAGGTAATCAGTGGGACCGTGCTGCCTGCCTAATATGTCCTTGTGTTTCCTCAAGTGCTCCTGCATGTTGGTTGGACCAGAGTCACTGCTGCTGGTTCCAGTGCCCTTGGGTGGGATAGCAGCTAGCATAGACCCTGACTCTGTGTTGGCTCTCTGTGACTGTAGTACATGAAAGAAGGCTCGACAGGCTTCCTCTCCACGCCCGTGTAGCACATCCAGCAGAGTCCTCATGCAGTCCCTCTCCCCTGGGTGACCTCCCCCTCTCACTAGGCTGAGGTCCTCCTCAGTAAGAGCCCCTACCTGATAAAGAAGCTCCTGGAGGTGGGTGACATTTTGGCTCCAGCTCTCCACCAGTTGCACACGACGCTCCTGTAGTTCTATACTGCGTGGCCCCACCGCCATTATGGGGACTGGGGAGACTCACTCTTGCGGTGACTGGTTTACCAGAATATATTTATCTGTTGCCCACTTATTCAACAACATACAAGACTCGCAGGAGAAGTGGTTTGAATATGGAAGTGGTTCTTCCGCATTCCTTTCTGTAAATCAAGGCGTTGTTTAAAGCATAAAATGGAGCAATACAGGTCCACATAGTCGCAGTTGTCATTTCAGCTAAAAACAGAAAATAACATTAATACATTTTATTATGACTTCAAAACCTGATGTAGGCCTAAAAATAATCATATGGCATGATATTAGTGTGACATTGTAGCTTAAGCTATAAAACAAACTTGTCGACTATAAATGTTGTGTTATTGAATTGTAATTATTAAGTCAACATAACTAGAAAATAATTATATATTTATTTTTAATGGTGTAATATCGGACTTCCCAAAACAGACTTTAATCCGCTGAGTTTGCAAGATTCCATAATAACCTGTTGCCACTAAGATTACAATTTAATATATTACACGTTATAACATTATTATTACAATAAAAGTTATGACATCAGTGTCAAAGGTGTCAAAAAAGAGTCAGAACATAAAAGGTAGAATGATTGCTAAAAAATAAAACGTACCCCTTTTGAAAGTGAAACTATCTTAACTTTCCCGAATGATGAACCACTGATATACCTAGTCTAGTCTATAAATGAACATTGATTAACAGCCAATGCCATGTTTTTAAATAACAAAACTATTACTAAAGCCTGGTGTGTTGGTTTTATACACCTATAGAGCAGAGAGACTATTCAAACTCAAGACTAGAGATAATGTCAAATTCCTCATCACAGCTGAGGATTGCGTCACTTCGTACTGTCTCTTGAGATCAAAACGTCATTTCAACATGTTGCAAGATGGTAGGTTTTAGCTGTTCTGGCTTGGGATTTATAAAGACCGCACAGTAAAATTCAGAGTAAAGATTACTTGCATAATCTAGTTTTACTGTTAAAATGCATCAAATTATCAAGGAAGGACGTTTGTAATGAAGGACCCAGACAGAATAATATCATTTAAAGTTTATTTTTTTACATTTTATCTTTAGCGTGTTGGTCTAATTCTACATGATGGTGCATACAGACACTCAGGACTGATAACTTATGTATTGTAAATGATTAAAAAATAGGATTTGGTTTGAAGACAGGCTTTATAGAGAAACTTCTATGACATTCTAAAAAGGAGGAATCCGATTTTTTTGGTATATATAGTTTTTACTCTGGAATAAGTGACATTGTCGAGGAGGTATTTGTCACAGAATTCCATACAAAATGGGTTGTAATTTCTATTAAACTCAAGGCACATTAGCAACACACAATTTTTTAAACAAGTCTAAATGAATGTTACACTTACAAATCCTCACTTGGCTCAAATCTCTTATTAGAGCACAGAACACAATAGCCTGGTCCCAGATCTGTTTGCGCTGTCTGGCATTGGCAAGAGAGCACAGACTGATCTGGGACCAGACTAACCAAGCACACATCTTCCACCAGGAAAATAATAACACTTTAAATTGACATGTAATCATACAACAGACAATTAACAGACATTTCATCAACTATTGCGTCTTTGGCTAGCGTCAGTGCAGTAGCACACCTTTAATTAGGCATATTGCACCTGTCATACCGTTCTTTCACTGGGTTGCCAGCTGTACACAGCTCAGAGGAGGCTTGGTCATAGGAGGATGGGGGGGGCACATAGGAGGATGGGGGGGCACTCAAGAGGCAAAGCAAAGGAAGAAGCAGCACAGAAACGTGAAGAGTGAAACGTTGCTCAGAAAGTCTGCTGGGGAGAGGTGTGTAGATTAAAACTCACATCTATGAACTGTAGTGTCACGTGGGTTATACCAACACACCTCTGGTTTGTTACAAAGATAGCTAAGTGTTCCTGAGGATGTTACCGTTGATCCGTGTGCTTTCTGTGAAGAACACCCGTGGCTATGATGTATATGCTATGACGTAGGTATTAAAACACCAGGAAAGTCTCGATTGCATTTACTGCAGTGCATGGGGCCTCTTCTCTCTTGAAGGCCTGTGTTCAGAAGTGCCAATCAAAACATTAAAAACATTGTTGAGAGGGCTGAGCTGTGAGTTGTCGATACGCCAGAAACAGGCTGTATTGTAGCGTAACACTGTGGACAGATTCTATATCAATATGTAGTGCATTCGTCTGTACCATCGTCCCCGACACAAAGGACAGCCCAAAAATCGTGGTCGGGAAAGTAATGGTAAATGTGTTAAAAGAAGCAGTGAACGTTGTCCCGACTACTACTATAGCCTGACGAGAGCTGCTACACTTACCCAGAGTACGGAAACGGCAGCCTGGAAACGCGACACAAAAGGAAAGCAAATGGATCATAGCGTGTTTTCCAAAAAGCTTCAATTCTAGAGGTCTAACTTGGAGTGAAGTGTAAGTGTGTGTGTACAGTATGCATGTCTTTCTCTCTGAATCGTCTTCTTCCAGGCCATCCTGAGGGTATACGAGACATCTGGCTCTAACGGAGGAGTCAAGGTCATCCCCAAAGTGTCATTGTTTAATTGGTGTATCAACATATAAATAATCCATTAACAATAACTTAGTAAAGGAGAAAGGCACAATTGTTGGGTGGAAAACAAGAGATAAAACGCAAAGACTATTCTATTCTTTACTACCCCCCCCCCCCCCCCCCATTTCCTTTCTCTTGCCTTTTTCCTTTATCTCTATTATACATTGTAAAGACCAGTTTCCATTATAAATCAATTATAAAAACACATTTCTCATCACCAAAATGCTTTGGTTTACGCTTCCATTTGGGCTCCTCCGTGATATTTACATCAAACAACGATTTAGAGATCTATGGCACTGCACAGACCAAATGTACTCCACATTCTGGCCAGTATGCTCTGGGTCAAAAGGTCACACACGCACATGACTTTTCTGCTAATATCCCTTCGGATGGAAAACCTCAAGAGCATTGTGTCCGAGTCGACAAAAGTTTGAAAAAAAATAACTCTTCATTATGACCTTCTCTACCAAACTCCCTTCTCCTCGATAGCTCAAAACAAACCTAGCCTCTACATACCATCAGCCATCTACGTCATTTCCACTATAACAAAAGCCTCTGCCCCCAAACAGTTAAGAGTAGTATCAGAGAGGGTGCAACGTCTACATTACTGAACAGAGAAAATATTGTGAAAAAAGAATGACGGAAAGAAAAAGGAGACCCGATACACCCTCATTGACTGCTTGTTCATGTCCCCAAATTAAGCAGAAGTAGTGCAGGAAAATGCACCAAAACATTGTTATTCCTTGGCTTCATATAATAAAATCGTAATATTCAAATAACAAGCATTAATCCCCAAAATATATAAAACATAAATATCAATTAATTCAATCGCTTGACTTTCTCTTAATTGGAAGCACATGCCCGTTCCTGTAGCGAGAGCTGGCATTTGATTGGCTTAGGCAGAGAAGGGTCTGCGGTGGTGATTGGTGAATAGGAGCGTATTCCAGGAAGGACTTCCTTGGCGTGGTCAGATGATCAGCCATGTCTATCATCTTGAGTTCAGTCGAGGGGCAGTCTGAAATAGTTCAGGGAAGACATCAGAGGTAACCATTACAAAGAAGTTAACTTCACTTTAACTCAATAATTGATTGGTTCTCTTTACAATGTAAACGTGCAGAACAAAATGGTGTCTACCAGAGATACACCTACAATGAAAATCAATGTACAGTTTAACAGGGGGCGTTAAACAAAACAATCGTGTCCTGTAACGTCACACAACAACAACCAGCTTTAAAAAGTCAAGTACAGTCAGCTGATATAAATTAGAGTGCAGGACTCCAATAATTAATCAACTCTGACTCTAATCATGCAGTATTGATGTTTCCACCTACTGTATTAGTCCTGTAGGGGAGGACTGATGCTTTATATCCCTCCGTTATTCCGACTCACCACTGAGAGGTGGCCATTCTTCGCCTTGGCAACCAGCAGCTCAGAACCAGAGGTGAAGTCTATGATCCCTTCCTTACCTTGGCCCATCGTGAAAGTTATACTGGGAGAGAGAAAGAAGAGACGCAGTTCATTTACAGTCAAAACATATTTTTCTAACAAATGAAACTAATCGGATTGCAGATGGTGATGGTGTCTATGAATTCAAGTCCTGTCAGCTGGTGGTAGAATTCCATGCAAGCAATTTAACCCCAGAATGTCAATTGTGCATAGTTTATATTAATATTAACGTAGACCTGTTTTTCGATGCCGCTGAATAACACAGGACATGGCTTATCTAGTTCCAGGTCTCAGTATCTACAAATAGACTTATCCAAATAAAGTGATACCTACACCACAAACAGAATGACACGCCATCAAATCCACCATCCGACCACGGCCCGCTTCAGTGCAACAACTCACCTTCCCTGGTTGATGTTGATGCTGTTGACCTTGTCGGCACAAATGGCCACTTTGGTCAGGGTCTCGATGATGTGGTCACTCTGAAGCACCACATCTCCCTACAGACCAGAGGAGACCGGAGAGGAGTTACATCTTCACTTACTAGCCCGTCCCAGATCTGTTTGCGTTTGGCGTGACAATGACATTAGGTGTTGGCAAGACAGCACAAACTGACCTGGGATCAGGCTACTTCACTGCTACACCTAACAGAGGCTTCGGTTAAGTACGTAATAGCCGGTGTGTCATGGGGTTATGGCCATGGGGTTAGGACCATGTTATGACTGTGTAAGACAGCGCTGAGGTCAGCCTCACCTTCTGTTTTTTGTCTTCAGTGGGCACGTGCAGTACGAAGACACCGTCACTGAGAGAACTGACTGAGATACCTAAGGCCGGACAGACAGACAGAGAGAAATGGTCATTGGGAGAACTATGAGCATCACTCAGACCAATTCAGAGTGGCGTCTGTAAGGACCCCAGACAACAGTAACCCGGGGCTTGGGTCCATTCCGTTTCCAGTCAATCAACTTAGGAAGTAAACAGAAATTTCAATTGAAACGGCATTTGACCACCAACCCATCCTCGACCCTGAACCATGTGACCACTGACCTTTGAGGGCGGCGTAGTCGATGCGCTGCTTGAGCTTGGCCTCCTCCACGATGACGGCACAGTTGGAGGTGAGCAGCAGCTGCCTTGGTCGAGCCTTGTAGCCCTTCCTGTCGTACTTGGTCACTGGGACTGCATACTGAGGAGTGGGAGGGGGACATTATTAGTCTTGTAGCCCTTCCTGCCGTACTTGGTCACTGGGACTGCATACTGAGGAGTGGGACATTATTAGTCTTGTAGCCCTTCCTGTCGTACTTGGTCACTGGGACTGCATACTGAGGAGTGGGAGGGGGACATTATTAGTCTTGTAGCCCTTCCTGTCGTAATTGGTCACTGGGACTGCATACTGAGGAGTGGGAGGGGGACATTATTAGTCTTGTAGCCCTTCCTGTCGTACTTGGTCACTGGGACTGCATACTGAGGAGTGGGAGGGGGACATTATTAGTCTTGTAGCCCTTCCTGTCGTACTTGGTCACTGGGACTGCATACTGAGGAGTGGGAGGGGGACATTATTAGTCTTGTAGCCCTTCCTGTCGTACTTGGTCACTGGGACTGCATACTGAGGAGTGGGAGGGGGACATTATTAGTCTTGTAGCCCTTCCTGTCATACTTGGTCACTGGGACTGCATACTGAGGAGTGGGAGGGGGACATTATTAGTCTTGTAGCCCTTCCTGTCGTACTTGGTCACTGGGACTGCATACTGAGGAGTGGGACATTATTGGTGGGGGAGGGGGTTTGTATTTCATTGGACAAGAGGAAAGACTGTGGGAAAGATCGAGGGTGTGTCACAAAGGCAGTGGGCTGGTTTCAAACGTTTGAGCTGCAGGGAGCAGCATTAACCACTAGGCTGGAGCAGCACTAACCACTAGGCTGGAGCAGCACTAACCACTAGGCTGGAGCAGCACTAACCACTAGGCTGGAGCAGCACTAACCACTAGGCTGGAGCAGCACTAACCACTAGGCTGGAGCAGCACTAACCACTAGGCTGGAGCAGCACTAACCACTAGGCTGGAGCAGCATTAACCACTAGGCTGGAGCAGCATTAACCACTAGGCTGGAGCAGCATTAACCACTAGGCTGGAGCAGCATTAACCACTAGGCTGGAGCAGCATTAACCACTAGGCTGGAGCAGCATTAACCACTAGGCTGGAGCAGCATTAACCACTAGGCTGGACCAGCCATGCCACAGACACGATCAGGGTTAAGAATCAGTAACACATGAATATACTGTACTGAGTATATATTAAAAAGACAAGTATGCAACCCTACATAAATCCAAAGTAGAGAATCGAATGGGCATATAAACACACTAGTACTGTACTGACCTTCATCTTCTCACTGCCAAGTGACTGCAACACCTTGGGGTTAATCTCCTCTCCATCTGAGGAGAGAGAGGCACAGGACGAATGTTAGGTGTGTGTGTGTGTGTATATATACACGTGAACGCAAGCGTGTTTATCAAGGCACTTACTGAGTCTTGTGCCCATAAAGAGCTTTGGGACACTTTGGGGGTAGTTGTCCTTCTTGTTTTTGAAGATCTCACTGGCCACCAATTTCTGCTCCAACTTCATTGACAGACAGAGAGCGAACGGACAAACAGTTTGGAGAGAAGTTATATTGGTGAAGTAGAAGGCCAACATCTGAAGTTCTGAACTCGTATTGGTGAAGAGCTATGAACACACACATTCATTTGTAAGGACATACAAAATGTACCACTATACTCAATAATAGGCTATATACCTGGTGTTTCCACTCTGGGTTGATCCTCTTGCAGTAGCCCCACACCATGTTCTGCATGTACAGTTTACGGAGCTGCTCCGACGCCTATTGGATGGAGAAGGACTCGTCACGTGCCATTTTAACAACTCAAAAATGTGTCATCAAGAAAAATGCCTCAATTCAGACAGAGCTGTTTCAATGTCACCTACATCAATGGTTGCAAAATGTTACTAAATGATTCCATAGGTGTCATTTCATAGTTTTGATGTCTTCACTATTATTGTACAATGTAGAAAATAGTCAAAAATAAAGAAAAACTCTGGAATGAGTATGTGAGTTCAAACTTTTGACTTGTACTGTGTACATATCACATGAATACACATTAGACATGGCAAAACGTATAGAATTGCAAGAAAATTTGCTTTAAAACTGCAACATGTTCTCTGCACCGCATGACAACATGTGTAGAATTGAAGGAAATAAGCATTAAACCTGCAACAAGTTCTCTCTGCCAACAAGAGGGGTGACAAGAGGGGTGTGAACAGTTTGTGTCACAAACCGTGCTTGTGCCCAGAGAAACAGACGTGGTGGGTGCGCAATGTTCCCCAATGTTGGACGGGGGGGCCTGAGTGGAAAAAGTCTGGGAACCACTGACCTACATCATAATACTGTTCAAATGTGATTGAGACGGTTTACTGACTAGCTCTGTGTCTCGTGTAAATGTTGCGTTACCTCGATGAGGGCGGTCGGCGCCGTGGGCCAGCTCTTGTCCAGGACCGACTTGGGGAGGTTCCTGCGCAGCTTCATCAGGAAGGAGTAGCGCACATAATCCAGGAAGTACTCATTCTCAGGACAACGCTCATTGTGGCGGTAGATGAAGCCCTTGATGAACCTGAGAAGACACAGACAGAGAGCTTTGTAAAACACTCCGTCAGCAACAAATTGATCAAATAACTTCTACACATCAACGCAACACCGCAAACATCACAGTGGCCCAGAACACGAGTGGATGTCATCTGGGAAAATACAAGTTTCTCCATATGAGTAGAACTCGTAAAAGGAATCCAAGGGAGCCCATTGAGCCCGAGAGCAGTGTCACAAGCTAATGAATATTCATCAATTTTCTTTCACCCTCCTGGTTAAGTTAAACTCGTGCCCAGTAGAGCCCCCCACCTGCGGATGGTGTTGGCGGCCTGCCTCTTGCGCTGTGCCCTCCTACAGGCCAGGATGCCCCTCCACCACGCCTGGACCACAACCGCTGGAGGGGGACACACAATTTACCAATTGACTTATTATTTCACCCGAGTTCATGGAGATCCAGCGGCGAGAGAATCAAGACCCGGGCCCGTCTGTATCAAGCGTCTCATAGTAGCAGTGCTGATCTAGGATCAGGTCCCTTCTGTCCATGCAATCTTATTCATTGTGATAAAAACTGATCCGAAGCCTGCACTCCTACTCTGAGAGGCTTAGTGCAACATCCAACTGAACAAGACAAGAGTGATCGAATAGACATGCACAGTGACTACAGAAGAGCTAAATGCTTGCTGACAAGGGACGTAGAGGTTAAGGGTAGCCCTCCTACCTGATGATCGGAGTTTGCGGTATTTGGTCTTCTGGCTGTAGCCCTTCCAGGATGACTGCAGTTTGCTGGCTGAAGAGAGAAAGAGAGAGAGAGAGAGAGAGAGTGAGAGAGAGATGTTCAGAGGGTTCGGATACTACAGTCCGGAGAGACAGCAGGTGACGGGCCGTCAACTAAGACCATGTGATACGTGACTCTCTCACCGAGGCTGTGTTTCCTCGTTTCCAGCGCGTCCTCTGTGGCGAACAGGGTCTTTGGAAAACGGATGAAGATTTTGGATCTGTAAAAGCAAACGGAGTGCCACTCAGCTGGCAGTCTGCCTTTATACAACACACAGGGGCATTCAGAGCGTGTTCAGCACGGGGAGGGATTTAGTTCAGCCCTGACGAGATAATGGACTTTAGACTTTCCCTGAGAGGAGGCAGAGTTGCAGGATTAGATCAACACAAAGTGGACACTGAACTCGTTGGGGAGATGGGATGTAGATTAACTAATGGGAGATACATGCATGTCACTAGAATTAGCACGTGTGTGTGTGTGTGTGTGTGTGTAACGCCATGACTGTTTTCACTGGGTAAGGGTCTCACCTGCCCAGTTTGTACTCCTCAGGTTTGTAACCCAGGTGTTTGACCAGTGTGGAGACTCCGTCTGCCAGCTTGCCCTGCCAGCTAGGCCAGGTCTCCGGGCACAGGGACTTATACCTGCCAGGGACGGACAAAAACAACACACACTGGTATATTATATGCAAAATATTACATTTAGGTTATTTCACTAACTTTGAAGAGTTGTGGAGATTCGTCAATCCCTTGCAGGTGTATTAATTTGCTAACATAATTATTTCATCTGCCATTGAGTGAACCTATAATGCCAGTGAACTACATTCAAGCCTGATAGAGGCAGGACTAGCTCCGGGCCAGGCAGGTCTAGCTCCGGGCCAGGCAGGACTAGCTCCGGGCCAGGCAGGACTAGCTCCGAGACATAGTCACCTCTGGAGGAAGGTCTCATAGTGGCGGCGGTAGGCGAAGCCAGCTCTCCTCACGCGGAGGTTCTCCATCAGACCCAGGTACTTCACCTGATGCCTGATGAGAACATCGTCGAACCGTCCTGAGAGAGGTGAGAGAGAGAGAGAGAGAGGTGAGAGATGAGAGAGAGAGGTGAGAGATGAGAGAGAGAGTGAGAGAGAGAGAGGAGAGGTGAGAGGTGAGAGAGAGAGGTGAGAGAGAGAGGTGAGAGAGAGAGGTGAGAGAGAGAGGTGAGAGAGAGAGGTGAGAGAGAGAGGTGAGAGAGGGTGAGAGAGAGAGGTGAGAGAGAGAGGTGAGAGAGAGAGGTGAGAGAGAGAGAGGTGAGAGAGAGAGAGGTGAGAGGTGAGAGGTGAGAGAGGTGAGAGATGAGAGGTGAGAGATGAGAGATGAGAGGTGAGAGGGACCACATTAGCCTAAGTTACAGTAGTATATAACTGGTGAGATTGTTATTGACATTTTCCATTTTTGCTTCTGTTGAATGGTTTGTTGTTACAGTTGTTAGCAGTAACGCGTGACGCTTATTCAAGCAAAACATAGAAAAACACAATTGCTCCGACTTAGTCCCAGAAAAGCAGACAACGGACAATAAGGAGGGTAGGCGTGAGAAGAGAAAGAGCAACAGTAGGAAAGACACAGAAGGCCATCTATTGACAAAGGCCAGCTCGATATACTGAGCAACGCAGTCTGAAGCACAGTGGTGCCATTGATGTCACTGAACACAATCAAAACACAAGGTCAGATTTAAGAAACGTAGACACAAAAACAGACAAGATATTATTTGAAAAAGTTATATTGAGCTGGCCCAGAAAACCTATGTGTGGTAGCAGATGGCATAGTTAACGGCTGAGAGACCATTTCACAGTTTTAAAGCTAGTTCCCGGCAATTCTACATATTTTGTCAAGGGGCTGAGAGAAAAACTGCAGTTTCAAAGCTCATTTCCAGCAATGGCTTATGCAATCGGAATTACTTAACATAACAAAATCAAACGGGGGCCCCGAGCTATTTTTAGAATTTTTGATTCTGTCTAGTTTTTATTTTGGTGACTGTTAGTTCTCAGAGATGATCTTATTTAAAAAATATATTAAGACATCTTTTATATCTGGTTTAAGTCATTTCAGTTTACACTGAAAGAGTTTTTACCATCCTGAAAAATTAATGAACATGTATACATGCAGCGGTGCGCCACCACTAAATGCATATAGGTGAAACACTGTATTCATTAGGCACCAAACGGAAGCAAATGTACTGGAACAAGGAGGGACTACCATGACCAAATCAGAAAAGCTCATTTTAGTTCTCCGTTGAACGTTTTGAAACATATTGCTCCGGTGTGCCCGAATGAATACGACCCTGTTGCGAGCAACGCATCGGTTTCCTTCCTACCTGCTTGCTTGGCATCGTTGGGCTTGATGCAGCGCACGTACGACGGCTCCTTGGACATCAGGATCTCCATTAACTTGGCCAGGCTGGTCTTGAACTGGGTCGCTGCCTGGAGGCAGAGACAGGCACAAAGAAAAGAGAGAGAAAGAGAGTGAGCACCGAGCGAGGGGTGTAGAGAGGAGAGATGCAGGAAGAGGAGAGGAGCAGAAAGGACGGCTGCTGGCTGGACCGAGGCCGAGACTGGACAGAACACAGGTCCCAGTGTGAAGTGACAGGGTTGGGGGCAGTGACAGGGTTGGGGGTAGGGACGGAGAGAGAGAGAGGGCGTCTCGTCAACAATGAACACAATCAAGTCAACGGACTCGACACCAACGACCCACGACCAATGGGCTTCCACTGTGTGTGTGTGTGTGTGTGTGTGTGTGTGTGTGTGTGTGTGTGTGTGTGGAGGGCAACAGAGTGTCAGGGCATTCCTCAGTGTGTGAGCGGGGAGCAGAGATTCCCCTGTCACTCACTACACCCTTCAGTGTGGAGGGAGGAAGATCCACAGAGCATAAACAAGAGGCTGTTTGTAAGTGTGTATGAGACAGGACGTGTATATATATATATATATATATATATATATATATATGAGTATATATATATATATATATATTGTGCATCAGTGTATGCTTTGGGGTACATTGCAGACACGCATGTATTGGTGCGTGCCCATGGGCGTACCTATGACCTTTGCCCTCTGAGTGGTACTACAGGGTAATGGCTGTTCTCACCGTCTCAGGTCTCTTGCTGTCCTTCAGCTCCGCCCGGTCAAAGCACTGGGTCAGAATCTTATTATCAGACATACACATGACCTGTGGATGGACAACGCACAGAGAATGAGTACAGCTCACTACGACTAGAACTGCCACACTGTTCTACACACACACACAGGGATAGAACACAATCTCAGAGTCTGGTCTATTCTCCTATCATATCATCCATCTACTATCTTAATCCTTTCCCCCTTTGGCCTGAATTCTCCCGCTCACCTCTTTCAAGTTCCTGAAGAGGAGGTCATTGTTCTTGTCCAGGAAGCCTAGAGGGGGAAGAGAGAGAGGAAGAGCACATGAACTCCGAGTAAGGTTGGGGGAAAGAATGATTACACACACAGTGACAGACCACTACAGAACATCCTTCCTTTCCCTCTGGTCTTCTCCCTCTCCCTTCCCCCTAACAATTGACGCTGCTGCTGCGCCACACACACACACCGTTGACGTTGTAGTTGACCTCTCCAGCGTAGTGCAGCAGTCTGAACTCCTCTCGGCCCATCACCTTCCGGGTCTTTCCATCGGCCAGCTTGTGACTACGAGGAACACACAAACAACAGGTGACCATTTGTCAGGGCACACCATAGACACCGTAGCAAAACATTTTGCAACGGAAAAAGAAAACAAGCTTTTCTTTTTAAAACACTTTCAGGTAATCCCTCCCGGTTTCAACCGGTTTTCTTCCATTTGGTACCGAATGAACACGACTTATGTTTACAACGGACTAATGGGAGGAGTTCTCCTTTAACTCGTGTGCATTTTGTTCCCAACAGATATTTAGTTTTTAATAGTTATGCACTACTGAAGACCAAGCATTACAACATTGTTGATTCATGTAGTGTCTACGGGCTTCTGTGTCCTGACGAAGTCAACTGACCGCCAGCTCTCACGACGTCTCCTGTTGCTCTGTTAGCAGAGGGAGGTTTGGACGCGTGCGCTTGTATGGGCGTAGACTCACGTTGTCAAGTGGGCGTGGCCTCCCACAGTATTCTCCAACTTCTCCAGGAAGGTGATGTCACTGGCGTCCCCTGGCCTCAGGCACTCCTCGTCCTGAGAGAGAGAGAAAGAGAATGAGGGAGAGAAAGAGAATGAAAGAGAGAATGAAAATGAAAGAGAGAAAGAGGGAGAATGAAAGAGAAATACATTAGATGGACAGTTGACTGTGACAGCAGGACATACCAGACACAGAGGGGCCAAGAGGCGAGAGAAAGGTGAAAGGTCAACTTGAAAAGGGTTACGTTAAAGCTTGAAACGGATTCTCACCAGAATGGAGATGATGCCTTTGAACTTCTCCTCCACCAGATCACAGATGATCTTGTTGTTGAAGTACTGCACAGGCTCCCACTGTGAGACAGCAAGGAACACAACGGCATCTAAAAATGGCTTGTTTAGGAGACCGAACTGTCCGACATGTTAACGGTTGGGAAACAAAACATTTACAGAATGCTGAGAATCCGGGACAAGGAGGACATTCTGAACCCACACGCTATGCATATGTTCAAACAAACCTTCATGGCTGTTTGCTGCCGCACACACACACACACAGTTCACAGCCACTTTATTAACAGGTGTACCACCACATTATCATCATCATCAAACACAGCCCACATTACACGTTGTACAATAACGCCCCCTTTGATGAATGACTGCCTGGGTATGAATCGCTCTCCCACGGCCCTCTGCACTCAGCTCCCTCATGGGCCCGTATTCACAAAGCGTCTCAGTAAGAGTGCTGGTGTATGATCAGCCCCCCCCCCTTTTCATATAATCTCAGTCATTATGATCTAAAAGCCTAAACTGATCAGCAGCACTCCTGTTGTGAGACGTGGAGCGGGCAACCAATCCCCGTGTAGACAGTCATACAGAGCCGACAGGGAGAAGGTGGAAGGAGAGGGGGAGTGGTAAAGGGAGAAGGTGGAAGGAGAGGGGGAGTGGTAAAGGGAGAAGGTGGAAGGAGAGGGGGAGTGGTAAAGGGAGAAGGTGGAAGGAGAAGGGGAGTGGTAAAGGGAGAAGGTGGAAGGAGAGGGAGAAGGGGAGTGGTAAAGGGAGAAGGTTGAAGGAGAGGGAGAAGGGGAGTGGTAAAGGGAGAAGGTGGAAGGAGAGGGAGAGGTAAAGGGAGAAGGTGGAAGGAGAGGGAGAGGTAAAGGGAGAAGGTGGAAGGAGAGGGGAGAGGTAAAGGGAGAAGGTGGAAGGAGAGGGAGAGGTAAAGGGAGAAGGTGGAAGGAGAGGGAGAGGTAAAGGGAGAAGGTGGAAGGAGAGGGAGGGGAGTGGTAAAGGGAGAAGGTGGAAGGAGAGGTAAAGGGAGAAGGTGGAAGGAGAGGGAGAGTGATAAAGGGAGAAGGTGGAAGGAGAGGGGAGTGGTAAAGGGAGAAGGTGGAAGGAGAGGGGGAGTGGTAAAGGGAGAAGGTGGAAGGAGAGGGGGAGTGGTAAAGGGAGAAGGTGGAAGGAGAGGGAGAAGGGGAGTGGTAAAGGGAGAAGGTGGAAGGAGAGGGGAGAGTGGTAAAGGGAGAGGTGGAAGGGAGGGAAGGTGGAAGGAGAGGGAGAGTGGTAAAGGGAGAAGGTGGAAGGAGAGGGAGAAGGGGAGTGGTAAAGGGAGAAGGTGGAAGGAGAGGGAGAGGGGTAGTGGTAAAGGGAGAAGGTGGAAGGAGAGGGAGAGGGGGAGTGGTAAAGGGAGAAGGTGGAAGGAGAGGGAGAGAGGGGAGTGGTAAAGGGAGAAGGTGGAAGGAGAGGGAGTGAGACAAGAGGGGGAGTGGTAAAGGGAGAAGGTGGAAGGAGAGGGAGAGTGGTAAAGGGAGAAGGTGGAAGGAGAGGGACGAGACAGAAGGGAGAGGGGGAGTGGTAAAGGGAGGAGGTGGAGGTGGAAGGAGAGGGACGACAGAAGAGAGGGGGAGTGGTAAAGGGAGAAGGTGGAAGGAGAGACAGAAGAGAGGGGAGGGGTAAAGGGAGAAGGTGGAAGGAGAGGGACAAGACAGAAGAGAGGGGGAGGGGGAGTGGTAAAGGGAGAAGGAAAAGATAGAGGAGTGCAGTAGAGGGAAGGGAAGGTCCCTCCGAGACGTAGGGTTGAGAGGGGAGGGGATGGAGATCGAGACGGCCTGGTAGGAGAAAGAGAGAGCAGTCTCACCGTGATTCCCTCCGCTTCGTACTCATCCTGCTCGGACTTGAGGGTGAGCTCGATGAAGAGCTGCTGCAGCTTCTCGTTGCAGTAGTTAATGCAGAATTGCTCAAAACTGCGACACAAACACACCATTACAGGTGAACCGTTAGACGACGGTAAATGGTAAAACACTGTCGAAAATACACCGGATGATGGGAAAATGAGTTCTATATTCCTCTGGTACCTGTTGTGCTGGAAGACTTCAAAACCATAGATATCCAGCAGGCCAATGACTGAAGCGTTTTTATAGGTCTCATCCTAGAAGAAGAAATGACAGCTTTCATGAAGGAGCAATTCGTAAACTTCTCAGCGACAGAGTCATCCAACAGACTCCGAATAAAACGAGTAGCTCGTCATTGGTTAACGTGCATACCTAAACCCGGCACGGTAAGCACCGCCGAAATGACAAACTCACAGCAGACATGGACTAGACGCATTACGGCTAGAGAGAACCTCACAGCTCAAATATGCACTGACCTAATCCCCATCAGACAACAGCCTGTACAGAAACACAGTACTACAACACATCCACAAGGGGGAGCCCTACCTCCACGGTCTATGAAATGGCCAGCCAATAGGTCAAAAGTGCAGGCTGACAGGAGGGTGAGAAGACTAGGGTAGATTTAGGGATATCAGGCCAACAGGGGGGGGGGGGGGGGGGTCAGCGGTGAATGGGGCGTTAGTTCATGTGTGTGTGTGTTACCTTGTAAGCCAGGGAGACGTTGATCTTGTTGACCAGCCAGGTGAAGGTGCGGCCGTACACGGCCTTAGACAGGGCGTCCCGGGCCGACGACGCCTGCTCCAGGTTCAGAGGGCTCTTCAGCTGGAGGACACACACACACATAGATCAGACATGGACACACACACATAGATCAGACATGGACACACACACAGATCAGACATGGACACACACACAGATCAGACATGGACACACACACAGATCAGACATGGACACACACACAGATCAGACATGGACACACACACAGATCAGACATGGACACACACACAGATCAGACATGGACACACACACAGATCAGACATGGACACACACACAGATCAGACATGGACACACACACAGATCAGACATGGACACACACACAGATCAGACATGGACACACACACAGATCAGACATGGACACACACACAGATCAGACATGGACACACACACAGATCAGACATGGACACACACACAGATCAGACATGGACACACACAGATCAGACATGGACACACACAGATCAGACATGGACACACACAGATCAGACATGGACACACACAGATCAGACATGGACACACACACACAGAACAATGGAAACAGTCCTTTGTATGCCGTTATATATGGTGACTATAGAACGTCTCTCACCGGGCTGCATATAAAAGAGCACTGACGCAGAGAAGGTTCCAGCCTACCTCTTCCCCTTTGGCGATGATCGTCTTGTGTGTGAGCGCTTCTTTCAGGACCAAGCCATCCACACTGAGTAACTGCAAAACGTCAACAGCAAAAACATCAACACGACACCAGCGTCAATGTTATCCATCCTACTGAGACAATGAGCAGTGGAAGTACAGAGCCAGGGGAAGAGAGTAACGACACGGTACATGATTGACTGAGTGTAGTAGGAGTAGTGTTTCCATGGGTACACTGTAGTAAGTGGGGGGGGGGTCATACCCTCGCCAGGTATTTGATCTGTGTGTCTGTAGTGATGTAGGCATTGCCGCTGTCTTCTCCTCCATACTGAATGTTGCCCAAGTGAAGAACACTGGCAATAATGTTTAACAGCTCCTAGGGAGAGAGAGAAAGAGAGAGAACGAGAGAGAGAAAGAGAGAGAGCCATGTGAAGATTAGACATGATAAGATAACACATTTTATTGCGATGTGCTAAAAGACAACGCTATCTTGATGGCTGAACGTATTAAACTATATTTCATAAAGCCTAATCTAACTAAAAGGGGGCCAACCATCCTCCCCCCACATGCAAGCATATAGTGAAGGTGGCCTGTGTGTGTGTGTGTGTGTGTGTGTGTGTCAGTACTGTATACGATAGATAACCACCTGCTCTCCCCCCCTTTCCCTTTCTGAACTGATACACACGGAGCTCTGGCCACAAGCCCAGACTACAGTCATGAAAGTGCAAGAGACACTCGCACAAAGCACAAAATCAGCTCTTTCACCACGACCACGCCCTCTCTTTATCCCCTGTAAGATAAGATCCCTTCATTGGTCAATACAGACAGTCACACAACCGCAGCACAAAAGGTGCAGAAGCACAGACGTGATTGGTCAGAGTCAAAGGGTACCAGTACTCAGTAGTAGTATTCGAGGCAGCGCACCTCAGTGGCTGACGTCACGTCTGAGTGTGACAACAAACAGGTTCTTACCTCCACCTCGTCCTCGCTGAAGCCGATGACAGACAGGGCCTTCCTCACCACCTTCCAGTCGCTGCGGTCGTTGATGGAGCTCACCTTGGGACAGTTCCCCTGAGACCCAAAAACACCACATGGTTACATCAAAACCTCCCTCGACCAAAGGCAGCCGACCGCTGAAATCGGTGTTGGTAAACAGGGAGACAGGCGCTCGTGTTCGTCAGGCGAGTGCAAAACAAAGTTCGATCAAAAACATCCACCAAGGTGAAGAGATTTACACATGTTTTTTTGAGATATGGGCAGTTTGATGTTTTGCATGGTTTCTCTCCACAGGCTGTACACATGTATGCATACTAAATTGTAGATTCAACACACACACACACACACGTTTATTGGCTGACTAAATCGGTGCGGGCACGCGCGCGCGTCCGCACCGATTTAGTCAGCCAATAAACGTGTGTGTGTGTGTGTGTGTTTTTGCAGAAGTCTTGTAGGTCTCAGTGGGGGAGGGATAGACAACTCCTTCACCTGAGAGCGTCTCTATAGCAGCACTAACAACACACTGGGTCCATTAAACAGGCTCCCACTGGGCTAGAGACAGCACACGGTAGAGAGAACGTCAGTGAGAGAGAGATGGATGGACGAGAGAGAGAGAGAAGGCAGGGATAACTGCAGCTACAGACACACCTCACCTGCCCTAAAGGAGAGACTCGGGGATAAATCTCAAATCCCACACGATTGCATGACTTTTGACCTGAGCCCCAAACAGCTGGACAGACTCTGGTCCAAAAGTGAACCGTGTCCCATTCCAGACCCAACCATAGAGCGAAGCTCTGGTATCCCCCACCTTGACGAGGTACTGGTACTGCTGGGGGTTCCTCTCCAGGCCTAGGCGCCGCAGCAGGTCCTCCTCACCCCCCTCAATCAGCTGGTAGAAGATGTGGAAGTTCCTCTCTCCGTGGTTCTGGTGCACCACCCGTGACTTCTCCAGCAGGTAGTTGAGGATGTGGCCCCCTACCGGTGCACCCTGCCGCCGGGAGAGAGGGAACCGGGGAACGGGGGAGGAGGAGAGGTGAGGCAGGGATACTGAGACAGACACAGAGCCACATGCAGGTGTACACGCCCCCAGGAAACGAACGAGCCCCGTGGACAGTACAGTAACGTAGGAGTGGAAAAATAAAAACATATTGTACAAGTTCATATGGAAGGACTGGCAGTGGATATGTACTGCTATCCCCCTTACCGGAACATACTCGGTCATTGTGTGTGTGTGCGCGCGTGTGTGTGTTTGTGACCACTCACCTTGAAGTCAAACTGGATGTCCATGTATTTGCCGAAGCGGCTGGAGTTGTCGTTGCGCAACGTTTTGGCGTTTCCAAAAGCCTGGGATCACACACATAGGGAGGAAGAGAGGGAGGAAGAGGGGGAGGAAGAGCGGGAGGAAGAGAGGGAGGCAGAGAGGTGTTAATGTGGGGTCAGACAGTCAGGTGTGTTGTGCTATGGCTGAGACACGGGGCTAGATTACAGGGCAGGCAGTCTGTCTGTCTGTCTGTCTGTCTGTCTGTACTGCTCTGCTGTGATCTTTACACATCTTCTCCCAATCTGTACTCCACTAGCCCAGCCAACACACCTCAACACAGTACACTACATGAGTAGAGACCCCCCCCTCACACTCCAGGAGAGGCCGCATATACACACACACACACAGAGAAATATAACATCCTGTTTTACACTGGACCAAGCCAGGCACATGCAGGGGATGACGTGGAACCCCCCCCCCCCCGGCGGTCACCTCTAGGACAGGGTTGGACTGCAGCAGGCGGTCCTTGACAGTCTCCACCTGGTCGCTGGCGGGACAGGTCACGGCGTAGTACTGCAGGATCTTCTTTGAGGCCTCCGTCTTGCCGGCACCGCTCTCCCCCGAGATGAGGATGCACTGGTCCTTACGCTCCGTCCGCATGGACCGGTACGAGTTGTCAGACACCGCGTAGCTGGAAGGAAGGCAGGAAGGAAGGAAGTAAGGGAAATAGAAAGAGAGCGAGAGCGAATGAGTCAGTCAAGTCCTGTGGAGGAGGAAGAACTGTGCAGATACAAAAAGTTTGGGTTCGTTTGAAATTATTTTGCCTATATATTGTTTTTATTGTCCTCACAATTTCACCGGGTCAAATTCCTGGTCCATGCAAATGTACTTGGTGAATAAAGATGATTCTACCCTTTTAAATAAGATCCCGTTTGGTAGGTGTGGTGGTCACACAGTAAAGTGAGCTACGACAGTCCTGTTCCAACAGGCTCCATGTAATATCAGAGGGGCGCCATGTTTATTCAGCCCGTTTTGCCCACACGACAGGGGTGTGGGATTCAGAGGGGTGGGGTTAAACGTGGAAGACACATTTCGGATGAGTGCATTCAGTTGTGCAACTGACTAGCTATCCCCCCTTTCCCCTTCCCTTGAAACATAGAATTGAGATAACGTTAGCGCCAATGTCAACCCCTCGAGAAAGACCCCTATCAGTCACCACCCGAAAGCCCCGGGAGAGGGTGGTTGAGAGTGGGGGGGGGAGGCAGGCCTGGGGCAGGGAAATCTCCTCCTAGGAGGAACACCCCTCTGGTACCACCTTGCACCATCAACCCAGCCTTCCTCCCTTCAACCTGTCGCCAATTCATCTCTGCCCCCCTCAGACAGACAGAAAATATTTGGCTACATGGTTGAGTAGAACGGGGGAAACACAGAGTGGAGGAGCAGTGAAGCCGGGAACATGGAGGACTCTCCAATAATACAGTCCATTGTTGGTCCGTAGTCAGAGAGGAGGAGGAACCGGCCAGGAATTAACCTCTTCGCCTAGCAACTCAAAACAAACACAGGCTCAAGCACACTCTGAAAACCTCTCCGTTACATACCTGTTAGTCCACGACTGAGGCAACTGGGATGGGAGGAGGAGGAGGGGGAAGAGGGAGAGGTGGTGGGTTGGGGTACCCGGGTTCAGGTTACTCACACGTGGGGAGAGACCTCGTAGAAGTTAACGCCTCGGTAGCGCTCCATGTGGTTCTTGGTGTAGATCTCCAGATCCTTGTAGGGGTTCACCGACACCAGGACTGAGCCGATGTATGTCTGAGAGAGAGACAGAGACAGAGAGAGAGAGACAGAGAGACAGAGAGACAGAGAGACAGAGAGACAGAGAGACAGAGAGAGAGAGACTTCAGGGTGTCTGAGGTGACAACACAGTGGGGGAAACGCTGGGATGCATCTACACAATTTAGATGCATTATTCCAGCAGGCACAAATCCATTAGGTCAGCAACACGTTATGCAACGGAACAGAAAAGAAACAAGCGTTGACCCAGAAGGTGAGAGTAATTGGGGTAGGCGTCTTACATAGATGAGGTTCTCCTTGAAGCGCTTGCGCAGGTTCTCGATGAAGGCCGCCTCGCTGGTGTGGTTCTCCAGCAGGACAAAGTCCTGGACACCCACCCGGTCCCTGGCCGTCAGGGCACTCTCCATGCTGATCCGCACGCCGTCACTCCCCACAGCCTGGAGGGAGGGGAGAGGGAGGAGGTGGTTGGCAAAAGGAAGCTATTCTATGAGGCAAAGAGACATTCTAAGCAGACCCTGGTTAAGTTGAAATCAACGTTGCGCATCCAGCATCTCCCAGTGTGTTCATTTATGCCTGACAAGTAAGCGCTCAGAACAGCCCCGGGAATCTAGCTTACGTACCTCAAGACACACACTATGACACTTTACGCTTCCCAAAAAAAAGGTACCCATTTACACACACATTCAATAACATACACAGACAGAAAGTGATTGTAGAAACTGGAGTTCTGCAGCGTTCCACACCAACGAGCTCTCCTCAGAAAGCAACTCATTTTGTAAGCCTATGAACGCTACAACTAGAAGCGGAGGAAAACCCAACCCTGAAAGAAAAAAGTTACCACTTCGACCAAAGTCTTAAAAAAGGCCCCACCCAATCTAAAATCCCCAGTCTGATAATAAAACGGAGCATTCAAAACACTTCAACTTACATCCTTCAGCTTGTCAATGCGTTCGCCCAGAAACCGGTTTTCTACGATGGAGACGTGAGTTTTACGCACCAGATCGCGAATGTTACCCAAATCCATGACTCACTATCACTATACAGTACCACACAGATCTGTCACCACGCTCTGGACGCATCAACGAGGTAGGGAACGCACCGATGATTATGCCAGCACACACACACACACGGGTCCACACGCAAATGTTTATTGTCCATGTTCATTACCACACACACACACACACACACACACACACACGCGCTACAGAGCAGCTGCATGTGTTGTTGTTGCGTTATTGACACACTAGGGCCTCGGCTCAGGGGATGGAGAGGGGTGCTCCTCCTCCTAATTAAGGGCTAGGTGAGGCAGCTGTGGACAAGACGGCCTGTAGCACAGAGGAGAAAAACAGAGAGAGGGGGGATGAAACGGACAGAACACGCAAGTGTAGCAGAGGAGGGGGGAGACTGGAGAGGAACGTGTGGTGCCAGGAAACGATTCCATTCCTTATCCATCACTGTACCCCCCCAATGTTCCAAAAACAACTCCCTGCTTCACACGGTACCCTACCCTGCTCCCCCTTCCCCCTCATTCTTCTCCCTCATCCCTCCTTCCATCCTCCCTCTCCCTCCTTTATGCAACAGGGTGCTATAACAAGAGATGGCAGAAGAGATGTGAAGTAGAAGTAGAGGTGTGAAGTGAAGTAGTCCCAATAGTTGTCCCAAATAGTGCACTACTTTTGACTAGATCCCATAGAGCTCTGGTTAAAAGTAGTGCACTATGCAGGGAATACGGTGCCAATTGTGACGCAAACCCTGGTCGTGAAGGGCTCTACACAGTCTATGCAAAACGGAGCAGACGGAGGTCCGCTTGCCTTCCATGAATGCAGCCGCACAAATACACGTAGAACTTCATAAGGAGCGAGGCAAACGGACCTCTGTCGGCGCCATTCGCATAGACTGCGTAGAGCCCGTCAGACTTAAATCCTAAGGAAATGCCTGGGCTCGAGGAGACTCAGCACACCAACACTTAATTACAACATCTCATGTCGTTTTGAGTTATGACTTAATGGCGTGCGAGTTGTTCCAGCTACAATCACTAATGTGATCATCCGGTTGCAGGAGAACTGTCCTGCACTGCAGTACATTTGAAGATTAAAAAAAAGACTTCTGAAGTTCGGAATTTCCACTTTGAAAATTCAGACTTGATTTTCCCGTACGAAAGATGCATCAACCCTTGCAAAAATGTCCATGAATTATAATCCACATTTCCTGTTGTTGCAGGTTTATTTTCCTGCCGTAGCAAACTGGCTCAAATTAAGATGCAACATCTGTAATCTTTACAGGGTGATGACTCAAGCTTTCACACCAGCCTCTAACTCTCACTTCATTCACACTGTATCCCTCCGAGGGTCTTCAGGTAGTTTGTGGTCACCACCACCCCTCCATCTCATTTCTCTCCTTCACCACCCCCCCCCCCCCCTTCAAGTCATCGGCCCGTATTCACAGCCCCAGAGTAGGCGGAATGATCTGGAATACTTTCTGACCTTTCAGACCATAACGAATGGTATGGAGAGGGGTGACCCGGTTCTAGATCAGCACTTCCGACTCTATCGTTTCACACAGCCGGAGGAACAAAGTACCTGCAGTTCCTGAGGAAAAAAGTGGTCCGTCTCAGGGCGGTGCTGCGCTGAGAGAAGTCTCTCTCTCCCAGGGTTCGTTGGGCTCGTTAGCAAGAAGCCTGTTATCTGGGCATCTAAATCGCTCCAACAGCCAGGGGAAAGCTATAGTAATATAATTATGGGTTAGCAGGTAGCCTAGTGGTTAGAGCCTTGGGCCAGTAACCGAAAGGTTGCTGGATCGAATCCCCGAGCTGACAAGGTCGTTCGGACCCTGAGCAAGGCAGTTAACCCACTGTTACCCGGGCGCCAAAGATGTGGATGTTGATTAAGGCAGCCCCCCCGCACCTCTCGGATTCAGAGGGGTTGAGTTAAACGCAGAAGACCCATTTCAGTTGAATGTATTCAGTTGTACAACTGTCTAGATATCCCCCTTTCCCTAATGATGCCATGTGTGGACCATTCTACTGATTATATTTCCATGGGAAAACATTTCAAGAAATGATGGAACATTGCCAACATTCTTTTGAACACAGGGAGGGAGTCCTCTCTGACAGGGAGATGATGAGGAACCCCAATTCTCCCAGTTAGTGAGAAGCCTGTTATCTGGCCATGTAATCCAGGGATGGGAAAGTGGGGGGGTGGGGGCCACAAATATACTCATGAGGGGCCGCAGTTGCTCGCGGGTGACTAACAAAATCAATGGGGGCACCCGACTGGTAATTCGACCACGATAACAACTTCAGATTGCTAAATTAGTTTAGCGGCCAGCTATCTAAAACACTTTAGCTGACATGGGATAATTGATTGACTATCAGTAACTGACATTAGAGAAAGACATCTGATGCACCATCAAATGTTGAAATTGCACCTTGTCCACTCTACTATTCGAACTCGCAAAAGTAAGTTGAGACCCAGACTGGGGGCGCTCCAACAGCAAGGGGAAATAGAAATGGAATTACTAGAATGGACTTCCCCATCTAAGTTAATGATGACATGATGGGTGGGTGGACCGTTCTATTGATTCCATTTCTATGGGGAAAGCATTTCAAGAAACGATGGCACAGTGCCAACGTTCTTCTTAACACAGGGAGGGAGTTCTCTCTGACAGGGAGAGGAACCCCTTTTCTCCCGCTTTTGGTTTCCCATTCTCGCAGAGTTCTCCCCCTAACACCACCTCTCTCTCAATTACTTCATTGTTCCTCAAAATGGGGCTTTTTGCAGTTGTGTTTTCCTGCCTCCCCACCCTCTGCCCCTTCCCACCACACGTCTTTGTTGAACACACCAACACCCCTGCGCTCGTTACAGTACTTGCCGCTATAACAGCATGCGGTCACCTTTTCCAAATCCTGTGAGGAAAACAAAGGAGCCGGGAGCCCGACTAGGCCCACTGCTGTGTTCCCTCTCCCTTACACACTCACTCACTCATCTGCACAGAGCAGTGAACGACCGGGTGCGGCTCAGGGGAATGAATGGGTCTGCTGCATAACCATAAAACAATGCTTTGCCCTTTGCAGTGTCCTTTGGTTGCTTAAAAAAAGGTTGAAATTGTGATAGAAACGTCCTCTCACTGCGTTCATTTTCGGCAAACTTAACGTGTGTAAATATTTGTATGAGCGTAAGATTCAACAACAGACAAACTGAACAAGTTCCACAGACATGTGACTAACAGAAATGTAATAATGTGTCCCTGAACAAAGGGGGGTCAAAAGTAACAGTCAGTATCTGGTGTGGCCACCAGCTGCATTAAGTACTGCAGTGCATCTCCTCCTCATGGACTGCACCAGACGTGCCAGTTCTTGCTGTGAGATGTTACCTCGCTCTTCCACCAATGCACCTGCAAGTTCCTGGACATTTCTGGGGGGGAATGGCCCTAGCCCTCACCCTCACCCTCCGATCCAACAGGTCCCAGATGTGGTCAATGGGATTGAGATCCGGGCTCTTCACTGTCTTTCCTGTCTTGCAGGAAATCTTGCACAGAACGAGCAGTATGGCTGGTGGCATTGTCATGCTGGAGGGTCATGTCAGGATCAGTCTGGATGTGTACCAAACTCACTAAAAGTGGCAGTAATAAAGCCTCTCTTGAAAAAGCCAAACCTTGACCCAGAAAATATAAAAAACTATCGGCCTATATCGAATCTTCCATTCCTCTCAAAAATTTTAGAGAAGGCTGTTGCGCAGCAACTCACTGCCTTCCTGAAGACAAACAATGTATACGAAATGCTTCAGTCTGGTTTTAGACCCCATCATAGCACTGAGACGGCACTTGTGAAGGTGGTAAATGACATTTTAATGGCAACGGACCGAGGCTCTGCATCTGTCCTCGTGCTCCTAGACCTTAGTGCTGCTTTTGATACCATCGATCACCACATTCTTTTGGAGAGATTGGAAACCCAAATTGGTCTACACGGACATGTTCTGGCCTGGTTTAGATCTTATCTGTCGGAAAGATATCAGTTTGTCTCTGTGAATGGTTTGTCCTCTGACAAATCAACTGTAAATTTCGGTGTTCCTCAAGGTTCTGTTTTAGGACCACTATTGTTTTCACTATATATTTTACCTCTTGGGGATGTTATTCGAAAACATAATGTAAACTTTCACTGCTATGCGGATGACACACAGCTGTACATTTCAATGAAACATGGTGAAGCCCCAAAATTGCCCTCGCTAGAAGCATGTGTTTCAGACATAAGGAAGTGGATGGCTGCAAACTTTCTACTATTAAACTCGGACAAAACAGAGATGCTTGTTCTAGGTCCCAAGAAACAAAGAGATCTTCTGTTGAATCTGACAATTAATCTTAATGGTTGTACAGTCGTCTCAAATAAAACTGTGAAGGACCTCGGCGTTACTCTGGACCCTGATCTCTCTTTTGAAGAACATATCAAGACCATTTCGAGGACAGCTTTTTTCCATCTACGTAACATTGCAAAAATCAGAAACTTTCTGTCCAAAAATGATGCAGAAAAATTAATCCATGCTTTTGTCACTTCTAGGTTAGACTACTGCAATGCTCTATTTTCCGGCTACCCGGATAAAGCACTAAATAAACTTCAGTTAGTGCTGAATACGGCTGCTAGAATCCTGACTAGAACCAAAAAATTTGATCATATTACTCCAGTGCTAGCCTCTCTACACTGGCTTCCTGTCAAAGCAAGGGCTGATTTCAAGGTTTTACTGCTAACCTACAAAGCATTACATGGGCTTGCTCCTACCTATCTCTCTGATTTGGTCCTGCCGTACATACCTACACGTACGCTACGGTCACAAGACGCAGGCCTCCTAATTGTCCCTAGAATTTCTAAGCAAACAGCTGGAGGCAGGGCTTTCTCCTATAGAGCTCCATTTTTATGGAACGGTCTGCCTACCCATGTCAGAGACGCAAACTCGGTCTCAACCTTTAAGTCTTTACTGAAGACTCATCTCTTCAGTGGGTCATATGATTGAGTGTAGTCTGGCCCAGGAGTGGGAAGGTGAACGGAAAGGCTCTGGAGCAACGAACCGCCCTTGCTGTCTCTGCCTGGCCGATTCCCCTCTTTCCACTGGGATTCTCTGCCTCTACCCTGTTACGGGGCTGAGTCACTGGCTTACTGGGGCTCTCTCATGCCGTCCCTGGGGGGGGTGCGTCACCTGGGTGGGTTGATTCACTGTTGTGGTCGGCCTGTCTGGGTTGGCGCCCCCCTTGGGTTGAGCTGTGGCGGAGATCTTTGTGGGCTATACTCGGCCTTGTCTCAGGATGGTAAGTTGGTGGTTGAAGATATCCCTCTAGTGGTGTGGGGGCTGTGCTTTGGCAAAGTGGGTGGGGTTATATCCTTCCTGTTTGGCCCTGTCCGGGGTGTCCTCGGATGGGGCCACAGTGTCTCCTGACCCCTCCTGTCTCAGCCTCCAGTATTTATGCTGCATTAGTTTATGTGTCGGGGGCTAGGGTCAGTTTGTTATATCTGGAGTACTTCTCCTGTCCTATTCGGTGTCCTGTGTGAATCTAAGTGTGCGTTCTCTAATTCTCTCCTCTCTTTCTTTCTCTCTCTCGGAGGACCTGAGCCCTAGGACCATGCCCCAGGACTACCTGACATGATGACTCCTTGCTGTCCCCAGTCCACCTGGCCATGCTGCTGCTCCAGTTTCAACTGGCCTGGGCCCTAGGACCATGTCCCAGGACTACCTGACATGATGACTCCTTGCTGTCCCCAGTCCACCTGGCCATGCTGCTGCTCCAGTTTCAACTGTTCTGCCTTACTATTATTCAACCATGCTGGTCATTTATGAACATTTGAACATCTTGGCCACGTTCTGTTATAATCTCCACCCGGCACAGCCAGAAGAGGACTGGCCACCCCACATATGCTCTCTCTAATTCTCTCTTTCTTTCTCTCTCTCGGAGGACCTGAGCCCTAGGACCGTGCCCCAGGACTACCTGACATGATGACTCCTTGCTGTCCCCAGTCCACCTGACTGTGCTGCTGCTCCAGTTTCAACTGTTCTGCCTTATTATTATTCGACCATGCTGGTCATTTATGAACATTTGAACATCTTGGTCATGTTCTGTTATAATCTCTACCCGGCACAGCCAGAAGAGGACTGGCCACCCCACATAGCCTGGTTCCTCTCTAGGTTTCTTCCTAGGTTTTGGCCTTTCTAGGGAGTTTTTCCTAGCCACCGTGCTTTTACACCTGCATTGTTTGCTGTTTGGGGTTTTAGGCTGGGTTTCTGTACAGCACTTTGAGATATCAGCTGATGTACGAAGGGCTATATAAATAAATTTGATTTGATTTGATCAGTCTGCAGGAAGGGTACCACATGAGAGAGGAGGATGTCTTCCCTGTAACGCACAGTGTTGAGATTGCATGCAAAGACAAGCTCAGTCCGATGATGCTGTGACACACCGCCCCAGACCTCGACGGACCCTCCACCTCCAAATCGATCCTGCTCCAGAGTACAGGCCTCGGTGTAACGCTCATTCCTTCGACGATAAACGCAAATCCGACCATCACCCCTGGTGAGACAAAACCAGGGGCGGCAGGGTAGCCTAGTGGTTAGAGCGTTGGACTAGTAACCGGAAGGTTGCAAGTTCAAATCCCCGAGCTGACAAGGTACAAATCTGTCGTTCTGCCCCCACTGTTCCTAGGCAGTCATTGAAAATAAGAATTTGTTCATAACTGACTTGCTAGTTAAATAAAAGGTATAAATAAATAAAACACGACTCGTCAGTGAAGAGCACTTTGCTAGATCTGTCTGGCTGTTAGGGTTCATTGAACAAGCATGATAAACAGTGTTTAAACCCTTTACAATGAACATCAGTGAAGTTACTTGGGATTTTAATGAATTATCTTTGGAAGACAGGGTCCTGAAAAGGGGACATTTATTTTTTTGCTGAGTTTATATAAGCCATATGGACCAAGCAGCTAAATGGGTTAATTTGCATTTTCAGCATCTTTAAAGTCTGAGGCATAACAGCTATGACAAACTAACATTACCATCCATTACAGTTACAGTGAGTGACTTGTAAGTGGTTATGTTTCTATTTTGAATCAACTGTAAGTGGTCCTTAGCCATGGTATCCTGTTATATTAACCCATGAATAAAGGCTTCTTTATTTAAAAAAAAAAGGTCACTTCTTGATCATATTTCCTCGGGTAAATGAGCTCAGTGGAAGAGTAAGACTAATGCTGCGTTTATTGTAGACGAGGGAAGCAAAAACATCATACCAGTCGGCATAGCAGCACAAGAAAGCCGGTGATGGCAACAGCAAGCCAGCACGACTGTATCCGTTGCTATGGTGATTTCAGGCAACACTGCAAATCAACATCCGGGAGAAAACAACTACGGAAGACCACAAAAGTTGAAATATTTTTTGACTGAATTCACCGTCGGTCTCGCATTGAAAACAATTACATCCGGTTTGCAGTCTACCTCGTGCCACCTAACCGCAGCATTAGAGTAAGAACAGGGAGGGATTTAGGTCTGTTGGAAAGTGGCCCCCTGTTCTGATTCAGCCAGCGTAACAAATAACACACATGCGTGTAATCTGATCCTACGGACAGCATGGTTAGGCACTCAGAGTTTACCCCTTTGAACACTGCCACTATGAATCAGTTGTCTGACCCTCCTCCGCTCTTTCGTCTTATCAAAAACGGAGGAATGCGGAGAGGGAAAGAGAGCGAGCACAGATGGATAGTTTAGTTGTTTTCACAGACATGGGATCACACACACCGACTACATATTGTGACTCACTACAGAACTGACAGGGGACAGCAGTCGTCTTCCTCAAGGTTGTCGGCTGACTGAAGCTTCTGGGTTTTCCATGACAGCATGTGAGGTCAAAAGTGGCCATTTAGCAAGTTAGCATGGAAGCAAAATGTTGTTTTGTTTTTTTAAACAGTCAAGATATGTATCAAACCACAACACGGTATCCTGCGCACTTTCACTTTTAAAGCGTAACTTTCCGTAACTTTCGGGTGTATTCTATATTTGAACTGCTATTAGTGCATATATCGTGTGTTCTAATGCATGGCTTGTTATAAACGCTTAGAATACATTACAAAGCGGGTATTCATAGGAAGTGTTACTGTAGAAATCTTTCACACGGAAACACACATACTGAGAACCTACTGAAGTGAAATCAATAAGGGTTTATGATGCCAGACTTGGGAAGAGCAGTTTTAAAAAGAGATCTAAGGAGACCAGTATTTGCTATGACAAATCCCCCCCCCCTTAAGGCTTGGAAAAGAGGGGCGTGTGTGAAGGTGTGCACATGCACGTGTGTGTATAGGGGAAAGGACATGTGTGACAATAGCTCGACGTTGGCAGGTGACAACATTCTCCATCTCCCACTCAAAAAATAATAATAATATTCCCCTTAAATTTTTTTTTTTAAAGAACAAGTTCTAAGATTCTTGTCCAGCCCAAAACACAGACCGAATGGTTGGAGGGCATTACAAGAACACCAGTCAACAGGTTCAAATCAATGGCTCCGTTCTCCAACTTTCTCTCTGCTAAACGTTTCCTGTAACGCAAACTAGTCCTTTCCCCACTACAGCAGATCAGCCAATTAAAAAGAAAAGCAACCGTACAGCCAATAAGAGACAGCGGTGACTGATTCAGTCTCTCAGGGGGACATTCAGTGTATTCTGTAATCAGTGGGTCTCTGTGCACCAGCCCCTAAAATTAACTGCATTTCCGCTCAATGAGATCATTTACAAAAATCAGGAGCAACTGACAGGGAGAGAGATGGAGGCGATAGCAAGGTCATCTATTGCCTGGCTAAAGTATTGTATACAATGAGGGTCATATAGCATGAGTAGCTTTCATTGTTTTTTTGTTTTTACAACTTCTCTGGAGCCATGTGTAGGAGTGACCCAGCTGCCACCACCTCCCCTCTTACTTATTTTCTCCCTCTCAGTCACTCACTCTCTCTATACCTTCTTCTTGCACTCTCTCCCTCCCTCTTTCTAGAGGAAGCAGTCCGTGTAGAGTGACACACTCCACCCTCCTTTTCTCTCTCCCTCCCTATTTCTAGAGGAAGCAGTCCGTGTAGAGTGACACATTCCACCCTCCTTTTCTCTCTCCCTCCCTCTTTCTAGAGGAAGCAGTCCGTGTAGTGACACACTCCACCCTCCTTTTCTCTCTCCTTCCCTCTTTCTAGAGGAAGCAGTACGTGTAGTGACACTCCACCCTCCTTTTCTCTCTCCCTCCCTCTTTCTAGAGGAAGCAGTCCGTGTAGTGACACTCCACCCTCCTTCTCTCTCCTTCCCTCTTTCTAGAGGAGGCAGTCCGTGTAGAGTGACACACTCTACCCTCCTTTTCTCTCTCCCTCCCTCTTTCTAGAGGAAGCAGTCCGTGTAGAGTGACACACTCTACCCTCCTTTTCTCTCTCCCCCCTCTTTCTAGAGGAAGCAGTCCGTGTAGAGTGACACACTCTACCCTCCTTTTCTCTCTCCCTCCCTCTTTCTAGAGGAAGCAGTACGTGTAGACACACTCCACCCTCCTTTTCTCCTTCCCTCTTTCTAGAGGAAGCAGTCCGTGTAGAGTGACACACTCTACCCTCCTTTTCTCCTTCCCTCCCTCTTTCCTTCCACCCTCCTTTTCTCCTTCCCTCTTTCTAGAGGAAGCAGTCCGTGTAGAGTGACACACTCTACCCTCCTTTTCTCCTTCCCTCCCTCTTTCTAGAGGAAGCAGTCCGTGTAGAGTGACACACTCTACCCTCCTTTTCTCTCTCCCTCCCTCTTTCTAGAGGAAGCAGTCCGTGTAGAGTGACACACTCTACCCTCCTTTTCTCTCTCCCTCCCTCTTTCTAGAGGAAGCAGTCCGTGTAGAGTGACACACTCTACCCTCCTCTCTCCCTCCCTCTTTCTAGAAGAAGCAGTCCGTGTAGTGACACACTCTACCCTCCTTTTCTCTCTCCCTCCCTCTTTCTAGAAGAAGCAGTCCGTGTAGAGTGACACACTCTACCCTCCTTTTCTCTCTCCCTCCCTCTTTCTAGAAGAAGCAGTCCGTGTAGAGTGACACACTCTACCCTCCTTTTCTCTCTCCCTCCCTCTTTCTAGAAGAAGCAGTCCGTGTAGAGTGACACACTCTACCCTCCTTTTCTCTCTCCCTCCCTCTTTCTAGAGGAAGCAGTCCGTGTAGAGTGACACTCCACCCTCCTTTTCTCTCTCCCTCCCTCTTTCTAGAGGAAGCAGTCAGTGTAGAGTGACACACTCCACCCTCGTTTTCTCTCTCCCTCCCTCTTTCTAGAGGAAGCAGTCCGTGTAGTGACACACTCCACCCTCCTTTTCTCGCTCCCTCCCTCTTTCTAGAGGAAGCAGTCCGTGTAGAGTGACACACTACCCTCCTTTTCTCTCTCCCTCCCTCTTTCTAGAAGAAGCAGTCCGTGTAGAGTGACACACTCTACCCTCCTTTTCTCTCTCCCTCCCTCTTTCTAGAAGAAGCAGTCCGTGTAGAGTGACACTCCACCCTCCTTTTCTCTCTCCCTCGCTCCTCCAGCACAGGGCCCAACCGTGGAAGGTGGTGAAGTAGTCTCTCTCTCTCTCAAAGAAATTCCACAAAAACATCTTCAAGCACACACACATCTGGACTTAACCACCCCTGGAGAGAGAAACGTGTCCCTCTGTACAAGGAGAAGGGGGCCTGTGAGGGGCTACGGGAGAATACAGGATGACTCACACAGAAAGCCAAAAACAGTACTTGACTAATTGTTTTATGAAGTACAGCTTCGCTTCTTCCTTCCTCTCCCTCCCTCCCTCCCTCCTTTTAGAAGACGGTGATTTAACAGGAGTAGAACATTCCACTACTGCCATGATTAATGTTGCCGAGCAGCTCACAGTTTCTTTCCCACCCCCACGCTGACAAGGGACTAAGTAGGATTCCATCGTTAACGTTACTCTGATAGATCTGTTATTACGACCGTGGGCTTGCGACCCAAACGCCATCCTATTCCATAGGTCTCTGGTCAAAAGTAGTGCACTGTGTACGGAATAGGGTGCCATTGGGGACACCGTCCATAGTTGGTTGAGAGCAGTCCAGCGGTCTGAGACTGAACACAACACGAGCCACTTCACCGTGAATCAAATAAATCAGCGCATAGTAATATTAGCTTAAACATTAAGATGTTCTATGCTGAAATCGCTCCGCCATTTCCTGGTTGCTAAAAAAATGGTTCACTTATTTTTCAGTTTGTGTGAAAAAACAGCATGTATAGTTTAGAGCGGGGTTTCTCAAACTCGGTCCTGGGGCCCCATCTGGGGGCACATTTCCTTTTTTGCCCAAGTACTACACAGCTGATTTAAACAACAAACTCATCACCAAGCTTTGATTATTTGAATTCGCTGTGTGGTGATAGGGCAAAAACCAAAACGTGCACCAGGTGGGGGGGGGGGCAGGACCGAGTTTGTGAAACCCTGGTGTAGAGAGTCATGGTACCATCTAAACTGCTGGAAAATACAATGTCCTATAACTAGCAATATTGGATTTTCGATTGTTTGAAGCTGGTGTACGAAACCTAAAAGTAAAAGACGCAAGAACGAAACTGGAAAAACGGGAAGCCGTAGAAGTAGCGAGCATAGAACAGATCAACCGCTTCGTAGACTTTCTTTCAATGAGAATGGCAGCTCTATCACACACGTCTACGTGAATTTGGTCCGGTCCCCCAAAAAGTGACATATTGCAGCTTTAAAAAGTGATAGTTCAGCAACATTACATAGGTTTCCTAATCTATATAAATAAAAGATCAGTGAGGAATAACAGGATCAGTGTGGATTGCAGTCTCTTCTTGTCCATATGCTGCTTTTAAGGTAAGGAAACACTCTAGATTTGCAATATCCCTTTAACAAGCTCCGATTAAACACAAAACGGAGGATTGACATAGATCAAGCCTGGTCATGGATTAAAAACGATGCTCCGTAGACAACCTCCATTGAAAGGGTTGATAATCCACTAGCAGGCTTAATCTGTGTCCAGACATCTGGCCTAAAAAGTGGAAATGAGGCAAATAAAATGAAATGTTCAGAAAAAGCTGAATCGTGACAGCGGCGGTGAGCTCCAGAGTTAAGGGGTGGGATGGCGGTGTACTGGCAAGGCCCATGAAATCCCAACTTTATGAGAATCATTAGCAGGTGTCAGTGTTTTCTGTCTGTTTGAGGTGCTTGGTGGCTTCAGCAGACAGCCAAGCCACATGTAGCCTTTTCACACATTCGTTCTGAACCAAAATGTAATATCTGGCTCAGATATTTTATTTTGGACATGATCCTTTTCAGCACGGCTCTAGCGGATGCGTAACCAGGCCAGCGCACCACAGCTTGGTTTCGCTCTGTTCAATTCGGCTCAGTCGTGTGAAAAGCCAGGTAATTCCCTCTCGGTTTCAGTCTGTTTTTCTCCGTTTCATGCCTAATGAACAGGACCCAGGTGAGGTTGTTGGGGGCTCTCCCTTTTCTGCCCCCACTCTACAGACAGGTCCCAGCGTTCCCCAGGCCAGCCCCTAACACAGCTCAGGTAAAGCCCTGGCCACATTCACCCTGTCATCCGTAGCCTTGAAGCCCTGCCTGCTGCTGACGCTGAGCTCCACAGCCCCCTCTACTGGACAAGCCCACTGCTCAGCTGGCAGTAGTAGCATGTGATAGAGGAGCCAGTCAGAAATGAGAACTTCACCTTCACTTTTCAAAACGTACTCTTTCTATAGTTGTCTGTACTCTCCAATATATGCTACAGAAGGACGCTCAGGACTTGTAGCCTTTACCAGTTTCTCTCTCCCTGTCTGGGTACTGCCAACACAATCAGAGACCCCGCCTGCAGGAATCGGATAAATGTTTTCCAGACGGTGTGAGTTTGCCTCTCCTCTCACATGGGCACCGCTGGGCATGAGAATGAACAGAGAATGAAGGAAAAAAGAAACAAAGAAATGGACAGAGAAGGAAAAAGAAAACATCACAGACTTGCTCAATGCTTCATTGGCATACATGGTGGCTGTACATGGTGGCTGTACATGGTGGCTGTACATGGTGGCTGTACATGGTGGCTGTACATGGTGGCTGTACATTGTGGCTGTACATTGTGCACGGTAATGCTTATGTAGCATATCTGTGCAGAACAGAGAGGAGGGGGGGATATCCATCTGTCCTGGTTGTTAATGCGTTCCTCTCCCACAACTTTCAGGACCTCAAGGCCTCTAGAGAAATCATTTCTAATACTTTAGCTGTGCCTGATTGAGCTTGTCTGGCACAACGGAACCAATAGAGGTCCCAAACCCCAACCATCTGTCACTCCAGGCAGGTGAAAGCAAACACTCCCAAGTATTTGAAAGATGTCAAATAGTATTTGAACCCAGGTCTGCTGCCTAGTACCAATTCAAATTCAGCCTTGACGGCCCGGCTGTAATTCGCGCTGTTGTCAAGGGACTGGAAAGGGGATGTAACCTTGGCAACAACAAAAAAAAACACACAAAAAAAACAAACCTTATCAAGAGTCAGGCAGCTCTTTCTTCACATCGGTCTGATATGCAGACTTATGTAGTGTCCTCTAGTCTTCCTTTCATTACACCACCTTCTATTCTGTCGCTCAATACTCCTCCCTCACATTCCTGCTGGATCAAGTCGGACATTTCAAAAATAAAATAAATATGAGTTTGATGAATTGAAGAGACTCATTTTCAAAGATGGACTTTGTGCACCAAGTGTGTCTGAAGTGAGGACAACCTGGGTCATTATGAAGTTTAAACAACAGCAGCCAAGCACTGTGCCAGACTGTCTCAGTTCAACAGTGTTGCCAGAACCTGAGTTGGAGCTAACACAGCAGAGCTCTCTCTCACACACACACACAGACACACTGCAGGACATACTGTACAGACACACACTCACACTGCAGGACATACTGTACAGACACACACTCACACTGCAGGACATACTGCACACACACACTCACACTGCAGGACATACTGTACAGACACACACTCACACTGCAGGACATACTGTACAGACACACACTCACACTGCAGGACATACTGTACAGACACTGCAGGACATACTGCACACACACTGCAGGACATACTGCACACACACTGCAGGACATACTGCACACACACTGCAGGACATACTGCACACACACTGCAGGACATACTGTACAGACACACACTCACACTGCAGGACATACTGTACAGACACTGCAGGACATACTGTACAGACACACACTGCAGGACATACTGTACAGACACACACTCACACTGCAGGACATACTGCACAGACACACACTCACACTGCAGGACATACTGCACACACACTGCAGGACATACTGCACTCACACTGCAGGACATACTGTACAGACACACACTCACACTGCAGGACATACTGTACAGACACACACTCACACTGCAGGACATACTGTACAGACACACACTCACACTGCAGGACATACTGTACAGACACACACTCACACTGCAGGACATACTGCACACACACACACTCACACTGCAGGACATACTGTACAGACACACACTCACACTGCAGGACATACTGTACAGACACACACTCACACTGCAGGACATACTGTACAGACACTGCAGGACATACTGCACACACACTGCAGGACATACTGCACACACACTGCAGGACATACTGCACACACACTGCAGGACATACTGCACACACACTGCAGGACATACTGTACAGACACACACTCACACTGCAGGACATACTGTACAGACACTGCAGGACATACTGTACAGACACACACTGCAGGACATACTGTACAGACACACACTCACACTGCAGGACATACTGCACAGACACACACTCACACTGCAGGACATACTGCACACACACTGCAGGACATACTGCACACACACTGCAGGACATACTGCACACACACTGCAGGACATACTGCACACACACTGCAGGACATACTGCACACACACTGCAGGACATACTGCACACACACTGCAGGACATACTGCACACACACTGCAGGACATACTGCACACACACTGCAGGACATACTGCACACACACTGCAGGACATACTGCACACACACTGCAGGACATACTGCACACACACACACACACACACACACACTGCAGGACATACTGCACACACACACACACTCACACTGCAGGACATACTGTACAGACACACACTCACACTGCAGGACATACTGTACAGACACACACTCACACTGCAGGACATACTGTACAGACACACACTCACACTGCAGGACATACTGTACAGACACACACTCACACTGCAGGACATACTGTACAGACACACACTCACACTGCAGGACATACTGCACACACACACACACTGCAGGACATACTGCACACACACACACACTGCAGGACATACTGCACACACACACACACTGCAGGACATACTGTACACACACACACACTGCAGGACATACTGTACACACACACACACTCACACTGCAGGACATACTGTACACACACACACACACTGCAGGACATACTGTACACACACACACTGCAGGACATACTGTACACACACACACACACTGCAGGACATACTGTACACACACACACTGCAGGACATACTGTACACACACACACTGCAGGGCATACTGTACACACACACACACACACTGCAGGACATACTGTACAGACACACATCTGGGAGAGAGGAGGACAGTAGATGCACATGGTGACTATGGTCCAGCTGCTCGTTCATTGGTTCCCAGAGTGGAAACACTTCTGGTCTCCAATCACACCACTTCAGGGAAAACTGACCAAACAATGCTGAGGGGAAAACACACAACCCCCAAGTCATGGGACCCAGCATCCGTGGGAAATAAGCAATGAGAACTTATTTTCACTCTCACTCTGAGGAACCTTTATCTAGTTTCACTCTCTTCCCCTCCCCTATTTCTTCATTCCTATATCACTTCCTCTCCCTTATCTGGGCCCACCATATCTCTCCCTCCCTCTCCCTCCCTCATCTAGGCCCATCATATCTCTCCCTCCCTCATCTAGACCCACCATCTCTCTCTCTCCCTCATCTAGACCCACCATCTCTCTCTCTCCCTCATCTAGACCCACCATCTCTCTCTCTCCCTCATCTAGACCCACCATCTCTCTCTCTCTCCCTCATCTAGACCCACCATCTCTCTCTCTCCCTCATCTAGACCCACCATCTCTCTCTCTCCCTCATCTAGACCCACCATCTCTCTCTCTCCCTCATCTAGACCCACCATCTCTCTCTCTCCCTCATCTAGACCCACCATCTCTCCCTCCCTCCCTCATCTAGGCCCACCATCTCTCTCTCTCCCTCCCTCCCTCATCTAGGCCCACCATCTCTCTCTCTCCCTCCCTCATCTAGGCCCACCATCTCTCTCTCCTCCCTCATCTAGGCCCACCATCTCTCCCTCCCTCATCTAGGCCCACCATCTCTCCCTCCCTCATCTAGGCCCACCATCTCTCCCTCCCTCATCTAGGCCCACCATCTCTCCCTCCCTCATCTAGGCCCACCATCTCTCCCTCCCTCATCTAGGCCCACCATCTCTCTCTCTCTCCCTCATCTAGACCCACCATATCTCTCTCTCCCTCATCTAGACCCACCATCTCTCTCTCTCCCTCATCTAGACCCACCATCTCTCTCTCTCCCTCATCTAGACCCACCATCTCTCCCTCCCTCCCTCATCTAGGCCCACCATCTCTCTCTCTCCCTCCCTCCCTCATCTAGGCCCACCATCTCTCCCTCCCTCATCTAGGCCCACCATCTCTCCCTCCCTCATCTAGGCCCACCATCTCTCCCTCCCTCATCTAGGCCCACCATCTCTCCCTCCCTCATCTAGGCCCACCATCTCTCTCTCTCCCTCATCTAGACCCACCATCTCTCTCTCCCTCCCTCCCTCATCTAGGCCCACCATCTCTCTCCCTCCCTCCCTCATCTAGGCCCACCATCTCTCTTTCTCCCTCCCTCATCTAGGCCCACCATCTCTCTCTCTCCCTCCCTCATCTAGGCCCACCATCTCTCTCTCTCCCTCCCTCATCTAGGCCCACCATCTCTCTCTCCCTCCCTCATCTAGGCCCACCATCTCTCTCTCTCCCTCCCTCATCTAGGCCCACCATCTCTCTCTCTCCCTCCCTCATCTAGGCCCACCATCTCTCTCTCCCTCCCTCATCTAGGCCCACCATCTCTCTCTCTCCCTCCCTCATCTAGGCCCACCATCTCTCTCTCTCCCTCCCTCATCTAGGCCCACCATCTCTCTCTCCCTCCCTCATCTAGGCCCACCATATCTCTCTCCCTCCCTCATCTAGGCCCACCATATCTCTCTCCCTCCCTCATCTAGGCCCACCATATCTCTCTCTCCCTCCCTCATCTAGGCCCACCATATCCCTCTCTCCCTCCCTCATCTAGGCCCACCATCTCTCTCTCTCTCCCTCCCTCCCTCATCTAGACCCACCATCTCTCTCCCTCCCTCATCTAGGCCCACCATCTCTCTCTCTCCCTCCCTCATCTAGGCCCACCATCTCTCTCTCTCTCTCTCTCTCTCTCCCTCCCTCTAGGCCCACCATCTCTCTCTCTCTCTCTCCCTCATCTAGGCCCACCATCTCTCTCTCCCTCATCTAGGCCCACCATCTCTCCCTCTCCCTCCCTCCCTCATCTAGGCCCACCATCTCTCTCTCCCTCCCTCCCCATTTAGGCCCACCATATCTCTCTCCCTCATCTTGGCCCACCATCTCTCTCCCTCCCTCCCTCATCTAGTCTCCCTCCCTCATCTAGTCTCTCTCTGTCTCACTCTCATAAACCCACAATTCCCCTCCTCTCTCTCCCCCAGTTGTAGGCGGCAAACCCATACCGCTGGCAGGCGAGATCGCTCAGTGCGCGACCCAAATGTGTGACACGACCCTCAACTATTGCCGGTGACTCATCAGCTTGAAGCAACATCTGGCTGAAGTCTAATATGATAAGGATGAGATCCGGCAGCGTGTGCACAGTAAATACTACCCCGCCCCTCCGCCCAGCAGCTGAGTTTACAGAGGGAGTCAGGAGTCATCCGTCCACCATGTTCTAGTCATCAGGGCCTGGTGCCCAAACGCACCGCTGACACCTACCATCCATTACTGTCAGACACTGAGCAGCTCGCTCCTATTTCAACCCTCCTTCATTTCAAACATTTTATAGCCCGGCCATAATAGATTCAACATTTTATTTATTTAACTCGGCGAGTCAGTTAAGGACACACTCTTATTTACAATGACGGCCTAACCCCTGGGCGACGCCGGGCCAATTGTGCGCCGCCCTATGGGACTCCCAATCACGGCCGGCCGAGTAACACAGCCTGGGAAACGAACCAGGGTCCGTAGTGACGCCTCGAGTGCTGAGATGCAGTGCCTTAGACCGCTGCGCCACTCGGGAGATGGGAGACATCGGCCACGTTCCAGAACGACTTAATTGTCGTCGCGCTGCATGCAGCAACAAACGGAGCTATATGACGTGACATCTGGCAGGCGACAGCATTGTTTCGCCTTCCTGGAACTCGTGTCTCCTGGAGCCTTGGAATGAAAAACAGGAAGACAGGCCTCATTAAACATTCTAATAGTCACGTTTGAACAATTGTAGCACTAGGCGAATATTTACGCACTCAAGCAGTATCATCTCCCCATCTAGCCGTTTCTCTCCTCCCAGTCTCCTCCTTCCTGTCCGTATCGATGGTCGCTAGGGTTATTTTCCATTCTCCGGCTGCGTGATCAGACTATTAGTGTCTGCTGTGTCGTTATGCAGCTCTGCTACTGGGGGGAATAGACCCCGAACCCTCCTGGCCAGAAACACATCACAGCCACTCTCTGCTATCTTTCTAGTGATGGACAACTGTTGACATTGCCACAGTGTGTCTAGTTAAATAGAAACTGCTATCTAAATCCATGCGATTGCAAACACAGCCCTCTGCAATGCTACGACGGTTCCCATTGGCTCCAGACTGCGGTGAAACTGTCCTGGAACCTGCAGCCACCCACCATGACACTAACCAGAGCGTCTGACTGTCAAGCCTCCTTTTCCCTCAACCGTTACACTCAGTCTCCGTCTCACGGGTGTGCGAGTGTGTTTGTGTCAAATCAAATCCAAATGTGTCACATACACTTGTTTAGCAAATGTTATGGCGGGTGTGGCGAAATGCCTGTGTGTATGCGTGTGTTTGTGCGGTATGCTTGTGTGTGTGTGATTCTTTTTGCTTGTCTGTCTATCAGTTGAAAGAACAGGGAAAGGTGGAGGGAGGTCAATAATCTATATTTTGAGGGACGGTAACCTTCAGTTTGCTAAAGAACCAAATGTGAGGAGGCTTGACGGGAAGAGAAAGGGGGGGAGGAGAAGATGAAAGACCACTGTGATGTCAGGTCAGAAGAATGTAAGTCATGTGGGCAGGAAAGAGCCAGTTAAAAAAAAGGAAAAAGAAAATAAAATAAGAGGGAAGAACACAGAGAGAGCGCGACAGGGGAGAGAAAGAGAGAGCGCGACAGGGGAGAGAAAAGAGAGCGCGACAGGGGAGAGAAGAGAGCGCGACAGGGGAGAGAAAGAGAGAGAGCGACAGGGGAGAGAAAGAGAGAGAGCGACAGGGGAGAGAAAGAGAGAGAGCGACAGGGGAGAGAAAGAGAGAGAGCGACAGGGGAGAGAAAGAGAGAGAGCGACAGGGGAGAGAAAGAGAGAGAGCGACAGGGGAGAGAAAGAGAGAGAGCGACAGGGGAGAGAAAGCGACAGGGGGGAAAGAGAAAGCGACAGGGGAGAGAAAGCGACAGGGGGGAGAGAAAGCGACAGGAGAGAAAGCGACAGGGGGGAGAGAAAGCGACAGGGGAGAGAGAGCGACAGGGGGAGAAGAGAGAGAGAGCGACAGGGAGAGAAGAGAGAGAGAGCGACAGGGGAGAGAAAGAGAGAGAGCGACAGAGAGAAGAGAGAGAGCGACAGGGAGAGAGAAGGGAGAGAGAGAGCGACAGGGGAGAGAAAGAGAGAGAGCGACAGGGGAGAAAGAGAGAGAGCGACAGGGAGAGAAAGAGAGAGAGCGACAGGGAGAGAGAGAGAGAGAGAGCAACACAGGGAGAGAGAGAGCAAGAGAGAGAGCGACAGGGAGAGAAAGAGAGAGAGAGCGACAGGGGAGAGAAAGAGAGAGCGCGACAGGGGATAGCAAGAGAGAGCGAGAGAGAGCGACAGGGGAGAGCGAGAGAGAGCAACAGGGGAGAGAAAGAGAGAGCAACAGGGGAGAGAAAAAGAGAGCGACAGGCGAGAGAGAGCAACACAGGGAGAGAGAGAGAGAGAGAGCAACACAGGGAGAGAGAGAGAGCAACACAGGGAGAGAGAGAGCAACACAGGGAGAGAGAGAGCAACACAGGGAGAGAGAGAGCAACACAGGGAGAGAGAGAGAGAGCAGAGAGAGCAACAGAGAGAGGAGAGAGAGAGAGAGAGAGAGAGCAGCACAGGGGAGAGAGAGAGAGAGAGCGCAACACAGGGGAGAGAGAGAGAGAGAGCGCAACACGGGGGGGGGGGAGAGAGAGAGAGAGAGCAACACGGGGGGGAGAGAGAGAGAGAGAGAGCAACACGGGGGAGAGAGGGGAGAGAGAGAGAGAGAGAGAGAGCAACACGGGGGGAGAGAGAGAGAGAGAGAGAGCAACACGGGGGGGAGAGAGAGAGAGAGAGCAACACGGGGGGAGAGAGAGAGAGAGAGCAACACGGGGGGGGGAGAGAGAGAGAGAGAGCAACACGGGGGGAGAGAGAGAGAGAGAGAGCAACACGGGGGGAGAGAGAGAGAGAGAGCAACACGGGGGGAGGGGGAGAGAGAGAGAGAGAGAGAGCAACACGGGGGAGAGAGAGAGAGAGAGAGAGAGCAACACGGGGGGGAGAGAGAGAGAGAGCAACACGGGGGGGGAGAGAGAGAGAGAGAGAGAGAGAGAGCAACACGGGGGGAGAGAGAGAGAGCAACACGGGGGAGAGAGAGAGAGCAACACGGGGGGGAGAGAGAGAGAGAGAGAGAGCAACACGGGGGGGAGAGAGAGAGAGAGAAACACAGGGAGAGAGAGCAACAGAGAGAGAGGGGGGGAGAGCGAGACAGAGCAACACACACAGAGAGAGAGGTTAGCAACACACACAGAGAGAGGGAGAGAGGAGAGCAACACACAGAGAGAGGGAGCGCAACACACAGAGAGAGAGAGAGCAAGAGAGCAACACAGAGAGAGAGAGAGAGAGAGAGAGAGAGAGAGCAACACAGAGAGCGAGAGCAACACAGAGAGCGAGAGAGACAGGGGAGAGCAACAGAGAGAGAGAAGAGAGAGGAAGAGGAGAGAGCAACAGACAGAGAGCAACAGAGAGAGAGCAACAGAGAGAGAGAGAGAGAGAGAGAGAGCGCGGATAGCAACAGAGAGAAAGAGAGAGATCAACAGAGAAAGAAAGAGATCAACAGAGAGAGAAAGAGAGGACAGCAACAAAGAGAGGAGAGCAACGGTGAGAGAGAGGAGAGCAACACAGAGAGAGAGAGACAGGGGAGAGCAACAGAGAGAGAAAGAGCAACAGAGAGAGAAAGCAAGAGAGCAACAGATGTAGGAGAGAGAGAGCAACAGAGGGAGCGAGAGAGAGAGAGGGAGGGAGAGCAAGAGCGAGAGAGCGAGGAGAGCAACACACAGAGAGAGAGAGAGCGAGAGAGAGAGCGAGCAACAGAGAGAGCAAGCAACAGAGAGAGCAAGCAACAGAGAGAGCAAGCAACAGAGAGAGCAAGCAACAGAGAGAGCAAGCAACAGAGAGAGCAAGCAACAGAGAGAGCAAGCAACAGAGAGAGCAAGCAACAGAGAGAGCAAGCAACAGAGAGAGCGAGCAACAGAGAAAGCGAGCAACAGAGAGAGAGAGAGAGAGAGAGAGAGAGAGAGAGAGAGTAGAGTAACAGAGAGATTGAAGAGGAGATAGCAAAAGACAAAAGACTGCGAGCAAGAGGGGAAACTCAGAGAGCTGTAGCCTCAGTGTGGTCAGAGAGGATGCTGATGAGCTCATACTCTGTCATGACATAACGCTGTCTCTCTGGTGACTCAGTGTAATATTGACACGGGGGTGGCTTCCAGGCTCACCCACAAATATACTCAAACTGACGGGTTTCTCCCTCTGACTCGCTGTGCCCCTCTGGGTCTCTGGGTCTTGTGAATCATTGTGGGGACACCGGGGTGTGAGTGTGCTGTTGCGGTCTACTTTTCCCATACACAGCAGAGAGAAGATGTTTCCACGGTGAACAGGCCCGACAAGCCTGAGCGACCGTCTAGTACAGAGCATCTGCTGTCGGAGGCAGCGGACCTGGAGCAAGAAAGTCCCCACAAGCGCAGTCCCCCGGGGACCAGCCTCCTCTGAGGGAGCTCGTTATACACACGGAAAGTATTGGACAGAGCAGATAAAACACGGGACACAAACCAACCAGGAGCGAAGATCACGAGGCTCCACTGTGCCACGTGACTATTGGTTCAGCAGTGTGACGCTGCGCATCTGCAGGACAGAATGAAAAGAAGCCTTGCCCATCACCTGGGAACATCAGCAAAATGTACTGCACCTACAGTACACAGGGAGCCCCAGCCCCCAGGTACCTCTCTGCAGAGGATTCTACCGCCTGCCGCCGACGTTCATCCCATCACCAAGGATAGTTGGACAAAGCAATGTTACGGCAGCTCGCTTGCTCGGGTAACGGGAAGCAAACAGGCCGCGCACACAGTCTGCACATCTGATTGCCTCTCCTTCTCGCCAAGAGACACCCTGCCACACACACACACTGCTTTTCTGCGGAGCCAGCACTTTGTGCCGTGCAGGCACTTCCTGAAGTGTCTCCGGTATTCCATAAAGACGTGAACCCAGCCAACCAGCTGAACCGGACTAGCCCTCCTCTCCCTCACCACAGCAGAAATGAGGAGGGGGAAGTGGTTTCAGCGCACACACACACACACACACACACACACACACAAGCAGTCTCTAAAACTATCAGTGGAGATTCCTCTGTGCGGGCGAGGTGAAGGGGGCAGCCGTGTACCTCGCACTAAGGCCACACCCTGGTCTGGGATCAGATTTTCTTACGCTTCCTGGTTTAGAGGCTACACTGCTAAACTGATCCTCGGGGACAAGTGATTAACCATCACCTTTCCCCCACCGATCCTCTCAGTTGAGGTGAGTCTGACCCTGGCCTCAGCACAACAGGGCAATGGCATATCAACCAACAAAGGCAATTTCTCTCACTCACACACACAGCAAACAAGCCTTTGGAGTCAACAGGGGCGAGCTGAGACTCGCAGTGGGAGGACCTCCCAACAGCCTTTCACCATGTCTTTTGTCCCCGCCTCAATATCTGGGAGACTGCCGTGCACACCAGCTGGAACTCATAAAGTACAGTACAAATAGGGCAGATGAGCCCGTCCTCCCTCCCTCCCTCCCTCCCTGGTCTCCTCCTCCAGGCTAGAGGGGCCCTCTCAGGCTTATTTATACCCACACGGCCTTATATGGGCAGCACCCGCTACCGGCAGCAGGCTGAGGGGTATGAAGTGCAGTTTACATACACGCTTCCATCCCTGGTCATCTACGCTCCCTCTCATCTATAGCGATCGAATACCAATACTGGCAACACGCCCTTTCCTCAACTCCTCCACTCAGTCCCCTTTTCCTTGTCCCTCCATCCTCCCCGAGCTAACTATGCGAGGGAGCAAGGACATTTCCTTTCTCTCCGGCAGAGCGGGGTGAAAGGTCGTGTTTAGAGATGTTTATGCTTTGCTTACTGTCACAGATCCACTGTAAACGGAGGGAATCAGAAGCACTTGGGGCGAGTTGTCAGAATGTCTAACGCTGCCTTTCCTGTTCCCTCGGTGTGGCTTCTGGTGCCGATCCGACACCAGTAACACCTGCACTGCTGCCCCAACAAAGGACTACAGAACGGATTTGGCATACCGCTGCCAAAAATCTATCCTACAGCATATCAAAACGACAGAACCAATTCCCTCTACTCCTCTCCGGCACTAGATCTATCCTACAGCATATCAATACGACAGAACCAATTCCCTCTACCTCTCCGGCACTAGATCTATCCTACAGCATATCAAAACGACAGAACCAATTCCCCCCGCACATATATCTGCCATTTCTCCTCACTTCTCTAACCAAAACACTGTTACAACATACCGCATTGACTCCCAGCTGCAGACGGTGCCAGACATGCAGCACACACGGCCACGCCCAGACCAAACAGGCTCCGACTATCGCTAGGCAGCTCATAGGAACATATAGGACGGGAGCCTACGGACAAGGGGGACGGGAGCCTACGGACAAGGGGGACGGGAGCCTACGGACAAGGGGGACGGGAGCCTACGGACAGGGGGACGGGAGCCTACGGACAAGGGGACAGGAGTTTACGGACAAGGGGGACAGGAGTTTACGGACAAGGGGACAGGAGCCTACGGACAAGGGGGACAGGAGTTTACGGACAAGGGGACAGGAGCCTACGGACAAGGGGACAGGAGTTTACGGACAAGGGGGACAGGAGTTTACGGACAAGGGGACAGGAGCCTACGGACAAGGGGGAAGGGGGACAGGGGACAGGAGTTTACGGACAAGGGGACAGGAGCCTACGGACAAGGGGGACAGGAGTTTACGGACAAGGGGACAGGAGCCTACGGACAAGGGGACAGGAGCCTACGGACAAGGGGACAGGAGCCTAACAGAGCAGGGCCCATACTCATGCAGGGTATCTACGAGGTCTATGAGGTCCCCTCTCATTCAATATGATTTGAAAGGCAAAACTGATCCTAGATCAGCATTCCTACTCAGAGCTGCTTTGTGAATATGGTTCAATACTAGAGTATCCATATTGTCCAAAGCAATGACACCACACACACACACACACACACACACACACACACACTAGATAAAGGCTTTGCAGAAGGTAGAATTGTAATTAAACCCACCATATGATGTGAGTTGGTGTGTGGTTTGACTTTGCGATAAATTCAGCAATCTAGGACTGATGAAACTTCAGACTTGGAACTGGGCTTAAACAGAGGCCCCCACGGACCAGGCATAAGCAAGCACAGCCTCTTTCCCAAACGGAAGCTCTCAACAGTCTGGGGACAAACACACTTCACATTGCAACATCTCTGGAATCTTGTCCCCAACCAGCCACAGAGCAGAGTCAGGGGTCAGGCTGCTTAGATGACAATACACAGACAACAGCTGAGGCAATGACACACACACATATCTTTCCACACACACGCCTCTGTGGCAGGTCATTGGGTATTATTACTACCCACGAATGAGCAGGCAGCACTGTAATCATGACAACACAATGACACACAGACGAGCGCCCTCCCCACCGTCTCATTCTACACCCCCCCAATTACTGAATGCCATCTCACACACACACACACACACACACACACGGAGAGAGAGAGAGGGCCTGAACACACAGGGCTTAGCTGGCTCCTCTCCTAAGGGGCCAGTCAGGACAGAGTTAGAGGATCAGATGACTGCTGACAGGAGCTTATTGTGAGACAGGCCTATAGGGTGTGCTGGTGGATCACACTGAAGGAACCGCCCCGTGCACTAAGCAGGCTATCCACCCAAGCACATAGTTAAACCCAACCTGGACGTAGACTTGGGTGTGACATGAATGTCCCGCTGCGTGTCCCATAGAGTGAGCGAAGGCTATAGTGTGTGTTTGCGTGGGAGTTCTGTACGGACAGAGGTGTGTGTGTGTGTGTGTGTGTGTGTGTGTGTGTGTGTGTAGTGGGAGCAAAACATAGGCCATGGGGGTGAGGGATCCTTAAGAGATGATGCCAGGTGTCACTCCATTTTTGTTCCACCTCCTCTTATCAAGCCCAACCTCCTTGGCAGTGTTTGCATTCGCTCACTCTCTCCCTCACAGCCGGGGCCAAGCGCTTATCACGCCCTGCTCCGCTTGAAACAGAAAGACTCACAGCGGTCGCAGCTGAATGAAAAGCAAAAAACACTATTATTTCATAGAGTATGTGACAGTACACTGGAAGGTTTAGGATGGTCTCGTTTGAACGGGTGATACATCTAGTCTATTTGACATGCATCAGAAGAGATAAAAGGAGGCCTGTTGGTGCTGGCAGAGGAACTTGGCAATATCCTTGTCTAATTCAGAGCGCTACATTTAATTGATCCTATCAGTGGTAAACTCATTGTGCTCGTTTGACTAATGGGTTCGCCAATCCAGGGGCTCTACTGTAATTGCGTTGACATTCATCGATCCATTACCATGACAGACAGAGGAGACACTTTCTACTAGTTTAACTACCCCTCCCCACCCCCCACCTGTGGGTGGGTGGCTGGCGTTCAGATAGAAATATATGATGTAGAACAAACATGCTACACTGGTGGAAGGAGCCTGATCGCGCGAGAGCACAGCGAATCGGTCGGTCCTCTTGACCGGGCTACAACCATGCCTCGCTGACAGCTGGCATATGGAATCACATCATCTTTACTCGTGACCTTTATCGGCAACATTCCACAACGTCGTGTCCTGCTGAACGCAGCCCTGTACAAATCCATCTGGCCTGAATATTTATTTTCCGATGACCCCTCCTCCCCCCACATCACGTTGAGTGATTGACAGTACAGGGTTGGGACAACACAAGGACACACCTGGTAGGGTTTGCCGTCGGCTTACGGCCCAGGCAGTCATGGAGTGTACCTGGGCAAAGGTTAACATGCAGGCGGCCTGACAGGCTGGCCAATCAGGAAGAGCTGGGGGGTGCTGGCCAATGTCCCGGCGTTGGCAACCACACTGAAAGGAACTAAGTTTATGTACAGTCACTGTATCAAACGTTCCATGCTAGCCTGGTCCCCGGTCCGTTTGTGTCGTCTCGACAAAGGGGTGGCAATGACAATGAGGAGTTGGTAAATCAACACAAAACAGATCTGGGACCAGGGTATATCCATGCCTGGTTAGCTTCTCAGAGGACCACAATACACACAACAGGTAGGTGGACAGGTAGGGCTCTAGCTGGTACACAGAGTGTGGGAACGAACACAGTGGGACACAACAGGTAGGTGGACAGGTAGGGCTCTAGCTGGTACACAGAGTGTGGGAACGAACACAGTGGTACACAACAGGTAGGTGGACAGGTAGGGCTCTAGCTGGTACACAGAGTGTGGGAACGAACACAGTGGGACACAACAGGTAGGTGGACAGGTAGGGCTCTAGCTGGTACACAGAGTGTGGGAACGAACACAGTGGGACACAACAGGTAGGTGGACAGGTAGGGCTCTAGCTGGTACACAGAGTGTGGGAACGAACACAGTGGGACACAACAGGTAGGTGGACAGGTAGGGCTCTAGCTGGTACACAGAGTGTGGGAACGGTCACAGTGGTACACAACAGGTAGGTGGACAGGTAGGGCTCTAGCTGGTACACAGAGTGTGGGAACGAACACAGTGGGACACAACAGGTAGGTGGACAGGTAGGGCTCTAGCTGGTACACAGAGTGTGGGAACGAACACAGTGGGACACAACAGGTAGGTGGACAGGTAGGGCTCTAGCTGGTACACAGAGTGTGGGAACGAACACAGTGGTCACAGTGGTACACAACAGGTAGGTGGACAGGTAGGTGGACTCTAGCTGGTACACAGAGTGTGGGAACGAACACAGTGGGACACAACAGGTAGATGGACAGGTAGGGCTCTAGCTGGTACACAGAGTGTGGGAACGAACACAGTGGGACACAACAGGTAGGTGGACAGGTAGGGCTCTACCTGGTACACAGAGTGTGGGAACGAACACAGTGGGACACAACAGGTAGATGGACAGGTAGGGCTCTAGCTGGTCCATAAGGCTACAGGTCATCTACCACAGAAAGGGGCCGTTTTCTTAGTGAGCACATACCTCGTTCATCTGAGTGGAGCAGGAGGGCTGGAATACAACGACCCACAAAGTTAATAGAAGAAGTAGTTATGAAGTCCAAGACATGCTTATAGCAGGTTATAAAGCCCTGTTCATGCAGGCTTTGAGTAAAGTGTTACTGAAAGCAGCACTGAAACTACAGGAGTCTCCAGTCTGGGCAGAAGGCATTGCATCCAAGTGTTGCCCATTTATTAGAGAAGACGTGGTGATTATCGTGATACAAGGACACACCCACAAACTATCACTAAAATGCTTGTACTTTCCACTCCAGTCAGTGAGCTCAAAGTGAACTAAATGTTCATTCATAAAAGGCTTTTTAAACTCCTATATCGCGATTATACCACAGTTCAATCATGGCATCATACCCAGGGATGTTACAGGCTTACTAGGTCAACTGGTACCAATTCCTATGTTTAGTTTAACGGAGCAGAAGTACCACAAAGTGAAGGATTAGCGATGGAAAGCGGATCTCTAAGCCACGCCCCCTTTCCTTTCTCTTCCCACAGCCCTTCACTCTACCCCTGTCCGTCAGGTTTATCAGTGTGAGTGTGGATGTGTGTGTGTGTGTGTGGGGGGGGGGCTAGTGTAGGTCTCGAATTCTGAGACGCATCATACTCGACCAGTCATGCTCACTAGGCACGAAACGGAAAGAAACCTGGACAAAACAGGGAGGTACCACCTGAAACAGTCCAATAACAAAAAGCCCATTTTCCTTTTCTGTTACACATCATTTAGAAAAGCTGTGTTACTGTGTGCCTCACAACGAACACAATCCAGGTTTGACTGAGCCAGAAGGGTTCCCCAGTCTGATAGTAGCTTGCTCCTGATAGGAAGCGAGACTTGGTAGCAGGGCGGGGCCCTCTACTCTTCTTATAGGCCGGGACATTTCTGGTGGAAACGCCACAGCTAAAAGTAGACGAACTCCAGATCGTCCAACCGGCACAGTTCATGACTCATGCAGCACTCTACATTGACTCAGTACCAGACTCGCATTCTACCAGACTGACTCATTCCATAAATACACTCAACAACCCAACGCTAGACTTGGACTGAAATTGGTGCCGGAACTCATTTTGGGTTCCGGTACTGTTGATATTTAGATGCAGAATCTCCACAATACTTTTGAGATAATATTCTAGAAGATGAACAGGAGATGGAGGAGTAGAACATTTGAGGTGATGGTACTCAGCTCCGGTGAACTCCTGCCAAAGTCAAGCATGGCCTCCACCTCTTCTTCGTTCTCCAAAACCGCACTCATACACATACCTCAGACGTCTGACCAGTAGTATGTTGACGCGGGCGAGACTCAAAAACAAACTAAAAAGCAAAAGCACACAAAACACGTTCTCTCCCGCGCGCCTCACTCTTCACCCACTGCTCTCCTCGCTCTCTCAGACTTGTCATAGGAGCTCCCAAATCAATAAGTAGTGTGTTTCTCCCACCATCTCCCCCGTCAGTCGGTCTCCGTCGTTCTTCCCCACTCCCCTTCCTAGACGACCATATACTTTTTGCTGTCTAAATAGAAACAGGCTGTGGCCCAGACTCCATGTCCTCCTCATCGAACTCATGAACGTTGGCAGATCCACTCCTACCAGGGTGTGTGAAACATCAGTGTGGCCTCACTGTCTACCACAGTATTTGGTGGTTTATTAGGATCCCCGTTAGCTGTAGCTACTCCTCCTGCGTTGCACACAGAACATGAAACATGACACAGAAGTACATCGACGTGGCTGTTTTCAGGGCAGCGTGTCCCAGACATGCCCCATCTCTCGGTTGCTTGGTTTTCAAACTCCGGGCAGAATGTGTGTGACACGCCAAACCTGTGAAACCACAGCTCACTGAGAAAGTACAGTACTTTTGCAAGCTGTCCCTAGGTCCACTAATTCACAAGGCCTGGGCGAATGTTGTCGAGACCTTTTATCATTTGAACAAGAGCTTTCCTATTCTAATACATAATCTCCCTCCTCATCCCCTCTCAATCTTTGTTCGTTAGGCTCTAGTACAAATCCAAAACGTTCATCATCTGTTCCAACTAACAAGGTAATCCAACAAACTGCAGTGTTGGTGAGTGTTTTTTTCGGGGGGGGCAGAGGTTGACGAAATGGTTTAGGGCAATCAGCCAGGCAGCCATGTTGGCCAAGTTCGAGTAGTAAGCCCTGAGAGTTACCCGTTAGAGGTGGAAGAGGCCGAGGCACTGAGGCAGGTGGAGCCAATAAGTCTCCTGGGGTAAGGCTCTGCAGCACCGACAGCTGGTTCTGTGACGAGAGGGTCACAACAAGACGAGGTCTGCAGAGCCGCCCATGTCACCACCATTGAGTTCACACACAACACACATATTGGCTGGTCACATGTAGCAGCTGATGACAAAAGCATTTGCTGTGGTGGTGGTGGTGGTGGTGGGGGGGGTCTTTAAATAACATGAAACAGAATTGCCCAATGGCAAAGCGATACATGCAAAAAGGATATTATGCAAACAATGTGGTGGGGTCAAGCAGAGGGTTATATTTGGCTCTGTGAACGCCACTGTCAGAATCTCTTTGTGAGACAGAGCTGGGAGGTGCCGAAATATCCGTAGAGTGCAGACAGCTGGGAAAAAGCTCAACCCCGGAATTATTCTGCCTTGGGCTAAAACTGGAATCCTCGTAGGAGGACTTCTTTTTAGGGAGGGGGAAAGAAAAATCACAGCATCCCTCTGAGCTAGTCAAATGGAAAGTCTTGGCTACAGTTAAACAGCAGACAAAATATCCCCAAGAAGTTCTGTTGTGGGAAAAAAGTACTGACAACACCACTGATTGGTTTTAGTGCTTTCCTAACTCAACAATTGAACAAACAAACAAAAATCGCCATGATGAAGCTGCAGGTTTATTTGTTTTTAGTACTGGATCTACACATACACAGCCATGAGATGTGAGTGGAGAGCAATGCCACATCTCAAGCCTGGATACAGTCGTAGTTGGACAGGTGGCCACTCACAGTCCTGTTGACATAACCCCAGGTCACCCAAGACACTCACACAGCTACCCACAAACCACCAGGCATCTTAGTCTAGTTAGCCCATTTAGTGATACTACACAAACGATCTGGTTTTAACTACTACGACAAGTATTTTAATTCGCCAATGTATGGGATCGTGAGGCTATTAGGAGTGGCTGGCTGGCTGGCAGTCAGGACAGGACATGGATTGGCAGTTGTTACATCACGCATGGCATGACTGCCAGCCACTCCTAATAGCCTCATGATCACATACATTGGCGAATTAAAATACTTGTCGTAGTAGTTAAAACCAGATGGCCTCGTCGCCGACTTGCTACATTGTCACAAATATGAAGCAGGCAAACTTCTTCCCGCTACAAAATAACTTCGTAACAGCCGGTTTAGAAAACGGGGTCGAAACAAGGTACCTCAAGATATACATACCTTCAATTAGCCGAAGTCGTGAGTTACTTCGCCCCGAAGTCTCTTCGCCGGTAGGCTACAAAAAGACAGCAGTCTGTTCCGTTTCTCGTTGAACCCAGATTCAACTCCCGTCTCGATGTGACCAGTCCTTTCAGCGGGTCCTCGTTACTGATCCAACACGCAACTAACAATCTGGCGGCTGTAATTCTATTGAAGGTTTTTTCTCCACCGCTTTTTAGTAGCCTAGATTATCCACCACTTTTCACCTATTTCAAATGATCTTACACTTTATTTTTATTTTTGTAAGAGTAGCGTTGTCTAGCAAGTGCACTTCAAGTATACAACAGCAGTCATTTTAAGCCATAAAAAAAATATTATATTATTCTGAGTATTTGAGTCCCCTGTTGAGTCGTGGAACATGTCAGTAATTTCCTCTCCCTCTTTCAAACACTCAACAGCCCTTATGCTGCGTTCATAACCTATTGGGAACGTGGTAGTTACCAGTTGTGAAGTCGTAAATACAAGTTGGATGCATTCACGTGCTTTGAACTCGTTGAAAAAAACCCCCGAGTGGCTAATGATCAACAAGCTGCATTAACCATGAACTAAAATAACAGCTATCATGCTTGTAAAAGCAAAGTGAATTCTAAATGCCTGTGAAACCTTAGCCTATGTATTTTGTAAATGTGTATACCCCTGTGTATAAAGGGTGTCTCTGTTATTTGGTATATTGCGTTATATTCGTATAAAAGTCATGGTTGTAAACAAATGATCGTGTTCCAAAAACATATAATAGATTGCTTTTTTGTTGTTACAGTAAACTGCTGAAAATTCTGTTTTCAAAAGGTAATTTCCTTAGGTGACGACAGAGGTCAGCAAGTGGGAGAAGTTGGAGCGCATAAGTTATATGCGGCAATCACATGCTAACTGGTTATAGTTATGCACGTTCCGCGTTCAACCAGTTAGCAAGTCAGACATTTCGGAGTTTCCTAGTTCCAACTAGCACATTAATGGGGCAATAGACGACTTTCCCACTTGCAAGTATGACTTGGAAGGGCATTCAAGTGAATTTCCCCAGTCGTATATGGTAAATACTACCTTCACACTTGGTTATGAACGCAGCATAGATACCAGGAAGTTCTCGAGACCCATCCCACAGATTTAAGAAGAAATATAATTTGTTTTACATCAAACTGTTTTCAACAAGCGTAACACTAAATAGGCTATATGGGAAGTAGTCTATGCAATGTTTGCATTGGATAGCCCTGTGTGAACCTAATGTTGCACTGTGAGAGCACACGTCCTTGCTTTGATTAGCCTATTCAATGTTTGCCTATAGGGATGTTTGCCTATAGCTTGTACCCTAAGACTAACATATGGGTTGAGAGTGCCTGTAAATATTGTTGTACTGGTGAGAATATGCCGTTGAAAATCCTGAACGAGAAAAGAAAAACCGCCGACGGCATTCAACTCGCTTTCCCTTCGCTGACTTTGTAGTAGTGTTCTTCTCCCCTCTACTGTCAATAGACCTGTCACTGCACCTTCTGTCCGCGTTCTACCATGCATTGCGTGGTTGGTTCTTGGAAAGGGTGTGGCCGCCATGCGACTTTTTAATCAGATCTGTGGCAGCAAGTTCAACAATTTGCTATTGATATGTTAATGTTATTCTAGTATATTATGCACATTCTACTGTCATAGTAGGCTACAGGTCTGAGGCTTGTACACTTTAACGAAAGTTCACTGTCAGCATTGCTTTATTATTGTCAGCATTTCTAAATGGTGCCATATTACACCACCTCTTCCCATGTGAAGGTGACCTTTGCAGTTCAATTGCCTGCCTTTATGTGATAATGGACTGCAATATGGCACCCCTGCCAGAAGGGGTAGTGATCGATTCAGTACTGCAGCCCACCTCTCTCACTCTCTCTCTCTCACACACACACACACCACCCAGATTTGCTAGCCCTCCTCACTCTGCTTTAATTATGCTGGGAGGAAAGGTTGTATCCTGTTGACAAGGCCCTGTTCATTGGAAAGACAGACTGTACTCCAGGGAGTGTCTCTGTCTCTCGCCACAGAATCTGTGTGAACCTGGAAGAGGGCATTGTTCCTTTCTCGATAAGGAATGAGAAAATGGTGTATGTGATATGCCTACTCATTAACTCGTACACTACTCTTGTGCCTTCAGTTCACAAGTCCACATGTTCAATCTCACACACACACACACACAATCAGAGACACAAGAGGGTGATGTGACCATGGTGGAATGTTGGGATGCATGTTCTGTCTTTTCCTCACCTACATTCTGTACCATTCCCGTCATTAGCCATTCCTGCTCACCGAACGAACACGAGGCTCAAACTGAACTTGATAAAACTAAGATTTATCAGATGACATTAATAGCGTCTCGCCGGTTGGACGCTATAGATCTCAATCTATTCCTAAGATCCAAGTTGGTCAAAGTTGGTTTGTGTACGAGTCCAACACTCCCTTAACCTCCACTGCTTTCTGTGGCACAGCCTTGTTGTTTCACCATATGCTGTCTGATTTAAAGCCCCACACCCTGCATTCCTTAGATTGTGCGAACTGGAGACTCAGTCCCACCCGCTCGATCACCACTCTCTCACATTCACCGGGAACTTGTGCAATCCCCATTCCATAGGGAAACATGTCACCCTTCTTTACATTGATAATGTGCTATGTTAATATCATTATTTAAGTGGCAAATCGACCATTCAGTTGGTTTGGATTTTCTTATTGTTTATCATTTGTTTATTCAAATTGCCTTTCCCGCCATTCATTTTCTGCTGTATACTTTTCCGAATCTGTATTTACATTGGATGACGTTTTCACGCCTCTCCAAACACACCGAAGTAGACAGCACATTATGAGCCCTGTGTAACATTTTTCACTTGGCACTCGACATCAATGGCCTAGCAGGTGTGTTCTGACTGCGGGCACTGAGTGTAAAAATCGAATGAGGATGATATCGATTGTACTCTGTCAAGCCAACTATTTGGCACAAACAAATTTACCGTACATAGTCGAGCCGCTTGGAGGCAGCTGAGGGGAGGACGGCTCATAATAATGGCTGGAACGGAGCGAATGGAATGGCATCAAACACATGGAAACCATTACCACAAGCCTGTTCACCCCAATTAAGGCGCCACCAACCTCCTGTGGTCAGGCGAAAACCAGAGTGAGCGGCCAAGGTGAACAAATTTTTCCCCTTCCACAGTGAACCTCTAAAATGATACATCAGCTCTACTTCCACACAGGCAGATCCTAGCCTGGTCCCAGACATGTTTGTGCTGTCTTGCCAAGGTTGGCAAAGTTAGCATGAGAGCACGAACAGATCTAGGACCAGGCTAGGGAAATCCCACTCTAGGATAGCTAGTTATTTCAAGTGTATGAGGAGTGAGCAGGTTGAATGGATGGACTCACCTTGGTGCAGCTGTGGCAGTAGCTCTCTCCATTATTCCCAGGGGACAGGATGATCTCACCAGTAGGGATCAACTGGATCCTCAGCTCCATCGTGGTCGCTCTCTCTCTCTCTCTCTCTCGCTTTCCTTCTCTCTTTCTCGATCCCTCACTCTCTCCCTCTCTCTGTCCTCCGTCCACTAACTCAGGTCCTTCTGACGGCGTAGCAATGAATTCAACCCACCCCTCGCACGTTTGTAAAAATTCCTCCCCTTAACGTCAGTGAGAGTAATAGGGAAGTTTCTGTTACACTGTCAAGAGAAAGAGTGAAAATTAAAACTAAAGTAGAAAAATAGGATTTTACTGGCCGCACATACAGGGATTTACATGTATGCTTCTTTTCTCAGTTATCTAACGAGGCCAAGACAGTCAAAGCACAAGGATGTTTCCTGCGTCTGTGCAGAGTGCTCTAGTGCGAATTTCCCCTTAGCAGGCAAAGGATATGTGTTGATGGTCACAGTGTCAGGCTCTCTTTCCACAGCCGGCCCTGCAGTATAATTGATGTCCCTGCACACCAGATCGCTGTGGCGCAATGCACTCTGGGTTGGCCCGGGTATCAGGGCTTCCTCCTGGACCCATGCATCCTGTCTCGGACGTTCACAGGGTAAACACCAGAGGAACCCACTCTCTCTCCTCACGTTTCCCCTGGCTATTTGTATTACTATTCTTTTTTACATTTAACCTTTATATTTAACTAGGCAAGTCATTTAATAACAAATTCTTCTCTACAATGACGGCCTACTTGTAAAGCCCCTTGTACAACTGGGAGACACGCGTAAACGCCACATGCATCCCCCACCTCTCCAAAAACAAATAAGAGACTTGTGCCTCTTGTGTGTCTAGTGTCTTCGGTTTCCTCTTCCCAAGTGGTACACAAATGAATGTAGACAGGCAGATGGTCAGAGGGTCATCAGACAGAGGCTGGAAGCAGAGACATTGTGACCATATCTCTGTCTGGGGTGACAGAATGGTATATATATATATATATATATACACACACAGACAAACCCATTGATCTTTGCAGTGACACTGACTGCCCTCAGTGCCCTGTGACCCCTCCCAAGGTTCCTGTTTGTTCCTTCGTACAGCATCTTCTCAGCATCCTCTCAGTCACACCCTTTAAAAACTGCCCTCCCTGGACCACTGACGTCCAGGGATCTCAGCAATGCCACCGCACAAAATGAATGATCAACACTGATATGGGTTGAATATCAATGATAGATTGAGTTCTGCTGAGTCTGGAGTTGTAGCATGGGTCTGGGTGTATGAGTGTCGAAGGAAACGTGGCTCTATATTACTGTATGTTTTGGGTCTTCAATATGGTCAGTCGGTGGTGGGATTTGTGGTGAGGGTGACTGAGAATATGTATAGAAACTGATTGTGGTTGTGTTGAATAGTGTTTTGGGGAAAGTGTGTGTGGTGTAGTGGGCTGTGGGCTGAGTCTCTTCTGTAACTTCTGTGTTACTGTTCCTTCTTATCCTCCATCACAGTGTTCCCTAGATGTGTGTGTTCATCACCATTTGTGTACGGCCTTGTGAACATGCAGATATGTGTGTAAGAGCATGGCTGTTGGTACAGTGCATTCGGAAACTATACAGACCACTTCCCCTTTTCCACATGTTGTTGCTTTACAGCCTTATTCTAAAATGGATTTAAAAGCAAAAACAGTTTTTTTAAAATTTTGTACATGTACATTTGTACATTTATTAAACATAAACAACATAAATACCCTATTTACATAAGTATTCAGACCCTTTGCTATGAGACTCGAATTTGAGCTCAGGTGCATCCTGTTTCCATTGATCATCCTTGAGATGTTTCTACAACTTGATTGGAGTCCACATGTGGTAAATTCAATTGATTGGACATGATTTGGAAAGACACACACCTGTCTATATAAGGTCTCAGAGTTGGCAGTACATGTCAGAGCAAAAACCAAGCCATGAGGTCGAAGGAATTGTCCATAGAGCTCTGAGACAGGATTGTGTTGAGGCACAGAACTGGGGAAGGGTACCAACACATTTCTGCAGCATTGAAGGTCCCCAGGAACACAGTGGCCTCCATCATTCTTAAATAGAAGAAGTTTGGAACCACCAAGACACTTCCTAGAGCTGGCCCAAACTGAGCAATCGGGGGAGAAAGGTCGTGGTCACTCTGACAGAGCTCCAGAGTTCCTCTGTGGAGATGGGAGAACCTTCCAGAAGGACAACCATCTCTGCAGCACTCTACTAATCATGCCTTATGGTAGATTTGCCAGACGGAGGCCACTCCTCAGTAAAAGGCGCATGACAGCCCACTTGGAGTTTGCCAGGCAACTAAAGGACTCTCAGACCACGAGAAACAAGATTCTCTCATCTGATGAAACCAAGATTGAACTCTTTGGCCTGAATGCCAAGCATCACGTCTGGAGGAAACCTGGCATCATTCTTTTGGTGAAGCATGGTGGTGGTAGCATCGTGATGCAGAGATGTTTTTCAGTGGCAGGAACTGGGAGACTAGTCAGGATCGAGGGAAAGATGAACGGAGCAAAGTACAGAGAGAGCCTTGATGAAAACCTGCTCCAAAGCTCTCAGGACTTCAGACTGGGGTTAAGGTTCACCTTCCAACAGGACAACAGCGCTAAGCACACAGCCAAGACAATGCAGGAGTGGCTTCTGGACAAGTCCCTGAATGTCCTTGAGTGGCCCAACCAGAGCCCGGACTTCAACCCGATCATCTTTGGAGAGACCTGAAAATAGCTGTGCAGCAACGCTCCCCATCCAACCTGACTAGGCTTGAGAGGATCTGCAGAGAAGAATGGGAGAAACTCCCCAAATACAGGTGTGCCAAGCTTGTAGCGTCATACCCAAGAAGACTCGAGGCTGTAATCGCTGCCAAAGTTGCTTCAACAAAGTTCCTGAGTAAAGGGTCTGAATACTTATGTAAATGTGATATTTCAGTTTTTTTCTTTTTAATACATTTGCCAAAATGTCTAAAAACATTTTTCTCTTTGTCATTTATGGGGTATTGTGTGTGTAGTTTGATGAGAGGGGGGAAATGATTTAATACATTTTAGAATAAGGCTGTAACGTAACAAAATGTGGGAAAAAGTCAAGGGGTCTGAATACTTTCCGCAGCACTGTACATGTGGTGGTAGTGGGCCCTTGGTGTATGTCTTCCTACAGTGTCTGGGGGCTGCTGAGATGGGAAGTGACAGTGACACACATCCTTTGACCTGTGACATGCGCCCGAGGAATTCCTGATATCTGGGCATCAACAGGAAACAGTGGCCTTGACGCAGCAAGATCTCAGCCCGGGCTCAGCCTAGCAGACTGTTGTGGATGAGAAGAGAGAAGAGAACACACACTGACGTCCCTGAAACATACTGGGAAGAGTAAGAACTGTAACAGAAGGCAACCAGAACCAGAAATGGACATGAAAAAAAGATTCATTTGGCAAAACACCAAAAGTAATGACCTTTTGAATTACCCTCTATGTAGCATGACCTTGCTTATGCATTTACATATTGTTTATGAAGACTTATTGAATGCCCTATAAAGCCTTTACATTTAACATTTACATTTAAGTCATTTAGCAGACGCTCTTATCCAGAGCGACTTACAAATTGGTGCGTTCACCTTAAGACATCCAGTGGAACAGCCACTTTACAATAGTGCATCTAAATATTTTAAGGGGGAGGGGGGGGGGTGAGAAGGATTACTTTATCCTATCCTAGGTATTCCTGAAAGAGGTGGGGTTTCAGGTGTCTCCGGAAGGTGGTGATTGACTCCGCTGTCCTGGCGTCGTGAGGGAGTTTGTTCCACCATTGGGGGGCCAGAGCAGCGAACAGTTTTGACTGGGCTGCGCGGGTACTGTACTTCCTCAGTGGTAGGGAGGCGAGCAGGCCAGAGGTGGATGAACGCAGTGCCCTTGTTTGGGTGTAGGGCCTGATCAGAGCCTGGAGCCTTTATATGGTGTGGTTCGTTGAAAGTAAGATCGCTAATAGTGTACTTTTCTGAGACGGTTTTCAAGCTCAAGGATATAGTTTGTTGTTTACACTGATCACGGATAAGATATTGTGAGTTTCCAAAAACAATGCAGAAGATAGTTATTAATTAACAGAAGACAGGCTCAAGGTCCTTTCCTGGCTGAACGTTTCTACACACACTTCCGCTTTCTCAATGCTGTCCATCCTTCAACACACAAGGTGAAGGAGGCCCAACTCTCTCTCTCTCTCTCTTTCTCTCTATGCTGGTCTAAACTATCTTTCATGTCCTATCCACTCACACTGTCAGGGTGATATGAGGTGTGTGTGTGTGTGTGTCAGAACCTGCAGCTGTTACAGTAGTGTGTGTCAAGGTGAGCCAGGCGCAGTGGGAGAACTCCTACACGACGGGCCAGTGTTCCTGAACTAGGCGTGGACACAACTTGTCACTGACAGAGAAGTCTTTAAAGGAAGTAGATAGGGAATCGCATCCTGTTTGTGTGAGAGTGAGAGTCAGGGGCCAATCTGTGAGTAAAGGGCACGTGGGCATGACAACGAGAAAGGGCAAGGAGGGATATGGCAGAGGTTAAAAAATATAAATCAAATCAAATGTATTATTATAGCCCTTCGTACATCAGCTGATATCTCAAAGGGCTGTACAGAAACCCAGCCTAAAACCCCAAACAGCAAGCAATGCAGGTGTACAAGCACGGTGGCTAGGAAAAACTCCCTAGAAAGGCCAAAACCTAGGAAGAAACCTAGAGAGGAACCAGGCTATGTGGGGTGGCCAGTCCTCTTCTGGCTGTGCCGGGTGGAGATTATAACAGAACATGGCCAAGATGTTCAAATGTTCATAAATGACCAGCATGGTCAAATAATAATAAACACAGGCAGAACAGTTGAAACTGGAGCAGCAGCACGGCCAGGTGGACTGGGGACAACAAGGAGTCATCATGCCCGGTAGTCCTGAGACATGGTCCTAGGGCTCAGGTTCTCTGAGAGAGAAAGAAAGATGGAAAGAGAGAATTAGAGAGAGCATACTTAAATTCACACAGGACACCGGATAGGACAGGAGAAGTACTCCAGATATAACAAACTGACCCTAGCCCCCCGACATAAACTACTGCAGCATAAATACTGGAGGCTGAGACAGGAGGGGTCAGGAGACACTGTGGCCCCATCCGATGACACCCCCGGACAGGGCCAAACAGGAAGGATATAACCCCACCCACTTTGCCAAAGCACAGCCCCCACACCACTAGAGGGATATCTTCAACCACCAACTTACCATCCTGAGACAAGGCCGAGTATAGCCCACAAAGATCTCCGCCACGGCACAACCCAAGGGGGGCGCCAACCCAGATAGGAAGATCACATCAGTGACTCAACCCACTCAAGTGACGCACCCCTCCTAGTTACTGAAGTAACTAACAGGAATAAGCTAGCGCTATCTCCCAGGGGTGACTGGAAATAGCCATTCCTATTTTTAACACTAAAAAGGAAATCCCTAATATTTCCATGCCGTTTGTTCCTTCAGTCTGTTCAAAAGCAGTTATCAGCCTCCGACAACGCAGGATTCAGCAGCGCCGTTTCCACAGGAAAGCACATGACGCCAAATAGGCTACCACTCAAGCACCAGCCCAAAGAACTGTCCTCACACTACATTTCCCTAGAAATATTCAGAACGTACTTAATAAAATGTGTATTTTAATTAGATGACACTGTATTTTGGTGCTGTATTTTAAAAAAAAAATCTTACATTTCCCCTACGGTTGGTTATTTTTGCCTTAACTTTGAATGGGGCCAAACTCGTGCCAATTAGAGCTAATCTTTTTTATCTTGCGCTAGCAATTGCTGCCCTCTGGCGGTTTCAGATAAAAACACAGCTTTATTCACTCAAATGAGTCTTAAAATGAATGGGAAATGAATGATGTCGTCATGGTATATCTACTGTACACACACCTCTAAAGCCTCCACTGAAGTTAGAAGATTGAAAGCACACACCAACAATTAAAACCAGAATCCACCAATGTACAGCTCAAGAAGACTACAAGCAACTAAGCAACTGTAGGCCTAAGCCAAACAGAGGTAGTAGCTACAGTGCCTTGCAAAAGTATTCATCCCCCTTGGTGTTTTTCCTATTTTGTTGCATTACAACCTGTAATTCAAATAGATTTTTAATTGGATTTAATGTAATGGACATACACAAATAGTCCAAATTGGTGAAGTGAAATGAAAAATATAACTTCTTAAAAATAAAAAAATAAAGGAAAGGTGTTGTGTGCACATGTAGCCCCTAAATAAGATCTGGTGCAAAAAATTACCTTCAGAAGTCACATAATTAGTTAAATAAAGTCCACCTGTGTGCAACCTAAATGTCACATGATCTGTCACATGATCTCAGTATATATACACTTGTTCTGAAAGGCCCCAGAGTCTGCAACACCACCAAGCAAGCGACCCCATGAAGACCAATTAGCGTGCCAAACAGGTCAGGGACAAAGTTGTAGAGAAGTACAGATCAGGGTTGGGTTATAAAAAAATATCAGAAACTTTGAACATCCCACTGAGCGCTATTAAATCCACTCGAGTGGTTTAAGGGGAAACATTTAAATGTCTTGGAATGGCCTAGTTAAAGGCCAGACCTCAATCCAATTGAGAATCTGTGGTATGACTTAAAGATTGCTGTACACCAGCAGAACCCATCCAACTTGAAGGAGATGGAGCAGTTTTGCCTTGAAAAATCCCAGTGGCTAGATGTTCCAAGCTTGTAAAGACATACCCCAAGAGACTTGCAGCTGTAATTGCTGCAAAAGGTGGCTCTACAAAGTATTGGGGGGGGGGGGTGAATAGTTAAGCACGCTCAAGTTTTCCGTTTTTTTGTCATATATCTTGTTTGTTTCACAATAAAACATTTTGCTTCTTCAAAGTGGTAGGCATGTTCTGTTAATCAAATGATACAAGCCCCCCCAAAAATACATTTTAATTCCAGATTGTAAGGCAACAAAATAGTAAAAATGCCAAGGGGGGTGAATACTTTCGCAAGCCACTGTAGGTGAGTAGCCTCCATACACACTAGGTAAACAACACATTACACACAGAAGGAAAAACAGTGTTTTGAGAAGGACTGAAGTACGAAAGCTGAGAAATCAAGAATAGTCAAATCCATTTTTAAAAACTCAACAAACCTTTTGAAAAGGCATGTTTTAGTGCTGCAGTATACCAGATAATGATTGTATGAAAGAATGGCATATATTTTTTGTCCCAATGCAGAAGTGTTGCCAGCACTGATGAGCCTGGTCTTTGAGTGTTCCTCTGCGTTATGAAAGGCAGATTAAAGAGAACAAGTGCAAAAAGCTGAACGAAGTGCCTCTTTTAATCAGGCTCCATTCAAATGTGTTTTCTGTTAGCCAAATAGACTGGACATTAGAGGAATCACTCAAGTATTGACTGTGCACATCAGATACATCGACTGAGTGTACAAAACATTAGACACACCTAATACTGAGTTGCAACCCCTTTTGCTCTCAGAACAGCCTCAATTAGTCGGGCATGGACTCTATAAGGTATCGAACGCATTCCACAGGGCTGCTGGCCCATGTTGACTCCAATGCTTCCCACAGATGTGTCAAGTTGGCTGGATGTCCTTTGGATGGTGGACCATTCTTGATGTGCCTGGCACCTACTACCATACCCCGTTCAAAGGCACTTAAATCTTTTGTATTGCCCATTCACCCTCTGAATGGCATACACACAATCCATGTCTCAATTGTCTCAAGGCTTAAAAGTCCTTCTTTAAAATGTCTCCTCCCCTTCATTTACACCGATTAAAGTGGATTTAAGAAGTGACATCAACAAGGGATCATAGCTTTCACCTGGTCAGTCTATGTCATGGAAATAGTAGGTGTTCATAATGTCTTGTACACTCCATTTACAACTTGCTTAATGATAAAATCAGTCTCCTATTTTACATGTCAACTATAATCTACAGCCGTCCTAGGTCTGATGAACAGATCTCAGGTGGGGGGGGAAAGTGAAGAGGAAAACAGAGTGTGAGGAGAAGGAAAGTATTCCCAGCAGAACTCCTGCCCGTCAGTCCATTAATATGTGACCCTCAGGTGAGGTCAGATATATTCCCAGCAGAACTCCTGCCCGTCAGTCCATTAAGATGTGACCCTCAGGTGAGGTCGGATATATTCCCAGCAGAACTCCTGCCCGTCAGTCCATTAATATGTGACACTCAGGTGAGGTCGGATATATTCCCAGCAGAACTCCTGCCCGTCAGTCCATTAATATGTGACACTCAGGTGAGGTCGGATATATTCCCAGCAGAACTCCTGCCCGTCAGTCCATTAATATTTGACACTCAGGTGAGGTCAGACATATTCCCAGTTTGGGATCATCATGATACAAATGTCTTACCTGTTTTCTATTTCTCACAATGCAATATACATACAGTCAACGGATCAGCTATGATCTCCTATCTCAAATATCTAATGTAGTTTCATCTGAGTTTCAGTGGAAGCAGCCTCTGTATGCACACGTCTGAGACTGCTCTTCTCTGTATCACGGAGGCGCTCCGCACTGCTAAAGCTAACTCTCTCTCCTCTGCTCTCATCCTTCTAGACCTATCGGCTGCCCTCGATACTGTGAACCATCAGATCCTCCTCTCCACCCTCTCCGAGTTGGGCATCTCCGGCGCGGCCCACGCTTGGATTGCGTCCTACCTGACAGGTCGCTCCTACCAGGTGGCGTGGCGAGAATCTGTCTCCTCACCACGTGCTCTCACCACTGGTGTCCCCCAGGGCTCTGTTCTAGGCCCTCTCCTATTCTCGCTATACACCAAGTCACTTGGCTCTGTCATAACCTCACATGGTCTCTCCTATCATTGCTATGCAGACGACTACACAATTAATCTTCTCCTTTCCCCCTTCTGATGACCAGGTGGCGAATCGCATCTCTGCATGTCTGGCAGACATATCAGTGTGGATGACGGATCACCACCTCAAGCTGAACCTCGGCAAGACGGAGCTGCTCTTCCTCCCGGGGAAGGACTGCCCGTTCCATGATCTCGCCATCACGGTTGACAACTCCATTGTGTCCTCCTCCCAGAGCGCTAAGAACCTTGGCGTGATCCTGGACAACACCCTGTCGTTCTCAACTAACATCAAGGCGGTGGCCCGTTCCTGTAGGTTCATGCTCTACAACATCCGCAGAGTACGACCCTGCCTCACACAGGAAGCGGCGCAGGTCCTAATCCAGGCACTTGTCATCTCCCATCTGGATTACTGCAACTCGCTGCTGGCTGGGCTCCCTGCCTGTGCCATTAAACCCCTACAACTCATCCAGAACGCGGCAGCCCGTCTGGTGTTCAACCTTCCCAAGTTCTCTCACGTCACCCCGCTCCTCCGCTCTCTCCACTGGCTTCCAGTTGAAGCTCGCATCCGCTACAAGACCATGGTGCTTGCCTACGGAGCTGTGAGGGGAACGGCACCTCAGTACCTCCAGGCTCTGATCAGGCCCTACACCCAAACAAGGGCACTGCGTTCATCCACCCCTGGCCTGCTCGCCTCCCTACCACTGAGGAAGTACAGTTCCCGCTCAGCCCAGTCAAAACTGTTCGCTGCTCTGGCCCCCCAATGGTGGAACAAACTCCCTCACGACTCCAGGACAGCGGAGTCAATCACCACCTTCCGGAGACACCTGAAACCCCACCTCTTCAAGGAATACCTAGGATAGGATAAAGTAATCCTTCTCACCCACCCCCCCCCCCCCCCTCAAAAGATTTAGATGCACTATTGTAAAGTGGCTGTTCCACTGGATGTCATAAGGTGAATGCACCAATTTGTAAGTCGCTCTGGGTAAGAGCGTCTGCTAAATGACTTAAATGTAATGTAAATGTCTTGTCCTCCAGGGGGTGCTAAAGGAGCTGCTCTTGCGTCACCCTGTAACCGGTGAGGAGAGAACAGGAGAGTCTGGACAGCATAAGCACACAGTTGTCTGAGCTGTATGACTGCTTTATTATACGTTGAATCCTAACTGAAGGGTTGGCACTGTCTTCAACAATCCTGACAGTCATATTCATCCAATAACAGAGAGGTAAACACCAACCAATGGAGGCAAGGGTGTGTCCATCCAAGAAGATATGTCGATTTGACCTGCCAATGGACTTCAGACAGCTGGAGAATGGGTTGGATGGATATGCCCCAATTCAGAATGTGAGATCTATCTTTCATTCATTTGGTGGAAGTGCGAGGACTTCGGAGGTCATTCTCTTGTGCCTTTCTGTGTGTCCCAGCCAGGCCTCTCTCCACAGGGCTATCTCCGCAGGTTTCTGTCGAGTGTGTAAGCGAAGAAGCAACCTCTACAGGAGACTCTTTGAGAAGTTTGATAAGGACAGGGATGGACTGCTTTCTCTCAAGGTAAATCCAAATCAAATGGCATCATGTAACGTGGCTCCCCCCACCACAGTGGATGGCCTGAGAGGAACCCTTACCAGCAGTCACCGACCCAGCAGAAACAATTGTTAGACTGACTAGTTTAAGGATGAAATGTGAGAATCTAAATCCTTTTAAAGTGTATAATCCTGTTACAAAATAGTTGTGGACAATTCTATATTGAATCACATTTTACAGACCACGTACAATGGGCTGTGTCTCTGTATTGCAGGAAATGGAACGTGGCATATGTGACCTGTACATGGCAGATGTCACCTCCAGCGGCTGATGGTATTGATTGAAAGCAGATGCAAAATCACACGTTGACTGTGTGTCATTCTGCGCAACATGTGCCCCGTCTGAAAGATTATTTCACTCTGCGTTAGTTTAAGTCAGTCTTGTGTTTGACACATGGTAACCAACTGTCAGATGACAAAATAAACACTTTCACATAAAAGAAACAATCAAGAAATGACCAGCAAATATACTTATATTTTTGAAAGTTATCACTATTAACAGATTTAAATCAACACTTCAAATGAACACTGTTTAAATGAACGCTTGAATTATCAACACTGGAAATACAACTGAGAGTTTGTTCGGAAAGACGACATGGAGGAATATTGTGAAAAGGACCGTTTAGAAGAGGCAGACATTTCACCTCCAACGACTAGACTGTTGTTAATGATTTCAAGACGTACATGTGTTCGAACAAAACCGAGACCAGCACCTCAAAGGGCTGTACTAGGCCCAGCAATCTCACGTACCAGACTTGATAGGGCTTTCTTTATAGACACTGTGGCTGTTCATACTGGGGGCCCTGTAACCTAGTTAGGGTCTTACAGTCACCTGTCATCGGTGTCACGGTGACAATTCATGTGTTTTTAGGCTTATTTGTCCCCTTTCATTTTAATAAACATGTCAAAGCCAACATTCTTGTAATGTGGGCCCACATACAGTACAGTGTGTTCGGAAAGTATTCAGACCCCTTGACTTTCCACATTTTGTTACGTTACAGCCTTATTCTAAAATGGATTAAATAGTCCCCCCCCCCTTAATCTATCTACACACAATTTAAGAAATTCTTCACATTTATTAAAAATACAAAACTGAAGTCAGTACTCAGTACTTTGTTGAAGCACCTTTGGCAGAGACTACAGCCTCGAGTCTTCTTGGGTATGACGCTACAAGCTTGGCACATCTGCATTTGGGGAGTTTCTCCCATTCTTCACTGTAGATCCTCTCAAGCTCTCTCAGGTTACATACATTACATTTACATTTAAGTCATTTAGCAGACGCTCTTATCCAGAGCGACTTACAAATTGGTGCATTCACCTTATGACATCCAGTGGAACAGTAGTGCATCTAAATCTTTTAAGGGGGGTGAGAGGGATTACTTTATCCTATCCTAGGTATTCCTTAAAGAGGTGGGGTTTCAGGTGTCTCCGGAAGGTGGTGATCGACTCCGCTGTCCTGGCGTCGCGAGGGAGTTTGTTCCACCATTGGGGGGCCAGAGCAGCGAACAGTTTTGACTGGGCTGAGCGGGAACTGTACTTCCTCAGTGGTAGGGAGGCGAGCAGGCCAGAGGTGGATGAACGCAGTGCCCTTGTTTGGGTGTAGGGCCTGATCAGAGCCTGGAGGTACTGAGGTGCCGTTCCCCTCACAGCTCCGTAGGCAAGCACCATGGTCTTGTAGCGGATGCGAGCTTCAACTGGAAGCCAGTGGAGAGAGTGGAGGAGCGGGGTGACGTGAGAGAACTTGGGAAGGTTGAACACCAGACGGGCTGCGGCGTTCTGGATGAGTTGTAGGGGTTTAATGGCACAGGCAGGGAGCCCAGCCAACAGCGAGTTGCAGTAATCCAGACGGGAGATGACGAGTGCCTGGATTAGGACCTGCGCCGCTTCCTGTGTGAGGCAGGGTCGTACTCTGCGGATGTTGTAGAGCATGAACCTACAGGAACGGGCCACCGCCTTGATGTTAGTTGAGAACGACAGGGTGTTGTCCAGGATCACGCCAAGGTTCTTAGCGCTCTGGGAGGAGGACACAATGGAGTTGTCAACCGTGATGGCGAGATCATGGAACGGGCAGTCCTTCCCCGGGAGGAAGAGCAGCTCCGTCTTGCCGAGGTTCAGCTTGAGGTGGTGATCCGTCATCCACACTGATATGTCTGCCAGACATGCAGAGATGCGATTCGCCACCTGATCATCAGAAGGGGGAAAGGAGAAGATTAATTGTGTGTCGTCTGCATAGCAATGATAGGAGAGACCATGTGAGGTTATGACAGAGCCAAGTGACTTGGTGTATAGCGAGAATAGGAGAGGGCCTAGAACAGAGCCCTGATGGGACACCAGTGGTGAGAGCACGTGGTGTGGAGACGGATTCTCGCCACGCCACCTGGTAGGAGCGACCTGTCAGGTAGGACGCAATCCAAGCGTGGGCCGCGCCGGAGATGCCCAACTCGGAGAGGGTGGAGAGGAGGATCTGATGGTTCACAGTATCGAAGGCAGCCGATAGGTCTAGAAGGATGAGAGCAGAGGAGAGAGAGTTAGCTTTAGCAGTGCGGAGCGCCTCCGTGATACAGAGAAGAGCAGTCTCAGTTGAATGACTAGTCTTGAAACCTGACTGATTTGGATCAAGAAGGTCATTCTGAGAGAGATAGCGGGAGAGCTGGCCAAGGACGGCACGTTCAAGAGTTTTGGAGAGAAAAGAAAGAAGGGATACTGGTCTGTAGTTGTTGACATCGGAGGGATCGAGTGTAGGTTTTTTCAGAAGGGGTGCAACTCTCGCTCTCTTGAAGACGGAAGGGACGTAGCCAGCGGTCAGGGATGAGTTGATGAGCGAGGTGAGGTAAGGGAGAAGGTCTCCGGAAATGGTCTGGAGAAGAGAGGAGGGGATAGGATCAAGCGGGCAGGTTGTTGGGCGGCCGGCCGTCACAAGACGCGAGATTTCATCTGGAGAGAGGGGGAGAAAGAGGTCAGAGCACAGGGTAGGGCAGTGTGAGCAGAACCAGCGGTGTCGTTTGACTTAGCAAACGAGGATCGGATGTCGTCGACCTTCTTTTCAAAATGGTTGACGAAGTCATCTGCAGAGAGGGAGGAGGGGGGGAGGGGGAGGAGGATTCAGGAGGGAGGAGAAGGTTGCAAAGAGCTTCCTAGGGTTAGAGGCAGATGCTTGGAATTTAGAGTGGTAGAAAGTGGCTTTAGCAGCAGAGAGAGAAGAGGAAAATGTAGAGAGGAGGGAGTGAAAGGATGTCAGGTCCGCAGGGAGGCGAGTTTTCCTCCATTTCCGCTCGGCTGCCCGGAGCCCTGTTCTGTGAGCTCGCAATGAGTCGTTGAGCCACGGAGCGGGAGGGGAGGACCGAGCCGGCCTGGAGGTTAGGGGACATAGAGAGTCAAAGGATGCAGAAAGGGAGGAGAGGAGGGTTGAGGAGGCAGAATCAGGAGATAGGTTGGAGAAGGTTTGAGCAGAGGGAAGAGATGATAGGATGGAAGAGGAGAGAGTAGCGGGGGAGAGAGAACGAAGGTTGGGACGGCGCAATACCATCCGAGTAGGGGCAGTGTGGGAAGTGTTGGATGAGAGCGAGAGGGAGAAGGATACAAGGTAGTGGTCGGAGACTTGGAGGGGAGTTGCAATGAGGTTAGTGGAAGAACAGCATCTAGTAAAGATGAGGTCGAGCGTATTTCCTGCCTTGTGAGTAGGGGGGAAGGTGAGAGGGTGAGGTCAAAAGAGGAGAGGAGTGGAAAGAAGGAGGCAGAGAGGAATGAGTCAAAGGTAGACGTGGGGAGGTTAAAGTCGCCCAGAACTGTGAGAGGTGAGCCGTCCTCAGGAAAGGAGCTTATCAAGGCATCAAGCTCATTGATGAACTCTCCGAGGGAACCTGGAGGGCGATAAATGATAAGGATGTTAAGCTTGAAAGGGCTGGTAACTGTGACAGCATGGAATTCAAAGGAGGCGATAGACAGATGGATAAGGGGAGAAAGAGAGAATGACCACTTGGGAGAGATGAGGATCCCGGTGCCACCACCCCGCTGACCAGAAGCTCTCGGGGTGTGCGAGAACACGTGGGCAGACGAAGAGAGAGCAGTAGGAGCAGCAGTGTTGTCTGTGGTGATCCATGTTTCCGTCAGTGCCAAGAAGTCGAGGGACTGGAGGGAGGCATAGGCTGAGATGAACTCTGCCTTGTTGGCCGCAGATCGGCAGTTCCAGAGGCTACCGGAGACCTGGAACTCCACGTGGGTCGTGCGCGCTGGGACCACCAGATTAGGTGGCCGCGGCCACGCGGTGTGGAGCGTTTGTATGGTCTGTGCAGAGAGGAGAGAACAGGGATAGACAGACACATAGTTGACAGGCTACACAAGAGGCTACGCTAATGCAAAGGAGATTGGAATGACAAGTGGACTACACGTCTCGAGTGTTCAGAAAGTTAAGCTTACGTAGCAAGAATCTTATTGACTAAAATGATTAAAATGATACAGTACTGCTGAAGTAGGCTAGCTGGCAGAGGCTGCGTTGTTGACTATGTAGGCTAGCTGGCAGTGTCTGCGTTGTTGACACTACACTAATCAAGTCGTTCCGTTGAGTGTAATGGTTTCTACTGTGCTACTGTGCTGCTATTCGGGGCTAGCTGGCTAGCTAGCAGTGTTGATTTACGTTACGTTGCGTTAAAAGAACGACAATAGCTGGCTAGCTAACCTAGGAAATCGCTCAAGACTACACAATTATCTTTGATACAAAGACGGTTATGTAGCTAGCTATGTAGCTAGCTACGATCAAACAAATCAAGCCGTTGTACTGTAATGAAATGAAAAATGTGATACTACCTGTGGAGCGGCGAAATGCGACCGGATTGTTGAGTGCGGAAGTTCTGTTACGTTAAGGACGACGAATAGCTGGCTAGCTAACCTCGGTAAATTAAGATAATCACTCTAAAACTACACACTCTAAACTACACAATTATCTTGGATACGAAGACAGCAAAGACAACTATGTAGCTAGCTAACACTACACTAATCAAGTCGTTCAGTTGAGTGTAAGTTGTGCTGCTAATCGGTAGACGGTGGACTAGCTAACGGTAGACGTTAGCTAGCTAGCTAGCTGCAGGGCGGTGTAGACTGCGTTAGGACGACGAAATACGATAATTACGCAATTATCTACGATACAAAGACGGCTATGTAGCTAGCTAAGAAGAAAAATTGCTAAGATTAGACAAATCAAACCGTTGTACTATAATGAAATGTAATGAAATGTAATACTACCTGCGGACCGAGTGCAGATGCGACCGCTCGCTCCAACCCGGAAGTTGCTGCGTCGCTGCACAGCTATTTTCAGGTCTCTCCAGAGATGTTAGATCGGATTCAAGTCCGGGCTCTGGCTGGGCCACTCAAGGACATTCAGAGACTTGTCCTGAAGCTACTTCTGTGTTGTCTTGGCTGTGTGCTTAGGGTTGTTGTCCTGTTGGAAGATGAACATTCGCCCCAGTCGGAGGTCCTGAGCAGGTTTTCATTAAGGATCTGTCTACACTTTGCTCTGTTCATCCCTGTTGCTGAAAAACATCCCCACATCATGATGCTGCCACCACCATGCTTCACTGTAGGGATGGTGCAAGGTTTCCTCCAGACATGATGCTTGGCATTCATCAATGTAACTCTGTGTCACACTGCTTTGCTTTATCTTGGTCAGGTCGCAGTTGTAAATGACTTGTTCTCAACTGGCCTACCTAAAGGTAGAAAAATTAAATGTAAAAAAATTCAGGCAATGGGTTCAATCTTGTTCTCATGGTCTGAGTCTTTAGGTGCCTTCCGTCTGGCCACTCTACCATAAAGGCCTCGACACAATCCTGTCTCGGCGCTCTACAGACAATTCCTTTGACCTCGTGGCTTGGTTTTTACTCCGACACGCACTGTCAACTGTGGGACCTTATATAGACAGGTGTATGCCTTTCCAAATCATGTCCAATCAGTTCAATTTACCACAGGTGTAAATAAGCTATTTCTGGTCGTTTTTTAAATGTTTTATACATTTGCAAAAATGTCTTAAAACCCGTTTTCTTTGTCATTAAGGGGTATTGTGTGTAGATTGATGAGGAAAACAATGTATTTAATCAATTTCAGAATAAGGCTGTAAGGTAACAAAATGTGGAAAAGAATCAAGGGGTCTAAATACAAATGCACTGCATTAACCTGCCATACCGGTATACAAGTATAACACGATGTATATGACAACTGCTAGCAAATCAATGCAATCCATCATTACAAAATGTTTTACCTTTCAATAGAAAGCTCTGATGAGAGATTTGGTGCAGGGGGCCAACCAACCATGAGCCCTGTGGGTGGTGAGTAGACTAGGGATTTATCTCCAACCTTCCACCAGTGTTTCTCAAATGACAGGGACTTAACATGGCCCACCGTAAATAAATGGGCATACAGCCAAAAGACAAGCTTCCATTTTGTGAGTCATTTCTAACTACATTTTTTTTTAAAAACTCAATACCATGGCTTTACTCCGATGCTTTTTGAAAAGCCCAAAAAAAATCAAGAAGCATGAATTCATCGTTTGATGTAATCAACACCAACAGACATTTCGGTATGTTTAATTTAGATTGTTTAATGTTAATTCCATGCTGTGTTTCAGTAAGAACAATACAGATTGTGGCTCCAGTCAGATATCCAGTAGTACAAATTAGCTGTACGTTACACATAATGAAGCTAAAAGAAAAGGAAAACATTGAGCTATATAAAAGGAGGGGAAAGAGGCAGAAAATTAATTAACTCATGCAGGCTTGAAATCATCTATTTAGAACCCTGTCATCTAGCAACAGAAGCCAGTCGAGAACTGTCTGTTAACGCAACGCTTCCTCTGATTTTTACAGCTACCAGCCCTCATCTGAAATCAGCAAGTATTTGCAATACAGTATTTAGCACAACATACAATCCAAAACATCACAATAGAATCACTATGGTGTAAAAGTTAAGCATTTTGCTCCACGTGGATATCAAGAATTTTGCCAACCTCCTCTGATAAACTAGGTTCACGAAAGAGGACTTTGTTTAGACTTGCCCTTAAAAAGGATTAATGATTTGCATCTCTCACTAACAGAAATATTACAGCTCCCACAACTAATAGACATATCAGTAATAAAAGTTAATTTCTGTAATTACATTAAGAAAAAGAAAATCTCAAAATACATCCAGCAACTGATAAAATATTGAGGAAAGAGCAAAAACAAAACAAAATTAAAACAATAATGAAAACAAAGAATTTTTTCAGAACCGCATGTACCAAGAAAAATAAACCAGGGACTCTTTGCCTTTCCAAAATTGTATTTATTGTCTCAATTAAGTGGTATTTATATTTGAATTGAATTAAAGGGCAAAAAAACAAAAACAAAAAAAAGAATAACAATGACTGATTATTTCTAAGACCATGTGGCCAGAGAGCTGCTGAGAGCCACGGTCACTTGGGCGTGGCGGCCACAGTTTTTTGTGTGTGGGGGTGGGGTGGGGTCTCAGGTTGGCTGTAATGTCTCACTGGGGCTCATCCTCCACATCTTGCAGCGCCTCTTTGTTCTGTTCTTCACCTGCTTGAAAACAAGAGAAATGGACGGTGAAGGCTGGGCTTTCAGGTTATGTACACCAGAGACAATCCTCTGTCTAGGTGATCAGACTCAGTGGCCAAACATCAAACATATTGAGATGCTGTGGAAGTATTGCATTACTCCTGTGCGAGTTTTAACCTACAATCTCCAAAGTTACAGGTGGACAGGCCGAAGTGAGCCCAGCAGTGGTTTCATTCAGTGTGTCAAACATCTTAGCACATGCAGTGAAACGTTCAACCACCATTTACAACCTTGTAGGCCATATCAAAAGAACTACTGCAGCGCTTCAATCAAATAAAGACAACTCTTATAGTAATTAAATAGCTATAAAATGAAACGTCCTATATAGGCCCTACTTGACGACAACCTGACAGATGACTTCCGTTTACAATTGAGAAGCGTTTGATTTGTCAATTTCCCCATAGCCTACTCATTCCATGATTTATAAGCCATCTAGCGAACACCGTGACATCCAATCTTTAAATCCCTCGACAGATCTGCCCAAGACTCACCTGCACCCCAGTATTCTATTCCAACACAAGGCACTCTATTGTACTGGCATTCTGTCGTTAATGAGACAGTTGTCTAGTTGTGTCATGCTACAGGACGCCAGGCAGACAGAATGACAGAGCAGAGCGATTATGGGACTGGATGTAGATGTATGTCACCCAGTCAAAGACAGACAGGATATCCCACACAGCCTCAACAGTTGGTGCCATGCTGTTAAGTCCTCCAGTCTCCACAATACACGGCTCTGACAATAGCTACGGAGATCAAGCACTGTACGTCAACGGATCAGGCAGGCGACTACAGAGCGCCAGACTCTACACACAAACCCATGTTCTAACTTGGTGAGACACCTCGCAGCCCCACAGAGAAAGATAGTTACCGCGTTACCTAGAGCTGTCCTTTACTGGACCTAAAATGGTTCCAGCTGAAAGACGATACTCGCTCACCAGTATAAAAAAATATATAAAAATAAAAAAAATCAGTCAGCTGTCCAAGACATGTGGAAATCATAAGAAAAATACATTCGCTCCAGGTTACCTTCAAACTAAATGCATGACTGATACACCGGGGCAAAAAAAAAATCACTATGTAGAAAGACAGATTCATAAGACACGCAGTGTGTGAACATACAACTTTCCCGGTGACAAACCAAACGGGTGAGCGGCACTGCAGTGAGTTAGTAGTGAAGGGGGACAGAACAAACGATTCAAACCAAGGGAAGGGCAGAAAACACTTACAAAGTACAGATTATGGGAAATTAACAGCTGTTTTGCTCCTTTAGGACTCTACACGGATAGAAGGAGAGAGGAGAGATGAGTTGGACGTTAAGATGAAGGTTAAAGAAGCTACAGCTCTAGAGGGCAGAGAGGGGACCACTAAGCAATGCAGAAGGAAGTGAAAGGTTGAAAGGCACAAGGTTGAGTTAGAGACGGATGGAGATGTTAAGAGTGTGTGTAATGATCCACGTCAGCAGCTCTGAAAAGAGCCGAATTACCAACAGCACACACCTATAGGAAACACAGTGCTACTTTTTTCTGGTAGGATAGCATCCGTTCACAAACGTTGTAATGGGCATACAAAACAAAAAAAATAGCAGAGGCAAACTGCTGTAATATTGTAAATATACCTCAGACTGGAAGAAATGAAGGAATTGAGCATGTCCCCTCAAACATCAATTTCCCCATTAATAACATTACCAACTTCCTCCATGCATTGGAAAAATCCAGGTGGGTGAGCTCTCACTCACGCTTACCATCTCCCTGCATGTCTGAAGTCCATAGTGTCAGGTTGTCACGTAACAACTGCATGATTAGTGTGGAGTCCTTGTAGCTTTCTTCGCTCAGCGTGTCCAGCTCTGCGATGGCATCATCGAACGCAGCCTTCGCCAACCTGCAGTACAAAACACTGGTCTTATGTCGCACTCGTGTCAAGGAAATAAGTCACCTTACTGAATCGTTTGAGCACACATGATCAACAGCTTAATTAGAGCTCTAAATTAGAAGTCTATCAAGGAGAGCGGTGCGAGGTACTTGCCTGCACGCGCGGTCGGGTGAATTGAGGATTTCATAGTAAAATACGGAGAAGTTAAGAGCGAGGCCTAGGCGAATGGGGTGTGTCGGTGGCAGTTCGATCATGGCGATGTCGCTAGCAGCTTTGTAGGCGACCAAACTGTTCTCCGCAGCCTCCTTCCGGTCGTTCCCGGTAGCAAACTCAGCCAGATACCTGTGGTAATCGCCTTTCCTGAGGGAAGAGCAAGACAGAGAAGAATTAGTGGGCCAACATGGTGTAAAAGACACAAAGGCTCGGTGAAAACATGGGTCCATGTGAAAAACAACTATGTTCCCAACTCAGGGCTGTGACAACCTAAAGCATCTAGGGGATGGGTCCGATTCAATGATCAACGAATGGAGTAAATGTTAGAAAAGCAGCAATTCCTGATTTAGCAAGAAGAACCACAATCCCTGTTCTATGCTTTATTCTAGAGCCATTAGAGTTGTGGAATACGGTTTTAATCTGGTTGTTTAAAAAACTGCAATAACCATCTATCAAGCATCTATTCCCAAACAACAAATCGACAACAAAAGCAGAGGCTCATACATTTTGTAGTAGAAGACCTTGGACTCTCCCGTGTTAGCAGCTGGAATAAGGTGCTTGTCCAGTACATCAAGAATGTCATTACAGATCGACTTCAGCTCGTTCTCAACCTGCAGGAGAGAGAAAAAAATAACTCAATGAATGACCAGCCACTGACACAATGTTAGGCACAACACACAGCAATACACAAATGGTATCATTCAGGTGAATTAGCCTAAATCATTTTATAATGTTCAACATTTTCTCCAGTGGAAATGCTACCATATTGCTTTAAGAGGGCTGCAGCTCAAATGCCTCTCTCATCATGTCAGATCTCTCTCGCACTACACTAATGCACTCAGAATGACTCATCCTTCTGGGCTTACTCACCGTTTGCCTGTATTCCCGGATCATTTTCAATTTGTCTTCTCCGCCCTTGTTTTCTTCCCTTTGTTCAATACTGCTGATTATCCTCCATGATGCTCTCCTCGCCCCAATTACATTTTTGTAGGCCACGGATAGTAGGTTTCGCTCCTCGACTGTTAGTTCCACATCCAACCCGGCCACTCTCTTCATGGACTCCACCATTTCTGTGGGAAGCAGAGGGGAAGTCATAAGTAATTGGTGCTGAAAGATCAGATCCAATGTAAAACTAGGGGACAACATTTGATGACTTCACATTACAGACCTTTCTTATGCTGAAGTTACAGATTATAATTTCTGTATTCACAAAGCATCTCAGAGTAGGTGTGCTAATCAATTTTGCCTAATCGACCATCATTAATATGATTATAAGGACAGGTGTGACCTGATCCTAGCTCGGCATGCCTACTCTGATGTGCTTTATGAACACAGGTTCTGGAAAATACAATCTTGGGAGGTAGCATCTGCTGCAAAATGTAGGCTTACATGCATGAACATACACCCAGTGACAAGGTACATAATCATATCTTTAAGAAACCGGTAGTTACGTCAATGTCAAGAATGAAAGCCGCACGTCTGAAGAATTGCGTTTGATTTGGGGGTGAAATTAAGCTGGTTTTTATTTCGGGGCAAATCAAAGTTGCATGTGGCCAGGGTTCCGTAATCTGACCGACATGATCATGCCTTGTAATCACACATCTAAAAACAGCTTCATGCCAATTGACAGACATGTTCTCTCACTAACTTAACTACGTCAAAATTGCTTATCATTGGGGCGTCGGTTTTATTTAAGGTCAGCCGTCGATTCGTCACACCCAGATAGCAGGCTATAACGTTGGACCACGAGAATGTTCGCTAACGTGGGTATTTGGCTGGCCAACAGATGTACATAGTGATCTCATGTTATATTATAGCTAGTAATGTAGCATAGACTTAAATTGGCTGACATTGTTCGGGAAAAGTAATCCCCACATAGGTCCTGTAGCACAGCTAACGTTAGTTTGCTAACGCGCTAGTTAGCTAGCTACCCCCCCCCCCACCCCCACCACTTGCTTACTAGCTACCTAGCTCTCGCACCATCGATAATCCGCCATTTTGTATTCTCTTTAAATTATCCATATCTTTGAACAAATCTGGACAGTTGAGTAGCTATCGTATTGGCTAATTAATGCTAGTAACACGGCTCCCTAGTTAAGCCAATGAGTTAGCTCAGGCTAACTAGCTAGCTAACGTTAGCGCACTGACATCACCATCCTCGCCCCTGCAAGAGGGAGGAGGGTGAGTGCAAGTGTTAGCTATGTTGGAAGCTACTACCATTAGCTAGCTGGGGGGAGACAACGGCAAACATGTCCCTCCATCGAATAATACAATTGTATATCTTACCGTCATATCTTTCCGCCTGCTCGGCGAGTTTTGCCTGATATACTAGATCGTCCCGGTCGCCCATTTTGTTGCGAGTGGCGAAGTTTAGTTTAAACTGACAAATTGATAAAAATGCTCGACAGTTGCTGCTACTAGGTCAATCTGTCGGCGGGTCCTGTGAAAGCAACGGATAGATCAGTGGCGTTTCCACCCCACCGGTTGTACTGGAGTAAAAAAAAATGGCGAAAATCTCAATCCGGGAACCTATCACCCCCCTCTGAGGATCACCCCTTCCTCATAAAACCCCCTCCCATTCTTGCACGGCATGGCAACCAGTGTCTCGGGATTCCAAACATTTACACCCACATTATTATTATCATGGTGAGCATTATCACACACACACAAAAAAAATGTAGGCTGATAAGGCTTTCTCAATATTCTTATCAAGAACATCTGTAAAATGGTATGGAATCAGCTTGATTCTTTTTTGGTATTTGCAGTGGTATTGTTAACAAACACGCCCCCATGAAGAAAATTAGAATTAAAAACAGGTTCAGCCCCTGGTTTGACAGTGATCTTACAAGAGTTACTCCAACTCAAGAATTGCATTTGGCGAAAGGCTCGGCACACGCATACATACTCAAGCTGACTGGCTATCGTTCAGGCAAATGAGAAATAAGTGCACTCAGGCTATCCGGAAGGCCAAAGTTAGTTACTTGCGGCCTCTCTCTCTCTGTGGGTCTAACCCCAAGAAGTTCTGGAAAACAGTTAAAGACCCGGAGAATAAACTCTCCTCCTCACAGCTGCCCATGTCCCTTAATGTTGATGATGTGGTTGTTACTGACAAGAAGTACATGGCTGAGCTCTTTAATCACCAATGCATTAAGTCAGGATTCCTATTTGACTCTGCCTCTTTGCCCTTCCAACATTTCCTCATCTTCCACCCCTTCTAATGCGACTATCCCCGATGCTTCTCCTTTTCCCCCTGCACCGCTACAAAGTTACTCCCTGCAGGCAGTCACTGAGTCCGAAGCGCTAAAGGAGCTCCTTAAACTTGACCCCCCAAAAAACATCTGGGTCAGATAGTTTAGACCCTTGCTTCTTTAAGGTTGCTGCCCCTATCATCGCCAAGCTTATCTCCAACCTTTTTAACCTGTCGCTCCTTTCTGGGGAGGTCCCATTGCTTGGGAGGCAGCCACAGTTCGTCCTTTATTTAAAGGGGAGATCAAGATGATCCTAACTGTTATATGGCTATTTCTATTTTGCCCCGTTAATCAAAAGTGTTGGAAAAACATGTCAATAATCAACTGACCTACTTTCTTGATGTCTATAGTATTCTCTCGGGTATGCAATCTGGTTTCTGCTCAGGTTATGGATGTATGTGTCACTGCAACCTTAAAGGTCCTCAATGATGTCACCATTGCCCTGGATTCTAAGCAATATTGTGCTGCTATTTTTATTGACTTGGCCAAAGCTTTTGATACGGTAGACCATTCCATTCTTGTGGGCCAGCTATGGAGTATTGGTGTCTCTGAGGGGTCTTTGGCCAGGTTTGCTAACTACCTCTCTTAAAGAGTGCAGTGTATAAATAAAGTCAGAAAATCTGCTGCCTCAGCCACTGCCTGTCACCAAGGGAATACACCTAGGCTCAATCCTAGACCCCAAGCTCTTCTCAATTTATATCAACATAGCTCAGGCAGCAGGAACTCACTCATCCATTTATATGCAGATGATAGTCTTATACTCAGCTGATCCCTCCCTGGATTTCAAGTTAAATGCTCTACAAACCTTTCTTAGTGTCCAAAAAGCTTTCTCTACCCTTAACCTGGTTCTGAACACTTCCAAAACAAAGGTCATGTAGTTTGGTAAGAAGAATGCCCCTCTTTACTATCTCTGAGGGTTTAGAGCCTGAGGTAGTCACCTCATACAAGTACTTGGGAGTATGGCTAGAAGGTACACTGTCCTTCTCTCAGCACATATCAAAGCTGCAGGCTAGGTTAAAAAAAAAAAGGTTAAATCTAGACTTGGCTTCCTCTATTGTAATCTCTCCTCTTTCACCACAGCTGCCAAACTAACCCTGATTCAGATGACCATCCTACCCATGCTATATTACGGAGACATAATTTATAGATCGGCAGGTAAGGGTGCTCTCAAGCGGCTAGATGTTCTTTACCATTCGGTCATCAGATTTGCCACCATTGCTCCTTATAGGACACATCACTGCACTCTATTCTCCTCTGTAAACTGGTCATCTCTGTATACCCATTGCAAGACACTGGTTGATGCTTATCTATCAAACCGTCTTAGTAGGCCTCACTCCCCCCCTATCTGAGATGCCTACTGCAGCCCTCATCCTTAACACCCGTTCTGCCAGTCACATTCTGTTAAAGGTCCCCAAAGCACACACATCCCTGGGTCGCTCCTTTTTTCAGTTCGCTGCAACAAAAACACTCAAACTGGACAGTTTCTCAATCTCTTCATTCAAAGACTCAATCATGGACAATTACTGACAGTTGTGGCTGCTTTGTGTGATGTATTGTCTCTACCTTCTTGACCTTTGTGCTGTTGATTGTGCCCAATAATGTTTGTACCATGCTTTGCGCTGTTACCATGTTATGTTGTGTTGCTACCATGCTTTGTCGTCATGTGTTGCTGCCTTGCTTTGTTGTCGCCTTAGGTCTCTCTTTATGTAGTGTTTGTTGACTCGTTGTGATGTGTTTTGTCCTATATTTCTTAATCCCAGGCCCCTGTCCCCACAGGAGAGCTTTTGGTAGGTCGTCATTGTAAATAAGATTTTATTCTTAACGGACTTGCCTAGTTAAATAAAAAATAAAACACGTGAAACAGGCTGGCTGTGACATCTTTAACAAGTCTGGGACCAAGTTTTAGTAGAAAGGCCTGTAATAATAATAATATTAATCAGCTGTCTGGATATTTAAATACAAATACACACACGAGTAGGGCAACTGGCTTTTTGTAAGTCTGTTATGCATGACAAGTGAGCCAAATTATGAAAAAAGGCAGTGCAATTTGATCTCATCAATTTATGACAATCAACAAGATTGCTAGGGTACAGTATTTTCATTTGCCAATCCTTTGACTTTATTTACTATGTATATCTTAACACATTACATGCTACAGAAAATTTAAAAAAGGTCATTTCAATTGTCTTAAAAGAATATATAGTGTTATAATACAATGGCACATTTTGATATCACAATTTCCATTCGCGGTTGCCAACCAAGCCCCATTATGAAAGGTAATGACTTACACACAGGGTTACAAAAATACAATACTTTAGAATATTTATAGGCATTAAAATAAGAGCAGATTACATAAGCAACAGGCATGCACTGAGAAAATGAATGGAAAACGCAGACATGATTGAACAAATGTTAATACTGGAGTAGCTGATTACAAAAGGAACTAAAACGGTAATCACTTACATTACCAGCACAAATATTGTAACAGTCTTGAAAAACTAGATTGCTTCTTGGATTACTTTGAAATTCAGAAAGGGTCTTGGTGAAAAAACATGACAGCTTTCTGTTTTCTCAATGACATTAAAATCAGCATTGAAAAAAGGCGCAAGTTTACGGTTGTTCCACCTGAGTGAGTTTGACCACAAGTCAGAGACCATTATGACGACACACCAAATGCATTCGATGGTTCCTTTTATCTGCTTCTAATGCTTATAAATGGGGAAGTACTCAAAAAGTAACTGAAAGTAATCAGATCATGTTACTGAGTTTGAGTCATCCAAAAGATATTACTGACTACAATTTGACAGGTAACTAGTAACATCTAGAAAGTAACCTACCCAACCCTGCCCATAAACATAGATTGTGACATTAATTGGCAAAACAACAATTACACAGAGAAATGGTACAAGTTTGTGGGCAATGGGAAAACCCCTTTTGTTTGCGGACAATCCAATCGTTAAAAGGTTATATATTCTATTCATCTGGACTATGCAACATCAACTACCCAGAACCTACATCTAAGTCCAGCACCCAGTGTATTTTTGACGAGGTACTACATCATTGGAGTTTAACTCGTATTACCATAATCATTTCTGTACACTTCACACCCTGATAATGCTTTTAGATTTTTCACAGCTGCTTTTTGGGGGGCTAAATTACCTTCATTATATATTTTTAAAAGCCACAGACAATGAACACAGCAGAAATGACATATTGGCACAATAAAGGCAATAAAAGGGAGGGGTCAGACTTGATAAGTAATTGTAAAAAAAATAAAAAATAAAATAGCTTGAAGTGCATTCTGAAAAAACCAAAACACATTTCACCTATAGCAACCTCAACACAGACTACTGTATTGATCAACACGGGCTAAGGCTCAGAGGCAGCCTAGCACGTAGGTTCTTCCAGAACCTCTCTGCCTAAAGCTGTTGCAGTGCACCCTAGTGGCCAGTTCTACAGAGGACAAGGTCATCCCCTTCTCAATTCACCACCTCCTAAATCTGTGGGAAAGCACTCTAGGAGGTGAAGTTATCCAAGTGAATGTCAGGGGCACATTCAGGGGGCTGCAAAGTGTAAGAACGGTCAGATATAGGTTTAATTCATAGTGGACCAGAGATACTCATCTGCTGTGCACAGTAAACCCCTTTACATCTAACATTTGTGATGCTGTGCCAGGGTGCAAACGTTGTCCTATTTCTACATAATAGAGACGGAAAGATTGTCATGTGTCAACAGGTGGAATTAACTGTGATCTCAACAGAGAACACCTACTCAAAAGTTGACAATCTTAACAATAGTATGGTGGTTTGTGGATACACGCAAATTAAAAGTGTTTTTTTTTGCTCACTCTATTACACTAATTAATACAGACAGACATCAATTCTCAAAATATAGTGGATGACTGGAATCTAGAACAGAAAAGTGAGAACATTCCATGTCAATGACCTGCCTTGACCTCGTAACCAACGTGTACAGGAGGACAAGTAGATGCTACCGTAATCAGTTTTGAATCTTGCAAGGAGAAAGCCAAGTCATACTAATATTGAGCATTAACACATATGAAAATGTTGTTTTAACAGTCTATCTTTGGCTATGGTATTATATGGTATGGCAGAACATATGCGCGACCCTGGCTGATCAGACACAAATAGGCATCTCCACTGTCAAGAACAAGGTGAAAAGTTAACAGTGTAAAAAATATATGTATAAAAAAAAAAAAAATGTTGTTTCAGTGATTCGGAGTGGAGCAGACAAAGACTTTAAAAAAATACAGACAAGCAATGTAGGACAGACAAACAAATAACAAGAGATTTAGCGCAGACAACATAGCTGACACATTTGATGAGATCTCTGCAATAGTGGTGGACTGGCAATGTTACTTCTCAGAAAAACGCAGAAAAAAATGATAAAAAACACGATTTTAGCATGTAATGGTCATCAACAATTTCATAATGATATGTTCTTTTTTTCTTTCTTACAGAAGACTACTAGTAGTTACTTGGTCGTGGATTTGTAGCGAGGATGATAGTTTTGGGTACAATGTAGTGTTAACCTAACGGCTCTCCTTGACAGTCAGAGAAAGTGTTTCTCCGTGGGTCTCTGTGTGTACGATTCCAGTCCAAGAGAGCATTTCTACCTTGCTTTCCCTCTCCCTGAATAGCTGTCCACACACTCCCCCTCTTCCTCTTGGTAACACATAGTCACTGTCCTCATCCCCATCAGACAAGGCCTGAGTCTTTCTTTAGAAGGGGTATATGTGGGTGTTTTGATAGAGCTGGCCATGGTGCTGAAGTGGTATAAATACTGGTGTTGTGAGTGAAGATGACACAGCGTAATGATTATCTTAACGGGACCAACTGAGGAACAGGAAGTGGCCATGAGGAGGCTGCTGATTGGCACAGGGGCGATGGTGGCAGGAGAGGGAGTGAGTGTGTGTATTTAAGGGCAGGGTAAGGGATGGGAGGAGCCCAAGGAGCCCAGTGTCCACTCTCAGCTCACCTCGTCCTCTGGGTTATTATGGTCCAGCAGCTTAACGTGGGTGAAGGGGAAGTGGCCTCGTTTGCCCTTGCACTCGCCCTCCCACTGGCCGTTCACGTTGATCTTTGTCACCTTCACCATGTCGCCCACCTGTTGGAGGAGAAGGACTCGTCAAACAGACAGACCTGGGTCATGTTCATTACGGCACGCAACGGGAAAACACTTCAAAACAATTTTCAACGGAACACAAAAATGGGCCTTTCTGACTAGACGAGTCCAGGGAGACGCTCGCCGTTTCCGTCCGCTTGGTGCCCAACGAACACCGTGTTCACCCTGTAATGACCTTGTTGTAGTAGTTGCAGCAAGATCGCCATTTGTGAAACTTTGTATCGCAGCAGTTAATTTTGCCTCGCAAACACAAACCAGTACTGCAGAGGTCCATTTGCTGGTTCACCCTGTCGGCCTCTTCATTACATTCTTCTAAAGAGAGTGAAGTACTCTCATCGACTAAGATGTGACCAGGAAGTGTGTGCGGGGGGCTAATCATTAAACCTATATACCTCCTGAGTCATACCACTGGCAAACACCTTCATGGAGGGTAAATATCTTGTTGGTGATTATCGGAGCGCAGTGCTGACAGACTCTCGGGTGAATAGAAAATCTAAACTCTCTGGGACCCAAAAGTATATAAAAGTTTGGCAAAAAGTCTTTGACATTACTTTTTGTACTTCAAAAGACAGAGGCAAAACAGACTACTTCCACCTGGTAGCTGATTCCGTCAAGACAGAAAGTGAACATCATGCATCTGTTTCACTGTCCCTTCTTCCCTCTCTCCAAGCAGGTAAAAAAAAGAGAGAGGGGAGCAGCTGAGACTGCTGGCTTGTTGCCCAGAGGCCGCTCTGGCTCAGAGTAATGTCATTAGAGAAATTCAAGGAAATGTTCCTCTACACAAAGTATTTCCTTCCCACAACGATCTCCACTTTGGAAGCCCTCTTTCCCCTTCCGGACAGTTCGTTAAGACAGCCAGGGAGGGAGCCTCTGGCAGCTTTCTCTAATGAACTTCAGAGCAGTTGGCTATTGATTTCACTGACTGACCACCACTCCCCATAGACTGGTTCGTATTCATTAGGGCACGCCCGTAGCAAAACGTTTTACAATGGAAAAATAAAACAAGCATTTGAAAGTCCCTCCCGGTTTTAGTCTGTCTTCTTCTGTTTGGTGACTAATGGACATGAACAAGACTAGCTTGTTTTAACAAGCCTAGCGACTGGGAAACGGAGGGGCATGCAACTGGTTAAGAAGCTGAGGAGGAAGTCACAGGCAACGAGTCACAGAGGCCACATACCAAGGCCTTCATTCCTTCCAGCAGTGAACGGAAATGGAAGACATAACTTGGAATGACCTACTGGGAGGGAACCTAGGGACTTCTCTAGATTATGACTTTACAGAAGGCATAATAAAAAATAAAAAAGTGATTTGATTCCCTGGCCTCAATCTTGACATAATGCCAAAGGAAATCTATGTTTTACAATACCAATAATGATTAGCCTCATTGCACTGAAGGCTGTGGACAAAGGAAAATCCATGACAAAATGAAGAGGATCAACAGAATCTGACAGAGGGATGATGAAAAAAGGGAAAGAGGAGACGAGAGCACAGCTAGGTAGGTACCTCTAAGGCAAGGGCGGTCTTGTCGTAGGCATTGGGCACCCTCTTCTGGATGGCCCTGGCAAAGACGGGGCCGTTCTGCAGGTTGGGCAGAGGTGTGGGCTGGGCGTACTGGCTCGGGTCTAGCAGAGGAGGGCCCTGAACACTGGAGCCATCTACAGAGCCCACCCCACCGGGACCCCCTGCTCCAGGGCCCCCCGAGGTGGGAGAGGCCGGTCGGTACTTCTCCACGTAGGGCACAGGGATCATCCCGGCACGCCCCTCTAAATTCTGAGCGTTCCACCACTGCTCCTCAGGCTTCTCCAGGACCCGCAGGATGTCGCCCTTTCTGAAAGGAAGGTCCTCATCGTCGTTGCCTGGGAAATCAAAGACGGCACGGACAAACTCGTCTTCCAGCCGCTGCGGCGGGCCGCCAGCACCTGCGCTGACCAAGAAAGAGTGTTTGGCCTTGTTGATGGGCTCTATCAGAGTGGTGGTGTCCAGGTAGTGGATCTTGTAGAACTCCAGCAGCGAGTGGAGGGCGTCAAACTCCTGGTCCCCTATGCGGAACTGTGGAGGCGCCTGGCCTGGGAGAGGAGGGTGGGGAAAGAGGGATGAGTAGAAAAGGAAAGAACAGAAACCATTTCACTGGCCAAAGTTATTAGGCCCTTATTCATTGCCATGTGAATTACCACATTTATGGCCCATAAAAGGCAGTTGATTAGATATTTGACGTCTGGTTAATCCAAACCTCACTGTTTGGTTGATTCACGTGTAGGAAGTTAATCTAAAGTTATGTTCCAAATAAAGCCAAATCAACGTAGTGTCTTGCTGGATTCATCTTTTATCATTGGGTTGCATGCGGATACCCTGGGGGCTTCTTTATTCTGCAGCCCCAAAACATGTCTCTCTTACCTGCGCCAGACTGCCGGTTGTTGCTGATGCTGTTGATTATGTAATGCGACACTTTGGAATTCTCTGAAACTGACAGCACGTAGTCGCCTGGACTTGTAATTGAGTCTCTCACCAAAAACACTCCGTGTCTCTGTCCTTGTAAAAGTGAAACTGCCTCCTGTCTACTTAATCTACCCCAGTACCAACTTGCACGGTCCTCTGCGTCAAAATTTCCGGCCATGACTCCCACTCCAAAGTCGAGGCTTCACGGGCCTTCCCTTTGCCTCCCCTTATCCTCAAACAGCATTCAACTCATACAAAAACTTTAGCGCGGAGAACACGTTTGGAAAATAGGCGACATTCGCAACTTGCTTTTGCCCATCAATTTAAAATCCACAAGCCGGTCCTCGTACAAAACGTGTCTGATCGCCTGATTGAAATGATATGTCGATTATAACTTACCCAACCCACTTGTAAAACAGTATAATTTTGAATAATACCTTGTAACTTGCCACAAGTAACTTCAAAAAATGAAATGGCGGATCCGGGGAAACAAAACTGACCCCATTAGCCGGATATGACGTTTATGTAAATTACGTAGCAACGTGTCAGATGAGGGTGTCCATGTTGATAAGGTCAAACATTACTTTATTTTTGATAGGCTATAAGATAATAATAATAACAGTATACATTGTATTAATTAATCCAACCCATGGATTATATCATTTGTGGTCTATTTGATGGCCCAATAAATCCAAAATATGATGTGCTTTAGGCCTGAAGGCCACTGATTTCGGCAATTATGCCCGACTACATTTATTTGTTACAGGTTTGTCAATTAAGAACACATTCTTATTTACAATGACGACCTGTCAGGGAGCGGGCGCAGCACATATAACAAAAGTAGGTAAAACAATATCATACAAACAACAGTCAAAATACACATAATGCACAGTCAGTAAAACATTCAGCAATAGGCAGCATTTAAGAGGCAGGGGGGAAACACATGCAGTTATCAGTTAAAGCTGCAATATGTAACTTTTTGGGCGACCAAACCAAATTCACATAGAAATAAGAGTTATAGATCTGACAATCGAGTTGAAAGAAAGTCTAAGAAGCAGTAGATATGTTCTATGTGGCTATTTCTATGCTTCATGTTCTGAGGTTTCATTTTTGCATCTTTAAACAGCTGAAAATACAATATTTTTGGTTATAGAATACATATTTCACAGCGGTACAATGATTCTCTACACTATACTTGGTTGTTTTGTCACATTAACTGAAATTTGGCAAACTATTAGAATTTTAGCAACCAGGAAAAGGCAGAGCGATTTCTGCATAGTGCACCTTTAAAATCTCAGACAGTTTGTTTTTAAAAGTACCAATGAACACAAAAGAGCTTAGTTTCAGTGTTTTTTGAAGGATGGTCCAGACTCTAGCTGCGGAGAATTGAAAATCAGTTTCAACAAAGATACGAGGGACTTGAGGATTGCCAGGTTTATATAATTGCTGGATTTCAGGTTGCTGTTGGTGGTGGGGAATCTCAGTTGTGAGCTGATATAAAGGGGGGTCTTGCCGAGGGGGGATTTGTATATGATTGTGAGGCAGTGGGTTTGACATCGTACATGTAGGGATGGCCAGTCAATGGATTGATACATCACAGTGATGGGTTTTGTTCAAATGGCCAGCTTCAGTAATCTGTTCTAGCACATTCTACTGGTGTTTTTTGTTGTTGTCAGGCAGCTCAGCCCCCTTTCAGAAGGTCCGAAATGTATTTTAGTTCTTATTGGTCAAGGTCACGCCAATTATTATTATGTTAGCCTATCAGCAACCTAGATTCCCGGGACATTCAGTGCAAGACCCCAGCACTGACAGGGCAGGTGTCAGACATGTTCTTTCCCTATCCTGACAAGCACTGCATTTTTCCCCCTGCTACTCATCCTCCTGCATGAGGTCACATACCTTTGCTGTTCTGATGTTTTATTGTGCGTGCAGCTAAACATCCATAATCTGTCAGTTTCAAGAGTGCTCAGACCTGTGTGTGTGTGGATATTTTCTGTCCATTAAAACCCCTTAAACTGGAGTACTGCCTCCTTGTTGTTCTAACCTGACAGTAGTGGTTACTACCGGCCTAAACCCAGCACCTACGGTTTCCCTCCTATTTGAATGGTACTTAGATTTGACAACCTACACATATTTTTCATGGTCCTTGGAGCCGAATCCAGTAACTCCTACAGCCCAAGGATGCCAGTTAACATACAAAATCCTCCACAAGATGTGGTCTGTCCACGGCGACCAGCTCACCTGCCACAATATCTTGATAATTACGAAGATGGCTACGAGTCAAGGCACAGACCACCACACACAACAGCACACCACTCCTACTAGGGGGAACAGCTAGAGGGCTTTCTTGAGCACTTGAGATGGAATACATCCTGCAGTCCCCTTCAACGACTCATCACCGGCCCGAGTCATCACCCAGGCTGACCAGCAGAATAGAGGACAGAGACTCAGACTTTTTTCCGGCGGCTAATTCACCAGGTTCCCACCTTAGGCTAACCTCAACCAGGGACTGGCAAGATCAGCATCGAATCTCGACCAGAGATCACCGGGATCAGAATCGACCTGAGCGTGGACCGCTAGTGACGACTGGAAGGCTCACTGCGTTTACACAACCAGAATGACGAGACTGATGAGCTAATTGAAGCAGTCAGGAAAACGGAAGGTTCCTACAGACCACCTGACAACCATCGCCAGTACTTAATTGATGGACACTGCCAGTTGTCACCTGACTGTCACAGACAGTCCTTCAACAGCTGTCTCCTCTTACAACTGAAAGATGTCTCCGAGGGGGAGAACGAGGAGCTGTGCCACCAAGCTGCCCAAGAAGTTGATGACTTGGACCGATGATGGAGCACCCCTCCACTGTGCTGATGGAGCACCCCTCCACTGTGCTCCAGCCGTTCAGATCCAGCCTGCTCAGTCCATGGTACTCAAGTTAGTAGTGGGGCCCACTGTACCGGCTCCTGCCATGGAGCCACAGCTCGCCACTCCCACCACTGTGTTTCAACCAGCTCCTGTGTCTTAAGGAATTTTATAATCTGACTTCCCTATGTGGCCGTCTATGGAAATGGTCTTTCTGGGCCGGGTGTCAGTTTAACTGTAATACCGAAGCAAGTCTGTAGGAGAAGTCGAAACTGTGCTTCTAGACCAGAACTCTGGCCCCTTGGTCTCAATTGACTTTATTTCACTTGAAAGGGAGCTGAAATGCAGCAGTCATGGTAAAGAAACGAGAGTTGTCTTGGGGGGAGGTTTAATGTGCGTGTCTCTTGTGTGTGTCTGCACGTGGCAAGCAGCCTATGGTTTGTACATTCACTCTCCCAAAACAGTACACAGTCACCCTTCTAGATAACTTGAAATAGTCTCACCAGGTCTTGTGTCCTGAAGTCGCCTAGCCAACTTCTTTCGCCAATTAGATTCAACCAGCTGGTGTGCAACCATGATAAGGTTGGTTTGACGTTGGATAGCCTATCTCAGAGGCTAATTAGGCAACGTCAATATATTACAAAGTGTAAATGGGACAATATTTTCAAGTTGCCCACCTTTTAGTTGTTTCATTAAATGCATTCAATATTTGTTTATGAATTTATACAATTTATGGTAGGTTTGAGGTTTTCTGTCATTGAAATTTGGAGGTGTTGGCATTTTAAAATAATTGACTGATAATCCTTACCTTGCCCCATAGGGATGTCATCAAATGTCAAACCAAGTTGACCATGTGCATCACGATTTGGTCGCATGCAGAGCTATAATAAATGACACTAGAAAGCATGATTCTGAGTCATGTCGATGCCACACAGGACATTTTCAAAACAAGATGCTGCTTTCCGGAGGCAGTCGCTCTTTGTTTTCACTTTTGTGATGTTTCCAAAAGTGACCACCAGATGTCAGTCTAATACTAGAGACCCAAAAGAGTGCCAAAAAAAATGTGTTTTCAATATAATTTTCTGGGCATCATTCCAATGGTATCATTAGAAAAATCAAAACTGGATCTGGTGTAGTTCAGTTGGAGTAATAGCTCCCTAGGAAGTGGCACTCACAAATGTCCCTTGAAGTACCTTCTTTAAGTAAAAGAAAATCCTTTCCAACCACCTTTTCTTCCTCGCTCCTCACTAAAAAAAGATTAAGAAGGCATTTGTGGTTTTCCTGAATATATGTCTTAGGCATCTGGGGTTTTCCTGAATTTGCATATCTGGTCTGATGCGATGGAAACTAGCTACATTTATTGTGGCCACCTAGTGTGAGACGACCCAGATTGCCTGGCAAAACCCTGACTCTGGAGCACTGTGTTACATCTTCTGGACTCTGGATGGATCGTGCAGAGAATCACAGAACAACTGGTCTGCTAGGGGGTCAGCAAAGCAGCACCCGCGCCCCATCTGTGTGTCCACCTCCAACTCTGTTACCAACTCAATGCGTCTAAGTCTTTGTTTGTTCATTGTCTGTGCGAGTGGGAGAGACAGACTGCTCTAGTTATTGATCCAAGAAATAGCACTGGAACTCCATATATGGGAAAAATGCTAAGTTATTCTGAGAAAAAAGTGCTTTGGGAGGAAATTTGGAGCTGAAGTCCAAGGCAACATTCCAAAATATTTTCAGGCAGAGAATTAGGGATTATTTACTGCAGCTCACTGCTCAGGCATTTTATTCATAATCTGTTACAATATAATGAGACCAAGAAGAGGGGAAAGACTGATAGTATAATAAAGAAAACATGCAGAAAAAGAAGAAACATATGTTTACCAGAATACAGTATTTAAGGTTTTTATTTCATCGCATTGGCAAGACAGCAAGTCACTTGGTTTTCATTTCATGGAAATACACAGAAGTTTCCTTTACAATTCATCACCTAAACTGAGAGAGCAAGGAACAGAGAGCGAGACAGAGAGACAGAGAAAATAACTCATTTTCCCTTGAGAGAGAGAGAGAGAGATAATTCAAAAATTCAAGTACACACAAGTCTAGAAATTCCAGTACACACCTTTGGTTTATTTGTATTTTTGATTTTTTTTAAACCCAGGCACATTTTGCTTGTTTTGATTTAATATTCCACTAATAATCATCCACTGGTTTGGGAGGGGGAATTGCAGTCCTGTGGGCAGTAACTGTGGACAGTTAGGAGAGAGTTGCCAGAGATTCCCAAACAAACAAAGATTCCCAAACAAACAAGTATACACTACCGGTCAAAAGTTTTAGAACGCCTACTCATTCAAGGGTTTTTACTATTTTCTACATTGTATAATAATAGTGAAGACATCACAACTATGAAATAACACATATGGAATCATGTAGTAACCAAAAAAGTGTTAAACAACTCTAAATATATATTAAATTTGAGATTGTTCAAATAGCCACCCTTTGCCTTGATGACAGCTTTGCACACTCTTGGCATTCTCTCAACCAGCTTTATGAGGTAGTCACCTGGAATGCATTTCAATGAACTTCTTCTAACTAGGGGGCAGTATTTTCATTTTTGGATAAAAATGTTTTAAACAAGATATTTTGTCACGAAAAGATGCTCGACTATGCATATAATTGACAGCTTTGGAAAGAAAACACTGATGTTTCCAAAACTGCAAAGAAATTGTCTGTGAGTGCCACAGAACTGATGTTACAGGCGAAACCCAGATAAAAATCCAACCAGGAAGCGCCACATTTTTTGAAACCGCCTCATGCCAATGACTCCTTATATGGCTGTGAATGAGCTACGAATGAGCTTACGTTTTCCACTTATTCCCCAAGGTGTCTACAGCATTGTGACGTCTTTTTACACATTTCCATTGAAGAATAGCCGTAAGGGACCATATATAAGAAGTGGTCACATGGTGTCTCCCGCAGAAAATCTTGCGTAAAATACTGAGGTAGCCATTTTTCCAATCGCTTCTTCTGAGAAACCAATTGCCTCGACGGATATATTATCGAATATATATGTTAAAAACACCTTGAGGATGGATCCTAAACAACGTTTGTCGTGTTTCTGTCGATATCATGGAGCAAATTTTGAAAAAAGTTTGGCGTTATAGTTGTAGCATTTTCCGGGCGATTTCTCAGCCAAGCATGATGTAGAAACGGGAGCTATTTCGCCTACAAAAAATAATATTTTTGGAAAAAAGGAACATTTGCTATCTAACTGGGAGTCTCCTGAGTGAAAGCATCTGAAGTTCTTCAAAGGTAAATTATTTAATTTGGTTGCTTTTCTTATTTTCGTGAAAATGTTGCCTGCTGCCAGCAGAGCCTAGCATAGCATTATGACATGATAAACTTACACAAATGCTTGTCTAGCGTTGGCTGTAACGCATATTTTGAAAATCTGAGATGACAGTGTTGTTAACAAAAGGCTAAGCTTGTGTTTGAATATATTTATTTCATTTCATTTGCGATTTTCATGAATAGGAAAAGTTTCTAGGGGTATTTATGTCCGCTGCGTTATGCTAATTCGTTTGAGGCTAGGATTACGCTCCCGGATCCGGGATTGCTCGTCGCAAAAGGTTAACAGGTGTGCCTTCTTAAAAGTTCATTTGTGGAATTTCCTTTCCTTCTTATTGCATTTGAGCTTATCAGTTGTGTTGTGACAAGGTAGGGGTGGCATACAGAAGATAGACTTTTTGGTAATTGACCAATTCCATATTATAGCAAGAACAGCTCAAAAAAGCAAAGAGAAACTACAGTCCATCATTACTTTAAGACATGAAAGTCAGTCGATACGGAAAATGTTCAAGAAATTTGGAGGTTTCTTCAAGTGCAGTCGCAAAAACCATCAAGCGCTATGATGAAACTAGCTCTCATGAGGGCCGCCACAGGAGTGGAAGACCCAAAATCAAATCAAATTTGATTGGTCACATACACATGGTTAGCAGATGTTAATGTGAGTGTAGCGAAATGCTTGTGCTTCTAGTTGACAGTGCAGTAATATTTAACAAGTAATCGAACAAATTCACAACGACTACCTTACACACACAAGTGTAAAGGGATGAATAAGAATATGTATGTATACATATATGAATGCGCGATGGCCGTGCGGCATAGGCAAGATACCGTAGATGGTACAGAATACAGTATATACATATGAGATGAGTAATGTAGTGTATGTAGACATTATTAAAGTGCCGTTATTTAAAGTGACTAGTGATACCTTTATACCTTTGTTAAAGTGGCCAGAGATTTGAGTGTGTATGTTGGCAGCAGCCTCTATATGTTAGTGATGGCTGTTTAACAGTCTGATGGCCTTGAGATAGAAGCTGTTTTTCAGTCTCTCGGTCCCAGCTTTGATGCACCTGTACTGACCTCGCCTCCTGGATGATAGCAGGGTGAACAGGCAGTGGCTCGGGTGTTTGTTGTCCTTGGTGATCTCTTTTTGGCCTTCCTGTGACATCGGGTGCTGTAGGTGTCCTGGAGGGCAGGTAGTTTGCCCCAGAGTGACCTCTACTGCAGAGGATAAGTTCATTTGAGTTACCAGCCTCAGAAATTGCAGCCCAAATAAATGCTTCACAGAGTTCAAGTAACAGACACATCTCAACATCAACTGTTCAAAGGGGGCTGTGTGAATCCGGCCTTCATGGTCGAAAGGCTGCAAAGAAACCACTACTAAAGGACATCAATAATAAGAAGAGGTTTGCTTGGGCCAAGAAACACGAGCAATGGACATTATACTGGTAGAAATGTGTCCTTTAGTCTGGAGTCCAAATTAGAGATTTTTGGTTCCAAATGCCGTGTCTTTGTGAGACACGGTGTGGGTGAATGGATGATCTCCACATGTGTATTTCCCCCCGTAAAGCATGGAGCAGGAGGTGTTATGGTGTGGGGGTGCTTTGCTGTTAACACTGTGATCTATTTAGAATTCAAGGCACACTTTACCAGCATGGCTACCACAGCATTTTCCAGCGATACACCATCCCATCTGGTTTGGGCTTAGTGGGACTATCATTTGTTTTTCAACAGGACAATAACCAACACACCTCCAGGCTGTGTAATGGCTATTTTACCAAGAAGGAGAGTGTTGGAGTGCTGCATCAGATGACCTGGCCTCCACAATCCCCCGACTTCAACCAAATTGAGATGGTTTGGGATGAGTCGGACCGCAGAGGGAAGGAAAAGCAGCCAACAAGTGCTCAGCATATGTGGGAACTCCTTCAAGAATGTTGGAAGAGCATTCCAAGTGAACCTGGTTGAGAGAATGCCAAGAGTGTGCAAATATGTAATCATGGCAAAGGGTGGCTATTTAAAGAATCTCAAATCTAAAATATATTTGGATTTGTTTAGCACTTTTTTTGGTTACTACATGATTCCATGTGTGTTATTACATAGGTGTGATGCCTTCACTATTATTCTGCAATGTAGAAAATAGTCACAAAAAAAACATACAAAAATTGAATGAGTAGGTGTTCTAAAAGTTTTTACCGGTAGTATACAAAGAAACTGCATTATCACATCTCCTCAGTATGACAGATAATATGTACTGAGTTCCAGAGAAACGTCTTCCAATTCTCATCACTGTTAGCAGTGTCTCTGGTGACTGTTACACACCGTCTGGGGGGCCTAAGGAAGCAGTTGAGTCTGTACTCCCAAAACCAGCCACCGAGACACAAGAGACGGCACCCCGACAGACAAAGCACTCGCACAGAGCAATTCATCGGAGACACAGTGGAACACAGACAGTGAACTTGTCTATGACATCTCCTACAGGCCCACATACACACAACGTTGTGTTCAACTGGACTCTCCCTGAAATCAGAAAGACTTGAATGAATAAGACATGTCTCAGACAGGAGTAGCCCGGGTGAACAGAATACACACTCTTCTCATTTACAGTGTAGTAACCACATTATCAGCACAAATGTCTATCTGTTTTGGGGGATGATAATAGTTTTTGAGGAATTACACTTCTGAGAACTGACATTGAATATCTGGACCCAATTGCATTCACCTCGGCTGACACATAACCCTTAAAGGCATAAGGTACCTCACATACACAATTAACAAAGGAGATGAAGCGCATAATCCTAATTCTCAAAGCGTTTTATTCGACCGTTGTTACAAATGGGGAAACATACGCTGTGCGAGAGCTCCATATTCACTGAGAATGAGGGAATGTTCTATAGCCGTAGCCTAGAGACAGTCCATGTTAGATGGCATTGTCGTAACCACACAACAGAATCCCATTAAACGTGTTGATACAACGGTTATAAGCGATACGTGCACTCGACATGACTGGCAGGGATAAAGGGAACAAGTGAGGCTGCTAAAGATGGGTTGTTATAGCTCCTGTCGCCGTAGCGCCGGTCACCGTAGCACCTATGCCCTTTTCCTTAGCCTAAACAGTGCTTTTCGTCACAGTAACAGACTCCTCCCTCACATGCTTTACAATCATGAGCCTTATAGTCAGCATCTTTTAACCCGCCTTTCAACCAATCTTTTTTTTGTTGGTTTCCATCAATTCTTTCCGCCAATAGCACTTGTTTAAAAGGTACTCTCGCTGCACTCAGATCACATCGGAAATCGACACACTGGAGCATGCATATGCATAAAAAAATACTGGGTAGGTAGGATTGGTGAAGAGAGCGCTGGTCAGAGAGATAGAGAGACAGACGTACTGTAGTATCAGAGGGAATTACCGCTCTTCTTCTGTCTTTCTACCAGTCTGTTTGTCTGTCCATCCGTCAGCCATCTGTCTGTCTCTCTCTCTGACATACAGTCTCTCCACCAAGAGGGGAACAAGTGACAGGCACATAGGCATTCATCCATCTATAGGACAGGGTGAGCAGGGAGTAAAACCTGAACGAAATATCTCATACGTGCCAGATATGACATAGCCACATGTACATTAGAAAATGTTTATTTGTTTTCTACATTTGATATATAATATATCTATTACTCTTTACTACAGAGGATTATAATCCTAATTCATAATGAAACAACAATAAGAGTTATCACAAACGTCCGCTTTCAACCTGGATTGTCATCTCCCTAAACTGTGCATCTGTGGACGAACAGTTCACCCAGATCGGTTGGTTATTCCGGAACCATTCCAGTCGGTTGAGATGACAGAGCCCCTCCCCCAGATGTCCAACCCAGGAAACAATTTCCGGTTACCTATGCATTCCAAGAACGTTACCTAACGTTATACGAACGTTCACTGCTTGCTGGTACTGCTCTCTTCTCATTCTAGACAAAACGTGGGAGGGGAAGTTCCAAGCAGAGTGGACCGGGGTTCTTGCTCAGGTCAGGGGGTCTAAGTGATCAGTCCCCTCCTCTCCTTCTTCCTCCTTCATCAGTTCAACCGCTCCAGAAGAATGCTGCGATTGGCTGGAGCACGACAAGTGGGAAGACTGACTCTGTGTGTCTTCCTCCTCTAGCTCCGCCCTCTCCACCATCTTCTTAATTCCCTGTCCCCTTGTCTCCTCCCTCCTCTGCTCCTCCATTGTCCACATGCTGTCCTCGATCTCGTCCTCCTTCCCCTGCACCTCCAGGTCAAAGTCCAACAACTCTTCCATCATCTCCTCAATCTCCGTCTCTCCGTCCATCTCCCCCTCCACCTCCGACCTCAGCTCATCCATGCTCTCTGTCCTGTTGATGTCATCCTTGTCATCGTCATCATCCCCCACCCTCCCCTCGGGCTCGCTGGCCTGGCTCTCACCAAACTCCAGGATGGTGGGCAGGTTGCCCTGCTTGGGACAGCGCTTCCTCAGACTCACCAGGAAAGGCTGGGGCAGGGAGAAGATGTCCACGTTGTTGCCCAGGTCGATCCACGTGACACTGGGGAAGCTGGCCGGGTCCTTCAGGCTGTCCGTCAGCTCCTTGAGGACGGCACGGGTCAGCCGGTTGCCGTTGAGGGCCAGGGTCTCCAGCCGGGCAGCGCACCCAGCGTGGGCAGGAGGAGGAGGAAGGCGTCGTCGGTGAGCTCGGTGAAGCCCAGCTCCAGGCTGCAGATGATGGGCGCGTGGCGCTGCAGGTAGGCACACAGGCGCTCCATGTCACGCACCGTCAGGGGGATGCCCGAAAGGTCCAGTGCCCCGTTAGGGGGAGGTGTCGACAGCATCACCTTGAGACTGGGAGGGAAAGGGGGGGGGGGAGAAGTAATTACATGTAGTTACATGTCACAATGCGTGTTGACCAAACTGTAGGTAAATCTATTTAATATCTCCAATGCAAAATGTGTATGCAACTTGAAATTTTCCCAAGCACAAAACATGGTAAAGGTCCACATATCATACAGTCAATAAAACTATCAGGGTGAGCTATCTCCGAGAGCAACATCCCCCTGACAGGAAGGATATTACATTACTAGACCGTTAGAAGAGCCTGTGTTGAGACAAGGACAGCAGGAGCATGGAGCCCCAGGCATAGCGACAGATAGGTAGATGAATTACATTACTATCTGTAATACGGTTGTTTTCACCATTTCCTAACACTTCATGTGCTGAGGGGCAGAGGGGTGAGAAATGGGTTCACCCACTTACATGGGAAGGTTAGCAGAGAGATGATAAGAGGAGGAGAGATGGGGAGAGAGAAAGAGAGATGTTTAAGTTTCTGCATAATTAGTAGTCTGCCCGTCCGTGTTGCGTTTCAGTTTGCAAATCTGTCCATATGATCCAAACAAACAAATGCGATGAGATGTGAACTGAGGGAGATTTTCTGCCGACCTCACCGAAACAAAGAAGTGGCTCTCTGTGGCACAGCTAGAGTTTTCACGCGTTTTGGCATAAGCTTGTGTCTTAATACTGTGGTTGACACTCAGGTGTGGAGTGTCTTTCAATTTGGTCACTATGATGTGAGTTTGGATGATTTCGGAGGAGATACAGTTTTTTTTTTTGACACCAGTCAACAAACAGTAGACAATGCAGTGGCCTTGTGGTTAGAGTATTTGCCCAGAGATTGGACGTTTGGGAGTTCAATGCCAAGTCATACCAAAGACTGTAAAAATGGAACCTGATGCGTCTCTGCTTGGCACTCAGCATTAGGGAAATAGATTGGGGGTAAGGCCCTGCGATAGACTAGTTCGCTGCCCAGGGGGGTGTACTTGTACATCAAGCCGCCTCATGCTATAGAAACAGGAGATGCCACTCCTATGAGCTGTTCCAGCTTGCACAAGCCAAGGCAACTTACTTTACAACAACAAGTAAAACGCTGATTGGCAATGTTGTTTGCTCAGTTTGGAGACTCTCAACCTAAAAATCACCACAGAATGAAATGAAAACTAGGAAGAAAGTGAAGATAAATATAAAGAAAGTGGAGGTAAATATAAAGAAAGTGGAGGTAAATATAAAGAAAGTGGAGGTAAATATAAAGAAATAAAGAAAGTGGAGGTAAATATAAAGAAAGTGGAGGTAAATAGAAAGAAAGTGGAGGTAAATAGAAAGAAAGTGGAGGTAAATAGAAAGAAAGTGGAGGTAGATAGAAAGAAAGTGGAGGTAAATAGAAAGAAAGTGGAGATAAATAGAAAGAAAGTGGAGATAAATAGAAAGAAAGTGGAGGTAAATATAAAGAAAGTGGAGATAAATATAAAGAAAGTGGAGGTAAATATAAAGAAAGTGGAGGTAAATATAAAGAAAGTGGAGGTAAATATAAAGAAGTGGAGGTAAATATAAAGAAGTGGAGATAAATATAAAGAAAGTGGAGGTAAATATAAAGAAAGTGGAGGTAAATATAAAGAAGTGGAGATAAATATAAAGAAAGTGGAGGTAAATATAAAGAAAGTGGAGGTAAATATAAAGAAAGTGGAGGTAAATATAAAGAAAGTGGAGGTAAATATAAAGAAAGTGGAGGTAAATATAAAGAAGTGGAGATAAATAAAAGTGGAGGTAAATATAAAGATAAGTGGAGGTAAATATAAAGAAAGTGGAGGTAAATATAAAGAAAGTGGAGGTAAATAGAAAGAAAGTGGAGGTAAATAGAAAGAAAGTGGAGGTAAAGAAAGAAAAGTAAATAGAAAGAGATAAATAGAAAGAAAGTGGAGGTAAATAGAAAGAAAGTGGAGATAAATAGAAAGAAAGTGGAGGTAAATAGAAAGAAAGTGGAGATAAATAGAAAGAAAGTGGAGGTAAATAGAAAGAAAGTGGAGATAAATATAAAGAAAGTGGAGGTAAATATAAAGAAAGTGGAGATGAATAGAAAGCAAGTGGAGGTAAATAGAAAGAAAGTGGAGGTAAATAGAAAGAAAGTGGAGGTAAATAGAAAGAAAGGAGTGAGTCCCAGATAATCCAGACCTCGGGGGGACAGAAGAAGAAAAACAACATGTTCCAAAGTGAAAATACACTCACAGCACAGCAGAAGTCTTGTGCTTGGCAGTGAATAAACTAAACTGAACAAAGGCCTGCTCTGCATTTTATGCCATAAAAAGGCTAAAGTGAGATCAGACTTGAACATCTTCCAGGTACAAATGAAAACAATACAATGCATGTGAGGCAGAATTAGGTCTGGACCCCAATTATTATTATTATCTCCCTCCTAATGGCTGTGTAGTGCTAGGATGTGAGCCAAAGAAACCCATTTATTAGTTGGTCCAGGCGTAGAATTACAAGAAGGGCCTAATCACAGAACATTGACTTGAATGTGAATATCCGTTATAATTCTAATTCTATGGGGTCAAGCACTCCGCTCAAATCAGTCAACAACATTGAGACATGGTGTAGTCCCACTTATGCTGCTAAATCAGTCCAGATCTTGTTTTGGTATTAATTACTTAAAATTAAAAGTTTTATAACTTCTCTCAAGCTAATGGATTTTTATGGGAATTGGGTCGTAGTAGCAAACAAATGGAATTACTGGAATGGGAACATCTTTCAGACAGTGTACAATTGACAGTACAGTCATGTCTACACTCAATATGGCTGACGGCCCACCCAACACGGAGCGTTGACTGAAATATCCGTTCCATTTATTATTTGTCTATGAGTCGAAGTCAATGGTCCCTGGGTTATGACCTCATGATGAATCTCTGGCTCCCTTTCAGCATTCTCCCTGTGACTTCTCCCCTGATAGTTTTAACTAACAATTTTTTTTTTTTTTAAAGCAGAGCAGAACGTAAATAGAAACAGATGAAACCGGTGTACAGAACATCAATCCCACACTATCAGCCTGGCTCCCGACCAGAATCCCACGCTTTAGACTGGAGCAACGCTGAGCCGAGTTCTCTCCTCAGACACGGGAGTCAGGACCTCAGGGCTCAGATACTACATACCGCAATGGGGACCTTTCTCGGGAAGATCCGACTAACAACACACATTATAATCCCACGCTTTATGCTAGAGCAACGCAAGAGTCGAGATCTCTTCCTCTCAGACACAGGAGTCCTTAGGGCTTAGATCAAATCAAATGTTACTGGTCACATACACATATGTAGCAGGTATTATTGCGGGTGTAGCGAAATGCTTGTACCCCATACTACATACCACACGGGGACCGATCTAGCCAACCAAATGCTTGTACCACATACTACATACCACACGGGGACCGATCTAGCCAACCAAATGCTTGTACCACATACTACATACCACACGGGGACCGATCTAGCCAACCAAATGCTTGTACCACATACTACATACCACACGGGGACCGATCTAGCCAACCAAATGCTTGTACCACATACTACATACCACACGGGGACCGATCTAGCCAACCAAATGCTTGTACCACATACTACATACCACACGGGGACCGATCTAGCCAACCAAATGCTTGTACCACATACTACATACCACACGGGGACCGATCTAGCCAACCAAAGACATTTTGCTCACAGTTTTATCCTTTCTTTTCATTTGAACCTAGTTTCAAAATGTAAAAACACACTTCATCTGTTTAAAACCCCAATAACAAACAAACTATATCACATGAATGTGTGTTTATGATAATAAGAGTAAATCACTGTTTACCCCTCAAGGAGAGACAATAGATTATATCTCAAATCAAAATCACATTTTATTGGTCAGATAGACATATTTAGCAGATGTTATTGCGGGCGTATCGAAATGCTTGTGTTCCTAGCTCCAACAGCGCAGTAGTATCTAACAGTGTAGTAGTATCTAAAAACGATTCACAACAACACACACAAATCTAGAAGTAAAAAAAATTGAATTAGGATATAAATATTACATTGAGCAGAATACAGTATATACATATGAGTTGAGTAAAGCAGTATGTAAACATTACGTAAACATTATTTCAGTGACTAGTGTTTCATTATTAAAGATGATCCCTTGTATAGTAGCTCCAGTCTGCAGATCCACCCTAAAATCCCTGTCGAGTGAGCTTCACACAAATCACTGACCTGGTGACACCATTGTTCAGTGACATAACGCAACCCTAGTGACAGCACAGTGCCATTGCAATATAATGAGTGTGGTATTAAATGACACTTTAGGTGTCAGCTAGTCCATTGGCAGCATCACTTTTCCCTGTGTGTGTGTGTGTGTGTGTGTGTGTGTGTCTCACCTTATCCTGGTCATCTGTCTCTATGGGAGACGGGCAGAGCTACGGTTGGCCCCCCATTACTGCGTCATTATCTCTATCACCACATTCAACTCTACTTCTCAGATCATTACAGTGGCCACTCATTGTTTTGTGTAGGCCTGACACACACACACACACACACACACACACACACACACACACACACACACACACACACACACACACACACAGTCTTAATTTGACAGTTGCTTACTTGGCGGCTAAGCATCTGTTCTCTCATCACTGTCAGTTCACACAGTCTTGCTGCAGGGAACGGCGCTGTTATTTCTAGTTAGCTGATCCTCACTCCAATGCATAGACTGCTTAAAGCCTTTAAATTCTAAAGAACAACAGCTAGTATCCTTTTTTTTCTTCATATAAGAACATTATCAATTAGCATACTACTGTAAGGGACTACAGGGACTTACAGTAGTGAGAGCATATCATATTGTACCGTTGCGTACCGGTCCCCTGTGGGAATTGAACCCACAACCCTGGCATTGCAAGCGCCATGCTCTACCAACAAAGCCACACGGGACCTTAAGGAGGGTAATGTACACGCACAACCACATCTCGTTTCTATTTATTAGAGTCCTCTTTCAACATTTCATACCTTGACATTCTTTATCCGTTCCAATATATATATATTTTTTAAATCTCCTCAATTTTCGATCTTGTCTCATTGCTGCAACTGAGGCCAATTGTGTGCCGTCCTATGGGACTCCCGGCCACGGCCGGTTGTGTTCCACAGCCCTGGAATGAACCCGGGTCTGTAGTAACGCCTTAGGCCGCTGCACCACTCGGGAGGCCCCTAGGACAAATTATATTTCCTGTGTAAGGCTGAGTCAGCCACTGCCCAATTACAAAGCCTTCCTCAACATTCATCAAGACTATGGTTCAGTATCTAACTAGGGGAAGTTCACTCATTAGGTTTCCTAGTACTTTTTCTTTTAACCAATAACCACTTGAACTGGAAATGGGGCTTAGGGGCTGGCACAACTCAGTCAAGCAGTTCCCCCTGCAAGAAGCAACCCCCCCCCCCCCCCCCCTTAAAAGACTTAGATGCACTATTGTAAAGTGGCTGTTCCACTGGATGTCATAAGGTGAAAGCACCAATTTGTAAGTCGCTCTGGATAAGAGCGTCTGCTAAATGACTTAAATGTAAATGTAATGTCCATCTAAACGTGTGTGTGTCCTTTCGTGTGTTTGTGTGTGCACGGTGGGTGCCGAGGTCACGACCAGTCCAGAGCTGAGGCAGAGTGTATGAGACAGCAACGGCAGAGGAGGAGAAGGAGGAGGAGGAGGAGATGAGCCCTCTCCTCCAGTGCTCCTGTCCCCCATGCTAATTAGCTAGCGGCTAATGTAACCCATGGCAAAAGGCATTAATGGCCCCGACTCCTCCACCACAGAGACAGGGTCACGGAGACAGGGTCACGGAGACAGGGTCACGGAGACAGGGTCACGGAGATAAAGCTAAAGTGATCCACAGAACACATTATATGCAGACCTGGGTTCAAATACTATTTGCAATCATTTCAAATATTTTAGCTAGGCTCGCTTTGAGTTTGCCTTGCGCAATAGAGCCAATGGAATAGTCCCAATTGTCCCAAAATCCCACCACCTGTCAGTCCAGGCAGACTAAAGCAAACAGTCAAAGTATTTAAAGCCTTGGTCTGATTATATGCAGTGAGGTGGAGATATGAAAGAGGTTTCCTCTAGTTACCTCTGTAATTACGGATGGAATGGTGGAGTCAATTAGGACCCGGCAGGCACTGACATGACCAGTGTTACTCTACAATAGAACCCAGGCACTGACATGCACAGTGTTACTCTACAATAGGACCCAGGCACTGACATGCACAGTGTTACTCTACAATAGAACCCAGGCACTGACATGCACAACCCAGGCACTGACATGCACAGTGTTACTCTACAATAGAACCCAGGCACTGACATGCACAGTGTTACTCTACAATAGGACCCAGGCACTGACATGCCAGTGTTACTCACAATAGGACCCAGGCACTGACATGCACAGTGTTACTCTACAATTACTGACATGCACAGTGAATAGGACCCAGGCACTGACATGCACAGTGTTACTCTACAATAGGACCCAGGCACTGACATGCACAGTGTTACTCTACAATAGAACACAGGCACTGACATGACCAGTGTTACTCTACAATAGGACCCAGGCACTGACATGCACAGTGTTACTCTACAATAGGACCCAGGCACTGACATGCACAGTGTTACTCTACAATAGGACCCAGGCACTGACATGCACAGTGTTACTCACAATAGAACCCAGGCACTGACATGCACAGTGTTACTCTACAATAGGACCGGCAGGCACTGCACAGTGTTACAATAGAACCCAGGCACTGACATGACCAGTGTTACTCTACAATAGGACCTAGGCACTGACATGCACAGTGTTACTCTACAATAGAACCCAGGCACTGACATGCACAGTGTTACTCTACAATAGAACCCAGGCACTGACATGCACAGTGTTACTCTACAATAGAACCCAGGCACTGACATGCACAGTGTTACTCTACAATAGAACCCAGGCACTGACATGCACAGTGTTACTCTACAATAGCACCCAGGCACTGACATGCACAGTGTTACTCTACAATAGGACCCAGGCACTGACGTGCACAGTGTTACTCTACAATAGAACCCAGGCACTGACATGCACAGTGTTACTCTACAATAGGACCCAGGCACTGACATGCACAGTGTTACTCTACAATAGGACCCGGCAGGCACTGACATGCACAGTGTTACTCTACAATAGAACCCAGGCACTGACATGCACAGTGTTACTCTACAATAGCACCCAGGCACTGACATGCACAGTGTTACTCTACAATAGGACCCAGGCACTGACGTGCACAGTGTTACTCTACAATAGAACCCAGGCACTGACATGCACAGTGTTACTCTACAATAGGACCCAGGCACTGACATGCACAGTGTTACTCTACAATAGAACCCAGGCACTGACATGCACAGTGTTACTCTACAATAGCACCCAGGCACTGACATGCACAGTGTTACTCTACAATAGGACCCAGGCACTGACATGCACAGTGTTACTCTACAATAGAACCCAGGCACTGACATGCACAGTGTTACTCTACAATAGAACCCAGGCACTGACATGCACAGTGTTACTCTACAATAGAACCCAGGCACTGACATGACCAGTGTTACTCTACAATAGAACCCAGGCACTGACATGCACAGTGTTACTCTACAATAGAACCCAGGCACTGACATGACCAGTGTTACTCTACAATAGAACCCAGGCACTGACATGCACAGTGTTACTCTACAATAGAACCCAGGCACTTCAGACTACGTGACAAGAAGGAGTTTTCATCACTAGCAAACCGTGTCACAATAACCTTCTCAAATAACATACCGGTGGGTGACAGTAAACTGGCCTTAGTGGTCTATGCACCCAGTCCAAAACCCAGTCCATAATCAACGACATCAGACTCGATCTGACAAACAGTAGAACGGACAAATAGAACGCATCTCTCCTGAGAGAGAGAGAGACACACAGACACCGTACAGAGGAAGGACGCCCACGAGGTAGGTCACAGAAGCAGGGGTGTTAATCACAGAACTGTACATAAATCTCCAAAGTCCATTGTGATTGCCGTAGAAGTACAATGACCAGAACAGGCATCATTTTAATGATATGGTAATTGCACTGTCCTGTCAGAGCCATATAAATATAATTATATTTCTATGGTCAGAGCCGTGTACAGTGCTAACGTGATTAGAACCCTGTTGTCTGGGCTACTGCGTAGGCGTAGTATTGTCCCTTCTACGGATCCTATTTCTATGGTGATTACGCTGTGGAACAATAGCAGGCGATAGTTGAGCTCAGAGCTGTAAAGGTAAAGAGACTAGACTGGAGACTGAGAGAGAGCTGAGGAACATCTGTACCCCAGTGTGTGTGGTGTGTGGTGAGTGTGGTGTGTGTGGTGAGTGTGGTGTGGCACTGAGAGAACAGGCTCAGGCAAGAGCTCTGGGGATATAAACACCACCGCTGGGCCCCTGTAATAACCACCTCCGGGGTCAACGGACCCATTACACGCTTTATGGAAACAGTTACACCATAACACACTTTGGAAGTTGTTACACAGGAATATACACACATACACACATGCACGCACACACACACATGCACACACACACACACACATGCACACACACTACATCATCAGTTGTATACTGTGCAGCAGCTGCGCCGTATACAGCACAGCTATGACAGTTAGAAGATCTGCAGCACTGATGGGGAGGGTGCAGCACACACACACCCCCATCTGTGGCGCTGTCATTCACTGACTCACTTAGCTGAGTAAATATGACTCCCATTCATCAATGTACTCACGGGTAGAACAGTTAGAGCTAGGGGCAGAGTGAAGGCTTCTGGGAGTACATGATGAATGAAAAAGACGAGATAAAGCGCGCGTGTACACAGATTTGCTCTAGATTAGGTTTATACAGAAACACACACACACACACACACACACACACACACACACACACACACACACACACACACGATGTCTTGTTTTAGTTGAGTTAGACTGGACCAAGCCAGACACATAGCATGTCTTGTTTTAGTCGAATTAGACTGGACCAAGCCAGGCACATAGGATGTCTTGTTTTAGTCGAGTTAGACTGGACCAAGCCAGACACATACACCAGATTATGTGGCATTTTCGTGACTTCCTCTGCATTGACCACTGAGGAAGGAACTGGGAAATCAGGGAGGATGCCAGGTGAAACGATGATTCAGTCCGATACGTCGGCCCAAGACGCCACGTCAAGCCTTTTATTTGCACAAACTAATCGCATTGATTAACAACAAAAAAGGCCTGCCCCCTGCAAGCCTGCAGTTCTTGCGTGTAGGCCAAAGAGTGCGCCAGTCCACACTGACCCAGAATTACATTAGGAAATGAGAAACGTACATTTGACAAACCTTCTCACATATAAATAAATAATCATAGCTTCTTCTGTGTGTGCATGCTGCCTTTGACCAAACTTTCTCTCTAGCTCTAGTGACCCATCAGAGGGTACCACATACCCATGTGATACACACACACACACACACGTAGGTGCGCACGCACAACATGTCCCCTGTCTCCTCACCATGCCTGCGGCTTCCTCTTCAGTATGCCCTGCCGTCTCCACTGTGAGTGTGGGCTCAGGTGATAGGTCAGCTGGCGACACACCTTCTCCATGGCACCCAGAGAATCCTCCCCCTGACAGAGAGAGAAGGAAAGAAAGAACGTAAGAGGGAAAGAGAGAAAAACAGACAGCGTAGGTTAATATTGGCTGACAGGGGAGCAGAGAAGCTGAGTTGTAGCACACAAACACTTCTTCCTTCGTCTGTGATGACAGGAGAGGAGCTGAGGGACTGGGTTATATCTTTCATGCTGTCCCTAGGAGGGGTGCGTCACTTGAGTGGGTTGAGTCACTGATGTGATCTTCCTGTCTGGGTTGGCGTCCTCCCTTGGGTTGTGCCGTGGCGGAGACCTGGAATGATGACTCCTTGCTGTCCTCAGTCCACCTGGCCATGCTGCTGCTCCAGTTTCAACTGTTCTGCCTGCGATTATGGAATCCTGACCTGTTCACCGGACGTGCTACCTGTCCCAGACCTATTATTTGACCATGCTGGTCATTTATGAACATTTGAACATCTTGGTCATGTTCTGTTATAATCTCCACCCGGCATAGCCAAAAGAGGACTGGCCACCCCCCATAGCCTGGTTCCTCTCTAGGTTTCTTCCTAGGTTTTGGCCTTTCTAGGGAGTTTTTCCTAGCCAACGTGCTTCAACACCTGCATTGCTTGCTGTTTGGTGTTTTAGGCTGGGTTTTTGTAGAGCACTTTGAGATATCAGCTGATGTAAGAAGGGCTTTATAAATACATTTGATTTGATTTATAGCTCAGGCCCTGGGTTATATATACCATGTTCTCTCTCTCTCTCTCCCCCCTCCCTCCCTCCCTCCCTCCTCCCCCTCCCTCCCTCCCTCCTCTCCCTCCCTCCCTTCCTCCCTCTCTTCAGAAGCACTACGTATCGACGCCAGGTTTTCACAACAGCTACACAGGTAAACACAACCCACAGAGATATATGACACATTTTACGGAGAACATGGAATGCTCTTACCATGGCCGCCAGAGGAAGAAAGTGAAGGGTGGCACGGGTATGCAAAGATATTATACAGGTCATTATTGTCTGTGAGGTCACATCGACGCGCTATTGGTTAATCTCTGCTATTCTGCGCCTAGGTCATCGTCCCAGAAGGCCAGTACGTGCTGTTGGTGGTAAGATCCCTAGGCATGAAAACGAAGCCATTATATGAGGCCACTTAGGTTTCTTATTCAGGGAGAGATTGGTAAGAGGTTCAAGGGTCTGCCCTGTTGCTGCTTTGTTCCCAGCGTGTGTGTGTGTGTTTCTATGTGTGTGTGTGTGTGCGTGTTTATTGTTTCCAGCTCCCTGCCTGTGTCCTCTGGAGGTAAGACATATTACATTATTAATGTCTCCACTTTCTCCTCCACTAGTTCAGCGAGCCCTACTGACGTGGTAACTATACCAAGCATGTGTACCGCCAAATACGCATCTTGTGGATTATATGATTGTGTGTGGATGCCTGTAGTACAGTAACACAGGATTTTATAGCTCTTCCAATTTCCTTTGAGCAGATGTGGTCCCACAAGTGCTAGCTGTAACAATATGGTTGCACATATTGATCAAATATGAGATATTTACAGTCATTCGTTAGTAGCCGTTCAAAGTATCTATCTCAATTTGGCTGTGTGATAAACCTGTTTGTGGTGTCTCTCTGTCTGAACAGTAGTCTGTGGGAGAAGGGGAACAGGAGGTATCGACCAGTCTGTTACTGATCATCAATACTCTGCACTAACTCACTATGTCCCAAATGGCAACCTATTCCCTACATAGTGCACTCCTTTTGACCTGGGCCCATAGGGATCTGGTCAAAAGTAGTGCACTACTTAGGGAACCGGGTGCCATTTGGGATGCGGCCTCTCCCCACTGATCTGATACAGGCAGCAGCAGGCTAGCAGCATATGCTGGGCTACCGAGGGATTCCTCTCCACGCTGTGTCCACTGGCCTAGATATATCTACAGCAACCAACAGACTCTGTCTCAGACAGGACAGGACAGGACAGACAGACAGACAGATAGACATGTACAGGATGACACTGTACTGTAGAACAACACTGTTCTGGTAGTAGGGAAGGGAGAGGCTATGCTTTTCCTCAGAGACATATATTTACATATATATGGGGCTCTGGTTTTCCTTCAGTCATGTTGCTATCAGCCAGTTGTATAGCACTCTATCAAAATGAAACGTCGCACACACACACACACACCTTGGGATGCAATCTGCACTGTAAACCTCTCTCCCGGTTCTGTTCTATTTGACTACCTGACCTTCACAATAAACATGACAAGGATAGATAATGAATTCAATACCTACCGACTCCCCACTGTCTCCTCTCCTAAGACCCAATCAAAACCATCTCAAAGGAAGTGCAGTACGGTCAGTATGCATTCCCCTGTGTGGTATGGCTGGCTGTGTGAGTGTATATATATAACTGTGTGTGTGTCTGTGTGTGCGTGAGTGTCACTGTGACACGGGGCAGAGCTGCTCTGCTCTCTGTCCCTGCAGACAGGCTGCAGTCCCCTACTGACAGAGGCATCAGAAACTCAGCACCTCACCATTGGGCCTCACAGCACTCTCCACTCCTCTCCTCTCTCCTCTCTCCACTCCTCTCCTCTCTCCACTCCTCTCCTCTCTCCACTCCTCTCCTCCTCTCCACTCTCCACTCCTCTCCACTCTCCACTCCTCTCCACTCTGCACTCCTCTCCACTCTCCACTCCTCCTCTCTACACTCCTCTCCTCTCTACACTCCTCTCCTCTCTACACTCCTCTCCTCTCTACACTCCTCTCCTCTCTACACTCCTCTCCTCTCTACACTCCTCTCCTCTCCACACCTCTCCTCTCTCCTCTCCACACTCCTCTCCTCTCCCCACTCCTCTCCTCTCTCCACTCCTCTCCTCTCTCCACTCCTCTCTCCACTCCTCTCCTCTCTACACTCCTCTCCTCTCTACACTCCTCTCCTCTCTACACTCCTCTCCTCTCTACACTGTGGCAACTGAGCTGCCACCAACTCTGCTGGAGTATTGAAACACATCATCCTGAGATGTTTTGAAACATTACAGTACATTACATAGACCACTTCATCAAGTATTGTGCAACACCTTGCCAGGGACTGGGAGCACCAACAGAAAAGGTAGAAAACACTATTTTGGTGTTCCGTGTTTTGTGCAGAATTAGATACCTTCTCTTTTGGTGCTGTTTCCTTTCTCTAATGCTTCTCAACATCATTATGATGTTTTAAATCCCGTTTAGTGGAGAAGGACATACTTTTTCTGAAGTGTTTTCATGTTTAATATCATTTTATATATTTGATCATTTGCCATTACATACCTTTCGGCAGGCATTGTCAAGCACAGTATTCAAACCACCAGCAGTAACTGGAGGTTGAACTGCAAGAACTGAGGATTCTGCACTTGCCTCTTCCATTGACAATCTTGAATGTGGGACTGGGTGCTGTCCTCACTGAACCTCAGTTTGCCTGACGACTTTGACAGCTCTGATCCATTACACCTCATGGCACAACAAGCTTAATACGAATATAGAAATATACTTTTCTTTCTTCAAACATGAATACAACATTGTGTAAAAGAATCATAAAGTCCTCCAAAAAATTGGGGGCCACAATCCTCTAAAAACAGAGTGATGTGGCAAGATAGGAAATGCATGTTAATTAAAACCAACGTTTTCCAGGGACTTCAATCACTCCCTTGTCTCTCTCTTTTGTTACCCTCATGAAATATACTTACATTTTGAGAAACATATTATTTTGGTCAAATGAAATGAACAAATCATTGACACGACTTGCACACATAATTTTTTCTTTTTTTTTAAAGATATTTGGGGGTATTTTGACACTTTATTGAGACAGCTCTGTTTTAAAACCCATTCAGTGTATCAGAACACTTCCATTGGGTTTATATTCAAACACCCTCCAAACACCAGATCTCAGCTTAGGTGCACTACTTTTCATGGTTTCATTACACAATCATGGCGTTTTGAGACTTTCTATTTTTACAGTGTACACTAAGACACACTCTCTCTCCCTCTCCCTCTTCTCCCTCCCTCCCCCTGTACCACCCCTCCACAGGATTGATCTCAGCTACTCTCTCTCCCTCTCCCTCTTCTCCCTCCCTCCCCCTGTACCACCCCTCCACAGGATTGATCTCAGCTACTCTCTCTCCCTCTCCCTCTTCTCCCTCCCCCTGTACCACCCCTCCACAGGATTGATCTCTCAGCTACTCTCTCTCCCTCTCCCTCTTCCTCTTCTCCCTCCCTTTTCCTACCTTCTGTGCTTTCTTGCTTTTCTTCCCTCTCTCTCTCCCTCTTCTCCCTCCCTCCCCCTGCACCACCCCTCCACAGGATCTCTCTCTCTCTCTCTCTCTCACTCTCTCACTCACTACACTACACCAACACATAAATCTGTTTCTCTCATCTGTACCCAGAAACAAAATGGTCTCTTTGTAGTGCAGGTGGACTACTAGTTTCCCCATGGTGTTACGCGTCGTCATGGTGTTATCAATAACAACCTTCCATCGCTCATCCTTACTGTTCACCACAAAGCCTAACTGTGTTTTCTTGCATGAACCACTCAGCACAAGCAGTTCCCTCACAGTACAAACACAGTTCTTTGAATTGAATTGAATTTGGTCAATTGTTACAGGGCTGAAAACGGCAGCAGTGTGGGAAAGAAGAAGAGAAGTTGACAATAAACACCTGGGTTCACAATCTGCCAAGCTATTTTTTTGAAAGGTTTGGGTTCAAATTGTGGCCAAGCAGAGCAGCAATAGGAGGAATGTGGGCTGAATCAGTCTTTCAGACACATTTTCTACAACTTTAAAGTTGTATTATCAAGCGCACAATTACAGTGAAAGGACTTTCTTCCAAGCTCTTTCCCAACAATGCAGTAATCAATATAGTAGTACTATATAGAAAAATAAAGACCACTGGTTACGACACAAATAGAGATGTTTACCGTCTGTGTGTGTGTGGTAATATTATGCTGGACTCGCTCCATTGTGAGCAGTAGCAGCAGCACTGAGGCTTGGAAGGCTGCCAGTATTTTCAGTGTGTGACTCATACAGGAGAACAAGGCACCGCTGGTCTGTCTGTCTGTCCTTCCCCCCGCTGTCTGTCTGTCATTCCCCCCTCGGTCTGTCTGTCCGTCGTTCCCCCGCTGTCTGTCTGTCTGTCTGTTTGTCGTTCCCCCCGCTGTCTGTCTGCCGTTCCCCCTGCTGTCTGTCTGTCTGCCTGCCTGTATGTCTGTCGTTCCTCCCACTGTCTTTCCCTCCATCTCTCTCTATCACTCCCTGCAAGACATGCGTCTCTCCTTCCATAATGACTAGTGAAATCTGTCTCTCTTTCCTGGTTGCCACATCCATCTCTCCACCGCTAACTCCTTTCATCATCTCGCTCAGTGAGCAAGACCGAAGCATGATTGTTAGAAAAAGTTTAGGATTAGGCATGGGTGTAATCAAAAGGTGTAATCCTTCTTTATCCATCATAACTATCTCAATATAATAATATATAGATTCAACTAAAACAGATTGAAATCCTTATGGGAGGCTGTTTTTCAACGGTAGGTCATTTGAATCCTCCTGGGCATGATTGTGTTGTTATTAATCACATACAGTATGTGGGTAAATGCAGAGATGATATGTTATTCATGCCATGTGGAGTTTTGAGACGGTCTAATTCAATCTCTGACTTAAGGCTGTTAATGAGACTCACTGAGGAACAGGTGGATGAGAGAGAGAGAGAGAGAGAGAGAGAGAGAGAGAGAGAGACCCTCCTCACATCCCTACAGGCATTCATGTGAGTGCATTTAGATTTCAGTCACAGCATCTCACCAGCTGATCATCAATACACTGTACTCAGTGGCGACCCGTCAGTCAGGGCTGGTGGGGCAGAGCCCCACTTGTTTTGAGGATCACATTTTTTGCAAAAAAAGGGGGTAGCCTGTTTTGCATGTTATTTTGGCATTAATACGTGTCACATATCAGTTTGCAAACAATGTAAGAAAAATAAAATAATTGAGTTTAATAAAGCCTCCATACAAACATGGTCTCTTTTGCTTTCTTGAGAAAGGCAGCTCCAAAATGCAACCAAGCTCAGTGCTTTCTGTGGTGGTGGGGCAGCCAGTGGAAAATAAGGAGCGTAGGGGTTGGTAATGGCTCCAGGTCATTGGCCACAGATAAAACAACGTCAAATCACATTATATCTACAGTAACTTTGATTGGACTGATCATGTCAACATCACAATTTTCAAAATCTTAGCTAGCAGTCATTGTCATGAATCAAGTCGACAATCTACTGGCAAATCCTTTTTAATCCTTGTCATATGGAGAGAAATATTGAAGAGAAACTATAGATAAAATGTATCGGTGCTCATCGGCCATTGGACATAAACATTATAGGACAAGTTGGAAATCACAAATGTAACAATGAGTGGTTTGGAAGGAATCAGTGGCTAACTGCAAGCATTGTAACGCAATCATTAGCCTGCTATTCAGTGAAATGGGTGTGTGATCCAAGTCTGGGTTTAAGGTTCTCTTTTCCAAGCTTAAAATGATAAACATTCAACATTGGCCATGCTGTCAATCCAGCATGATTTCTGCCTCGCTCAAAACAACTGGAAACTCAGAGCTGGGAAATCTGACTTGAGTTCAAGATAACTGGGAACTCTGGAAAAAAAACACTACACACTACCACCAGAAGATCAAAGATCAAACATCATCGTGATTCAACCTTGTTTTTTTTAACGAGTTCCCAGTTGTCTTGAAAGCACCATAAATACAGAGAATGTCAGACTTTGATGACAAAGTTTGATGTCAAGGGAGGACCGCCGCGCCACCTTCCTGTTCAAGAGAGCACAACTGTCACGCCCTGATCGCAGAGAGCTTTTTATGTCTCTATTTTGGTTTGGTCAGGGTGTGATTTGGGTGGGAATTCTATGTTCACGGTTGGTTTTCGGGTTGTTTATTGTTTTTGTCGGCGTCATATAAATAAAAGGGAATATGTACGCTCACCACGCAGCACCTTGGTCCACTTCCCTCAACGGCCGTGACAACAAACACAACAAGGTGAGTCCAAAAATGAATTGTATGCTTCTGCATAAATGATTTAATATGCCAGGGAAATATGTACCGTGCCTTCGGAAAGCATTCAGTCCCCTTGACTTGATGTTTACATTACAGCCTTCTAACAATGTATTCAATTGTTTTTACCTCATCAACCTACACACAATACCTCATAATGACAAAGCAAAAAGAGGTTTTTAGTAATTATTGCTAATTTATAAAAATGTTGAAACTGAAATATCACATTTACATACGTATTCAGACCCTTTACTCAGTACTTTGTTGAAGCACCTTTGGCAGCGACTACAGCGTCGAGTCTTCTTGGGTATGATTCTACAAGCTTGGCATACCTGTATTTGGGGAATATATCCCATTCTTCTGTGCACTTCCTCTCAAGCTCTGTCAGGTTGGATGTGGTGCGTTGCTGCACAGTTATTTTCAGGTCTCTCCTGAGATGTTCGATCGGGTTCAAGTCCGGGCTCTGGCTGGGCCATTCAAGGACATTCACAGACTTGTCCCGAAGCCACGCCTGCGTTGTCTTGGCTGTGTGCTTAGGGCCGTGGTCCTGTTGGAAGGGGAACCTTCGCCCCGGTCTGAGGCCCTGAGCGCTCTGGAGCAAGTTTTCATCAAGGATCTCCCTGTACTTTGCTCCTTTCATCTTTGCCTCGATCCTGACTAGTCTCCCAGTCCCTGTCGCTGAAAAACATCCCCACAGCATGATGCTGCAAACACCATGCTTCACCGTAGGGATGGTGCCAGGTTTCCTCCATGCGTGACGCTTGGCATTCAGGACAAAGAGTTCCATCTTGGTTTCATCAGACCAGAGAATCTTGTTTCTCATGGTCTGAGAATCCTTTAGGTGCCTTTTGGCAAACTCCAAACGGGCTGGCATGTACTGAGGAGTGACTTCCGTCTGGCCACTCTACCATAAAGGCCTGATTGGTGGAGTGCGGCAGAGATGGCTGTCCTTCTGGAAGTTTCTCCCAACTCGACAGAGGAACACTAGAGAGTGACCAGAGTGACCATCAGGTTTTTTGTCACCTCCCTGACCAAGGCCCTTCTCCCCCCTGATAGCTCAGTTTGGCCAGGTGGCCAGCACAAGGAAGAGTTTCTAATCCATTTTAGAATAATCCATTTTAGAATAAGGCTGTAACGTAACAAAATGTGGAAAAAGTCAAGGGGTCTGAATAGTTTCCGAAGGCACTGTATACTGTAGCTAAGAAAGTAATACTAAGTGTATGTTGTATAGCTGTTAGTAGCCCATGTGCCTCACCCTAATAATTTGGTCTATTTTCAACTCTTAATCTCACCTACTGTTCTGACTTGGTGGTGCACATGTAGCCTATAACCTGTTTTAGAGAAATTTAATCATCGAATAACATGTGTATGTGTTCGTGACAGCTGGATGAGTCACAGGACATGAGGGATCCAATTCTCCCCGTGCCCGGTGAGCGAGCTTTAAGAACTCAAGCCACTATGCAAATAGATAACCCCTCAATGGAAATGTATCTGCCATCTCTGTGTGTTATCTTCAGGACACAGCAGGTTTAGGTACCTGCAGTTACAGATTGGCCAAGAACCACGGAAAACAGCACCAGACCATTATTCCTACTCCACCAAACTTTAGAGATGGCACTATATGCATTGGGGCAGGTGGCGTTCTCCTGGCATCAGGTGGCGTTCTCCTGGCATCTGCCAAACCCAAATTTCCACTGCTCCAGAGTCCAGAGTGAGCTTTACACTACTCCAGCCAACGCTTGGCATTGGTGATCTTAGGCTTGTGTGGGGCTGCTCGGCCATGGAAACCCATTTCACGAAGCTCCCAAATCCACTAATTTGAAGGGGTGTCCACATACTTTGTATATATAGTGTCTCTCTCTCTCTCAGACACACACACACGAATATGATATACACACACCGAGATGCACACCATTACATACACAACCACACTTCGAGCACATTTATAACCGAATTTCCCGGCCAAAGACTGGAGGATAGGATCTGGTCTCATTGCACCAACACACTGAAGTAAATCAGGCAGAGAGGTAATATTGTGATGGGGCAGCGTATCTGTGAGTAGCATGTAATAATACATTGCGTTTACATTAGCTTTTTACTGGGTCTCAACGCACTTCACATGCGCGTGTGCGTATACGTGTGTGTGCCCACGTACGTGTGTGTCCGCGTGTACACATGTGTACTTGCACGTGTTGTGTTAACACGTTGATGTGCCCATTGGAGTGTTTCGGTGTCCTACCGGGCCTGTCTTGGGGGGGCACTGGATGTATCTGGCCAGGCTGATGACGAGGTCGTGGGTGATGGGGTCCACCAGGTTCCTGAAGCTGGCGTAGCGGTACAGCACGTCATCCAGAGACGTGGACTCCATCCCCAAGTCCTACACACACAGAGAGAGAGAGAGAGAGAAATGTGGACTCCATCCCCAAGTCCTACACACACACAGAGAGAGAGAGAGAGATGTGGACTCCCTCCCCAAGTCCTACACACAGAGAGAGAGAGAGAGGGAGAGAGAGAGAGATGTGGACTCCATCCCCAAGTCCTACACACACAGAGAGAGAGAGAGAGAGAGAGAGAGAGAGGGAGATGTGGACTCCATCCCCAAGTCCTACACACAGAGAGAGAGAGAGAGAGAGAGATGTGGACTCCATCCCCAAGTCCTACACAGAGAGAGAGAGAGAGAGAGAGAGAGAGATGTAGACTCCATCCCCAAGTCCTACACACACAGAGAGAGAGAGAGAGAGAGAGAGAGAGAGATGTGGACTCCATCCCCAAGTCCTACACACAGAGAGAGAGAGAGAGAGAGAGAGAGAGAGAGAGAGAGAGAGATGTGGACTCCATCCCCAAGTCCTACACACACACACACACACAGAGAGAGAGACAGGAGAGATGTGGAACCGGGTTACATGATTAGAGCCAGCGGTTTTCACCAACCATGTGACCCGGACCAGGAAAAACTCTGCCTCCTACTTATCGCCTATAACTCAGGCCCTGGGTTTTACCCAGGTTATAACACGTTGTCAGGGCAAACTCTACATAATACACATAATTAATATCCTGCATAATATATCAACATTGCATTAGTTTATGTGACAGTGACTGACAGACATACAGGACACTAGCACACATCCTTATTGACTTGTACTCAGAGGTGGGATGAGCAGAAGTGTCAACACTCACAAATGCACCACTGCTAAAGCAAACGTAACACTTAAATCTGCTCATCCAGTAGCGTTGACTCAAATACTAACAGCTAGTAGATTTCGGCACCTGGGAAGAGACTGTGCTTGCTGTATGTCAGAAGCCTGAAGCTTTTCCATCAGACACAGGAAGTCTTTGTCAACTCATGCAAAGACCTTGAATTTGCCTATAGGTTCCCTAACATGTGTGTGCGTCCGTGACAGCTGGATGAGTCACAGGACATGAGGGATCCAATTCTCCCCGTGCCCGGCGAGCGAGCTTTGAGAAATCAAGCCGCTATGCAAATAGATAACCCCTCAATGGAAATGTATCTGCCGTCTCTGTGTGTTATCTTCGGCACAGCAGTTCCAGATTGGTCACTAATTGGCGGGGGATAGGGGCGGTGGTTCGAGCCAAGGTAAAAACACCATAGTGAAGGCAGAACGACACTTTGAGGTGGAGAGAGAGAAAGGACAGGAAAAATAAACGACTTGAGGAGCAATATCCTCTAGTAAAGAAAAGGCCATGCATTTCTTCATGTCAGTAGTCTGTTATTAAAAATGAATGACTATGACAACTAAAGTCCCAAAATTATTTGAACTGTAAAGTGCTGGTGATGATGGCGGTGAGTGGGAGGGTTGTGAGGACAATTTATCTGGAGTATTCCTCCCACATAAATCAGCCACATTCAACATCAAAGCAGTGTGCTCCATGTAAAATAAAAAACTGAATATGGACTCAGGAGGAGAAATGAAGAGTTTTTCGGATACATTAGGTGTTAATAGAGCTGCCCCTTCATTCATCAATTCCAATTTAATGTCAATTTTCATGGTATCCGGGCAACAACGGGGTGCACCTGGTTGCCAGAGAACTGAGATGCTTCTCTCAGTCTGTCCGTCTTTTTCGAAGAACAGGCACTCTCTCTGTCTACCCCCCACATCTCTTTCTCTCATTCCGTCTTCTACCCCCAAATCAACTAGCAGGACAAACAGTATCAGAACTAACAGTTTAGTTTCTAATCAACCTGTTGCTGTGTGGACTCAGGGCATGATTTGTATACTCAGAGATTTGTATAAACCTTTCTGACTTTTTCGCAGACATTTTGCAACATTGTTTCAATATAGAAATTAGATCTCCAGCTGTCCCATAGTAATGAACGTGTCGGAACGAGACAGAAAGGCAGAGAGCTTTTCTCAGCCATTCGAAATCATGAATCAGCTGGCATCATTTTTATGGATATATATAGCAAGGAATGTCAATAGAATATAGGTCAAACTAAATGAAATGTAGCGAGATGCAGTCTTTCCAGCTTCAGTTTGAACAACAGTGTCCTGACTAGTGAGCACATTTTCTATACCAGGCGAAATCGCACCTCATTAGCTCCTTGTCATGGATGTATCCAAATAAATGTCACTAGAAAACAGCTTAAACAAACGCAAATGCAGCTACTTTGCTGTTATTCTGTCTGCACTGTTTGACGTGACTGTAAGTTAGCCGTAGTTGGCTAGCTAGCAAGCAAGGGATAAGAATGTTGCCAGCCAGTATGGCAGTAGACAACTTAGAACAAACAACTGGGTCGCATCCATAGATACAGAAAAAAATTTCTTAACGATAGGGTCGCATCTCTGGCAACCGAACCAATAGAACGAACGACTAGCCGGCTTGGGTAGCAACCCTAGATTTATGTCGGGACTATATCTCACGGAAGGATGAAACAGTATGAATAAATTCATAAAAAGTGTTTTTTTTAATAAAAAATATGTCAATCATTATTTGAATATGTTGGTAACCCGTTGTGTAAAAGTGATAATGCCCCCGAAGCCGGCGTTTGGAGGATATATTGGCACAGTTGGACTTCGTCTCGGGCCTAACAACACCCGTGCCAATACTGTATATGCTCCAAACACCGGTTTCGAGGGAATTATCACCTAAGTGGTGCAGGTGTGTGTTGAAACTGAGGGCCAAACTCTTAGAAAAAAGGCGATATCTAGAACCTAAATAGGTTTTTCGGCTGTCCCCTTAGGAGAACCCTCTGCACTCTGAGAAAAAAAAGGCACCCAAAAGAGTTCTATCGAGAACCAAAAAGGGTTCTCCTATGGGGACAGCCGAGGAACTGTTTTGGAACAATTTTTTTCTGAGAGTGCAGAGCCAGAGCTAGAAGATTGATAATGACATGATAATACACTGTTTGTCCCTCCCTGGCCTCATCTCAGCTAAGCTCAGCCAGTGGCTAAACTTACAAAGTGTCTCAGAGTAGGAGTGCTGATCTAGAATCAGGTCCCCCCTGTCCATATAATCTAATTCAGTCTGGTCGAAAATACAAAACTGATTCTAGATCAGCACTCCTACTATGAGATGCTTTGTAAACAGAGGCTCTGATCTCAGAACAACAACCAACAGGGATTTTTAAAAACATTTAAGCAGGGAGTCATGCTGAGACCAGTCTCTTTCGCAGAACACATCAATAAACAACAATTACACTATACATATCTATAAACACATCAATGACACTATACATATCTATATACACATCATTTACACTATACATATCTATATACACATCAATTACACTATACATATCTATAAACACATCAATTACACTATACATATCTATATACACATCAATTACACTATACATATCTATAAACACATCAATTACACTATACATATCTATAAACACATCAATTACACTATACATATCTATATACACATCAATTACACTATACATATCTATATACACATCAATTACACTATACATATCTATAAACACATCAATTACACTATACATATCTATAAACACATCAATTACACTATACATATCTATATACACATCAATTACACTATACATATCTATATACACATCAATTACACTATACATATCTATAAACACAACAATTACACTATACATATCTATAAACACATCAATTATACTATACATATCTATAAACACATCAATTACACTATACATATCTATAAACACAACAATTACACTATACATATCTATAAACACAACAATTACACTATACATATCTATATACACATCAATTACACTATACATATCTATAAACACAACAATTACACTATACATATCTATATACACATCAATTACACTATACATATCTATAAACACATCAATTATACTATACATATCTATAAACACATCAATTACACTATACATATCTATAAACACAACAATTACACTATACATATCTATATACACATCAATTACACTATACATATCTATAAACACAACAATTACACTATACATATCTATAAACACATCAATTACACTATACATATCTATAAACACATCAATTACACTATACATATCTATATACACATCAATTACACTATACATATCTATAAACACAACAATTACACTATACATATTTATATACACATCAATTACACTATACATATCTATATACACATCAATTACACTATACATATCTATATACACATCAATTACACTATACATATCTATAAACACATCAATTACACTATACATATCTATAAACACATCAATTACACTATACATATGTATATACACATCAATTACACTATACATATCTATAAACACATCAATTACACTATACATATCTATATACACATCAATTATACTATACATATCTATATACACATTAATTACACTATACATATCTATATACACATCAATTACACTATACATATCTATAAACACAACAATTACACTATACATATCTATAAACACATCAATTACACTATACATATCTATATACACATCAATTACACTATACATATCTATATACACATCAATTACACTATACATATCTATATACACATCAATTACACTATACATATTTAAGGAATTGTGGGTATCATTCCACATGAGGCGCAAAAAAACTCAAAGCAGATTTACTTAACTCGTTAGAGAAGGAAGGGGATCTCCGGGTTAGCCATCCCTGAGTCTGGGTCTGGTAACTTATACGTCTGAAGGTTAACAATGGGGTAAGGTATGGTGAAAGTTTATGCAAGAGGGCTTTATAGACAAAAAAGAGCTCAATGCATCGATATAGGAGACTTCAAAGAGGGCCGGGCTACTTTCTGATACAAAATGCAAGGATGTGTACGCAACCTATCGCCCGTAATAAAGCACAAGGCGCTATGATGAACTGCAGCCAATGGCTTCAATACAGTGGCAGCTGCATTCACATAGACTGTATTGCCATAGTCAATATTTTACTTATGATTTAACCTTTATTAAACTCGTCAAGGTATGGTCAATAAGCGGAATGAATGTTGACTGAATTATATGTTTTCTGCTATTTAATCAAAGACTTGTTCCTAAAGAGGAAGCCTATTTTAGTTCTTAATTTCTAACTCATCAACATGCTTTTTGAAAGATAGCTTTTTGTCCATCCAGATGACAAGATATTTATAAGCGGGGACACGATCAATGAGGGCAGCAAACAACATTAAGCCAACAGCATACCACTGCTGGCTTGCTTCCGAAGCTAAGCAGGGTTGGTCCTGGTCAGTTCCTGGATGGGTGACCAGGTGCTGCTGGAAGTGGTGTTGGAGGGCCAGTAGGAGGCACTCTTTCCTCTGGTCTAAGAAATATCCCAATGCCCCAGGGCAGTGATTGGGGACACTGCCCTGTATAGGGTGCCGTCTTTCGGATGGGACGTTAAACGGGTGTCCTGACTCTGAGGTCATTAAAGATCCCATGGCACTTGTTGTAAGAGTAAGGGTGTTAACCCCAGTATCCTGGCTAAATTCCCAATCTGGCCCTCAAACCATCACGGTCACCTAATAATCCCCAGTTTACAATTGGCTCATTCATCCCTCCTCCTCTCCCCTGTAACTATTCCCCAGGTCGTTGCTGTAAATGAGAACGTGTTCTCAGTCAACTTACCTGGTAAAATAATGGAAAAAATTAAAGGGTGAGGATTGTCTGACCTCACCACTATATGACCCACAGGATAACCCTTAAGATTTAAGCTTCCACAGCCGGCGCCTGGAACCTCCATCCTTTAAGGATGGATTGATTGGAACATAGCCTCTATGTCCAGGCTTCTATTTTGGCTAAGCTCAAAATGTATACAGGGAATGTGACAATATGACAGACTAATTTGATCGTAACAAATTATACCTAGTAATGAAAATCGATAACCCTTGAGAGTGATATCAACAAAAGGAATGAACCAATCGATGAAATCATGTCCGATATTCAATATAAAGTGTATATATCTGGTGGATATAGCTTCATGTGGGCCTAAACTACATCGCAAAGTTGCATGCATAGTTAAGTTCTCGTTCTCAATTTGGTCTGGAGATAAATGTTATGAGGTAAAAGTACATTAGTAGGAGTAGCTCTTGTTCCAAACTCTCTCCCTCCCTCCCTCCCTCTTTTCTCCTCTCTAGCTATTCTTTACTCCACTCTACCCCCTTTCCTCTCTCTCTTTCCTTCCTTTCCTCATCTCTCTCCTTTCTCCTCTCTTCCCCTCATTTCCTCCACTCCCCCCCTTGTTTCATCCTCTCACTACTTTCCTCCTCTCTCTCCCTCCTTTCCTCCTCTCTCTCCCTCCTTTCCTCCTCTCTCTCCCTCCTTTCCTCACCTCTCTTTCCTCCTCTCTCTCCATCCTCCCACAGGCCGATCGAGCCAGGCTGAATGGCATCACCGAGGTGCCATAAATTGTTGCCACTCCTCTAATTACAGCAACAGTGAAGGCGAGCCGAGCCTCTGGGCATCTGTTTCAACAACATGACACAGCCCAGGATGAGTTATACTTTCTCACAAAAACCATGGACAGAGGGGCAAAGGAGGTGCGGGACACGGTAGAGTTGCAGGATGCATCTCATCTGCTTGTTATGGTATTACAACAACAGCAGATACTGTAGATAGCTGTTGGTGTAAATGTCTGTCTGTCTATCTAAGTTGATCTAACATCCTTTGGTCATTTGACTGTATTCGAATGCTGGGTCCTATTCATCAGGGCACACCGTAGAAAAACACTTCATATTGGACTGTTTCATATTGGACAAGTTCAGGTCACACCTCCCTGTTTCTTCCTATTTTCTTCATTTTCGTGCCTAGTGAACACAACCCTGGAGTGACATAGAATGGAGGTGTAGTTTGAGTTGGTCTTCCTTAGTATTCACATCCTCTCCTCACTCAGACAGCCAGTCCCTCGAGTTATGTATGTCCCTTAAAGTGAGGTGTGCTGGGGCAGACGGTGTCAGTGTGTCCGTGGTCGAGCTAATCACAAACTAATTGAGAGAACGCACAACCAGCTTTCTGATGACCACACCTCTCTACCTGTCTCTGCATCAGTCCATCTGTCTGTCTCGGCATCAGTCCGTCTGTCTGTCTCGGCATCAGTCCGTCTGTCTGTCTCGGCATCAGTCCGTCTGTCTGTCTCTGCCTCAGTCCGTCTGTCTGTCTCTGCCTCAGTCCGTCTGTCTGTCTCTGCCTCAGTCCGTCTGTCTGTCTCTGCCTCAGTCCGTCTGTCTGTCTCTGCCTCAGTCCGTCTGTCTGTCTCTGCCTCAGTCCGTCTGTCTGTCTCTGCCTCAGTCCATCTGTCTGTCTCTGCCTCAGTCCATCTGTCTGTCTCTGCCTCAGTCCACCTGTCTGTCTCGGCATCAGTCCGTCTGTCTGTCTCGGCATCAGTCCGTCTGTCTGTCTCTGCCTCAGTCCGTCTCTGCCTCAGTCCGTCTGTCCGTCTCTGCCTCAGTCCGTCTGTCTGTCTCTGCATCAGTCCGTCTGTCTGTCTCTGCATCAGTCCGTCTGTCTGTCTCGGCATCAGTCCGTCTGTCTGTCTCGGCATCAGTCCGTCTGTCTGTCTCTGCCTCAGTCCGTCTGTCTGTCTCTGCCTCAGTCCGTCTGTCTGTCTCTGCCTCAGTCCGTCTGTCTGTCTCTGCCTCAGTCCGTCTGTCTGTCTCTGCCTCAGTCCTGTCTGTCTGTCTCTGTCTGTCTCTCAGTCCGTCTGTCTGTCTCTGCATCAGTCCGTCTGTCTGTCTCTGCATCAGTCCGTCTGTCTGTCTCGGCCAGTCCGTCTGTCTGTCTCTGCCTCAGTCCTGTCTGTCTGTCTCTGCCTCAGTCCGTCTGTCTGTCTCTGCCTCAGTCCGTCTGTCTGTCTCTGCCTCAGTCCGTCTGTCTGTCTCTGCCTCAGTCCGTCTGTCTGTCTCTGCCTCAGTCCGTCTGTCTGTCTCTGCCTCAGTCCGTCTGTCTGTCTCTGCCTCAGTCCGTCCGTCTGTCTGTCTCTGCCTCAGTCCGTCTGTCTGTCTGTCTCTGCCTCAGTCCGTCTGTCTGTCTCTGCCTCAGTCCATCTGTCTGTCTCTGCATCAGTCCATCTGTCTACCCTCCCCTGTCCTCTGAAGCTCACCTCCTCTCTCCTCTCAAGCTCACCTCCTCTGTCCTCTGAAGCTCACCTCCTCTGTCCTCTGAAGCTCACCTCCTCTGTCCTCTGAAGCTCACCTCCCTCCCAGCTGTGTCTTCCTGGCCTAGTGAAGGACTTCTATCAGAGTTGATGTAATCTAGACTCAGACTAGGATTTGCAGTGAACTGACATGGGATTTGGGGTTATAGTAGATTAAACACACCTGTGCATGCACATACACAAATACACGCACACACAGGCAAACACACACATGAACACGAGCACACAGGTGCACAAACAAACACACACACACACAGTCAAGAACACGCACATTAACGCGCGCACACACACACACTTACATATAAACACACACACACATACACACACCTGCCGGAGTGTCTGCAGCATCTCTGTGGCCTTGTCCTGTTTGCCTTGCTTGGCCATCAGCATCATCTCCTGGATCATGCCTATCCGGCGCTGGTAGGGCGGAGGGGACCCTCCACGACTCAGCCGGTCCCCTGACCTCAACATGAAGGAGGTGAAGAGGTCACCCCTCTCCTTGGTAGGGGTCCGTTTCCACCCGTGCTGTGGGCTGGGCCCAGCCTCTTGGCCCCCAACACCTTTGGTCTGTTTGGTGCCCATGTTTGGATGTTAGAATCTGCTGTAAGAAATGACTTGGTCCCCCAGGCAGTCATGCAAGGCTGACTTGCATAAAAATATTTGTCTTTTTAACTAAACATTAAAACCTTATACACGAAATCAAGAGGCCTTAAAGTGGGTAGGACCTCTGGGTTCGTTCCCCACCTGACCAGTTGGACAACACACCTGTCCTCTAGTGAATGGTACCAGTCGGGGAAACAACCTCCAACACATGCGTTCAGATTTGAATAAAATGTCTAATTCGCACAATAAGCTTGAGCTAATTGGCTGCTACGTGTGCTACTATAAACACAAACAGACACGCACTCAACCCGGGACACAACCCAAAACTTTTGTTATGCAATTCGCGGAACATAGCCTATAAATAATTAAATGTTTTCCACAGAATTTTGTTAGGATAAAATTGTCAGAGCTAAAGAGCTAAGTGAAATATGATCAGCTATCTCTGCGCAGGTTTCTTTAGCAAAATATGAAACAAACGTTGCAAAAAAGCCTCGGGGTTATCCGTCTTCTAGACAACGAAATCATTTTAACGACTGCACTGTTTTAACAATCGGCTGGTAAAAGCCTCTCAAGTCGGGAAGAGCTCGGAGGATGATTCCCGCAGCATGGCCGCAAATACGGGGAGCAGCAGTCGCGCAGATCGCCAGCAAACTCCTGGTCGGATGCACTCGCTCACAGCGCTATCCTGGAGACGACTTCATTTCTGTCCTTCAAATATGAACAGTTATCCTCTGAAGGGCCGCTACTAAATTGATGTGACTGTCAGTGTTGCGAGTGCCTCCTCTCCTCCCGTCCACATTGGATTCCTCTTCCTCTTCCCGTTTAATCAATAATGCCACGCATTCTGCGTCTGTGCAGAAAAAGAAGGGGAAGATAAACGTATGTGGTGGTGGCGATGGAGACAGGACATGGTAATGTTTACGTCTTTATCTGCTCCGTTTGTTTATTCACCTCTGCCTCTCCAAATCATTCACACGTGATGTCAACCTTTTCCTTGGCAAGATATTGGCTTCGTTGTTCCTATATTCTATGATTCGCTCTTCGAGGCACGTCCTGTTAGAACGGCCTCGGCGGTGGCCGAGGTAGAGTCCGCGACCTGGTTGAAGGTGTCTCTTGTTCTTGTTGGGACTGAATATAGGCTGCGCACTGTCGGAGGAGCCGACCAGAGCAGGCGCGGTGTGTACAGCGCTTCTCTCCTCAAGTCCTCGCACTGAGAATGGGTTGGGCAGGCTGCTCCCCACTACAAATACGTCCTGCTAAGAGGATATCGCAAGGACTATAGCTAGGTCAACATCCTTTGCCTTTTCTTCTGAACGGTGAATGGGGATTGGGTAGGCTAATTTAGAGGCAGTCTACAATAACCTATAATAACACTTCAATAACACAGTACTATGACATGCAAATACTTAGATAATATTATGACCTTGGCTTGTACGTTAACCACATTGCAAAAACGAGTTCAACAGCAACTTTTAGTCTCGTAATTGCAGTATTTCAAATGACATAAATCTGCTGCATTGGACTGTTCACGGGAAGTGCAAATCATTGAATTGCATTATATTGACCTCTGGTGTTGGCGGCGTGGATTGACATACTTTATTTTAGGGCCAGTGTTGTTTTATAGCATTATAGTGTAATATTAAACTATAGAATAGTATAGTATTTTTTTCTGTAAATATGTAAGTAGACTATTTCTCAGATTTAAAAATATAATACTCACTGTCATCAGTTAGATTTGAAATGAGAGTAAAAATAGTATATTGATTATCAAATGACATTGTCATTTCATGTTTGTCATTAAAACGGATCTCACAATAATGATTGAGATGCGCAAGAACAAAATTACAGGTCAGATACAACAGGAAAGATAGGGGCATGTTTGTAGGGGTTTGGTCTAGCAGTGTGCGCTCCGTTCAGCATAATCTAATAATATTCACCAGCTGTATACTCGAACCTTCCCTTGAAAGCAACTACAAGTATAGCAACAGTATGTGTGATAAGTCAGCTGAGCTAGTTGCCCTACTCAAATGCATTAGAAACTATTAAATTAACTTTCATTGTGTCGACCCATGATGACTTCGACCTCAAATCAGAGTGATTGCCACTGGTTACTATGGAACTAGATTTCTGACATGAGGTTTCTAGATGAACAGCAAGAGGGGTGGGGGGGGGACGGAGACGTATGACCTTGTGCTATCCTAACACGCTGAGTGCGCACAGCTCGATGTCTCAGCTGCAGCGTCAGCCGAATGCCCCACTCTCCTGCAAGGATAGACCAGCATTTCCCAAACTCTGTCCTTGGGTCCCAAAGGGGTGCACGTTTTGGTTTTTGCTCAACGCTATTCAGCTTATTCAACTTTTCAAAGCTTGATGAGTAGTTGATTATTTGAATCAGCTGTGTAGTGCTAGGGCAAAAAACTAAACGTGCACCAAGTAAAAAATAAAAACCTGGGGTAGACTACACAGTCATGGTCTCAAGCAGCAAATGGACAATCTCTTTGAAATTGATGTTTATTTTTCTTTACAACTTTATTTTACAGATCATCATTCAATCATTAGACAGTAATTTCACAACACCCATCCAAAAGTTGGTTTCCTCCTTTAACAAGGCAAAATCTAAGTTTGAGACTTCAACCCACAGAACTGACTCAAGGGATGGATACTACAGACTAGGACAGCATCGCAGCCAGTCAGTCTCCCAGACACCTTCCTCGCCATGGTGAAATTCAGTAGGGTGCAACATGAAATGTTCCGATAAATGCATTGTGTGGAACAGACATGATTCTCTCATGTAGAATGAGGAACCATGTCTGCTCTATGCATGACATTTCTATCTGAAACAGAACATTGCCACCCTTCTGAACCCAGCCCTCGCATCAGCCAAACCTACAGTTGGTAACATCAATGTGGGTCACTATTTCTCCTGTATTCACTTTCTTATTACATTCAAAGGTTTCATCCCAAACCGCAACCTATTCCCTATACAGTGCACCACTTTGACCAGGGCCTGTGCACTTTATAGGGAATAGGGTGCCATGTGAGACACGGCCACAGGTTCTTTCCCTTTTCTAAGTTTCACCACAGGCCCCATCCCGGAGGCTCACAGAAGTGACAGACAAGCCAAACACTCAGAGGAATTTGCAGAACACTATAGATCAGAGAGCAACATGAGGTCTAGACTTGACTGAGGACTCTTAAAGAGTAGGGCTACTATTGGACACGTTCTATTTGGATTTAGTAAAGTCCTTCCAAATGGTTTCCCACCGGGTCCGCTAATTTGAGCTACTTAAAAAACACCAATAAAATACAAGGGAGACTGGCTTCAGACGTCTACCTCTGGGTCAAGCAACTACAGCTGAGACAAACAATTGGCATATTTTATTCCCACTCATAACAATACAAGCTAATACCATCAGTGCTCACCGAGCCATTCTGCCTACGCAGAACGATCTCAATCAACAAGCTCTGTGACGGATCGCTTGTCCTTCTCCTTTCCACTAAAAAGCTGAAGTTTTCATTAGCTACAACAGTGTTGGGAGGACATGTTTTGTCCCCTTTCATTGAAAATCTAACTTCAATGTGCTCGATTAAATAGGTTTCTTAATCTCAAATGAGGAAAAGTAGCAGAGGAAGGGTTTTGATCCGTTCCTAAGGATGGCTTTTGGCTGTTCGACTGCGCTGATGGACGTGGCCCTGCTGCTGCGTTGCTTCAGAAGGTGTAGCCAGCAGGGGGAGCCTTGTCGTCCTTGTTGCTCTCCAGGGAGAACGGGGGGATGCGAACATCAAAGTGGGAGCCGTCCGTCCTCTCGATGCGGAACGTCCCCCTGCACAGAGAGAGCATCATTAGAATCTTGACCATCACACCTCTGTACTAAAATGGGAGAAAGGTTGATGTTATTTTTTTGATATTGGAAAGCTTGAGTTACTCTTGCGTTTCCGTCTGTTTTCGATCGTTTGATTACTTGCCTGTAAATCTGTGCAAGATTCACTCAAACGTCAATTAATATTTTTATGTTTCCCCAGCTTATGTTCACGGGCAAGGACCAGGTTCAAATAGAAAAAACAGTTTATTAAGTAATTCTCAGACCAGAACATCCATAAACCTGCATTTCAGGTACTGCTGTGTCTGCTGCAATACTCTTAACTCATGTTAATAACACAGCTCCAACGTCATGTTACTCTGTGTAGAAGTAGTTACCACATGTGTCCACTGGGTGCTTGAAGGGAAACATGGCTGCTGTACTGGAAGGCTGGCTGCTCTTTGGACAAGACTGGCTCCTGGAGACAAAAACCATAGGTTATAGCCTCGACTCAGTCGTGGAAGTAACATACTGTATGAGTGGCTGTGTCAAATACATGCTTCCTCTGACCATAGATCCTCTCAGCCAATGAGCACAGAGAGGAATTGAGGATACAAGGACAGAGGAATTAAGTGTTTTGGCATTTAGTAAGGTTCACAGGCATTGAGGCATTAAGGTTCACAGGCATTAAGGTTCACAGGACACAGGCATTGAGAGTTTGTAATTCCGTTGTGTGGTGGCGGTTGTACTACTGACCCGACCTACGACCCCCCGGCCTCGGACCGTCTCCAGGGTGCCTGACAGGCTGAAGATCCTCCAGTGTCTCTCCCTCAGTTGCACCACCTCACTGCCCATGTTCTCCAGGCGGATGCAGTACCGCCACTGACACACGCCATATAAGCATCGGGTACACATTATGTTGCCGTTCTTACAGTCTACATTCGTACCCTTGACTGGATAGACGAGGCCTACATCATATATTGGTAAAAGTTCTAATTATTTGTCCTTTTTCAGGGAATTGTAAAAAGTAAATGCTACTTACCCAGTACACATGAGAATTTTGAGCATCCTGAGAAAGAAAATACTGTATTTATTTTTTGTGCTCGGGCAGATTCAAGATCATCATAAGTATCACACGACAGAGTGGGAGGACTCAGGGACGAGCAGAACATTATTGAAAGGGTGGAGTTATGGAAAGAGCTCAATAGTATCTTGTATAATATTTATTTGATAGCAACTGACAATTAAAAACAGAGGCTCTCTCAATGTCTTAACCTGTTCTCCCCTTCATCTGCACTGATTGAAAAAGACTTGAGGTGAAAACAATATGGTGGAAGAACCTGGTCAGTTCTTTCAGATCAGAGCACTAAAAAATAAGCTACAAGGGGAGCTCCAGAGTGGCGCAGCGGTCTAAGACACTGCAGCGCTAAAAGCGTCACTACAGACCCGGGTTGAATCCCGGGCTGTGACGCAGCCGGCCGCGACCAGGAGACCCATGAGGTGGCGCACAATTGGCCCAGCGTTGTCCGGGTTAGGGGAGGGTTTGGCCATCTGGGATGTCCTTGTCCCATCACGTTCTAGCGAATCCTTGTGGTGGGCCGGGCGCCTGCAAGCTGACCTCACTCGCCAGTTGTATGGTGTTTCCTCCAACTCATTGGTGCTGGTGGCTTCCGGGTTAAGTGGGCAGTGTGTGAAGGTCAAGTGCGGCTTGGCGGGGTCGTGTTTCGGAGGACGCATGGATCTTGACCTTCGCCTCTCCTGAGTCCGTACACGATTTGCAGCGATGGGACAAGACTAACTACCAATTGGATATCACAAAATAACAAATAAGAAGAAGCTACAAGGAGGGCAGATTTTTGAGAAAGAGCCTCATAGTCCAAACAGCGACATTATCCTTACCCTCATGCCCATGTAGAAGGGGATGACGGTGACCCTGATGTTCTCAGTCGTCTCTCTGTGCACGTCTGACAGCTCCAGCCAGGGATGGTTCTTCTCCTGCCATGCCTTCAGAGTGTCCCTCGCACTGAACGGGGGAGCTTGGGTGGCTAGACACACAGGATACTCAGTTTACACAGTTGTAACACACACACGTGAATGCCCACAAAGTAACTGGATATATTGTATACTTTACAGTACCTGTGAATTTAAAAAAAATCTTTGAACACTTTATAGTACTACTGAATGTTTAAGTTGGAAGAAGTTGGAATTTGTGAATGTTCCAAAAAATGGCTGGAAATGTACAGAGTGTAGAAAACAAAGGACACCGGCTCTTATCCACGACAGACTGACCAGGTGAAAGCTATGATCCCTTATTGATGTCACTTCTTAAATCCACATCAATCCGTGTATATGAAGGGGAGGAGACAGGTTAAAGAATGATTTTTGTTGTGTATGTGTGCCATTCAGAGGTTGAATAGGCATGACAAAAGATTTAAGTGCCTTTCAACAGGGTATTGCAGTAGGTATCAGGCGCACCGGTTTGTGTCAAGAACTGCAACGCTACTGGATTTTTCACGCTCAACCGTTTCCCTTGTGTATCAAGAATGGTGCACCACCCAAAGGACATCCAGACAACCTGACAACTGTGGGAATCATTGGAGTCAACATGGGTCAGCATCCATGTGGAACGCTTTCAACACCTTGTAGACTCCATGCCACGAACAACAGGGGCTGTTCTGAGGGCAAAGGGGGGTGCAACTCAATATAAGGAAGGTGTCCTTAATGTTTTGTACACTCAGTGTGTACTATGCTGTACAATGAAATGACACATGGAAAGTGGAAAGCAGCGAGTGGCTGGCGCTTACTTTTGTCAGGGTTGAACATGAGGAAGCGCTCAAACAGCTCGTGCTGGATGGGGACCTGCTCTGTGGAGTTGTAGGGCAGGATGTCTTCATGACTCACATAGTCCAGACCTGAAACACACACATTGACAGCCAGGCAAAATGCCCAGTCAGTCAGGAGGATGACAGTGACAGAAAAAGTACAAGGAAGTAACTAGGTTAGTTATACAAAATCACGTGGCAGCCAAGATTATTCGCACACGGACAGTACCATTTCCTGATAAGAACTCAATGCATTTTTGTGGGTGGTGGGAAAATTCAAATGGTCCGTTTGAAAAGAAATCAAAGCACGTAGCCATTTACTACACAGGGAGCAGCGGATCATGTGTTGTTTACCTGGGATGGCATAGAGGGCTCTGCTGTCGTCATGGTTCGCCAGGAACGTCACTGCTTCTGTCTGAGACCTCTGAGACTGTCAACACAATAGGAGAAACAACTAGAAGACTGGCAGTCTGGTATATGTCATCATTTAGGCCTAGTCAGTAAGAACAATGGCATAACATTGGTTGTGTTCAGAGGTCACGTACTATATGAGGGCAATCCCGCGTGTCGATGAGGACCTGGTAGTAGGTATGAGTTTTCCCCTTCACCTCTTTTGACCCGTGTGAACCAGGAGGCTCTGGCTTGCTGAGGACGGGACATGGGTGTAAAATATATATTTAAAAAAAAAAGATATATATATATATATATAACCATTAAAAACAAACTAAGATGTAATATGCACCTGTCAGACATGGGAGGAATGACGTCTCGGTCATAGATACGGGCGTGCCAGGGGAACAACACGATCCCTCTGTAGCCAAACACACTATGAAGGAAGAGCTGAGAGAACATGGAGAAACAGACTTGAGGTTGGAAACAGCCTTTGTGACAAGGGCAACTACAGTATAGGCTAGGGGGCAGGACCAATAGTTCTGGTCTGGGTGGGTAAACCGCACGGCGCTGCCCAGCTTACCTGGCCTGTTTCATATTTGCCATGCTGCTTCAGCGCCTCAAACACTCCCACCGTCTCCAGAACCTTCCCCTCTGGCCTGTTCCTGCCAAAACACAGGCCACACTATGACAACCAGGAACAAAAAGGTCTTCACGGGTCCACCCGAACACCTGAGATCCGACCCAGATCCTATTTGTTAACCAGAACAGCAACTTGGCTGACAAACATTTTCTCACTCGGGTCCAATTGGGTTTGGTGTAAACGTGGACCCGTTGGTGTATGGGTTGGGTCTAGGTATGGTTGTAGTCGGGTCCGATTGTTCTCGGGTCCCCCTATTTTAAATATTTTTATTTTATTATGAACGGGTCCATTCGGGTTCGGGTCGGATTGTCTTCGGGTCCAACTTTTTGGAGCCAAGAAGACCTCTACATCTCACTGTAGAACTACATTAGTCTCACCTAGCCAACTGTTGTAGCAGCTTGGAAATGGAACCTAGTGCACACAATACGCAACATGAGCACTGAGATGACATGTCATCTCATAGTCATCCCCCTTGGACTAAAGCTTCACCTCAAATCAGACAAATTGAATAAAACACCTAGATTTATCAAAGTTCAACAAACAAAAATTCTAAAGTCTAATCTTTGTCAATCCCTTTGCAGTATTATATCAACAAGGTATTGTGAACAACAGCTGGCTGTGTTCAAGTCACTCATACTTGGACAGATCTATTTTTCAAAACATGGGGGGGGTGATATTGATGGGGGATTTAGTTTTGCGTGGCTCCTCTAAATATCCATATTATTGGCAGATGATATGGAAGAGATCTGACCAAAGGCTTGCGTGTTCATCAGCTATGTTGGGGATTACTGGCAGAGGTTGACCCTTGGATTATCATACGGTCGCTGACAAGAAAACAACAACCAGGCTGGTGAAATACCAGAACAAATACATTGTTAAAAACGGAGAGTCAGATCGGTAACAATGTTTCCTCATTTCATGGAGGTTATCATTGAGAGAGAAAGAACAGGACAGCAATACATTACAAGATTTACATAAAGTATAGACAGGATTACAAGCTGGTGCTGGATCGGTCTTCCAATTGCTAACATCGTGGGGTCCATGTCAACCCAAGCCCTCCACCCCCTCTACATTTATTCCCTTGGCACGAGGGAGGCAAATAAATAGGAGTCATTACTCTGTGCTGGCTCAAGCCAACCTGCACCCTTATGTAATCAACAGCAGATCAGGCTTTGTAGATGGGTCCAAAGTGCTCTACGTTCTTCCACTCAGACAAAAAGTGAACTAGCTAATATAGGTCAAATATGTTGCCAACTTCCTACTAGTGTTTCAATGTCACTTTTTCCTCGATAGGTGGCTTAGTGTCTATGTAAGTCGACACTCTAGAAGTCTTCACAGGTTCACCCGAACACCCGGGTCCAAAAGTCTAATTTTTCCCCTCGGGTCCTGTTTGATTGTCATTAGGTCTATGGATCTACAGCTGATATATAGCCTATAGCATATGTATTTTACACTAATAAAAGTTCATTTGACTTATAGAAAGCCTAGCCAACATAAAATATCTATTCATTAACCAGAAAAGCAACAGGGCTGATAAATGTAATTGGGTCTGGTCTAGGCTCGGACCCATATGGGTACGGGTCGGGTGCATTCCAAGTTTGGGTGCGATTGCTCTCGGGTCCCGGGGCCAACTTTTAGGACATGAGAAGACCTCTACTACAACTCCCACTTTGACCGGTCTGAAAACAACCAGGCTTGCAGCTAGGGCTGACCCCATTTAGGCTGTTGGTTGACCGAGATTTCTTTAGGCGAGCAATAACAAAAAATAAATCATGGTATACAAGACATCGGTCTGAGTGGACTGATCCATTGTTTGGGGCCGTGAGGATGGCACGGTCCATTAACCTCTTCAGTCGACCCTCTACTTTTTTGAACATTTTGTTAAAAATCGCGCAACATTTCAGCGCCCTGCTACTCATGCCAGGAATATAGTACGTTCATATGGTTAGAATGTGTGGATAGGAAACCCTCGGACGTTTTTAAAACTGGTTAAATCACGACTGTGGCTATTACATAACGTGCGTTACATCGGAAAGCGCAGGAAAACCTGATCACAGAAAATGGAAATAAATATCCTTGCGCCACTTCCAGCAATTGTTAACAGTGAGCCGAATTAGATAAGACCGAGCATTCAACTCCCACAGCATCCCCATGTTGTCTAGAGTCTTGTGAATTGAATCATCTTTGATTCTTGGTTGAACCGAAAGAGGGGCACGACTTACCTCCGGTCTCCGCCCAGATCATTCCGGAAGAGCTCTCTCCTGAAATTTTTTCCAAGACGACAGCTAATGATATTTACATCGCCTACGGATGATTTTTATCGCTTATTAACGTTTACTAATACCTAAAGTAGCATTACAAACGTATTTCGAAGTGTTTTGTGAAAGTTTATCGTCTACTTTTTGAATTAAAAAAATGACGTTACGTTGTGAAATCGCTGTTTTTTTCGTTTATCACACAGTCTACATATAACGATATCTTGGCTTTATATGGCCCGATTTAATCGAAATAAAGACCCAATAGTGTTTATGGGACATCTAGGAGTGCCAACAAAGAAGATGGTGAAAGGTAATGACTGTTTTCTATTTTATTGTGCGGTTTGTGTAACGCCGAAATGCTAATTATTTTGTTTACGTCCCCTGCTGTGCTTTTCTGTTGTAGTGTATTGGTGCATGCTATCAGATAATAGCTTCTCATGCTGTCGCCGAAAAGCATTTTAAAAATCTGACTTGTTGCCTGGATTCACAACGAGTGTAGCTTTAATTTGATACCCTGCATGTGTATTTTAATGAACTTTTGAGTTTTAACTAATACTATTAGCATTTAGCGTAGCGCATTTGCATTTCCAGAGCTCTAGTTGGGACGCTTGCGTCCCAAGTAGAGGCAAGAGGTTAAGCTAAGACGTGCTCGTGAAATTGTATATGGTTATATGAACAAATGGTGCAAATAATATTTAACAAATGCACTCTCACACATTGGATAGCGGTTGCTGTCCGTGGTTCTGAAACCCATCAGTGCGCTGTTGAATTGGCACCTTTTCCTAGACCATGTTGCCATGTCCATAGAAGCAAAGTTAACCAGCATATTGGTGTTGAGAACAATGCGGTGGAGGCAGGAGCGGAGTTAGAGACAAGAAAACAGCCCTTGCCTTCATTGTCTAAGAAAGGTGAGGAGAGATCTATAACCAATAGTCTAACGTTAAAATGTGCCTGGCTTTATAAATCATCCATATACATTTACAGAAATAAAACAGATCCTGCTTCTGTTGCCTGTGAGTGTTTGTTAAATAGCCTACTGATTCCGTGAGCACCAAGCCTCACAACAAGTCGGACAAACAATTTCTCAAATTCAGACGTATTTAATCTTTGCTTGCGAGGGAATCTGGAATGTTTTTCCCTAAACAAATGAGGGGTTTCGGTAACAGCACTTTTCAGTCAGAAATGGCTGTAATTATGTTGCAGCTTCAGCAACAGACACTGTTGCTGTTCTGTGGTGGTCCTTGCAGCATGGAGGAGAGACCAACGGGCGATAGTCACGCAGTCAACCGGTCATTTTACACAGCGCAGTCTGAGCCCGGCCTGGCACAATCAAATCAATTGCGGTCAGACTCCCTCTAGTCATTTGTGTCTTCATTTCAAACTGTGCTTAAGAAAGAACCAGAGAAGCTCAGTACATATCGTTTATTTGATTTACACACATAGGATGTGTCTATATATGGAAAGACATCTTTACAAATTTAGACCAATCTACAGATGACTCTCGGATTGACTAAGATTTTTTTTGTCAGGGACAGCCCTACTTGCAGCACATAGTAACATTCCACTTTGTTATTTTCTTTGGCTAGTTTCCATGTCTTGCCTGGATATTGAAAACACTCGTTTCAAGTTTTATTAGTTGTATGTAGGGGATACGTCGTCCAACGAAATTCTTACTTGCAGGGTCCTTCGACAATGCAACGAGAAATAAAATAAACATTTTTGCATACGTATAATACAGGAAGGCACAATTTTGAATCCAATATTTACACTTGTATTGGGGAAGGGGGGGGGTATAAATTGAGCAGTATAATAAGAGTCTGTTTAGGAACAGTCACAATGTGAGTGTAGCATGAATGTACAGTATGTGTTTGTGTGTGCTAAGGTGCAGAGTCAGAGCAGGTGGTCAGTCCAGTTCAAGTGCTCAGCAGTCTGATGGCTTGTAACTAGAAAATGTCTGTCTACTTATGAATACTGAAAATATGCACAGATTTGCCTGGAAGTTAAGTTCCATCTATAAGCTGTGTGTTACCAAATGCAACAAAGTGCCAACATATGGCACTGTTTGATTTGTAAGTTGTGATATACTAAAAACAACTTGACTTGTCTGACAACAGGAGCTTGTGCAATGTACCAATCATTGTAGCTCTTCACAAAATATCTGCCAATCATAGATAATAGCTAGGAACCTTCCTGTTTCTGCAAGTTCAGCAAGTTTCTATCCAAGCTGACATCTTGACACGTGTTGCGCAATCAACATTAAATAAATGCTCTGCTAATTAAATGTCCTACATTAGCTAGATATTAGCAGGACCAGTCAAAAGTTGACACCTACTCAGTCTTTAGTTTTTACTATTTTCTACATTGTAGAATAATAGTGAAGACATATGGAATCATGTAGTAACCCAAAAAGAGTGTTAAACTAATACAAATATATTTTAGATTTTTCAAAGTAGCCACCCTTTTCCTTGACAGCTTTGCACACTACTGGCATTCTCTCAACCAGCTTCATGAGGTAGTCACCTGGAATGAATTTCAATGAACAGGTGTGCCTTGTTAAAAGTTCATTTGTGGAATATCTTTCCTTCTTCATGGGTTTTGTCACAACACAACTGATTGGCTAAGGAAGGGGTGGTATACAGAAGATGGTATCTTACCAAATAGGGCTAAGCCCATATTGTGGCAAGAACAGCTCAAATAACCAAAGAGAAACGACAGTCCATCATGACTTTAAGTAATGGAGGTCAGTCAATTCGGAAAATTTCAAGAACTTGTAAAGTTTCACCTGCAGTCGCAAAAACCATCAAGCGCTATCATGAAACTGGCTTTCATGAGGACAGCCACAGGAAAGGAAGACCCAGAATTACCTCTGCTGCCGAGAGTTAACTGCACCTCAGAAATTGCAGCTCAAATAAATAAAGTTCAAGTAACCAACATCTTAACAGCAACTGTTCAGAGTATAGGTCCACAGATTATGATTTTTCAACGCCAATACTAATTATTGGAGGACCAAAACAGCCGATACCGATAAAATTTAAATAAAAGGCAGATTTTTTTAAATGTATTTGTAATAATGACAATTACAACAATACTGAATGAACTTAATTTAACTTAACATAATACAACAATAAAATCAATTTAGCCTCAAGTAAATAATGAAACATTTTCAATTTGGTTTAAATAATGCAAAAACAAAAGTGTTGGAGAAGAAAGTAAGTGCAATATGTGCTATGTAAGAAAGCTAACGTTTCAGTTCCTTGCTCAGAACACATGAAAGCTGGTGGTTCCTTTTAACACTGATCTTCAATATTCCCAGGTAAGAAGTTTTAGGTTGTAGTTATAGGACTATTTCCCTCTATACCATTTGTATTTCATTAACCTTTGACTATTGGATGTTCTTATAGGCACTTTAGTATTGCCAGTGCAACAGTATAGCTACCGTCCCTCTCCTCCCTGGGCTGGAACCAGCAACACAACGACAACAGCCACCATCGAAGCAGCGTTACCCATGCAGAGCAAGGGGAACAACTACGAGAAGGCTCAGAGCGAGTGACGTTTGAAACACTATTAGCGCGGGATAACTAGCTAGCCATTTCACTTCGGTTACACCAGCCTCATCTCGGGAGTTGATATGCTTGAAGTCATAAACTGCGCAATGCTTGACGCACAATGAAGAGCTGCTGGGAAAATGCACACATATGCTGTTTGAATGAATGGATCCCCCTAGCTGACAAGGTGAAACTCTGTCGTTCTGCCCCTGAACAAGTCTGTTAACACATTCTTATTTTCAATGACGGCCTAGGAACGGTGGGTTAACAGACTAGCCTAGTTAAATAAAGGTGTAAAAAAAATAGATATATATAAATAGGTGTCCAGAAATACCGATTTCCGATTGTTATGAAAACTTGATATCGGCCGGTCCGATTGATCGGTCGACCTCTAGTTCAGAGGAGACCGTGTGAAACAGGCCTTCATGGTCAAACTGCTGTAAAGAAACCACTACCAAGAAGGACACAAACAAGAAGAAGAGACTTGCTTGAGCCAAGAAACACAAGCAATGGACATTAGACCGGTGGAAATCTGTCCTTTGGTCCGATGAGTCCAAAGTTGAGATTTTTTAGTTCCAACCGCCATGTCTTTGTGAGACACAGTGTAGGTGAACAGATGATCGCTGCATGTGGGTTCCCACCGTGAAGCGTGGTGGTGTGATGGTGCTTTGCTGGAGACACTGTGTGATTTATTTAGAATTCAAGGCACACTTAACCAACATGGCTACCACAGCATTCTGCAGCAATACACCATCCCATCTGGTTTGCGATTAGTGGGACAATCATTTGTTTTTCAACAGGACAATGACCCAACACACCTTCAGGCTGTGTAAGAGCTATTTGACAAAGGAGAGTGATGGCGAGCTGCATCAGATGAACTGGCCTCCACAAATCAGTCAACCTCATACCAATTGAGATGATTTGGGATGAGTTGGAAAGCAGTGAGGGAAAAGAAGCCAACAAGTGCTCAGCATGTGTGGGAACTCCTTCAAGAATGTTGGAAAAGCATTCCAGGTGAAGCTGGTTGAGAGAATGACAGCTTTGTACACTCTTGGCAAGGCAAGAGTGGGCTACTTTGAAGAATCTAAAAACATTTTTTTATTTGTTTACATTTTTTAGGGTTACTACATGGCGTTATTTCAGTTTGTCTTCACGATTATTCTACAATGTAGAAAAACAGTAAAAATAAAGAAAAACCCTTGAATGAGGTGCCCAAACTTTTGACTGGGACTGTATGTGCGTGTATGGTTAAAGTTGGAAGTTTACATACACCGTAGCCAAATATATTTAAACTCAGTTTCACAATTCCTGACATTTAATCCAAGTCAAAATTCCCTGTTTAAGGATCACCACTTTATTTTAAAAATGTGAAATGTCAGAATAATAGTTGAGAATTCTTTCAGATTGTATTTCTTTAAATCAGATTCCCAGTGGTTCAGAAGTTTACGTACACTCAATTAGTATTTGGTAGCATTGCCTATAAATTGTTTAACTTGGGTCAAACGTTGCAGGTAGCCTTCCACAAGCTTCCCCCAATAAGTTGAGTGAATTTTGGCCCATTCCTCCTGACAGAGCTGGTGTAACTGAGTCATGTTTGTAGGCCTCCTTGCTCGCACACGCTTTTTCAGTTCTGCCCACAAATTTTCTATAGGATTGAGGTCAGGGCTTTGTGATTTAAAGAAGCAATAAAACTGGCCTTCCTTAGACTAGTTGAGTATCTGGAGCAACAGCATTTGTGGATTTGATTACAGGCTCAAAATGGCCAGAAATAAAGACCGTTCTTCTGAAACTTGTCAGTCTATTCTTGTTCTGAGAAATGAAGGCTATTCCATGCCAGAAATTGCCAAAAAAACTGAAGATCTCATATAACGCTGTGTACTACCCTCTTCACAGAATAGTGCAAACTGTCTCTAACCAGAATAGAAAGAGTGGGAGGCCCCGGTGCACAACTGAGCAAGAGGACAAGTACATTAGTGTCTAGTTTGAGACAGACACTTCACAAGTCCTCAACTGGCAGCTTCATTAAATAGTGCCCGCGAAACACCAGTCTCAACGTCAACAGTGAAGAGGTGACTCCGGGATGCTGGTCTTCTAGGCAGAGTTGCAAAGAAAAAGCCATAACTCAGACTAGCCAATACAACAAAAAAAAAAGATGGGCTAAAGAACACAGACACTGGACAGAGGAAGATTGGAAAAAGGTGTTATGGACAGACAAATCTAAGTTTGAGGTGTTCGGTTCACAAAGAACAACATTCATTAGACTCAGAAAAAATTCAAAGATGCTGGAGGAGTGTTTGATGCCATCTGTCAAGTATGGTGTCGGCAATCTGATGGTCTGGGGGTGCTTTGGTGGTGGTAAAGTGGTAGATTTGTACAGGGTAAAAGGGATCTTGAAGAAGAAAGGCTATTACTTAATTTTGCAACACCACGCCATACCTTGTGGACACCGCTTAATTGGAGCCAATTTCCTCCTACAACAAGACAATGACCCAAAGCACAGCTCCAAACTATGCAATAACTATTTAGGGAAGAAGCAGTCAGCTGGTATTCTGTCTATAATGGAGAGGCCAGCACAGTCACCGGATCTCAACCTTTTTGAGCAGTTGTGGGAGCAGCTTGACCGTATGGTACGTAAGAAGTGCCCATCAAGCAATCCAATTTGTGGGAGGTGCTTCAGGAAGCATGGGGTGAAATCTCTTCAGATTACCTCAACTAATTGACAACTAGAATGCCAAAGTTCTACAAGGCTGTAATTGCTACAAATGGAGGATTCTTTAATGAAAGCAAAAGTTTGAAGGAATATAATTTCAATTAAAAATCTTTATAAATTTTGTCAACATCTTGACTATATTTCTTATTCATTTTGCAACTCATTTCATGTATGTTTTCATGGAAAACATGGACATTTCTAAGTGACCACAAACTTTTGAATGGTAGTGTATATCAGTGGAGGCTCCTCAGAGGAGGATGGGGAGGACCATCTTCAGCTAATTTCATAAAATAAAATGCTAAAATATTCAAATGTATACTTTCTAGATAAAACTATACTACATATAATCACACCACCAAATAACTGATTAAAACATACTATTTTGTAAAGAAGGTCTACAGTAGCTTCAACAGCACTCTGTTAGGTAGCGCCATGGTGTATGTAGCCTGAGGACAGCTTGCTTCAGTCCTCTGGGTACATTTACTTCAATACCAAACATATGAGGCTCATGGTTCTCACCCCCTACCATAGACTTACACAATAATTATGACAACTTCCAGAGGACATCCTTACAGCCCATCAGAACTCTTGCTGCCTGAACTGACTTGTCCGTCAAAACAAAGGATCAGAGAATGAACCTAGTACTAAACGCATAAGCTACAGCTAGCTAGCACTGCATAAAATGTTGAGTAGTTGACTCAAAGAGAGAGAAAGACAATAGTTTAACAAATACATTACTTCCAAAATGATGGAGAATCATCACATACTTAGCAAATGCAGCTAGCTGGTTTAGCCTACAGAAACAGGGGGACGTTATGTTAGCTAGCTGGCTGCGACTTTCCAACACCACACTGGAAGTCTTCCAAGTCAAGGTAAGCTTTTGGTATTACAAATGTATTTCCACCGGGGCCCATCGGTGTAAATGCTTACTGAATGTACACCAACGTTACTGTATGATTGTACCGGGTTTACTAACGCGTTAGTTATATATTAGCTATGCTGACTATGACGTTACTTTAGCTAATATAGTGACAACGATGTAGGCTGTTTTTCCCCCGCCTGGTCACATGCATAGAGCTCCACAAGCGAAGGAAAGAGGTGAGAGGAGGAGAGCGCATGGAAGCGAGAAGGAATACAACGTGGCTGCTATTGATGCATCATTGGGCAGCATTCAAGACAGTGGGCGAACTGGCTAGCTAGCTAGGTCGCATTAGCTTAGCCTTAGAAGGTAGCCCTTACCGTGACGACATAAACCTCGTCTGCTGAATGTTGGGCAGTCCACATGCTAAACACGGCAACCGGGGTCTCTTCGCCTCAAGTCCACTACTCCCTTCAATAATACTCAATATTCTATGTGTGTGTTTCCTGTTGTATTTACTGACGGTAGTCAGAAAGCCTCGTCGTATTGCACAAGCAGCCATCTTTTCTACTTCTGCACAAGCACGCCGAGGCTGACGTGTATAAAAGCGGGCGAATTAAAAAGTTGATTTAAAGGTCCAATGTAGCCGTTTTTATCTAAATATCAAATACTTTCTGGGTAACAAAGTACCTTACTGTAATTATTTTCAATTAAAATGTTCAAAAAATATTCCTAGCAAAGAGAAATTTCTCAAGCAAAAATGTTGCTAGGATTGTCTGGGAGTGTTCTGAGTGGCGATGGAAAATTTGAAAACTAGCTGTTTTTGGCGGAGGTTTGGAAATCTTTCTTATTGGTCTATTGATGTCAACAGGCAGGCCAAAACTCCATACCACCACTATCATACTTTTCGCAATTTCACAGTATTATGCCAACCTCAGTGTGGAAATATTAATACATATAATGTTTTTGGCTGCACTGGGTCTAAAAAGTTTAACCTTAGCATCAGGTACTCTGTTGTGTTTAAAATGTAAATGTAAAGTAATCTCAATTTAAAGGCCCAGTGCAGTCACAAAATTCCAGTGTTATTTCGACCTCAATGTACTCATTTTGAGAATTACATTTACTTTTGAAACGTAAGTATATTTAAAACCAAGTGCTTTTTGACTTTTACTCAAGTAGTATTTTGCTAGGAGACTTTTACTAGTTTTTAATTTTTACTTTTACAATTGGGTACTTTTTCTACCACTGCAAACAGGCTATTATTACTGTAACGTTAACTAGCCAACGTTACATTGGCTACACAGTAAGTAGAGCTAGGTCGCTGTTTTTCTATATTAAACTACGTACGATATGTTGTAACACGGAACAAAATCAAGTTTGCGCCAGAAGGGGTCCGTTCTTTCAGCTTTTCTCAGATACTATTTGTCCATTGCCATGTCTTGCTTGAAAGCTTGAAGCTAACAATTAATTGTATGCCCATTCGTTTTCATTTCAGCCCTGTTTGAACGCATAATTACGCTAACTCCGTATTCACAAAGTACAATACTCAGTGAGTCAACTCAAATCCAGCTAACTGGTAATTATGAAGTTATATGTATTTATTTTATTTTCATCTAGCTAGTTATCTTGTTGTGTCTGCATTGCCCGTGCTTAGTTCGGCTGGAAGCAGGTTACGTCTTGAGCAGGCAACCTCTGTGACTTGTTTTTTCAGCTGGTGAATTTTAATGTAGTTTACGAAAGTTCAATCAGGAAGGCAGGTCATTTAACTGAATCGTTTAATTTAAGCGTTTTACTCTGTGTCCCAGCAAAGGGTTACCAGCATCTGTCATCAGCATTCATCGGAGACGTGGCTATACCCCATTAAGACATGTCCATATTGTATTCTGTTTCTGTTGTTCATTCAGTTAAGCATATACTCAATTGAAATACTGTTGCATCCGTCAACAGGCAATAACTAGCTACAGAAGATGAATGAATGAATACATATTTAACTCTAACCTATTTTTCAGGAATTTATCTTTCAGCATAAAAATATCCTGCCTCTTCTTCACCAGTGAATCAGGCAGCACTTCAGGTATTTTGTCTTTGTACTGCCTAATCCTATGATAATAGATCACATGACTGCCTGGTCTAGCTGGTTGGTTTGTGACTTTACTACTTACAGGCATACATGAGCATAAATATTTAAGTTATGGACTGTCGGATATTAAAATGTAAAACAAAAATCATGGTGTGTGTGTGGTGGGGGGGTTAAAAAGTAACCTTGTCACCTTGCAAGCAGATTGATAACTTGTAGCTACACATTTCCCTTACATTCATGATCCCATTTCTTATGTGCTAAAGGGTCATCGCTGATGAAAGGCCTGCAAAATGACAAGGAGGAGATACTTGAGGACAAAGAGTATGCGATTGAGACACAGACACACATACACAGGACAGGCAGGTGAACATCGACTGGCAGAGAAGCAGCTGAACTGGTTCCCCCCTAGCCCTTCTAGTTTGATGCTGACAGAGGTGGCTGCTGCACATGCTAAACTGGTGGTGCAGGTCGTAAAAATGCTCTAGCCTGGTCCCAGATCCCTCTAGCCTGGGCTTGCTAACTCCTAATGTATGATATGGTTATGATAGTAATGTAGGCCCTAACATGCACTTTGTTTTCAGGTTTGAATGAGACAATATATTCCCCTAACCTTATTATTTTAATAAAGTTATTGTTTATGAATATTATATTACTTGTGTATGTCTGTCCTTATCATATGTAATTGATAATTGTTTTTGGTGCAGATGTGTTTCATTTACTATCTGGATAAAGTGTCTGATCATGGAAAATGTCATAGAATTTTTTTAAAGTACCATCAGTCACATCAGTCCATATTTTGTAAGGATAAGAATAGAACTACCTTTTAATGTGAAGAAGTTCTACCTTCCAGAGCTTGAGTTCTAAAATAATAACTTGAAAAGATACACAGCTAGCAAATTTGATTCCTTGGAAGTTGTGGGAATGTACGTTTTTGGTTTCCCATTGGTTCTGGGAACAAAGCCAGAAGTTTCCGTACCAGTAAAACCGAACGTTCTAAGAACAGAAGTTAACATTTTGCCTGTTCTGGGAACGTTTATTTTTAGGTTGCAGGTAGGTTCTGAAAATGTTTTACTCTGGTTCTATTAAAATTTTCCTGGGAGGTTTTATTAACGCTCTGAGAACAAATTTATAGGTTATTTGTTTTTTGAATAACTTCCTTAACTTTCACTAAATGTTTCAAAAAGTATTTTAATAACACTGCTAGCTTATTCTGGGCAAACTCTTCTTTTTTCTCCAAGCACAGATAGGACACATGGAAATTATTTTCCTTAGACATGAATCATGAAAACAAATACATTTGTTTATTTTGACAGCATCTGTGAAATTTGAACCTATAATCTTCTGTCTATCCATGGAATTAGCAGTTGTGGAAAAAGTACCCAATTGTCATACCCAATTGAGTACCAAATTGAGTAATTTTCAATTAAGGTATGTTTACTTTTACTCAAGTAAAAGTGAGTCACCCAGTAAAATATTGCTTGAGTAAAAGTATTTGGTTTTAAATATACTCAAGTATGAAAAGTAAATGTTATTGCTAAAATATACTTCGTATTGAAAGTAGAAGTGTAAATCATTTCAAATTCCCAATATTAAGAAAACCAGACAGTACCATTTTATTTACTGATAGCCAGGGGCACACTCTAACACTCAGACATAATTTACAAACTAAGCATTTGTGTTTAGTGAGTCCGCCAGATCAAAGGCAATAGGGATGACCAGGGATGTTCTCTTGATAAGTGTGTGAATTGGACCATTTTCCAGTCCTGCTTAGCATTCAAAATGTAACGAGTACTTTTGGGTGTCAGGGATAATGTATGGAGTGAAAAGTACATTATTGTCTTTAGCAATGTAGTAAAGTAAAAGTTGTCCAAAATATAAATAGTCAAGTACAGATACCCCCAAGACTACTTCAGTATGTTGACTTAAATAACTTACACCACTGGGAATTAGTCCACTGCGGCACCAAGATGGAGCTAGCATGCCTTGTTTCTTTACTCATTCAATGCTGTTCATTTCAGTCTGTCCAACAGACCCCTTTTCAAAGGAAACAATAAGTTATTAAGATGAGGTGTAGCCAATTAGTGGCGAGGCCAGCACGCACACCTGAAAACACTTAACAGGAAAGAGGCTAGAGAAAGTTTTGTTTATGCTGAGAATAAAATCTATATGTTTTTAAATAACATTATTTAGAATGTTCTCTGAACTTAACTAAAGTTTTCTTGTGTTTTTTTTAATAGAAAGTTTTCTTAACAGTCAGAACAGAATGTACCACCCCAGTGCTGGCTTGCCTTTGAAGCTAAATTGGTCCTGGTCAGTCCCTGGATGGGAGACCAGGGGCCTGTTGCACAAAACTAGGATAAGGGATTAAGCCAGGATATCTTGGTGATCCTGGCTCAATTGATCCGTAATCCGGTTGCACTAAAGATGGATAGGGGGCAGGAGGATATGTTATGGTATAAATTACCATGGAGATTTATTCTGTGGAGCTAGCCTGCTCCAGACCAGGCTAAATTCCAGGATCTATTTAATCTCATCCCTAATGTCAGTCAGCAGTCACCACAAATGGAAACCAATAGTTATTTCACTGCTCACTATACATTGTTATCACATATAACTAGACCCACTGTTATTATTTAAACGTTTGTGATCATTAATTTCAATGATTTTGGATAAAAAATGATTTTTAGATGATGTTGCTATCATTAGATAATTTAGTTTCCCATAGACTATAAGGCTATATATAAAATGATAGAATATTAGGGCTACAGAGGAAAAAAAACACAAGTCATAATATTGTAACCAGTTGTTTTAAAGGAGGACAGATGTGGGGCATTTCGTGAAATTGTACTTCAGTATGGTTTCATAAACAAAGACATGCTGATGTGCCAGAATATTAAGTATCACATTGTCATAAGTATCAAAACTGTAAAAACAATATGTAGCTTTTCTGCAGAAAGAACCAGCCTCATAAATTTATGACTTTATCCTTTTTCTTCAGTGTGGCCCTAGTACTCTGTCATATAAACAAATACACATTCCATATGAATATAAAAACACAATGTGTAACATTATGTTCCTTTATTGAATAAGGACAAAACAAAGCAGGTAAACCATCAGCTCCTTTCGAAACTGAAGTCACAGTGACTCTACAAGATGGAAAGCACAGAATCCAAGCATATTATACAAAATGATACATACACATTCAAAGGTCTGTATATAACACACCCTGCATGTCTGCACACTAAAATAAATGCAGGACAAATCCATACACATCAACTGAACAGACAAATGAATGGATGCAGTAGCCTCCCCGCAGCCTTGTATTACACACAGTATACCGCACAAACATCATAAGAGGCCAAATTCGTCAAAAAACGAACCCAAAAAAACCCAAATTCCTCTGCCACCGCAGGACATATTTAACCAAAATTGAAAGCACACATACTAACTAAAATAATTCAACACATATTGGTCCCTCAGCAGCCGACCACTGTCGTCATCAGGGAAGATTTCCGGATTGTCCCAGTCCATGGCTGGTGGCACTCTGGGGGCCCTCTCCTTCCTCAGGCAGGCCACATTGTGGAGGACAGCACAAGCCACAGTAATATCACATGTCCTAACAGGGCTGACCCTTAATTTGTGAAGGCAGTGAAAGCGTGCCTTCAGGAGGCCAAAGGTCATTTCAACTCTGGCCCTGGTCCTGGCATGGGCATGGTTGTAGGCCTGCTGTGCTTCCTGGGGGTCTGTGAAAGGTGTCAGGAGAAAAGGCTGGCAGCCATACCCCTGTCTCCCAGCAACACACCAGAGAATTCACCTGTCAACACAAAATCTCATCATTACTACCTCATAAACACAGTGATATTCTTGACACAGCCATGATGGTTATAAATAGGGGTTGTGTGGCTTACCTTGTGATAGGCACTGATAGATTTCAGAGGCCCGAAAGATTCTGGAGTCATGGACTGAGCCAGGCCATTTTGCCACAACATTGCTGATCACACAGTCAGCATTGCAGACCATCTGAAATCATAAGATGAGGAATATTACACCAATCAATGCACATCACTGGCAATGCAGAGTGTTCGTCAATGGACAATATCAAAAGTTATGTTCACCTGAACATTAATGCTGTGAAAGGATTTCCTATTCACAAAATCGGCCTCATGGGCACCTGATGGGGCTTTTATCCTTATGTGTGTGCAGTCCACTGCACCAATGACATTGGGAAACCTGTCACACAAAGTAATGAGTATCCTACTATGTGTTAACAGTTGTCCTGTAATTTGTAGATCCTCTTACCTGCAATCCTATAGAACTCCTCTTTGATGTCACAGAGTCTTCTGTGGCCAGGGAAGGAGATGAAGACATCTGCTAATGCTTTGATAGCCAGACACACACTCCTTATTGTGCGGCAAATTGTGGCCTTGTTCAGCTGTTCTGCATCCCCACTGAGTACAGGAAGGCTCCACTAGCAAAAAAGCGCAAGGCCACACAAACCATTTGCTCCACACTCAGTGCATGGCTCCGTGCAGTGCGGTGCTTAATCCTGGGACCCAGTAGTCTGCATAGATACCTGATGCCATCTGCAGAAAACCTGTATCTTTCATATAGATGGTCATCAGGGAAGGCCAGTGGGTCCAACCGGTCCCTGAAGACCCTTTCTCGCCTGAAGGCTCTCCTCAGCACAAGTGCTTCTTCATCCACCACATCTCGCACGAATGGGCATGCCATTGTCAGAGCAGAAAGGAACACACAATTTTGGGCCTTCATATAGGCTAGTGGCCACACCTGGTGCTGGGGGGGTGGGCAAAAGAGGGCGATGCCTTATAACGATGACTTGGTTGTACTGATTGCTGGGAAAATAAAAAAAACCTTAGAAAGATGCCACCGTCCTGTGTGCTCACAATAAGAGCTCATATGTCATGGCTCACTTGACTTTACGAGAATATACCTAATTTTTATTTTGAGCTGTGTCATCTTCTTGGAGCTGGGGGAGGAAAGAAAAATAATGATTAATACATTTGTGTTACAGTTAGCATACAGTGTACATTGAAGGCATATCTCACCTCCCTCTCAAGTATTTTTATTTCAAGGTCCAGTTTCCTAATTGTCCTCTTTTTTATTTCGGACTCCAGTGCAAGATTTTCCATCTTTTTCTTCTTGTACTGAATGTCTATGTCTGCCAGTTCTATTTGGCGCCGGAGGTGGTTGCCATACAACTTTCTGATAGCTTGTGAGCTCTGTGAACACAATACAATTAGCGCAGCTGGAATTTGGCAGGATGTGGTGTCCTTTTATTAATACGCACTATGTTGCCAGGCTGGTTTTCCCACTGTATAGCATCTGGGTCCTGTAAAAGAAATTAGATTTTTGATTTTGATGAGGACTCCTCACCATTGTAGAGTAAATAGTACTTTCACAGTCTTAACATGATACCTCATGCCTTCTGGAATCCAGAGATGGTCTCCTCCTCATCATCGTCTCCATCATGTGCTGTTGCTGCTGCACTGGGGCCTTCACCCTATCACATTTAATCGGATTCATATTGAAGCTAGTAGACAAGACATGCCAGGCCTACAGTATGCCTTTGATGGAGTACTCACTGGATCAGCATCGTCTGGTGCTTGTGCTGGTGGCTCTAACAGGAACACAGTGCTGCCAGGCACTGCAAGGCAATAGGTAAACCAAAGTCAGACAGTCCAAATTGATTCAATATGAATGTGGTTGTATCCCATGTAGAGATGGAAGGACATACCTTGAATGAAGCGGGTGGCATCTTGGGAGGAACCTATGCTCGTCTCTTTCCCCCCAGGGATCCCCTCTAAGACGGGCCTGCCTTTATTTAGCTCCAAGGCCATGTCCTCTGCTGGGGTAAGGTCAGCCTTTGGTGACCCACCACCCGTGCCTTGTCTGTGGGTATTCTTTTTCACTGCTAAAACAGTACAGACAATGTGTGAGCAGGCACCTTCTGGGTACAATATATGCTTGTGCTTTGTTAAATATTAGTCAGGGACCATACCATTCTGCAGAATGTTCTTGTATTTGATTTTGACCTGCTGCCATGTCCGTTTTGGCCCGTTCATGTTTAATCTACACACACACACACACATTTAATGGAGTCACACTGCAAAAAATTACTTGGTATTTTTGTCTTGTTTTCAGTAAAAATATCAAAAAATGTATCATAGCTTTATACAGTGTGATGGAGTTACTTTACACAATTTCACTCATATCTGCAGTGCATTTCAATTAAAAATTTAACCGTTTCATAATTACAGTACAACTGCATTTTTGGAGATGTGAATTAAATATTTGAATTGTAATTGTGATGTTTCAGCGGAGCGGTGAGTGTGTAATTGTGCACTACTTACGCATTCAGGCGGTCTGCAATACTTTGCCACGCTTTTCTCTTTGCTTTATCACTGTGGCGGTGTTGCCTTTCTTCTTAATTATATATTTTACCTCCTCGTATGCCTCCATGAGGATTTGTGCTTCCGACGGGGAAAAGTACGCGGCTCTAGTTGCCATGGTAAATCAGTTAATCTGTGATCTGTGGCGGGGTCTATTTGAGTGAGCCGTGAGCGCGCACCTATCCAGGATTGGTTTCACCTGGCTTAATGAATCCGTGTCTGCTCATCCTGGCTTGGTCTTTGTGCAACCAATTAAGCCTGGACGCACATGTTTTGGCTTCATTGAGCTCAGCTGAGTCATTTATCCCGGATGTCTTAATTCTACTTTTGTGCAACAGGCCCCAGATGATACTTGAAGTTGTCATGTATTGTCATGTTATGTCTTGTTCCTGTTCTTTCTCTTCACTTCGTTTCCCCCTGCTGGTCGTATTAGGTTACCTTCTCTCCCTTTCCTTCCCCCAGCTGTTCCTCATCTCCTCTAACTACCTCGTTTACTCTCTCCCACCTGTTCCCTTTTTTCCCTCTGATTAGGTCTCTATTTCTCTCTCTGTTTCTGCTTCTGTCTTTGTCAGATTCTCGTTTGCTTCACCCTTGTCCCGTCCTGTCGTAATCTGCCTCTTCATCAGATGCTACGTGTGATCAGGTACCTCTGTCCTCTACAACCCGCGCCTACCCGGAGAGACCAGCAGTCTGTTGCCGCTAACCCTGCTATTCTCCTCTGCTGCTAGAAGGGGACTCTCCTGTAAAGATCAGAGGACTTTATGATTTATTTGTCGCCCTCTCTGCGGGTTGTCTATTTTGTCAACCGATACATCTGAAGAGGATTTATGTCTTCCCTGTGTTTGGACATTAAAAGACTCTGTTTCTGTTAAACCGCTTTTGGGTCCTCACTCACCCGCATAACAGAAGTGGTGTTGGAGGGCCAGTAGCAGGCAATCTTTCCTCTGGTCTAAAATAAAAAATATCCCAATGCACCAGGGTAGTGATTGGGGACAGTAGCTTTATCTCTGTGGACTCTAGGGGTGTTAACCACGATGTCTTGGCTAAATTCCAAATCTGGCCCCTCATACCATCATGGCCACCTAACCATCCCCAGCTTCCAGTTGGCTCATTCATCCCCCTTTAACTATTCCCCAGGTTGTTGCTGTAAATAAGAATGTGTTCTCAGTCATCTTACCTGGTAAAGGGTGCGTTCATAAATTCACTCTGGCTATCTACTCCGATTTCAGCGCAATCTCGTCTGAGTGTGCCAGAGCGCAGAATAACTGAGCGCAGAACACCTGTCGAATATGACCGGTTTCAGTAAAGATCAGCAAAAAAACATATATATATATTTATTTTTATTTTTTATTGTTATATAATATATATATATGTTTTATTGTTTATAATTAGAAATTATCTACAACTGACATTCCTACATCAAACATGTCTAACAAAACAAAACACAGGTATAAACAAGAAAATAATAAATACATATTAAAAAATTAAATATATAAATAACCCCAAAAATATATATAAGAAATAAGTGTAAAAAATAACGACAATTCTAGTGCAATTTTATTCAGTCAGAAAAAATGATTTAGGAAGATGTTATTATTTTTGTTATTCACTAAGGATATTGTCTTAACAAGATGATTAAATTCAATCAAAAATATTTGTAATTTGGCATAGAATTCTGGAATTTTTGTTTGTGTATAAAGTATTTGGCAACAAGAATTTAAAAAAATCACAATCATTTCAATGGTCTTGTTATCATTGCAATATTAACATATATGATATCCTTCATGTTAAAAACATGAGTAGTGTTCTGCAAGATGTTCCCCAAAATATATCACAGATTGACATTCATAGAACAAATGAGTCAGATTTTCGCCTTCTTTTTCGCAGAAAACGCAGATATCATCAGTAGCCACAAATTTGGACAACATAGAATTACATGGATATATATTAAAGTGCACTTCCTTAAATTTGCTTCATATACAATATTTGTAAGGCATCAAGCAAGCTTTTTTCCAGACAATGTCAGATGGTTCCGTGAATGGAAAATTTGTATTTTGTATTTATTACAACAAGATTTCTCAAGTAAGTCCACGCCTTCCAAACTATGATCATCACCAAAGCTAAGATGAGTTTTCATTAGTGTAGTTAGACGACTGGGAATGGCTTTGATCACAGAAATAAACTCTTTGAAAGGTATTGGAATCTCATTCAATGTTATAAAATGTTGATATGCAAGAATATTACCCATTGTCAAAAACATCAAGAACAAAGTCAATATTCCTCTCATGCCTGCTAGAACAATGACTTATTCCTTACAGTTATATCTGAATTATTACACAAAAAAGCTTTATGTGGGGAAAAAAATGTGCAGGAAACATATTTTCTAGGACATTAAAGCTTGTTGGTGGAACCTAGCCAATTTAGTGGGTAATCGTTCAGGAATATAACTACGTTTCAGTAAAAATTGAAGACCTCCCAACTTATTAAAAACATCGTTTGGAAGGAAATACCAAATTGATTTTGTATTGATCAAACATCTTTTCAACCAATTGATCTTGTCAACAAAATCCAACACTTCCAGACCTCCTTCAGCTCTTTTATTTGAGAGGACTGACTTATTTTTCCAGATGAAGTCAAAGGTCTTGTTGATCTCTTTACAGGTAGAGGGATTTACAAATAAAGATAATGAGGGGTACACAAAGCGAGACAGTCCATATGCCTTGGACAGAAGTACTTTCCCAAGTATAGAAAGATCTCTTTGTAGCCAAGTATTAAATATATTTTTGGTTTTCTTCATTTTAGGAGAGAAATTCATACGTTGTCTGACTAAGTGTTTTTTTGACAAATGTATTCCTAAATATTTAACACAGTCCTGTACAGGAATATTTGTCTATTTCTTTATCATCAGAATCATATAAACATACGATTTCACATTTAGAAACGTTTTAATCCAGATGCAATAGAGAATGCAGTTATAGCATTAAGGGCATGGACGACCTGGTCTTTTGTCTTTAAAAAAAAATGTAGTGTCATCAGCCAGTTGGGACATTCTGATTTCTCTGTTAAAAAATGGATAAGCCATGTGGATTTACATTATTCAGAATATCTAGAGATACACGTTTCATTACGAAAATGAATAAAAGGCCGTACACTTCTGTTGATAGTGAATATTTTGGATGCATTAAGGTTTAGTAACACAGTATTTTTTATTATGTTTTAGTGGAAGTAGCTACGTACGTCAGATCCTGTCACAAGGTGAACATAGACGCTTCCAAGACAGCTTTCTCTGCCGGTTGTATTTATTTCTAGATTTGTAAAATTAGCTAAACTCTCATCGTTATCGGAACAATTTAAAATGGGTACTTGATACGATGATTAGATTAATACTAAATGTATCCATTTGGGAAGAATTGGGAATGGATCATCTTTATAAACTGCCAACGTTTGCTCCTGGTCGTAGGTTTGCTAGCTAACGTTGTGAGCATTCTTTTCTTGTAGTTAGCTAGATCAGCTGGCCAACTCTGCCCGGCCAGCTACGGGCGAACAACAGCTAGCTAATCCAGCCACTTGTCAGCACATTTCATTGTAACTAACTACATAAGTCTGACAGTTAACGTTAGCTAAAGAGAATGGCGTCGTCATTTGTGATTGGAAACACATTTCGAGAGAGGGTAAGAGACTTGCTGGAGAAGGATGAGGCTTCAGTTCCAACAGAACTACAGAAAGAATTGGAAGATATTCTTCAACGGGAACAGCCATCAACTCTGTCTTTCAGAACTGCAAGGAAACTTCATAAATGTCTGCTCGACAATTGTATGTCCGAACATAGTTCTAGAAGCATAGTGGCACAGGTCTTACATTTCACGAATGAAGTACTAGCCTATGTGTACTTTACCTTCCTCTCAGGTCAACCCTTCTACCTTAATGAGTTGTTGGAGGACAGCTCATTGCACCTGCCTGAGGTTGAAACGCCCCCCAGAGTAAGTGAGATCTCGACCCCTTAATTTGACACCCACACTACACTAAAGCGTTACGCCCTCTTTGTGACAGAACCCTGTGCTCGTGGCTCGTCTGGAGCGAATCAGAGCCAAGTTGGCCAATGAAGAATACAACAGGATCACACGGAATGTAAACACTCAGGTGAATTGCACAGTCCACACTCTGCATGTAGCCTACTGTACGTATTGGATTGACATATGGCCACCAGCTTAAATATATGATAGCGCTTAGTGTTTTGGTTGTTGTTGATTCATGCGAGTACTTCTCTCCCCCCCCAGCAAATGAATCGTCGTGAGACATTGGCAGACTTTGGGAAAGAAGGTTACTATGGGTTTCAAACGTTTGCATGCAATCAGTCTCTTAAGATTGTCACTATCGTCTCATCTACCTTTTCCTCAATCCTCCCTCCTCTAATGTTGACGTGTGTGTGTGTGTGTGTGTGTGTGGTCTGTCTCTAGTGCGCTCAGCCAAAGCTGCTGTTGTGACGGTCTTAAACTTCCTAGTGACAGTGGTGGCGACGTTCGCCTGCTCCTATCTCGGAAGTCAATACCTCTTCACAGAGACAACGGCGGTAAGAATTCATACGAAGATCCCTCACTCGTACAAGCTGGGCAAGCGTTCATCCCTATTGCCTGATGAGATTAATAGTGTCACTTAAACCTCGATTGTGTGATAAGCGATGATTAAGCTAGTACTGCATTGTGTTGTAAATGACCAAAAATCTTGTTTGAAATTGTAATCATGAAGAAACGTACATTTCAAAACCCTGTTTAAGAATCAGTATCTTTGTTGACATGTTTGAATGTGTGTTTCAGAGGGTGATATCTGCAGTGATTGCTGCGTCCGTCGTCGGCCTGGCAGAGCTGTATGTTCTGGTACGGACCATGGAGGGAGAGCTAGGAGAACCATAGCACCAGTCAGTGTTCTTATCAACAAAACTCATTGCTGGAGAACTATGCCCTTACCTGACCGACTTCAAAAACAGAAATCAAAGGGGTTAAATTTCCATGACATTTTAGTCATAGCAGACACTCTTATCCAGAGTGACTTACAGGAGCAGATCGGGTTAAGTGCCTTGCTCAAGGGCACATCAACAAATGTTTCACCTAGTCAGCTCGGGGATTCGAAACCAGCAACCTTTCGGATGCTGGTCCAACCTCATAACCGCTAGGCTACCTGAGTGGAAGTCGATGTACAGCTTTGACTTAACCCCAAAACGAGTGATAAGAATTGTCCCACGTTATTCATGAATTGAAAACGGATCAGTGTGAAGATCTTGAATGTGACCCAGATGTAAAAGTTGCTTGTGTTTTACCATCGCTTCTCTATCATGATGACGTTGACGCTGTGATTCCCAACTCGTTTATTTACTAATGTGCACTAAACAAGTTGGGATATTTAGCTATTTATTTCCATCCATTTTGCTTTCATAGGGCCTGTTAAAATAACCCCATTTAAAAGAAAATGTAGGATCATTTCCTACTATGATGTATCAGATTTTTTCATACAATAGTTTATTCATACTGTACTTTACACTCCTTCAGTGTGTTTCTGTGTAGTCAATATTGTTTGTTTGTCTACTCAATAAAGTTAGCGTCCATGTAATTACAACCTCTAAGATCAGTTTGGTTCAATGTAAAAAAAAAATATATATATATATATATTCAGTACTAGTCCAAAGTTTGGACACACCTACTCATTCAAAGGTTTTTCTTTATTTTGACTGAAAAACGTGTGTGTGTGTGTACACAAACCCCCCTCTATGGTTAGGCTTGAAGTTTTGAGCTGCTTCATAACAATTCTTGATAAGTCCCACTACCCTTACATTGACCGTCCATTGTACCTGTCCATTTACAGTAAATTGAGGCAAGTGGGAAACTTTGAGTAACAATTGTCTCACATCAGACTGAGTACAGTTAACACATTCACACTATGAAAAGGCTTATCACTTTTATTCATGCCAGTAGTAGCCTATAATTGGGCTAGAAAAACTCACAGGCAGTGTCTTTGGAGAATACAGTTGTTTATGACTAGTGAAGTTATTATTCCAGCCAGCTCTCTAGCACAGGGCCCCCCTGGGTGAATTTTTTTGCCCTAGCACTACAAAGCTGATTCAAATAATCAAATATTGATGATGAGTTGGTTATTTGAATCAGCTGTGTAGTACTAGGGCAAAAACCAAAACGTGCCCTCTGGAGGCCTCAGGACCGAGTTTGGGGAACCCTGCACTTAGCATCCTGCTTCCAGATGTGGCAGACAGTATTGTCTTCAACTACCGATCGGCACTTATCTGTTTCGAGGGGAACTAGAGCGCAAGATGGATTTTACAGGCCACAAACAAACAAACCAATTATAGTTACCCTGGGAGCTGTGTAGTACTTAAATCTGTTCCATGACAACACTTATCTCTTCATGATTCAAAACCATTTTACTACGATATCTGACTTTGGCTTGTGTTAGGACTTTTCCCCCACCTATACTGTATCTCTGGACAATTTCCTTTCCTATCGGTTGAAAGATTAAAGGATGTAACTACATCTGGAATACAAAAAAGTATCTCAAAGATCTGAGATTTGACACCCAGATTAAGGGTTTATTGAAAGATTATTTGGTATTAAAGATGATTATGATATTGAGAGATCACTGTCCAGCAGGCTGGGGTGAACTGTCATAGTGCTCTTGTCCTATCTTGACTGTATTACTCACATGTAATACTTCACTGGCGACCTTAAACCCAGCTAGAATTAAAGAGCTGGTAAGCTGATAGACGCTGAGCTTCAGTTTTAATTTATTTCTTATTATTCCTTTTTTCTCTGTCCAACCCATATTATTGGAGGGAAAAAAAGTTTTTATTTGGAAAATAATTATTTCTGTCATGGTATCTTGACACAAGAAATCATTTTAATCAGGATATTTTGAAAGATAATACTCCCGGAAACATTAAATGTTGAATCAAATCCGCCTAGAATGAATAACAGACCAAATGGATCTATGAGACCTGATTCTATGTCAGGTAGAATACAAATACCTCCGTAGACAACTATGTAACATTACAGTATGTAATGCATATGGGTCCTCTTGTCCTCCACAGAAAGCTGCTTGTCCATCAAAGACCCTAGAAAATAAAACTACGAGAGGGCTATCCTATAGGTAATCCTATCTCTGTAACCATATATTATATTATTTAACTCTTTTAAAAAAGGTCATATTAAACTTCTAATCAATCATTACTATGGTGAAATACATCAATATATTCCTCTTTGGATGAATTAAACGATTATTACGATTATTCACAAGCTAATGGAAGACATAAGATTCACACATTTAACAACAAAATAAAAACAAACAAAATTGTTCAATTGGTCATAGATTCTGCCAATGTGGAGAGACAGACAACACACATACAGTGCCTTCAGAAAGCTTTCACACCCCTTAATCTTTTCCACATGTTGTTGTGTTACAGCCTACACACAATACCCCATAATGTCAAAGTGGATTTATGTTTTTAGAAATTTGTACAAATTCATTAAAAATGAAAAGCTGAAATGTCTTGAGTCATTTAACCCCTTTGTTATGTATGGCAAGCCTCAAGTTCAGGAGTAAAAATGTGCTTAACAGTCACATAATAAGTTGCATGGACTCACTCTGTGTGCAATAATAGTGTTTAACATGATTTTTGAAGGACTACCTCATCTCTGTACACCACACATACAATTATCTGTAAGGTCCCTCAGTTGAGCAGTGAATTTCAAACACAGATTCAACCACAAAGACCAGGGAGGTTTTCCAATGCCTCGAAAAGAAGGGCACCTATTGGTAGATGGGTAAAAAAAAAAGCGGCCACTGAATATCACTTTGAGCATGGTGAAGTTATTAATTACACTTTGGATGGTGTATCAATAGACCCAGTCACAACAAAGATACAGGTGTCCTTCCTAACTGAGTTACTGGAGAGGAAAGAAACTGCTCAGGGATTTCACCATGAAGCCAATGGTGACTTTAAAACAGTTACAGAGTTTAATGGCTGTGATAGGAGAAAACTGATGATGGATCAACAACATTGTAGGTACTCTTCAATACTAACCTAAATGACAGTGAAAAGAAGGAAGCCAGTACACAATAAAAATATTTCAAAACATGAATTTGTTTGCAATAAGGCACTAAAGTAAAACTGCAAATAATGTGGCAAAGAAATGTACTTTATGTCCTGAATACAAAGCGTTATGTTTGGGTCAAATCCAACACAACACATCACTCAGTCCCACTCTTCATATTTTGAAGCATGGTGATGGCTTCATCATGTTATGGGTATGCTTGTCATCGGCAAGGACTAGGGAGTTTTATTTTTGATTTTTTTTAAACAAAATAGAGTTAAGCACAGGCAAAATCCTGAAGGGAAACCTGGTTCAGTCTGCTTTCCAACAGACCCGGGAGACAAATTCACAGGAGAAGGCCAAATGTACACTGACGTTGCTTATCAAGATGACATTGAATGTTCCTGAGTGGAGTAGATACAGTTTTGACTTAAATTGTCTTGAAAATCTATGGCAAGACTTGAAAATGGCTGTCTAGCATTGATCAACAACCAATTTAACAGAGTTTAAAGATTTTTAAAGAATAATGTGCAAATATTGTACCTTCCAGGTGTGCAAAACTCAAGAGACTTACCCAGAAAGACAGCTGTAATCCTTGCCAAAGGTGAGTTTACAGTATTTTGACTCAGGGGTGTGAATACTTATGTAAATGTTATATTTCTGTATTTCATTTTCAATAAAATTGCTTAAATGTCTAAAAACATGTTTTCACTTTGTCATTGTGGGGTATCGTGTGTAGATGGATGAGAAAAATAATATTGAATCCATTTTGAATTCAGGCTGAAACACAAAATGTGGAAAAAGTCAAGGGGTGTGAATACTTTCAGAAGGTACTGTATTGGGCAAGCGGTATAGCCTAGTGGTCCCACATCTGTTTGTGTTGTCTTGCCACCTCATGGCAAGACAGCACCACCAGAGCTGGGACAACCAGGCTATAGGTAAGCAGGGACAGGACATCAGAACTCCAGGAAGTTGGTGACAATAGCAGCATTATAGATCAGGTCTGAGATGTATCCGATGGAGGTCTGGGGGCCCACCTGAGGATGATGACCCTGTCCTTGAGTCACATCCCAATACATCTGCTGTGGATGGGAGGTGACAACCTGGTCCACTGAGGTTTGATGACTATATCTTTCCTGTGAGACAGCTAGAGTCTGTAGATTAAAGTTCCTATACCCTGAGGTGCCCACACAGGGCTGGTTGAACCCATCCCGGTATGGCCGTGTGGCGTGTGCTTGCCTTCCAATGGGTGCAGTGGTAGTAGCAAGAGATCCCAGGTGAGATCGGCGGTCTTCCTCCCACAGTAGGGATTCTGCCAGGTTTGGGGAGACGGGTGTAGGCTGATGAGAGACAGGGTTGCTGTAGAGACGGATCCAGTCGGAGTAGAACTGCTGACCATCGTCACACTGAATCTGGTCTGGTCGGAACATCTCCCCCATTGTGGTTGGAGTGAAGGAGGGACCAGGGGAGGGAACCACTGGGAGAGGTTGGCATGTTGCACCTCCTCTTCCAGAAGTAGGCTTAGTTGATTTGGTGAGTCTTCCACTCTTGATACTTCTTGCCCGTCTGTTTTGGAACCACACCTATGAACAATGAGTAGAGTCAGGTAAATATGTTGTTCTAGCCTAAATGCATAGATATATACAGAAATTGTCAATAACTAACTTTTAGTTATAATCACTGCACAAACCTGTATCTTGCTTTCAAGTAGATGCGTATGTGCGGCCAAGCGTTCACGGAGAGTGATGTCTGGGTACGGCGTCAGCGCGAAAGCTTGTTCCAACTCAGACAATTGTGCGTGGCTGAAGATGGTTCTTTTGCGCTTCCTTTGGCCCTCTGTACACCCGCTTCTCTCAGGTTCAGGTGATGAAAGTCCATTGTCATTCCTCACGTCTTAACAAGAACAAAAACAAAAAATGTGAGAATTGAAAATTGAAATAAAAATTTGGCCAAACATATGGTTCATAGATGATTATTTAAGTAGTCCAAAATACCGGTATAGTGTTATAAAATTATTCAAGACAAGTATTAAAAGAAATGTACCGTATGTTTTCGTTTTCTTTTCATCTGCATTCCTGTTCATGTCAATGGATATCTTTCTATATATTATGACTTTGTTTTTGTTTGTTTCTTTGTGCTCTATTTATTTTAGGCTAAATCTAGACAGAATATTGACAATTTAATTAATAAATGCTATTCATAATAAAATAATCCTAAAGGACACTATAAAAGTCGATAAACAAATATAACTGTCACTATTGTAACATATTTCTTTACGTTGATGGTAAGCTTTTACGCATAGGCCTACAGCCTGAACATTTGAAAACTATTTACATAGCCTACCTTTACACTGACCTTGGTCTCCAAAATGTGCTGTAAAATCCATCTGTTTCTGGTCAGTCAGTCTGTGTGCAGTGAATTCATGATTGATGAAGAGAGACATAATTCTACAGCTCGGTCTGTTGATACGTAAATGATGCGCTCACTGCTGGGTAGCGGTGCCCTCTTATAGCGGGAACTCCCATCTCAATCACAAACCGCCCACGGTCCACTCCAAATTAATCTGGGCACGTTCAGGTGTTATAGGCCTATAGTGGAGCCTAGTGCCCACCTCTCTAATCCTGAATTGCAGATGGTGACGTTGCCACGAATTGACAAGAAACAGATGAAAGCAGCAATGGTGTATAAAACCCGCTGTTTCCGCTGTCGCTATTGTCTGACACTCCCTGTGTCAGACTGTCAGATCTCATCCCAGGGCAATCGACTGCAAAGAGGAACCCCGTGGAGGTTGGAGCCGCAGGGCAGGCAGACCTTGTTGGACGCACCAAGCAGAGTCAATCTGCATAGGCCTAATGTATTCTACCGTGTTCACTGCGAGAGTCATATTTGTTATTTAGCCCTCCATTTGCTGTTAGGATGAACGAAAAGTAAAAGTAAGTAGTTTACTATAGCCTAACTATTATTTTATACAGGAAAAAAGCGTAGCAACTTCAAAGGCTGGTTTCACACTTTCTCTTCCTGTGTATTGAAGTCAATTAGCCTAGTGATCGTTTTCCATTCCCATTAACAGCCGTACAACTTCTGAGAAAAACTCTAAATACACCAACGTACACAAATCCTAAAATGTACATTTCTGAACGAAGCTGGAAGGGTTTAGACTAGAGGAATACACATTGTACAAAAAAACAACTCCAGATCTTCTTTTTTAATGAGCCAATTAGTAATGATTTCAATTGACTTGCCCACCCCATTCCTTTTTTCCCTTTATGTGAAGGGATCATGCAAAATAATCAAATCATATTTTGGTCCTCAAATGTGTGCATTTATTGCTAAAGTATTGCTAAAACCTTTATATATATATATATAATATTAAATAGGGCTGTCAAACAATAAAAACATTTAATGAAGTTAATTGCAGGATTTGTCGATTAATCACAAATGCCACATTTTCTTAATTGGAGCTCTAATTTAAGATTTGTATTCATACAAAAAGCATTACAACCTACTGGGCAAAAAGTGGTTGAACCAACGTTGTTACCAAGTCATTTCAAACCCCAAAAATCTGTGATGATATTGTGCAAAACTGACTGGATTTGCAAAAAGTCATCAATGTAAGGGCATTTCATATTTTTTTCCACCTAACTTTTAACCTAAATCCAACGAATGGTGAAAAGTTTTGTTGAGTTCAAGTTGCATTCACGTCAGCTGACAATTTTAAGGTCTTGATTTTGTCCAAAGTAATGGTATTCAAAATCTGGTAAATTGATAAAACACACTTTCTTTAACCTGTATAGATGATGTATTTTGGATGTTTTCAGACTAATAATCACGATAATTTTTTGGGGTGCACTAAAATTACAAAAAGTTAACTCAAGTTAATTAATTAACTGACAAAGGTGTGTGTGAAACAAGTAACAATTTATTCAGGATTTCTTTGTCCTTTTTTTTGTCTATGAAAATAAAATAATAATCACAACCATAGCAACAACACTATGAACATAGGCCGTTTTACATTTGCATCTAGTGGGTACATATGTGCAGTTAATCTTTGCAGTTCTAGCTCGTTAAATGGCATACCCTTCAACTTTATAGTGAGTGTACTTTAGTTCCTCTGTTCGGCTGATGTAAAGGCACACTTTGGTATAGCTTCTCTATTGTGCTGCAATGTAAGGCCTTTTGTAGACACATTCAGGTCTGAGAAACCACAGTGGGACAATAAAGTAAATGAGGCCTGAACAAATACAACTCTAGAAGGAACCAAATGATGATAACATCGGATGTAGACTGATCCACAGGGTCAATCCTCTGGATCCTCAGTCCTTTGTCCAGTGTTATAGGCCCACTGTTCAAGTCCTCTTGCAGCTTCTTCAAAAGGGACTAGGTTTTCTCCCCAGCGAAGAGTTGATTCAGCAACCTGTCCCATTCTCTCAAACAGCAACTGTGCCAATATAAGCATTAAACATGGTCGGTCACCAAAAAAAGGGGGGGGGGGGGGAAGATCCTTCCCCCCTCTCTGAAACATAACACAGAACTTTCAGCGAATAATCACCCAGCCACTCATACATAAACAGAGATAACACAGCCGTTTGTACTTGTGAATAGCTGTGAGCACTCAACATGGAAACATCTCTCAAACTGGAGAAATACATGTAATACTCTGTCTGTTACAGCAGGGGGAAGTGTCGTATCTCAGTGTGCATTGCTGCTGTCGCTGAAGGCAAGAGAGTGGTGGTAGTGGTGGTGGGGCAGTGATGTTGTCGAGTAGCTGCCAGGTCCTCGTTCATCACTCAAACTTGCGCAGGTGGTTGTACATGGACTGGACGTAGGTAAAGACACACATGGGGTCAGGCTTGCGCCCCATCACCATCATATCGTCCACCTCGATGAGTCGGTCACAGCCCGCCTTCTCCCTGAATCAGACAGAGAGCACGGCACAAGTAAGGAGGAGACTAGGGCTATTTATAGAATAGATCACATGGAACAATGTTGACTAATTATGTGGTATTGTACAGAAGCTCATGTGTTAGAACTCTCTCTGTATGTGGCTAGAGGCACACATGGTTTTGATCTATACTGTGTCAGTGTTCTGCATGCATCCATGTGTCAGCAGGACTACGAGACGCTGTGCTGCAGCAGCTGTGTTCTCAGTGGGGAGGTCAGGCTGGAGGAATGTGAGAGGAGCGGATGGAAGCAGAGCAGAGGGAAGAGGAGGTTACTGCGGGGACCCGGGGAGGGGAGAGGGTATTCTCTGGCAGCGGCTGCCTCAACGTGTGGGCTGGAGACACTATTTACCAAGATGCAACAGAAACATTGTAAGGTCATCTCAGTGCTACAATGTTCCACGTATCAACGCTATTAATGGAATCTGAAGGTGATTCCATTCATGTTATTTCTCCTTGTGTGGTGGCCAGGGACACTGGGACTCTAAATGTGTCTACACAGGTAACTTGGGATCGCCTTCATATCAAGCACAGCACTGTAGTGTCCATAGCTTCACCAAACCAAGAGGAGAGCGACATTGGAAATGCACACGAATAGGCCCGATACATAAAGCGTTGTCCCACTGATATGATCTTACAACGTTCCGACATAATGAATGGATGAATCGTTCCAGCGTAATTCAAGACAGAGGTGCATATGGGTGTGTGTACAACGCTCAGAAATACATAACGTATACATAACGCGTATTACAATGTAAAAGTCACGTACTCTGCTGTCCCGAAGGCAAGCTCAAAGTTGTGTTTGCGGTCGGCAGGCGTCAGCACGTTGTAGTCAAACTCAGTGGGGAAGAAGGAATGGACCAGGGCACAGAAGGCCATGCCGTCACTCCAACTGGACGAGAAGTTCTGGATGTCTATGTTCTGGGGACGGAGAGACAGAGTTAGGAGTGTGTGGTTGTGTGTGTGTCTGGACTGTAAATGTCTCTGAGTGTGCGTGGTGTATTTGCACATGTGTTTAGCGGGTGGGGGTGGGGGGTGGGGGGTGGGGGGATACGGAGGTACCGTAAAAGAGACGTAAGAATAAACCAAGACAGACAAAAAAAAAACTTGAAAAATGATTGGCTACCTATTCTAACTTTATGAAATTACCTCTCCCAGGTTTCTCTGTCGGTCCCACTGTCATAATGTGGAAAACAGAGGAGGAATCCTGAATGGTTCTTTATCCTCAATTCCTCTACCTGCGTCTCGCTCAGTTTCTCTCCAATTGGACATGATTTCAGAACTCTGTAATTTCACGGTTTTTGTGTCCTTTAGCCTATAAAAATCTCAGTGTGTCGGTGGGAAAATACAACTAGTCATGTTTGTTGAGTGCCAGTCAGGTCTCTAATTTGAGTGTGAGGAGGAGCTGCCTGCGGGAATCGGCTGGTGCTGTTTGCTCTGCAGGGCCGGCCTTGGCCCGTGACAGCTCTCTGTTTAACCAGAGCCACATGGACAGACTGGCACAGCTGCTGCAGAGTGCATGGCAGAGTGAAGCCAACAGCCCAAGCAATGAGCCGTAACTCAAACACACACGGATATGCATGTTCTCACACACACGCGCGCACACACACACACACACACACACACACACACACACACACACACACACACACACACACACACACACACACACACACACACACACACACACACACACACACACACACACACACACACACACACACACACACACACACACACTATACTACAATAGTACGCTTAGTTCAGTATGCAGCATAACCATGGCAAGTTGCTTCTCATTAACACATCAACGCTCCGCTATGTGCTAATGGTTTAACCCATGGAGAAACCAGGAGAGTTATTTTAATGCCCTCTTCAGGAGCTAGCAAAAATGACAAAAGACTGCTCCTGTGTAGTGGATCCATTTCAGGTGACCAGATGACAGTTCCATATTCATCATCTTTGTTACTGGCTACTATAGAGGTGTATTCATAACAGGTGAACCTGATCCTAGATCAGCCTCTACTCTGAGTTTGCTTTGTGAATACGGCCCAGGACTCTGTTCCGGTGTGTAGCCGTGTTCTGTCATCACGGTCTCACCTGGTATCCTATGGTTTTGGAACGGCACCACTCCAGAAGAATCTGCTTGATGCTGCTGGCACTGGACACACCAAAGCTCTGAGAACGCTTCAGCTTGGGCTTGGAGTCCATGGGCTTGGACCTACTGAGAGGAACGGGGACAGGGGTCAACACGATGAGCCAGCAAACATGACAGAGATCGTGTCCCTATTCTCTCCCGAAGTGTACACTTGCACACTTCCCGTGTTTGAGTGGTGTTTTTCCACCATTGTTAAATGAGATAGAGAGAGAGAGAGAGAGAGAATGAGAGTGTGTAGAGAATTGGGACGCAACCAAAGTATGAGTTAAGAATTACCCAGGAGAAAGGAGGGATAATACAAGGGAAAAGGAGAGGACCTATCAGTTTAGGGACGGGTGGCATAGAAAGAGAGACGGTGGTACCTGCTGGCTTCAGAATCCAGCTTTTCAAAGATGGACCAGCGGGCCTGAGCGCCAATGTTGCGCGGCAACGTCTGTGACCTCACCAGCTCCCGCCTCCGCTCAACTCCCCTCCCAAAGGGCAGGACCCCGCCCACATCTTCCACCCTGCGGGTCGGAGGACAGAGGAGTGTCACACATCAACTTGGGCCACAATGAGGACATTCGAAATGGCAAGTGGGTTATGGCATGAGGGTTAAAGCATGGACTATCTCACTTCTCTAGGACTGAGTAAAGAATAGTTCACTCACCCGTCTGTGTTGTGTTGGATGAGGCCAGAGTAAGTCACTGACTTCGGGGGAGCGGACAAGGACTTTTCTGCAAATAACAAATCAAAGAACAGATAAGGAAACTGTGGGAATAAAACATTGTGTGAGTCTGGTTAGTTCATGTTCTAGTAACAGGCCCGAGTTGATAGATCCCTCTTACCTGACAGGCGAGGAGAGCCCAGACCTCGGCTGAGACTGGGGGTCCATGTCTTCATAGAAGACACTAAACAGCAAAAAGACAAAGGGTGTTTCAAAGGATATTATGGCTTACGGAGCTTTTAGCTGATGTCTGGTGCCACTTACCTGGTTGAATGGGGGATTCTGGGATGGTTTGAGGCTGGTTATTGTCAGTAGGCTCTGATACAGGCGAGGGCAGAGAACGTACGGGACTGGTGGGAGATTCGCTCTTCATAACTGAGGGGTCAGCCGTTTTGGTTGTGGCGGTGATGGGTAGGTGGGGCATCCGCATGGCAACAGGGGCCGTGCTTTCATACGGGACGTTGTTATTGGCTGGCGAGCTTTTTCCATGTGACACAGTCGAGTTTTCTGATTGGACAAGCATTGAGAAAATGCAGTACATCCCCTCATACAGTACATGGGATGGTAAGTATGGCTGTATTTCTACTGTAGCTGAGATGGTAAAGAATAGAACAGTCATTACCTGGGGTAGTAGAGTGTCCATTCTCCAGTGCAGGGGATACAGGGGCTGGATCCACCTCTATTGGCTCCTCACGTTCAATACTCTACAGGACACAGAGATAGATTCACATGAACACCCCACCCCAGACTACTCAGGTGTCACAGTGTCTTCTATTTTGATGACAGGCCCTTTAAAACATGTGAACAACTTTTGGATGCCAAAATAAGCATGTTATCCGATACATGGTCAGATCCAGTCATTTCAGAGTGCTGACATGTTTCAAGTTCCCATCCTATCCATGGCCAAGGAACATTATTGTTCCATTTTTATCTCGTTAAATCCCCCCCCCCCCTACACAACGTTACTACCGCACCACATCTACTACTTTCCTTAGTACGTGACTGGGCTCAGTACACTGTGTGCCTGACTAACCAGCCAATCCACAGAGGAGCCTTTCAGGAAGACAACCAGGAAGTGACTGAGGGCTGTGTGATTTGTCTGTGGAGGATGTGTAATGTTTCTGACTTGCTCTTTCTTGCTCTCACACATGCATGTATTCACATACAATACAAGTTATTGTATACAGTTATTATCAAAGAAAGGGTACATTCCTCCCAGTGAAAATAAAGTCAGTAATTGAGCTGTAGGAGAGAAAGGAGCCAGGTGACCTCAGCAGAGAGGAATGCTGCTGCTGCTGGGTTGTGTGTGTGTGTGAGAGTGAGAGTGAGAGTGAGAGAGAGAGTGAGAGAGAGACTGCATTAAGAAGGGCCGAAGGGAGCTGGGAACAGCTGACTGTCCCACTGGGAGAAGGTGATGGGGGGGAGACAAATTTCCCCCAGTCAACCATGGAAGCCCCTGATCAACCCTGATGCTCTGGCTGAAACCCAAGCTCCTCCTGTCTTGGTGTGTCCCAGCCCTGGAAACGTTCTGTACTACGCCACGCTTCTCCTCCTGTCTGAATGGGCCACCAGACACGTGTGTGTGTGTGAGACTGTGGTGCTCTGGGCCTGAAGATAAAAGTAGGCAAATCTTTTAGGATAGTAGCGATTGAACGTAGAGGGTACCCTCGGTTTGATCTGATCTCGGACCAAAGTTAATGTCAAATAGTAGGAAGGCCCTTTTCAAATCTATATTTAAGAGGATGACCAGGAATCAAGGGACACCCCACAGAGCAACACACGCACACCAATTCTCCAAACAACACAGGCAGGACCTCTCTCCGCCACACTGGAACAACAAATCCCCCGGTCCCTGGGAGTGCGTCATTGAATTATCAGTGGGGAACTATAAAATATTTGGAGGAAATCGTGAAATGATGTAGGGAATGTGGAAAAGCCCTCAGTCTGCTACACAGACTCACGAGAGAAAAGGGGGGGGGGGGTTTGGTCAGTCTTAGCCTGCAGGGCTAAGATGAAACCCCCTGTCCTGTGTGTTCAGTTCCTCAGTCTCTATGTCCTTATTGTCTTAGAAGCAGAGCTAGTGGGCACACTGGATCAACAATGTAGCCTTTCTAGGAGCCTCCACTCTCTCTTCTCCCTGCGGAGGCACACCTGACCTGAGAGTGGATAACTACATTAGAATCTCCCCATTCAGCAGGACTGTAACCCCACTCCTAAACGCCCCCCCCTCCCCTCCCCCTCTCCCTCTCTCCGACCTGGTTCAGCAGCGTACGGACAAAAAGCATCAGGGCCAACACAGCATTCAAGGGTATGAGGCTGAATACAGATGGTAACAGGTGGTGGGACAGTGGGTTCTCCCAGGCACATGGCACTTTCATGTGGGTGTAAATATCACAGCTTTCCCATGTCCCTCCTGGCAACATGCCATTGAAATGTTGATGTGCAAACACAAGATAATCTAAGTGGATTGTTTTATTGCGAGTCTTGCCGTTTCGATTACGTTTCAATGAAGTGGTGCAGCGTATTGAGTGGTTGCGGAATGGAACATGAAGACAATGGGGGGCATGTTGTGAGAGAACTGGGCTGGGGGGGTTGAGTGGGGTGGGGGTATGACAAAATCCTGTCACTCGGGATTTTGGGCACAGTGTTGGGCACAGAAACAAAGATAGCCAGCTCTTCTGGACAACACCACCCTTCCATACAATAAGCCTCACTAATAGGAATATTGACATTTTCCATTGATCACATACCAATCCTTTCCAATACAGGACGTTGTTCTATGAACAGCATAGCGGTCTCGGTTTCTTAACACAATAAGGAGGAAATATATATGTAATAAACAATGCTACAGTCGACTATGGCGAACAGCATGCAAACACCCGCTTCCAATGTACCACCATGATAATTTAATAAGACAATTAGAGGGATAGAAATATATTGGGCCTAAAAGGTACATTACTCATCCAGGTGGGTACAGTACATTATCACATGTTAACTAACTCTGCACCTCCTTCTAATGTCAAATTAACAACACACACACACACACGCACACGCACGCGCACACACACACACACACACACACACACACACACACACACACACACACACAGCCATCAGAGCTGTTCAGAGCAAGCAGACAGTAGAGTTATAGTGGGCCTCTCATCACAGGTCTATAAAAGGGGTCTTTGCTCTGTAATTTCCTTGTAGAACAGGGAAGTCCTCACGGAGGGAGAGACACACAAAACCACCTGTTATTTCAAAAGACCCACAAAGCCTGCAATTTAACTGGTCGGCGCCTTGGTCCTACAGAAACGAGGGGGCCCTTTGAACACTTTCTTTACATCACCTGACTACAGGGGCCCCTGCCTTATCTGATGGGTGTTAGTGGGAGCGAGGCTGTTTGGCCGAGCACACACACACACACACACACACACACACACACACACACACACACACACACACACACACACACACACCCTTGTATTAAACTAACTGGGCACGCATACCCTTCACAAGGGCTTCAGAGAGCCTCCCACCTCTAATCCCCCTATAAACCTGCTTCAGGATCTCTCCTCTTTCACTGGGATTTTCCAGGGTTTCAGTCACAAGGCAGGGTCCATAAAACACTGTCAAAGGTTTAGAATATATATACCCCAATGTCACCGGCGTACCCGGCGTACAAATAAGATAACCTTATGTTCCGGTCAGGGGCTGGATGTCCCGGAAGACCATGTACCGTTGAGAGTGTGACGCATGCGGCAATGTAAGATTGTGCGTGCGTGCCGCAGAAAGACATGTAGGATGTGTGTGTGTGTGATGCGGAAGGTCATGTAAGATTGTGCGTGCGTGCCGCAGAAAGACATGTAGGACGTGTGTGGGTGTGATGCGGAAGGTCATGTAAGATTGTGCGTGCGTGCCGCAGAAAGACATGTAGGATGTGTGTGTGTGTGTTGCGGAAGGTCATGTAAGATTGTGCGTGCGTGCCGCAGAAAGACATGTAGGATGTGTGTGTGTGTGATGCGGAAGGTCATGTAAGATTGTGCGTGCGTGCCGCAGAAAGACATGTAGGATGTGTGTGTGTGTGATGCGGAAGGTCATGTAAGATTGAGAGAGCGTAAGGGGAGGGAAGGGAGATGGGACCGACTCCCCAGGACAGCAGTTGGCACCCAATAACTTCGACATCTCCAAGATCCAAGAGGTTTAGTAGTCCGCTCTCGGGTTACAAGGCACCAGCTGTGCAAGACATCGGTGTCCCAGCCTCCCGACACCAAAACAAATCGATAAAACCTGGTGATATGACATGACTGTCTGACGATTCAATCAGCTAAGTTAGGAGGTGCGAGGACACGTGCTCCGAAAAACAGCACACCCTCTAGTCCGTACAGTATGGCTGCATGAAAAGTGTTGAGTCAAACCAGTGCAAACAAGTCTAATGCAAACACTAATTCCCACTAAACTTTTGCTGTTGTTGTCTGTCTGTTTGAAAATGTAAAAATATAATATATATATATATAATAAATAATAATAACAAAACAAACACTATTTCCCTCTCTCTCTCGCCAAGTCCTCCCTCTCTCTCTCTCCCTCCCTACCTCTCTCCAAGTCCTCCCTCTCTCTCCGAGGCCTCCCTCTCTCTCCCTCCCCCCGAGTCCTCCCTCTCTCTCCCTCCCTCCGAGTCCTCCCTCCCTCCATCTCCCTCCCTCCGAGTCCTCCCTCCCTCTCCCTCCCTCCGAGTCCTCCCTCTCTCTCCCTCTCTCCGAGTCCTCCCTCTCTCTCCCTCCCTCCCGAGTCCTCTCCCTCCCTCCCTCCCTCCGAGTCCTCCCTCCCTCTCTCTCCGAATCCTACCTCATTCTCCCTCCCTCCTTCTTTCCGAGTCCTCCCTTTCCCTCCCTCCCTCTCGCTGAGTCCTCCCTTCCTCTCCCTGCCTCTGAGTCCTCCCTCCCCCTCTCTGAGTCCTCCCTCCCTCCGAGTACTCCCTCTCTCCCTCCCTCTCTCTCCCTCTCTCTTTCCGAGTCCTCCCCCTCCCTCGCTCGCTCGCTCCCTCCCTCCCTCCCTCCCTCAGAGTCCTCCCTCCCTCTCCCCACGGGACCCACGGCCAACAATGAATGTAGAGGGCGGTGGAACCTGTAACCACAGCGATGGGAAATACAGGGCATTGTCTGGAAGTAATTAGGAGAGCCAGGGGCAGCCTGGGAGGGGAGCGGCCGGCCAGTCAAGCCAGCCCAGCCCTGCTCGCATGCCTTTCTCAAGCCCCCTTCACCCCTGACCTCTCTCTCTTCTCTCTCTCTCTCTCTCTCTCTCTCTCTCTCTCTCTCTCTCTCTCTCTCTCTCTCTCTCTCTCTCTCTCTCTCTCTCTCTCTCTCTCTCTCTCTCTCTCTCTCTCTCTCTCTCTCTCTCTCTCTCTCTCTCTCTCTCTCTCTCTCTCTCTCTCTCTCTCTCTCTCTCTCTCTCTCTCTCCAATAGAGATATATATATCTCTCTCTATTGGGGGGGAGAGGATATATATATATATATATATGCGAGTTGATCAAAATTTGGTTTGTTTTCAAATTCTTTGCGTATCTTGGTAATCGGAGGGAATATGTGTCTAATATGGTCATACATTTGACAAGTGGTTAGGAAGTGCATCTCAGTTTCCACCTCATTTTGTGGGCAGTGTACACATAGCCTGTCTTCTCTTGAGAAGTTTGGGTCAGTCACAGTGGTCAGGTATTCTGCCACTGTGTACTCTCTGTTTAGAGCCAAATAGCATTCTAGTTTGCTCAGTTCTTTTATTAATTCTTTCCATTGTGTCAAGTAATTATCTTTTTGTTTTCTCATGATTTGGTTGGGTCTAATGGTGTTGCTGTGTAGGGTCTGTTTGTGAACAGAGCCCCAGGACCAGTTTGCTTAGGGGACTCTTCTACAGGTTCATCTCTCTGTAGGTGATGGCTTTGTTATGGAAGGTTTGGGAATCGCTTCCTTTTATGTGGTTGTAGAATTTAACGTCTCTTTTCATGATTTTGATCATTAACGGTTATCGGCCTAATTCTGCTCTGCATGCATTATTTGGTGTTTTACGTTTTATATTTTTGCAGAATTCTGCATGCAGTCTCAGTTTGGTGTTTGTCCCATTTTGGGAATTCCTGGTTGGTGAGCGGACCCCAGACCTCACAACCATAAAGGGCAATGAGTTCTATAACTGATTCAAGTATTTTTTAGCCAGATCTTAATTGGTATGTCAAATTTTATGTTCCTTTTGATGGCATAGAAAGCCGAGGTATGAATAGTTTGTGTGCTCTAGGGCAACGGTGTCTAGATGGAATTTGTATTTGTGGTCCTGGCAACTGGACCTTTTTTTGGAACACCATTATTTTTGTCTTACTGAGATTTACTGCCAGGGCCCAAGTTTTGACAGTGCAGAAGATCTAGGTGCTGCTGTAGGCCCTCCTTGGTTGGGGACAGAAGCACCAGATCATCAGCAAACAGTATACATTTGACTTCAGATTCTAGTAGGCTGAGGCCGAGTGCTGCAGACTGTTCTAGTGCCCTCGCCAATTCGTTGCTATATACAGTGGGGCAAAAAAGTATTTAGTCAGCCACCAATTGTGCTAGTTCTCCCACTTAAAAGGCCTGTAATTTTCATCATAGGTACACTTCAACTATGACAGACAAAAGGAGAAAAAAAAATCCTGAAAATCACATTGACGGATTTTTAATGAATTTATTTGCATATTATGGTGGAAAATAAGTATTTGGTCAATAACAAAAGTTTATCTCAATACTTTGTTATATACCCTTTATTGGCAATGACAGAGGTCAAACGTTTTCTGTAAGTCTTCACAAGGTTTTCACACACTGTTGCTGGTATTTTGGCCCATTCCTCCATGCAGATCTCCTCTAGAGCAGTGATGTTTTGGGGCTGTTGTTGGGCAACACGGACTTTCAACTCCCTCCAAAGATTTTCTATGGGGTTGAGATCTGGAGACTGGCTAGGCCACTCCAGGACCTTGAAATGCTTCTTACGAAGCCACTCCTTCGTTGCCCGGGCGGTGTGTTTGGGATCATTGTCATGCTGAAAGACCCAGCCAAGTTTCATCTTCAATGCCCTTGCTGATCTCACGAAAATCTCACGATACATGGCCCCATTCATTCTTTCCTTTACACGGATCAGTCGTCCTGGTCCCTTTGCAGAAAAACAGCCCCCAAGCATGATGTTTCCACCTCCATGCTTCACAGTAGGTATGGTGTTCTTTGGATGCAACTCAGCATTCTTTGTCCTCCAAACACGATGAGTTGAGTTTTTACCAAAAAGTTATATTTTGGTTTCATCTGACCATATGACATTCTCCCAATCTTCTTCTGGATCATCCAAATGCTCTCTAGCAAACTTCAGACGGGCCTGGACATGTACTGGCTTAAGCAGGGGGACACGTCTGGCACTGCAGGATTTGAGTCCCTGGCGGCGTAGTGTGTTACTGATGGTAGGCTTAGTTACTTTGGTCCCAGCTCTCTGCAGGTCATTCACTAGGTCCCCCCGTGTGGTTCTGGGATTTTTGCTCACCGTTCTTGTGATCATTTTGACCCCACGGGGTGAGATCTTGCGTGGAGCCCCAGATCGAGGGAGATTATCAGTGGTCTTGTATGTCTTCCATTTCCTAATAATTGCTCCCACAGTTGATTTCTTGAAACCAAGCTGCTTACCTATTGCAGATTCACTCTTCCCAGCCTGGTGCAGGTCTACAATTCTGTTTCTGGTGTCCTTTGACAGCTCTTTGGTCTTGGCCATAGTGGAGTTTGGAGTGTGACTGAGGTTGTGGACAGGTGTCTTTTATACTGATAACAAGTTCAAACAGGTGCCATTAATACAGGTAACGAGTGGAGGACAGAGGTGCCTCTTAAAGAAGAAGTTACAGGTCTTGCTTGTTTGTAGGTGACCAAATACTTATTTTCCACCATAATTTGCAAATAAATTCATAAAAAATCCTACAATGTGATTATCTGGATTTTTTTCTCTCATTTTGTCTGTCATAGTTGAAGTGTAGCTGAGGGGAGGACGGCTCATAATAATGGCTGGAATGGAGCGAATGGAATGGCATCAAACACATAGAAACCATGGAAACCACGTGTTTGATACCATTCCACTCCAGCCATTACCACGGGCCCGTCCTCCCCAATTAAGGTGCCACCAACCTCCTGCGATTGTCCACAGATCTTCATCAGGAGAACAACACGCACCAAATCGATGTGAGGAGTGTGAGATGTGAGGTGGAGAGGAATGGTATCAAATACATGAAACACATGGTTACCATGTGTTTGATGCCAATTCCATTATTATGAGCCTTCTTCCCCTCAGCAGTCTTCACTGCTGTGTGCATAGGTGCACATCGTGTGCCAACCATCACAAACAATCTATCCATCAGACTATACTAGACTGTGACGAACACACGCACCTATGGCACTGCAAGGTAAACCAAGCAGTCCATTAGTAAATGCATGTTTGAGCAGCAGTGCAGAAGACGGTGGTTGAGTAATGTTTACATTTACATTTAAGTCATTTAGCAGACGCTCTTATCCAGAGCGACTTACAAATTGGTGCTTTCACCTTATGACATCCAGTGGAACAGCCACTTTACAATAGTGCATCTAGGTCTTTTAAGGGGGGGTGAGAAGGATTACTTTATCCTATCCTAGGTATTCCTTAAAGAGGTGGGGTTTCAGGTGTCTCCGGAAGGTGGTGATTGACTCCGCTGTCCTGGCGTCGTGAGGGAGTTTGTTCCACCATTGGGGGGCCAGAGCAGCGAACAGTTTTGACTGGGCTGAGCGGGAACTGTACTTCCTCAGTGGTAGGGAGGCGAGCAGGCCAGAGGTGGATGAACGCAGTGCCCTTGTTTGGGTGTAGGGCCTGATCAGAGCCTGGAGGTACTGAGGTGCCGTTCCCCTCACAGCTCCGTAGGCAAGCACCATGGTCTTGTAGCGGATGCGAGCTTCAACTGGAAGCCAATGGAGAGAGCGGAGGAGCGGGGTGACGTGAGAGAACTTGGGAAGGTTGAACACCAGACGGGCTGCGGCGTTCTGGATGAGTTGTAGGGGTTTAATGGCACAGGCAGGGAGCCCAGCCAACAGCGAGTTGCAGTAATCCAGACGGGAGATGACAAGTGCCTGTGGGGGGTCCTGTATTGTAAGGAGCGGAGAGAGTATATGATGGTGGTGTATTGCGTGTGTGTGTGTGTGTGTGTAGCAGGGACAGGGAGCGTTGGCTTTCAGCTGATTTGAGGCGTTTTGATAATACAACCTGTGCTCTGCTCCTCTTTAGAAGTCCTCTCCATGTGTGCTGTATAATAGTACCGAGTGTGTTTAGTGTATGCAATGGGATCCTACCGTTGGAGGTGTGTTGAGGGCAGGACGCTGTGGGGGTTGTTTGTAGAGTACGTGCGCGGTGTGTGTCTGTGTTTGCTCACGGTGACAGTGTGAGCGTGCTCTGACGGAGTTTCCACTGATAAAGTCTCACCCCCCCTCGTCGGTTCACATGCCCTGAAGATGCCTCAGTCTGAGAGAAGACAAACACATGCATGCAACCAGGCACACACACACACAAACACACACACACACACATGCCCAGCCCAGCCCAGCCCAGCGAGGACCTAAGGATTCACACTGTGGTCCTGTGTTATGTAGTTACGTTAACTGTCAAAGATAACGTTGTGACCTGGGCGGAATTTATCCAGATCATCTTCTATTAGGGAACAGGAGCTCTCTCCTCAAAGGGAGTACACTGAGGAATGTAGCGAATGTGAGGTTGGAGGTGTGCAGGTGTGGTCTGTCTGTGAAAGCATGCCTGTGTCTGAGTACTTGAGTGAATTCTGATGCCTGCTGCAAGTGGAGCAGAGGTGAAGAGGTCTGTGAGAGAAGGGGAGGAAGGGAGGAGGGAATGGGGGAGTGTTGGAGGGGGCACTGACTCATTCCTGAAGCCTAGAGTGTGGAGTCTGGGGGTGGCTGGGTCCTGGGTGACCCTCTCCTCTAAATCCCCTCCTCGGTCAATGTACTTCAAATGAGGCAGAATGTCGACACAATAGCCCTTTCAGACAGCAGCTATGGTGGAGTAATTGGCGACAGGCAGCATTGTGTGACTCCTCGGCAGAGACCGGACAGACTGACTGACGTAGGTGGCCGTGGAGGATGAGCAGGAGGAGGGAGGAGGAGGATTCCTGTCTAGTATTGTCAGAGCAGCAGCCTTGACCAGCACAGTGGTAGAGGCTCATAGTTTCTCTATTGAGAGGAGTATCAAATGATCCCAGTTAAACCCACTGCCTGTCCTCCTCAGACTCTGGGGGAGCTGGTGTGTGCTCAAAGGGACTGAGGGGAACTTCTGATGAACTGTGTTCAGCCACGTAAGACTGCATAAAAACACAGAAAGAGAGAGAGAGAGAGAGAGAGAGACTCATATCTATCTGCATCAGAGTGTCAGGTGTCCAAGGCACAGTCAAGCACAGGGGGAGATGTACTGTAACCAATCCTATAGTGAAAGTACATCCCAATTGGCTGTGCTCTCTAAGTGGGGCGAAGCTTAACTCCAGGGCTGCAAAACCATCTTCAGATGTGCCTGGAGGTCCCCAGCGCAATCAGCTCCCTCCCTCAGACCTGCTGAAACAGCTCCATCGGACTTTACGAAGTCAACATACTGTACAGTCTTTCTCTACTCTCATTGGCTGTGTCTAGACTTGACAGTTCATGCAGCTTTTGTATTCTGATCATGGAGTTCTGGTCATGGAATTCCAAACACGTCTACACCTACATTTAAATGTGTCTACTGTGTCCACATTGTGTCCGGATTCCCTTTTCCCACACTATATTCAAATGCAGTTTGCATTCTGCAAATGGCGGAACAGGCTAAATCTGATTACACAACAACAACAACTATTGGATCAATAGATGAGGAACTCACATTAGTTTTCTACAGTGTTATGATCCAATCTCTGTCTGGTTGTTTGGAAATTTGAAGAAAAAGGTTTTGGCCACAAAAAGGGGGATCTCCAACAATCTGTTATGAGAAACAAAGAACCTCTGTTTCATACTAAGCGACATATTTACATTAGATAAGAATCCTCCGATGCTTTACAACATGCTTTGTTAAGATGAGGTGCATGACATCAGTCGTTTGCATACACGCTGTGTACTTGTGTGTGTTTGTTGCGTGGGTGAGCAGTCACAGTTAACAGTCAACCTCCGTGCCAGACAGTCAAGGGTTAGTTTGCAGAAAGCAGCTGTGAGTTTACAACCAAGACACAACAAAGAACCTCTGAGCCAAGAGGAAAGATTTGGAATCAAATAAAAGAGAAAATCTAAATATTGACCTTATAAAAGGGTGAATGTTACCGTTGTAGTTTCCAAAGCAGTGTAGCCTTAGGGCCTTGTGTTGGGATACAGTCAAGAACAGGGCTCCGGGCAGCCGAGCGGAAATGGAGGAAAACTCGCCTCCCTGCAGACCTGGCATCCTTTCACTCCCTCCTCTCTACATTTTCCTCCTCTGTCTCTGCTGCTAAAGCCACTTTCTACCACTCTAAATTCCAAGCATCTGCCTCTAACCCTAGGAAGCTCTTTGCCACCTTCTCCTCCCTCTTGAATCCTCCTCCCCCTCCCCCCCCCTCCTCCCTCTCTGCAGATGACTTCGTCAACCATTTTGAAAAGAAGGTCGACGACATCCGATCCTCGTTTGCTAAGTCAAACGACACCGCTGGTTCTGCTCACACTGCCCTACCCTGTGCTCTGACCTCTTTCTCCCCTCTCTCTCCAGATGACATCTCACGTCTTGTGACGGCCGGCCGCCCAACAACCTGCCCGCTTGACCCTATCCCCTCCTCTCTTCTCCAGACCATCTCCGGTGACCTTCTCCCTTACCTCACCTCGCTCATCAACTCATCCCTGACCGCTGGCTACGTCCCTCCCGTCTTCAAGAGAGCGAGAGTTGCACCCCTTCTGAAAAAACCTACACTCGATCCCTCCGATGTCAACAACTACAGACCAGTATCCCTTCTTTCTTTTCTCTCCAAAACTCTTGAACGTGCCGTCCTTGGCCAGCTCTCCCGCTATCTCTCTCAGAATGACCTTCTTGATCCAAATCAGTCAGGTTTCAAGACTAGTCATTCAACTGAGACTGCTCTTCTCTGTATCACGGAGGCGCTCCGCACTGCTAAAGCTAACTCTCTCTCCTCTGCTCTCATCCTTCTAGACCTATCGGCTGCCTTCGATACTGTGAACCATCAGATCCTCCTCTCCACCCTCTCCGAGTTGGGCATCTCCGGCGCGGCCCACGCTTGGATTGCGTCCTACCTGACAGGTCGCTCCTACCAGGTGGCGTGGCGAGAATCCGTCTCCTCACCACGTGCTCTCACCACTGGTGTCCCCAGGGCTCTGTTCTAGGCCCTCTCCTATTCTCGCTATACACCAAGTCACTTGGCTCTGTCATAACCTCACATGGTCTCTCCTATCATTGCTATGCAGACGACACACAATTAATCTTCTCCTTTCCCCTTCTGACGACCAGGTGGCGAATCGCATCTCTGCATGTCTGGCAGACATATCAGTGTGGATGACGGATCATCACCTCAAGCTGAACCTCGGCAAGACGGAGCTGCTCTTCCTCCCGGGAAGGACTGCCCGTTCCATGATCTCGCCATCACGGTTGACAACTCCATTGTGTCCTCGTCCCAGAGCGCTAAGAACCTTGGCGTGATCCTGGACAACACCCTGTCGTTCTCAAATAACATCAAGGCGGTGGCCCGTTCCTGTAGGTTCATGCTCTACAACATCCGCAGAGTACGACCCTGCCTCACACAGGAAGCGGCGCAGGTCCTAATCCAGGCACTTGTCATCTCCCGTCTGGATTACTGCAACTCGCTGTTGGCTGGGCTCCCTGCCTGTGCCATTAAACCCCTACAACTCATCCAGAACGCCGCAGCCCGTCTGGTGTTCAACCTTCCCAAGTTCTCTCACGTCACCCCGCTCCTCCGCTCTCTCCACTGGCTTCCAGTTGAAGCTCGCATCCGCTACAAGACCATGGTGCTTGCCTACGGAGCTGTGAGGGAACGGCACCTCACTACCTCCAGGCTCTGATCAGGCCCTACACCCAAACAAGGGCACTGCGTTCATCCACCTCTGGCCTGCTCGCCTCCCTACCACTGAGGAAGTACAGTTCCCGCTCAGCCCAGTCAAAACTGTTCGCTGCTCTGGCCCCCCAATGGTGGAACAAACTCCCTCACGACGCCAGGACAGCGGAGTCAATCACCACCTTCCGGAGACACCTGAAACCCCACCTCTTTAAGGAATACCTAGGATAGGATAAAGTAATCCTTCTCCCCCCCCTTAAAAGACCTAGATGCACTATTGTAAAGTGGCTGTTCCACTGGATGTCATAAGGTGAAAGCACCAATTTGTAAGTCGCTCTGGATAAGAGCGTCTGCTAAATGACTTAAATGTAAATGTAAATGTAAAAGAGAAACCTCAGACTTTTCAAACAGACACTACTGTGGTTTACAATACACCAAGGACTAAGATGGTAACTTTCCCAGACTTATCACTGAGTTCCCACCCAAACCTCATCACCTTAGAACTGACCAACTACCACAGCGTTAGCTTTTCATCAACTGTAACAAAGTACACGTGTTTTGTCTTTCAATCCCTCAAATGTCCCAATGAATGTCTGGATATGTGTAAGTGAGAAACAATGTACTGTGTTTATTGTTGCTCGTAAAGCTGAAGGACACGATGGAGTCCATTCAAAAAGGTTGCGCAAGCTCAACAAAGAGAATAGCCGGACAAGATTCTCCAGCGACATGTTGTCAGCAGCATGATAGCAGTATATGAGCGCAAAAGAACCATTCATCACACAGAGAGAGAGAGAGAGAGAGAGAGAGAGAGAGAAAGGGAGAGAGAGATTCTTCCGATGATCTATCACTCCCAGGAAAGAGAAGATCTAACGCTACAAGAACAGCTTCTTTCTCAGACTGCAGAGGCTGGACGGACATTAAAATAAGCAATTACTTCTACCAAAAATGTTCAGCGATGGGAAATGATCCTGATTGCTTTCATCTGGTATCTACTCCGCTTGCGTGTTTAAATATTAAGTTGAATATGACCCGAGTTTCCCCACTGCTGTCAAAGCTCTGACATCATCTCAGTGAAGTGGCCAAGAAAGTCTGTTCAACCCCCAATATCATGATTTAGTATAAACACACTCTGGAGTCTGGATGAATCATTGCACAATCTTGACAGCCTCTCAGAACCACATACTGTCACCACCACATAATTAAATACAACCCTTTCATTTATCCCTGCCAAGATGGCTGCCATTATTAGCCCATGCTAGATTTCTGGAGGTTCGCAAATAATCTACTGCTCTAATGTATCTCTATGTTCGCCATAACCCCAACCCAGTCTCCCCAGTGTATAAAGCTGAATGACCACTTTTCAGAGAGAGTTCAGTGTGTCAAATCGGAGGGCCTGTTGTTTCCGGACCTCTGGCAGTCTCTATGGGGGTGCCACAGGGTTCAATTCTCGGGCCGACTCTCTTCTCTGTATATATCAATGATGTCGCTCTTGCTGCTGGCGAGTCTCTGATCCACCTCTACGCAGACGACACCATTCTGTATACTTCTGGCCCTTCTTTGGACACTGTGTTAGCAAACCTCCAAACGAGCTTCAACAACATACAACACTCCTTCCGTTGCCTGCAACTGTTCTTAAATGATAGTAAAACTAAATGCACGGTCTTCAACCGATCGCTGCCCGCACCCGCCTGCCCGACTAGCATTACTACACTGGACGGTTCTGACTTAGAATATATGGACAACTATAAGTACCTAGCTGTCTGGCTAGACTGTAAGCTCACCTTCCAGACTCATATTAAACATCTCCAATCCAAAAGTTAAATCTAGAATCAGCTTCCTATTTCGCAACAAAGCCTCCTTCACTCATGCTACCAAACATACACTCATAAACTGACTATCCTACCGATCCTTGACTTCGGCGATGTCATTTACAAAATACCCTCCAACACTACTCAGCAAATTGGATACAGTCTATCACAGTGCCATATACTACCCCATATACTACCCAACACTGCGACCTGTATGCTCTTGTTGGCTCGTCTTCGCTACATATTCATCGCCAAACCCACTGGCTCCAGGTCATCTATAAGCCTTTGCTAGGTAAAGCTCCGCCTCACTGTTCACCATAGCAACACCCACCCGTAGCATGCGCTGCAGCAGGTATATTTCACTGGTCATCCCCAAAGCCAACACCTCTTTGGCCGCCTTTTCTTCCAGTTCTCTGCTGCCAATGACTGGAACGAATTGTAAAAATCACTGAAGTTGGAGATTTAAATCTCCCTCACTAACTTTAAGCGTCAGCTGTCAGATCAGCTTACCGATCGCTGCAGCTGTACACAGCCCATCTGTAAATAGCCCATCCATCCAACCAACTACCTACCTCATCCCCATATTTGTTTTTGTTTTTCTGCTCTTTTGCACACCAGTATTTCTACTTGCACATCCTCATCTGCACATATCATTCCAGTGTAAATTGCTCAATTGTAATTACTTCACCATTATTGGCCTATTTATTGCCTTACTTCCTTACTTCATTTGCCCACACTGTATGCAGATTTTTATATTGTGTTATTGACTGTACGTTTGTTGAGCCCATGTGCAACTGTGTTGTATTTGTCACACTGCTTTGCTTTATCTTGGCCAGGTCACAGTTGTAAATGAGAACTTGTTCTCAACTGGCCTACCTGGTTAAATAAAGGTGAAATAAAAAATAATTTTAAAAAAAACTCACGTTAGTCTTGCTGGACACAGCGAAGGTAGCTCGGCTGGAGAAGCGGGTGGCAGTGGGGCTGGAGGCCGAGCCCAAGGCTGACCCGGTCAGGGCTCCCATACTGGGGCCACCAGCAGGGCAGGTGGGGGATGTGGAGGGGGACTGGGGGCTCACCCTCTCCTGGCTGCTGGTGTGTGTCTGGGCCTGGAAGGACGCTGGCTGGTGCTGGTTGTTGTTGGTCATCAGGGCGCCTCTGTCGCACACTATCCCAGTGAGGAGCTCCACCTGATGTTTAAGGGCCTCCAGCTGGCTCCGGAGCTGCCGGTTCTCCTGCTGCAGCTGGGCCACAGCCAGGCCTAGGGGGCCTTCGCTGGCGTGGGCCGTCGCCTCCACCAGACGGCGCTCCACGCCCTGCTTGAAGGCGCTTACGTCCACGTGGATCTCACGCACGGCATCCCTCAGTGTGGCCTCGTAGCGGGCGAGCGCGGAGCACACCGTCTCGCCCTCCGGAGAGGAGCCCTCTCCCTCGGCTGTCAGAGGACCTGCGTCCATCTCTGCTCCACTGCCTCCAGTCGCTGTGTTCCTTACTGGGTCTTCTCTGCTCTCACTGGGTCTTCTCTGCTCTCACTGGGTCTTCTCTGCTCTCACTGGGTCTTCTCTGCTCTCTCTGGGGCTGCTCCCTCCTCCTGTCTGAGTGTCCCAGATACACGCACTTTGAATGGCGATTGGGGAGGAGTCAGTCTTGTGAGCTGCAGTTGAACCGTCAGGTCCCATGCGCACCAGGAGGTTCCTCAGGGTGTCCTCTATCCTGCCGAGTCAAAGCTCACATTTATCAGCCTGCTCCGACACACTGGATGACCATACGGAGGTCTCTCAAAAAGCAAACACTACTCAAACATGAAAGACTCTGAAAGACGTGAAGTGAATCAGTAGAAAAGTAAAAAGACACAATCTGTGTTGAAGCCAGGCATGTGACAAGGCTGTTGAGAATTAAACCAGTGAGGTAATTGTAACTTAGTTTCCGTGAGTGTACAGTGTGTGTGTGTGTGTGTGTATGTCTGAGAGCGAGAGACACAAAGAGAGAGAGAGAGAGACCGAGACAGATAGTAGTAAGAGAGATAGTAGACACAGACAGACAGACAGACAGACAGACAGACAGACAGACAGACAGACAGACAGACAGAGAGAGAGACAGACAGAGAAACAGAGAAACAGAGAGACAGACAGACAGAGAAACAGAGAGACAGAGAGACAGAGAGACAGAGAGAGAGACAGACAGACAGAGACAGAGAGAGATAGTAGTAACCCATACGTAAGTTCACCTCTCGAGCTCCAATATAGTATTCCCCCTCAGCGCTGGCCAACTATGAGCGTCTGCTCTGCTCTGCCCGGCTTTAAACACTCCTCTCTCTCACACTCACTCAGGTTAATCTCCCTCTTCTCCACTGGTCAGGGGGAGGGAGCAGGCACACAGAGGAGAGAGGAGGGAGGGAAAGTGAGAGGGAGGGAGGGAGAGAGAGAGACGGAGGCGGGCTAGATTTCCTCTTTATCCCTCCCAGCACTCGGTGAACTGTTGGAAGGAATCATCTGTGTTGATGTTGCCTTTCCCACCTCTCCTCCTCCTCGTGTATTTGTGTCATTCTCTCACGAGTGAACTTTTAACAGCAGGACGTTCAAGCAGCATTCTCTCTCTCTCTCCATCTTTCTCTCTGTCCTAATTTCTTTCGGTTCCAAGTCTTGTCAATCACGCCGGCTGTCTCCCCCTTTTAGCAGTGCTGTCATACATCAGGGGGAAACTGACACCCCCCCCCATGCCTCTGTCTTCCCTTCCCCTCTCTCTCTCTCTCTCTCTAATTGTATCATTATAGGTGGGTGGACAAAATAAGAGAGATAAGACAGGACAAGTAAATTTGTGAGATTACCTTTAATGAGAGAGAGATTGACGGGCAAGATAATGATTGACTTCAGGTAATCTGTGAAACAGAACATCCAAGTAGTGGAAAATGCCTGTCTCTGTCAGTATTCCATTGTATTGTGGTGTGAACAATTATTGCTGAAATTGTATTGTCAAAGTGGGTAACTGGGTTTGAGCCTGGTGAGTGAAGGGTGAAGGGCTGCACCCCTCTTCTCTTCCCCTCCCCCACGTAACAGGACCCTAGCAGAGCAAACATTCCATATCAGATTGGAGAGTGAGTGAGTGAGTGAGTGGGGGTCTGGCTGGATGGGTGGCTGGGACGAACACTGCCCTGCACCACCATCACAAAGAGAGCAGACGAACAGACACAAATAACTTTACATTCCACCCCACTGTTTACTGTAAACACAGGGGGGGTTGGAGAGGTGGCTTGGGAGGGGGGTGATTTACGATGGCAGACTGACTGTCCACCCTGGACATCCCTCCATCCCTAATTCCATCCCTCCTTCATACCCAAAGTCGTATGTAAGTCTGCTTGGCTGAGACACAACAGCCAGCCACCACAGGGACCACAGTCTACTGTAGCCTGGTTAAACCAGACGACTGAATGTGGTGCTCACCATTGTTTCATTTGAGTGCTGCATTCAGGGTGCTTTATCCAGGCTAGATCTGCAGGGGTGAGAAAGAAGAGAACTCCCAACAACTCCTGTTCTGTCAATGTGTGTTAATTGAATATCTGGATAAATCATGGCAAATACATTTACTTCACCGATCCTTTAAAATGAATTAGTGGGCTGCTTTGCACGGCAAGAGTTACCAGAGCGCCAAGTCGAGGTCGAAAAAGGCTTCTTAACAGCTTCCATAGTTGGCCATAAGACTCCTGAACAGCTAATCAAAGGGCTACCCAGACCCCTCTTTTACGCTGCTGCTACTCTCTGTTTATAATTTATGCATAGTCACTTTAACTCTACCTACATGTACATATTACCTCAATTGACTGTGTACCGGTACCCCCTGTATATAGCCTCCACATTGAACCAGTATATGCCTCCACATTGACTGTGTACCAGTACCCCCTGTATATAGCCTCACTTATTATTTTACTGCTGCTGTTGAATTATTTGTTACTTTTATTTTCTATTTTCTTTTTATCTATTTTTAACTTAACACTTATTATTCTTTTTCTTAACTTATTAAAGCACTGTTGGTTAAGGGCTTGTAAGTAAGCATTTCACTTTGAGGTCCACACCTGTTGTATTCCACGCATTTGACAAATAACATTTGATTTGATTTAATGAGCAAAATCCACTTGCCATTCTCCAAACAATGTGTCTCATTCCCTGAGTCGCTGGGCCAAGAGCAGCTGTTTCTTACGGTGTTTTCATAATGACTAAATATGACTGAGCTCCTGGGGGGACGTCAACCCTGTTGCAGCGCCGCTCGGCTCTGCTCAGGTCGTAAATGTCAGACGGGACTAGTGGGATGAACCAGGTGAGTTCACAAACTTTGTTGTGCTCTGCTTATCCACGACAAGTGTTTGTTATCGTACCTGAATCCCCCTAACCCTCTAGTCTGCTGTGCTTCTGCTTGCTTTCAGCCGTATCAGTGTAGTATGGAGAGAGAGAGGGGCCCAATGAAGTCATTGCGAGTGGTGCATGGCGCTTGACGAAATGAACTCACGGATGTTTGTGGTTCAGCTCTGGACCTCACCGGGCTGCTGAAGAAAGGGCTCTTTGATGTAAAACCGAGATCCCCGATAGCGATAACCAGCAGTATTGCGCAATCCAGTAGTACTGAGACAAAAGCAGGAAGTCAGAGAGACAAAAAAAAAAAAACGTGACGCATGCATAGTCACACGCCTGTTCCTACAGTCTACACTGGCTTCATTTCAGGGAATCATGTTGGGCCCCATGTGACATGATGACACTTGCTGTATAACGTGTGTCATTCATGACCAACTCCTGGTGATGCTATCCAGACGGTGGGATCCAGAGAGAGTGTCTGTGCTGCACGCTGTCTTATACAGAGTTTCTGTTAGCCTTGGAATCCTAACCGAGTCCACACTATTAGGGTAACAATAGTGAAACATAACATGGATTCAGTAGCATGAGCGGAAACAGTCAAGATTTCGATTTCCATGTCAGTCTGGGGATCCGTGAGAGAGGACAGAGGAAAGAGGTTGTGAGTTTCGAGGGGTAAAGTATGATGATCTTTGACCTCAGAGTACTGGAAGCAGGTCAGTTTCTACAGTACCTTTGCTTATTCTATTCTTGACATCACCACGTCAATGTATCAGTCAACATATCACAACGGTCGATTCATTAAGTTAGTCATAACCTCGGGTTAACCCATAACTAAAGTCTCAGGTGATTCGGCAGCTGCTCAATTAACTATTGCTGCTCGTTAGCTATCAGCACCATTTATGATTACGTAGTCTGCCCATTAAGATGAGGTTAGTAAGTATAGTAATTGGCGTGTAGTGTCAACATTATTAATCTCTTCAGAGGGTGCCAGGCTAAACCCCATTCCTATGTCCCCTGTAACTTCTCCTCCCTTCTCCTCCCCCCGCCCCTCTAAGTGATGGTTTTGAGCTGTAAACATTAACGAGGACCGCTGAAGCTTGCCCACAGAGCAGGGCTGCGTCACTACGCCATTAAAACTGTACACAAACATGTCTGTCCACTCTCTCTCTTTCTTCCTCCACTCAACCTCCCGTTAAAACTCCCAGTGCCCACATGGAGGCTAGCACTAGTCCCTGAACTAGACAAGCCCTCCTCAGCCAGAGAAAATGCCATGCAAGCACCCCTTTGTCTTCATGTATTTACGAAGTGTCTCAGGGTAGGAGTGCTGATCTAGAATCAGGTCCCCCCTCTTATTTAAAAAAAATAAATGTAACCTTTATTTAACTATGCAAGTCAGTTAAGAACAAATTCTTATTTACAATGACGGCCCACCCCGGCCAAACCCGGGCCAATTGTGCGCCTCCCTATGGGACTCCCAATCACAGCCGGTTGTGATACAGCCTGGATTCGAACCAGGGTGTCTGTAGTGACCTCTAGCACTGAGACGCAGTGCCTTAGACCGCTGCGCCACTCAAGAGCCTTTATTCATTATGATTTACAAAGCAAAACAGATGCTAGATCAGCATTCCTACTCTGAGATGCTTTGTGAATACAGGCCCAGAGGTGCATGCACTCAGCACGGCACAACATTGTGGAACGTTCGGACCGAAATACTGTATATGAACAAACATGCCTCTCTGATATGCAAGGGATCACGTCAGCTCTATTCATGATATTTCTAAATCGGCAAATGTTCCATAACATTTGCCTACTGAACGTGCCCCAGACGTCTGACTGAGGGATGGACAGGGCAATCTCACTAGGTAGGGAGGAAGAGACTGAAGGAATGTCCCGGCTGCCTCTCCTGTCTCCTGGGAAAAGATAAAATACCTGCTGGCATTTTGACCACAGAGACGGTCCGTTGATCCTGCTGATCCTTCCAAAACAAAAGCCCTCTCTCTTTACCATGTTTCCCCGAAAACAAGCCTGCATGGATGTGATGACATCAGAGTTTCCATGGGAACCCTGCAGCCCAAAAAGAATAACAGGCAGCTGATGATGTCATCGTCACATCAAAGTAAATGTAATTAAGTGCACATGGAGCCAAGACAGAGAGCGAGAGAGAGAAAGAGAGAGAGAAAGATGCACTCAGAAAAAGATGCTATCTAGAACCTTAAAGGGTTATTTTGCTGTTCCCATTTGAATAACCCTTTTTTGGTTCTACCTGGAACCAAAAAGGGTTCTCCTATGGGGACAGCAACAAAAAAAACACATTTGGAACCCTTTTTTCTAAGAGTGTAGAGAAGAGAGAAAGAGATAGAAAGAGTGAGAAAGAGAGAGAGAGAAGTATGCTAATAAAATGTATTTCATGTTGAATGTTTATTGCACGGTTTCTGAGCTAGGTGCAGAGACATCCCGTGATGAGTTGGATTGAGAGGTTGGCTGATTACCATTATACGGCATGGGATGCATAACTCCAACCTTGTAAAACACCTCTACACTGAACATCCCCGTATGCAATGCATGAGAAGGTGACAAATAGAATCAGATCCCTATAGGGGAGTTTAACTTACTCTAAAATAGCAAATATTGTCACATATCCGCCATACATAGCCTAAAGATAAGTGGGCTAGTACTGTCTTATATGCTAGCAGAGAGATACCGGTGGTCTGGGAGAACTTGAGCATAGAGAAACGCCATGAGAAGTGGAGGAGGTGTGGAGGAGAGAAAGAAGTGGGGGGGGGCACAAACCCCAGCCAACCTCCTGAGATCACTGACTCTGGATAATTACAGCTCCCCCCTGCTCCCAGAGTCAGGATGGACTGAGCCCGTATCCACACACATGCAGACACACACATTGACGCAAACACATGCTCGCAAACACACACGCAAGAAAATGTCTACACTTGCATTCGGCACAGGTGACAAATACAAATTTCATTTGATTTGACATGTTAGCAAAAACACAAGATTGCACACATGCACGTGTAGCGCATGGGGATGTGTAAAACGTACTCCTCAGCTTGAAGTGTCGCCACTTGCACAGCTGAATTGTTACGTTTTCAGTGGGGCTGACTGGTAAAATGCTTCGGAAGTGCAAGGCAGAGGTCTGGGAGTTCAAGCCTTGATGTGAGCTGAATCAGGAGGAAGTGGTACTCGCTAAGCAGTCAGCTCAACGTCCATTACACACACACACACACACACACACACACACACACACACACACACACACACACACGTCGCTCTGTCATACGCACAATTAATACAAATACACATCACGGTTAAGACATCCTCAGAGACAGGAAAAGACAATGACCAGACACACAGGCTCAGTGGAAAATCATGAATGTCACCTCCTTGGGCCTGCACAAGGGGAAACAGACTAAACCCTACTATCAACACACAGTGTACTGTCTCCAAGAGGCTGGATGCAATTGTGAGAGCTGGAGTGCATATGAAAGACCACGATACACACAAGGGAACACACGCACAGGAACACACATGCTGAAACGCTATCAGTCTGTGTGCAGCTTCAACAAAAACGGATACTTCAGTGATGATGGATTGTCAAGGAAGTGAGCAGTGCTGATGTCATACTCCCAGGCCGAGCCAAAACACATCTCTGTCATATCCATCAATTGTTCCCCACAATCTCCTCTCCTATATCGAAACCTCACAACCTTCTCCCAGGCCTCTCTCTGGCAGCCAGACAGGCCCTGATTCAGCATGACATCACCCTCTCCTTTCTGTGACCACAGGGCCCTTAAGAACACACACACACACACACACACACACACACACACACGGACATAGAGAGAAGATGAGCAGGACAATAAAAGGTTGTCCGTCTGTCAAAGACTAACTTTTTTCACTTAAAGACCCTGAAGTGAGGTTTGGAAACAACATCACTATTTGTCCTGGCAATGAAGGTCTGTCTACTGGGGCATTCACGGGGGGGGTTAGTTGAAGTTGTCCACTTTCCCTCTCTCGGAGTTGCTTGAGGACACAGTAGCGCTGTGGCAAGGATGCACAAGAACGGTTCTTTTAAGGACCTATCTAAGGCTACTTACCCCTGTAGAAACTCTGGAATCACACCCTTGTTGGCATAAAGACACCCACAATCTCTCTTTTTATCTCGGTCCATTTCTGAAGTGCACCAACGTGCGTTCAGTCCTTGCACACCATATAACGGATGGTGTCATTATAAAACACCCCTTCACCATAGAGAAGCTGGTTCGTTACCGAGGCAGTTGAACCTTAAAATGATTGAAATAAACTTCCACAGTTTGACAAAGCTACATCAGGGGGAAACAGCTACTCAAATGAAAAACCTTTCATTATGGCGTTAGCTATTTGCTGCAGTGACTCAGAGCCCATTGAGGCTCAGTATTCTCAGTGCTTCTGGGGCCTGTGCAGTGCAGGTGAGTGGTGTGTGTGTGTGTGTGTGTGTGTGTGTGTGTGTGTGAGTGAAATGTAGGATTGTCTGAGCACAAACATAGCTACTTCTTTTGGCAATGCATGAAGTAGAGTCAGGAAACAGCTTGAGTGATGAATGACAGGCTGCTAGGAGAGGCAAAGAACCCAAAGATCCCTCCTCACTCACACCCCCAAAAAAGGCTTTTGATTTGCTGTGAATCCAGCGGTTTGTGTGTGTGTGTGTTCGCACATGAGGCAGACTGCCTCTGCCAACTCCTAATGAGTGTTGCTGAGGAGGAGATTGATTACTGTAAGACAGATGTGCCTCAGCTTACCTGTGTGCTTGTGTGTGTGTGGTGTGGGAGGGGGTATGGTGAACATATGACATATGTCTGTGGCACAGGTGAGAGCTCCTGCTGAAATTTTACAATAAACTACAGTTTGTAATGAAATACAGGAATGTGTTTTTACCGGTTACTGCCACATCACTGAGCTTTCTACATAGCTGTGTTTGTTCGAATACCCATACTAACATACCGTATACTACATACTTAATGAGTATATACCACAATCTACATACTATTAGTTCATTTTACTATACTGTAAATGAACGTTTCAGTTGAGCGTACTAGCGCTTCACCGGTCTACAGTTGATGCTGTTGCTATATGCAACCTCTCGCTTGTTTGTTAGCATAACAAATGACTAGCTAGACATTTTACGATTTTGGGTGGGTTCATCATTTCAATCTGGAGTGCGCAACAATTTAATTACGCAGATATTTTGTTGGTTTTGAGCGTAAATGTATCAGTTATTCTGTGCTCCGGCAGACAGAGAGACCAGAGTGCTCTGAAATCGGAGTAGATAGCCAGAATAAACAATGCCCATTGAGAACACACAACAACTATACCACTTAGCTAAGAATGACAGGAATAATCAAGTCAATAAAAGTTGGGGGTTTAGTTAGATAGCATATAGCTAATATACTGGCAAGTTTGATGTATTAGTAGCCAACTAATGTTAGATAGTTAGCTAACAAACCTGTACAAACTGCTGTAATGATATGCTATGTGGTTTGTAAGGATAGCGTTGCTAACAAATTGTCAGCCAGCATAATGTGTAAGGCAAGTTATTTGAAAAGTAATTACTTTATTACATTGCTCAACATTTTCTTAACATTTGTCATAATTAGTTAAAGCAATGAATTTGTATCCGCTCTCGGACTTCGGCTGCATATTTTCCGCCATTTTCTTCAAATCTGAAAATGTGAAGCCACGAAGTATTGCATGATGGGCCCTAAAACCACAAAAATAATGTCCACTGTTTGTATACTTCATATTTAGTCGAATGTGGGGAGACATCCGGGAACTGTTGGCATACTAACTATATCCATACTATGACCAATAAGCATACTATATACTCAATTTACGTCACAAATAGTACGGTTAGTATGGTTAGTATGAGTATATGAACACTGCCCATGTCTTAGGTCTGAATGAGATGTTTCTACAGAGATGAAGCTGAGTGGTCAGACAGCGGTGTTGACACTGTGTCTATGGTGGGTCTGTTAAGCATGAAACACACTGAGAATCTCACTGCCTTTATTGTCCCCATTATCATTACATTTTTTGGTACTTTTTACCCCTTTCGTGATATCCAAATTGGTAGTTATAGCTTTGTCCCATCGCTGCAACTCCCGTACGTGCATCCTCCGAAACACGACCATGCCAAGCCGCACTGCTTCTCTAAACACTGTTTGCTTAACCCACCAATGTGTCTGAGGAAACACCGTACAACTGGCACCCGAAGTCAGCATGCATGTGCCCGGCCCGCCACAAGGAGTCGCTAAAGCGAGATGGGACAAGGACACCCCGGCCAGCCAAACCCTCCTCTAACCCGGATGACGCTGGGCCAATTGTGCGCCGCCTTACGGGTCTCCTGGTCGCGGCACAGCCTGGGATCGAACCTGGGTCTGTAGTGACGCCTCAAGCACCGCGATGCAGTGCCTTAGACCGCTGCGCCTCTCGGGGGGCCCATCGTACATTTTTAAAGACAAAAAAATTGACAATACAAAATTCATAATGTTACATACAGTATATACCAATGAAAGAGACTAGCCTGCTGGCTTTACTGGTGGATAGGAATATTAGCCCGAACTGTTTAGGAGGGATATCACACCTGGCAGAAATGATTATCTAATTCTGTTTTACCTGCCAGGGAGTGTTCTATACCTCAAATCAAATCAAAAAGTTTATTTGTCACATGCGCCGAATACAACAGGTGTAAACCTTACAGTGAAATGCTTACTTACAGGCTCTAACCAACGGTGCCAAAAAAGGTATGTGTGTGTGTGTGTGTGTGTGTGTGGGTAAGTAAAATAAATAAAACAACAGTAGAAAGACATTTGAAAAAAAGAGTAGCAATGCTATATACAGACACCTGTTAGTCAGGCTTACTGAGGTAGTATGTGCATGTAGGTATCGTTAAAGTGACTGTGCATATATGATGAACAGTGAGTAGCAGAAGCGTAAAAGAGGGGTTGGCGGGTGGTGGGACACAATGCAGATAGCCCGGTTAGCCAATGTGCGGGAGCACTCCGGTACCGCTTGCCATGCGGTAGTAGAGAGAACAGTCTATGACTGGGGTGGCTGGGGTCTTTGACAATTTTATGGCCTTCCTCTGACACCGCCTGGTATAGAGGTCCTGGGTGGCAGGCAGCTTTGCCCCAGTGATGTACTGGGCCGTACGCACTACCCTCTGAAGTGCCTTGCGGTCGGAGGCCGAGCAATTGCGTACCAGGCAGTGATGCAACCGGTCAGGATGCTCTCGATGTTGCAGCTGTAGAACCTTTTGAGGATCTCAGGACACATGACAAATCTTTTTAGTTTCCTGAGGGGGAATAGGCTTTGTCGTGCCCTCTTCACGACTGTCTCGGTGTGTTTGGACCAATCTAGTTTGTTGTTGATGTGGACACCAAGGAATTTGAAGCTCTCAACCTGCTCCACTACAGCCCCGTCGATGAGAATGGGGACGTGCTTGGTGCTCCTTTTCCTGTAGTCCACAATCATCTCTTTAGTCTTGGTTACATTGAGGGATAGGTTGTTATTCTGGCACCACCCGGCCAGGTCTCTGACCTATAGGCTGTCTTGTCGTTGTCGGTGATCAGGCCTACCACTGTTGTGTCGTCAGCAAACTTAATGATGGTGTTGGAGTCACGCCTGGCCATGCAGTCGTGGGTGAACAGGGAGTACAGGAGGGGACTGAGCACGCACCCCTGGGGAGCTGCAGTGTTGAGGATCGGCGTAGCAGATGTGTTTCTACCTACCTTCACCACCTGGGGGCGGCCTGTCAGGTAGTCCAGGATCCAGTTGCAGAGGGAGGTGTTTAGTCCCAGGATCCTTAGCTTGGTGATGACCTTAGAGCAGGGGTGTCAAAGTCAAATGGACGGAGGGCCAAATAAAAAAATCAGCTACAAGACGAGGGCCGGACTGTTCGAATGTTCATTGAAAATTTTTTAAATGACGCATATAGTCTAGTGAACCTAATTGAACCTACTGAAAACCTAACAAATATATTACAATATGATCAGATAAATAAAGCAATATTTTCTTATGGCTCTGTCAGTAATCTTTAATTTTCAACAGACACAAAAGACAAATTTCCTTTATATAAATATCCCCATAACATGAACATTAAATGAAAGAAACCGGTATTCAAGGCACCATCAGTAGACTATATTTTCTATTTTAGCAAAAGTGGGCTAAATTTACTTCAAAGAAAAAACAATAATAGCAATTTTCTATCATCCACTCAACTGAAATATTTTTAAAATATAATTGGATTGAAATACAAAAAAATAAAGTGCAAAATCTATTAATCAAAAACAACACTTTGTTTAAGGAGAAGTAACATGCAGTGAAAACAAATATTAAATTTTAACTTTTAAACTTGAACTGAGTAAAAACTCTAAATATGTGATTGCACAGTAATGTTCACTTGTTTGAGGTTGAGGGTGATACTTGGTGGTGTCCCATCTTTTCCACAAGTTCATCAATGTTCGGGGTAAGGCTCTGAGCTGAAGAAATCCTCAGAATTGAGTGGAGGTGTTCAGCAGTAAGTCGACTTCTGTGTGATGTTTTGTTCAGGTTCATCAAAGAAAACAGTTGTTCACACAGGTATGTGCTGCCAAACATAGACAACGTTTGAGCAGCCTGGATGCGCAGCTGGGGCATTGTGCCGGGAGGAAACGGGCGAACTCCGCAGCACCCACTGCCGCATATTTTGCCCTCAGTGCATCATTGCATTGGAGGTCAATCAACTCCATTTGGAGGTTTGGTGGTGAGCTTTCCACGTCAACAGCAAATGGGTTACCGAGCAGTTCCAACCTGCTTTTTGTGCTTCAAAGTGCAGGCGAAAGTCAGCGGCAAGCATACCTATTTTATCAGCCAACTGTGTGCTGGAACGCACTGGTAGAGAGCTTCTCTTTCATGGTCTGGCAGCTGGGAAAGTGGCTCAAATTTTCTTTCCGCATCTCGTCTCCCACAGAGTCAGTTTGGTTTTAAATGCCTTCACTGTACTGTACATATCAGAGATGACACGAACCCTGCAGCTGCAAGTTTATTGCATTCAGATGACTCGTAATGTCACACAGAAAAGCCATTTCACACAGAAACATTTGTCTCGGAGTTGTGTTGTGTCTTTCCCTTTGCTGTCCAAGAACAGACAAATCTCCTCACGAAGCTCGAAACATCTTTGAAGCACCTTTCCCTGGCTTAGCCATCGCACCTCTGTGTGATAAGGCAAATCACCATGCTCCGTTTCTAACTGTCAGAAATGCCTTGAACTGGCGGTGATTCAAACCTTTGGCTCTGATAAAGTTAACTGCGCGTGATGATGCTCATTACATGCTCCATTTTCAAGGCTTTACCGCACAACGCTTCCTGGTGTATGATACAATGATAAGCTGTCAGCTCACCTGTCGCGTTTTCCTCTTGCATCTTTCCCGTATCTTCGCCACCAGTCCGCTCCTGTGTCCACACATCGCAGGTGCTCCGTCGGTTGTCAAACCCACGAGTTTTTCCCAAAGGCAGCTCCATCTCATTTACACATCTTGACACCTCTTCATACAAATCATGCCCCGTAGTTGTGCCATGCATAGGACGTAAAGCCAAAAACTCCTCTGTCACGCTTAGGTTGGAGTCCACTCCGCGGATGAAAATTGACAACTGGGCAATGTCAGAAATGTCGGTGCTCTCATCCACAGCCAAGGAATATGCAATAAAATCTTTTCCCTTTTTCACAAGCTGCTCTTTTAGATTGATGGACAACTGGTCTACTCTCTCGGCAATGGTGTTTCTGCTCAGACTCACATTTAAAAAGAGTTGCCTTTTTCTGGGCAAACTTCGTCACAAACTTTAATCATGCAGTTTTTGATGAAATCCCCCTCCGTAAATGGCCGGGCTGATTTAGCGATCTCTTCTGCCAAAATAAAACTGGCCTTGACAGCAGCCTGGCCTTGTGATTTGGCTTTTTTGAACAGAGCCTGTCGAGATTTGAGGCCTCGTTTTAATTCCTCTGCCTTTTGTAGCCTTTGTTCCATGTCCATATTCTTGTTTTTGTCCGCGTGTTTCGTTTCATAATGTCGTCTCAGATTATACTCTTTCAGTACCGCCACACTTTCTCCACACAGAAGACACACAGGTTTTCCAGCTACCTTCGTGAACATATACTCCGACTCCCACCTTGTTTGAAACCCCGGTTCTCAGTATCCACCTTCCGTTTTGCCATTTTTGATGGGTATCTGAAAGTTAATTTTACTGTGATGCTGACGACTGCTGTGCCAATAAATATTGAAATGAAGCAGCCTACTGCTCGGTGCGTCACCTTTGCATTGTGGGAAATGTAGTATTGGTGCGTGTAAAAGATCTGCGGGCTGCCGGCTTGCTGCGGGCCGGTTCTAATAATAAATCAAGATCATCCCAGGGGCCGTAAAAAACCTTCTTGCGGGCCGGATGTGGCCCGCGGGCCTTGACTCTGACATATGTGCCTTAGAGGGTACCTATGGTGTTGAACGCTGAGCTGTAGTCAATGAACAGCATTCTCACATAGGTGTTCCTTTTGTCCAGGTGGGAAAGGGCAGTGTGGAGTGCAATAGAGATTGCATCATCTGTGGATCTATTTGGGCGGTATGCAAATTGGAGTGGGTCTAGGGTTTCTGGGATAATGGTGTTGATGTGAGCCATTACCAGCCTTTCAAAGCACTTCATGGCTACGGACGTGAGTGCTACGGGTCTGTAGTCATTTAGGCAGGTTGCCTTTGTGTTCTTGGGCACTGGGACTATGGTGGCCTGCTTGAAGCATGTTGGTATTACAGACTCAAATCAGGGACATGTTCAAATGTCAGTAAAGACACCTGCCAGTTGGTCAGCACACGGAGCATACGTCCTGGTAATCCGTCTGGCCCCGCAGCCTTGTGTATGTTGACCTTAAAGGTCTTACTCACGTCGGCTATGGAGAGCGTGATCACAGAGTCGTCTGGAACAGCTAATGCTTTCATGCATGCCTCAGTATTGCTTGCCTCGAAGCGAGCATAGAAGTTATTTAGCTCGTCTGGTAGGCTCGTGTCACTGGGCAGCTCGCGGCTGTGCTTCCCTTTGTAGTCTGTAATAGTTTGCAAGCCCTGCCACATCTGATGAGCGTCGGAGCCGGTGTAGTATGATTCAATCTTAGCCCCGTATTGACACTTTGCCTGTTTGATGGTTCGTCGCAGGGCATAGCGGGATTTCTTGTAAGCTTCCGGGTTAGAGTCCCGCACCTTGAAAGCGACAGCTCTACCCTTTAGCTCAGTGAGAATGTTGCCTGTAATCCATGGCTTCTGGTTGGGGTATGTACGTACAGTCACTGTGAGGACGACGTCCTCAATGCACTTATTGATCAAGTCAGTGACTGATGTGGTGTATTCCTCAATGTCATTGGAAGAATCCCGGAACATGTTCGAGTCTGTGATAGCAAAGCAGTCCTGTAGTTTAGCATCTGCTTCATCTGACCATTTTTTTATAGACCGAGTCACTGGTACTTCCTGCTTTAATTTTTGCTTGTAAGCAGGAATCAGGAGGATAGAGTTGTGGTCGGATTTACCAAATGGGGGGAGAGGGAGAGCTTTGTACACGTCTCTGTGTGTGGCGTACAGGTGATCTAGATTTTTTTCCCCTCTGGTTGCACATTTAACATGTTGATAGAGATTTGGTAGAACTGATTTAAGTTTCCCTGCATTAAAGTCTCCGGCCACTAGGAGCGCCGCCTCTGGGTGGGTGGTTTCCTGTTTGCTTATTTCCTTATACAGCTGACTGAGTGTGGTCTTATTGCCAGCATCTGTCTGTGGTGGTAAATAAACAGCCACGAAAAGTATAGCTGAGAACTCTCCCGGCAAGTAGTGTGGCCTGCAGTTTATCACAATATACTCAACTTCAGGCGAGCAAAATCTAGAGACTTCCTTAGATGTTGTGCACCAGCTGTTGTTTACAAATATGCACAGACCACCCCCCCTCGTCTTACCGGAGTGTGCTGTTCTATCCTGCCGGTGCAGAGTGTATCCTGCTAGCTGAATATCCATGTCGTCATTCAGCCACGATTCCGCGAAACATAGGATATTACAGTTTGATGTCCTTTGGTAGGATGTTTGTGATCGTACCTCGTCTAGTTTATTGTCCAATGATTGCATGTTGGCGAGTAATATTGACGGTAACGGCAGCTTTCCTAACGGCAGCTTTCCTAGCAGCTTTCCTACCTGCACCCAGAGGGGAGTAGTTCAAAGTTCAGGTACAGGGGGTGGCTTTGGTCTAAAATTATTTTGTGAGTCTTGCTGAGGGCACTGACTTTAAAGATCTCATCACCTTGTTTGCTGTGGTGATAATCCTTCTCAGCATATTGTTCTGGCTGACAGTGGCATTGCAAAACCAACAAACAACGCAAAAAGTTAATACTCTCAATGAAATCAGAGTAAAAAACAGAGTCAACATCAAAAGGTCCCAGCTTTTTGAGAAAGTACAGTCCCTGCTGACTATTTTTGTAGATCTGGTCTGTACATGCAAGAGGACACTCAGATATTTGTATTCCTCTACAACATTTGTATTCCTCTACAATGTTCTGACAACTGATAGCTGTTGCAGAGGTGGGTGTTGTTTGCTTCCTGAAGTCTGTCTATGCACATCTCTTTGGTCTTGTTGGTATTGAGGACCAAGTGTGATTCATCACACCTCTCTACAAAGTGATTTAGGACCGGGCCATGACAGTGGGAGGCCGTTCCTTCTCTTGCTAGAACAAAAACGGTACCTGCTTCGTGCCAACCCAGTAGCGACAAACTTACTGATTCTACTTGTAGAATAGCAACGCTTGTCAGTGGCCAACAACTTGAGAGCCCAACCCCCCATGTGAGAGAGCACGAACCCCCATGTGGGAGAGCACGAACCCCCAGGTGGGAGAGCACGAACCCCCAGGTGGGAGAGCACGAACCCCCGTGTGGGGGAACTAACAATTAATTTGGTATTTTTCAAGAGAGCATTTTCTGCGTACATCCACGGATGAGCCTGTCACACTTCATATCCATTGTAGGCTAAAGGATGACAGCTAGCTAAGTGGACAGATGCAATGCACACAACACTAAATACTTCCTTCAAGCCTGCTAACCACTGTAGTTAGTATTGACATTATAATGAAATCACAATGGATTAGCTAGTTTCCATGAAACAGCTGCCTGTGTTAGCTGCCGAGTTGTGCAGTGTCCATAGCTAGCTAGCTAGCTAGCGAATATGCTAACATTAACTAGCTAGCTAAACATTTGGCTATGGGCTGGCACTGGCACTGGCAATATGGGATTATGGAGAGTGAATTATATTGTTTATTCGTCCTCTTGCTTGGTAGTCATCTAGTTGTGGCCATCTGGCTACTATCAACAAGGGCTTTCTACAAAATAGCAACATTAAGCGCAGATAGCTTGGAATCTAGACCATAAGCAATACGTACATATATGCATTTCTAAACAACGCTACTGCCACCTTCTGGTTGGGAGTATTTTAACAAGGCTGAGTGGCTGACAACTTCCAAGGTCTTTGCTGTGTGGACACATAAGAGATTGACTGCCTACATTCTGTTCAGAGGTGCTAAGTACTGTCGGCAGGCAAACGTTTGGCAATCCTACCGGTGTGTCTGAGTTTTTAGAGGAGGGGAGACACCCTTCTGTGTGTCTGCCACAGCAGAAGACCAACACAGAGGTGAAGGGCTGTTGGTCTGAGAGGAGGAGTGAAAAGAAAGGCAGGGGGAGAGATCAGGGCCTAATGTGCTTCAACAGTCCAGAGAGGAGTGTGAGAAAGCCATCAAGGAGACCACACCTCTGTTCAAATGAAGAAGCACCAGTAACCACAACGACCTCTGCTTCCTCCCCTCCATGTCCACCTCTGGCCCCTCTCTACTATCCCCTCCCCCAGACCCTCCCTACCACTGGAAAAAAATGGGATGCAAGAAAACAAACCCAGCCCACCCAGCTCACAGACCAAGCTGTTAAAATGTGGCTACTTTTTAGTGGATTGAGCAGGATTTTGGTTCTGATTGTGCTAGAAAGTGTCAATAGAAAACGGGCAACAATAGTGGAGCTATACCGACTTTGGGATGGGGAAGAAACCCAGCCAGCCTCCGAGCAGCCTGAACCAGCCTCTGGTTCAGCCTCTGTTTAACCCAAAATATGGTCCTATATGTTCCTTTAAGAGTGGAAACATCAGATTTGTTCATGTTTAGCCTCTGGAAGACTGAAAACTGCTGAACAACTAGCAGTGAGTAATGATAGGATGTTTAAACAGAACACAGGGGGTAGAGCGCAACTGGACATGCCTAGCTCTGGAACGCAGGCCTAGTGGTGCTAGGATTCTACACGGATTTAGTTAGCTCTTCATGAGAGAAGAGAGAAGACAACGGAGGGAAAGACAAACACAGAGGAAAGAGAAGAGGAAGGTGCTGGTACTTTGGGTGACGATGATAAGTTGTGTCATTTGCTGAGGTGCCAAGATAATTCACTGTTGAACAGTAGAGGACTCCCATATACTACTGCATAACTGATTGATCTCTGCTGCTAAGAGAGGCCCACACTCTCACACACACAAAGTACTTACATAGAGCTTAATATACCCTTTGGGGTCATGCACCGCATGCCCTGACTAGACATGTGCAAACCCGCGCACACACACACACACACACACACATTTACTGGCTCCCTGAAGGCCTGATAAAACCCTGTCTGCATGACCTCACTTCCTGTCACTACAGCCAGAGGGGGGATGGATAGACAGTAACCCGCTGAGGGGTAGAGGAGAGGAGGACACACACACGCACACACACATTTCCACTTGGGGTGTTTTACTGGCTGGGAATCTGCCCCCCTGACCTTTCCCATATCATGCTTTAGGGGAGGTGGTCTGATCCTGACCTGTGACCCCCACATTGGCCCTCAAACAAATTAAATCAATTTGGAGGAGTTTTAATAATGTTTTCCATTCCATCTATCTATATGCCAGTTGTAAAACTGAACCTCAACTCTCAGTCTCAATAACAGTTCCAGCGATTTTAAGGACGATAACTTAATGATGTCATCACATCAGACTTCCAACTTCTATCCCTTGTTGCTTAAATCATCCTTCAATATGAATTCATCTTAAATAGTAATTTGCCTGTTGATGTCTGCCTTTAAATTATAGTATGGCTATGTAGGGAAACCCCATTACTCAACCTTGTGGGGGTGAAGCTAGTTTTAGAAGATACATTTTCAGCGGACAACTTTCTCCTTTAAAAACGGTTCAATGTGCCGAGGAGTGAGGAAAAACCTGGCCACATTTCCTGGCAAGCCCTTGGAGAATCTACTCCTACATGGACCATGACTTCACATCAGTACTCAGCAAAGCTGCACTGATGAAAATGGTCAGACGGTAATTACTACGAATGTCTTCTTCAAACAGATAAGATGACAGAGGTACCCGGGAGGCCAAGGCCAGACTCAGCGAGATGACTGAGCACGTAGGGTGCGTAGGGTGCATCCCAAATGGCCCTATTCACAGTGAACTCCTTTTGACCAGTGCATTATATAGGGAATAGGGGGCTGTAGGAGCTATTTATCATGTTTGTGTTATACTTATTTCATCCCTATACTTACCTGTTTAGCACCTGTTTTACCCTCCGAACGGCCTCAATTCGGCATCGCATGGACTCTACAAGGTGTCAAAAGTGTTCCACAGGGATGCTGGCCCATGTTGACTCCAATGCGTCCCACAGTTGTGTCAAGTTGGCTGGATGGTGGACCATTTGGGTGGTGGACCATTCTTGATACACATGGGAAACTGTTGAGCGTAAAAAACCCAGCACCGTTGCAGTTCTTGACACATTCAAACCGGCACCAACTACCATACCACGTTCAAAGGCACTTCAATCTTTTGTCTTTCCCATTCACCCTCTGAATGGCGAACATGCACAATCCATGCCTCAAATGTCTCAAGGCTTAAAAATCATTCTTTAACCTGTCTCTCCCCCCCCTTCATCTACACTGATTGAAGTGGATTTAACAAGTGACATCAATAAGGTATCATAGCTTTCACCTGGTCAGTCTATGTCATGGAAATAGCAGGTGTTCCTAATATTTTGTGCTCTCAGAGCATAGGGGATAGGGGGGTATTTCAGACATAAACCAAGCCAACAACATGCACCAAAGATCTGGTTACAAGGATCATGTTTATAATGTGACCCCTCTGCTTGCCCCTCTTCCTCCCTGGTGTCTGTCTGGACGCCTCTTCTTTGTCACTGGATCCTGGATGAATATAGCCCACTAATGAGGACTCCGACATCTACCTCCCACAGGAGTTATATTACCACTCAATCTCGGGGGACTGTCCCATAAGACACATACGGTGTATCCCTTTCAGTTTCCATGTAAACAAACATGTAAACAGTTATATTGTTACTCAACATGAAATGCGCATCTCAAGTCTCAGGAGTCAAAACAACTTGGAACTTTCGAAACGCTTGTCTTCATCATCTCCACTTCCCATCAATCATGGTGTACTTAACAGTTTAACTCCTCAGCCTGGCCTCAGAGCCGCACAAAACACATTCACTTCTAGGTAAAAAAAAAAAAAAAACTCTTTAGAAACTGAAGCCTCTTATGGTCTAACTTGCTGCTGAGAGTTCATACTCTTACTCACATTGGCCCACAGAACATAACGATGCTCTGACGCTTGTTTTTATGATCAAACGTCATGTTTAGCTGTTGAAAGCCGTATGAATCATACCATAGCCACTTACACAATGTTTCAACATGAGGGGAAAAAAGTCCATGCATGTGTCTTTCACATGACATCATCTCTTCCAAGCTGCTGCTTGCAATTATACCTTTCATTACACACTTGGTGAGGTCAGACCTGGGTTCAAATATAATTGGATATATTTTAAATGACTTTAGCTGCCTTTGATTGAGCTTGCATGGCGCAAAAGGAACCAATAGAACAGTCACAAAACTGTGAAACCCGCCCCATCTGGTACTCCAGGCCATAAAGGACTCCCACATCTACAGAACACTCAGAGTGGATCCTGCTGAACAACTAGCAGTGAGTAAGGATCGTAAGGATCGGATGTTTAAACAGAGCACAGAGGGGATAGAGCGCAACTAGACATGCCTAGCTCTGGAACGCAGGCCTGGTGGTGCTAGGATTCTACACTGATTTATTTAGTTGTTAAATGAGAGAAGAGAGAAGACAACAGAGGGAAAGACAAACACAGAGGAAAGAGAAGGGGGAAGGTGCTTGTAGTTTGGGAGACGGTGATAAGTTGTGTCTTGTTTGCGGAGGTGCCCAGATACATGTGTCTTTCGCATGATGTCATCTCTTCCAAGCTACTGCTTGTATTTATACCTTTTATTCCATGCTTGGCTAGACCTGGGTTCAATTCAAATTTGATATATTTTAAATTAATTTAGCCGCCTTTGATTGAGCTTGCCTGGTGCAATGAAACCAATAGAACAGTAGCAAAACTGTGAAAACCACCCATCTGGCACTTCAAGCAGGCTGAAGCAAACACTAAGTATTGGAAAGACTTCAAATAGTATTTGAACCCAGGTCTGGGTGAGGCCAGGTCAGGCAACATGACCCAGCCCAGAGATGGGTGGATAAGCAGCACTGGGAAAGGAGGATCCTTTGGCTGGGACTGTGTTCAAATCTCTATGTGTTACACAATATCTGGCCAACAATGCTATCCTGAAACTTCACAACAGGTCTGAAAACTGAATTAGGCCGGGGCATTGAGGGTAGCCAGGTTCACTCTATCTTCTATAGACTGCATAATAAGAGCACAATGTTATTTTGTATTTAGAACATACAGTAAAGAGTAGAAAATGGTCCCAGCAGACACAGGCTGGAAGTTGAGTTGGGAATAGGAAACCGCAGGATTACTGGTGGGGAGAGAGGGCAATGAGTATTGGGTTATAAGAGAACAGCCACAGACAGATGAACGCAGGCAGACAGAGACGACGGACGCGCGCACACACACATCTTTCCACTTGCTCTGCATGGATGGTGATTTAAGTTAGCGCCAGTTAAAGTGTATGGACTGCGATTTGGTCACAAGGCCTGGTAAGCTACTCCTGGTGCCTCTTGAGTTCTGATATTCAGTGGCCTTTCCCTGGTCTTCACCTCGACATTACACCATTCTAGCTTTTCATAGGTCTGCAGGGAGACAACATGGCGACAGGGTCACTACCTGTCACATAGAGGGCAGACGCGCACCTTGTGTGTGACATGATGTTCAAACATACACAAGTTGATGAAATGAGACAAAGGCAATGGAAGGGTAGGGAGAGGAGGGTCAGTCTGTCAGACACACAGAAATATAGAGACCGAGGCACAAGGGGACAGAAATGAGACAAAGGGTATGGCCAGGCCAGAAGTATGAAAACAGTTAAGGATACTAGAAGCAAGTTCATTTTATAAGGGGAGGTCAAATGCTGTGGCTTTTTGTACACATGACGTCTGCAGCCTCTTATAAACACTAAGGTCTTATCCTGAGCAAATTGTTTATTTAGTGTAACAACATCTGTGCATTCGAAGGGATTGCACAAGCAACATAACTGAGCTCAAGCGAAACTGCTACTGTGCCTGTGGACTTAAACTAGACCTGACTTGCCCTTATCTCAAAAACTGGCCAAGTGATGTTCAATGAAGTCAGTTTAATCCTAGCCAACTGGCACAACTCCTACTGTTTATGTTCCCTTCCAATTGTCCTGTTTGCTGTTGTTGAACCTTGATTTCACCCTCCGGTAAAGCTACTCTACCAGCACATTTACCATCATTTACCTTAGTGTTGTTCTCCCAGAACAAGCTTTACACTCCACCAGCAGGTTCACAGGTGGCTGCTTTGGAGAAAAGCCAAGTCTGGCACTGCACTGGAAAACAAAAGCACCGTTTCTTCTGCCTTAGCTTTCATTTTCAAGCCTCCATCTACCTTCTTCCACCTCCCAGTGAGATCTTGTGCCGTTTGTTTTCCATTGACATATGTGATCAAGCCAGGGGCCACACCACACACACTTTCAGTAACAGCAGAGAGGCCCCATGGTAGACTGTTTGTAGACAGGGGACCAGGGATGAGGGCAACTCAACAGCCCTTCCATCTGGTCCCATCTAAACTCCGTTTATCCTTCTGGCAAATGTTTATCCCTGACAGACTGACTCCTCCGGTCGTGTTGTCTTCTGTATACTTATCTGTTTATTAGGATCCCCGTTAGCTTTTGCAGAAGCAGCAGCTACTCTTCCTGGGGTCCACACAAAACACAGAACATGACAAGTAACAAAGCATTGATAGACAAGGAATGTCACACACATTTAAAATACAATGATATACAAACGTTGCAACAAACAAATAATACAAACAATAAAACAGTGTGTGTTTGCATGTGTCCTCTCGCACAGTCCCCTCCGTTCCATTAGTTGTTTTTAATAGGTCAATTTGCTGTTTGCTTGAGTAATGCGATCATGGATCTTTGGAAAACTATGCTTTGCTGTGAATTCGTTTTGGACTTGGGGACTGTGAAGGGACCCCTGGTGGCATGTCTTGTGGGGTATGCATGGGTGTCTGAGATTAATGTTATTTGATTATACAGACAATTCTGGAAGTTTCATCACAGTAATATTTCTGATAAAAATTAGGAGAGAAGCAGTTAATCGCTCGTCAACCCTCAACCAGGAAAGACTGACATGCAGGGTGTTGATGTTAATTCTGTATGGGCAAGGCGTGCTGCTTTGTTTTGAGCCAGATGCAGCATTGCTAGGTCTTTCGTTGTTGTACTTGACCATATTACCAGACGGTAATCAAGATGGGACAAGACCAGAGCTTGAACAACTAGTACAGTTGATGTCAAAAACACAGAACATCTTTTTAAAAACAGACATACCCCTCCCCATCTTCACAACAACTTTGTCAATATGACTTAATCATGATAATTGACCATCCAATGTTATAACTAGGAGTTTAGCTTCCTCAACGGTCACACATTTATGTAAAACACCAGTTGAGGTTTAGGTCTTAGAGAATGTTTTGAACCAAATATAATGCTTTTAGTTTTAGATGCAGGACCAGTTTATTATTTAAAAATCACCCATTCTGATACTGACTGAATTCCTTTTTAGAATTTCAGTGCGCTCACCGGCTTTTGGTGCTGACATGTAGAGTGTGGAATCATACATAAAGCTAAAATTGCTATGTATGTGGAAGACCTGTGGCAAATGATTTGTAAAAATAGAGAAGAGAAGCAGCCCGAGGCAACTGCCCTGAGGGACACCACACTGTACATATGTTAGAGAAGCTTCCATTGGCAAACACTGTTTGGGTTCAATTGGATAAAGAACTCTCCAAACATGTAATGGCAGGTAATGTAAAGCCATAGCAAGTTAGTTTTCAATCAGAGCAATTTATGAACAATAACAAAAAAGGCTGCACTGAAATATAACAATACTACTCCAACTATCATATTTTTATCCATCTCTTTTAACCAATCATCAGTCATCCGAGTTAGTGCAGTACAAGTTGAGTGCCCTTCTCTATATGCATGCTGAAAGTCGTGTTTTCTGAAAGATAGTATTGTATTTGGTCAAACAATCCTCTCCATCAGTTTAGTAAGAACAGGCAGCAAACTGATTGGGCAGCTGATAGAGCCACCAAAGGGTACTTTACTATTTTTAGGCAGTAGCATTACTTTGACATCCTTCCATGCCTGTGGACACACACACACTCCTTCAGGCTTTGGTTAAAGATATAGCAAATAGTAAGGAATTTTAAATGATTCATACATTTTACTTTTGATACTTAAGTATATTTTAGCAATTACAATTACTTTTGATACTTAGGTATATTTAAAATCAAATACTTCTAGACTTTTACTCAAGTAGTATTTCACTGGCTGACTTTCACTTTTATTTGAGTAACTTTCTTTAAAAATGTATTTATACTAGAGGTTGACCGATTAATCAGAATGACCGATTAATTAGGGCCGATTTCATGTTTTCATAACAAATTTGAAATCGGTATTTTTGGTTACCGATTTGGCCTTTTTTGTGTGTTTTTTTACACCTTTATTTAGGTGAGTCAGTTAAGAACACATTCTTATTTTCAATGACGGCCTAGGAACGGTGGGTTAACTGCCTTGTTCAGGGGCAGAACGTCAGATTTTTACCTTGTCAACTCTGGGATTCAATCTTGCAACCTTACAGTTAACTAGTCCACGCTCTAACCACCTGCCTCTCATTGCACTCCACGAGGTGCCTGCCTGTTACGCAAATGCAGTAAGAAGCCAAGGTAAGTTTCTAGCTAGCATTAAACTGATCTTATAAAAAACAATCATAATCACTAGTTAACTACACATGGTTGATGATATTACTAGTTTATCTAGCTTGTCCTGCATTGCATATAATCTATGAGGAGTGATTTAACAAGCACATTCGCGAAAAAGGGCCGTCATTGCTCCAATAACCATAAACATCAACACCTTTCTTGAAATCAATACCCAAGTATATATTTTTAAACCTGCATATTTAGTTAATATTGCCTGCTAACATTAATTCATTTTAACTAGGTAAATTGTGTCACTTCTCTTGCAACAGAGTCAGGGTATATGCAACAGTCTGGGCCGCCTGGCTCATTGCGAACTAATTTGCCAGAATTTTACGTACATTTTATAATGACATAACATTGAAGGTTGTACAATGGAACAGCAATATTTAGACTTAGGGATGCCACCCGTTAGATAAAATACGGAACGGTTCCGTATTTCACTGAAATAAACGTTTTGTTTTTGAAATGATAGTTTCCGGATTCGACCATATTAATGACCAAAGGCTCGTATTTCTGTGTGTTATGTTTTAATTAAGTCTATGATTTGATATTTGATTGAGTAGTCTGACCGAGCGATGGTAGGCAGCAGCAGGCTCGTAAGCATTCATTCAAACAGCACTTTCGTGCGTTTTGCCAGCAGCTCTTCCCTGTGCTTCAAGCATTGCGCTGTTTATGACTTCAAGCCTATCAACTCCCGAGATTAGGCTGGTGTAACCGATGTGAAATGGCTAGCTAGTTAGCGGAGTGCGCGCTAATAGCGTTTCAAACGTCACTCGCTCTGAGACTTGGAGTAGTTGTTCCCCTTGCTCTGCAAGGGCCGTGGATTTTGTGGAGCGATGGGTAACGATGCTTCGAGGGTGGCTGTTGTCTATGTGTTCCTGGTTCGAGCCCAGGTAGGTACGAGGAGAGGGACGGAAGCTATACGGTTACACTGGCAATACTAAAGTGCCTATAAGAACATCCAATAGTCACAGATATATGAAATACAAAATGGTAGAGAGAAATAGTCCTATAAATACTATATTAACTACAACCTAAAACCTCTTACCTTAGAATATTGAAGTCTCATGTTAAAAGGAACCACCAGCTTTCATATGTTCTCATGTTCTGAGCAAGGAACTTAAACGTTAGCTTTTTTACATGGCACATATTGCACTTTTACTTTCTTCTCCAACACTTTGTTTTTGCATTATTTAAACCAAATTGAACATGTTTCATTATTTATTTGAGGCTAAATGGATTTTTATTGATGTATTATATTAAGTTGAAATAACTGTTCATTCAGTATTGTCGTAATTGTCATTACAAAATTTTTTTTTTTTTAATCAGACAATTAAATCGGTATCGGCGTTGAAAAAAAAAATCATACAATCGGTCGACCTCTAATCTATACTTATACTCTAGTATGACAATTGGGTACTTTTTGTACCACTGCTTAACAAGTGCATGCTTGTCAACAATTGGCATGAATCATTTTTGCAAATAAACTAGCTACACCTACATTCTTTTTTTACAATCCCTTTGATGAAGTAGTATCTCCAAAACTCATCCGGGAACATTTACTGAAGGGAAGTTACCATCCAGATCTGTCTCTTTACTTTCCAAGTTTATATTCGATGGAGCCCTTCCGAGGGACTAAATATGTAACCAACAACAATAGTTGACTATAATAGACCTAGACCACAACCAATCCTGACCCTAGCATGACCCCAGATTGTGCATCATCATAGTTTACTGGAAGCAGATGCTCAGTTATAACTACCCGTGGGTCTACTCGGTATATCTTTGAGCCCCCAGATCCCATTACAGCCCTTTCCACTGGTGGAGCTCTGAGCTGGGCTGTGTGCCGGAGCAGAGCCCTGGCCCTCAGCTGACTCCTGACCCACCAGGCACACAGCTTTACACTGGCTCTGCTCTGTGATGATAGCCTCTCCAGAGCCACACTTCTCCCCACGTGCCAACATTAGTGCCCAAAGGTATGGCTTGGGGGGAATGTACCAAGTGCCCTTTGGGAACAGCTGCCATTCCAGAGTGAAGTGTTTATGGTAAAGTTAACTATGTAGAAACAGAGATGGGGCTTTGGCACAGTATTTCTCCATATGTAGGGTACTAAAGACTTAACCAAGATCACGCCAAAGCCTCTGGAAACAGATTGGCTTTCAGCAGAAGACAGTGTCAAACTACATATTTTCAAAGTGTGCGTGTGTGTGTGTGTGTGGGGGGGGGGGGTCTCCATTTTTACTAATGCTCTCAGCTGTAGTTTGACGACTTTGGGTCTTTTGAGCATGCCGCTATACTGTTTAAATGGCAGACACCAGTGCTCGCCATAACCCCTGTATAGGCCACTGCCACACTTTTTTTGACTGATTTCTCTGAACTATTGTCTAGTGTCCTTGAGAACTATAATCAATTCATTATGTTGGGTGACTTAAATTTTCCTGTTGACAAAGAGAATTTATGCATCTTTTGAGCTCTAGGGACATTATCCAACATGTTTTTGGGCCCACCCATAACTGCAGCCATACTCTGGACCTGATTATTACGAAGGGGCTTTCTATTGAACTCTCAAAACCTAGGACCAAGACACATGGAAAGGCAGCTTTTAGCTATTATGCCCCCAGCCACTGGAATTGCCTGCCAGAGAACCTCAGGGAGGCAAGAACTGTGGTCATATTTTAAAGAGCTCTTAAAAGACACCTTTTTAGCTATGCTTTTCCTTAGGGTGCTTTTTAGTCATTCAGCTTTTTATTCTTTGGTTTTCATCCTCTTTACACTTGTGTAGTAATTATTTCAGTTTTTTTTCTCTCCCTGTGAAGCACATTGTGTTGCATTCCATGTCTGAAATGTGCTGATTGGATTTGACATCACACTGACCTGTTAACTTAGTAGAAACCTCTAGAGCGAAAACAGTAAATGCAACAGCAATTAAATACAACTAAATAATAAACATTTATATTCACAATCTCATCCGTGCCCTTGCTTTTCAATTTTAAACAAATCAATTTCCTAGTGCATATTTTTCATAGCATACATTATCATGCATTTTTATAAAATAAAATAATAATTTCATGTCAAGTATTTTTATAGGAAAATTAAGCTACTTTACACAATCTCATCGTAGAGCAGTACTATGACCTTGTGGGATAGTCTCTCTCTAAACTGTCTGTACTTTTAATAATAGGAGATTCAGGGGAAACATTAACTCCAAAATAAACCATCTGATGAAGAAGTCCAGAGATGAAGAGAAGGACCACTCTGGATTGTTCTCTCAGTATGGCTTGCGCTGAACAGGAGAGATACAGTACACACACAATGAGCAGGGAAGTCTCTCACAAACACCCACACGTATACAGTCATGTAGGGTTGTCAAGATACCAGTATACTACAACACCTGATTTTCAAAAAGGAAAACAAAGCAGGGTAAATGCTATGGTCCTTTAAATTAAAAAAACTACAGTATGTCAAATGTGTGCTATAGCTTGGAAAAGAAACGTGATTCTGGGTGACAACATAAGGCTGCTTGTTTACAACATTAGGACTGTTTTCTTGCCAAGATACCTCTCAGTATCGCAACACTGGTATCGTGATAACCCTACAGTCATGCTACACACACACACACACAACCAAACCCTTAATATACTGCTCAGTTTACACACTGCCCCCCCATCCCACCTTCTCCAGTACATGTGTAAATATTGGACTACACAGTGCCTTGGGAAAGTATACACACCCTTTGACTTTATCCACATTTTCTTATAGTTACAGCCTTAATCAAAAAGGTATCTAATAAAACCAATTGCTCGGCAATCTACACACAATAACGCCAAAACGAAAACAGGTTTTATATGTATATATTTTTAGAAAACCCCAGAAATACCTTATGTAAATAAGTATACAGACCCTTTGCCAAGAGACTCGAAATTGAGCCGGGTGCATCCTGTTTCATTGATCATCCTTGAGATGTTTCTACAACTTGATTTGAGTCCACCTGTGGTAAATTCAACTGATTGGACATGATTTGGAAAGGCACACACCTGTCTATATAAGGTCCAAAGTTGACAGTGCATGTCAGAGTAAAAACCAAGTCATGAGGTCGACAGAATTGTCCATAGAGCGCCAAGACAGGATTGTGTCGAGACACAGATCTGGGGAAGGGTAACAAAAAATGTCTGCAGCATTGAAGGTCCCCAAGAACACAGTGGCTTCCATCGTTCTTAAATGGAAGAAGTGTGGAACCACCAAGACTCTTCCTAGAGCTGGCCACCCGGCCAAACTGAGCAATCGGGGGAGAAGGGTCTTGGTCAGGGAGGTGACAAAGATCCCGATGGTCTCTCTGACAGAGCTCATCTGTGGAGATGGGAAAACCTTCCAGAAGGACAACCATCTCTGCAGCACTCCACCAAATCAGGCCTTTATGGTAGAATGGCCAGAAGGAAGTCACTCCTCAGTAAAAAGGCACATGGCAGCCCGTTTGGAGTTTTCCAAAAGGCACCTGAAGACTCTCAGACCATGAGAAACAAGATTCTCTGATCTGATGAAACCAAGATTGAACTCTTTGGCCTGAATGCCAAGTGTCTCGTCTGGAGGAAACCTGGCACCATCCCTACGGTGAAGCATGCTGGTGGCAGCATCATGCTGTGGGGATGGTTTTCAGCAGCAGTGACCCGGGAGACAAGTCAGGATCGAGGCAAAGATAAACAGAGCAAAGTACAGAGATCCTTGATGCAAACTTGCTCCAGAGCGCTCAGGACCTCAGACTGGGGCGAAGGTTCACCTTCCAACAGGACAACGACCCTAAGCACAGACAAGACAACGCAGGAGTGGCTTCGGTACAAGTCTCTGAATGTCCCCCGAACTAACATCTCTGGAGAGGCCTGAAAAATCGCTGTGCAGCAACGCTCCCCATCCTACATGATAGTGCTTGAGACAATCTGCAGAGAATGGAAGAAACTCTCCCATTACAGGTCTGCCAAGCTTGTAGCGTCATACCCAAGACCACTCGAGGCTGTAATCACTGCTAAAGGTGCTTCAACTAAGTACTAAGTAAATTGTCTGAATACTTATGTAAATGTGATATTTCCGTAATTCTTTTTTTTTTTTTTATGAATTTGCAACAATGTCTAAACCTGTTTTGATTTGTCATTATGGGGTATTGTGTGTAGATTGAGGGACAAAAATGATTTGATCAATTTTAGAATAAGGCTTTAATGTAACAAGATGTGAAAAGTCAAGGAGTCTGAATACTTTCCGAATGCACTGTACATTTTGCCTTCCTGTATTATACTTATGCTACAATGTTTTCTATTCTACTGCCATTTACTTTGTTCGTATGCTTATATTTGATTATTTCTTATTGTAGAGAAAGAATCTGCAAGTAAGCATTTATTTGGATGACGTATACCATGCGTATCCCGTAAATATTACTAATAAAACTTGAAACACACGCGTTAGGTATGAAGATGTACCCACCTGATTAGCTTTTCTTGCTGTAAAAGAAACACATTCAAAAGGTTCAAAAGGTGTCCTAGCAAGCAAACAATAATTAGCAATATCTCAATTGGGTGATTTAACAAGCTTAACCTGGCAATGACTGACGGTAAAGGACAGAGTGTGGTGAACCTGAGACGCTCACCTGAGCTCAGGCGGGGTAGCATCACAAACAAAATGGCCACCATGACTAAGATGGATCCAAAGCCAAAGAACAACCACAGCGCAGCGTTCCAACTGTCATACTCTGATAAAACATGACATCCAAAGTTTCAGTCAATGCAGTTTTTTGTAGCATGTTCCCCTCATAGCATAATAAAGTATATTCTGTAGGTACTGGGGCTGCCATCTAGTGGCCATGAATTGGTACTGCATACAGTGTAGTACGTTTGGATTAATATCCTGTGAAGACTATATACATTGAGTGTTGGAAACATTAAGAACACCTACTCTTTCCATGACATTGACTGACCAGGTGAATCCAGGTGAAAGCTGTGATTCCTTATTGATTTCACTTATTAAATCCACTTCAAATTAGTGTAGATGAAGGGGAGGAGACAGGATAAAGAAGGATTTTTAAGCCTTGAGACACGGCTTGTGTGTTTGCCATTCGGAGGGTGAACGGGAAAGACAAAATATTAAAGTGCCATTGAAAGTACTATGTAGTAGGTGCCAGGCGCACTGGTTTATGTCAAGAACTGCAACGCTGCTGGGTTTTTCACACTCAGTTTCCCGTATGCATCTAAAATGGTCCACCACCCATAAGACATCCAGGCAACTTGACACAATGTGGGAAGGGGGGGGTCAACCATTACAAAGGTGTTCTTAATGTTTGGTATACTCAGTGTATATAAAATATATAAAATATGCTTCTGTAAATCTGCAGAAATGTGTATGAACGCATACTGTATCACTGTACGTAATCAGACTGGTTTTTAATCAAGGGTATAAGGTTTAAAACTCCATGAGAAGTTCCTAAAACACCTAACCTGTGACGATGAGGGTGAAGCTTTTGCGGATGGGCATGCGCTGGGAGCTGTGAGACACCCTGCAGAAGTACTTGGAGCCTGAGTCATGCAGGGAAGCGTGGAGCAGGAAGAAGGCCGACAGAGAGTAGGTCCCGTCCTGGTGGTGATGGTGGCTGGAGTACAGGACAGTGTCCAGCTTCTCTGGTAGGAGGCCTCCACCTCCACCACTGGACTCCCTGAACCACTCCATCTCCACATCCAGGGGGTAGTAGCCCTCTGCCTCACACACCACCTTCTGCTCCCCCCTGTCCACCAGGGAGATGGTAGAGTCCACGTTCAAGGACACGCGAGGCGGCTCTGAGGGGCGATGTCAGAAATGACTGGCATTACAATGAGGATGTTGGCGGTATATACAAGGTGATAACAATGGCAGTCCATGACACCTTTAACTGGCTATATTATGGCTATCATGGCATAGAGATGGACAAATTCATAAAAGTGTATACCATATCAGGAAGTGATAATAAAAGTAATTTGCTTATTTGTTCAATGAGCAAATGATGGCGCAAAGCTTCAACAATGAAATGTGTCTGCATCAAGTCCTGTGACCCCTAACCCCTCCACCTTACCCATGATGTGCAGAGTGATGTCATGGCTACCAAACAGCGGAGGCACTGAGACAAGGCAGACATACGTCCCCTCGCTGCTCTGCTTGGTGAGGGGGAGCGTCAGGGATGCGTTGCCCCTACCGATGGCGTTAAGCGGCACCCCGCTCCCCTTCGTCTGGCCCGAGCGGCTGGAGTGGCTGAAGAGCGTGGTGCGTTCGCCGTGTCGTTGCAAACGCCATTCCACTGTCAGGTCAGCTGCCTTGTGGTCCACGTCAAACTGACAATGCAGGCTCTGTTGCTTCACTAGGCCCACCCGCACAGAGGGAGAGCGGGTGAGGACTAGCATCACAGCTACAAACAGGTCACAGTCAAGGCAGGGCAGGAAGGGAGTGCAGAGGAAGGAGAAATTTAGAAAGAGATTATAGCCAGGGTCTCATTCTGATGCGTCTGACATAGACATACAATACAGTATATGTGACTCAGACTTTCAGGAGAGAGAAGTATTAGACAATTGACCTAACATTTTTACTCATACATAGATACACAAATGCCTAAATTAAATAAACAAGGGTATAAAAGGAATAACTGACATACAGTACCAGTCAAAATTTTAGATACACCTACTCATTCAAGGATCCCTTTATTTAGACTGTTTTCTACATTGTAAAATAACAGTAAAGACATCAAAACTATGACATAATATATGGAATCACGTAGTAACCAAAAAAAGTGTATTTTATATTTGAGATTCTTCAAAGTAGCCACCCTTTGCCTTGATGACAGTTTTGAACACTATTGGCATTTTCTCAACCAGCTTCATGAGGTAGTCACCTGGAATGCATTTCAATTAACAGGTGTGCCTTGTTAAGAGTTAAATGTGGAATTTCTTTCCTTCTTCATGCGTTCGAGCCAATTAGTTGTGTTGTGACAAGGTAGGGGTGGTATACAGAAGATAGCCCTATTTGGTAAAAGACCAAGTCCATATTATGGCAAGAACCGTTCAAATAAGCAAAGAGATACGACCGTACAGCACTACTTTAAGACATGAAGGTAAGCCAATACGGAAAATGTCAAACTTTTAAAGTTTCTTCAAGTACAGTCGCAAAAACCATCAAGCGCCATGAAACTGACACTCATGAGGACCACCACAGGAACGGAAGACAGAGTTACCTCTGCTGCAGAGGATAAGTCCATTAGAGGTACCAGCCTCAGAAATCGGCAATTAACTGCGCCTCAGATTGCAGCCCAAATAAATGCTTCAGAGTTCAAGTAAAAGAACCATCAACATCAACTGTTCATAGGAGACTGCGTGAAGCAGGCCTTCACGGTTGAATTACTGCAAAGAAACTACTACTCAAGGACACCAATAAGACAAAGAGACTTGCTTGGGACAAGAAACATGAGCAATGGACATTAGACCAGTGGAAATCTGTCCTTTTTTGAGATTATACATTTTTGGTTCCAACCGCCGTGTCTTTAGGAGACGCTGAGTAGGTGAACGGATTCTCTCTGCATGTGTGGTTCCCACCTAAAAGCATGGAGGAGACGGTGTGATGGTGCTTTGCTGGTGACAGTGTCAGTGATTTATTTTGAATTCAAGGCACACATAACCAGCATGGCTACCACAGCATACTGCATCAATACGCCATCACATCTGGTTTGCGCTTAGTGGGGTTTCAATAGGACAATGACCCAAAACACACCTTCAGGCTGTGTAAGGGCTATTTGACCAAGAAGGTGAGTGATGGAGTGCTGCATGAGATGACCTGGCCTCCACAATCACCCGACCTCAACCCAATTCAGTTGGTTTGGGATGAGTTGGACCGCAGGGTGAAGGAAAAGCCTCCAAGTGCTCAGCATGTGGGAACTCTTTCAAGACTGTTGGAAAAGCATTCCAGGTGACTACCTCATGAAGCTGGTTGAGAGAATGCCATGAGTGTGCAAAGCTGTCATCAAGGCAAAGGGTGGCTTCTGTTAGGTTCTGATTATTAGAGTAAGAACTCGGACACTGAAAGCTCAAACCAAGCTTATTCTTCCTAAAGGATCGAACAGCTGAATCGACGAAAACTTTCACACCAGCACTAGTATTTAACCCTTTCTCCTATGTGGAGTCACCTCCTACACATTTGAACAGCCAATGCATCTCTGTTGAGACAAAACCCTTCAGTGATATTGGTTCTTCCTCACCTCATCTGACCGGACCTCTGCCCCAAAGTGCTCACTCCTCCCCAACTCACGGCTGTCATGGTGACTGGTACCAGACTGTCTCTTCTCCTCCGAGGAGCCCTGGATGGCTAACAATAACATATCCTGACATAATGTAAACGTTATACATTACCCGCTCTCCCTCAGTGACATGAATAAGTATATTTCCATTCTCAGAACCCAACACTACTTTAAAGAATATAAAATAGATTTGTTTATCACTTTTTTGGTCCATGTGTGTTATTTCATAGTTTTTATGTCTTCACTATTATTCTACAATGTAATAAATAGTAAAAAAAAATTAAAAAACCCTTGAATGAGTAGGTGTCCAAACTTTTGACTGGTACTGTATGTTACAGACTAGAGCAGTGCTTCCCAAGGTGTGTAGATATTTGCCCTAGCACTAACACAGTTGAATCAACTAATCATCAAGCATAGTATCAAAAATAATATGTGCACCAGGATTGGGAAGCACTGGACTAGAGTACAGCCTACAGCTACTGCAGAAGTGTCAAACTCATTCCACGGCTGGCCGAGTATCTGCGGGTTTTGGGTTTTTCCTTTCAATTAAGACCTAGACAACTCAGGGAGGAGAGTTCCTTACTAATTAGCAGTGGTGGGAAAAGTACCCAACTGTCATTCTTGAGTAAAAGTAATGTTACCTTAAAATACAAAAATGACTCAAGTAAAAGTCACCCAGTAAACTCTAAAAATATTTGGTTTTAAATATACTTAAGTATCAAAAGTATAAATCATTTAAAATTCCTTATATTAAGCAAACCAGATGGCACCATTTTTTATTTACAGAAAGCCACAGGCAAACTCAAACATAATTTACAAACGAAGCATGTGTGTTCAGTGAGTCCGCCAGATCAGAGGCAGTAGGGTTGACCAGGGATGTTCAGTTGATAAGTGCGTGAATTTAACCATTTTCCTGTCCTGCTAAGCATTCAGTACATTTGGGTGTCAAGGAAAATGTATGGAATAAAAAGTACAATATTTTCCTAAGGAATGTAGTGAAGTAAAAGTAGTCAAAAATATAAAAACGGCAAAGTAGATACCCCAAATAACAACTTAAGTAGTACTTTCAAGTATTTTAACTTAAGTACTTTACACAACTGCTAATTAGTGACCTTAATCAAGTACAAGGGTGGAGAGAAAACCCAGACTCGGCCCTCCGTGGAATGAGTTTGACTTGATCTACTGCATAAGAAAGACAGAACGAAAAGTCTGCATTACTTGAAGTGGTTAGCTCCGCTCTGTCGGCGATGGCGGCCCAGTTGCGGTAGTGTGCCTGGCCAGGTGTGGGCGTTGCAGGGGTGTGTCTGAGGAAGCTGGTGATGATGAATACGCCGTCGGTGTGCCGTAGGGTGCAGGTGAACCAGATGTCATGCTCCTGGGCTCCTAAACCTGGCCAACGCATCTGGAGGCCCTCTGTGTTGTACCTGCGGATCTCACACTGCAGCTGGTGCTCCACTACTCCTTCAATGTACTTCCTCATGTCCACCTTAGAGCCTGAACACACGGTTTGAAGCGCATCTCTCAGTGTTGAAAACAACAAACATTAACCAGTGAAGAACATGTAACCAAATCGGACATTTGTTTAGCGGTTTCTCTCATTCACCTGTAACAAGGAAGGTGATCGTATTAGGGTTCAAAGCACTGTCCCCTGGATGGCCAAACTGCAGCCCAGCGTCTCTGTGCTGGTACTCGGTTTCAGCATGTCCCTCATCATTGAACGTTACACTTTCATCCACCAGCTGACAGGGCAGCCAAGGCACCTGTTCGAAAGACTGGATTCCTGGCACCTCTGTCAAATCGAGGAATACGTAGAATAAGCACTATGAGAGTTTAAAATGTAACTTCACATTTAAAAATCAATCAGAATTATTGGCTAACAAACATAACGCCGAACGAGCACAACATGCCTGAAACCATCAGATTATAGAAATATGGTCATAAAGTAGCCTACCTCCACAGAGAAATAAACAGATAAGAATATTGACGTTTAAACTCATGTTACAAAACGGTCTTCTGGACCTATCTTTCCCTGTGCCACTCAACTCGAAGAGCTTTCACTTTCATTTCAGACAACTTGATTGCAAGTGACTAAAACAGAACCTGCTTGTGCAGCTGTCCGTAAGACACGTTAACATTTGATTTTTACAATGGCTTGTATTAGTAAAGTAATAATCAGATATGTGAATGAGGAAGAAAGTGTTAAAAACTAATAGGGAAAACAATATTAAAACCAAAACATGCTACTGCAACTAAACAACCCTCCATATACATCCATACCATGAGTGGCGCTGTAAAGTTAAAGTACATTTTGTCGCTCTTCAACAACAAAAAAATCCGCCCACGTGACCTTGATGCGGAAATAAGAAGACTTGTTTTGAGTGATCGAAAAACACGTTTCTTTCATTGGTTTCTTGTAATATCGCATTGGAAAGTAAGTATCTAGTTACAGTATTAAACTTCTCGTTTTATTACAATTAGTAGAATAATGCATTGAACTTTTTTTTTTTTTTTTACACGTGCTCTTCGTTGTAGTTGGCTTGGCGTGGAATTGGGTCCAGCGTGGATGAAAGGATGCACATTTGAAGACTGAACTGCGCCTCACCCAAACAATGAATCAAGGTAGCAATGAGATTTGAGTTGAATGCATTGGCTTATAGTTGTAACATGTTAACTGTATGTATTTGCTGAACTAGCTAGCTGACAATACACATTATTTACAGTCAGGTGTGAACTAAATCTATTTCAAGTCAATCACTGACATTACCCCTTTTGATTTGAACTAAACGTCATTTTCCCATTGTAGAAGTGCTCAGTGACTTTTGACCTGAATGGCAAAACATTCTAGAAATGTGCTCAAAGTTGACCTATTTTGCATACCATTTGACTTTTTCCACATTGTTATGTTACAGCCAGTAATAAAATGGATTAATTGTTCTCACACAATACCCCATAATGAAGCAAAACCCTGTTTAGACACTTTTGCAAATTATAACTGAAATCACTTACAAGTATTCAGACCCTTACTCAGTACTCTGTTGAAGCACCTTTGGCAGCAAGTCTTCTTGGGTGACGCTATAAGCTTGGCATGCCTTTATTTGGGGAGTTTCTCACATTCTTCTCTGCAGATCCTCTCAAGCTCTGTTGGATGGGGAGCGTCGCTGCACAGCTATTTTCAGGTCTCTCCAGAGATGTTCAATCGGGTTCACTCCTACATGGTCTTGGCTGTGTGCTTAGGGTCATTGTCCTGTGGAAGGTGAACCGTCGCCCCAGTCGGAGGTTCTGTGTGTTCTACCAGGTTGTCATCAAGGCTCCCTCTGTACTTTGCTCCATTCATCTTTCCCTCAATACTAACTAGTCTCCCAGACGCTTGGCTTTCAGGCCAAAGAGTTCAATCTTGGTTTCTTTAGACCAGAGCATCTTTTTTCTCATGGTACGAGAGTCCTTTAGGTGCCTTTTGGCAAACTCCAAGCGTGCTGTCATGTGCCTTTTACTGAGTGACTTCCGTCTGGCCACTCTACCATAAAGGCCTGATTGGTGGAGTGCTGCAGAGATGGTTGTCCTTCTGGAAGGTTCTCCCATCTCCAGAGGAACTCTAGAGCTTGTTCAGAGTGTCCATCGGGTTCTTGGTAACCTCCCGTCTCCCCCAATTGCTCAGTTTGGCCGGGCGGCCAGCTCTAGGAAGAGTCTTGGTGGTTCCAAACTTTTGCCATTTAAGAATGGAGGCCACTGTGGTCTTAGGAACCTTCAATGCTGCAGAAATGTTTTTGTTCCCTTCCACCAGATCTGTCTCGGCACTCTACAGACTATTCCTTCGACCTCATGGCTTGGTTGTTGCTCTGACTTGCGCTGTTTACTGTGGGACCTTATATAGACAGGTGTGTGCCTTTCCAAATCATGTCCAATCAATTGAATTTACCACAGGTGGACTCCAATCAAGTTGTAGAAACATCTCAAGGATGATCAATGGAAACAGGATGCACCTGAGCTCAATTTCAAGTCTCATAGTAAAGGGTCTGAATACTTATGTAAATAAGGTATTTCTGTTTATTTTTAATATAGTTACAAAAATGTCTCAACCTGTTCTTCGCTTTGGCATTATGGGGTATTGTGTGTAGATTGAGGGATTTGTAAAAATGTAAATCAATTTTAGAATAAGGCTGTAACGTAACAAAATGTGTAAAAGGTGAAGGGGGGCCTCCCGGGTGGCGCAGTGGTTAAGGGCGCTGTACTGCAGCGCCAGCTGCGCCATCAGAGTCCCTGGGTTCGCGCCCCGGCTCTGTCGTAACCGGCCGCGACCGGGAGGTCCGTGGGGCGATTGGCATAGCGTTGCCCGGGTTAGGGAGGGCTTGGTCGGTAGGGGTGTCCTTATCTCATCGCGCACCAGCGACTCCTGTGGCGGGCTGGGCGCAGTGTGCGCTAGCCAAGCTGGCCAGGTGCACGGTGTTTCCTCCGGTGCATTGGTGCGGCTGGCTTCCGGGTTGGATGCGCACTGTGTTAAGAAGCAGTGCGGCTTGGTTGGGTTGTGTATCGGAGGACGCATGACTTTCAACCTTCGTCTCTCCTGAGCCCGTACGGGAGTTCTAGCGATGAGACAAGATAGTAGCTACTACAACAATTGGATACCACGAAATTGGGGAGAAAAAGGGGTAAAACATTTTTTTTTTAAAGGTGAAGAGGGTCTGAATACTTTACTTGGCCCGCGACTGGAAAATGCTAGCTGACATTGGCCAGCAACTTGTGTTTCCTCCGGAGATCGCAACCACCACCCTAAGACCTGACATGGTGCTCTGGTCCCGTTCGCTCAAGAACAGCAGTCAGTGGCTCAGGCAGCAGTCAGTGGCTCTGGATGAAGAGGAAAGACCCCAGCTGGGCCCCGAAGTGAGAGGGCCAGGAGGTATGCGGTCAACAATGCTTGACTCAGGGAGGAGGACGCCCCTGCCATGCATAGTCCCATGGGATGTTGGCTATTATCAACAAGGCAACTCCTATGACTAATTGGGAATGGGACGCAAGCATAGGTTTGATCACCCTGTCGCTGGCCGCCTTTGGGGAGGGTGTATAGTGTGAAAGGCCGAAACACCCTAGGAACCAAAGGTACACTACTGACGATGCGCTCCCCAAATTTCACCAGGCTCACTGTTCATTAACTCTTGGAAGTGCTTGCACAAAGGATAGTAACATCTCATCCTGTGTTCTTGGAATCTGAATCTGAATGCCCTGTATATATTCATCACTGGGGGTGGGGGGAAAAAATTGTTGATATTGATATGACTTAAAAGTTTACAAACAGGGTTGTCAAACTATTGTATAATTACTTAAACATTTCTTTAATAATAACTGTCATTTAACCTTAAACATCAACTATCAAAAAATGTGTTAACTTTGATTTGTCATATTCACACGTTGTAGCTTAGACCCCTTTTTACATCATCTGAGGTTGTCTTGTGACTGCCATCGGTTCAGACACAACGTGCTCTTGAGTACAGGGTGGGTGTCATGTTTTGGCTGATAAATGTACTCACAAGTTGACATTTCAACTTACAAATGGTACCACAAAGATGGTTGGAAGTCCACACAGAATGTTTTTTGAATGGGAATATCTGTTTTTAAATTCTACTCTTTATCTTCCAAAGGAAACCCATTGAAATCATAGAAATATAGACAATAGAATAGATATGACTGTTTCAAGGTTCTACACAGGATTTTTATTAAGAATATGCATTGTAATTTCAGAAAATGTCCAAAATATATTTGCAGTAATAGTGGAATGGTGTGTTTCACAGTATTACTTTACCCTCCAGTGTTGGGATTGGCTATGATATTTGCATATTGGTTTCCTCCTTCCTGAATGGCATTTGATTTCAAAATAGGAAATCTGTTTTGACTTTGTAGCTGTGTTAATCAGGTCAAGTGGTAAATGTAGAAATCACTGTCATTTCCTGATTGCTAAAATTCTACACTGTTCGCTCAGTTTCAGAAAACAAGCACTGAATAGTGTAGGGAATCGGTGTACCATCTAAATCGCTGTGTATTATATTCTTAATAGCAATAAAATGTCTTTACAGCTGTTTGAAGCTGATGGACCCAAACCGAAAGTAAAAGGCTGGAATGCAATTCTCTGCCATGTTACGGGGAAATGGGATGCGGTGGAGGAAATTTGTTTTGAATGCAGCCAAGTGCTGTTGCAAATCACCAAGCTTCCACATAGGTGCTACACCTGTAATTTCACCCCTATCAGTTGACATTTGAATGTGGGTGGATCGGAAGTTAGCCTAGTGGTTAGAGCGTTTGACCAGTAACTGAAAGGTTGCAGTATCGAATCCCCGAGCTGACAAGGTAAAAATATGTTGTTCTACCCCTAAGCAAGGCAGTGTTTCCCAGGCACGGAAGATGTGGATGTCGATTATGGCAGCCACCCGCACCTCTGATTCAGAGGGGTTGGGTTATATGCGGAAGGCATTCACTTGTACAACTGACTAGGTATCTCCCTTCGTGATAGTAATCAGAAGTTCACATTTCAATGGCGTAGCAACTAAACTGCAGTGGTCTGAAGGATAGGTCCATGCTAAGAATGATATTTATATGATTGAAATGACACTCACCCTGTATTCAAAAGCATGCGTCTCAACCGAAGCTTGCAACCCTATTTGTAAGCTTTTTGAATGATATCAAACTCAACCGTTTATCATTTCCAGTGATGAAGACGTGGATGTCTCGTGGTATGGTGGGGAATGCAAAATGGGTCAGCTTTAAACAAACACCTTTATCTCTGGAATGTTCTGGAATTCTGTTACAAAAAGTCACTTTCTGACAACTCCTTCCATGGGCAAACATGTATGCAAAGTTTTTTTTTAATCAAAGAGGATCTGTCAAGTGACTCAACTCAAATGGATTTGGCCCCGGCAACCTGGTTTCTGTACTGAACTAACTACTCTGTAGTCTACTCCTGTGTTCATGCGTTCTTACTCTTCTGCCTGTGCTTTCAGATTCCTGGCTGAGCTGTGAGAAGACTGCCATTCTCCAGGGAGGCTTTCTGTTGGCCAACAGATTGTGCCAGCCAGCGTCACTCAGTGCCCTGCAGAAGGAGGACTGGAGTAAGGTTGGCCACCCAATTCTACAGGCTGTCAGAGAAATATGTGGGCAGGAGCGCGGTAGCTGTCTGAGCAGTGTTCACTGGAAGAAGAAAATCATCTGCGTCTTATGGAGCAAATTACTGGGGCGGGAGAGCGAAGAGGACATGGAAATCGGCTGGAGGGAGAATCCATTCTTCTCTCTGCAGAACAGTCTACCTGATATTAACCGAACAGTGATGTTTGAGCTGGTCAAGTTGAAAGGCTTCACTCAGATCTACGCCCAGCTGCTTTTGTGTCTGCCGTCGTCCCACCTGAGTTCTGAGCTAGAGAAGCTAGTTCAACACATCACCCGTAACAGCACTGAGGCGGACGTCCGCGTCCTGCTGGAGGTGTGGTGGGAGCTGTGGAAGGGCAGGGAGGGAAGGCAAGAGGACGACCTAGATACGGTCTTTACTAACCAGTGGACCCGCCTCCCCAACACCACTGGCCTCTCGCCTCATGCTGCCAAAAGATTCAAGTCAAACCCAGATACCCCAGCACCATCCATCAATGATGTGCTGTCCATTCTTTTTCATGCTCTGGAGGAGGTGAAAGAGCATCTGAGCACCTCTGACCTTTGCTACTGTGCCCTATCCAACTGCCTCGACTCCCTGTACACCTCACATCTGATAGACCAAGCTATCATCCTCCCAGCTGAGGTGCAACTTCAGAGCCTGAACAGTGCGGTGACTGTCAGAAAGAGGCATGCTGGGATAGAGAAGTTTGATCTGGTCCAGGTGATAAGCGAGGCCCACAGTGACCTGAAGGCAGCCCACACACCCTCCCAGTTTAAACCCTGTGGAATGACACTAATGCAAGCCCTGCAGACTGTCTCACAGCTCACTCAGGCCTGGGAGAAGAGAGGGCTGCTGGAGATGACAGACAGCTGTGACCCCAGTGTCTTGGCACGCCGTCTGAAAAGCTGTCTGGCCAGAGTGCTCGAGTCCCTAGAGGAACTTTCCATGTCTGAGACCATGGATGAGGGTGAGCGCCAGACACTGAACAATGTGCAAAGCACTTTTAGAGGCTTGTTAGTCTCACTGTCCTTCCCCGACACAGAGAGCAATGCTGGGGAAATGGCCCACATTGCCGTAGCCATCATTAACCACCGCTTGGAGGGCTTCCGAGATTTCACTACTCTATTTGCAACTGAACTGAGCTGGTCCCTGAGTGTGGAGGAGTGGATCAGCTGTCTGGAGAGAAACAAAAACGCATTCCAGCGAAAGGACATTGTCATGAAATTAGTCTCCACTCTCATTGCAAAGTGCCAAATAGATACTGAAGAAGTAGAGCACTGCAAAAAGCTGAAGGACATTATTGTGAACATTTTCGCAGAGCTCCCCTTAGCTGACAAAAACACAACATTAGCGGAAATGCTAACCTGCTCCAAGAAGGGTCTCCAGGGCTCTCTGCCCCAGGCTGTGACGGAGGGCTTTAGTGAGGAGCTCAACATGGCGTTCAACTGCATCATCCAGGGTGGATCGGCGCAGAAAAACCTCAGCTTGGCCGTGGCCGCCATAGCCCGCGTGGCCTTTCAGAACCCCGAGGCCACCCTGCGTCGGTGCTGCCATCTAGCGGTGGTGAACCATGGGGCCCACAGCCTCCTCTCCAATATACTCCAGCAACTCCCAGGGCTGAGGGGGGGTGCCCCCGGTTGCACAGAGGGGACGGGCAGCTCTGCGGGGAGCTTACTGTGCAGCTGTCTTCAAGATACTGCCATGACTAAACTGTCCTCAGCTAAGGAGGAGGACCAGTTCCTGCACTTCCTGGTTGCACTGATGCAGCCGAGCATTTCCGAGAGCGGACAGAGTTTCCTGCACCCTGAAGTGGTTGTGTGTGCCTTCGTCCTGCCTCACCTCTCCCCCTCTGGCTCTAGCACCTGCAGCCTGGAGCTGTGCCTGCGTTTGCTCCACTCTGCATTTTCTCTGGATTTCCAGGATGCATCTCCACACTGGGTCATGAACTGCTCCCCGTTCCCCCTCCTCTGCGTCCTCTGCCAGCTCCTGAACGAGGGCTGCGGGTGCTGGGAGCTTCCTGCAGAGGGCGCACCATGTCACTTATCCATGGAGTCCAAGGTGCTGCTCGTCACTGTGCTGACTGCATTGGGCAAGGTGGTGGGACGGGAGGTGGCCTCAGCCCCCAACACCTGGTCCAGAGCCCTTTTCTGGCTCTACAATAAGGTGGAGGCCCTGGACTGGACTGTTCGCTTCCACCTGAAGGTAGTGTGGGGGGATCACTTCAAAAACGAGGTGCCGTCCTCACTGTTGGCTGTGTGCGAGCTGCCGGAGCAGGAGTGGTCTGGCCTAAAGTTGTCCCAGTACGGGCAGGGCACAGGGCTGCTGGCGTGGATGGAGTGCTGCGCTCTCTCTGACGAGGTTCAGGACACCATGCTGACCTCTCTGGCTCTGAACCAGCATCGGCCCGACGACGTCAACATGTTCAGCAAAGGCCTGCTGGTGGCTGTGACACAGACCCTACCCTGGTGCACCGTCGCCGAGTGGGGCAGGCTGCTGAGAGCCATGCAAGAGCTGCTCCGCTCAGGTCGTCTCCACGTGCCTTACTCTCTGGAGTACGTGGACTTTCTCCCCTTGCTGGACCTGCGGCCGTTCTCCTGCGAGCTGCGTCTGTCCGTGCTACTGCTGCGTGTCCTCCAGCTGCTCTGCGGCTCCAGCTGCAAAGACTGGCTTCCCGGCCAGGGCTGGGCCCACGTGGGGCTGCTGTACGCCAGCGCCATGAGAGAGATCATAGACTCCCTGAGGGGAAAGCTTTCGCCGTCTTCCTCAAACACCTCCATCAAAGACCCAAAAGAAGAGAGGGCAGCTACCACCCCCGCCAGCCAGGAGGTGCTGTTTGTACTGAGCCAGCTCTTCTGCCATGTGCAGCACATTCAAGTGATGATGCCCGGCGGTCAGTGTGAGTCCCTGTTCCTGTGTGCCCTGGAGATCCTGACCCACTACGAGGCAGTACTGGCTGCACACCCCAGCTGCTGCTCCCACCTGGAGACCAAGAACACTCGCCACTTCTTCACCACCATCACAGACAACCTGGACAGCGCCGAGATGAAGGCTGTGTTGCATCAGAAAATTGCTCAGCTGTCGTCTTCAGGTTGATGCACTTAAGACAGTGCTCGAATGAGGGTTTATTGTTCCCAGCCTCATAAAATGTTCTGACCCAAAATGTACTTTTGAATAAAACTGACAAATTGCATGTCTTTCAGTGGTTTATTAATCAAAACTCATTGAAACAAACTTTGATCATTCACACTAGGACACAAGACAGGGTTACAACTTGATCAAAATGCTTGGGCTTTCAGTGCTTATTTCATTTGTCTGTCAAATCTATTTTTTAGTGCAACATTTCATACTTAACTATGAAATAATTAATTTAAATATGTTGGATAGAAAGTTACCCTGATTAGTCATGATGCATGGTGTCACGCTTTCAGGTAGGAAAAAATAAAATATTTCTTGCACAAACTACATCGTATAACAGTGTCTGACCCCTGAGAATTTTTATAAATACCAGTCATTTTGTATTCATAGGCAGTTGCATGTCCTAAATTCCACAGACCATTCCTTCAGAGGCAAGGATTGAAATAACTCATGAGGGCAAAGGAAGCATAATTGACATGTTGCTAACCACAGAATTAGATGGCACCTCTAATCTGTCTTTGAGCCATCTTTATGAGAAGTTTGACCCGTTGACCCAGTCTGACGCAGGTAGAGGCGATAGGCCTTGCGACACAGCAGCACAAACCAGTAGATCTGAGGTGCTAGTAAGGATAGGTTGGCTAAGTTGCAGTGGAGCTGTAGATGGAACGGCACTTTGTGGAAGGGAATGGTGTACTGCTGACCATACACCCAGTACATGTAGGGGAAGCTCAGGATACGGCAGGTGAAGAAACTCAGCAGAACCATCACACCGTTGACTCTGTGAAGCCATGAGTCCTCTAGTCCCAACTACAGAGGAAAATATATGGATTGTTTAATGATTGTACACAGAGTTATAGTACAATTCATACTATGTTCAGACTACCTAAAGCACAAATCAAAAACAAAGGGGTTTATGAATCTGGGAGTGGCCTTACCTGCATCAGAACCTTTCCTAATGAGACAAATGGAGTGCTGAATTCAGCCATGAAGAAACAGCCAATGAAGAAGTCTCCACCTAGACCGGTCCTGAGGAACTGAGGGGGAAAAAAAAGCATGATATGAATATTAAAAATGAACTCATTGAGCACAGCCAGCTTTTGAGGATGACACGGTCAATTATCAATAACAAAAACTGGACTAGTCACAAATTTCAACTGCCGATGTAACGCATCAGACCTAAAGTTGCTGTACAGTAATTGTGCTCCCTCACCAGAGTGATGGGCATAAAGACCGTGAGGAGGACCATGTGATGAAACACCAGCAGGGGATACCGGAGGAGGAACAGCTTGATGGTAAGGAGGGAGTGCTTCATGTACGCCTCGTGCCCTCTGACCTTTTGACTGTGGTAGTTACTCAGATACATGGCGTAGATATCAAAGGCCATGTAAGGGGCGCCAAACCACACAAATTCATTGGTCAGTCTGTGCCTAAAGAAGATGGTGACATACCGGTACATTAGGATCATGATGAAAGTAAGCACTTATGCTGGATTTTGTGTTAAAACTGATGATTTAACCAGTGAAACAAATAGAAATGTGGCCTTATCCTTTATCACTTAATCCTCTTCCTACACCCAATGAAACTGGAGGTTCAAGTAAAATATAAATAGGGATGTGTTTTGGTTAATCATGTCACATGACCTGGAATTAAACATTTATTTAAAAAAAAAAAAGGTCCCGATCAGTCACTGATTCCCATGTAAACTAACATTTTGAGTGACTAAAATAAAATCTCCCATAATTTGTTTTGGATAGAAATGCTAAAATCTTCCATTTCTCTTGTGAGGCGATTCACAGCAGCACTGGCACGTGTCGACTTGACAACTGCGTCTGAGTTTTGAACGACCCTCCCGCTCCCTTTTTGTTCCATGCTGGCTGAAGACCTAGCTAGACAGTAACTAGCTACAGACGAAACAAATATATTTGCCATAGATGAATAGGATAAACTTTTAATTATATTTGCGGAGACCCTACAGTCAAATTGACTGTTCATGACCTTAAGCTTTTTCAAAATTGTTTCCTTTTTTTTACTATGAATAATGGAGAAACAGTTTCAGTCACGAAGGAAGGAAATAAACACAGCTAAACCCTGCAGATAATGAGACCACAGTGTTACAATTGGGGCGGGGGAGTTGTGCTCAATTTAAACTCTAGAGGACTCTGGTTGACGTGCTCTTGTTGTACATGTCAGTCTTTTCTATCAGTGTACTACGGCCTCTGCCCCCCCAAAAACTATTGTTTTTAATGGCTCTGGTTGTAACAGAGAATCACTGGTTAAATTCCCACCAATCACTACACGTGATGATTGCTGTTTAAAATGAAATGATTTAAATATGAATTCTTACCTGTCAGACATCACATCATTGGAGGCAGTAGCAATTATGAACCCAACAATAGTAGCCAGAGTTGCATGGATGGAGGACAGCAACCTTGTGAAGAGATGGAATAGATGAGATGAGGCTATGCAAGTGCGCACAGTTAGTTTTTCATTTGTTCTAATATTAATTTAAAATAGCAAACAAATTTTATATTAATATATTGGTGCCAGGTAAAGGGTTATGTAGACAATATAGGGTACGTTAGTGATTATATATTTCTAGATAGGCTTCATTTAGTGTATTTTAATTCCATTGCTAATTTGGAAATACATTATTTTAAGAAAGCATTTTTTCGGTTGCATGTACGTTTTTATTTGGACCCTTTTTGGAAGTCCATCTGTCGCTCAGTGAAACGCCATTCTTTGGTAAGTACCGAACGTATTTTGACATTATTAAGCTTGAAGAACGGGTTAATGGCAAGTTAAATTGCTCTTGGTTTTAAAGGAGAATCGGCATCTATGTCTCCTGTAAATCCAGGTTGCGGTTCAGTTCTGATATATTTTTCTCCGGAGTTGTTGCAATAGAACTAGAAATCTGCTCACTGAAATACCTAGTGTCAGTTACTAGTTAAGTCATTCAATGACAAGAACTGGCTAACTTATGCATTCGGAAATAGTCGCACAATAAAGCCTACCTTTCGCTGACCACAAACACATCTGCATCATTCCAATTTTTGAAAGTGGATTCAAGCACTTTCCTGGATATGAAGAACAGTCCCGGGAAAAATACAACGCCACAAGCTAACATATACATGATACACTCGCATTAACCAGCTACACTGTCCAAATACAAGGAAGCAGGAAGCGAACCGTACTTGCATGCGTTCACCCCGAAGATGCAAATTAATAGTAGCTGAGCCTTTTAAGCTCAGGTACTATTCAAATAGTTTAGCATCTGACTGGAAGTGTGCGGAGACTTCCCTGTTTTTTCTGAGGAAACCTTCAAAATAAAAGCACACATTTCAAAACATTGCAATGTCGATTTCAAAATATATTACAATTAATCAATGACCATTTATTTGTATTGTGTTTATAAGCAAATTCAACAAGAAATGTATGAAAACAATGAAAAATATGGTATAAAAACATTTTTAAGACTGGTTTACAATTTTTTTTAAAGAACTGTGCAGACATAAAAGCGAGGTTGGAAATGTCTGCTGGATTTGAGTCTTTCCTTTCAATTAAGACCTAGACAACCAGGAGAGGGGAGTCCCTGACTAATCAGTGATCTTAATTCATCAATCAAGTACAAGGAGGAGCGAAAACCCGCAGACACTTGTCCCTCCTTGGAATGAGTTTGACATGTGCAATATGCAGTTTGTGGAAATAATTTGGTTAAAGATTTTTTTTAACTATTATTTGTGCCAAGGTTAAAGTGGGGTTAGAAGTAGTCAGTAATGTCTGTAGAATCTATATGTGACCCAATTCAGGAAACTAGGCTTATGTCGCAAGTCACGACTTCACATTTTTTTGTCAAAATGTTTTTTGGAGCAGAAATGCCTTCTTGAACATGTGAACATTCATGTGCCTTAAAATCTAATTGTATGCCATATGTTAATACAAATAAAATTGTTAAATTATGAGCCTAGTTGGTTTAGCCACAGAAAAAGTCAGAAACCTTCCCGCTAGCCATGATTGGCTGAGATAATGAGTGGACTGCTCATGCCGAGAGATGAGTTTGGATTGGTCTGCGGTGTAGCATCTTGTGTCTATAAAATGAGCTGCTCGTAATGTGTAGATAATCTTTTCTACCGCATTTTTTTCTAAATATATAACATTAGCCATGAAAAACTGCAAATATGTTGCTACTTCTCTCATCATTGCTGCCCTGAATTTATCAGGTGCTATCGACAAAGGTAAGTGGGGAAAAGTTGTGATGGACCACTTTCTGGAGGACGATCGTGCCATGCTGACTCTCTGACTCTGAAAATGAATCACACGATGAGGAAATCCCTGATTTAGGTAAAAACATTTTCATTGAAGACATTGTAGAGTCTTCTGATGACCGTGATGGAGAAGAAATGGCGACAATCAACAGTGTTGTCACAGAAGAATGCGTAGGGAGTCGAAAAGAGAACACAGAAGGCTGTTTGTATAAAACATGTCTCAGGATTACATCTTCAAATTAAGGGTAACCATGGCATCAGTGACAGAGAGGGGGAAAGATCTGATGATACGTATAGCATTGCACACTGTCCGTGTGAACCAGAGTGACTTACCACAACGGGCTAAACAAGCTGTTCAAACTAAACGGAAACGACAGAGGACGTGAAGCTTTCATCTATGTATATGCGTAAGAATCAAACATTGAACCAATTTTGGTTAACTTTAGCTAGCTATGAAAATCAGTTTGTATTGCTAATTAAAGCTGGCTGTTAGCTAGCCAGCTGGTGTTCGATGGCTGGCTTGCTAACTTTACTCTGGATTGGGATTTTGGTAAAAATTTTTAGCTAGCTAACTTTAACGTTACATGTCTAAACAAAAGACCCCAAGTTAAAGCTTGCTGTTATCTAGCTAACATTAGCGCCGATTAGATGGCTGGCTTGCTAGCTAACAGTAACTTACATGTGTGAAATGTGTGTAATGTTAGTATCTGGAATTTGTCTTTCAGCATCAGTAGAACACGCCTGACTGCAAGACCACTTATTCAAGACCTGCAGTTGTCTCAGGGGTGCCCTACTGAACCAGCAAGCAAAGACATCAGGATACATTACAGCTTTGATTTTGCTCAACAAATAAGCAACATATCCTCCTTTTATACTGATTAAGGACATAGATGGATGGATAGATATCCCAAAAAATAAAATATATATATATGGGAGGCAGGAAAATACATTTCACTGAGCGGTGAATTGACAGGAGTGAGACAATTTAATTGTAATTTATCTTAATGTTATTTTGTTGTTGGCAGGTGCACTATCCTTCTTACCCTATGCAGCCAGGTCCCATCTACTTTTAACTCCTCGCAAGTGTGGCTTGTTTGGTGTCTGCTGTGAAGGAATGCCACAGCAAGTCAACTACTTGACTGATGAAGGCCTGTCATCCAGCAAAGGCAGCAGCGCAGTCATCAACTACATGCACCAGTTCTTCACCAACTATGGAGTTGGGGAAACACGTGGGGACCTGAATTGTGATAACTGCAGTGGCCAAAACAAGAACAAGTTTGTGCTCTGGTATTGTGCCTGGCGGACCATACACAAGCTCCACCACAGTCTGGACCTTCACTTCCTGATCACAGGCCACACCAAGTTTGCCCCCAAAAGCACCAAGTGCTTTGGCCTCATCAAGCAGCGCTTCAGAAAGACCAGAGTGAATACTTTGTCTGAGATGGCTGGTGTTGTGAAAGACAGCACAGTGACAGGGGTCAACATCCCACAGCTGGTTGGACTGGAGGATAGTACGGTGCTGGTGGAAGGCTATGGCTGGCAACCACACCTGACTCCGTACTTCAGGCCGCTGCCACAGATCAAGCAGTACCAGCACTTCAGGTGAATATAATTTTCATTGCATTGTAAGAGGTTATTCTTCTTGTCTAAACTTGAGAGGTGAATTGATGTTGTGCAAGGTTTTAATGTTTTCACATTTTTATTTCCTGTTTTCCAGCTTTGATGCTCTGGAGCCTGGTGTTGTCGCCAAGGAGCGGTCAGTCAGGACCAGGTTTCAGCTGCTGCACAACGCTGACATTCTTCCTCCCATAGATGGTCTGCCTGTACAAGCACCACCTGGACTGGACAAATCTAGACAAACATATATTTTTGAGAAGATCAGGTAGTTTTGCGACAAAGAGGCTTTGGACATCACATGCCCTGCACCAAAGTCAAAGGCAGGACAGGAACAGGCTCTCCGAATATAGATTCCCTTGTTCATGCGTGGTTCAGACAGACCAGTCATCAGCACTATCTGCAGTGCTTCTATTCAAATGACTAACACACACGCCATACTTTGCTGCTACTATTATGTTTATTATCCTGCTGCTCAGCCACTTTACCCCTGACTGTATGCATACAATTACCTCGTAACACGGTCACCACCGATAAATCCATGATTATCGAAAACTTCAACAAGCATTTCTCAACGGCTGGCCATGCCTTCCGCCTGGCTACTCCAACCTCGGCCAACAGCTCCGCCCCCCCCGCAGCTACTCGCCCAAGCCTCTCCAGGTTCTCCTTTACCCAAATCCAGATAGCAGATGTTCTGAAAGAGCTGCAAAACCTGGACCTGTACATATCAGCTGGGCTTGACAATCTGGACCCTCTATTTCTGAAACTATCCGCCGCCATTGTCGAAACCCCTATTACCAGCCTGTTCAATCTCTCTTTCATATCGTCTGAGATCCCCAAGGATTGGAAAGCTGCCGCAGTCATCCCCCTCTTCAAAGGGGGAGACACCCTGGACCCAAACTGTTACAGACCCATATCCATTCTGCCCTGCCTATCTAAGGTCTTCGAAAGCCAAGTCAACAAACAGGTCACTGACCATCTCGAATCCCACCGTACCTTCTCCGCTGTGCAATCTGGTTTCCGAGCCGGTCACGGGTGCACCTCAGCCACGCTCAAGGTACTTAACGATATCATAACCGCCATCGATAAAAGACAGTACTGTGCAGCCGTCTTCATCGACCTTGCCAAGACTTTCGACTCTGTCAATCACCATATTCTTATCGGCAGACTCTGTAGCCTCGGTTTTTCTGATGACTGCCGTGCCTGGTTCACCAACTACTTTGCAGACAGAGTTCAGTGTGTCAAATCGGAGGGCATGCTGTCCGGTCCTCTGGCAGTCTCTATGGGGGTGCCACAGGGTTCAATTCTCGGGCCGACTCTTTTCTCTGTATATATCAATGATGTTGCTCTTGCTGCGGGCGATTCCCTGATCCAACTGATCTCTACGCAGACGACACCATTCTATATACTTCCGGCCCGTCCTTGGACACTGTGCTATCTATCCTCCAAACGAGCTTCAATGCCATACAACACTCCTTCCGTGGCCTCCAACTGCTCTTAAACGCTAGTAAAACCAAATGCATGCTTTTCAACCGCTCGCTGCCTGCACCCGCATGCCTGACTAGCATCACCACCCTGGATGGTTCCGACCTTGAATATGTGGACATCTATAAGTACCTAGGTGTCTGGCTAGACTGTAAACTCTCCTTCCAGACTCATATCAAACATCTCCGATCTCCAATCAAATCTAGAGTCGGCTTTCTATTCCGCAACAAAGCCTCTTTCACTCACGCCGCCAAACTTACCCTGCTAAAACTGACTATCCTACCGATCTTCGACTTCGGCGATGTCATCTACAAAATAGCTTCCAACACTCTACTCAGCAAACTGGATGCAGTTTATCACAGTGCCATCCGTTTTGTCACTAAAGCACCTTATACCACCCACCACTGCGACCTGTATGCTCTTGTCGGATGGCCCTCGCTACATATTCGTCGCCAGACCCACTGGCTCCAGGTCCTCTACAAGTCCATGCTAGGTAAAGCTCCGCCTTATCTCAGTTCACTGGTCACGATGGCAACCCCCACCCGTAGCACGCGCTCCAGCAAGTGTATCTCACTGATCATCCCTAAAGCCAACACCTCATTTGGCCGCCTTTCGGTCCAGTTCTCTGCTGCCTGTGACTGGAACGAATTGCAAAAATCGCTGAAGTTGGAGACTTTTATCTCCCTCACCAACTTCAAACATCTGCTATCTGAGCAGCTAACCGATCGCTGCAGCTGTACATAGTCTATCGGTAAATAGCCCACCCATTTTTACCTACCTCATCCCCATACTGTTTTTATTTATTTACTTTTCTTCTCTTTTGCACACCAATACATGACCTGTACATGACCATCTGATCATTTATCACTCCAGTGTTAATCTGCAAAATTGTATTTATTCGCCTACCTCCTCATGCCTTTTGCACACAATGTATATAGACTCTTTTTTTTCTACTGTGTTATTGACTTGTTAATTGTTTACTCCATGTGTAACTCTGTTGTCTGTTCACACTGCTATGCTTTATCTTGGCCAGGTCGCAGTTGCAAATGAGAACTTGTTCTCAACTAGCCTACCTGGTTAAATAAAGGTGAAATAAGAAATCAAAAATAAAATATCACTATCGTTATTGATCTTGTTTGTGTAGATACGGTATATTATTTTATTTATATCGACATTATCTATTTCTGATATTGCTGCTATGCAAGTAACCATTTGTGTACTTTTTACACCTTCTGTGGCGATCCGCCCACTTTGCAAGACTGAGCAAAATATTGATATATAAAATGAATATTGATATGTGTGGTCGTAACATGATTTTGTGGCATACCACACACTCACTAAACACAAATGTTTTGTTTGTAAATTATGTCTGAGGTTTGGAGTGTGCCCCTGGCTACCCGTCCATAAAAAAATGGGCCTGTCTGGTTTAAGGAATTTGAAATTATTTGTACTTTTGATACTTAAGTACATCTTAGCAATTCCAAGTACTCAAGTAAGTATTTTATTGGGTGACTTTTACTTTAGTAATTTTCTATTAAGGTATCTTTACATCTGGACACTTTCTGTTCACCTGGAAATGTTCCTTATTGTAGGCTACTACCACTTTTAGTCTTAATCTTTACTGCACTACTCATTGTTTAGCACATGACCTCACATGTGAATCCTTAAGCCAGCCCCACCCATATCTTTAAGAGGGTGTGAACAATGCTGAATGGGTGTAGAAAAAGGAGAGCTCTCCAGTCAGTACCAAAACATTAAAAGGCCCTTTTCTCGAAAGTATATCAACTTTCAAAGCAGAATTACTTTCCCGTTGTTCCTCAAATGCAGTGTATGATATACCATTTTGTAGCTTTGAGTCTCTACTTTACTCTACTATCTGGTTTAATTTTATGGGAGACTTAAGGAATACGGAGTGTTTAAACAACATACTCTCAAGCCAACAACATATTTTACATATCTGTGGACAAAGTACCATCTTACACAAGATACCTTAAGGAATTCATAGTCTGCCTCCCAAATGGCACTATTCCCTATATAGTGCATTACGTTTCACCAGAGCCCTATGGCCAGACTTATGAGGTTAATAGTATTTTTTTGCGCTTTGACAATTATTTTGCACTACGAAAATTTCACCCGAAAGTAACGTTTTACACAAGAAACCTTAAACTATAAGAGGTCCGAGGTTAGGCCACTAAAGCCTGTCGTTAAAGACTAGAGAAGACGGACCAGATAGGAGACTGGTCAGGCTATCAAGGGGCACGCCTAAGACTCCATCCAATCCATTGTCTTGTTCTTCCAGAAACACAGAAACTCCTTCACTCCCCTCCCCTCTGTTCTCTCTCTCCTCCCATCCTCTCCACATTCCTCTCATATTCCTATATCATCCTATCTTCTCTACCAGACCTTCAGGCTTTAGCTAGTGTTCCATCACCTCTCCTGTAGAATAATAGAATGGAGACGTTGTGGAATTATAATGACAGACATTCCTGTTCCATTGCAATGTTCCGTGCTGGCTGGACCAGACCGACAGCCTTAGTGTTGTAGTTAAGTGTGTGATATTAGGAATTTCTAATTCATTGATTCTTATCAGAAGCCTGAATAAAACAAGTTATTATTTAAACAGCTACTACAAACTTCGGCTAACTTTAGCCACCACTAGCTAAAAAGCAATGGGAGTAGCACAGTAGGTGCATAAAAAAAAGGTCAAATCATCTTTAAGAGTAATGTCAAACCAAAACATTCCCCTCCTCCCATCTTCTCCTTCTCTACTCCCCTTTCTTCTCCTCTCACCATGGGCCCTAGTCAAAAGTAGAGCACATGAAATATCACCAGATATAGATTCTACAGACACTACTGACTACTTCCAATCCCATTTATACCTCAGCACAAATAATATTTGTTTCTCTATAACCCAATATGTATTTCATATATAGTGTATTGCATTGGGGGCAATGGAATAGGTGGAGTAGGAAGTGCTGCTGGATATTTAAAACAGTCCCCTCAAAAACGAAACATTTGGTTAGTAGAGACCTTACTGAATCATTTCCACCCCCTCTAGCTGAAACATGTAGTCAAGTATTTTTCTCTATGGCCATATGTATCTTATATACAGTGCATTGCAATGAAGGGAGTGAGTGGAGTAAAGAGTCACCAGCACTATGTATTAAACCAGCTGCCAAGCACAAGAGACCATTTATATTCTTCAGAATCTATTGGGTAATTCCAATAACATATAAAGTGTGTTTCTTAAAAAATACACAACAGTTTAACATAACTGTATTTGTGTAAACCTTCAAAATAAATGCTTTTTAAATAATAAAATATATAAAATCGAAAAAATATTTTTTTTTCTTCCATGGTCTTTGTTCTTCTATAAACACAGCAACTCGTCTCTCCCCTCCCGCTGTTCCATGTCCTCCTTCATTCTCCTCTCATATCCCTGTCATCCTATCTTCTCTATCTCCCCTCCAGACCTCCCGATTTAACTGTTTGTGCTGCCTACATAATTTCCTGTTGCTGGGAGAACAGAATACAATTCTTCTCACTCATATTCTTTACAACGTCACACCCCAATCCAGCCATATGTCTCGACTTGAGGTTCAGCAGTAAATTACAAATCTTCCCTTCAAGTCATAACGATGCAATGCTAAATGTTTGCGCCACGGTGGCGAATGAGTGATATGGCTTCAAAATGCTCCTCAATTCAGGGATGGAAGGTGTCACCGTACTCCTCAATTTCGCAGCTGGGGTAACTAGAAGATTGAAATACTGCTCGTTTTTAATTGAACTTTATTTTCTGTCAGCATGCTAGGCTAACTAATGCTAAAGCAGCCCATTGGATTCCACAACACTTCCGGCAAACTCATCCAAGGCGGATGAGAAAGTGAGACTCCCTATTTCTTTCTGGTTACATTGGAGTCAATGAACTAATAGACTCAACTGCTATAGCACTGGTGTCTATGGGAGAGCCACACCCTTAAGCAGACCGGAACGGACGGTAAACGGCCTGAGTGAACTTTTCCTTTATCCACCATCTTTGTGTTGGCGTCGCATGTTCATGGAATCCAATGGGCTGCTTTATCATTAGCTAGCATTGCAAGCTGACGAAAAAAAAAACGGTTTAATTAAACTAGCAAAGCAATAGTCACAGAGCCATGGCTCGTTGGCCAAAGCTTATGGGGAAATGTAATGTTATTTTTGGATAAACACAGAAAATAAGGTAAACACAGGCTTAGGAGATCTTACATTTTGTCCTATGAGATCATCTTCATCAGCTAACGTAACTTTGGATTTTGAAGCATTTGTGTAATTAAAACAAGCACATAAAGGTCATGTTAACTGACTGATATCATCTCATAGAACACAATGTATAAGATCTCCTAAGCCTCAGACTTTCAGATTTTCTGTGTTTATCCACAAACCCCATTCATTCTCCCATAAGAAAGGCTGAATGAACCACAGGTTCGTTTTTTAGAACTACAAGCTGACGAGCTCTATTTCAATCTTCGAATTATCCCAGATCCGCGTACGATATCCAAACAAAGAACTAAGACGGATAACAATTTTGACTGTATGGACACATTTTTATTGTTGTCCGCACGAACTGAGACAATACGGGCGTGGAGAGGATGGGCTGCAACAGGAAACATGTGCTAGCTGTTTTCAAAGTGAAAGCTTTGGTAATAAATAGTACTGGTAATAAATAGTATACTATTTTCTACTAGGCATCAGTTTTCTGTAGTTATATTGATCGCATAAAATGACTTGCCCTAGTTAAGGTCCATGAGAAGGACACACGAATAGCCAGAGCCATATAGATAAATATATGACTCTGGCCATAGCTGGTGCATGAGTTGTAAATGACAACAAACTAACCCAACCTTACATTATTTAAATTAAAACATTTAGAATATCAGCTCATGCCCTGAATTTACATGAAATGACTGACTCTCTGTTTTATACCAGCCAACATCACCAATCACTCTTTCCCTGCCTGGCAAGGAATGGAAGAAGGAGCGGGATGGTGGAGCAGACATGAGGATAGGACAATCAACCATACTGTCTCGGATTTTATTTTTGTTCAATTTCTTACATCTGCGTATCTTATTTCACACCTGTTTCAAAGAGGGGACCCAATGTTCCTCCACTCCTTTTTCAGGAGGATGCGAGGAAAAACATGTCATGCAATCATTGGTGGCTGTGTGCAGTGTGACCGCTATGTGGAACACCACCGTTCTCTACCTCAGGGGTGTAGTCATTCTGGTAAACTCACGGGCATGGACATCAGAATGAATAGAACAGGCTTGGAACCTATAACCCTGGCAATTTGACTGGTCAACTTATGGGTACACTTGCAATGGCTGCCTGGTGTTGTCAACAAACCAAATGTTTATTTGTCACATGCCTCGTAAACAACAGGTGGAGACTAACAGTGAAATGGTTACTTTACGGGCCCTTCCCAACAAAGCAGAGAGAGGAAATAATGGAATAGTAAAACACGTAATAATAATAAATACACAACGAGTAACAATAACTTGCCTATATACAAGGGGTAAAAGTACCAAGTCGGTGTGCAGGGGTATGAGGTAATTGAGGTACATATAAATAGGAATAAAGTGACATAATAAACAGTAACAGTAGCCTATGTTAGCTGGTGTAAAAAGAGTAAATGTAGATAGTTAACTGAATAGCTACATGGACTATCTATCAGTCTTATTGCTTGGGGGTAGAAGCTGTTCAGGGTCCTCTTGGTTCCAGAGGACCCAGCATTGGTACCGCTTGCCGTGTGTGATGCAATCATTTCCATGGTAATGTATACTGAACAAAAATATAAGCGTAACATGTAAAGTGTTGGTCCCATGTTTCATGAACTGAAATAAAAGATCCCAGAAATTTTCCATATGCACTAAAATTGTATTTCTCTCATTGTGTGCACAAATTAGTTTACATCCCTGTTTGTGAGCATTTCTCCTTTGCCAAGGTAATCCAACCACCTGACAGGTGTGGCATATCAAGAAGCTGATTAAACAACATGCGCATTACACAGGTGTACCTTGTGCTGGGGACAATACAATATCTCTCAAATGTGCACACAACACAATCCCACACGTCTAAAGTATTGATGGAGTGCAATTGGAATGCTGACTGCAGGAATGTCCACCAGAGCTGTTGGTTAATTACTCTACCATAAGCCACCTCCAAAATTGTTTTAGAGAATTTGGCAGTAGGTCCAACTGGCCTCACAACCGCAGACCATGCGTAACCATGCCAGCCTAGGACCTGTACATCCTGTTTCTCACCTGCGGGATCGTCTGAGACCAGCCACTGCGACAGCTGATGAAACGGAGGTGTATTTCTCTCTGTAATAAAGGCCTTTTGTGTCGAAAAACTAATTCTGATTGGCTGGGCCTGGCACCCCAGTGGGTGGGCCTATGCTTTCCCAGTCCCACCCATGGCTGTGCCCCTGTATTCCCAGTCATGTGAAATCCATAGATTAGGGCCTAGTTAATTTATTTCAATTGACTGATTTCTTATATGAACTGTAACAGTTAAATCGTTGACATTTCTGCATGTTGTGTTTATAATTTTGTTCAGTAAATAAATACAATAAGTATCATTCTTTTTGTGTTGTTTGTAAACTCGGGTTCCCTTTATCAAATGTTAGGTTTGGTTGAAGATCTCATAACATTCCGTATCAAAAATATGCAAAAACTTGTCTCGTTGCTATGACAATAACTGCGTAGCTAGAGAAGTCAACAATCACCACTGAATTATTTTGCAAGTTAGTTCTCCATGTTTGTGCTACATTAAGGCTTAATCATTCAGTCAATTGAGCATTTCTTGCCGTTCTCATATCTCCATTGTGTCAGTTAATGAAAGATATTTAGGAAATGGAGGGAGAAATTCAGGGTTAATTAGTGATAGACACCGCTGTGTTCAGTCACGGGTCTAACATTGAGTGGAGAGGAAGGACTGTTGTGTTCTAACCTGTAATGGAGGGGAGGGATGCTTTGTTTAAATTGTTTTGATACATTTTGCAGGGTTATTGGGGTGGAATGGCAATCTGAAGGGTTTTATAATTTTATATATATAATTTTATCCAACTGTGGATATGTTTACCGTTTTTGGGGGGGAATATCTGGTTTACAATGATTTAATTGGCAACTGAATAGTAATTTTATAGCTATCATAAGTTACTTTTCTCCCCTTTTATCCATCAAACGGGTATTCACATCACCACAGATGGATCAGGGTTCATTTAGTGATCATTTCCAGTAATCTGAGGGATTCTAAAGTTGACGTTGCTCTATTGCAAGATGCACATCTTTTAGAGGGTGGACATCTTTTCGAGGGTGATGTCCATAGACTTCAAAACAAATACTACAAACTGGCAGCTGCTTTGTGCTTTACATCTGAATCGAAAAGGGTGCTTATTCGACAAACACAATCGACCCCTTACAATTGAAAAAAGTGGAAATGATTAACAGGGTACATGTATTACATATGTTCCACTCTGTATGGAAGGAAAATAGCATTTGACAAAGATTTTCTCCCCTCTGTAACCAGAAGCCTGCTCAATTTATCGCATTATACGCTTGTTATTGTAACTGACATCAATGCCATTCTTTTTTCTAAGCTCGATAGATCTGGACCACATCATAGCTCATCACAAGTGAATGCTTCCAATGCGCTTAAACAATTTCTTAAAGATCTTCATCTTAATGACTGTTGGAGATTTCATAATCCCACAACTAAGGACTATACATGCTGTCACGCTGCCTCTCGCGCAACTCCCCTCCTCATCATGAGACACACCTGGACTCCATCACTTCACTGATTATCTCCCCTCCCCCACCACAGAGAGGTCTAAGGTTGCCATGGTTATTTCTCTGCTGAGTGGGCTACGGCCATCTGGGAGAGAGGAGAGGAGGAGCTTGCTTCGTATGAGGGGTTCATGGCTCTGTTCAGAGGTATCTTCGAGAGGGTGGTGAGCCCCTACTCTAACTACGGCAGGATGACCAGACAGACCACTGTCAAGTACACACTCACCTTCTGGACAGTAGCAGCATCCAGCAGATGGAATGAGTCGGTGCTCCATACGCTATTCAGAAGAGGACTGCGCGATGAGGTCCAGACGGAACTGGCATGTTGAGATGATAACCTCTCGCACTTCACGCACTCATTGCGATGGCGTTCTGAATGGATAACCTATTTCGGGAATGTCGATACCCTCATCGCTCCCAAGTGGCGCAACGTCTAAGGCACTGCATCTCAGTGCTAGAGGCGTCACTACAAACCCTGGTTCGATTCCAGGCTTTATCATAACTGGCTGTGATTGGTAGTCCCATAGGGCGGCACACAATTGGCCCAGCGTCGTTAGGGTTTGGCCGGGTTGGCCGTCACTGTAAATAATAATTTGTCCTTAACTGACTTGGCTAGGTACCTTAAAAAAAAGGAGACGTTTTAATCGATTCTCTCCCTCCCTCAGTGACCCATCTGTATCAGAACCTGAACCCATGGAGGTAGGGGTCACACGCCTCTCCGTGGCTGAGCGACGCAGACGGAAACAGCCGGGGCTCTGTCCATATTGTGTTCAAGGGGGACTCCGGCTTCATCAGTGTCCTGTACGTTCCAACTCAGGATACACGAGAGCAGAGGGACAGTCACGTGTTCTTCCAGGCAGGTGTGAGTATCCCTTCATCATTTTCTGACGAACCCTTTTTAATGTCGGTCACACTAGCTGGCTGTCCTTCATGTACTGTTTCTACAGCACTAGTGGATTCCTGTGCTGCGGGCTACTTTATTGACCAGACCCTTGATTCTTCTCTGAACATCACCTCATACCTGCTCTCTCTCCGTTTCCGGTTCAAGCCCTTGATAATCGGCTACTAGGATCCGGAACCATCACACCACTCACCTTCACCGTGGAGTCCATTCATCAGGAGAAACATTCCCTTCTTCATCATTAGTGCACCAGCTCACAAGATCATCCTCGGCCTCCCATGGCTCCAACGCCATAACCCCACCATCTCATGGTCGAGGATGAGAATCATGGACTGGGCACCCGAGTGCCGGAGAACCTGCTTTCCTGTCCCTTCTCGAGTCGTAGACCCTGTGGTCTGGGACATAGATGTGGACATTAGCCAGAGTTCTAGCCATGGGCCTAGTGAAAGTTATTAACAAGCTCAAACATCCTGAGCAAACAGGGTTTATTAAGGGTTATCAGGTAATCATTTCATGTGGTTTCTGAGGCTTCCAATCTGGACACCGTGTGCTGTGTTATCATTAGATGCAGAGAAAGCCTTTGACCGCATAGAGTGGGAATATTTATGGTTCGTTTTTGAACATTTTGGTTTTGGAGCCAGATTTATACATATGATCCGCACCATGTATGTGAATCATTCTTCTATGTTTACTGGAACTACCCATTCTAGTCCATTTACCATACAACGAGGATGTAAACAAGGTTGTCCTGCCTCCCCTATGCTATTTGCTCTCTCTCTTGAACTGCTGGCACAAAGACAAAACATACGTCAAGATTCCGCTTCCTCAAGCAATTTCTCTGTATGCAGATGACATACGTCGCAAACGCTCAGATATCCCTCCAGCCAATGTCTATTTTCACAGCATTCAGCTCATGGTCTGGTTACAAGATCAAATCAAATGGTATTTGTCACATGCCCCGACTACAACAGATGTAAACCTTATAGTGAAATGCTTACTTTACAAGCCCTTAACCAACGTTCCAGTTTTAAGAAAATGCCTAAAAAGTACCAAAAAAAGTAAGAGATAAGAAAAACTAAAAATCAACTGGTCTAAATCAGCTTTACTACCTCTTAACTCAGCTATGGGAAGTGTGATACCATTGAATAAATAAATCACCAAATGATGCATTACCATATCCCCCACTATTCTCACCACTTGCAGGAAGAACTACTAAGTAACCTTCTTTGCATGCTAGAATCTCAATTATTAAAATTAATGCCCTCCCTCATATCAATTTTATGAGTTCCATGTTACAACTGTCGCCTATAGACCATTGGTACTCTGTCATAAAGAAGTTCATTTGGGGGTGAAAGAGACCACAGATTAAATATACAACACTACAGAGAACAAAAGCAACAAAAGCATCAGGTGGAGTTGCCAGCTCTTCAGGCTTTCATGCCTCAGCCAGTACATCGGGGTGTCAAGACTCGATTGGCGGGTCAAGCGTCTGATGCCGAGTCTACCGAGGATGCCTCAGCTAGCTCATCAGGCTTCCATGCCTTAGCTAGCTCGTCAGGTTTTCAAGACTCGGTAGGCTCGCCAGGCTCCCATGCCACAGCTGGCTCGTCAGATTCTCACCAGGTTATAAGCGTTGCGGAGGTCCAGTTCGGTGAAGAATTGGGCCTCTTGGGCCAACTCCAAGGCGGTGGACATCAGGGGTAGGGGGTAACGATTCTTGATCGTAATCCGGTTCAGCCCTCTGTAATCGATGCAAGGACACAGGCCTCCATCCTTCTTACCCACGAAGAAGAAGTCTGCACCAGCTGGGGATGTAGAGGGCCGAATGAAACCTACCGCCAGCAACTCCCGGATATAATTGTCCATGACTGCTGTTTCAGGGGTCGAGTGGGAGTACAGACAGCCCCGGGGAGGTGTGGAGCCTGGTATGAGTTCTATGGCACAGTCGTAGGAACGATGGGGAGGAAGGGTGGCGGTTTCTCTTACTGAAGGCCTCCCTGAGGTCGAAGTATTCGGGAGGGAGAGCAGAGAAGTCTTCCATGAATGCAGGAGGACACGGCGAGGCTCTTGGTGGAAGTCTTAGACATTTAGTCTGGCAGTCCTTACCCCAGTCTAGTTGGTGTCCCATGGACCAGGAGACTAGGGGGTTATGTAGCTCCAGCCAGGTGTACCCTAGGATAAGGAGGTTCTCGGGAGCAGTGATCAAACGAAAACTAAGAGTCTCAGTGGTTCACCCCAATCTGCAGTAGAATGGGCTTGGTCTGATATTCCATCTGACCGGAGCCAATGGGCCGGCTGTCCATCGAGGGCTTGAATCTGCAGAGGGACGGGACATTTCACGCAGGGGATTTATAATTCTCTGGGCGAAGTCGTGATCAATGAAATTGTCTGCGGCCCCAGAGTCCACAAAGGCTTGAATCTGGTGCTGACGGTTATCCCAGTGGAGGGTTGCGTGTAGTGACAGACGGTGACTGGGTAGCTGGGAGGTAACTGCACAGCTCATCAGGGTCTCCCCTTGTCCTGGCGAGCCCTGGTGTTTCCCGTCAGCTCTGGGCATGTGGCACTGAGATGTAGTAGAGTAGAGGCAGCAGCCTTTGGGCTCAGACGTGTGCTTCCAAGCTGTGGGCTCAGACGTGTGCTTCCCAGCTGCATGGGCTCCTCAATGCTGAGTTCGGGGGGCTTGGGGTGCTCAGGAAACCGGGATACTGGGGTGGTGTCAAAAAGGCGCTGTCTCACGCGTTCTCGGAAGCGTTTGTCAACCCTGATTGCCAGCGTTATCAGGGACTTGAGGTCCTTCTCCCAGTTCCCGAGAGGCCAGTTCATCCTTGGAGTTAGACAAACCCTGGTGGAAAGCAGTGGCCAGTGCCTCTGTATTCCACCCACTCTCGGCGGAGAGGGTGCGGAACTCATGGCGAAATCAGCCACTGGTCTGGCCCCTTGGCAGATGTTGAACAGTCGGCTGACTGCTTCTCGTCCGACAACTAGGTGGTTGAAGACTCGTCACAGCTCGGCAGTGAAGGCTGCTATGGAGCTGCAGGATGGTTGCTGCTGTTCCCACACTGCCGTTGCCCATGCCAGGGCCTTGTCCGAGAGTAGAGAGATGATGTGGGCGATCATGGTGTGGATCAGTGTGGAACAAGGAGGGCTAAAGCTCTAACACCAGAGAACCCCTTGCATCCTCCCGGGTGGCCATCATACCGCTCTGGGGCTAGGATCTTGGGTTCCAGGTGCAGGTTCCCTGGAGGAATTACGGCGATGCCTGTAGCACTGGGGGAAGAGACTTGGGCATGGGCTCCTCGTGGCTTGGAGACGTGCCGTGGTTGGAGGGAATTGGTGCCCGGAGGGTCTCAGATTTGGAAGAGTTGTCTTTGCTGCCAACCCAACAGTGCTTCTTGTTGGGTTATCGCATTCCTAATCAGGTTAATCTCTGGTTAGAAGCTTGCTGTGTCATGGTGAGGTTGAACCCAGGTGCAGAGAATGGTCCAGACGATTAATCAATGATTAAGGATAAACATAAATACTTTAACGAGAAAAGATATCATAAGGATCACCGTAACACAGGAGAAAACAACGAACACTAGGATTAGACACTCACTCAGGGGACGAAGACACAGGGTAACCGAAATCAAGCTTCTGCAAAGAGAATAGAAAAGACAGCTCTTTTAAAGGGGGAAATCATAACAAGGAAATAGAAAACACCTGAATGTAATAATAGTCTCAAGGGCCGTCTCTGGTTCCCTCTGGTGCCAGGAGGAACCATGACAACTTCATAGAAGAGTTTATCTTTCACAAAAAAACACGATCACACTTTTATGAGTAGACTAAAACAACTGACACACACAAAACACTAAAAGGAGAGGAAGATCATGTTTTCCGGGGATGTTCTTCCTCAGAAGGAGCAGAGGGAGAGTAGCAGGTTAAAGCTTTCACATACTAACCCCTACAGAGAGGACAGAGGGTACGATGCGGTCGGCCTCCCCACCTCCTACACACACACGCACACACACTCCTTCCTCCTCCCTCCCTGTCTTCCCAGGGATGGGAAATGATGGCTGTAGCACAGGGAGTGTTGTCGATAGCTTCATGGCTGTGTGCATGCGGTATAAGGGATGCTCCCCGCTCTGGCTATCTCCACAGTCTCCTTGAACTCTCCCGGCCAACCCCTCGGACACTGTCACCAGAGAGTCTTCATACACACTGCTGCATCTTGGCAGCTGCCCCCCTCCACACACACTGACACACTCAATTGAAGTAGCTAGCAAGCGAACACATCATCACATAGTGGCCTATAGTTTGTGTATGATGGTTAGCACATTCAAACTCATTAAATGGCATGTAGCAAGCCTACCGTTATAATGTAACAGTAGATTCATTAATAATAGGTTTGACTATTTTATATATATATATATATATATATATATATATATATATATATATATATATATATATATATATATATATACACACAGTTGAAGTCAGAAGTTTACATACACCTAAGCCAAATACATTTAAACTCATAACGGTTCGTTTTCACGTTTACTGACGTTGCCGTTTCACATCGGAAAACCATTGGCCGTTGAACTAGGTACATTATCCACATTGATATGTTTGTAATTGTCAAAAACTGATTTGTTGTCGTCTTTTGGGGAAAAGGTAAAAGGTCAGTGGTGAAACGTCACAACTTGGGTAGCAAAATAGCACCACATTTTCTGCACAAGCTACAGTACATACAGTTGAAGTTGGAAGTTTACATACACCTTAGTCAAATACATTTAAACTCAGTTTTCACAATTCCTGACATTTAATCCTAGTAAAAATTCCCTGTTTTAGGTCAGTTAGGATCACCACTTTATTTTAAGAATGTGAAATGTCAGAACAATAGTAGAGAGAATGATTTATTTCAGCTTTTATTTCTTTCATCACATCCCCAGTGGGTCAGAGATTTACATACACTCAATTAGTATTTGGTAGCATTGCCTTTACATTGTTTAACTTGGGTGTAACGTTTCAGGTAGCCTTCCACAAGCTTCCCACAATAAGTTGGGTGAATTTTGGCCCATTCCTCCTGACAGAGCAGGTGTAACTGAGTCAGGTTTGTCGGCACACGTTTTTTCAGTTCTCACAAATGTTCTATAGGGTTGAAGTCAGGGCTTTGTGATGGCCACTCCAATACCTTGACTTTGTTGTCATTAAGCCATTATGCCACAACTTTGGCAGTATGCTTGGGGTCATTGTCCATTTGGAAGACCCATTTGCGAACAAGCTTTAACTTCCTGACTGATGTCTTGAGATGTTGCTTCAATATATCCACACAATTTTCCTTTGTCATGATGCCATCTATTTTGTGAAGTGCACCAGTTCCTCCTGCAGCAAAGCACCCCCACAACATGATGCTGCCACACCATGCTTCACGGTTGTTATGGTGTTCTTCGGGTTGCAAGCCTCCCCCTTTTTCCTCCAAACGTAACTATGGCCAAACAGTTTTATTTTTGTTTCATCAGACCAGAGGACATTTCTCCAAAAAGTACGATCTTTGTCCCCATGTGCAGTTGCAAACCGTAGTCTGTATTTTTTATGGCGGTTTTGGAGCAGTGGCTTCTTCCTTGCTGAGCGGCCTTTCAGGTTATGTCGACATAGGACTCGTTTTACTGTGGATATAGATACGTTTGTACCTGTTTCCTACAGCATCTTCACAAGGTCCTTTGCTGTTGTTCTGGGATTGATTTGCACTTTTCGCACCAAAGTACGTTCATCTCTAGGAGACAGAACACGTCTCCTTCCTGAGCGGTATGACGGCTGCGTGGTCCCATGGTGTTTATACTTGCATACTATTGTGTGTACAGATGAACGTGGTACCTTCAGGCATTTGTAAATTGCTCCCAAGGATGAACCAGACTTTTAGAGGTCTGCAATTTTTTTCTGAGGTCTTGGCTAATTTCTGTTCATTTTCCCATGATGTCAATCAAAGAGGCACTGAGGGTGAAGGTAGGCCTTGAAATACATCCACAGGTACACCTCCAATTGACTCAAATGATGTCAATTAGCCTATCAGAAGGTTCTAAAGCCATGACATAATTTTCTGGAATTTTACAAGCTGTTTAAATGCACAGTCAAGTTAATTTAGGCAAACTTCTGACCCACTGGAATTGTGATACAGTGAAATAATCTGTCTGTAAACAATTGTTGGAAAAATGACTTGTGTCATGCACAAAGTTGATGTCCTAACCGACTTGCCAAAACTATAGTTTATTAAGAGGAAACGTGTGGAGTGGTTGAAAAACGAGTTTTAATGACTCCAACCTAAGTGTATGTAAACTTCCGATACATGGACACACATACAGTACGTCTGACCACAGACTGTTCCTATAGAGTGACAGATCAAAATAACAAACTCATGACATGGAACACAGGCAGCAGAAGAAGCATCGTTGACATCAATTCAGCAATCAAAACAACAGGGGACTAGGAAATCTCCAACTTCAGTACGTTCAAAACAACAGGGGACTAGGAAATCTCCAACTTCAGTACGTTCAAAACAACAGGGGACTAGGAAATCTTCAACTTCAGTACGTTCAAAACAACAGGGGACTAGGAAATCTCCAACTTCAGTACGTTCAAAACAACAGGGGACTAGGAAATCTCCAACTTCAGTACGTTCAAAACAACAGGGGACTAGGAAATCTCCAACTTCAGTATAATCAAAACAACAGGGGACTAGGAAATCTCCAACTTCAGTACGTTCAAAACAACAGGAGACTAGGAAATCTCCAACTTCAGTACGTTCAAAACAACAGGGGACTAGGAAATCTCCAACTTCAGTACGTTCAAAACAACAGGGGACTAGGAAATCTCCAACTTCAGTACGTTCAAAACAACAGGAGACTAGGAAATCTCCATCTTCAGTACGTTCAAAACAACAGGGGACTAGGAAATCTCCAACTTCAGTACGTTCAAAACAACAGGAGACTAGGAAATCTCCAACTTCAGTACGTTCAAAACAACAGGGGACTAGGAAATCTCCAACTTCAGTACGTTCAAAACAACAGGGGACTAGGAAATCTCCAACTTCAGTATGTTCAAAACAACAGGAGACTAGGAAATCTCCAACTTCAGTACGTTCAAAACAACAGGAGACTAGGAAATCTCCAACTTCAGTACGTTCAAAGCAACAGGGGACTAGGAAATCTCCAACTTCAGTATAATCAAAACAACAGGGGACTAGGAAATCTCCAACTTCAGTACGTTCAAAACAACAGGAGACTAGGAAATCTCCAACTTCAGTACGTTCAAAGCAACAGGGGACTAGGAAATCTCCAACTTCAGTATAATCAAAACAACAGGGGACTAGGAAATCTCCAACTTCAGTACGTTCAAAACAACAGGGGACTAGGAAATCTCCAACTTCAGTACGTTCAAAACAACAGAACTCCGACTGGGATTTTCTTTTCTTTTTTAACGCGGTCAATTCCAAGTCTGAAACCGGGCATCTTTCTAGAACTCTGACTTTCCGGCCCGAAGATCACTGACGTCATGATTTGACCTCATCTTGAGAGCACCGTGGAAGTTGTTAACCACAGAATCAGATAGAACATCTAATCTTTTCTTGGTCAATCATATTTCAACTTTGGAGCATTGAGTAAAGAATCCTTCTTGAGTGACGACAAAATGCATCATAAACTGCCCGTCAATGCCAGCTGACTAGTCTGATATCATGTGTAGGCTAATAAAGCTGATACTGCTGCACAGTGCATGGAGAAGCCTTCCCATTCTAATCTATAACCTGTGATGTGAATACAGTGTTTGGTATAAGATCGATCATCTGTGCAGTACTAAGAATAATAGAGGTACAATTTCAGTCACTAAGGAAATAAACACAGCAAACCCCTGCTGATAATGAGACCACAGTGTTAAGGATGTGACTTAGTGTTAAAATGGGGGGGGTATATTGTGATATCAAATGTTTGTTTGACCGCTAGATTTGATGGATATTAATGACTAATGTACTCTATTAACCCACGTTATCGTTCCAAGACAACTCCCGCCCATGATTCGGAGGGTCATGTGTAGGTTGTATGTGTAGATCAACCAGCAACTCTCAGGAAATAACAGGGATCACACTTTCTCGTGCTTTTACAGTTTTAGTTTCACACAGGAAAAACAGAACGTTGACTTCACTGTTTGCTGCCAACAGGGTTAATTAAGGCTATTTAGCCTTCTGGTGTTATTATATTAGGTTTAAATTCAACCTGATATTTGAGCATATCTAGCACAGATTCCTTTGAATTCGATAGTTGGTATGTCCTTGTTTACCAGAGAGAATCTACTGTGGCAATTTACTCGACACATTTGATTCATTTAAAACTTGTGTTGGTGTCCTGACTTTTCATTTCCAGTGTGTTTAATACAATATGGTCGTTTCTCGTCAAAAGGGGAAAAGTGAGTATTCCTGAATTGTCTACGTCTAAAATTGTTAACTTAATCAAGCCAATCACGATTGAGTTAATATAGTATATGTTTTCATTAAATCATAGTCTAATCAAGGTATGTCAAATTACAGCATTGTGATCTCCATCCCACCAGAACAGGGACACATTTCAGGTGGTCTTTTAAAACAGATCTCACACTAAAAGGGCATTATCATAATTTTCCCAATGTCTCAGTATTATTCCTACCTCATTGTGTGGAAATATTAAAATCATGTTTTTGACTGCACAGGACCTTTATATTATTTGCCTGGATACAGAGAAACATAAACTTTGTTTTAGATTAGGACATAGGAGAACATTCTTTAAAATAGCTTATTGCAAATAACATCAATGTGTAATTTAAAACAAGTAGTATCTCAGGGTATGATTCATCGTCTCAAGAACCTGGGTTAGGTCGCCCTTAATTAAGATTGTTATCTAAGATGTGGTACCTGTGACAACACTTCCCCAGCAGCCCATGGAGGGGCTCTCCAGTCTCCTCAATGTGCTCAATGGTTCTGTCTCTTAAGCCATTACCATAGGTGAAAAGCACCATGGTGCTTCTCCATACCCCCTCACCCAAAACACTCAGGTATTTCTCCACAGCATGCCTATCTTCCTCGGTGAAGGAGTCCACGGGTATGGCCATAAGGAACATACTAACTACCCTATAGGGGCACAGGGATGCACTGCCTCTCATCTCTAGTCTTACCTGCTTCCATTTGGACAGACTGTAAGACTCCAACCGGGAGGGTCGACCACTGTATTTGTATTTATTATGGATCCCCATTAGCTGCTGCCAAAACAGCAGCTACTCTTTCTGGGGTCCAGCAAAATTAAGGCAGTTTATACAATTTTAAAAACATCACAATACATTCACAACACACTGTGTGCCCTCAGGCTTCTACTCCACCACTACCATATATCTACAGTACTAAATCTATGTGTAAGTATAGTGCATATGTTATCGTGTGTGTGTGTGTGTATGCATGTGTCAACCAATGTTGCTTCACAGTCCCCGCTGTTCCATAAAGCTTTTTTAAAAATCCAATTTTACTGCTTGCCTCAGTTACTTGATGTGGAATAGAGTTCCATGTAGTCATGGCTCTATATAGTACGGTGTGCCTCCCATAGCCTGTTCTGGACTTGGGGACTGTGAAGAGACCTCTTGTGGTATGTCTTGTGTGGTATGCATGGGTGTCTGAGCTGTGTGCCAGTAGTTCAAACAGACAGCTCGGTGTATTCAACATGTCAATACGTCTCATAAATAAAAGTAGTGATGAAGTCAATCTCTCCTCCACTTTCAGCCAGGAGAGATTGACATGCATATTATTAATATTAGCTCTCTGTGTACATCCAAGGGCTAGCAGTGCTACCCTGTTCTGAGCCAATTGCAATTTTCCTAAGTCCTTTTTTGTGGCACCTGACCACACACGACTGAACAGTAGTCAAGGTGCGACAAAACTAGGGCCTGTTGGACCAGCCTTGTTGATAGTGTTGTTAAGAAGGCAGAGCAACGCTTTATTACAGACAGACTCTCCCCATCTTAGCAACTACTGCATCAATATGTTTTGACCATGACAGTTTACAATCTAGGGTTACTCCAAGCAGTTTAGTGATCTCAACTTGCTCCATTTCCACATGATTTATTACAAGATTTAGTTGAGGTTAAGGGTTTAGTGAGTGTTTTGTTCCAAATACAGCGCTTTTAGTTTTAGAAATATTTAGGGCTAACTTATTCCTTGCCACCCACTCTGAAACTAACTGCAGCTCTTTGTTGAGTGTTGCAGTCATTTCAGTCGCTGTAGTAGCTGACGTGTACAGTGTTGAGTCACCCGCATACATAGACACTCTGGCTTTACTCAAAAGTCAGTGGTTTTGTCGTTAGAAAAAAATCCACTGCGACTGTCCTCCCTTCCTCCACTCCCTGTCCCACCACACACTGGACTGCTTTTTACCACTGTCAAAATGGTATTTCCTGCTGAACTCTACGTTTTGGATGCCTCTGTCAAAAAAAAGAAACAATAACATCTCAATATAACCTGTGCAGTTATGCAATGCTACCATGTAGCCTAATGTTCTCTATTTGCAATTGTCTTCTTTAAACCTTTGCCACAAACATGCAATTTTACACCCCAGCTCATCATTGAGCCTTGTGAGAGCAAAGCACTTACTTATGGGGAACACTGCTGTGACCCGCTGGTTCTGCCTTGTCCTCATGTCCTGCATGACAAGCATTTCTATGTCCTCTCCCTGCTGTTTCCATCCTCTCATCCTCAAGCTCTCTCTCACCTGGCTGTACAACCTCTCCTGTATTTCCCTTGGACGCCTATTTATCTCAACCATCCTATCAATCTTCTCCAACAGCAATTGGACCTGAACCTCTTTGTCCCTGGCTTGGCTGTCCAGAACATGGAACTTGTTCCAACACCTCTCCACAAGCCACAGGAGACTCTTGTCCTTCCCTTGGATGTGTTCGTCGACAGTGGTTCCTCCTGGTATCTCAGCTCAGTGGGTTAGGAGCACTAAAGGTCACTGCCAGATAGGGGCCTACCTCAGATGCTCCTCCATGTTCCCTGCCTGAAGTCCCCTGTGGCAGAGACCACCAGGAGGATGGCATGGGGCCCCAGGGAACAGAGGGACATGACCATCCAGGCGTGTCCACCAACGTCACCTGTCTTCCAGCAACAGTACCCCTACCTCTTGGAGCTGTGAGTTTCTATTACCCCTGTGTGAAATTCCCTCATGCCCAAGATGGTGTTCCCTACTGAGCTCTTTCCCCTCGGTCTCTCTCCAAGTAAAAGCACTCAGCTTTGAAATACACGGGTCTTGACCTAACATGGAGTTAAACACACCTCAAATGTATTTTATATCTATTCATGCTTTCATTTTATTGAGTAACAACGTGTGATCTCATTATAGCTAATGCATGTGTGGCACTATTAATGCTATGAGAATAGAATAACAATCAAAGACTTACCAAGAGTGCTTGAACTGTGAGCTGCCATTTGAGCGTGTTATTCTTTGTTACTATTGGGAAGTGCAGTAGATCGCAAAAAGCCAAGTCCATGCTCCCGTGTTCATGATGACTTACATTCCAGCGATAACAGAAAATCTCTTCTCCAACCTGTTATATTGTGAAGAGGGTACCTCCCATTTGCTTTTTTTTGTGCTACTTTTTACCCTTTTTTCTCCCCAATTGGTAGTTACAGCCTTGTCCCATCACCCATGGTTGCAACTCAATATTAGGAAGGTGTTTCTAACGTTTGGTCTACTCAGTGTATAGATTGATATAGACTCAAAGCAAACAAGAGATACACGTTTACTTCCTTGTTATTCTGTATGATTAACATCCCATTGTGTTTTTAAGAATGACTTCCCAGTATTCTCTGTTGAGGGATGTCATCCATTGTAATCAGGGGGCAGAGTGAGCATAACTATTCCTGGGTGTTGTACTTACATGGTATCAGTTCTCAGCAGGACAGTGACATCCATAGGCTACAGAAATAGGTCTGAGCTAAGGGAACAACACCTCAGTCCAGGAGGCAAGTCTGGGATTCCCATAAACAAGGTGTTGAATGGTTGGGGGTTGGTTCTCAGTACAGGGAAATCATTTTAGAATACATGTCTATCAAGTGGACATACAGCATTGGATGAGCTTGGTGGTTTGTTATTAATATAGTCATTTAGCAAACGCTTTTATCCATAGGAAAGAACTGTTAACCTCGACCTGAATATTTGAAAGTACGTGCAGAGGCATCCAGGGTCTGTAAGGGCTATGTCCCTTGGTAGCACGATCTCATTTTCGTGTCTGTAATGTAAAATATATATCCCATAACGGATTTAACATGAACACAACATGAAATACGAAACTAAAAGCCACGGTTTCTTTTTTAAATGAACACCCGCACGCACACACACACACACACACAATATACACCACCGTTCAAGTTTGGGGTCACTTAGAAATGTCCTTGTTTTTGAAAGAAAAGCACATTTTTTTGTCCATTAAAAGAACATTAAATGGATCAGAAATACAGTGTAGACATTGTTAATGTTGTAAATGACTATTGTAGCTGGAAACATCTGATTTTTAATGGAATATCTACATAGGTGTACAGAGGCCCATTATCAGCAACCATCACCCCTGTGTTCCAATGTTGTGTTCGCTAATCCAGGTTTATCATTTTAAAAGGCTAATTGATCATTAGAAAACCCTTTTGCAATTATGTTAGCACAGCTGAAAACTGTTGTTCTGATTAAAGAAGCAAAAAAACTGACCTTTAGTCTAGTTGAGTATCCGGAGCGTCAGCATTTGTGGGTTCGATTACAGGCTCAAATTGGCCAGAAACAAAGAACTTTCTTCTGAAACACATCAGTCTATTCTTGTTCTGAGAAATTATTTGCTATTCCATGCGAGAAATTGCCAAGGAACTGAAGATCTCGTACAATGCTGTATACTACTCCCTACAATAGCACCCGCAAAACACCAGTCTCAACATTAACAGTGAAGAGGCGACTCCGGGATGCTGGCCTTCTAGGCAGAGATCCTCGGTCCAGTGTATGTGTTCTTTTTCCCATCTTAATCTTTTCTTTGTATTGGCCAGTCTGAGATATGGATTTTTCTTTGCAACTCTGCCTAGAAGGCCAGCATCCCAGAGTCGCCTCTCCACTGTTGACGTTGAGACTGGTGTTTTGCAGGTACTATTTAATGAAGCTGCCAGTTGAGGACTTGTGAGGCGTCTGTTTCTCAAACTAGACACTAATGTACTTGTCCTCTTGCTCAGTTGTGCACCGGGGCCTCCCACTCCTCTTTCTATTCTGGTTAGAGCCAGTTTGCGCTGTTCTGTGAAGGGAGTAGTACACAGCGTTGTACGAGATCTTCAGTTTCTTGGCAATTTCTAGCATGGAATAGCCTTCATTTTTCAGAACAAGAATAGACTGACGAGTTTCAGAAGAAAGTAATCGAACCCACAAATGCTGAAGTTCCGGATACTCAACCAGTCTAAAAGGAGAGTTTTATTGCTTCTTTAAATCAGAACAACAGTTTTCAGCTGTGCTAACATAATTGAAAAAGGGTTTTGTAATGATCAATTAGCCTGTTAAAATGATAAACTTGGATTAGTTAACACAACGTGCCATTGAAACACAGGAGTGATGGTTGCTGACAATGGGCCTCTGTACGCCTATGTAGATATTCCATTAAAAATAAGTTTCATTAAAAAGACATTTCCAGCTACAACAGTCATGTACAACATTAACAATGTCTACACTGTATTTCTGATCAAGTTGATGTTATTTTAATGTTGAAAAACAAGGACTTTTCTAAGTGACCCAAAACTTTTGACCGGTAGTGTATCTATGACAAATGCATGTGTTTTGACTGCCAGAGTTAAAAAGTATGACTCGTATGTTATGGAAGTCACCTGTAAGCATAATTAAGAGCTTTTCTCCTTCACCTGTTAAATGAACTGACAACAGTATCGGGTCTTTTCAGCACCACTGTAAAGTACATTCTCTATATTGCATCAGAATATAAAAATAGACAGATAGTGTTTTTTTTTCTTTTCTCAAAACATTCTTCCCATGTTGTTCAATGGCATGACAGTCGAAGGATGAACAAATCCATACTGACAAGATAGTGACCAATAGTATTAGTTTGTACTGGATCGTCCTTTTCATTCACAGCACTTTAAAAACATCAGTAGCAGCCACACTGAAAAAAAATAAACACAAGACACAGGGCATCCTCTGAACATGTAGAACTCTCAAGAGGACAACCTGGCTACCCCTCCACTTTCAGAGGAAGATGCAGGAAGAGGAGAGAGAGAGAGAGAGAGAGAAAGATGCAGGAAGAGGAGAGAGAGAAAGATGCAGGAAGAGGAGAGAGAGAAAGATGCAGGAAGAGGAGAGAGAGAAAGATGCAGGAAGAGGAGAGAGAGAAAGATGCAGGAAGAGGAGAGAGAGAAAGATGCAGGAAGAGGAGAGAGAGAGAGCGAGAGCGAGAGAAGCAGTGAGAGCAGCAGTGAGAGGACAGAGTAGTACTGTACACAGCTGAACAGAGAAACTGGGATGAGACATTTCAGTGTGTAGGTAGGAGGGGACACTCAGGTTCGTGAGAGAGGTGTGTCAAGAAGAATTTCTGACGGTGCCATATTGTCCTACTCCAACCCGTCAGCAGGGGGCGCTGCCGCAACACAGTTCAGATAATCTTCCACCGTGATGATGGTGGTAATACCAATACAAAAATCAACAAGAAAATCCAAAATCTAAATTGAAACAATGTCTTTTTTAATATTGAGGCGATCTCGAACAAGAAGAAGAGAAGAAGGCGCAGTCGGGACGAGAGTTTGGTTTGTTGCAGTGCATAGAGAGAGGGACTTCGGAGAAGGAGACGCTTGGTTTTTATTGCCTGGAGAGGGTCTCCTGTGATAACACACACACACACACACACACACTCTCTGAGGCTCACACAAACGCACAGGCCAACTCCTCTGACCACCCTGCTCCCCAAGAGCAGAGAGAGAGAAGAGAGAGGGAGTGAAGTGAGGAGGGCTGGGTTGAACGACAACAGCAAATATGACAGATTCCTGTAGTGTTTCCATAGTCTGAGGGTGGACATCCAGCAGTTGAAGAAACCTCTCTCTGTTGTGGATGAAGTTGGGGAAGAGGGAAGTAGTAGCTTCTCTCTGTTGTGGATGAAGTTGGGGAAGAGGGAAGTAGTAGCTTCTCTCTGTTGTGGATGAAGTTGGGGAAGGGGGAAGTAGTAGCCTCTCTCTGTTGTGGATGTGATTAGTCCTAATGGACCTGGCTTTGCCCTCCTCTTCCTCTCTCCCTCCGTCTGCAGTGCCCTCCTCCTCCGGGAGGCCCTCACATCCGCGAGGAGGAGGCCAGCTCGTAGAACAGCACGTAGGCGTCACTGCTGCGCACTTGGCTGGAGGACATTGGCGTTACTCTGTCAGGGGAGAGAGGAAGGGGGGTGCATGTGGATGAGCTGCAACGTTATTGAGACAGTCAGATGGGTGCAAAGAGCAACACGAATTGACAATATTATTACAGAAATGTAACTATGTTGAACTGGGAACAGCCATATTGAGGTTCCCTTCAACCGTTGTGTCACAAAACCATGGAAATGGACGGGGTATTCAGACGGTTGACGATCTAACAAAAAGGTACTTGTTTTATGGCAGGGAGATTTTAGAGTAACATTGCGTGGGTACTATCATACTGTGCCATTAAACAGAGAGAAAGTTAACGGAGGAAAGGGAGGGAAAGAACTTAGGAGAGAGAGTGAGAACTGCATAATGAATGAGAGTGGAGGAGCAGGGAAAGAAGACAGGTGGCTGCTGGGAGAGAGAGAGAGAGAGAAGCAGATCTCACGAGGCAATGAGTGGGAGAGAGGTGAGAGAGCGAGGAAAAGAGAGGGGGAGGCAGAGAGAGGAAGGAGGTAAGCTACTGCACACTTGACAGAATTACAGGGAGGTACTGCTATTAAGAAAGCAAGTATAGCTCTGGGTGAGTGGTATGTAAGCCAGCCAGCAAGACAGACAGAAACAGGGTCTTCATGTCCTCTCTCTGACAGTCTCTGCTCTAGCACTCTCAACATGAGGCTCAGCAAATAAGGTCCAACACTGTGGTGGTCCGTTCTAAACAATATCCTATTCCCTACTGTATATAATGGTGCACTACTGTTGACCAGGCTAGGGATGAAAGTAGTGCGCTATAAAGGGAATAGGGTGCCATTTCAGATGTGTTTGGAGTGAGGTGGAGGTGTATGGAGTGAGGTGGAAGAGAGCTTGAATGTTCTAAACAGGAGTATTTCAAGTGTTCTAAGAGTTCCAGTCAATTCAACCTAAATGAGATGACTTCTTGCTAGCAGAGCCTTGTGGGTAGTGTAGTGTCATAAAGGGAGAGGGAAAGACATACCTGGAGTCATTGAACGTGTACCATTCTCCCGAGGTGGGGTTGCGACAGTACGCTGTGTAGTGGCCGCCCATGGTCGTGCCTGAGTGATTGGACACTGCGTACAGGTTATAAACTGCATTTACTGTGGGGGGGACAGGGGAAAGAGAGGAATCAGTAGAATGCCACTGTGGTACCTCGACGGACGATTCTACCCGACAGACGATGGTACTCACTGCTGTTTTCCGAGGCAAACTCCCTGAGGTCCAGTTTCTCCATGGGGAAGTTGACAAATGTGGACAGTTTGCTGGTTCTCCGCGCTTCAGAGAAGCGTTTCAGATCTGGACACGTAGGTGGGTAAAGGACAAAACAGTGCAGGGAGGAAGTGTCTGTAAATACACAGAGACGGGGGCTTCATATGAAGGTTCACATACATACATTTAACACACAGGCAAGCCTCTATAGCAACAGAGAGCACTTCTAGGCTGGTCCCAGATCTGTGTGCTTTAGTTGAACCATAAGCAACTCCTCTGACTACGATTGTCTCATACATGTTGTGTTGGCTTATATGCAGATCTGGGACCAGGCGTTAGCCAACTCCTCTCTCTTTTACAACATCTAACAGGATAAGAGACAAACGCAGGCCAGAAATATAAGCGGCTTGAGAAAGGATACGAAGCACTAAGATCTTGGGGAATTTCTGTACAGTGAACTTCTTTGTGCATCTTCTTCTGGCTTTACACCTGTAGCACGTTGGTTTTTCATCGCCCTCGAGCACATCCTCTTTGGTGAAGAGACTCATGCAGTCCATCAGACTCACTTCTCCGTAGCCCTTCTTGACACAGACACACGGCACATTAGGTTACATTAAAAAAAAAACGCTGGGACTGTATGTGGGTCTGGTGAACGGTGAATGTACAACACTGCGGGGAGGAAGCTGGTGTGGATTGTCGATACTGACCTTGGCGATGGGTAGAGAGAGATCCCAGAAGGGGTCAAAGACAGTGGAGCAGTAGCCACACGTGCTGCATGTCAACGAGCTCTTCAGCTGACCCACAAACAGGTCTGTGGAGGGCAGGGCAGAGAGAGACCATTACTACCCCCTCACACACACACACACACACACACACACACACGCGCAGGTTGGCATTTATTGTTATGAATTTTGCCCTGGAGGCAGAACGGAGCAATTTCCGCCAGATGGGCCAGCAGCAAAGTCAATTGCCTAGCTATATCGTTAAAAATGTGTTTGAGGTTAGATATTAGGGTTAGCGGTGTGGTTAAGGTTAAGGTTAGGTTTAAAATGGGATTTTATGACTTTGTGCCAGTGCCAGCTAGTGACATCTCCGCAGAGCTGCCACCGGGGAAAAATTCATGAAGATAAATGCCAACCTGCACGCACACGCACACACACACACACACAAACTACATCAATCAGCAGACTAAACATTACCAGAAAACACTATTTATTAACAGCACAGTGTTACTTAACCACTGTGGGTGTTGATGCGTGCCCTTACCCACTATTTTACTGTCCTCTCTCTCCAGGTACTTGCTCCACATTCTATCCCCTTTCTCCCGGTCACTGTGGGAGGGACGACCGGACAGGAGAGGGTGTGTCAGTATTCAGTGAGTTAAAGCCTCATGCTCATCGATCCCGCGCCTCCCCTCTTGTAAACCCATGAGAAATCCAACCTCCACACCCACTGACTGCATACTAATACTGTGGGATGTGCCCTACCCTCCCGGTTAACATTCTCTTGACCATGGTAGTTAATGGAGAAAGTAAGAGCAGGAGAGGAGAGCAACACTCACGGCAAGTGGTCAAAGTCCTCTGAGCTGCCCCGCGGCCGCACCGTGACCCGGTTTACCTCGTTGTGCAGCCCGTCCAGCAGGAAGCGCAGGAACTCCTGGGCGTCCTGTTGGCTGGAGGGAGGGACACAGACAGACACACAGGTTTTTTTTTTTTTTAACACATTGGAAAATCATCTACAATACCATTACTGATACAAAGTTATTCGATTTGGAGGATCTTAATGCGATCACGCTGCTGCAGGAGAACTTTCCTGCAAGGCAGGAAATTTCAAACTTGTAGTGTTTTTGAGGTTTAAAAACACTTCTGAAGTTTGTCATTTCCACTTTTGACATTTCTGACTTGATTTTCCCTTCAAATGTATCAACCCCTACAAAAATGTCTGTTAACTATGATCCATATAATAATTCACATTTCCTGTTGCTGCAGGGTTAGTTTCCTGCTGTAGCAAACTGGATCAAATTAAGATCCTACATCTGTATAAAGTGCACAAATTTTGACCAGGGCCCATAGGGCTCTGCACTGGTCAAAAGTAGTGCACTATATAGGGAATAGGGTGCCATTTCAAAGGTAGGCTTGGTGAATAGTTAGTTGAACAACACGTACTTGTATCCCACAAATCGGGGGGCGTATCTCTGGATCTGAGTTTTGAACTCTGACGGGCCGACCGCCTCGCTGCTCGACGACGTCCACATGGTCTGGAGGAGCTTGGCAAATTCTAGAAGCACAACCGGGAAACCAAGAAGATAGATCCAATCCCCTCGGAAACAGTGGCAGACATTGTAAAACGGAAGACTTGATGGTAAATAAAATGTTCAGCAATTCATTGACTAGAGGGGACTTAGGCTAGCTGTCTCACCCTCCATGAGGGCCCCAGTGTTGGTGCGGCTGTTTTTGTTAAGGTCGCGTCGGTGGGAGTTGTGCAGACAGTAGTCCCGGAGGTTGTGTGTGTTGCTGAGACACTGTAGGATGGAGTTCATGAAGCACTGTAGAGACACACACACACACACAGTCTTTAGAAGCGGGCTAACACGCACACTACCATGATGTTCATGGTACAGGAAGTTACAGCTTTGACAATAATGTTGTCAACGTTGCAGACAAACGTGCAGAGGTGAAATCGTGACTGCTGGAGTTATATTTAGATATTTTCTGTTACATACACGCACACACACACACACAGGAACAGCTAACATCACGTGGCCACATGTGACACGTGCAAGCACGGGGGAAACAAGGAGCAGTGGGCTGAGTGACTGAAAGGTAGCAGGGATAGAGAGAGAGAGGGAGACAGTCAAGTCCCCCAGCAGGTACAGAGTTCAACAGCAGCGAAAGCACTCAGATAAGGTTACTGTACACAGTGCAAGTAGACAGTTTATTTTGGGACCCATCCTTCTCCCTGTTGCCTGGCAAATACCCCCCTCCCCTCCTCCTGTTTGTAGAGCCATGAGATGGCATGGCAGATCATCTCAGCTAATGGAAATAGACTAGCTAAGGGAATGTGTTAGTGATATCAAAACACATCCCTTAAGCTGATGGCAGAGGATAGGAAATGTGGATTACACTTTTTTCGGTACACTGGCAATATTCAACGTTTCTTCCACAACACACATGAATAGAGGCCTAAATATATATATATATATGATGTGTGTGTGTGTGTGTGTGCGTGCACCCAGGCCACTACTTACGGTATTTCCCAGGTTCCGTAGGCCCACCAGGCCCTGGGCACTCTTGGAGTTCTGGGGAGGAGAAGAACACGACAAGAAAAACATTTACGACAAAAGCATGTGAACGAATGTCATTTTTTTTGGCAATGGCCCCACGGTCGAAGGACGTCTGCGACAAACATGGGGGCCATCCTCAGAAGAAGAAAAAAAACAGAGCCTTCCTGTTATAGGTTAGACTACTAGACATGCTATGAGATGTAAAGATGGACTTATTCTTTGTCAAACACTAGCCTGGTCCTGTTTCAATACAGAGGGAATCACGCCGCCTCAGATGGACAGTGTTTTCCACAAAACTGAAAGATCGCGGCTTAGCAATAGCCTGAAGGCCTTTGAGGTGGATAACGGTCTTCGATTGTCGACTAAAGGGCTTTGGAGAAAAGAAAATGACTGACGTCACCTCAGTTTAATTAGAGAAGTTCAGTTGTTTTATAATTGAGCAGTAACGGAAACAATTACCAAAGCACCAATCTGACTGCGGACAAAACTTTCATTACATACAGCAGGGCCTAGCCCATCTCTTTAATATGGAATGCAATGTGTTGTGCCTGAAGGCCTTTGTAGAAATGCTACAATCAATTATTTAGGCCTAGTACTTTGAACACAAGTGAACACAAGGCCCCATCACAATGATACAGTCCCCCACATTTAGATCAGCGGAAGGGAGACTGGGGTCGTTGTGAAAACGGTTCACGCAGAGTCAGTCAGGCCAGTAACCCGCTCACAATGGTGTTTTTATGGGTTGATGTAGAGCACAGCGCTGCTGGGGAACAGGAGAGGGAACCTGATCCAGCTTCCTGTGGAACTCAATATAACACTGAAGTGACTGAAGCTCTCCAGTAACTCTCACCTGCATGTTCTGTTCTGGCTCATATAGCCTCCCTCCCCATGAGCACAGGAGTGACCAACCACCACGGGACACACAGTGAAAAACAGACACACACCCATGTGCTCCTGGTATCTGGGAGTCCAACCAGGACAGTGTGTAGTGTTTATGTAGTGATGAGAACACAGACTTGGACGGCTGTAGCGTTTTACCATTATATAAATAACCCCGCGCCGTCTGTCCCCCGTTCCCAACAGACCAGGAAAAACACATCCAACAGTTTCATTAAATCAGGATGAACTAAATCCTCCTTTCTCAATTCCAATGTAAAATAAAGCGATTTATTAGTCCGTGACCACGTGAACAAAACACTTCCTGTTGTCAGTTATTGGTTTACTTATTTTTACATTTGTGGGAAGTCGTGTGGGAGTGTAGGCTAAGCTTCAGGAGGACCACTGATTATGCTAATAACAATCACACACCGCTTGTCACCTCCAGAACGACACCCATGACGTCACAACTTGCCGTACTTTGCTGAGTAATATCATCGGAGCCCAAAATAGCACCTTTCCTTCAGAACTTGCTGCCGCGTTCTCATTGGCTGGGTTGCTGTCAGAGTGGTGTGACTGTCACTGCAGAAGTCATCCTGACAGCCGCTCGCCCGGGGGAACGCTATTTTTACACGAACGAGCTAGAGGACAATATGACATCACAAACGCACTTCACATCTGGCAAGTGTGACTTGCTTGATTAACTGACTGACCAACCAGTGTTCTTCCTTGGACTAGTAACAGATGAATCAGTGTCACCCATTTTGAGAATGCCTCATTCATTAACAATTGATGAGCTTAAGTCTTCAAAGTGGTGTGACTAGCCCAGGCACCTGCAAGAGGATTCATGCGGAATGCAACATCATTAGAAATGATCTCCATCTGTAGGCTTTTGGAGGATCTTTTTGGGTGACGAAGCTCTAGCCTGAGTCAACAGAGGGGGAAAAAAAATGGGCTGATATAGAAGTGCAGAGAATGTTATTCTGTCCTGATCCCAGTCAGATAGTAGCCTTGTTTAGTCGGACCAACTGTCACAAGAGAACATACTTCCTCTAGATTCGCCAGATTCCCCAGAATACACATTGCACACAAATTGAAAATAAATACTGTGAAAGCTTGGCAAATGGGTTTGAGGTTCAAATTGTGTTGGTCAAATGAATTCTCTGTCCATGGCCACCTAACCCTACATTCAGGCCTACACCACAGTGCAACTCTATTGACAGCCATTCGAAGAAGTGAGCAGTTCTATTTCAGCAGAATGGTTGAAGGACTGGTACAGTCAGCTTGTGACCAATGTGTGACTGTGGATGGATACTACACGACAGGGGGGGGGGGGGGGGGGGGGGTCGGTAGCCTAGAGGTTACTGGAAGGTTGCTGGTTCAAAGCCCCAAGCTGCCTGTGGGGAAATCTACAGATCCGGCAGAGTTACCGGCTTCAATATCCCTGTATACTGTGCCTGTGTTGGGTGTCAGGTTGGGTACTGGGACAATAAAGAATATCTGTGCAACTGGACCAATAAAGCAAGTATTGTTCTCTCTCTCTGTGTGAATGCAGATCCCAGGCTGTCTTGCCAACTCCTATGGCCATTGTCAAGTGTTACAACATGCCCAGGCACATCCATTACACCAATCTATACATTGATCCAGAATATGATGCCATCCAGCTGCCACCATAAGGTGATGAGTTGAAAGGCATGATGGAGGGTAATAGTTAGTGGTGGTGGTTCACACACTTCCCATTTTCAGAGTTGACCTTGTTTTCCACATAACACGGAGACTGATGAATTAATTGCCTTGCATTCTCAATGTATTTACACATAACATGATCGCTGCCGCCACGCTATCAATCCGAGACATCTCATTGAAATGTTATCTGTTGTTGTTGTGGATTTCAGTGTTTTGGGTTCCTCTGCAGACACTGACATTGATACTGAGCAGAACTATCTCATGATGATTTTTTTAATTATTTAACTAAGCAAGTCAATTAAGAACAAATTCTTATTCACAATGACAGCAGACACCGGCCAAACCCGGACAGACAACGCTGGGCCAATTGTGCGCCGCCATATGGGCCTCCCAATTACAGACGGGTGTGATGCAGCCTGGATTTAAACCAGGGTGTCTGTAGTGGCGCCTCAAGCACTGAGATGCAGCGCCTTAGACCACTGCGCCACTCGGGAGCCTGGTACAAACAGCCAGGTACAAGTTGTGCCCTGAATGCTGAATGGGTTGAGTAGGCCAGGCCTGCCTGACACGGTTCCACCTTGCTCCACGGAATGCGGTAAAATCATTAGCTAGCAGCAGTGGGTTGTGTTGAGTGAGAGCTGCTGGAGATGGAGAACAGTTTGTTTTGACCTTCCTGTGCCTGGCCCCTAACAGGAAGCAAATACAACAGCAACCCACCAACTGTCTTCACATGGAGTGACTAAGCGGTCATGGACCAGCTCAATCAATTGATATTTACATCCCCGGTCTCTCGGAATGTTCAACACCAAGATAATCCACTGAAACAATAGCAACACTTCCTCTCCTTTCAAAGCAGGTTATAGGAAACCCGTACAAGGACTAATATGATCCATAGATAAAACATTTGAGGGACAACTGAAAAAAAACACACTCTTCACATTGTGATAGCCAGATACTAGCATCTGCCACTGGGCTTTCACCTCATGAGAGCGAAGCCCGGGAGCCAAGGATAGCGTAGCCAGGTATACTTTCAGTCATGCCACTCCACTCCTTCAGTTGAGTTTATTCATTGAAGCATTCAATACAATACACTCTCTCTGGGATGAAGCCAGATTATTGAAGATGATCAATGAAGTGTCAACGTTCAAGGTTGTAATAAAATCATCAATCATTGGTGGATAACTGTTTCGGTGGCCAAGGAGTTATCCAGACACTGCTAGATCCACAAGCACCATTAGCTCACTAATGTACGTCAGACGACTTCAACATCAGTCTGAAAATAGACCCCTTGACCAACAATTTTACCTTGATTTGTTTCTCTCTCTGGACATGGAATTTTGGGTAAAAACAAATAGCAAGAGGGTGGGACATAATGCCTCGTGTATTACAGTTGTTGCGTAATAAAAATCATTTAAAGATCCATTCTAAATATATTTTGATACAGGACTTGGCTATGTAATATCATTCAATATAGGAGCAATTGCTGGCTATGGAGTGAGATTAATTTGAGATTGTATAACTAGTCTAATGACCTGCCAGAATACTGATCCTCCACAAAGGCTTAACGGAGGTTTAGCCTACTGCTAGATTGAATGCAATGCTATATTGCTGTCAATGCTGATGTGTAGAAGAACCCCTAGTGAGATAAAGCCTCCTAGATCCTTATTGATTAACAACACATATATTACTGTAACTAATACGCAGACAAGCATTCGATAGATCATCTTGGTGCCAATATATGCTATGTTGTTTTTACCTTGGCTTGATTAATGAGAAGTCCTACAAAGGTTGACACCAGCACGGAGCCAGACATGCTGGAGCTTTTCCGCCGCATCTCTTGCTTCAAGAACGGGAAAGCAGAGGCCGGGGGTTCTTCGGGTACGGTCACCGTGTATGACTGTCTTATGCTGGGCATGTTGACTGTCTGAAATAGTCGGCTATCGGTGTGTTCTGATGCTATGCCGGTATCAGGCAGATAGAGCCGGTGCGCTCTTGATTCACCGGGAGTTGCCGCTCGTTCTCCTGATTTCTATGTCGCAGGATCTTCGTGTGAAAGTGTAGCCTACGTTACGAATATATTCGTATTTTCGCTCGAGCTTGTTCGTTTCCTTTTTGCGGTTGTCATGAAAAACCGAGCCATTCATCTACACTCGATTTACAAGCGATATATACCAGGCTGACACTCCTGATATCATGAAAAAACACATAAACAATACATTAATTAAATAGTTTTGTAATGAAAACAGACTGAGCAATGTCTTATTTTCTCCCACATGAATTCCATAAATCGAAGACCTCCAGTACACGCAAATCACAACACTTATCACTCGTGCGGCAATCAATCCTAGGGCTGATTGAGCAGTAAATGTACACTACCTCTTCAATCTTTTTACAACCCGGACAGCCATAGGCCCGCCTCTTTTCGGCTTAATACTACAGACGTCAGCCGCTGCCACAAACCTCTCCGACGTCAAACACCGTCAGATTGGTCCGTTCACATTTCTACGAATTACTTGAAGGACTCAGAATGGTGCTTCCAAGGACACCGGTGGAACGTTCACTCCGGTTGTCCATTACGCCAAGCAATGAGATACAACACATTCACTGTCCAATATGTTTCTCTTTTTAAAAAAAAGAGCTACTCAGTGTGAGACCCATTCATTTCAGCGCAGGACTACATTTCAGAGGAGCACAGTAAATTGTGTTTGGGAAGAGTAGGCTACTACATGCTCATAATCTGTTCGGCTATTGGCCGTGGCTGTACTACTCTTGTTGTAATAATACATCTATGCCTAGTTAGCTTCACAGAGGAATACAGTCACTGTGACCCCTACGACTCAGCCCCCTGCATAAAGTTTCCAGACCATTTGAAGGTCAAACATTGATGGCTAAATTTGGCTTACAGTATGTCTCTTCTGTGCGTTGTGGCAGATGGGGAGGAACATCAGAATCAACCATCAAGCCTTTTGTAAATTCCCAGTAAAGAAGGGCTCCTTCTCTGGAATGTGAACATTCTGCTGAGGGAGAACAGGGTAGACCTAACATATCTTAGCTACATTCAGTACCAAAGGTGAGAAGCACAAAAGATGAGGTTTTACAACATGGCAAAACAGATTGTAGGCTAGGACATGTTTTCCTCATGCAACAAATAGGATTAATTGCCAAACCCTTGTCAATTTGCTGTCAATCAATAAAACTAAGTGCTGACTGCAGTTTACCCTCTGTAATAAACATTTAGCACCGTTAGCTCTGAACTCTCACCTATGAGAGACAAACATGTTTGCTTGTTTACAGGCTTCAACACTCAATCTTGTTGCTCACCCCTCTTGCTCAAAGTCTAAAAATACCCCGATTTATTAGGACTCAAAAAGTGAGTGGGAAAATACAGATGGCTTTATGCAGCTAAAATTCCATCGGTCCATTTCAATTTCACCACCTCTCTTAAAACCTAACAAATGACAGTAGCATTGGAAAAGTACAGAGTCCCCGACACGGCTAAATGTATTTGCAAGGACGTTGCCTATTACATTTGAGGAGATCAGAATGACATTTCCCCATACCAGTCACACATAGAGCAGTGGTCTGCCAAGAAAGGGGATTGGTAAGCAGGAGACATTGTGACGCAGGCGTGAAAATCTCTAAACATCAAAAAAGATCTAAACATCATCAGCCATCAACTAAAGTTAGCCCTGGTCAGAGTATGATAACGGCTACAGAAAGTAGCATAGGTCTATTATGAACAGCAGACTGCTGCCTAGAGGCCCGCCCACCTATATTTAAATGTTGATTGAAAAAAAAAAAAAAGAAGCTTTATTTCACTAGGCAAGTCAGTTAAGAACAAATTCTTATTTTACAATGACGGCCTACAGAGGCCAAACCCGGACAACGCTGGGCCAATTGCGCTCTGTCCTATGGGACTCCCGATCACGGCCGGTTGTGATACAGCCTGGATATAGGCTGTATCACCAATATAGGCTACCTAGACTATCACCTTGATTCCATATGAAATGATCTACTAAATGGGTCTACTAAAATGTAACAACACTGGCCTAGATTATTCATGCTGCCACAGCTACTTCCTTAGCCGTTGGTCTTTAGAAACGTCTTCCTCCATAATTGTGATGTGCTCCTGATCTAGAAGCAACGTGGCAGTAAATTCAGTAAGTCCTACCGAAAGCATCGCTGGCTGCGACGTGACTCCTGCTCAACTGAGCTAAATTGTACTAGACTAACCTAATGAAACGCCACGAGCATTGCGTCTATGACGCTTGCCTGTTTCTGTAATTGTATGTGTCGTCCACATCTAAATTCTCTTTATGGTGTCTAAATCTGTATGTTGTTATGTCGGATATTTGTCTGAAACATTGTCCCCCCCCCCTACTACTGCTGCTGTTTTGTTTGGACCAGGTCTCTCTTGAAAAATGTATTTGATCTCAATGAGACTAAGCTGGATAAATAAAGGTTCAATCAAATATTTGTTTTTAGAACAAAACATCAAAATGGATTTGATCTCAATGAGACTAACCTGGATAAAGGCTCAATCGAATATTTTAGTTTCATAACAAAACATCAATAGGGCAGAAAGTCACATGTGAGTCAAGAGGGGAGGTATATTGTTGTACTTGCTGTTTCATTGAAGTGATGTGTAGGCTAAATGGTAAAGAGAGAGGGCAGTCCCCAGCTCAGTCTTGTGACCTAGCACGTGTACACAACAAACAGCCAAGGAACACATTCCATTATTTACCAGGCTGAGTGTGTGTGTGTGTGTGTGTGTGTGTGTAACAATCCCACCTTCAGGGGAGACGGAAGAAAACACAGAGCCTAAAGGATAGCAGACTACAAAATCCGACAAAGAAATCAATTTTTGTATTTTGTCTTCTGAGCTACATTTCCTAGATAAAGGGCATATCAAGGAGACTCATTTGTTCAAGCAAACGCCCAAATTGGTTAGCACAACCAAAAGGAAAGTAAATCCCGTAGTTCAGCATAAAGCTAGGCTAGGATACATTTCAAAGTTTTGAAACTCGGCTAAATGCAACAATCACTCAAATACAGCACACAACATTAATGAAAAGGACTTTCTGTTGATATTTAGGCTACTCGTCATTCTGCGGGCACTGATTGTAACGGAACAGAGGAATACGTTCTGAACGGTCATCGTTGCACTTAAAATCCCTTCATCACAAAAAGGCCTGCTGTTCTCAGTGCCAACTAGAGTACAGATACAGTTTGGCTACGTACTGAACTGTTCGAATCCACTCCCCAATCAAATTCAGCAGGTCACCAGACTGGCGTTTACATTTTCATCAAAGCGTTATACTACTGTAGCCGACTGAACAAGGTGGCAGATATGCAACAGACATACTGTTGATTCCGCACGAGTCTAGACATAGGATAAAGCAACCAAGAAACAAACGGCAGACAAATTTCACCCACGTGTGAAAGGCTGGATGCAGAGTTGCGGACACATAATGGGATGCCTGGGGGGTTGTATAACGGTTCTGAAAGTGTGTTTAATACCCGTTGTAATTACCCCGGCCACTAATTCAGCCACCCAAACAAAACCCCTCCTAGCCCTCTGAGGTAAAAGGAAAAAGGTTATAAAACACAGTAGGCCTATGTCACTAAAACGTAGCGCTAAGGGTGATAGAGAAGTACCCTAAAAGCTAGGCTAACTGATCAAACCCTTTTGCACGGGGTGGGCCTACTTTTTAAATCACTTTTTTTTTTTTTTTACATTTAACTGATTACATTGTAAAATCCCAGGTTTGTCCACCCCAGACTACAGCACAGTATAAAGACAGAACAGTAGGCTGTGCATGAAGGCAGCACTACACAGCGTTATTATTACTGTGTCCAGGACTGTGCCAGGCAGCTCGTCCCGGGGTAAAGAGATAGGATGATGGAGTTGACTTTATTGCCAGGGCTACTGCCACAAGGTCGTTTGGAGTTAGACGCCACCACACTAGTGAGTTGGCGTGGAACACGAGTTCATTTGGGTTCGGGAAAATAACGGAGCTATTTTTCTCAGTGCCACTTCTAATGTCAATGCCATTGTTCGTTGTAACTAGGAGCTGTGTATTGGGGTCGTATTCATTATGCTCCAAATGGAAGAAAACTAACTGAATTAGGGAGGGAGTACCTGAACTTGACCGATAAGAAAAGCTCATTTTCGTTTCCCGTTGCAGAGCATTTTGCTACAGTGTGCCTTAATGAATACAACCCAGGGCACTGGGTAGTGTGCAACAGCTGGCAGCACTGAGCTTGAGGATTAAACCGTTTGCCTGGCCGTGCCTGGCTGGATGACCTAAAATGGCATGACGATCAGGATGGCGTCACAAAAGCCTTTAGACTAACTGGGCATTTCCTTCACAATGTCTTCCCATGGTTCGTCGGTCAGTCAGCTTTGTGATGATGAACACAAATCCTATGCAGTAGGCCTATATGGATCGACTCCCAAGGACACGCAGTATAATAGGCACTGAGGCCTATTTTACAATGCAGCTTGCTAGTCACAGGCAGTGACACCCAATCACATGTCATCCTACCCACCTCTGATTCTCTTAATTAGGAACGGTTTCAGTTGACTAAGGAACTGTCCCAGGCTAACACATGAAGTGTACCTTTGCATCAGTATCTGTGAAGGATCTCGTTGTTACTCTGAGTCTGGACCCTGATCGCTCTTTTGACTAACGAATGAAAAATATTTCAAGACCAGCTTTTTCCCCATCTTCGTAACGTTGCAAAAATCAGAAACTTTATCCCAAAAATGATGCAGAAAAACTAATCCACGCTTTTGCCACTTCAAGATTAGATTAACGCAATGCTCTACTCTCCGGCTACCTGGATAAGGCGCCAAATAAACTTCAGCTAGTGCAAAACACGGCTGTTAGAATCATACAGTATTATTCCAGTGCTAGCCTCTCTGCCGTCTTCCTGTTAAGGCTAGGGCTGATTTCAAGGTTTGACTGTTAACCTACAAAGCATTGCATGGACTTGCTTGTACCGTATGCTACGGTCAAGAAGATTCCTTATTGTTCCTAGAATTTCTAAGCAAACAGCTGGTGGCAGGTCTTTCTCCTTTAGAGCTCCTCTTTTATGGAATGGTCTGCCGATCCATGTGAGAGACGCAGTCTCAGTCTTTACTGAAGACTCATCTCATCTCTTCAGTAGGCCCGATGATTGAGTATAGTCTGGCCCAGGGGAGCGAAGGTGAATGGCAAGGCAATTGGAGTGACGAACCACCCTACTCTCCATTGGGATTCTCTACCTCTGACCTTATTATGGGGGCGTGAGTCACTAGCTTGCTCGCGCTCTCCCATGCCATCCCTAGCAGAGTGGATCTCTTCATGCCAGGCCATTCCCCGCTATACTCGACTCCCTTGGGTGGGTTGAGTTACTGACGTAACCGTCCTGTCCGGATTTGCGCTCCCTCAGGCTCATGCGGTGGGGGAGATCTTTGTGGGCTATACTCAGCCTTGTCTCAGGGTAGTAAGTAAATGGTCTGTTGATATCCCTTAAAGGGCGACTGCACTTGGTGATTTTGCCTATTTTTAGATGTGGTTCATTAAGAAATGCTAGTGGCCCTGACTGAATTCAAACGTGAGTTTGTTTCGGGGTGTGGTTTGATGTGTGTGTGGGTGTTCGCAGGTGGGAAGAGTTAACCAAATTATTTGTGATAAGCCAATTAGCTTCAGCCGGCTGGTGTGCAACCATGGCAAAGTTGGTTTGATTTTGGATAGTCTATCTCTGGGCTAGTTAGGGACCACCAATAAATTACACAACATAAATGAGACAATATTTTCAGATTGCACAACTTTTATTTTTTTCATTAAATGCTTTTAATATATGTATATGAATTTCTACAATTTATCATTGGTTTGAGGTTTTTAAGTCATTGAAATTTGGAGCTATTGGAATTTTAACATATTGTCCCATGTATATAGTGTAATTTACCAATGGTCCTAATTAGCCCCATAGGCAGCTGCAGTCCGAATTGATGATTACTTGTGTCCTGCCAGCTGAGGGTAGATGGGCGGGATTGAAACAAACACAACCTTCATTTACATTGTGATGCAGTCACGACCACAATTCTCACAAAACTCTGAAAATGATCCTATTTTCACTTTGTAGTCAATTTTGACAGTAGAATAAATGTTTCTTACTCACATCGATGCCACATAGGCTGTATTCTAAATGAGAAGTTGTTTTTTAGGGGCAGTTGCTCTTTAAGTGGTGTGGGGGCTGTGATTTGGCAAAGTGGGTGGGGTTCATATCTATATCTATATTTTGCCCCATCCAGGGTTAACTTTGAACGGGGCTACGGTGTCCTCTGACCATCAGCACCCCTGTTTTCAATACTCTAGCACCTTCTTCCTTGCAAGGATAACGACACTGAGCCTTTTTCTAAAATGTTTTATGAGATTGAAAGAACACACTGGGAAGGATCTTAGACCATTCCTCCATATTGTCTTGCTGGAAGGTCCACTTGTGGCCAAGTTTCAGCCTCCTGGCAGAGGCAACCAGGTTTTTGGCTAAAATGTCCTGGTACTGGGTAAGTTCATGATGTTATTGACCTTAGCAAGAGAAAAGGGCTTTAAAAAATACATTTGATTGATTGATTGGTATCATTAGCTAGGTTTCCCTTTACTTGGCGAGAGATTTTCACGTGAATATAAAACATTTTCCCACAAGAGACGTTTCCATCCAACTGTGCGTGATGACGTAGTGCACATGAAAATAACTTTTGCAGTTCAGATCTCATGTACTAAATAAAAAATGCACCGCATTTTCAACTCTACGGATGGTTTTGTCACAAAAACTGTTGCGTTATACTGGTCTTGGCACCTGCTCTCTAGCCAGCAGCTTGCAGATACAATGTGGGTAGGCTAGCCTACATGACGATGAGATTATCACTGATAAGAGCGAGACCATTTGAATTTGTCAAACGGCAGCCAAGCATCAATCATCATGTCACCAGAATAAGACTCTCGATATTTACTGGAAAGAAGCATCATGCTCATCACCATTCACTTTCACCACCCTGTGAAGATCTACAAAAAAAGTTCATCTGTAGCCTAATAAACTGCATGCTTTCCCAAATCGTAGTGGGAGGAACACACAACATGCCATCGCGTAACTCCAGGTTTACTTTGACATGGTGCTTATTATATCAATATTTGCGCATAAAGGTGTGTCCACCTTAATTTCTCACATAATTCATTTTCCCTGACAAAAAGATCCCACCATGTCGGGAGAACAAATTGTTTATCGACAATTATGAAACTGTAGCGAAATATCCTGTTTCCATCCGCACTGTCGTGACTTTTTCCATGCGTCAGGCAATTCATAAATGGAAACCTCGTTAAAGAAACCTCGTTAAAGAAAGCAGCTACGCCAGTTGTCTTCTGGTGCTTGTGTCAAACACAACAGCTTGTTTATCAATGAGAGAGAGGTGAATCATCAGATGTCTTCGAGAGAAAAATCATGTCTTCCTAGAACGATCAATACCACAGTGTACTTGACCTACACAACCTCCTTTCTCCCATCCTGACCTTCCATCACTCAGCCTGGGAGAGAGCTGCTCTGATGAGAAGCTGCTGGTCTGACTGGTTTCTCCGAGGCATGACCCAACACGTTCATCAAAACATGACTCCATAAAAACTCCTCCGGATCCATACCCGAGAACAAAGGCTTTCTTTGCACCACGTGGAGTGGATGAGCTGACAAACCATTGTGACTCAAGCCCACAGGGATGCCTGACAGTCGGGACGAAGATTCAACGCAGATATTTATTTATGATAACCTTTATTTAACCAGGAAAGACCATTGCGGTTAGAAACCTCTTTTTGCAAGAGTAAGATTGAGTTGAGCCCCTATCTCCTAAATCAACCCCCCCACACACATAAAGCGCAATCACAGTTCTCAGACAAAGTTGGCACACATAGTCCTTACTTCACCTGCTCTGGGCACCTGCCTACTCTCCTGTCATGGTAAGGGGATTTACTGTATAAACTCCCTGCTCTAAACCGGTCCGGGTGGAACATTATACGAATTAGGAAGGATAATTAAAATGACTTGATGAGAACATTCGAGCCCAGGGCTCAGGAAATTCTCTCGTGACATTAAGAGAAAAATCTCAACCTCTTGGCCCCAATAGGCAACCCAGTTCCACTGTTCCACGTACAGGAGAGTCATTCCCTCATTGACTGGTGACTGTTAATTACAGAGAACATTCCGTACCACTTGCGAGTGGCTTCGGTAATTCAGAGATGGTGGGAAGCAACGGTTAGCCTCGATGCATCCTTCACTGAAGAGTTTCATTACAGTGCATCAACAGACTCTTTGCCTGCCGGATGCTGATAGTGATAGATGTTGCGAAAGCAGCTCCACGCCAACAACAAAACAGCCTTGTCAAAGAGATCGGCTTGCCCGGTTGTGAAACAAATGTCCTCCTACTTCTCCTTCCCACAGTGGTCAGTAATCAGGGCTAATCCCGTAAGTGGGTTCATTCACACTCCGCTCTCTAAGGAGAGGGAGAGGAGGATAGCCAGGCCAGCCACTCCCCCAGATGTCATTACTCTCCATGCGTCACAGAGGGAACACAAGGAGTCTAGTCAACGGTACACCTGCCTCTCTGACAGTCAGTATGCAGGTTTCCACTGACCCAGGTTTATTCAACAAAAGCAATGTCGGGGAAAAAAAAATCAATTCCACAGGGGTGTATTTTTCTTTTGTCTACCTTTCTTTATTTTCGACCAATTGTTCAGAAAAAAATGATGATTCCTGAATAAAGGTACGCAAGGGCATGTGATGTAATCATGTAACTTATAAGCTCCAGTCCGCATTTCTTTTTACATGCCTACTGTTTGCAAAATCGATTCATTCAACAACAACAACATGTGTTTCTTTGCAGGACAATGATTGTCCTGACTGTCAAGGCCTGAATTGCTTCGCCTTGTTTTTCTGGTTGCCTGGCAAGTTTCACCATTCAACTATTTCGGATATACAGGAGTGCCAGTTTCACTGTGACATGGACCATGGCAATACGTTGGCACATGAGAATTATTAGAATATGGCAAATATTTGTATATGACTGCATTCTATCCATGCTGGCTTTCGCGGTCTACCTGAGACATGATAGGTGGGATGGCATACTGGCTGTCGCCAATTTATTAATGCTCAATTAGCCTAAAATGGGTCATTTGTGGTTGTTTGTGTGACATCATTACACAAGATAGTTAAATGGACACGCGCCCTAGCAGGCAATTGTCGCATCTATTTTCTATGCCCACTTTCTAAATGTCAACAAAAGAAATCACTGGACAAGTTCATCGAAACATATATAGTGACACACAGACAGACGCACAGCCTCTTTGTCTAGCCTGGTCCCAGGGCTTTGCCAACCCATATGGTCATTGTCACATCAAACATGCAGGACCCATAGGAGTTGGCAATGCAGCACAAACAGATCTGGGACCAGGCTATAGCTATGGCCTCACTGAGGAACTTCCTGATTCATCATCATAGGGAGAAAAAAAAATGCATTTCTGAGGACCTTATGGGAGCTATGGCAACAGGCATGTTTACAATCTTACATACAGGGGCATGAAGATTTCTTTAAGCATGTTGTCTCTGTAAGATTAATTTCCTTTTTTATGGAAAATAGACCTAATATAGATAGCTGACATGGCTGCATTTTATACATCAATACTGTATGAATGAATGAATGAATACTGAAACAATTGTCTAAGACCTACTTTATACTGTGCAGTGAGTGACAGTGTTCCCATCATATGCGGCTATTGTTGCCCTAAGCCAGTGAGTGACTGTGTTCCTCAACACAGGACCTTAGTACTGTACAGTAACAGTGCAGAGCAGCTGTACTGACCATGAGCCCCCCCACATGGTGGCAGTCTGTCATGTCAGTGGCCTGAGGTCTAAATCGGAGAACACAGCAAAAAGTTAAGCAAACAGAAGAACACTGGTCTTACCGGGGAGTCCCTGGTGGGGGAGCTGGGTCGTCCGTTGCTGCTGTCGCTCCTCTCGTAGGAGGAGGTGAAGCGGCTACCACCACCACTCTTCAGGCTGCTGCTGCTCAAGGCCTCCTGCGTGGCGCTGTGGGACAGGCCATAACTGGAGCTCTGCAGGCTGCTGTTGTAGGAGTCGGCCACATCGCTGGCCCTGCTCCGGTAACCCCTCAGGGCGCTCGAGGAGGAGGAGGAGGAAGGGGACGTGGGCTCGTTGAGGCCCAGGGACGACAGGTCCCGCGTCAGGTCACTCTGGCTCGACGACCTCCGGCGGCTGAGGGAGATGCTGGATGCGCCAGGCGACGAGGAGAGGTAGCTGGAGCGGCTGGGCGTGGTGGACGAGGAGTAGCTGCTGTAGCCAGTGTAACCGGAGCCGCCGCTCAGGCCCGACGAGCCATAGGTCTTCACCGGGGTGCGGCTCAGGCTCTCGCTGCGCCGGCTGCTGCTACTCAGGAGGTCAGTGCGGGGGATGGGCCGGCCCCGGTCGAGCTCCAAGGAGGTGCTGTAGTTGTGGGCGCGGCTGGCGGCGCTGCTCAGGTAGCTGGAGGAGGAGTAGCCCGAGGAGGAGGCAGCGTTGCTCCTGTAGGAGGGCAGCCTGTCCCGGTCGGAGGTGTAGGAGCTGAGGGAGGATGGCGTCAGGGAGGAGCCATAGGAGCTATAGGTACTGGTATAGGAGGAGCCGGTGTAGCGCTTGGCGGTGGTGGAGACGCGAGACATGCTGGATTCTCAGCCACGGGTGATGCGGTGGAAGACCGCATCGACTGCAAGACAAGAGAGAGAGCAGAAATCAGTGTGTTTCTATCTTCAGACTGTGAGCCGGAACAACTTGATTTCCAAAAATGAAAACTTATTTAGCAACATTTGAATCTTTATAAGCACTAAATGAAATTGTATATTTTATATCAGATCGGCTTCATCTTAGTTTTATGGGTTAGTCTCATCTGATCACGAAACAGGTAGGATGCCATAGGTCACTAGGTCAAAGTCCAACTCTTTACATATAGGTGCACTATTTATCAACAGGCTGAATATAGAATGGCTCATTGCTCGAGACTGAGGTTTTACTCGTGTACAGGATGCAGATATTCGACAAGCAATGGCATGTGACCCTCCTTAGAACACATTACACAATATCAGCTGTGGCATCAGTATTCAAACTGAAGTAGCACACTGAAACACTGCTCACGCAACCAACTGGAAAGTCATGCTTGGTAATGTGATGTACTGTCGTAGCGATGGGTTGCAGAGCACAACGTTGTGGCCGGCTGAACGCACCCCTGGGCATCCTGTAACGGGAGAGTCCCCGTCAACGAAGCACCGAATGTTTCTGGTGGCACAGTCTGTTCCCGAGGAGAGACAGGGCTCTTGTTCACAAGGCAGTGCAGCATCTGAATAAATAAAAGTATCTGGTGTTGTCGATCCGTGTTGGGTTCAGTGGGGGAGGCTCCTGTTTCTTTAATCTCTCTCTCTCTCTCTCTCTCTCTCTCTCTCTCCTCCTCCTCCTCCTCCTCCTCTCTCTCTCTCTCATTCCAGGCCACAGGGGCATCAATAATTCAGCATATGGATCTGGAGTAGGCAGAGCACTGAAGTCAGGCAAAGACATACAGCTCTGTGCAGCTAGCTAGACCCAGCCGGGCTGCTCAGGCTCTGGAGCACTACTGCTAGGTTAACTTAGCAAGGCCATGCCCAACCTAGCCTTGCTTAGGCTCTCACCAAAACCCCACAGTGGATATGTGGGTATAACTGGCCTACCATTTCGCCATGTATCCTGCGCAAAGATGGCTGGACTGTAAAAGGAACACCGCTGTAAACATGGGCCAGTACCTCAAGTCTGCCTCACTATTGTTTTGTTCATCTCTTTTCTTCCCCCCCGTCTCTAAATAAAACAGCAGTACTATGACAAATCCTAGGTCCCGGACTAGGTTGACATACTGTACCTTGTTTGTGGTTCTCTGTTCTCCCTGGGATTCATGTTCGAAAGTCAACCTCTCTTCGTGTGTTGTTGAAATAGGCAACCCTGATCTAACGGATGTCCACGTGAGCAGACCTGGCATGTGGCGACAGGCCGCCTACAGGAGGGTCAGAATCCACTTTGGCCACGTAGAAATGTCTTCAAATACAAAGAGAACGGGGGGTAACAAACACAGAGCACTACCTCCACCACACGACCAAATAACAGTGACAGTGCCAATTTGCACTGCAAGGCAAATCTGGACATGTCTATTTGAATAATAACCAGAGAGAGTGATTGTACTTGTGACCCCTGGCAACTACTTCCACACATTCCTAATTGCCCTCCCTATTAACATACACAACATCATTTAGGCTACTGTAGGCGTCTCGTCCAATAAATGAGGGCCCTGACTTGAGGCAAGTTCAGGCGTGCCTGGCGGCCACTTGAAAAGAGAGTCGCAAACAACATCCATCCACGGGGAGTACAGCCTAAATGGACATGGGATTTGTAAGATGACGGCAGCACAGCACTATTACGTTATTCACTTCTGAAACCAGAAAACACACAAATCTGCTGGTTGCCCTGCATCTCAGCATCCCCAAAGGCTCTACTAAACGGTGGTTTCCATGACTACACGGCAACAAGAATCATTTGACCGCCACACAATCTGTGTCAAAGCAGGTGTTGCACTGATCCCATTGACTTCCTGATTCCCTTGCCCTGCAGAAATATAAGGTCCATCTAGCTATAGCCTAGGGCCCAGTAGATGAGCATACAGAAAAGGCAGATCGCCTTTTCAATCTATAGGCCTAATCCAAGTTTATTCCCCAAAGACGATATATTCCTGTTACCATCTTTACCTGGAAAATCCAGTAATTCCCAAGCAGGTGTAGGCTATATAATTGAATAGGGCCTACACCCTGAAACCTCACACTGAGCCACTCTTTCACACATTCGGTCCATCCCTACTTCTCCCACTGATGACAGTGTAACTGTGTTATTCTGATCTCTCAGCCTAACAGGGGTTATAGAATGTGTGACGACGCAGGAACGCTCTGTTACACCCAGCGTGACATTGCATGTTAGAATGTCAGATCAGCGTGGACTCTCTGTGGAGTGCTGGGAGGGGAGGCAGGTGAAAAGTGTTGTGCTAACGCAAATTGTGGGTTCCGTGGACAGGGCGGTACCTAGCACTCTCATAGCGAAGTAGATCGCCTGACACTTTCAAAACAGTCACAAGGCCTGCGCCTCAACTGAAACAAGTGAAAAAGTCCAGTAGCCGAGTCTGACAGAGAGAGATCAAGACAGGCCACCATAACAGGACAGTGTGGCACAGTAACTCAAACAAGCTAGCTAGCTAGCAATATAATGCTCCTCACCTACTAGCCTATATTATTATCTACCTTAGCTATGGCACGTCACCGATTTAGATACTGACAGTCTACCGTGTGTTTTTTTACCTCCTAAAATGCACAATCCCTGTGAATCTGTGCCATAACAACATATAATGATATATAAACTCAGCAAAAAAAGAAACGTCCTCCCACTGTCAACTTTATTTTCGGCAAACTTAACATGTGTAAATATTTGTATGAACATAACAAGATTCAACAACTGAGACATAAACTGAACAAGTTCCACAGACATGTGACGAACAGAAATGATATGTGTCCCTGAAGAAATGGGGCCGTACTGCTCGTTCTGTGAGTGATTTCCTGCAAGACAGGGATGTCAGTGTTCTGCCATGGCCAACGAAGAGCCCGGATCTCAATCCCATTGAGCAATCATGGGACCTGTTGGATCGGAGGGTGAGGGCCAGGGCCATTCCCCCCAGAAATGTCCGGGAACTTGCAGGTTGGTGGAAGAGTGGGGTAACATCTCACAGCAAGAACTGGCAAATCTGGTGCAGTCCATGAGGAGGAGATGCACTGCAGTACTTAATGCATCTGGTGGCCACACCAGATACTGACTGTTACTTTAGATTTGAACCCCCCCCCCCCCCCCTTTGTTCAGGGACACATTACACATTATATCATTTCTGTTAGTCACATGTCTGTGGAACTTGTTCAGTTTATGTCTCAGTTGTTGAATCTTGTTATGTTCATACAAATATTTATTTATTGCTGAAAATAAACGCAGTTGACAGTGAGAGGTAGTTTCTTTTTTTGCTGAGTTCCTATAAGGTCACCAAATTCTCATAGGAATACTGTTAGAAATCAGTGCACGTAATGTACCTTGTTGGTTGGTTCTTAGGGGGAGCTATATTTACCCTGAAATGTGAGCAGATAAAGAGACTCGTGTCTGTGAGGGCTGCACTGACGCCAAAGCCCTAACTCGGCCCAACGGCAATCGCACCAAACTGTCCATGCCAGCCGAGTCTACATCAGAACGCAATGCACAAAAAAAACTATGTTGATTCAACGTACAATTGCAAGGCAAACCAGCTGCAATAGGATTGTGAGTTTGCTCAACATTTGGGCATATAGCTTGAACCAATATACATTCTGAATTTGAATTGTATGTACATTTTAGCTTGAGCAAACATACAATTCAACATAATATCCAACAATTGGAGCTTTTAATCACCTGCATTTAGAATGACTGCCAGGGTAGGTAAGACTGATTATTGAGACTACCTAGGTCAAATTACTGACAGATTCAATTTGTTTATATAAATGTATGATATTTATGTTTGTGTTGCATAATATTATTCAACCAATCAATGTACATGCAAAAATACAGGCATTGAAATAAACAATTCTGAAAAGCAACCTGCAATAGAGCATGATGGGAAATATGATAATGATGGTTATGGCTTTGAGTGATTTTAAGAAAACATACATTTGTAATTTTACTCAACAAGCTTGTTCAAATTCAGCTCCCTTCAAGCTGAGTTTGTTGATTCGAAGTACAATTGTAAGGCAACCAGTTGCAATAGCATTGTGAGTTTGCTAAACATTTGGGCATATAGCCAAGCTGAACCAACATATCTTCCAAAGATGAATTTGTCATTTGACTCAACAAGTTTTTATACATTCACCTCACTGTGAGCAAACGTTCACACATTAGCTCCATTTCCTGTCCTTCGGAAGTCTACCCAACTCACAGAATAATGCTGATTGAGCAAATTGGTTAAGTTGGCTTTTTTACAGTGTACCATACACTTGTAAAGATTCTACTCTGATATCAGCTGAGAGATAGGCCTATTTAGTTATATCAACCCTTTTCTTCTGTTTGTACCTCAGATGAGAGCATTAGCTAAAAGTGACCCACCAAAAGGGCAATATGTGTGTGTGATTGATGCTCCAATCTCTGCTGTAAGTGAATTCATTCCTTATTCATTTATTCATTGGCCTAAAGATTAGCTCAATTAGACATCATTACTATTTTAAATACCATCAATCTGTGTTCTGTGCCACTGTGTAAAATGTTGTTCTGTACTGAATACTTATAGGAAAAGAGTCAACTCAAATGTTGTGTCTCCTTTAAAGCGGTAATCAGCAGTAGAAACAATAACATAGTGTCTTCGCCACCCCTGTTTTGACAAAAAGCTGAGAAGTGGGGTTGGTTCATAGACAAAGCTATGAATGCAAGGTGCGACCACCAATAATATCAAAATGATAGTTTTAACCATGTTTTGGGGCTATATACTGTTTGTTTACATTTAATTTGTTGTTTGGCTTCCGGGTTAAGCGAGCAGTGTGGCTTGGCAGGCTTGTGTTTCGGAGGTTGAGAGCCATGTGTCCTTCTCCTCTCCTGAGTCCGTAAGGGAGTTGCAGCGATGGGACAAAGTTGCAGCGAATAACAATCATTGTTATAAGTTTTAAAAAATGGATGTAGCAACTGCCTTGTGAGCCACTGCATCCTTTGAACATGTTTTCAGTACCAATCAGTCCTTAAGAAAGTATTGCCTTTCATCGCATTTGTGAGATGCATGCTGATTGCTGACAGCGCGTGTATTTGTTCATTTATGATTACCTGCTGTGTATAGAGCGGTGTCTCTCAGTCCCCGCAGGCAGCGATAGAGTGGAGCCCGCTCATCCTAATGTACCTCACAGACACATTCACAGTCACAGGGACTTCTCACTGATCAGATCTGTGGGAAGACAGAGACACAATCCAATGAGAGACACACATCACATAGCCATGCGGACATTACCTGGGCGAAAATGACTAAGGTAATGGATTTGCAGTCTAGCTAATGTGGACTTTGTTGGATACCACTGCATTGAGGCTAGCAGATCGATATTGAGCCATTAGAACATGAATTTGATAACATTACTGATTTGATAATGTCCAATTATCTTCGTCAATATACACAGAATTCAATGAATTGCATTAAAACAACACTGCTCTATGACTGCTTTAGGGGAAGAGCAAAACATCCCATAACAAAACAATCTACCGGAAGCCTAAAGTAGCCTAGGCTACATCTCATGCCTCCTCATCAACTGCATCACTTGACAGGCACAGAAATAGGTCCAAGTGATCTTTCACCACAGGCCTCCAGTCAACAAGTTCTCAGTATTTTAGGTTCAGCTATAATACAAAAAAATGCATAATGACTGTAGACTATTCTTCAGTGCTTGTTGTCAAATCCACAAAAATGATCTTCCTTGAAAATATGGTTTCAGGAAAAAAGATTTTGCCTTCCTATTTAAAGTCCTGTTTCAGACATTCTGTACTTGTTGAGTAGTTTAATAATCCAGCACTTGCATCCCATTATGGTCCAAACACACCATACCAACAGACCTGTGTCCCCACAACACTGGCACAGCCAGAGTTCAAGGAATAGGTCTAGTAACAGCCAACAGAAAATTGCCAATGAATAAATAGGTCTCAAGATGATTTTCAGAGAAACAATATCCCTTGTCTCTTCAACAAAAGAAAAGATGGATAAGCAAAATGAACAAACAGTAGGCCTAGGCTACCAACAGCCAAAATAACAGAAAGGTACCCTCGTAAAAAGGGAAACAAAGTGCAAATTGGTGAAGAGGCTCACCGGTGGCGTATCAAGCGGACAGGCAGGGTAGGGTGCTGCATAGGAGGCTGTGGCTCCAGAGTGAGAGCAGCCAGGGAGGGATTGTATGAGCACAGCGATCCAGAATGCCAGAGATCAAGTTACAGAGACGGTAAATATAGCAGTTGCCTATGACCTCCACAGGTCACTCAACACTCATTGGCATTCCAATTTGCTCTTAAAGGATTAGCATTAAGGTTTTTTATAGGCCACGAATAGGCCACGCTGTGTAGGTCAGCAGCAACCACTGGGATGTGCTCTCTGTTATCTAAAGGGGTTTTCATTGTAAACCTTCAAGGAATGGAAGTCAGTGAAATGTCCAGTTTCATCAAAAAGTGGAAAAATACTAATTTACACATTGATTATCAACAACTAACCATGGCTAGTTTATATTAAAAATATAAAAATATAAATTATATTTATATTATAACGGGTGTATGACACCATTAGGATACAAACAGGAAGCTATTGTCATAACTTGTGTTAGGACTGTTTTAAGAATGGGGGTAGTTCTTCCGCAATATTACACTGTCCGGTTTGAAATGCATATCACATAATGGATAGTTGAGTGATGAAAACTGAAACCCTGGGCTGATGAGCTACTTTGAGTGCAGGGAAGGGCGTGGGTGTACTGTACGGGGGCACCGTTTATGGACTAACCGCCAATACACTAGGGGCTAGCAGCTCCCCGAGTTTCTATACCGCAGCAGTTGGCTAGAACCACATATCACTACCAGTCCCAGGGCAAGCAAGTTGGCTAGCTAGGCTAGCTAACGTGTTAGCAGAGTGTGCGCGCGAACGAGTCAGAGCGCGGGCGTGTATTTTTTTATTACAAGGGACGGGTTTCTTTTTAGCTAAGCATCTGATTGTGACTCAAGAGCACCGGATTTTAGCTTAGCTGCATTCATACTACGAGATTGAAGCATACACATTTTAGATAAACTATCAGAGTGGCAAGAAATCAACTGTTCCAAGGTTTGCCTGCAGCCACTGGCCAGTGGCCACTGCATTCTTCACTCACCCCCAGCCTGAGATCATCCCGTCTGTTGTCAGTCCGACTGGCAGAGCGTCCCCAAAGTGGCTTCTAGCTGGCCTATCGGCGTCGTTAGACCGCAGTTTTGAATACCGGTATGCTGAACCGATAACATTTGACATAAAATAGCTATCACTGCCTTTGCATTTCAATAGTTTTAGCTGACCAAGTAACAGACCTTTCTCTTTAACTGTGACGTTAGTTCAGCAAATAGCTGTCGTGGATTGGTTTATTCCTGTCCACGAACGTAAAAGCAGAGGACCGCCTCCCTCACGATCACCTTGGCGACGGATGTAAACAGCACACAGAGAAAAATGTTAACATATTAACATGTTAACACATGTTTCCCATGCCAATAAAGCCCTTGAATTGAATTGAATTGAAAAAGACCCCCACGCTAATTCAGGTCCACACACTCACGTTCACATCTGATCTGACATAGCCCACACAACTGCTTGCAAAACCATTTTCTCTTTATCATAAATCCCATTGCGTCCGTGGGGTTCTAGACCCCACTCTGACTCTCTTTTTCTTGCCTTTCCTTGATTGCTGTTCTTGGCCAAGACCACACACGGCTCGGAAAAAATAATCAAGATAAAACTCGACAATCCAGAAGAGGGCAACGTTGTGTCATAATGAGAGCCTGTTACGTCACAACAAAGATTTTCTAGTCTCTGGTCACATAACCACAGACATGTTCATAGATGTCATGGTTACCGATAAGCATAGTGGTTATGACATTTCAAAATGTTAGATTTGGAATTCAGTAATACCACATAATATACACACACAACACCATTAAATATTGAAAAAATGTTTAATGCAAATGTTCAATGACAAACATTGGGCTTGGGCACTGCATCTCAGTGCTAGAGGCATCACTACAGACACTATGGTTCAAATCCAGGCTGTATCACAACCGGCTATGACTGGGAATCCCATAGGGCGTCATTGCAAATAAGAATTTGTTCTTAAGTGACTTACCTAGGTAACATAAAAATAAAAATGAATTAAAATGTGCATGTGTGTCCCTTGGTTATAAATCCTTTAGTTTGTTTCACAGCTACCAAAGCTGATAAGAATAATGTAGTTATTTGCAGTCTAGTTATTCGCACTACAGCGACCAATTGTCTTTTTTGGGGGGAATTTAGGAGGGGGACACAGATAATTCACATAATACAAATCATTAATATAAAATTGTGTCATTGAATGTTTTTTCACCTCTTATCAAAAGAAAGGTTTAGAAGCCAACATAATCTTTAACATTATCAAAGCAGCACCTCTATAAGTCACATGCCCTAAAAAAAATGTGCCACATTTATTTGGATTTACATGGTTGTAATGGATTTGAGCTGAAATGGGGCCATTTTCTTTGTAACTTCCATCAAGGCAATGGAAGCTAAGACAACTGGGACTGGCAACAATACCACAGACAACTTCATAATAAGCCAGCTGTACAAAAAAAAAAGAAAGGAGGCTGATAGCAATGACTGCATCGGTCTTCAACATCTCAGTCAAAGTAACAGTAGAATAATTGAATACTACACTGTAGAAAGAACACCGCTGTTTATTCTTGTATGCATCTTACTCTACACAGGTGACTAATATGGAGTTCAGAGGAATTACATCAATCTGCTCATCTGCCATTTAAATTGCATTCAATCATACAAACTCATACAGCCATCATTGAATGATACATGTTCCATACTTATATTTATGCCACACATATATACCTTTTCTAAACATTTGCATGTACTGTAGTAAACACATTTGGACAGCATTGTTACATCCAGGAGGCAGACAATCAGAAAAGAGTCTCTATACTGGTTGAACTCATGGAACACACATATATCAGGTGTTTAGAATCATGCTAATTTCGATGTAGCTAGCTGCCCGGTTTACCTAGCCTGTAATGTGGCTGAAATTCTCAGATTCTTTTGCCACATTTAAACCATTCCCTTCAATACAACAGTAAGTGGTACATTACTTTACTATCCCTTTCTTCTTCCCACATTTTACACAGTGATGAGAATACACAAGGTTAGGTTGAATAAGCAGAAGGATTCATACCTACAATAGAACAGCAGGAGATATATGTACTGTACCTGAATATTGTGGAGCTGCATAATGGCTTTATAAATAATTTGCGGTTCAGGATAGGCACTAACCCACAACAGCGATAAATATTTGTACTACTCCGGAACAAATAACACATAAATGAAGTATAAAGCATTGGCTATTAAACCCAGACTAAAGTAAGGTGGTGACCTGGAATAGATGCTAAACAAATCCTTTACCCGAAAACATACTGATCATGAAAATAACTAGTGCATCAATTCAGTGTGTGCTGACACTACTAGGGAAAGCATCACACACAAATAAATAAATCAATATTATACATTAAAATGTAATTAAAATGACACATTTCTGCATTTCAAACATGTCAAACTCTAGCAGATGTAAGTTGATAACTTGATTCAGAATCCTGAAATGTGCTATGTTGATGATGATGAAACGGAAATAAAAGGCATCACTGCAGTATGAACTGAATGAACGGGCTCAGATGACTGTCGCATACCATTAGCCTATAGCGGATTCAATTTTCCTTTAATTACTGTACTGTGCCACTCTCAATTCTGTCACACATTGTTAGTAGTAGTGTCCACTGCCTACACTAAAACATTATTTCAGAAATCACGGGAAGCCATTACATCTAGGCATATGACATTATCTAAAAGTACATTGAGCCATGGCTCCAGAATCAGATAAATGTTTTATTCCTTTATATTTGATTAAATCTTTATCCCTTTAGACAGTGCAACTCTCAATATTCACATTAATGCATTAGTGTGCCTGCCAGTGGGTGGGGTTATATCCTGCCTGGTTGGCTCTGTCCGGGGGTATAGTCGGACAGGGCCACAGTGTCTCCCGACCCCTCATGTCTCGGCCTCCAGTAATTATGCTGCAATAGTTTATGTGTCTGGGGGCTAGGGTCAGTCTGTTATATCTGGAGTATTTCTCCTGTCTTATCTGGTGTCCTGTGTTAATTGAAGTCTGCTCTCTCTAATTCTCTCTCTCTTTTTCTCTCTCGGAGGACCTGAGCCCTAAGACCATGCCTCAGGACTACCTGGCCTGAAGACCCCTTGCTGTCTCCTAGCCACCGTGCTTCTACATCTGCATTGCCTGCTGTTTGGGGTCTTAGGCTGGGTTTCTGTATAGCACTTAGTGACATCGGCTGATGTAAAAAGGGCTTTATAAATACATTTGATTGATTGATTGCCAGTGCATACTGACTACATTAAAACATGGGTTCACTAACCAAGAGAAGCTGTCTAGAGTAAACCAGGTAGCCATCTAAGCGACATAGAAATATTATGCCTACCAAAAATAACGGACCCTTACTGCTTATTACAATGTTTTAATGACTAAATAAATACAACAAGCGGTATGAAATATGCTGCTATTGTCTAGTTTCCAATCTTTAGAGAGATCTAGCTCTACTAAGCGCATCTTCCAATACTTTACTGTCTTCCAAATCAGACAATGACATAATACAACAAATGATGTCAATTAAGATCCAACAGGGAAACAAACAGCCTGTAAATTGGGATTTAAAGTGGCGGTGTCCCTTAGCTGTGAAGTACCAAGCAATGCCTTAGTTCTACTGTCCCAGACAACCGCTACTGACATAGTGACCTTTGCCCTCACAATGACAGAAAATAACACCAAGCATGAGCCTCTTCACACACAAGGAAAATGCATCAACAATGCAATGAACAGTACACAGAGTTCATACAAATCTTTGGTGAACACACAAAGCCTCTGTCTGCAATAGACCTGAGATACTTTGGCTCTGGCACAGAAGCAAATGTGTCAATAGGTGTTCAAACGTAATTTAGGCTTAACATGTACGGACGGTCCCAGACAGTGGAAGGATCCACACAAACTACATAAAAACACACTTAGGAAAGAACAGTCTCATGCAGCACTCTATGGTACATCAATGATTTCAGTCAGAGGCATCAATATCCTATAAACACTACGATACAACTGGCCAAAGGAAAGACCATTTAAAAGCTCAACACGATTTGAGTTTGAATATCAAGTATCCTCCAAAAATACTAATCTTACTGAATTCAACGTAGGAGAACTAAACCTAACTTAGAATAACCCATCAAAAACTATGGCTCGGTCTTGTGAGGAAGTGGAATGACACGACGCGATGAATACTTCCGTTAGCTACAGTACAATCAACCTAGTACACTCAAAACAGAGTCTGTGGCACAGCAGTATACCATATCCTTTCATCAACATCCTCTGCACACCACAGGGTATGCAAATGGGAGATTGTCTTAAAGATAAAAGATACTGTGGTTGTACTCTGCAATATCTCCTGTGCTCCTTCCCCAAAAGATAGCCTTTTTAGGAGTCAAGGGCAGAGGCGTTACACCAAGACAAAGAGGGGACTCAGTCACACATAATACACACACCTTTCGAGGGCAGCATACAAGACACATTTTTTCGGATTAATTGGTGTGTGTGTGCATGTGTGGTGCTGTGAGGTGAAACGCAAGCCAGTCAGAATCAGAGTCAGAGTCGCTGTTATTCCTGATAGTGTGTCCCACACTGAATGTAAAACATAGGATGGGCGTAAGGAGGGGTGCAGGGAGTTCTTCAGACAAGATTAGGATGGGGAAGGGTATGAGCATAGAAATATAATTACTAGAACTGCATTACCCATTCAAGTCAATGTGCCATGATAGGTGAACCGTTCTAGTTATTCTACTTCTATGGCGGGGGAGTTAAGGTTTTGGAGTTAAGGTTTGATAGTGGTTTGGCAGCGGTGGTAGTCCCCCGGCCAGCCTTAGGCACCACCAGGAGTTCGTCCCCGTCCTGGATACTGTAGGAGTGGAGGGCTCTGGTGTGGTACTTCATCTCCTCCGGCCCAAAGACACACTCCTTGTCGATGTAGTAAAGACGCATCTGATTGGCCGACAGCTGCACCACTGTCCTCAGCTGTTTCTTCAGCTCGGCCACAGTCTGGTCCAGGCGGATACTCACCTCCTCCACTTTGTCCTCGCAGTGCACCTCCACCTTGGCGTGGCAGCGGGGTCGAAGGTCGATCTCAGCCAAGGGTTCCAGCTTCCCGTATTTGGTCACCAGGCAGTGATACCTAGGACGGCAGGTAAAAACGGGTTTAGCAACACACAAACACACTACATTTACATCATGGTGAGGTTATTGTAATTATTTTTAATGAATGAGAAGATTCGATTTTTAATGTACACATTTTAATAGGCACCCGATACTACAATTAAGCCAGTTAAGTATGTGCCAAATCCTTTTGAATGGATATATGCAGTCTCACTGGATCAGTGAAAGGAGAAGCACAGTGTTGTACACCTGTAAGGTAGCTCCTCCTCTGGGTAGTCGACATGGTAACGAATGAAGAACCTCTCCGAGTCCTCTCTCTCCCCGTCCGTCACCACACTGCCATTGAGCGATGATACAGAGGGCAGGCTGCGAGGATGAAGGTTGAGCTTTTCACTATCTAGATATATGGCAGTGTTGAAGTATTGTGTGTGTGTCTGTGTTAATGTAATGTCACAGTGAGTATGTTTACAGGCACAGTAATAATTTGATATTAAACTGATTATGGCAGTAGGAAGATTATGCAATAGTCATGTAAACACCTCACTCTGCTTATCATAATTGGCGTACGGTCAAAATTGAAGTCAGCACACGCCGATTAAAACACCTGGTTTTCTGAATAATCTTTCAAATTATTAGGACATGTAAACACCTTAATCTGTGTTCCAGCGCTGTATTTGATCTGTGTATGTGCCGACACCAGCCGAGCGAGTCTCCCTCTTTAGCGCGAGTGAAGTGAGTTCGGAACAACTGAATGTATCCGTCTTAGAAGTCGTTTTCACAGACAAACTTTCTAATGTCCGAACTCTGAAAGAAAACTGCTTAACCAAAAATAACAAGGTGGTTGTGGTAGAATGTTTATTTTAATTGGCAAAAAAAAAATCGCCATCAGGTAACCTGTGTCCTTGTAAACAGGGTTGTTAGGGAAATTGTTCTTCTTGCAAAGCATGTAAACGTTTTAATCAAACTACTACATTAAATCGCATTATTGTGTGCATGCAACCGCACTCAGTGAAAAATGAGATCTTTCAACTCATTTGTGTGTTGAGGTCTGTGTGGTTGCCTCACTCACCCAGTAGCTCCCAGAGAAACTTACTGTGATACCATGAGGCTCCGACGCTCTGTGTTGGTATAGGTCTGCAGTAAGGGAATCCCCTGCAGCCTCACATCTTCCAGTTTAGGAAACTGGTTCAGCTTCTCTATGTCCTCCCATCGGTTAAGACCTGGCACACACAGAGACGCATAGCAGACCGCACACCCACACACACCTTATTAGTCAATGAGATTAAAACTCATAACTTCCATAAGCAGTCAAAAAGAAGGATCTTTACATTTGTGCCCTGGCTCTGACACAAACGGTTGAGATAACTGATGGTCAAAGAGGATGGTGGGAATGGGAGAAGAGGGGGATAGATAGATAGACAGACAGACAGACAGACAGACAGACAGACAGACAGACAGACAGAGACCGACCGACCGAACCAAGTAGAGGGGAGTGTTAGCGATAAGGATGTTGGGTGCACTTAAAATATCCAAGGACAGTTGCCAGTGAAGGACACAACCCCAATACTCTGCTCTGGTTGATACCTGAGTTGTGCAGATTGATGCTGCGTAGGTTGGGGAAGAGGCGCCGCAGCATGTCTTCGGAGTCCTGAATGGAGCTCAGGTTACAGTTGGACATGACCAGAGTTTCCAGGCCGGGGAACATGGGCCCAATCTTGCGCACCTCGGCCCAGTCCTGCAGGTTGTTGTCAGTGATGTGCAGCAGGCGCAGTGTGGGGCAGGGCACAGTAGAGGCTGACACGGTGGTGTACTCATTAAGGCACAGGAACAGCTCTTCCAGCCTGGCGGGCAAAGCAGGGAGCAACACAGACCATTATATATAGACCATTAACTTGTCTTAATGCTTCTACTGTAATGTACTGTTGGCTGCCTGCAACCTGGACCTCATGACAGATAACCACTCACTACTCTCTCCAGTCCACAATACTCGAGAAAGACACAAAATCCCTCTCGCTGACTTAGGAAAACAACATTTTCCGTCTTGAGAAGTGAACAATCAGAAGTTGCCTTTGCTAAATAAAAAAGGTGTTTAAAAGCAGTGTAGCATCAAGGTTGATCTTACTCAGGCATCTCCCGTGTTAGTACGAGCACCGTGTTCCAGGACACTTGAGTGTTGTTGAGGACCAGGCGTCGGACTCGGGCAAAGGCCTTAGCACCGCTAGGCTCCAAGACAACCTCACTTAGCGGGTTGGAGCTCAGGTTGAGGAAGTCCAGGTTGGGGATGTTTGACACAATCTTACTGATCTGAAAGGAGTGGCTTCATACTTAGTGTGACGTCCTCAATATAATTATTCACACATGTAACTATCTACAAGGATATGGGTGAGATTGCATACTGGTAGAGGAATTAATGTACAAAGTTACTATAAAATGTACCCAATTCTTATACTAAATGTACTCAATGTTTCCCATCTTGACAGAGTACCCTAGTTGAGCCCACCCACCTCATGCCAGTCCTGGAGCTTGTTCTGGGACAGGTCGAGCTCCATCACGTGGGCACAGAAGGCTGCGATCTCTCTCTGCTCTCCCGCATGGCTGATTCCACAGCCAGCCAGGACGAGCACACTGGGAAGGTTCAAACGATCTATATATATATATATATATATATAAAGAGAGAGAGAGAGAGCAGAATGACTTGAGTAAACCTGGCCTCTCTCTACCATCGCTCAATCATCATAATCCTCATCTTAACTGAGCTGCTGAAGAGGAAGGAACCTACTCAGGGATGCCAATGGCGTTTTTAAAACAGGGTTCAATGGGTAAAACTGTGGATGGATCATGTTGAAGTCCTCACCTTTCATGGGCGAGCCCTGTGGGAGAGTTGGCACTACCACCACGCCCATGCCGGGCCATCGGCGGTACGGGAAGTTCTCCGGGCTGTACTTCTCGCTGAGAACCTGCATGAAGGTGCGGCCCTCCTCCTCGGGTGGATCCACGGCCCCGCTGTCCCACATCCCCTCTGGGTCGGCTGGGACGCCGAAGTGGTAAAAGAGCCAAACACTCATAGAGGTTAGCTTGGCAGGGTCAGCTGGCTGAGACAATAGTGGAAGTCATTCACCTTCACACTCACGTCCAATCACTTGGAGGGGCTCGCCCATCACTAACACTAGCCTAACCTGTTTCACCTTCTAAACAGCTATACAATACATACCAGTCTTCACTGAAAAGTAGGCTATTCACATATGACAAATTCTATTTTCATCTACAGTATTTCAATCAGGCTTGTTAACAGTTACTCTTTCACATGGTCATTCAGTTGATGCTGCTTGATATAAATACCTTGGAGACCAAACAGACAGACCATAATAATACATTCAGTCGTCTGTCCTGAAGTCCTTATCAGTAAAACACAGGGAGACTTTCCCATAAAGCCCTCTGAACGCCTGAGAAAAGGGCGGGGCCTATAATCGGTGATTCTCAAACTGTTTGTCTGGATTATGTTGTCGAAACCAAAAACAAATGAATTGAAAAAGTGGATAGACTTCTGCTCTTTGGACATAATATTTAATGTTTAACCAATTTAGGAAAGATTAAGAAACCAGCACACTTGCTCTTGATAGTATTCAGTGATCTTTAATAAGCTTTACGTATCGGGCCTCACGGCCTTCCTCAAATGAATGACATTACTACGCGCTCCACCACCTTTGTTATCTACATGATTAAATGTCCATGTGGGCTGTGCTATGTAGGAAAAACCTCTCGTTCTCTCAAACAGAGAATCTGTGAACACAAATGTTCAATCAGGAGAAACGACAGGGATTATCCAGTCGCAGTACATTTTGTGGCATAGAGAAAGTTAAAGGTCTTAATGATGAAATGCCTACGTATGTTATGTTGTAAATGTCAACATGAATTATGCCCCTATTTCAGATGACTCTGACGTTTTTCTTGCGCTGTACCCATTGATTTATGAAAACTTGCTTGGTAGGTCGATGTCCTCATTGTGGTTTTACAGAGGTGTTTAATACGTCTTATTTACACACTTTATTCTAATATTTATGAAATGCATATTGTTATATTTGGTAGCACTTATTTGTTTTCCCTCGACTTCAACCCCATTCGATGAGTGGAACGGATGTGGGCGGGGCTAGGTCTACATAAGGGTGCAATTCTTTTTTTTTTAACTCACAAAAGTTCTGACGAAGGCCGTGAGGCCGATACGTAAAGCGTATTAAAGAGCAGGGACACTAGCAAGAACTGTTTGCGGGCTTCTTCTTTTTTTTCTCATTTTATTCAACTGTACCCATGCACCTGCAAAGAAAAAAATGGCTCAGATGTGCGAGTGCCTTTTGAATGTTTAACCAACTGAACAGGCAAAGTTTGACACAATCCGGAGACACTGATGACATTATCTGGTGTGCATCAGGTGATTTTAAACAACTATGAGCAGGCAAGCGTTAGTAGTGTTTGACAACAAAACAAAGAAACCCATCCTTTTCAAATATGTTGATATTGGGATGGTGCTGGAGATGATGAATGAGGTCGTTATAAGTGGTGAAATTTCTCTTTCGATATTCAACTGTGAAAAAACACATTTTTGAACGCCTTGCAGGTTGCCCTAGATAAACCACCATCTGCTGCTGGCTATATAAATAATGTATACGTTTTACTGAAATGAAAGTAATAGTATCATTTAAGTCATTTAGCAGACGCTCTTATCCAGAGCGACTTACAATTAAGTAAGTAAAAATTTTTTTTTTTTAAAGTAAAAAAGTATCATATTAAAGTACTTCACCAGAACGTGTAGGTCACAGTAAACAGGGGGATATGGCCTATATTTGTTATATTACGACAACAATAAAAGGAAATGATACATTACAGTATCCATAATATCCTTCTACTTATCATTGTACAAAAGTGACACGTTACTATTAGGTTATTGACTAATATGAGCAAAATTATTTCATTAACATATATGAGTGTGAGGAAAATCATAGGTCATATAAAGTACAATGATACTACAGTAACAAGAGTGTCTTACCTCCAGCAATGTTCCTCTCCACCAGTCCACTATCACAGCTCATTGTGGGTTTCTGCAGAGAAGGTCTGTCAGAAGGACACAGTTTTTGGAATTGAGGGACATTCATGTGCTGGTGGGACGGATTTGCAAGTAACACCAGTATAAAAGGAAGTACAAATCTCTTCTTCGAACAGTGTGCAATAACTCAATTTGATCTTGCACTCTTTGCAAACAATGCCATTTTTTGAAATCTACAAAACATAGTGCACTCTGTTTACAATAGATTGTAGTTTTGGGAACAGAAAACTGTATTGAGGTCGGGCTGCAGAATTTCGGCCCAGTTCCATCTCGCTCCATACTCTCCCACTGCCGGCCATTGACCTTCCTCTCCTCACTAAACTATTTATACATATGATGAAACATCTGGCTTCTTGTTCTATCTGTGATGGCGCTGGCTGTGTGCTCACAGATGCCATAATGGGACATTTATAAAGATGCTATCTCTATAATTCTCAATGCTTACTCCATAGTGGCTGGCTGGGCAGGGGAAGAGAGGCTGAGCCCTCCTCCTTCAGACTTCTCTCCAGTGAGGGGCTGCTAGGTGAACAGGAGGGACACGCAGGCACCACGTGAGAGTAGACACTGGAATCAAAACAAACCATATGCAGTTATGCATGCTATTCAAATGACCTTAAAGAAATCTACATAAATATGTTTGTATTGTGGACTTGTTAAAGCATAACTTTGAGGGGCAGGTAAAATAAATATCAGCATGGAAATGAATTTCGATTGTAAATAGGCCTAGGTCTACTCATTATATTCGTTTGACTAGGCTATAGCCCAGTGCAGGGACGTTCAACTAGATTCAGCCGTGGGCTGATTTATTCTTGAGCAGATGGTCAGGGGACCGGAAACACCATTACAAATCATTTGTAGGCTGCAAATTGACCGCAAGAAGCCCAAACAGATATAATATTTGACTAAAACATAATACTTTCAAACCTTGCTTACATTTTTATATGATCACTTATACTATATCTCTCTATTATGCGTGAGAATACTTTGGAACCGATATCCTAAATTAAAATCACTTGGCGCTGATAATCCGGTGTTTTCAGTCTTTTATGTCCGACATTTAAAACATTTTTGGACATTTTGCTCAGAAAACTTGGGGGGGGGGGTCAAATAACAAAATCACCTGCGGGACCCAAGTTGGGGAACTCTGGCTAAGTTATGTCCCCGACGTTGTATTATGTTTTGTGAATAGCTTGGCTCTGAAGAACATCAATAGGCACATAAACTGACCATAATATGGTGCTGTTAACTTCAGAATAGAAGGAATAAAAGGACCAAATGAAATATGTTTTTTTCCTGAGGTTCAAATATGGTCATGAGATTGTGCGAATAATTAGCCTGGTTCATATCTGTTTGTGCTATTGCTAATTACATTTCTGTCAATGTCATGCCAAACATTGTTTGTGTAATCCATGCCAAATCCTTGTCACAGCTATCTAGCTAATTTACAGGTCAGATATTGCTCAAATTAAGTATTTGATATACTAGCTAGTGCTCCAGTACAGCAAATGCACATAATGGGTAATTTACTGCAGAGAGCTAACGTTAGCTAAAAATATGGCAATCATATCAGGGACAATTACGTGCAGATCAAACCAATCATGAAAAAGAACACAAAACAATAAAAACAGTGAACGGACAACGCTACGCTGGAAAAATAAATATGTCAAGCATGACATATTTACGTATTTTATAGGATAAACCTAGAGGCTGATTACAACGTGATTTCATAAACATTACACGTAAACATTCTGTACAATTTGACTGTAGCTTTCAGCTGCTAGTTATCTGCAGGATCAGTGGTTTGCTAGCTTGCAATGTATTACGATTACACTAGTACGATTAGCTAGCTAGATGGTCTACGAATGGTCAGAGATTGGTCCAGACTCCACAGTCAGCATCATTGAACGACCCATGCAAAGACAATGCATCAACATGACGCAACTACTATTGTCATAATACGATTGCATTAGCTAGATATAATCTAAAGTAATATATATACATTTCATATTTTCGCATTTCCAAACTCACCTTTATTGATCTGTTCTGTGTAAATGTATTGTTGTTGATCAAGCTGTCATTGCCACTCTATCATCCCGGAAATGACGTATATTTATGAAACGTCTGCATATTTTCCCGATATCCTGCATGCGCAGCTTTGTATAGTATACAATACAATAATTTGTAATAATAACCCCTTTACAATCATATGTAATGCTACAATAGCTGACATGACTGGTAATGATGCGAAAGGTTTGAAAATCAGTTTGCTGACTAAATATGTTGCACATCGATATCTCTGCTAAAACGTTTTCAGGGATATACTTCCTGCCCCTCTTGCTGTTGCATACAAATACAAATGATGAATTAAATTGGATGACATTGACTGAAGGAGTGGTGGGCAAAACCGAGTACATCCACTTGTACATGACAAGTGTCACTGAAATTCCCATGACTGTACGTCACTTTAATACCATGTCCTGCAGCGTCCTCTCCTGGCAGAGAAGCTTGTTGTTTTGGTTCAATTTGAAGAGGTGCTGTCCCCGCTGGGAAACTACTGTCACTGTGCTGGCGCCCTCTACTGAACATCCCAGCCTGGTCTCATACGAAATCAAACCAAATAAAATTGTATTGGTCACATACACATGTTTAGCAGATGTTATTGCGGGTTTAGCGAAATTATTTTGTTTCTAGCTCTGACAGTGCAGTAAAATCTAACAAATAATATCTAACAAGTTCACAACAATACCCATAATACACACAAATCTAAAGTAAAGGAATGGAATTAAGAATATATAAATATTTGGATGAGCAATGTCAGAGTGGCATTGACTTAAATACAGTAGAATATAATATAGTATATACATATGAGACAAGTAATGCAAAATATGTAAACATTATTAAAGTCACTAGTGTTCCATTATTAAAGTGGCCAGTGATGTCAAGTCTCTTTATATAGGGCAGCAGCCTCTAAGGTGCTAGTGATGGCTATTTAAGTCTGATGGCCTAGAGATAGAAGCTGTTTTTCAGTCTCTCGTCCCAGCTTTGATGTGACTGCACTGACCTTGCCTTCTGGATGATAGTGGGGTGAACAGGCAGTGGCTCGGATAGTTGTTGTCCTTGATCATGTTTTTGGCCTTCCTGTGACATCGGGTGCTGTAGTTGTCCTGGAGGGCAGGTAGTTTGCCCCCGGTGATGCGTTGGGAAGACCGCACCACACTCTGGAGAGCCCTGCGGTTGCGGGTGGTGCAGTTTCTGTACCAGGCAGTGATAGAGCCCGACAGGATGCTCTCAATTGTGCATTTGTAAAAGTTTGTGAGGGTTTCAGGTGGCAAGCCACATTTCTTTAGCCTCCTGAGGTTGAAAAGGCTCTGTTGAGCCTTCTTCACCACACTGCCTGTGTGGGCAGACCATTTCAGTTTGTCAGTAATGTGTACGCAAAGGAACTTGAAGCTTTCCACCTTCTCCCCTGCGGTCCCGTCGATATGGATAGGGACGTAACATAGTAAACGTAAATCCGAGACACTCAAATTAGTATGATTCTTTTCATATAGTATGTTACCTTTGGTATGGTTACATAAGATAAAAGTTGACTTAAGGCAGAAATTAAAGGAGGGTGGTTGGTCGGGGTGTCAGGTAGCCTAGAGCATTAGATCAAAGTTGGATCAGTTAACCCACTGTTCCTAGGCCATCATTGTAAATAAGAACGTGTTCTTAACTGACTTGCCTAGTTAAATAAAGGTTAAATAAAATAATTAAATAGATGTATAACGTGAATGCCTAGCAATCCAAAGGTTGCATCTTCAAATCTCATCACAGACAATTTTAGCTAATTAGCAACTTAACAAATACTTCCTACTTTTATTTACTTTGCAACTAGTTAGTATGTTAGCTAATCCTTCCACTAACTCTAACCACAGATAGAATAATGAGACATTATTATATTTCAAGGCCTACCTTCAAACTCAGTGCCTCTTTGCTTGACATCATGGGAAAATCCAAGACCTAAGCTGAGCCAAGACTTCAGAAAAAAAATTGTCGACATCCACAAGTCTGGTTCATCCTTGGTAGCATTTTCCAAATGCCTGAAGATACCACGTTAATCTGTATAACCAATAGTATGCAAGTATAAACACCATGGGACCACGCAGCCGTCATACCGCTCAGGAAGGAGACGCGTTCTGTCTCCTAGAGATGAACGTACTTTGGTGCGAAAAGTGCAAATCAATCCCAGAACAACAGTAACGGACCTTGTGAAGATGCTGGAAGAAACAGGTCCAAAAGTATCTATATCCACAGTAAAACGAGTCCTATATCGTCATAACCTGAAAGGCAGCTCAGCAAGGAAGAAGCCACTGCTCCAAATGGCCATAAAAATGCCAGACTACGGTTTGCAACTGCACATGGGGACAAAGATTGTGCTTTTTGGGGAAATGTCCCCTGGTCTGATGAAACCAAAATAGAACTGTTTGGCCATAATTATCATTATGTTTGGAGGAAAAAGAGGGAGGCTTGCGAGCCGAAGAACACCATCCCAACCGTGAAGCACGGGGGTGGCAGCATCATGTTGTGGCGGTGCTTTGCAGGAGAGATTGGTGCAGGAGGGACTGGTGCACTTCACAAAATAGATGGCTACATGAGGAAGGAAAATTGTGTGGATATATTGAAGCAACATCTCAAGACATCAGTCAGGAAGTTGAAGCTTGGTCGCAAATGGGTCTTCCAAATAGACAATGTCCCCAAGCATACTTCCAAAGTTGTGGCAAAATGGCTTAAGGACAACAAAGTCAAGGTATTGGAGTGGCCATCACAAAGAGCTGACATCAATCCTATAGAAAATTTGTGGGCAGAACTGAAAAAGTGTGTGTGAGCAAGGAGGCTTACAAACCTGACTCAGTTACACCAGCTCTGTCAGGAGGAATGGGCCAAAATTCACCCAACTTATTGTGGGAAGCTTGTCGAAGGCTACCTGAAACGTTTGACCCAAGTTAACCAATTTAAAGGCAATGCTACCAAATACTAATTGAGTGAATGTAAACTTCTGACCCACTGGGAATGTGAAATAAATCATTCTCTCTACTATTATTCTGACATTTCACATTCTTAAAATAAAGTGGTGATCCTAACTTACCTAAAACAGGGAATTTTTACTAGGATTAAATGTCAGGAATTGTGAAAAACGGAGTTGAAATGTATTTGGCTAAGGTGTATGTAAACTTCCCACTTCAACTGTATACACTACCTTTCAAAAGTTTGGCGTCATTTAGAAACGTCCTTGTTTTTGAAAGAAAAGCACATTTTTTTGTCCATTAAAATAACATCAAATTGATCAAAAATACAGTGTAGACGTTGTTAATGTTGTACATGTTTTATGGAATATCTACATAGGCGTACAGAGGCCCATTATCAGCAACCATCACTCCTGTCTTCCAATTGCACGTTGTGTTAGCTAATCCAAGTTGATCATTTTAAAAGGCTAATTGATCATTAGAAACCCGTTTTGCAATTATGTTAGCACAGCTGAAAACTGTTGTTCTGATTAAAGAAGCAATAAAACTGGTCTTCTTTAGACTAGTTGAGTATCTGGTGCATCAGCATTTGTGGGTTCGATTACAGGCTCAAAATGGCCAGAAACAAAGAACTTTCATCTGAAACCGGTCAGTCTATTCTTGTTCTGAAAAATGAAGGCTATTCCATGCGAGAAATTGCCAAGAAACTGAAGATAGAAGACCAGCATCCCAGAGTCGCCTCTTCACTGTTGACATTGAGACTGGTGTTTTGTGGGTACTACTTAATGAAGCTGCCAGTTGAGGACTTGTGAGGCGTCTGTTTCTCAAACTAGACACTGTAATGTACTTGTAATCTTGCTCAGTTGTGCACCGGGGCCTTCCACTCCTCTTTCTATTCTGGTTAGAGACAGTTTGCGCTGTTCTGTGAAGGGAGTAGTACACAGCGTTGTACGAGATCTTCAGTTTCTTGGCAATTTCTCGCATGGAATAAATAGCCTTCATTTCTCAGACTCTTATGGTTGTTGTTTTTGTTGTTGTGGTAAATTACTGTTATCTTACATGAAAGTGTAAAAGAAAAGATTATTGGGAAAAAACGACTACAGGAAGTTTTCCCACTGAGTGGTGTACATTTGGCTCAACTAAACATATTAGTTTTCAACCTAGTTGGACAACAGCAAAACTCTGTTTACTGAAAAATAAGCTTCTCTGTAAGCATTATTAGAAGTCCTATACTCCTGAACTGAACCAATCACTTTTTCCACATTGCCCAAATACACAACCTACCCACATGCACCCGCCCTGCTGTTTTCCTTCAGAAACCAAGCTTGAGTCTCGTCTCTCTAACATCCCTGAGTAATGAGAGAGGGACTCTTTGCCAAGACGCTTTGGGTGGAAAACAAAACAGAAAGAAATAGCATTGTAAAACAGAAATAGATGTAGACCTACACACAACAGTTGTGCTGTAGCTTTGTGACCCTGTAGTTAGGGGCCAGAAAACAGCCACTCCATCCAGACAGCGCATGGTAAGATCTGTTTGTGAACTTTGTTTTCCATTCAGGTTGGTTACCAAGGAGTTGTCACCTCAGCTCTGTCACAGAAAATGTTACATGATTGGTTTAATCCTCTCTCATCAATTAATTAAAGGAAAGTTAACAACAGGCCCTTCAAAACACAGAGATGATTTGGGAGTGAGGTCCCATCAATCTCCCATCGTTAATGGTAATTTAAAACAAAGCCAAAATATTTTATCTGTTGTCATTTATTCTCATTTAATTAGATGATTTATGTACGATTTCAAAGCAGATAGATTATTACATCCAGCTGTTTAATTATGGAAAACCAGGTGAACAGATGAAACGTTTTAAATCAGTGTGTGACCAAAAAACAGTTGAAGTTTCAGTCCAAAATGTCTGCTTGTTGATTAAAAAAAAAAAAAAGAAAATGCAGATTTTTTATTTTTTATTAAAAAGTGCAAGTATCAGTCAAATTATCTGAGGATTAAAATATTTGTTATCAACAATCATGAAGAATAGTAATTATTCATTGTTTAATTTACATAGGTAAAAGTACACATCTGAAAATAATCTTTATCTTCATCTTCAATGATGGCTGTCGAATTATTTTGGTCAGGGTCTCAGCATTTGACAAAACCCGGAGAAAACACAAGCTTGGAATGATCATACATTAATTAGACTGGGATTTACAGTTTGACATTGATTACAAGCAGCCATAATAAATAAATTCATTGGTTGGTACATAAATAGGCAGTTATGATTTCATCCACTCACACAGGCTTCAATCATCTCTTGAGTTGCTCAAAATACATTACCCCATATACTGTATATCACAAAATGAAAATAAACTATGAATCATTATTTTAAATACAATGAAAATCACCACTGAGATGACAGATAATAAAAATGGTGTAGTACCTTAGATCGAGCTTTTATCATGTGCAACTACAAAACGGACTCCAACCTTACCCATATCAATGTCAGCACATTATGGGATTGTGCGTGACATTTTGATTTATTCCAAACAGTGCTCTTGATCAGTAGAACTGATTTAAACCATAGTTCCTATCTAACCCTCATAGTCACCTAGGTGCAGTATTAAGAATCTTGTCCAATAGGTTGCTTGTGTCTCTTTCCACTGCCCTTTGTCAAAAGGAGTCAATACCAACAACCCACAGGGATTCAAGTCCAAAAGTCCTCTTAAATGGGTATTTTAATATTTTTCTCCATATGGTTGCACTTATGAAAGCTCTTTCCCAGTCTTGCAAGGACTAGGCATATCGCTCACAATGGAAACAGTCATCATACTTTCTTTACCAAGGTGGCTGTGAAGGGTGAAAGGTCACAACATGGCTATTCTTTCCTTGTGTTGTTCCACTTCCTCAATGTGTTGTGCGGTCCGGCCCTGGTATCGGCACCACGTGCAGAACTTGACAACGAGCTCCATTGTGACTTGCTGTTGAGCTGCTGTCTGTCTGCTTGAGTCATCAGAACGTTTCCAGAGCAGTTAGTGCCGTTAGAGCATGTCGTCGTACGCCTCTCTGACCGGGGCTCGCTTGGTACTCCGCCGTCTCAGTCTGGAGAAGCAGGAGGAGGCGGTGAGGGCGATACGGCTCAGGCCCAAGTTCAGGCAGTGCACCTCGGATGTGACGGGCACCTCGGAGAAGAGGGCGCGGTCGCGAGACAGCCGTGTCAGGGTGTCACTGTTCTCAATGTCCTTCACGATGTTCAGGATCTCCTGGCGCTCCGTCTGCCGAGTCATCCCACGGATGTTCAAGATGGCCGACACATGTTTCTTCCTGCAAACAGAGGAGGAGAAAGAGGGCTTAGTCTAGTTCACACTAATACAAATCGACATGGATGTCGGGGCGGAAGGTTGCAAGTTCAAATCTCCGAGCTGACAAGGTACAAATCTGTCGTTCTGCCCCTGAACAGGCAGTTAACCCACTGTTCCTAGGCCGTCATTGTAAATAAGAATTTGTTCTTAACTGACTTGCCTGGTTAAATAAAGGTTAAAAAAATAAAAATAAAAATATAGGCCACATAAAGCCTTGAGTTGAGTTGAGTTGAGTTGAAAAGAGTGTATCTTGCATCACTGCAATGGCAGAGTGAACCATCACAAGGACATGATATGGGTAGGAATAAAGAGAATCATCAAAATATTGAGAAGGCAGTCAGCCCTGAGGCAAGTCACAAAGGAACATGGGAAGTTAGACAAAATAGTTAGTTAGAGAACGTTCCCAAATGGTTCTGTCACACCCTTACATACAAACACAATTAGTAAAACATCTGTCCCTGTTTTAGGGTGCCTGACTGGCCTCCGATTTGACACCTTGGCCTATGGAAATCGAGCGGCTCTGAAGCCACTTCCTCTCTGTTGAGACTTCCACTTCCTCTCTGTTGGGCTGAGCAGCAGCACAAGGCTGAATGACAAGCAGCCATAAACACTAACAGCAGCCCTAGCCCTGGGACGGTAGTAACTCCACCTTACCTGACACCCTAGACCCACACCAATTTGCATACCGCCCCAACAGATCCATGGATTACGCAATCGCCATTGTATTAAACACTGCCCTATCCTATCTGGACAAGAGGAATACCTATGTAAGAATGCTGTTCATTAACTACAGCTCAGCCTTCTACAGCTCAACACCAGAGTGCCCTCTAAGCTCAACACTAAGCTTGAACCCCGCCCTGTGCAACTGGATCCTGGACTTCATGACGGGCCGCCCCCAGGTGGTGAAGTTAGGCAACAACACCTCCGCTACGCCGATCCTCAACACGGGGGCCCCACAAGGGTGAGTGCTCATCCCTTCCTGTACTCCCTGTTCACCCATGACTGTGTGGCCATGCACGTCTCCAAGTCAACCAAGTTTTCAGACGACACAAAAGTGGTGAGCCTGATTGCCAACAACGACGAGACAGCCTACAGGGAGGAGATGAGGGCCCTGGCGGTGTGATGCCAGGAAAATAACCCTTCCCTCCACACCAACAAAACAAAGGAGCTAATTGTGGACACCGTCCGCAACACAGGGCTCTCCAGAAGGTGGCACGGTCAGCCCAACTCATCACCAGAGGCACACTGGCTGCCTTCCAGGACATCTACAGCACCAGCTGTCACAGGTAGGCCAAGGATCAACAAGGACCTCAGCCACCCGAGTCATGGCCTGTTCACCTCCGCTACCATCTAGAAAGAGGAGACAGTACAGGTGCTTCAAAGCTGGGACCGAGAGACAGAAAAACAGCTTCTATCTCCAGGCCATCGGACTGTTAAATAGTTACCACTAGCCGGCCTCCGCCCAGTATCCTGCCTTGAACTTTAGTCACTGTTACTAGCCGGCTACCACCCGGTACTCAACCCTGCATGTTAGAGACTGCTGACCTATGTACATAGTCTTTGATCACTGGTCACTTTAATAATATTTTCATACTGTTTTACCCACTTCATATGTATATACCGTATTCTAGTCAAGGGTCATCCTATATAACTACTGCTGTACACACCTTTCCTTTTTATATACTGTCCATACTGTCTACAAACACTATCCTATACATATATATTTATATTCCGGACTCAGACACTGCTTGTTCTAATATTTATGAATTCCTTTCTTTCTTTAAAAAAGTGATTTGCGTGCGTTGTTTTTAATCGTTAGGTATTACTGCACTGTTGAAGCTGGGAACACAAGCATTTCGCTACACCCGCGATAGAATCTGCAAAACATGTGTAGGTGACCAATAACATGGATTTGATTTTGATGATGGAGCCCAAACTCACTTCCCACCACGACCAGTGACTATCACCAAAAATAACACGCAGATAAAGTGGTGGGCAGCTTGGCTTCCGGGAAACCTTGTTTTTCTGTTCGCTACTACGGAGGATTAACGAGCAGTTCCATCCAACCAGGTGATAGATTGCAATTGGTATTTGGAGCAAATTATGCCATGAAACCAACTAGGGTATTATTGTACATAGTGTACAGGATAGTACGAGGCCCTGAAGGGTCAATGCCCTGCACAGTTGCAAGCATCAGGTGTGTACTTTACAGAGGGATTTGTCATACTTGATGCAATATGTCAAGGATTGTACGGTGTAGTTTCTGTCAATGGTTAGCATTCTCTAGATTCAAGTCAAGATTCCAAACAAGACATGCGAGTCTGTTATAAGTTACGGATGGAGACAAATCTTAATTTAGAGAAAAGATTACAATGAGGACTGCCTGCCCACGCCAGGTTGTGCTACACAGCTACCATGTCACCCCTGGGCAGGAAGTACGTGTTTTTGCTTTGTTTTCGCCCAGGACCCGAGACGGACAAACGGACAAGACCCCCCTTTAATGTGTGCCAGCGACGTCCAACAGCTCCCCATAAAAATAAGGAAATGACTCAGCTCTTGTTTGCTTTTAACAAGTCCTCCATTTGCCATCCATAATTAATGCAGAACAGTAGCCATGTTTGCTTTTGGGGTGTTTCAGTCCACCTAAGCTTTTGGAAATATTGACGCTCAAGTGGCTCGATGGAAGTCCTGAAAATATGGCTGTCATTCTGCATAGATGATCGCTGCCTCACGTGCTCCTTACCGAATGTCTGGGAACTCCCTCACCAGGACCCCCACCTCCATTTGGATGGAGGGGATGTCTTCCAGGAGGATGATCTCAGAGAGGTGTGGGATAGCACTGTCCAGCCAGGAGGAGGGAGATTCCTAAAGGGGAGAGAGATAGAGAGAGAGAGGTGGGATCAGAACAGATCCTCTAAACAGCACAAATGAGGACACAACCGTTTAAACAGGGCAATTGATGTTCAAGTAGTTCTGCAGCGTCATGACAGGTCAACAGGCTATTCTCTGACTCAATGCCTTTGAATCTACTCCCTTGGCAACGGCTCAAACCCAGACCTAGATGAAGTGATTTCAAGCCTTAATGGTTACAACTAGATTGGTGATGTTCACACATTCGTTTGACTAGAGGGAACCATCCGATAACATAGACCCAAAACACCAAAGGTTAGAAGTACAGCGACGGTATTGAGCGTGCAAACTCAATCGCCTGAGCATCAAAGTGACCCTGTTATTCTGAGAGGACTAAACCGTCTGGTCCTCCACTCAACCCCAAAGGCTTGTCAGGGCTCCTAAGGCCCAGGGCAGGATGCCAGACCACTCGTCTGTAAACAACGCTATCCTGTTGTCCGGAGAGGTGACAAATGGATGTCTTATCTGGAGAAAGGGGCGGACGCCACAGAGGGAAGGATAGGGAGTGGGCTGGGGTGAAGGTTGAGGTGATTGCCCCCTTGTGCAAACGGCCTGCCTGGTCATCCATCTCTATCTAGGTTACAGTAGCCATTCTTTTTTCTCTTTTTTCTTTTTAACCCCTCTTCCGAGGTCAAATATGATTTATTTATTTATTTATGTATTCTTCACGTCTCCTTTGTTTGAACTCATCCGGAGTTGTTTCAGTAACTCTCACAGACAGGCCGCATACCAGTCAAATGTGATTAATGAGCACACACTCATGAGTGCAAGCAAACACACACACACACACACGCGCGCGCGCGCACACACACACACGGACACACGCACACATGCACACGCCACACGCCGTTCGTTGCGTCATGTCACAGGCAGCACTGTTGATCCGACTACGGTTCTCCAGTGTAACATAGTTGTTCTAGAATGACTCACCAGATCTTTGAAGAGCACTTTGACCTGCTTGCCCTCGTCACGCAGTCGTCCAGCCATCCTCTTCCTCATTCTGAGTGACGTGCAGATGATCCTCCCCCTCATGAGGGAGCGCAGGTATTCCATCAGAACCCGTCTATGCACCTCTCCCACCAGGACCTGGGAGAACGAGGGAAAGATTGATTGATTCATTCTATCAGCCAATTATCCATTCAGTCAATCAATTTAAAAAAAACAGTTTTCTCCTGAACATTCAGTTTTTTTTTATGCTTAGAATTAAAACCAATCAAATATCTTTGAGTTATTAGTGCACATTGTAACATTGTGCCAGAGGGAGGACCTTAGAGCCTCCCCATGTCTACATGGCTCATACTTGCTGTGTCTCTGCCATGTACCTGATAGGGTGGGCTGTCCATCCTGCGGAACTTCTTGAAGTGTTCCTTAATATGGGACTCGATTTGCTCATAGGTCTCTGTGTTGTTCAGCCACTTCCTCTTCACCAGCTTCTCAAAGAAGGGCTAAATATGGCCAGGAGAGGGAAAATGTGAGTGAGCAAGAGAGAGAGACAGGAAAATGGTGAGAGAATGAAGAAGACTAGGAAGCGAGGGAGACAGAGAGATGTGGATGTGGCACCTGAGTCAGATCCGTGTTTTATCGCTAACTGAGTCACCCGACTGGGTTTGTGTCTTCCTATGAGGATGTGTGGGCCGTTTAGACCAATCATTTCCCAGATTGGGACTTCCTACCCAACGACAACAGCATAAAAAGCCCCAGCTCGGTCAACTGTGCCCCTGGAAGACTGGCACTGCCCGTCTCTATGGCGGCTACTGAAGAGGAGTGGAACTTCATAGCCTGCCAGTAACTGTGTGGCATGCTGCCAATCTAATCTTATTTAACCATGTTTGTCACATTGGAGCGGCTATTTTAGGGCATCAGTTCTTCAGCACATCCCTGAGAACTTTGAGGGCAAGCCATGTGGAGAACACTGATAAGATGTGCTATATATTCTGGGACACATGGCAGACTGAGGGATGCTTGAGGGCGTGTGTGTGTGTGTGCGTGTCTGCGTGTCTGTGTGTGTGTGTGTGTGTGTGTGTGTGTGTGTGTGTGTGTGTGTGTGTGTGTGTGTGTGTGTGTGTGTTTACTATGTGTGTGTGTGTTTTTACATTTTATTGTACTTGTGAGTACCAGAAGTCATCATCAGAATAGTAAACCAACTAAAATTCTGAAAAGTGAGGACAGTCCTCACTTGTAAAAAAGGCTATTTTAGGGTTAGGGGTTAGGTTTAGGATATATGGTTAGGGGTTAAAGTTAGGGTAAGGGTTAGGTTGAGGTTTAGGGGTTAGGGAAAATATGATTTTGAATGGGAATCAATTGTTGGTTCCCAAAAAGTACACACAAGTATAGTAAGACATAGCAGTGTATGTGTGTGAGGTTGTTTACATGTTGTGTTAGAAAGCTGTGACCATGGGTGTGTTTAGGAATCCTATGTGTGTGTGTTTACATGTGTGTGTGTGTGTGTGTGTGTGTGTGTGTGTGTGTGTTAAGAACACTCACCCTTATGCGCTCATACAGTCTGTCACTTAGCACCTTCACTCCCTGGTTGACTATTCTGTCCAGGGAAGTGTTTGCTCGCCTGGCTGAGTCCTCATTGATGGCAGGGTCACACTGCACACAGCGCTGGACAAAACCCCTGCACACACACAGTCACAGCAGATTAATGAATACATTGTACACTTACATGATTTATGCATGTTTTAAGGAATATTCTGAAAACACACCAAGGCAGTTTTTGCTCTGTCCTTGAAAACTTGAATGCTAACATGTACCATTTTGGGGAATTGTTTTTGAGTATAGTATTTAAAGGGAAACTCCACCCAAAAACGATATTTTGGTATAAATTCATTAGTCCATTGTGGCCCTAAAATGTTCTGCATGTCAGCAATCGAGTCTTCAAGATATATAACTTTTTACAGAAATACAGCCGGTGTGATGCATTTTGCATCATACTGGCTGCAAAACAAATACCAAAATATATTTTGGGGGTGGAATCTCCATTGAAGGCGTTATTGGGGAAATGGACCGACTGTAACACAATGCAGGCTAATCCTGCTACAACAGTCCTACCTGAAAGGGGGACAGCAGTTGACCAGGGCGATGGTCTTGGAGATATATCCATCCTCGTTATCCCCAACCATGTTGACCAGACACTCGTGGAACATCTCCACTTTCCTTTGGAAGCTGGAAGTTAAGCAGTTTTAACAGTATTAGAATGTCTCATAGAGATGTTCCTTTCCATATTCCAGTTGAACTGGTTGGTTCCAGTTGATATATTCTAGCATTATTGCAAAATAAAATGCAGTGGGCAGTGAGACAACTATAGGTTTGGCCCTGTGTAATACTCATTTCATTCTAAGAACGATGACAGTGACTTTGGTCTAGGCCTTATTATGCAATATGTAATGAGACAGTGTGCTCTAGGCCTTATTATGTAATATGTAATGATACAGTGTGCTCTAGGCCTTATTATGTCATATGTAATGATACAGTGTGCTCTAGGCCTTATCATGTAATAATAATGATGCAGTGTGTTCTTGGCCTTATTATGTAATATGTAATAATACAGTGTGCTCTAGGCCTTATTATGTAATATGTAATGAGACAGTGTGTTCTAGGACTACTACAGTGTGTAAACATGTCATTCTGCAGTGTGTGGTCCTCTCACCTGTACAGGAAGTCGGCCAGACCATTCAGACTGCACTGAGCCACAAGGGAACCCAGGTTTCTGTTGATGGCAGCTGACTGCTCGAGATCTACCTGCAGCCTCTACACACACATACACACACACACACACACACACACACACACACACACACACACACACACACACATACCAGATGTAATGTTGGCAAACATGTATTATGTGTGAAATGCTATTTGACTCTTTCTTTTTTTCTTTTACTGCATCTGTGTAGAAAGTGCTGGTACCAATCAAGGCCACTAGAGGCCAGTGAAGGGACTCTAACACAGTGAGCTGTGATGGAGTTCTAAGGGAAGTGTCTGTATTGACTTTGGCTGCTGCTTGAGGAATGTTTCCTCTGCTCCACCAGATGGATGAGCTTATCCTCAAAATACGAAGTGACCACATTTAGCGTGCAATACAAAACCATCATGACCGGCCTCATCAAAATCAATTACTTACTCCTGATATCTATCCCTGTGTGTGTGTGTGTGTGTGTGTGTGTGTGTGTGTGTGTGTGTGTGTGTGTGTGTGTGTGTGCGCTTACCTGGATGACGGTGCGAGCCAGCGTGATCTGATACTCCTCGATGTGTAGCGTCTCCATCCAACGCTTCTCCTCCTCATCCAGCACCTGAGACAGCTCCGTCGTCACCTTCTCCTGGAACGCAACCAGACCGCACGGTCAGACACAACTCCGCCATGCACTGAACCACTGTGAGCTCTGCAGCCGCTAAGCATCAAAATATTCCCAACAGATGCCGTCAAGACATCAAGATGGAAACAGGCTTAGAATCACAGATAATACTGTAAATCTGGCTTCATTTGTTCTGATCAATATCCCCTTTGTAGACATCCCCTTATATTTTAGGTGAAGGTTTCCTCTCATTGGTGGGTGAACCCGCAGGGGCATGATTGATTGCCAGCCCACAGGCCACGCTGCCAATAAACCCAGTGCTCTTTTTCCTCTGCAGGATTTACTTGTGGACTACTATTATGTCTACATACATGGTCCCTGGGCCCTGGAACTCCAACAGTGAACAGAGTACCACACACACAACAGTGCTCTAGCCTACCTGGACTTGACTCGCAAGTGAGTTGCGTAATGACCTGAGCTAAATGGCCTGTTGTCTGGCTTCCATTGTGTGTTGTCCGTCATAGACAGGAAAACCCACGAGCTGACCCTGAGACGGTGCGCACTGATTGGCTGCACTGGTCAGAGTGATATCCCTCCCTTTAGGTGGACAGGAAGGACCATAGGAGCACCCTTTCGGGGCGCACCAAATGAGGAGGGGTGAGGGGTGGATGGTCGGCCCTTACCCTGACACAGTTGAGACAGTCCAGCTCCAGTTTGTCCACGGTCTCCGAGGGCAACAACGGCCCCAGCTGGGACCTGTTGAAGGGCGTCGTCATGCTGACTGTTCCAAGGACGTCCCTGGAGCGATTACAGTAGGAGGCCAGAGTCAGTGGCATACCCATACAGTAACACTTAACTAATAAACGACTGTTTATCTACAGTATAATCGACAGTATTTATGCACAGTATTAAGTACAATAACATCACACCACCTTGTAACATGCTTTACCGTGAAAGCATAAAGTGAAATGAAACATTTCTGACAAGTTTGTGGTTCATGCAAGTTTGTTACAACCTGACATTTAGCTATATACTTTTGTTCATTCCTTTTTTTGTAATGCTACTCTGCTACTTACAAAATCTGATATGTGTAAAATCACAAGTTGCAATACACAGTTATTGAATGAACTATTCAATAGTCTACACTCAGTTGCCTTTAAGATGGACACCCACTTGTTATAGATGTTGTAGAGCCAGTCCAACAGAGAGTAGATATCTGTGATCAGCAGCTGGTCGTCAGTGATGCTCTGCAGTCTGCGGGCCACCGCCTGGTGGTAGCTCTGTAGGTACACCTGGAAGGGTTCATACTCCTCTGGGTACACTGGCACCACGTTCCTCTTGGCCGCCCCCAGGTCCTCCACCACCCGGGTCCGCACCCTGTCCAGGTAGTCCGCCAGCTCTCCGCGCCGGGCCTCGTTCCTCTGGGGAAGGCTCCCGTTTGCTGCCTCCGCCACCGCCTCCTTCCACCGCTGCTTCAGCTGCCTGGGTCTGGGGCCTCCGGGGAGCGCCCCCTCACCCTGCGCCCAGTCCCGGTCCGCCTGCTCCTCCTGCTGCAGCACCTGCACCACCAGCCCCAGGTTGGGCCCCGCCGTTGGGGAGCGCAGCGACTCACGCACCACCGCCCACAGCTCCTTCTGCAGGGCTTCGTATAGCAGCTCCACGTCTTTGGCTTTGCGCCTGCCGCCGTCTTTGCTCCCGGGGCTGTTGAGGTCCTCTGGGACAGCACCGCCTGCTGGCGATGAGGGCAGGGTCGCTGCGGCCGCCTCGTTACACTCCTGCTCCAGCTCCAGGATGTGTGTGTCAGCCAGGAACAGGTCTCTCTTAGTCACCAGCTGCAGAATTTCTAGAACTAAAGTAGAGAGGAGGAAAATGCGTGATACAACTCCACATAACGCATGATAAATCATGTATAGGCAATACAGCTGCATTAAGTCAGAAGGCAGAATGGAGACACCATCCTAATGGAAAGATCTGGGCTCTTGCACCCTCACCTGTCTATCTGTTATGCCACACAACACATGACCTGGTCAACTGGATCAAGTCCCATGTGAATCCAAGACCTACTCAAGTAAACATGACTATGCTTTGCTTTGAACGTGTTTACGAGCTACATTTGTTTTCACGTCAAGCCAAAGGCTAAGCCAGGTTGTCGCCTCCTACACAGGTTCCCACATCAGGTCCTATCCATATCAGAGGCTCCAGGCCTGAGAGACAGATGTTGTTTGTCCCCTTTTTGGCGTGTTGTTTTTGGGCAGATTGGACACGGTTAAACCGATCTCTCTGGAGGTGGGTTAGATTCATCTCTACTTCAGTTGCACACTTCAAAAGATCCCATCAGGGACATGTGGGTGCCAAACATAAAGCATCCCAGATTCCCACAGAATGTCCACTCACTTGTCCTCTCCTTAGACGCTTCTTTATCAGGTTGAGGTCTTTTATTCGGCTAGTATAGCTATGGAATTGTATATAATAAAAGTTCATTTTGCTTTGCATTAAAGTGGAGAAATTATATTTCCTGTGGAACTCCACTTTGGCTTCAGAAAGTTCCCATAAGTGCATATAGACTTTTAGAGCCCAGCCTCACCCATTGAGGTGATCTCATCATCTCTTACTCTGATGTGGTGTGACAGAACGTTTTTAAATTAGTACTAAAACCAGTGATGAAGTCGGCCATTTCCTATTGAAGTCACCAGACACTCCCCTCTGACATCACCCCTCGCCCTCTGGGAGGAGCAACACAGCCCGTTAAAAATCCATGAAGTCTGTTGGTCAATTACAGGATAAGACCAAGTAAAGCCATGTGCACCCTCAGGTTTGTCCAGTTTTTTAAAGTTAAATTAATGACTAAACTTCATTTTGAAGCCCACGTTTTATCAAGATCAAAAAGATCTGTCAGCAGTATTTTGCGGGGGCCAGGCAAAGAGTTCCCCCCCACACACTGCCTATTCTCCCTAGTAAGTGGTTCCTTAAAAGGTGCACCACAGAGCAATGATTGATTCCTTCTTGATGAATAAATAAAATGCTAATGTTTTGTTGTTTCTCTGCAATACTAGCCACCAAGCAATTCTATGAAGTTTACATTGGACTCCCCAGTGGCGCTGCGTTCTAAGGTACTACATCTCAGTGCTAGAGGCGTCACTACAGACCCTGTTTTTATTCCAGGCTGTATCACATGATGTATCACGTGATTGGGAGTTCCATAGGGCGGCGCACAATTGGCCCAGCGTCGTCCGGCTTAGGGTTTGGCCGGGGTAAGCCATCATTGTAAATTAGAATTAATAAGTAAAATAAAGGTTAAATAAAAAATTAAAAATAAATGATATTTGAGTCATTTAGTATACGCCCTTATCCAGAGCAACTTACAGTCAGTGCATTCATCTTAGTAGTGGAGAGGGTAGTAAGTTTTAAGTTCCTCGGCGTACACATCACAGACAAACTGAATTGGTCCACCCACACAGACAGCATCGTGAAGAAGGCGCAGCAGCGCCTCTTCAACCTCAGGAGGCTGAAGAAATTCAGCTTGTCACCAAAAGCACTTACACACTTCTACAGATGCACAATCGAGAGCATCCTGTCGGGCTGTATCACCGCCTGTTACGGCAACTGCTCCGCCCACAACCGTAAGGCTCTCCAGAGGGTAGTGCACAACGCATCACCGGGGGCAAACTACCTGCCCTCCAGGACACCTACACCACCCGATGTCACAGGAAGACCATAAAGATCATCAAGGACAACAACCACCCGAGCCACTGCCTGTTCACCCCGCTATCATCCAGAAGGCGAGGTCAGTACAGGTGCATCAAAGCTGGGACCGAGAGACTGAAAAACAGCTTCTATCTCAAGGCCATCAGACTGTTAAACAGCCACCACTAACATTGAGTGGCTGCTTTATGTAATACATGTATCACTAGCCACTTTAAACTATGCCACTTTGTTTACATACCCTACATTACTCATCTCATATGTATATACTGTACTCGATACCATCTACTGCATCTTGCCTATGCCGCTCTGTACCATCACTCATTCATATATCTTTATGTACATATTCTTTATCCCTTTACACTTGTGTGCATAAGGTAGTAGTTTTGGAATTGTTAGTTAGATTACTCGTTGGTTATTACTGCATTGTCGGAACTAGAAGCACAAGCATTTCGCTACACTCGCATTAACATCTGCTAACCATGTGTATGTGACAAATAAATTGGATTTGATTTGATTTGAAGATAGCTCGGTGAGACCACATATAACAGTGGAAGTAAGTACATTTTTCCTCAATAAAGAAGTTATCAGCAAAGTAGATCTAGGGGGTGTCTTATTGAAGATGGGTAGGGTCTTACTTGACATTTTCGTAAGATGGGAGCGGGGACTGTCCTAGCATCAGAGGTTCCACCATTGGGGTTCCAGGACAGAGACAAGCTTTGACTGGGCTGAGCGGGAGCTGATGTCCCGTAGTGGTGGGACGGCCATGAGACCAGAGGCGACTGCATGGAGTTCTGGGGTTGGGATGTAAGGTTTGAGCAGAGCCTGAAGGTAGGGAGGGGCAGTTCCCCTTGCTGCTCCCTAAGCAAGCCCCATGGTCTGGTCGTGGATGCGAGCTTTGACCGGAAGCCAGTGGAGAGTTGCGGAGGAGCGGGTGACTTGGGAAGGTTGAACGCCAGGCGGGCTGTGGCGTTCTGGATAAGTTGCAGTAATAAGAGAGTTGCAGTAATCCAGACGGGAGATGACAAGTGCCTGGATGAGGACCTGCGGCGCTTCCTGTGTTGGGAAGAGTCGTACTCTACGGATGTTGTAGAGCATGAACCTGCAGGGGCAGGTCACTGCTTTGATGTTTGCAGAGAACGACAGGGTATTGTCCAGGGTCACGCCAAGATTACTTCCGCTCTGGGAGGGGGACACCGTGGAGCTGTCCACAGTGATGGAGAGGTCTTAGAGCTGGTAGGCGTTCCCCGGGAGGCAGGGCAGCTCCGTCTTGTCGAGGTTGAGCTTGAAGTTGTGGACCGACACCCAAGCTGAGACGTCTGCCAGGCACGCAGAGATTGTCACCCACATAGCAACGATAGGAGAGACCACGTGAGGATATGACAGAGCCGGGTGACTTAGTATAGAGAGAAAAGAGCACACTCTTAGAAAAAAAGGGTTTTTGGAAGGAAGGATTCTTTGATTATTCCTTGGAAGGCAAGAAGGGTTATACATAGAACCATAGCTGCACATCCTATTTTCCCAGGATGCTCTATTGCAGGGTGATTTTCAGAATAGTTTGCTTTAATATCTGTGTTTTTGCATATACATTGATTGGTTGAATCATTTTATGCTACACAGAGATAAACAGGCTAAACTAATCCAATCGGTTAGTAGTTGAGCTTATTGCACCCGTTACTGAGATGGTTGTTCCAGTTTAGATGATTGAGAATTCAATCTTCCCTGCCCTGGCAGTCATTCTGAATGCAGGTTGCGGATGGTTAAAAGGTAACAGTGTTGGATATCCTAACTCTGGCTGGATTCCGATAGGAATTACACGTCACTTTGCAAGCCAGCTTAACTTGGCATGATGCGGCCTGTAAACCAGGAGTGTCCTAACACAGATGTGTTAGGGTATAACTAGGCCATCCAAGAAAGGCCTTATGATATATGCAAAGGGTCCTACCTAGCACCAAAAAAGGGTTCCCCTATCAGGACAAACCCAAGAACCCTTTATGGTTCTACTTAGCATGTCTTGGTGCAGACACAGATCCTCTCCACGCCACCTGGTAGGAGCAGCCTGACAGGTAGGATGCAATCCAAGAGTGTGCAGAGCCTGAGACGCCCAGCCCTGAGAGGGTGGCGAGGAGGACCTGACAGAGCCTGAGACGCCCAGCCCTGAGAGGGTGGAGAGGAGGACCTGACAGAGCCTGAGACGCCCAGCCCTGAGAGGGTGGAGAGGAGGACCTGACAGAGCCTGAGACGCCCAGCCTAGAGAGGGTGGAGAGGAGGACCTGACAGAGCCTGAGACGCCCAGCCCCGAGAGGGTGGAGAGGAGGACCTGACAGAGCCTGAGACGCCCAGCCCCGAGAGGGTGGAGAGGAGGACCTGACAGAGCCTGAGATGCCCAGCCCCGAGAGGGTGGAGAGGAGGACCTGACAGAGCCTGAGACGCCCAGCCCTGAGAGGGTGGAGAGGAGGACCTGACAGAGCCTGAGACGCCCAGCCCTGAGAGGGTGGAGAGGAGGACCTGACAGAGCCTGAGACGCCCAGCCCTGAGAGGGTGGAGAGGAGGACCTGACAGAGCCTGAGACGCCCAGCCCTGAGAGGGTGGAGAAGAGGACCTGACAGAGCCTGAGACGCCCAGCCCTGAGAGGGTGGAGAGGAGGACCTGACAGAGCCTGAGACGCCCAGCCCTGAGAGGGTGGAGAGGAGGACCTGACAGAGCCTGAGACGCCCAGCCCTGAGAGGGTGGAGAGGAGGACCTGACAGAGCCTGAGACGCCCAGCCCTGAGAGGGTGGAGAGGAGGACCTGACAGAGCCTGAGACGCCCAGCCCTGAGAGGGTGGAGAGGAGGACCTGACAGAGCCTGAGACGCCCAGCCCTGAGAGGGTGGAGAGGAGGACCTGACAGAGCCTGAGACGCCCAGCCCTGAGAGGGTGGAGAGGAGGACCTGATGGTTCACGTTGTGGAAGGCAGCAGATAGATCTATGAGGATGAGAACAGAGGAGAGAGAGTCAACTGCTTTGGCAGTGTGGAGAGCATCCGTAACACAGAGGGAAGCAGTCTCGGTTGAGTGACCAGTCTTGAAGCATGACTGATAATGAGAGAGTTGGTCAGAGACAGCAGGCTCATGTGTTTTGGAAAGAAAAAAAGAAGGGGAAAGGGGGATACCTAATCAGTTGCACAACTGAATACATTCAACCCGAAATGTGTCTTCCGCATTTAACCCAACCCCTCTGAATCAGAGTGGTGCGGGGGGATAATGGTCTGTAGTTTTCTGACGTCAGAGGGGTCGAGAGTTGGTTTCTTGAGGAGGGGAGAAACTCTGAAAAATGCTAAATTCTCCACCCATCCATCCTCAAAGTACTTCGTGACACCTCGAAAATAATGGGTGCATGACGTCCCTGAGACCAAGCCCTACTTCATGTCTTTGACTCAGTCCCTGGTTGTGCTGCCCTAATGTAATTGGCCAACATACTGTAAGGCTCCTGGAGTCCTTTTCACATGACCTCACTTACTGAAAGCAAATGCGAAATGAAACAGACTCATTTACATAGTTCATTCCAATAAACAGTCTTATGTGCTAAACAAAACCATAATTTTACAGGAATACACCCGTTTAGGTGTTGATGGTTTTTCTAGAGCAGAGAGCTTTGAAATGCTCTTCATGCCTGGGCCCCATGATGGCATTTCAGACCAAAGTTCAGTCAGCGTTTATCGGATGGTGAAGTACACTTGTTGATTAACTTATTGTGGTTATGGGAGTTGGCTGGCAAAAGTGCCTCTCTCCGCATGGTGGGATCTGGTGGGTAACAAAAGCATAGCAGAAGTTCAAGAGAACATTAGGACAAATGGGGAACGGTCTCCCATTCTAAGTTGCTCATTAACTGACCAATCCATAGATCAGCCATCAACAGTGTTCCCAGTACCTGAAAGTGTTCCCAGTACCTGAAAGTGTTCCTAGTACCTGAAAGTGTTCCTAGTACCTGAAAGTGTTCCCAGTACCTGAAAGTGTTCCCAGTACCTGAAAGTGTTCCCAGTACCTGAAAGTGTTCCTAGTACCTGAAAGTGTTCCCAGTACCTGAAAGTGTTCCTAGTACCTGAAAGTGTTCCCAGTACCTGAAAGTGTTCCTAGTACCTAAAAGTGTTCCCAGTGCCTGAAAGTGTTCCCAGTACCTGAAAGTGTTCCTAGTACCTGAAAGTGTTCCCAGTACCTGAAAGTGTTCCCAGTACCTGAAAGTGTTCCTAGTACCTGAAAGTGTTCCTAGTACCTGAAAGTGTTCCCAGTACCTGAAAGTGTTCCCAGTACCTGAAAGTGTTCCCAGTACCTGAAAGTGTTCCTAGTACCTGAAAGTGTTACCAGTACCTGAAAGTGTTCCTAGTACCTGAAAGTATTCCTAGTACCTGAAAGTGTTCCCAGTACCTGAAAGTGTTCCCAGTGTTCCTAGTACCTGAAAGTGTTCCTAGTACCTGAAAGTGTTCCCAGTACCTGAAAGTGTTCCTAGTACCTGAAAGTGTTCCTAGTACCTGAAAGTGTTCCTAGTACCTGAAAGTGTTCCCAGTACCTGAAAGTGTTCCCAGTACCTGAAAGTGTTCCCAGTACCTGAAAGTGTTCCTAGTACCTGAAAGTGTTCCTAGTACCTGAAAGTGTTCCCAGTACCTGAAAGTGTTCCTAGTACCTGAAAGTGTTCCCAGTACCTGAAAGTGTTCCCAGTACCTGAAAGTGTTCCTAGTACCTGAAAGTGTTCCCAGTACCTGAAAGTGTTCCTAGTACCTGAAAGTGTTCCTAGTACCTGAAAGTGTTCCTAGTACCTGAAAGTGTTCCCAGTACCTGAAAGTGTTCCCAGTACCTGAAAGTGTTCCTAGTACCTGAAAGTGTTCCTAGTACCTGAAACGGAATGGTGGATGGAGGAAGCTTTCCAATCACACCTGCAAAGCAATGAAGCTAGCTGTATGCATATTTCAATACAGACATATTTAAAGTTGCTAAGCTCTATACGCCAAGGAACACGTCAAAGTATGTATTACCAGGTTTTACCGCAACAACAAACCACTCAGTTTTATGAAGGTGAGCAAGTTGTGGGCCCAAGCTAATGGAGTACGGTACAACTACACCTTTATAAATCCAGCCCTTACACCCAAAGCAGCTGACTACAGTTTGACAAATAAACATACATGCATTGAATGCTTGCTTGTGCAACATGCATGGAGCGCTATTGTGTAACAATAGTTTACACAAAAGAAAACTCAAAAGAGCTGTTTGCACATTCTGTGTGATAAGTGCAAGGGGGTAGGTAGGGTTTTTACAATTTTTACAGTAATCACACAATGTGATTAGAGGGGTCAGTGTAGTGAATCACTGTGTCCTAGAGTGTTTGGAGATGCTTGTCTCTGCATACCGCCCAGCCTAAGTGAGGTGACTGGGGCATGAGCATAGCACTGGGAGGAGAAGGTTAGCTGTCTGATGAGAAGCAGGAGGAGTCAGCCATGTCTGTTTACTGTATATGCTAGTGAATGGGCTGCTGTGTGTCTCAGCATCAGGTTTCAAACTCAATAAGGCTCCCGATCTGCTTGCATAAGTCATTTGTGTCTCTGGACAGCCGGATAGCAATTCACATGCTGTTGTCCTGCAAGCCCAGCAGCATGGCAGGAAATGATGTAATTTCCTCCTCCTACATTTAATTGGCGTGGTGACTGAACACAACGACCCTAGGAAAAGGGGCAGGGAGGTGTGGGGCTGGGGCGTTGACATGACACCACTTTGGGGACTCTCTCTTATTGGCCTAAGAAGCACATTGAACCACTGCTATGGTGCGTCACAGATCAGCTGTGTAAATAACCGCCCCTCTTGCTCTGTTCGGGAACCTCACGGCTTCCACTGCCGTGCTGAGTTGCCCGTTATTTCTCCCTGTTCCCATAAAGGAACTAGAGGATGCGGGGGCGCGCCACTGCCGGCCTATCGCCTTGCTCATCCTTCCCTGTCCCGCTTGAGGAAGAGAAGTGATGCCATGACACCGCCCATACCCGTCCCCCCCAACATCACTCCATCATTTCCAAAGCTGCCTGCCAACGCATATAAAACATAATTCAGCCAGGCACATCTCCCTTAAAGAGAGCGGGAGGTGGAAAAGGACTGTTCATCTTCCCTTGTGATGTGGAAGACACCACGTCTTCCACATGATGGTGGTCTGCCCACAGACAGAGCGTGGTGTGGCTGGTGACGACGCGTCACAGAGAGGGAGTAACCGTCCGCCGTGGCTCGGCCTGCTCACAATCACCACGTTAAGGTGAGAAGTCAGTGGCCCTCACTTTGAGTAGAGATGTTTTTTTTTGTTTTTTTGTTGAGGCCCTATAACGTATCCCCTTGAAAGAACACCAGCACTGGCATGCCAGATGTTTGAGGGCTTTGCACAGATTTGACGGCCTATTCGGGGATCATTAAATGCACAGATTGGCCTGGAAGGGGCAGTTCCACAGACGCTTAGCTAAGCTAAACAGTACATGGGAACACTGGTCTTTTGTTCCAAGGCACTTGGCCCCTAAGCCTGCCATACAGAACATACCCAGCTAATGTATAGCAGTGACACCACCCTTCCTCAGTGCAAACCACAAAAGTTATAATGCTGCCAGGGCCGCCTATGGGATCTCTATGAAGTCTGCGGCTATGGCAGATATTATGGAACTTTACCTTGAGGAATTTAGGGGGAAATGTTGTTGTTTTTTTTCTTCCCAAAAGTAGTAAAATCAATATGTAGTGATATGTAGTGTACTCTCTATTCAAATGATGCAGGGTAAGAACGCACCTGTAGAACTGCCATCGAGACGCTCTCCAGCCACGCTGCACAGAGCCTGGCGGGGCTCTATTGTCCGGGGGTGCCAAGCAAGGCAAATATGAGCCTCCTTCCTCGACTCCAAAAAACAACACTTCTCTCTCCAGTGAATTCAAAGCAGCATCACATGTTCCCTTTAAACTGTATCTTCGCCTCTCTTGAGTCTGTAGAGGAGTTGCAGAGATGGGACAAGACTGTAACTACCAATTGGATATCACGAAATTGGTCCTCTGCAGGCTTTCTATGGGAACTGTATGTGGACACCTGAGCTGTAGAAACTCAACCTCTCCCATTCTCTGGTACCCATTCAGCCTTTATCTAAAACAGAAGCAGCCTAGCCTGGTCCCAGATCTGTTAGCGCTTTAGTAGAGCCAACTGCTATGGTAGTTGTCTATGCTAAACAGATCTGGGACCAGGCTAGAGGCAGCCTGCCTGTCTTCACATCTCAGCGTGTGCGAGGCAGATAAATATTTTCCTCCAAAAGCTAAAAATCTAATAAGCAGGGGAGCATCCAACAACCTCCCCACAGCTCCACCAAACTCCCCCATACTCCTGCGGGCACAGCTGGGTCAAATCTGTTCCCCCCTTCCCTTCCCACCCTCTCATTCCATCCCTTTCTCCACAATCCCAAGCTCAGCCACAACAAAGCGAGCCAGGCCCTGTCCTAGCCCTGTCCTGAGAAAGCCTTTGGTCCCAGGCCAGCCCTCCAGGCCTTGGTTGTCCCTCCGGATGGAGAGTGACATGGCGTCTATGCGAAGTGAGCGGAGGCCCAGAGACAGAGAGGCCTCCTCCCCAGTCACTCCCTCCCGTCAGCACACATCCCAGCAGGGCTGGGACTGATCACATTAACTCATCCTGGGAGTCGGTAGTGCACTGCACTCAGATTCCCCTTTCTCCTCATTGCTCTGGACGTTCGACCGACAGTAACAAAACAAACACTAATCAGATGATAGGACAAATTCACTCCCTGGGTTGTCACTGGCAGAAAAGGCAGCTCTGCCCAGCTTCATTTCTTCGTCTTTTATTTCCCTAACTGATTGCTTGTTATACTGCATTTCTATTTGCCACAGTGAGGTATGAAAACACCTGTTACTTTTGGCACACGGACACTTTAAACTGACAGTGTTACAACTGCTGTGTTTCAAGGTCATATATTGAATATGAGAGGAAGCAGCATGCATTTCATCATGGCTAATATAGCCATTAGTTGCTAGGATCCCGACACAGTTTTCACAGCAGGTATTGCAGGACATGAGCCAGCGCTAGCTATGGTTTTATGGTCCAGGGGCCTTGGGGTTGTCATTTGGCAAGGCCTGGAAATCATTCACAAGGCAGTGTGGTGTCAGGAAAATAACCTCACACTCAACGTCAACAAAACTAAGGAGATGATTGTGGACTTCAGGAAACAGCAGAGGGAACACCCCCCTATCCACATCGATGGATCAGTAGTGGAGAGGGTAGCAAGTTTTAAGTTCCTCGGCATACACATCACAGACAAACTGAATTGGTCCACTCACACTGACAGCGTCGTGAAGAAGGCGCAGCAGCGCCTCTTCAACCTCAGGAGGCTGAAGAAATTCGGCTTGTCACCAAAAGCACTCACAAACTTCTACAGATGCACAATCGAGAGCATCCTGGCGGGCTGTATCACCGCCTGGTACGGCAACTGCTCCGCCCTCAACCGTAAGGCTCTCCAGAGGGTAGTGAGGTCTGCACAACGCATCACCGGGGCAAACTACCTGCCCTCCAGGACACCTACACCACCCGATGTTACAGGAAGGCCATAAAGATCATCAAGGACATCAACCACCCAAACCACTGCCTGTTCACCCCGCTATCATCCAGAAGGCGAGGTCAGTACAGGTGCATCAAAGCTGGGACCGAGAGACTGAAAAACAGCTTCTATCTCAAGGCCATCAGACTGTTAAACAGCAATCACTAACATTGAGTGGCTGCTGCCAACACACTGTCATTGACACTGACCCAACTCCAGCCACTTTAATAATGGGAATTGATGGGAAATGATGTAAATATATCACTAGCCACTTTAAACAATGCTACCTTATATAATGTTACTTACCCTACACTATTCATCTCATATGCATATGTATATACTGTACTCTAGATCATCGACTGCATTCTTATGTCACTAGCCACTTTAACTATGCCACTTTGTTTACTTTGTCTACATACTCATCTCATATGTATATACTGTACTCGATACCATCTACTGTATGCTGCTCTGTACCATCACTCATTCACATATCCTTATGTACATATTCCTTATCCCCTTACACTGTGTATAAGACAGTAGTTTTGGAATTGTTAGTTAGATTACTTGTTGGTTATCACTGCATTGTCGGAACTAGAAGCACAAGCATTTCGCTACACTCGCATTAACATCTGCTAACCATGTGTATGTGACAAATAAAATTTGATTTGATTTGATTTGAAGGCAGTGGCCTGCACCGCCTATATGGCCCTGTTATCAAGGAGCTCTTGGATGCTATGAACTCAATCCAATGTGGATCCACCCAGACAATCAGAGGGCTATGACTCATTGAGATCATGGCTACCATGTTAGCTGGTTCACCAGCTAGGGCTGACAATGATGGGGGAGCTGGGTTGGGGCAGGGGGCTGTGGGCTGAAGGCTTGGTCAGAATATGTTGTAATCCGACCCTAGCTTTCTGAATACTTGAGGCCAGGTTGGTGGCCACATTCATCTGATTGGAAGAAGACTGAAGGGAAAATCCCATGTGGAGGTACAGGGAGCAGTGTTGAGGTTGCTATAGCTTTGTGTTCTTTCAGGCTACACAGATTGAACTGCTTTACTTTCAAGGCACGGATGGGTTGCAAGATGTACTGCGGTTTCGCATATGAATACATGTTTCCTTAGTTTCAATATAGTTTATGTCTGTATCCTTGTCTATATCCTGTCTTGAATCATTTAATATCAGCACACTCCCTATTCGGTTGGCGGATCATGAACATTTCTCTTTCAATACGTCTGAAACAGTTGGCAAAGAGTCTAAATAGTCACTCACTCTCCATTACTGAGGTATTTCCTGACACTTGAGCACAGTCACACAGTCTACTTAGCCGAGCACATACTGGTTTCTTTTTGTAATGAACACCACAATACCGATGTCCACAAACATAAACTGTCCGTCCTGTTTTGCCTTCGCTCCTGGCTCTTTTACAAGGACCAGTCCAGAAACAAACAGCCTCAAGGAACAAAAGCTTTCTCCATGTTGAAGGAGGGCCCGTCTCTTTACAGAGGGAGGGCCTGGTGAGAATGTTACTGCTACTGCTATTGAACCCTCTTGTAAGAAAATGATGATGTTAAATATTTACCAGCCTCAACACAACCCTGAAAAGACCTTTAAAATAGGAGAAGTTTCAGTTTTGTGGCATGAGGAAATTAATGAAAGAAATCTGCAGGGGGGGGGGGGATAACAACCACCAACAGTTTGTGCTGACAGCTGAGAGAACAATGCCAGAAAGCTCCGTGTTTTTCCCCTAACAAACACAATCAAATATACCAACAAAAAAAAGGCCTGTTCGCTGTGCGTCAGCTAGGGGGTTCACCCAAGAAATAACACACATGGTTGAAATGCAGTGGAGCACGCATCCCATTCCTCCTCCGTGGATCCCTCCTTCATCACTCTCTCCGTACGGCACTCATGCATGGATCCCCGGGGCGAGGTGTAATGGTGTAGAGCTTCGACGTGACAGCCTGTATGGCTGAACTCCTAAGGCGATAAGGCCATTCTGTCCTGCTTCACTAGTCTCAGATACGTCATGGGGCCCAGTGGTGCAGGTGAAATGGCATGAGCACGGAGAAGCAGCATCGACACAAAGCCTCCGAACGCGCGACGTGTCCTCTGGGTCTTAGCAATGGAGGCATGAAGTCAACAGCCTGTAAACAACACATCTCAGTGATATTTTGAGCGTGATAAGATGGTATTTGGACTGCTTGCTTACTGAAAGGCCAGGACAAAGAGTGGACATGTCTGATCCTGAGCTCTCAGCAGTTTCTGTGCTCTTCGTAAAGCTGGCTAACTGGCCCTCTGCATTCTTGATCATAACAAAAACAAATGCGGGGGCTGTTGCTGCCACCATCAGCCTTATCTTTCCTCCTCACACAGAGAGACAGGCACAACCTGTTGGTATTAAACATGAAAGCTGATCTCTAGCAGAGCTGACATGAGGGGAACACCATTACTGAGTGCTCACACACTATCCCGACCATTAAGCTCTGGGTTAAGTTCAGACTCGCGGAATCAAGTTCTGTGCTTTACAAATATTTAACAGACCTATCGTCAGACAATCATTGTACAATAATTATTCAATACAACCTTTTTTTCTTCTTCTTCTTGCAACATTGGATATTCTAAGCATAATGGAGTACCTTTTCAAGCAACCCCGTAGTGTGGTTTGTGTGCTAATTATACTCTTTCATACCGGAGATGCCGTTTAATGAACAGAGGTGGGTAACGGAACAGCACATATTTAACGGCGAGGAAGGCCAGCGTAATAGTGAATAAGGTCCCAACAGCACCACAACACCACCCTACATCAAACATTTCTGTGGGAAATCCTTTGGTTGGTCCTCCTGCATGGGGATGACCGCATCTCTCAGCCGTGGCCTAGTTGGACCTGGTCTCCTCTATCCCAGCGACATCTTTCTCCCATTGTTTCCAAAGTGTCCAAAAATAGCCCAGACATTGAGACATTGATAGCATCATCCCCGTGGTGAAAATAGTAACATACTGCAGGGATTATGGCGGGAATGATTGTTTACTGGAAGGGAGGCTGACACTGTTGTATCGTAGATCTGTGACACATGGAACGCCCAGCTGAACTGAAGTAAACCTGGGCCATAACTATCAACTAACTTGGCGCATAGAGTGCGTCTCTGTCTGTTGTGTTTGACCTGAGTGGTTTTACTCATTGGTTAAAATGTGATTTAGTGATATAATCCAAGGCAAAATAACAGTTGAAATGTTTGGGTTATTATTGGGTAAATGGGTTATTATTGGGTAAATGGGTTATTATTGGGTAAATGGGTTATTATTAGCCACGATCTCCATTAATTTGACCAGTATCTTAACTCCTCAAATGTAATGGTGAGCTAGCATGACCTTACTGTTACCAATCAACAGTCATTGACAGTCATCATGTGACCCCCGTTGGAATCCTTCAGAGTGGATCCCAGTGCACACTGGCTGACCCTTCGGAACCCAGTGCTCCACTGAGGGCTGTCCTTACCTGAGAGGGGCTCCCTTGGCTTCACCTCCTCCACCACTTCCTCCTCCACCACCTCCTCTTCATGAGACGAGTGGTCGGCCATGGACCCCCTATTCAGCTTGCCCAGGCCCACCATCTTCATGAAGGAGAGCCGTCGGCTGGAAGAGTCGCCCCCCTCGCTCTCTGAGCACAGCTCCCCGTTGGGCAGGCTTTCCTTGCGAAGGCTCTCCCTGCACTTCCCTGCAAATCTGTGCGCAGTTAAGGGTTAATTTTTTATTTTATTGAACCTTTATTTATCTTAAGGGGGTTAGGTTATAGGAGGCGTGGGCTGAGCTCAACATCCTCTACTAAACCACCTCAACAGCTTTCCTCTACACCTCTCGTAACTGAGTAAGCTTCCCTCTACACCTCTCGTACCTGAGTAAGCTTCCCTCTACACCTCTCGTACCTGTGTAAGCTTCCCTCTACACCTCTCGTACCTGAGTAAGCTTCCCTCTACACCTCTCGTACCTGTGTAAGCTTCCCTCTACACCTCTCGTACCTGAGTAAGCTTCCCTCTACACCTCTCGTACCTGAGTAAGCTTCCCTCTACACCTCTCGTACCTGAGTAAGCTTCCCTCTACACCTCTCGTACCTGAGTAAGCTTCCCTCTGAGCTCCGTCGACCCTTCTTCTTCTTCTCTGAGGTGGGGGTGCTTGCAACGGACCCCTGAGGGGAAGGGGTGGCAGTGCCCTTACTGCGTCCTGACATACGGAGCCCCTTGCCCAGCTTGCCCAGAGTCTTTAGTGGGGAGACACCTCGGATCCGGTCCAGGGTGCCCTTGAACGAACTCCTCCCTGAGCCGCCACGTCTCTCCTCATTTGCCTCATTCTCATCCTCCTCGTCCTCGAAGGGGTTACGGTCTCGGGGTGTGCCCCCGTCCAGGAGTGAGTGTGCCTGAGCCCATTCCTCATTGTCACTGGGCACCTCAAAGGGGCTCAGCTTCAGGCTCATTTTGCGAAGGATCAGCTCGCCACGCGTGTTCTCCAACTCCCCGTTCACCCTGCTGCCTCCCTTCAGCCGCGCTGGGAGGTTCTTGAGGATGGGCATGATTCCACTTGCGGGTTAAACTAAGGAACAGAGAGAGAGAGAGAGAGAGATGTAGAATGATTACAGGGGACCTTTTCCAAGAGATGCTTCCATAAAATTTGGCCTGAATGGAACTGATAAATGCAGTGTCACACATCTTTCTTTGTTCATTATACTAGGCTACCTGATAAGATTTATTCTGACACAGCTAATAAAGACAGTTACTAAAGTAACTCAGATATACAGTTTAAGATAAGTCATCTGTTCACCCAATGTTACTGCCCCCCCTTGTGTCGGGTAACGGGAGAGTTCATATATTGGATGGTTAACAACAATCATTCTCTATAAAGAGTCTATCTGGTAAAGCATTAACATGTAACCGTCCGCCTTACCACCCAAACAGGAATCACCATGGAAACCCTAACCCTGCTTCCATTTGGGTGGGAAGGCGGTTATGAATAGATGTGCTACGTTATTATGGTCATGTGGCTAAGATCCAGGATCTGGGGCTATTTTATTAGGTTTCAGATCATTGTTCTACTTGTTTATGCGCTATAGTCTTTGATGCCCTTTGACCCTTTTCAAGAAAACCTATTTGTTCCTCTCTATGGGCTTCCTCCCACACCGAGAGCCTTGCGGTATTTACGGCTGGTGACAAGGGGAAGGGACAACGCTGAATCACTTCCTCTGTGTGTGTGTTCAAAAGCTTTAGGGTAATGATGGAGGCCGCTAGTTCCGTGCACTTATTTGGGGGGGAAATGAAAGTGGCATTTGAGAACATTTGAGTGGGAAGTCCTGAATTTATCAATGGAAAATCCTGAGACCTCCTTCGCTCACCAATTTACAATGCTCTCCTACCTACTCCTACCGATACTTGAGACAAACAAAAAAAAGTATTGTTTTTGTTCTAATCAATGAAAATTCCTTGATGAATTCTGGGTAAAGTAAAAACTAAGTCAAACATGATGAATGATTAGCTTGGATATAACATATTCTAAAACACGTTCCATGTCAGATTTGGAAAAAAATGACTTGATTCGTGATGTTTCACAATAACATGAATGGCTTTACACAAATGATTACGGTCAGCGTGTTTTGAATTCCTAAAGAGGACCTATTGTTTTCTGGCTTCCCTAAGTGTTTTAGAATGTCAATGCGTCTGGATGCTTTTTCCATGTGGTGGCTAAAGCGTTTAAGGTTTCCCTGTGCAATTAGAGAGCCAACCTCCAGGGGAACCACACTGAGAATATTGTGATACCATATAAGAGCGATATACACAGCTGTACTTATTTAGACCAGGTCGCCAGCATGGAAAAGTACCCACCTGTCTAGGGAGGGGATGTTAACCAAGGGGCGAAGGACACTGCTACGACTGAGACAGACAACTGATGACCGGTTTGTGGAAAGGGATATTATGTAACAGTGAACCATTTCATTTTTCTTTACACAACATGGGCTATATAAGTGATGTGACAGAATAAGCCTACATGTGACTCTGGTTATAAATGTGTTATTACACACCCTTACTAATGAAGTTATATTTTACCCATTTGGTTCAAGGTCATGACATGCAGAAAACGCATATGAGCAAACAACAGGAAGCAAGCCCAACTAGCGGCATGACAACAAGGAAACTAAAGAGATACGGAATAGTTCTGCAAAGCAAATGATAGGCCCATCTTTGACTTCTGGTAGAAAACACAAAGTCTCATGAACGATGGCTTGCTAAATGCACAGATATTCACGGAGGGACATCAACATGAAGCATGATGTTGACAAACCGAGTTGTGTGAGCATGTGGCACTGGCGACAGTTGGTGACACTAGTAACACAGATGTCTGATAAGCTTTTTTGAGATTGGATGTAACAAGTGGTCCCGTGGACAGCCCTCCTTGTTATCCATCCCGCTCTCCCACACCTCCTCATCTATTTAGCTACTAAAGCCACATTGTAATTCCTGCTCTAATTATAACCTAATCAGAGGAGCCATTATGAAAGCAGCAGTTAGATCACTGGGGGAGATACGGGGACCACTTTCCCAGACTAACTCTACTTCCTGTCTCGTCCAGGACCAAGTAGCAGACAAAAGGGACAGGTCCCCCTTGGTCCCCTCCCCTCCACCTCTGCAACGGGCCAACAGCACAACTCACCAGCCAGGCCAGGCATTTCTGTTTTGTTTACACACACTATCGAGGGTCTCATCTCTCTTGACACAGATAAACTTCAAAAGCTTGTACACCATGTCCTTCTGGATTGGCTGGATATGTATGACGCTAATGTGTTGTTTGTTAGCCAAATCAACAAACAACCCTCTTTACTCTCATGTCTTGAATCGGCCTACACTCAGGCTTGACCTCCAGCTATTTAACATTTTAGAGACTGAGAAAAAGGCTTAGAATAAGTTTGAACTGTTGAACTGAACACGATAGTGTGTAATTAAAGACTTCACTGGGTCCAAAGTCCCCTCTCTGAAGACATCTTGTCTCTTCTCTGAAGGTCAGAAGGGAGAGAGCGGGCATCGAGCTACTGCAGAGAGGCCAGGACTGCCGTCAAGATGTGTCAGATATGAGGGGCTCCTCTCCGTCTCCATCCTGGGCCTAAGGCCACTCAATGAAGGCAGTGGTTAGAGGAGAGGCCCAATAATGTTGGAAGGGCCCCAAAAACACACAGTTTTGTGTAACTTTCCTTGAGGACAGAAACTGTCCTGAGAGCGATGGTGTTATGGAGACTGGCGACATGGGAATGTGAATCCAATAAAACATATTAGCAGCATAGGAAATACCTGTACGAGTAATTACGATTACTTTGGAAAGGCTGTTTTTTTCCCCCTCAATTATTTCCTCATTTACGAGGAAAAATGAAACAACAGGTGATTTCGCCCTTCGGTGTCCTTGATGGGCCAGGTTTCATCTCAATCAAGGCTTCCAATCTCAGTGTTGGCTTTGAACAATGAGCTCTAATACCGTATCTGTCATCAGGATCATATTAAGGGATGAAGCAAAGCAGCTCACTATCACATCAGCATTGCTCAGTAGTTGCAACAGCTAACACAACACTATAAGACTTCGGCAAAGATTGTGTTTTTTCCATGACAGGTCCCTTATTTCAACATATTTAGGACAGTAAATAGTTAACCGTTCTCTGGTAGACCCATGTCTAAATCCACAGTGCTGGCTGTGAGCAGATCTAAAAGAGGGGAGGGGGACCCCCCCCTGGGGGACCCCCCCCCAAAAAAGAAGTGGACTTTCTGGATTTTCTTCTGCAGGAAGAAAATATGTCACAGTCAGCTCATTTCGAGTGAAATTCTCCTGAGAGTGCAGAGGAATACATCATGAATCTCTTGAAAATGCTTGTGTTTATAAAGAGAGTCAAACTCAGCGTTCAGCATTAGCGACTTTTCTGATCAATAGTTATTCTACAAAGGTTGTTATTTATGAACTAATCAGATTAGTCTCTAATGCAGAACCCTGAGCTTGACTCTTTATAAACTCAATCATTTTCAAGAGATTCAGGAATCTCAAACTAGCTACAGATTGTAACACCAGATAATGCGATTTAACATTTTTTGGGGTTAAATTGTATAGTTTTACAAACTGTAGTTTGTCATAGTCTACTGCCACCAAAATATAACACAAAAACTGAAAATCGGAGATGATCTCTGCAAATATCTTTAAATTAAAATATAGCACTTTATGTTTCATCATACACAACACTGAAAAATAATGAATACAATTACAACGTGTAAATGTACCACATTTCCCTAGACACTACTGTTTGTAGGTTAATGCCATTTGTCAATGTCATCAGTGTCAGTCCATTAGTGACAAAATCATAATGACTATCCAATAACAGTCAGAGAAACACACAACAGATCAATCTACTTACTTGATTCATGATTGCTCGCTTATTAAAAACATGCACCAAAAATACAACTAAAAGTGAAATCCAAGAACTAGTCACAAACCAAGATAACGTTGTCTCGTCAGGTGAGAGACTGCTGCGCTCAATGCGCTGCTGAAAGTCCCATAAAGCTTCCTCCCTTTATTTTCTGTGGGCTGGCTTCTGGACGAGGAGCCTATCGCCGTGACGCGGAGCAGCAACCCTGGCATCGCGCGAAGGCATTGACAGCAGTGCGACTGAGGTCTCTAGAGTTGCTGTCAGAATCAAGTTAATAAGTTCTCTCTTACAGACGTGTAATGCCACGCTGTCTTGTCCGCACGTTTCCAGTAAAACAGTATACCTCCGCTAAATGGAAGGGAAAAAACCTAGACGGGATTCCCCTGGAATTTCCAGTCAGGTTTACAGTGCTACGGTAGGCTACCTCACCTGTTACATTATGACCCTGGATCAGCCAATGGCTTGAGCTTCTGGCAGTCATCCTGACTGATGATTTATTAGGAATGTAGACAGTTTATTCACAAAACATCGCATTATTGTGTTATGCGAGCCTACCTTTGTCCGTTCTGTGAGAGTGACACCCTCTGCAGTCTACATAAATAGGATGCTATCATTAATGAGCACTGATGGCAATATTCCACGATGGAATATTGTGGGGTAGGTGGTGCTATAGAGTTAAAATTGAATCCTAACAGGCTCCCTACACATATTTTGCCATAAGAAAATGTCCATTAAGATTGAACTCAAAAGTCCACCTTGTGCCTTGTGAACGAATGGAGCACATCCCTCAAAAGGTCAATGTCCTGTCTCTGCCCTTCTCTCTGCCCTTCTCTCTGGCCTCACTGGCCTGTAAGTTGTCCAGAGCAAAACGGCCTCAGCACGCGCGCTGAAAGGAAGTCACTCAAATACGTATCAGTTCACTCTCAAAAAGACAATAGGAGTTGTGTACGAGTGCGTGAGTGCGTCACGGCGGGGTACATTTCATTTTTGACAGCCAATAAGGACACCATTGTTTGGAGCCGTGCTGGACGAAGCACCCCAGACTACACAAACTCCCGTTTTCCTCTCAATTCCTCTCGATTCTGGCACTCAGTAAAAACATTGAGAAATCCGTTTGAGCCTCTGGGAGGCTGAGAGTACAGTAAACAATTGGGAAAAGCTTAGCCGCAGATGTATTGATGCATAAACAAAGGATGGTCCCCAGAGTGCCCTTTCAGCCTGGCTGACCTCAAAAACCATCTTAAAAAGTTCTACAAGGTTAAGTCATGGGGACAAGTGAAAGAGTCTAATACACATGAATTATAAATATTTACGCTCCGTAGTCGGTGGACACTTTAGAATAGCAATGGTTTCTCGTAAGTGTTTAAAAAAAAATTTGCACAGCACTCACACAGCACGCACAGCACTCACAACAAGCATCAAGCTTTTAGTGATTTTGACTTTGAGAATGGATGGTGATACTGATTAACCTGGGCTGCCGCTGGACACAGACTCTGAACCAGAAGAGCGAGTGGCCACCACCAGTCACCTTGGCTAACGCAGTTGACCTGCAGTTCTTTAAGGGCAGTTGAGTACTCAGTTACCCCACCTCGCATAGTGCTAAGTCATGCTGGAATGCCAGAACTTATTTGTCAGAGACAACGAGTTGCATGAAGATACAGTACACCAGGGGTGTCAAACTTATTCAATGAAGCCATACACAACCAGGTGAGGGGAGTTCCTTACTAATTAGTGACCTTGAATCTTCAATCGGGTACAAGGGAGGAGCGGAAGAACCTGCAGCCACTCAGACCTCAGTGGAATGAGTTTGACACCTGTGCACTCGAGCAGGGATTTACCCTCGCTGAGATCATTTGAGAATGATTTGCAATCCATCACTAAATGGATACACACTATATACGGCAGGTAGCCTAGCAGATAAGCGTGTTGGGCTGGTAACCGAAAGATTGCTGGTTCGAATCCCAGAGTCAACTAGGTTTAAATGTCTGCCGATGTGCCCTTGAGCAAGGCACTTAATCCTAATTGCTTAGGTAAGTCGCTATGGATAAGAGTGCCTGCTAACTGACTAAAATGTCAAGGTAATACAGTTCTGAATAGTCTCCCCTGGCCAGAATCAGGGTGCTCTGTATGCTCCAGTGTCTGGGAGTAGAGACCAAGCACTGCATGGATATGAGAGTTGGAATGAACTTTGCCACCTTTCAGCATCCCGTTGAGTGAGTCCTCCAATGTCCTGTCCCAAACAGATGAATTGCAGAGCAGTGATTGGATCTGTCTGAGTGGAAACACTTTGAGCACACCACTAGTTGGGCCTGTTCCTGTTGATTGGCATGTGGGTGATGAGAGGGACAGGAAACATAGCCACTGGCAGCACATCTAAGGCGTGCTGTGAATACAGAGTGGCTATTTGTGTGCCTTGGCTTCTATAAAGAGGAGCCACGCAATTGGAGTGTATTTCAGGCTTTAGGGAACAGGAAATAGCGCTGCATAAGATTGCCTTCTTCATTGTCAAGTCCAACATTTTCTCTCTGTCTCTCTATCCTTTTCCCCAAGCTGTCACTACAGTTCATCTTGGCAGTGTTTCGGCGGTTTCGTAACGGCCCCCCAAGTGTTATTTGGGTTTTTAGACAGTGAGTTATCTTTAGGTCATCTTCATGACTGTGGAATGGATTCCATATCTCTATCATCTCAGCGTCTTTCACTCTAGGATTGAAAAGATAGGCAAAAGAATGAGGGTAGTTCTAGTAGCTCAATATTTCTTGAGGTAGAGGCTCTGCCACTGAGGTTCTGGAATTCCTGAACGAACAAGATTGCATGCTATTAGAAAAGGGTTCCATCTTCTGCGATACCGTTCGCATTCTCAACCCATGCATATTGTACAGTGGCATCTGCATTCACACGGGCAGGTGACATTTTTCCTCGGGATAAGCTAAAAGATGCTAAAAACACATCTTTATAGACCACTCTGTCCACACAACCCCTCTATGTGTGTTTCTCCAAAACCACAGACCGCTGGTATGGCCCTGGAACCACTGCCAAACCACTCCAGGCTGGATGACACTAGGCACAGACGTCAGTTCAATGTCTAGTTTTGATTGACATTTTTGTTAAGTTGTCAACTAACATGAATTTCATGTGAATTCAACAAAAATATTCACCGTGTCACCCTCTCTGGCCAATCAGGACATTTTCCTTGTTTGTCGTCATGGTTATGTAACCTTCCACAATGTAGCACCTGTGTGTGGGAACAGCGGGGGGGGGCGCTCCAATCATAGCCTGCCTGCATCCTGCACTGATCGCCCCACACAGGCCACGGGAAGCCCCCTCGGAGCACCTCTACCAACCCACACTGAGTGAAGGGCCCCTATTGAATGCCCTCTCGGTTCATCAGTCTCAGTGCATCAATCTGTCTCCTGTCCCACTCAAACAAACGCAGCCAACAGCACATGAGGAATTACGGTTATCCTTTATTCGCGCTGACTGCAGTAGGTAGCATCCGGGTGCCTTCACGATTCACCCATCTGGGGAGCGGATAGACGTCAAACTCATTCCCTGACCTGAAGAGGTTCAGAGCGTTCGAATTCAATGCTAATTCAGGTGGACGGCAGGGGGATGCAGCTAGCTCATCACTCAGCAGGCGAGTCAATTGTAATGTGGACTGTAGGAAAAAGAGGATCCAAGAAGATTCCCACAGAACCATTTTGGTTATCAAAGGGTGTGCTGTAATGGCTTGGTGACAAATGTAATTATGTACAGTATACTCCCACACATCCCATGTTTCTCTCTCGGTCTCTGTCTCTGTCTCTCTCTGCCTCAGCTTTTCCTTCCTGAGTGAAACTCTTTTGCAATCATGGCATTGGTACCACTGACCTTGGCAACATGACCACGATGTCCTCAGTTTGGCAGGCAGTTCTGTCCCTGATGTTGAGAATGAAGTTGCTCTTTTTTTGTCAAGTTTTGTATTGCTTGCGGTTGTTTACTGGATATATGACACTGTAAAAATGGAACGTCTCAAAACGCCATGATTGTGTCATGAAACCATGAAAAGTAGTGCACCTAAGCTGAGATCTGGTGTTTGGAGGGTGTTTGAATGTAAACCCAATGGAAGTGTTCTGATACACCGAATGGGTTTTAAAAATGAATAGAGGTACTCTGAAACAGCCAAAGTAGTCCTTCAATCTGAATATTGGGGGTTTTAAGAGTGTTGTGAAAACGCTTTTTTGTTGTTTCAGTGCATGTAAAAGGCAGCATCAAAACACATTGGAATTCTATTTGAATTTTACACAATCAATTACACAGTAAAATATTATTCAGAGGCGAATGTTATTTTACCAAAACAACTAAGAATAAATCCAACTTAACATGTTGCTCAAAATGTAAGTGTCTTTTATGAGGATTACCAAAGATCGAGAAAATTGAGTTATTGAACTCATTGGAAGTCTCTGGTTTAATCTCCTTGCACTTCCTATCTTGCAACGTGGCTCTGTTTTTAGAGGATTGTGGGTAATATTTTTTTTGACATTGTTATATACACAATGTTGCATGCATGTTTGATAAAATAAATATGTATTTCTTTATTAGTATTAATAAGCAGCTTGTTGTGCCATGAGGTGTAATGAATCATGATGAATGGATATCAGAACTGTCAGGAAAGTTGACTTTCAATAATGAGAGAACCCATTCCCACATTTCCAACTTCAAATGGTGGCGGCAAATATAGTATCCTGCAATACTTGCTGTAAAAACTCTAGCCAGTGCTAGTGGTTTGAATACTGTATTTGACAATGCCTGCCAAAAAGGTATATAATGGCAAATGATCAAATATATAAAATAATATTAAACATGAAGACATTTCAGAAAAAGTATCCAATTCTGCAATAGACAGGATTCAAAACATCATCGGGATTATTGGTTTCAATACTCCATCAAAGTTAAGGTTTCATCTCCTTCAAGTTGGTGGCAACTCAGTTGTCACTAGTTTTGTTGTTGCAAAGCACACATTTTTAACAGTGTACTTATCCACTTAACACACTTTATAGCCTGAAAACATTGTACTATCTCTCATAAGGTACTGTGACTGCTATGACTACTATAGCATGTTATATCACACCATGTAGCATCATTAAGGCCAGACAGAAACTCTTTACTTTATACGTTTTGAAGTACAGGTCAGATCGTTCAACATTGAAATCCCTAGTGGGAACAGGTCTTGTTCCTTTGAACTGTCCAAACTTGAATTGCCTAGGTGTACCTGTGCCCACAGTTGTATTAAGGAGTGAATAATGGGGGCCCTGGTTACATAGCGCCTCACTGTAAGACATCTCACAAGAAGACTTATACTGGCCACTTGAAAAAGAGCCTCCAGGGTCTCAATGGGCTTTTCCTGGTTAAATAAAGGTTAAATAAATACAAAATAGGACTGAAGGATTATATTAAGCTACTGTTCATATGATTCATCTTTAGACTTTGTCATTGTTGCTCTAATGTTTCTAGAAAAAGTGACTTTGAATTTTCCCGTGACCGTGCATGCGTCACAAACACGCAGGAACAAACAGTGCAGACGACAACAGAGATTCCCTGATGGACTCTCAGATAATCATCAATGAATCATCAGGCGGCTGCTCCCTCAACACTGGACATGTGGTCAGCGGGTCAGTGTAGTTGAAATGCACTTACACCGCATCAAACAAGGCATTCCTACCATTGAAACATTTGGTTAAAACGGCACCGACGTTACAGCTTCACCCACGGAATTCAGTTACGTTGTTTTGCGTAGCCAATGTACTCTTCACTTTTCACCCAGAGAAAACATGATCAAAACATCCAACAGATGAACAGCTGTGGCTAGTCCACTATGTGGGATGTTTCTAGAAGGACTCAAAATTAAGCAAATCTGCTCTTTGTGTATATTCGTGTAGTTATCTATGCATGGCTTTTCCTGATCCACAAGGCGTTGGAGCCCTGTATGTATTATCAAGTGCTGCGATACATGCTAACAAAATACTGATCTTGGAGGAAGTTATATTTAAATGATGTTATTCCATAGACTATAGTACAGACACAACAACAGATGCATAAACATACCATACAGACTTTGCATGAAACAGCAGTGACATACTGAATGACTCTAAAGAAAGCATCCACTGAATACCGCCGCTCACTGGTCTCTCATTGGTCTCCGCTCTGACCAATACGGAGCCCTGCTCTCTATGAGTGGGAGAGGACACTTGCCTCCGAGGGGAGCTCTGACTGGAGCCCAGCCGGACCAGGGGCACCCCGGACAACATGAAACTGAGATGAAAAGTGTAATATGGTTTCAGACGGGCCCAGTGTCCAGCTCTTACCTTGTTATGCTGTTAAGAAGAGGATCCCTGTGGTTCTCACAGCAGTGGCATCCCTGGGCCACACGGACAATGTAACTGGTCGAAGTGGGTGTGTGAGTTGCTGTGTCCTCGTAGGTCCGACAGCTCAGAAGCAATGCCTGCTTCTCTGTTCCAGAGGCTCGTCTGGACTCCAGGGCTGGCGTTGGCCATTTCCTGGCTATAGCGCAAGATGCTTTTTCCTGAGGAAGTGGGCCATCCCATTTTTGCCCCCCACACACACACCGCCTCCCCCTCCATAGCGAGCTACAGGCCCCTCAGGGAGAGAGGCTGATTATACTAATTGCCGTTGGTTATTGTGGCTAGACTTTCATTTAGTATATTCATTTGTTTGTTTGTTTTAGACCCATATGCATGTTGAAACACCCCTTTCATAGAGCTGATCTATTTTCAGTCAATAACCTTAGGCCACCCCCTAAGCCCTATCCGCTGGCCATCAGGATGGAAGCGAGCCCCACATGGAGCTGAAACGGATCTGTTTTGGAGTATTCTCCCGTTACCTCGTCGTCTTGCACTTTGTTAATGAACGTATTCTGCAATGAACACACCTACACACGGATGTGGTCATAGAGTTCATGTGTAAAGCTCTTTGTTTGAGGCCCATGTTTGTTTATGTGCTTTGAGCATCTGTGAGACTTTGGGGTGTATTGATGCTGTGGAACAATGCACTTGGAGTTCTAACCCTTTACTGTATGCTGTTTGTCCAGCCTACATACAGCCTCAGTCTGTAGGAGCATGAACCATCAACCAATAACTCATTGATCCTTGGTTCACGATACAGTTGAAGTCGGAAGTTCCACAATTCCTGACATTTAATCCTAGTAAAAAAATCCCTGTCTTGGGTCAGTTAGGATCACCACTTTATTTTAAGAATGTGAAATGTCAGAATAATAGTAGAGAGAATGATTTATTTCAGCTTTTATTTCTTTCAACACATTCCCAAGTGGGCCAGAGGTTTACATACACTCAATTAGTGTGTCACGACTTCTGCCGAAGTCGTTGCCTCTCCTTGTTCAGGCGGTGCTCGGCGGTCGACGTCACCGGTCTTCTAGCCATCATTGATCCATTTTTCATTTTCCATTGTTTTTGTCTTGTCTTCCCACACACCTGTTTTCAATCCAATTAATTACCTGTTGTGTATTTCACCCTCTGTTTCCCCTCATGTCTTTGTCAGAGATAGTTGATTGTCAGTGTTGTGTTTGTTGTATAGGTGGGCGACGGGTCCTCGTCATGTTTGTTTACATCTGTTCTTATTAGTGTTATGGAGCATGTTACATGGACATTCATTAAAAGACTCCATTTTACACTCCGTTTGACTCCTGCGCCTGACTTCCCTGCCACCTATACACAGGACTCTGACATAGTATTTGGTAGCACTGCCTATAAATTGTTTAACTTGTGTCCAACGTTTCGGGCAGCCTTTCACAAGCTCCACAATAAGTTGGGTGAATTTTGGCCCATTCCTCCTGACAGAGCTGGTGTAACTGAGTCAGATTTGTAGGCTTTGTAGCTTTTTTTTAGTTCTGCCCACAAATTGTCTATAGTATTGAGATCAGGGCTTTGTGATGGCCACTCCAATACCTTGACTTTGTTGTCCTTAAGCCATTTTGCCACAAATTTGGAAGTATGCTTGGGGTCATTGTCCATTTGGAAGACTCATTTGTGACCAAGCTTTAACTTCCTGACTGATGTCTTGAGCTGTTGCTTCAATGTATCCACATCATTTTCCTCCCTCATGATGCCATCTATTTTGTGAAGTGCTCCAGTCCCTCCTGCAGCAAAGCACCCCACAACATGATGCTGCCACCCCCGTGCTTCACAGTTTGGATGGTGTTCGTCGGCTTGCAAGCCTCCCCCTTTTTTCCTCCAAACATAACGATGGTCTGTTTTTGTTTAATCAGACCAGAGGACATTTCTCCAAAAAGTACAATCTTTGTCCCCACGTGCAGTTGCAAACCGTAGTCTGGCTTTTTTATGGCGGTATTGGAGCAGTGGCTTCTTCCTTGCTGAGCGGCCTTTCAGGTTATGTCGATATAGGACTCGTTTTACTGTGGATATAGATACTTTTGTACCTGTTTCCTACAGCATCTTCACAATGTCCTTTGCTGTTGTTCTGGGATTGATTTGCAATTTTCGCACCAAAGTAGGTTCATCTCTAGGAGACAGAACGTGTCTCCTTCCTGAGCGGTATGACGGCTGTGTGGACACATGGTGTTTATACTTACGTACGATTGTTTGTACAGATGAACATGGTACCTTCAGGGGTCTGGAAATTTCCCCCAAGGATGAACCAGACTTGTGGAGGTCTACAATTTTTTTCTGAGGTATTGGCTGATTTCTTTTGATTTTCCCATGATGTCAAGCAAAGAGGCACTGAGTTTGAAGGTAGACCTTGAAATACATCCACAGGTACACCTCCAATTGACTCAAATGATGTCAATTAGCCTATCAGAAGCTTCTAAAGCCATGACATCATTTTCTGGAATTTCCCAAGCTGTTTAAAGGCACAGTCAACTTAGTTGTTGTAAACTTCTGACCCACTGGAATTGTGATACAGTGAATTATAAGTGAAATGATCTGTCTGTAAACAATTGTTGGAAAAATTACTTGTCATGCACAAAGTAGATGTCCTAACCCGCTTGCCAAAACTATAGTTTGTTAACAAGAAATGTGTGTAGTGTATGAAAAACGAGTTTTAATGACTCCAACATAAGTGTATGTAAACTTCCGACTTCAACTGTACAATGGTTTATCAGTTGTTCCACCAATTGGGTGCCTTTTGAGTAGTCACCTATTTTTAACATTCTGTCATAAAGAGCACAGACAAAATGTGTTTCCGCATTTCAAGAGGTAATTATTATTATTATTTTTTTACAAATGACTATATTAAGTGCCTATTAAGTAACAAGATTGATTATTTAATCTGAAAACAGATGTAAATTCCCTTGTGATGGGGGGGAATGGAAGTTTGTTGTCTGCAACAGGACTGACATGTTATGTTACATTTATAGCCTGTCTAACTATGGGTAACAGGGCTGACATGTTATGTTACATTTATAGCCTGTCTAACTATGGGTAACAGGACTGACATGTTATGTTACATTTATAGCCTGTCTAACTATGGGTAACAGGGCTGACATGTTATGTTACATTTATAGCCTGTCTAACTATGGGTAACAGGGCTGACATGTTATGTTACATTTATAGCCTGTCTAACTATGGGTAACAGGGCTGACATGTTATGTTACATTTATAGCCTGTCTAACTATGGGTAACAGGACTGACATGTTATGTTACATTTATAGCCTGTCTAACTATGGGTAACAGGGCTGACATGTTATGTTACATTTATAGCCTGTCTAACTATGGGTAACAGGGCTGACATGTTATGTTACATTTATAGCCTGTCTAACTATGGGTAACAGGGCTGACATGTTATGTTACATTTATAGCCTGTCTAACTATGGGTAACAGGGCTGACATGTTATGTTACATTTATAGCCTGTCTAACTATGGGTAACAGGGCTGACATGTTATGTTACATTTATAGTCTGTCTAACTATGGGTAACAGGGCTGACATGTTATGTTACATTTATAGCCTGTCTAACTATGGGTAACAGGGCTGACATGTTATGTTACATTTATAGCCTGTCTAACTATGGGTAACAGGGCTGACATGTTATGTTACATTTATAGCCTGTCTAACTATGGGTAACAGGACTGACATGTTATGTTACATTTATAGCCTGTCTAACTATGGGTAACAGGGCTGACATGTTATGTTACATTTATAGCCTGTCTAACTATGGGTAACAGGGCTGACATGTTATGTTACATTTATAGCCTGTCTAACTATGGGTAACAGGGCTGACATGTTATGTTACATTTATAGCCTGTCTAACTATGGGTAACAGGGCTGACATGTTATGTTCGACCCGCTCATTTCCCCACCACAAAACACCAGAAAATGGCCAAAAAGAGTAGAACCAGCTCACCTGTTTTTACACTATGGTTTGACTATTAGATATCCAATGTTTATTTTGAAAAGATATTTGAAAAAGAATAGTTTCACTACATTAAAATGAGAGTTCAGTTCACCTAACAGGGTTGACTTTAAAATGAGAGTTCAGTTCACCTAACAGGGTTGACTTTAAAATGAGGGACAGTCATAAATTAATCGCTAATCACATTAAATAAATAAGAATTTTCAGAATTGACTTTGTCAAAGCACCAAAATAACTAGGGTTTTACAAGGATGGTGAAAACATAAGAGAAATGTGGGGATTAAGCGGGTTCCTAGAAGTCACAGAGGGTGTCAAAATGCTGAATTTTGGCACTTTAGTTAGTCTTTATTCGTATTTAAAATCAGATGTATTGAATTATCTATGTGGTCTATATTAAAGGGGACATTTATTCATATAACTGGCTTTTAAAATTCAATATTGCCGCACAATTTTTACTTAAAATAGCAAAGGGATGCAAAAGGCACTAATTTCGTGGAACAACATTTATACCAAACCATCATGGACTGTCAAGGGGGAAAGTTCACTTCACAAGTTCATCTGATTCCATGATCATGACACATGACGACATTTCTAAATATGCACCTTACACACCAGAAATCCTTAATTCTCAGGTGGAATTTGTCATGTTTACACGACAAATATAGTCAAAGGTGTGTTGACAGCACACACACACACACACACAACACAATTGTGAAGGTGACGAGGAGCCTGGTTGGTCTGTGACTCGTGGATCCGACAAGCTTCAGCAACAAACAGGCGTATACATACACAGAGCGTTTTAGAGCAATGCAAAATTCCACCGTAAATTGTGAAATTGAGGCTAACGACCGTAGCATGATAAAAGGAGGTGTAGCATGATGTACTACAGTACCCATAATGCTCTCTAAGCATATCTGGTTTCATCTTACTAAAGACATTCCTGACGCTGACTCGATGGTGTCCCGTCTCCTCGTTAATACAATGAGAAAGGAAATGTTGACTTGTGTTCTCCTGCCATCTACAGGCTATTCCAATGAACCATGTCTGTCAGATTAGATAGCATTGGACTGGATTGAGTAATAGTTAATACTGTAGGATTGCTGTGATAAAGTTATGAGTGCTTGAAATATCTGACTCGTCTCGGATATTACATGCATCATTGGATGCAACTCGCTGTTGGCTGGGCTCCCTGCCTGTGCCATTAAACCCCTACAACTCATCCAGAACGCCGCAGCCCGTCTGGTGTTCAACCTTCCCAAGTTCTCTCACGTCACCCCGCTCCTCCGCTCTCTCCACTGGCTTCCAGTTGAAGCTCGCATCCGCTACAAGACCATGGTGCTTGCCTACGGAGCTGTGAGGGGAACGGCACCTCAGTACCTCCAGGCTCTGATCAGGCCCTACACCCAAACAAGGGCACTGCGTTCATCCACCTCTGGCCTGCTCGCCTCCCTACCACTGAGGAAGTACAGTTCCCGCGCAGCCCAGTCAAAACTGTTCGCTGCTCTGGCCCCCCAATGGTGGAACAAACTCCCTCACGACGCCAGGACAGCGGAGTCAATCACCACCTTCCGGAGACACCTGAAACCCCACCTCTTTCAGGAATACCTAGGATAGGATAAAGTAATCCTTCTCACCCCCCTTAAAAGATTTAGATGCACTATTGTAAAGTGGCTGTTCCACTGGATGTCTTAAGGTGAACGCACCAATTTGTAAGTCGCTCTGGATAAGAGCGTCTGCTAAATGACTTAAATGTAAATGTAAATCATTGCACTGACACTTCACTTAGCATCATATAGGCTACTATCTGTCTACCCTCAGTCACACCCTAGCAATCTATTTACAGTGATGGTAAATGGGGTGACCCCTATGGGATTAAATAAACACCTAGTTCCCAAAAGGTGTGCAGAGTAGACTGTCATGGTCAAATGTAATGTTGTTGTAAATTACTGCTCAGTACATTTAGCCAGGAGAGGGCGCTGTTTATCCATAAGTCACATCTAAAAAATAAAACAATTCAATAAATAAACACATTGGCCAACACTACCTTGCGGTAATACGTAAATACAGCCTCTAATCTAGAAAACACTATACTGTATGAATCCTAAAGATTTAAAGTTACTCTTGGAAAAGCTGAATTTAAAATCTATTCAAACCAAATATACAAGCAATACAACCAGCCAGAGAACTACACATTAACAAACCGTGTTGAAAATGATGCAAAACGAAACATTGTGTACCTGATGGGCAACAGTGAAGCAGTTGGGGTACTATCCTTTAGCTGACTGAAAAATCCTCAGCATTCCATCTATAGATATACAAACACTTGGGTAAGAAATAAAGGACCTGGTATTGCTGACAGCTTTAAATGTTATCGTACATTTTCCTTAATAGCTAGCCCAAACGCACTTTGTGAGTGACAGTTGACAACCTGCCAAGCAATACTGCTTGGTCTTCATGAAAAATATCCTTTGTAGCTTTATGTATATGGTCATTAAACTCATTGGGAATATCACAACACAATATTTATCCCCTTTTTATATATATATATATATATATATATATATATATAGAGAGAGAGAGAGAGATTTTTTCTTCCACTTGACCACATGAACTATTGTCTCATGTTGCTGGATACAGTTTGAAAATATGGTAGGCCTGCTTGTAGCTAGGTACAATCGACTAACCCATTGGGATATATGAAAGCCTAGTGGTCTTTCTTACCTTCAGACTGACACTGGTACCTACAGTATGTTGCTGGACTCTGCCTATGGTTTATGAGCTAAACAGAATTAGAGGTGCATCTCACAACATAAAACACAGACCAACAATTTGACACCTTCATGGGCTTTGCAATAAAAGCATTATGCAATGGACTGGAAAATAAGAGAGAACAGCATAACAATTCGAGGAAACACAGAACATAAGTAGCAGTAGCGACCCAACAGAGAAGCAGCCTGTTTCACACAATTCGGACACTTTATAAGTTGACAAAAATAAAACATAATTCATATGACATTGTAGAGGTCCAAATGTTGCAGGGACTGCCTGTGCATTGTAGTGTGTGTGTGTGTGTGTGTGTGGACAGAAGATAAGGTGTCTGCAATGTTTCTGATAAGTGGTCAGATCTGTGTATTTGACAGTGTGTAGCGCAAAGTGTATAGACCCGCAAGACTCAATGTTATGCATGTTTTTCAGGTAAGGTCCATGACATCGGGCTGGGGAATGGGGTGCTGGGTTTGAAGGGTAACATAACAGGGCCTTCAGATCACCTCTCGGTCTGCAGAATCTTGCCGGTTGGGGAAGATGTGTAGCTGGGGTTGTTCGATGCCATCGTTGTGGAGGTCCTCCTGTTTCTGCAGACCGTGGAGTTTCAACACCAGCTCCTTGATGAAAACCTGACGTGAGCAGGGAAGAAAGGCAATCGGTCATCACATGAAACATGCTCAGAACAGATACAGTGAGAGGCCGTGATACACAGCGTTGGTAATGTTGAGCAATTCACAGTGAAACAACAAGGGAACATGTTTCAGAGATAGCACTTCATTCATTTTGTGTGTATGATATCAATATATGTGTGTGTGTGTGTGGGGGGGGGTCAACATGGTCTGTCAACCCATAATGGACAGGTTAAGTAATGCTGATCACAAAGGATACAGGGACCGTGTGAAAGAGGGACAAGACTAGCATTGTCGGCTACTATATGCAGAGTTATCATTAGTTACTTATTTGCCTGAAAGAAAGAGAAAGGAGGTGACAGAGAGAGAGAGAGGGAGGAAGGCCGGCGTTGTAGTACTGGAGTTTAGGACTTGGACTTGGCTCAAGTCACACTTTCATGACTTGGGTGGGACTCAACCCAGACTTGATCAGTGGTGATTTTGTCCTTTTATAATGACATCCTTATAACCCTGTTCTCTGACTGGTCCCTTCATCATAACATTGTCATAACCTGACATCTGATTAGTCATTTTGCAACCTTAATAATGACATAGTCATAACCCTGTTCTCTTGATTGGTCCCGTCACATTGACTAATCAGATAGCAGGTTATGAATTTGTAAACATTTTAAGGGACCGGTGTCACAAAGTTCCGGGAACTTTCAATAAATTCCCTGGTTTTCCCCGAAATCCCAGTTTGGAGGATTCCCGAAATCAGGAGGGAATAAGCAGGAAAAATCCAGAATCCTCCAACCAGGACTTCTGGAAAACCAGGGAATTTCTTGAAATGTTGATACCTTAATAATGACATCATCATAAACCTGTTCTCTGATTGGTCTCTTCGCCGTGGCAGTCTATATACTCAGTCTTGGGAACATTCATGGCATAAAATACTACCCAAAACAATCTTAAACATATTGTTTTGATATTACTATTATTTATAGACTTCCTCACTTACCTCTGTGTTATTGCAGGTGTGAAACATTTCCTGGAAAAAAATCCCCAGACCAAATAATGATTTTAGTTCAACTGGCCAACCTGCTACTGAAACAATATATTTTCAACAGCAACCAAATCTACAGCTATTACTGCAAGTCCCACAATCAAAAAACAGTACAACTTGTTCACACAGTTTTGAAGTTGATCAAATGATAATGTCTTCAGATGATTTCGCTAGTGGGTAGTACAGTTCACCTGGAGCCTCTGAGTTCTCTCCTCGTCACTCTTCAGGTCTAACAGCTCGTCGATGTTCACCTCCTCCGGCATCTCCTCCTCCTGGGGACACAAGGTGACAGAGGGTCAGTCAAACTGTCCACCCATCCACCACTACATCCTGTAGCTAAATGTTAGGACTCTGCCCAGGGCATCCTCCACGAAACTCTGCCCAGGGCATCCTCCACGAAACTCTGCCCAGGGCATCCTCCACGAAACAGAATTGTGGAGGCAGTATACTAACATACAGCTATCACATACCCCATTATATGTAAGGGACAGGCTCAGATACGAGCATATAATATATAGGTCACTCACTAAAAGGACAAAAATACAAGTCTTGCCTTGAGTTCTGAGTTGCGTGGGTCTTACAGACACAGAGGAAAAAGCTGCGCGTGTTTTTAGAGTGCAACACCCAGAGATAGTCACAGACCCTGAAGCACTGCAGTGTGTGTGTGTGTCCGTCCATGTCGGCTGTTGAGTCATCATATGCATGATGCAGAATGCTTGATGTGTGGGCTGGCAGTTAAGGGCTAAGGATGATTTGGGAAGAGAATATATATTATTTAGATGGCTGCGCCGCTGTTGGAGTCGGCCATCAAAGTGCCTCCATAAATTGTAGGATTTAGTTTCAGAAGGAACACTGCATGTGAGGATATGCCTTTGAGGAGAAGGGAGAAAGGGAGAGACAGAAGAGACAGAGAGAGCGGGGGAGGGAGAAGAGAGAGAGAGAGAGAGACTACTAGTCTAGGTATGCTGTAAGGACGGAAGCCACCACCATCAAGGCCAGACATTCTCCATCACAGACAGAATCCATTACGCTTTCTCACGGCCTCCTAAATCGGTCACACTCAAACAGTGCATTCAGCTCCTCCCAAAGCCTCAGAGGAAAACAGAGACTATTTGTATAACAGTCTATGCACTTACTTCATTTGAGAAATTTTCGCAGATCATTAACTACACTGAACAAAAATATAAAAACCGTAAAATGCAACAATTTCAAAGACTTTACTAAGACTTTTATAAGGAAATCAGTAGATTGAAAATCAATTCATTAGGCCCTAATCTATGGATTTCACATGACTGGGAATACAGATATGCACCTGTTGGTAAAAGTTACCTTTAAAAATAAAAAAAGGTGGATCAGAAAACCAGTCAGTATCTGGTGTGGAAGAACTGAGACATTTTCAGCTTCCAGGAATTGTGTACAGATCCTTGCAACATGGGGCCGTGCATCATGCTGAAACATGAGGTGATGGCGGCGGATGAATGGAACGACAATGGGCCTCACGATCTAGTCACGGTATCTCTGTGCATTCAAATTGCCATTGATAAAATGCAGTTGTGTTCATAACTTATGCCTGCCCATACCGTAACCCCACCGTCACCATGGGGCACTCTGTTCCCAACGTTGACATCAGCAAACCTCTCGCCCCCACACAACGCCATACAAGCCATCTGCCCGGTACAGTTGAAACCGTGATTCCTCCGTGAAGAGCACACTTCTCCAGCGTGCCATCGAAGGTGAGCATTTGCCAACTGAAGTTGGTTACGACGCGGAACTGCAGTCAGGTCAAGACCCTGGTGAGGACGAGGAGCTTGCAGATGAGACGGTTTCCTGAGACGGTTTCTGACAGTTTCTGCCGAAATTCTTCGGTTGTGTAAACCCACAGTTACATAAGCTGTCTGGGTGGCTGGACTCAGAAGATCCTGCAGGTGAAGCTGGATGTCGAGGTCCTGGGCTAGCGTGGAAACATGTGGTCTGTGGTTGGACGCACTGGATGTTGGACAAACTGCCAAATTCTCTAAAACGACGTTGGAGGCGGCTTATATGGTAGAGAAATGTACATTAAATTCTCTGGCAACAGCTCTGGTGGACCTTCCTGCAGTCAGCATGCCAATTGTGTTGTGTGAAAAACTGCACAATTTAGAGAGGCCTTTATTGTCCCCAGCACAAGGTGCACCTTTGTAATGATCATGCTGTTTAATCAGCTTCTGGATATGCCACATCTGTCAGGTGGATGGATTATTTTGGCCAATTAGAAATGCTCACTAACAGGGATGTAAACAAAATTGTGCACAACATTTTAGAAAAATAAGCTTGTGTGTATAGAACATTTCTGGGATCTTTCATTTCAGTTCATGAAACATGGGACCAACACTTTACATGTATTTTTGTTCAGTATAAAATGCTGTCGTCACCAACACACTCCTTATCTAAACTACGTATCTCATGCTGAACAGCATTCCAAAGTGATTTCTAGCCAAACACTGACCAAGAGTCGCATGGTGAGATTCCATCTTATTTATTTTTCCCTGGGGGCAAGTCTGCTCATTGGCACAAACAGCACATTCAAAGGGCATTATTCATGATGTGCTGCTATCAACATACTGAGCCAAAAATGAACCCCGATCGTTTTTTATTGCCCTTTTTGGAAAAGGCAGAGATTCTTTGAATAACAAAATATGGAAATTGATGAAGACGACTGCAAATATCACTGTAGACTAGACGGAAGGCTCTCTTCAGAACCTAATCCAAACACCAACCGCAGTACACAACAAAGATGGCATGGGTGTGGTGTGTGACGTGTTGACTAGTGACACTCACACAACAGGCCATAGAGAGTTCAGTCTGACCTGAATGCTCAGCAGTTAAGGTTAACCTGCCCCATTGGGTTCTGTCTGTGGGTGTCGTGGGGGCGGACGACTTAGAGATTCTGATGCCGGTAGTGTAAAGGTCCGTCCAGGAAAGATCCAAGCAGCCCCTTCCTACCCAGGCATCCCTGACCTTTCTTTCAACTCCAAATGCCAATGAAATACTGTCTCATATTGCCCACACACACACACACAGACACAGACATAGAGAAACACAGCCACGTGAGCAAGTCCACAAACAGTCTCATACACGTACCACACAGACACAACGACGTGTGTAATACATGGCATTGTAATATACATGTAGTAAAACGACACAGTGGGCATCAGCAGATCTATTCTGTAAAAACATCTTAATTCATACCATAACATCAAAAATAATTATTGTAACGCTCAATTATACATGCTGTATATTCACCAATTAAGCAAACGCATAGCTCATTTTCCACCCCTCTCATCTCATCCTGGCTGTCAACCGCTAGAACGAGTACTAGTAATGCTGGGGTTAATGAGCAGCTCAAAAAATCACATTCCTGGAAGTGTTGAGTAAACACAGCCTCCATGTGGGACCAACATGATGTGTCAGGCCTGTCGGGATGAGTTAGTCACTGATGCAGTGCTTTTATCGGGATTCCACTGCTTTCATTGTCCCAAGTCTGGGTTGCACATTATCCTTAGGTTGCATTCAAATTTTCCGTGAGGGGGGGATGTGTGATGTCAGGTGGGCTAATGTGTCCTATACTTGTATTTTCTTGAGTCCTATCTTACGTGTGCAGGAGGCTAATAGTAAAGATGAGCAGGCAGGTGTACAGATAGAGCCCTCCTATGAAAAGAATGCCCATTTTAGTCTATTTTCTTTTGTAACTTTAAATGCAACGAATTGCCCATCAAAGTAGATCATTCCTCGTAAATGTGTGAATCTAGAGTCCCCTCCCTGCCCTCTCTTCCTGCATACATGAGTTTGAAATTAATACCGCCAGTAGTAGGTTCCAAGCCAAATCTAGTTAGCTTGTTTTGACAGCATAACCTAGCTAGCTGCTATGCTTTTTGCCAGTCCTGTCTAGCGAGGGTGGGTTTGGGCCCATAGGCGACGTTGTTGCCACTGATGTCTGCCGAGGACCTGCCTTACAACAGGCCTACAAGCCCTCAGTCCAGCCTCGCTCGGCCTATTGCGGACAGTCTGATGGAGGGATTGTGCGTTCCTGGTGTAACTCGGCAGTTGTTGTTGCCCCACTGTACCTGTCCCGCAGGTGTGATGTTCGGATGTACCGATCCTGTGCAGGTGTTGTTACACGTGGTCTGCCACTGCGAGGACGATCAGCTGTCCATCCTGTCTCCCTGTAGCGCTGTCTTAGGTGTCTCACAGTACGGACACTGCAATTTATTGCCCTGGCCACATCTGCAGTCCTCATGCCTCCTTGCAGCATGCCTAAGGCACGTTCACGCAGATGAGCAGGGACCCTGGGCATCTTTCTTTTGGTGTTTTTCAGAGTCAGTAGAAAGGCCTCTTTTAAAAAGTTTTTTTTAACCTTGATTTATTTAGGCAAGTCAGTTAAGAACACATTCTTATTTTCAATATCGGTCTAGGAACAGTGCCTTGTTCAGGGGCAGAACAACAGATTTGTACCTTGTCAGCTCGGGGATTCGATCTGGCAACATTTTGGTTACTAGTCCAACGCTATAACCACTAGGCTACCCTGCAGCCCCTTTAGTGTCCTAAGTTTTCATAACTGTGATGTTAATTGCCTACCGTCTGTAAGCTGCTAGTGTCTTAACGACCTTTCCACAGGTGCATGTTCATTAGTTGTTTATGGTTCATTGAACAAGCATGGAAACAGTGTTTAACCCCTTTACAATGAAGATCTGTCAAGTTATTCAGATTTTTACGAATATTCTTTGAAAGACAGGGGACATTTCTTTTTTTGCTGAGTTTAGTTAGCTAGGCTATGCTGTCAAAACAAGCAAAGTAGCTAGCTGATTCATGTAGCCTACATTCGTGATGATCAGATGATATAGCACACCCCAGTATCTCTAGCAATGATACTTTTAATGAACTCCCTTTCATCAGTTCTAGTTTAGCCTGCAGTGTGTTTTAACAGACACACACACAGATAGACACACACAAAGAGAAAGAGAGAGAGAGAGAGAGAGAGAGAGAGAGAGAGAGAGAGAGAGAGAGAAAGAGAAACATTCCACCCAGTTCAGCATCAGTAGAGGGCTCCAAGGCAGCAATTTAGTCCACATCACTTCCAGGCCAGTGGGTTGAGGGTAATGTTTTTTGTTTGCTTGGGTACTCTGGTTGGTAATGTAGTCCACTGGTCCCTGTGTCCAGCTGTGCACCTGTGTTCATTTCTGTGTAATGTTTTCCATAGCCAACACCCTGATACAGTAAGTGGCCTGTCCCACACTGGTGCAATATAAATCTGGGTCAAAATACCATCAGGTTTATCTGAAGACTGACGGAAAGTAAACGCATTTACAAGTGAAGCGACCGCACTTTAAATGTACACACGTTTACAAAATTGCCATAACCCATTGAGGTGGAAGGACATAAACAATAAAAATAACTGAAACCAATTAATACATACATGAACCATTCAGCCTCAAGACAGTACACTTCACCGATAATGAGCACGAGGGTCAGTTTGTGTACATCGTGTTATAACCCTCAGCTGTTACCCCCCTTCCATTGCATATCCCGCAACAGGCAAACTTCTAAACGCAGAAACACTACAGTCTCTATCTACCCCTGATATCCTACATTAACATATACATTTCCAGAGTCACGCTCCGTCAAATCGCTCGTCTGTCCCACTCACTTCTCTCCCACTCTCTAACATTCCCATCCTCTTTACTGCCTGTATGACATGCTATTACACATCTCTCTCTCTCTCTCTCTTTTTATCAGGGCAGACGGCCATCCCCTGCTGTCACTTTCTAACAAGTCATTACTATTCAAAACATCGTGACTAGTTTTTACCCGATGCATTCCCACAGTTACTCGGTGCTACAGCACGTAAACATCATATTAATCCGGAACAGGGGAGTCGTTTTTTTTTCTTCCCCCTTTCAATTAAGACCTAGACAACTCGGTGACGGGAGTTCCTTACTAATTAGTGACCTTAAATTCACCAATCAAGTACAAGGGAGGAGCGAAAACCCGGCAGGCACCCGGGCCTCTGTGGAATGAGTTTGACACGTTATCTACTATTAATTACAACATCTGGTCTGAACACTACCAAAATGTCTCATTGTCAAGAATGTAAAGGAAAAATATGGGTTTAGTGCTGTCAGTGAAATCGTGGTTATTGATTGTGTGGTTATTGACTTTATATCAAATGATTGCGATATGATCGGGCACAGCGAGATTTCCAATAGAGGTTCTCTCTACACCAGGAAATGGGGCTGGTCATCAGATGATTGATGGCTGTTTATCTCATCTACATATGCATGCAAATTAAACGCATTCCAATTAGGTTATTCATTCGTCAACTAAATTGTGGGCAGGTGCTTTGGTTCAAGATAAACGCAATTATGTCATGTTATTTAAGTCTTATGAAATTCATTTCCACGTCGTCGACAAATTGCATTCGTCGGGGAACCAGCTGTTATAGATAATTTGCCATAGATATTTCACATCCATTAGATATTGATTGTTGCTACAAAAATAAACAATTGCACTCTAAAATCCTTAGTTCTCTGATGTTTTTCTCTCCCAGTTTGTAGTGGTAAATTGCATAACAACTGGCTGTCACATCTGTGTGGCTTAGTGGGCCGTGACGACTCAATAGAACGGTAATAATGACTGGGTGTAGTCGTGGGACGGGATTAAAAAGTGAAAAGACTCCGAGCCTGGGACACAATCACGCAGATAGCAGAACACTGCGGGGGTCTTAATCTGGGCCTCCGATTGAGCGTTGATACAAGACTAATGGCCCTTGATAATGGACCAAGCGATGCGCTGCATTCAATGCTTCAACAACAGGCTCAGTGATGGGGGGGGGGGGTATTCTCTTTGTGCTCTTTGGTGACATATGGGACCTTCACTTCCCCTAAACCACCATCCCCCCCCATTCATAAGAATCATCCCAGAAAACAAAGATGTCATCAATCAATAACTGGGATAGTTAGCGTCCATTCAGGCCTGGTCAGGGGTTTTCACGTTGCAGGGCCAGCCAGGGTGGGCTTTGGTGTAGCAGGAAATGAGTATGGGGGAGATCTGATTACACCGTAATTACACATGCTTGCTCCACTATCAGTAAAGCAATTAACTAATTAACATAGATATAAAGCTGTGGCCATGTGTGTGTTTATGAGAAAGCAAGACATTGAGTGTGTTTACTGTATCCACCCACGAGAAACAGAATGGTACAGAACATCAAACTGTCATGATCAAATGCAATATTTCTATATTCTCTATTCTTTAAGTATGTGGAGAGACGCTATAATATATATATATATATATATATGATGGCTCACTGAGGCAGCTTTTACTGTCATTGTGGTTGTATAATGGTCACTACAGAGACTGTAGAGAATTGTGATAACTCCTGCCATTAGGTAGCATCTGTCAGGTGGTGGCCTTTGCAGTAGACACTTTGAGTTTTTACTACCATGTTTTATTACTGTGTTATGAATTGGATGTAGAAAATAGATGCTGAACAACAGACTGCTAATTGCTCTGCAGAAAAAAAGAGACCCACCCAGAAGGCTTTAGACTCAAATAGGTCTAGTTTCTATAGCATTCTAGTTAAATACCTTCTGAGCAGGAGATGGTTGTGTCCGATGGAGAGATTATTGGTATGGAATAACCCTAAACATCTGCACCATAGCACCGACCCCATCCTTACATCAACCATCGTCTCCAACCCCGCCTACTCGCACAGCTACCACCATGCAGTGCCATGGCCCAATGCCCACCAACATCCTCTGGTGCCCCTGCCCTCGTTGATGATACCACACACCACACCAGGTCCCCCAGGGTCCTCCTGTTTTGTCAGCCAGAAGCCCATAAACCCTCAAGGCTGTCCATGTAAAGCAGCAAAGACTAAGCGACCTGGCCAGCCTGCCACAGACCTGTTATATATCTGGGAGCACTTTCAATTGGACCTCTGATCTTTCCCATGTCACCCCTGGCAGCGAGACAGCCTTCCCCACTCAGTAGTATAATGTCCTCCAATGACCATCCATCCCCTTACATACAACCCTCACATACAACAGGAAGGGAACAACATGAAGGGAATCTACCATATCTACTTGTGTATTTTGCATTGGATGTCCGAGTCTATTTTTAGGGCTATGAAGTGTGATAATATTTCGTTCAGCTAATAAAATTCATCAGACAATACCCACATTTCCTTAATGAATGCAGAGAAGGAAATTGACATGGACTAAAAAGGGTGTAAACTGAAAACAAAGCTGGACATGGTTAACCTTGTTGTCCTGTGCATGTGCTCTATGGCCTTGCTAATGGCTTTGTCGTTTATTCTAATCCCATCTTCTTCTGGTGGCTCAGACGTGTTTGCTTGAGGTATTAGCTAAACGGACAAGTGTCCAGTTAATAGTGTCTGATAAGAAAACACATGCACAATACTATTCATCTGATTCGATGAGACCACGAATTTACCATTATGGCAGGCTGTTTTAACTCGACAGTCATTCGGCACTATGCCTAGAAGGCATCTATCTACACATCCTTGATTCATCGAATGTCAAGCAGACAAGGCGCAGGGAGACAAGGCAGGCAACCCCCCACGTAAAATGGATTAACGTCGTAGCCACATCCCAGACCGCAAGGGACACTAGGCAGTACAATCTCTGAAAAACCGACTCCAGACACATTTTGTGAATAGTTTTACTTACATATCTTGAGGAGACTGAAAATACGCAATCGCTGCGTAACCGCTGTACCCAAATACGCCAAAATCCGATATATTCATTATAGTGATTTAAGTCCAACTGAAGAGTGATGTGCAGCGCTACAGTGGATTGCGTACCCCGTGCCAAAGTCGCTTTATTTCATGCAGTGGACACTGATGCTAAACTGAATAATTGTTATTGCGTAAAACCCTTTTTGTATTCTTACAATAAGTCAAATAAATGTTTCCCATTGTCTAGGTATGTGACTGTATGCGTAGCCTATCAATAGAAATCCGTTTAATTTCAAATAGATGGGACTCACCCTGCCCACATAGAGCTCGTCCAGACTACAGTCAATCCACTTCTCCACATCCAAGCGCCTTTGGAGCTCCTTTCTGTTGTACTTTACCGTGACCCGTGCTTGCCTCTTCTGCAAGCTAAGCCCCGGGTCCCTACCTGGACCCCTACTCGGGGAATGGACCTTGTTGTTACATCTCCTCCCGACCCGGTTCGCAGCCATATCCACTTTGGATGACAGACACGTGCAGACTATGAACCATGGGAGTTATTAAAGAAGTGCACGATCGTTGGCAATAGTAGCGCACTGGTGAAGAAATCGGCTATGGGTCCTAGCGCCACACCTTACAGACCCGGGTAACTGTTGTGCGCCGAGAGCAATGTGATGACTGTTTATTTGATTGAGATTAGCTCTAAAGCAGTTCTACACTTTCTGAATTGTGTGACAAGAATTCGCCAGAATGTGAGTGACGGAGTATTCTGGGGAAATTACAATGACTCACCACTATTTATATTTATTTAGCCTACAAATAGGAAAGTCGAAAAGTTCAAGGCCTATTACCATGGGCAGCAACATTGAGGGCTTTCACCGTTGTGAGGTAGTCAACTGGGTCGGACTTCCAACTTCATTGGCTGATGAAGGTGATCAGCCAATTAAAGAAAGAAGAAAATGAACTACTTCATATTGGAGATGCCTCAATGGCGCTGCCCATGCTGTCACAGACGCTAATGATGGCACAGATACAAAGATGAATCCTCTATGTATCTCAATGAGGCCTAGTGGCATGGGCTATTCAAATCACACCCTATGAGGTCCGGAGCCTGCTGGTTTTCTGTTCTACCTGATAATTAATTCCAATTAATTGCATCATCAGTCCCTGATCAGGGGGGGGGGGCAGTGGAACTGGTATCATGGTCTAGATTGGATTTCGAGGGGCCTAGTGCTACACTCTGGATTTACCTACAGGACGGTAGCGCTCCAGAAACAAGGTTGGAAAACCCTGAACTAGATGGTTGCAGATTCAACACCAATGTCCTGAAGGGAATAAATAATATTTGGTCCAGCAACAGGAGGGTTACTGGCATCACTCCTAAATGCCGTCCCCTGCCGTTGTGCCCTTGAGCAAGGCACCTAAAACTCCAACCTTTGAGTGTTTCAGTCTTCTTTTCTGTCGACTAAGGCAAATGGATCAATCAAGTTGTCTTCTTCCTCTACTACATCCATCCCCCTGTGCTCAAAAGCCCTGCCTTCGTTATAAACACAGCTGCCTGTAGTAGATATGATAATAAGGACTATTTACTGATGCACTAAGCCATTTGGTTTTAGGTTATACCCAGGGCTGCACCATGCAATAAACCCCGTTTGCAGCCTACTGCCTTATTTACTCATGTCTGTTAGTTTGTCCTTGCTGTAAGCCCTGGACTTTGACTCATATCTGCACACCCCTATTCACACACTCCTAAACAGCATATATATTTTTTAAACATAACTAATACGACATTGAACCTACTACTAGAGGACGCTTGCAGCTGGTATTGTCCGCTCACCTTTCCAATCACCAAACACTGGAAAGCATGAACAATGTTATTTCACAACCTTTTATAGTAGACTTGTGACAGGCTTTTATCCTAAATAAGAATTTAAATCAACTTGCCCAGTCTGGTATTTCTCGTACTTTTTTTGATGCTCTTGTCTGCGCTCTAATGGGTTGACTTACCATGTACACTGGATATCTTTATGGCAGAAGGGTAATGGTGCCATCTTGTGGTATCAAAATAAAATGGATTCACTTTTCTGAGAAGGCAATGAAGAACAACCTGTGTACTCAGGTACAGCGTCTGTGTTAGTCTACGACAACAGAATAACTAAATGAGTGATTAGACTGAACGAATCCGAAGGCCTAACAAAGTAAATATATGATACATCTGAATGTCATGAAAAAGAACACAGAAGATGGAACTTTTGAAAAAGTTGAACCTAACTTCACGCCCAAAAGGCCGCTTGGTGCGCCTCAGCCGGACGGAACGGTTTGGAACGTTCAGATATACATATGATATGTAGAACACATTGGCTCTTTTCGTGACATTTCTCTATCTGCAAAGTTCGAAAACGTTTGTCAATTGAACATGGCCTCGCCTTATTCCGTGGGCGGGGTAAAGAGCACCTGTCTCTAACTACGTACCGTATATTCAAGACAACAAAAGGAGGTCGTTTCAACAGGGAAGTAGTTTCGCCTACAGCATCTAATAATCTAAGACGAATTGCTACTTCGATCGAGAAAATATTATTTGGAAGACTGTTATTTACTTTGACGAAGGCTTTCGCGGAAGAAAAACAACAACAATGAAACAGGTGTGGAGTAGTGGTGTATTGTTCGCACTGCTCGCGGTACTGGTCCGCGGTCAGTTGGGCGAAGAGAAACAAGGATGCGCTTGGGATGTAGACGCCGACCAAGGTCTTGACCCAAAATCTCTTGACGCTGGAGCCAGCTATTTGGCTCACCTGCCGGACATATCAGACAGCATGGGGTGTCAGGAAGCTTGCTGCGGCTACCAGGACTGCCAGATCGCTTTGGTTGGCGCTTCAGCGGATGGACCATCGGGGTGTTTTCTCGTCAACTGCATGAAAGATGGAAAGGACGTCTGCGTCTTACAGTCCGATACACAGTTCAAGGTCTACCGCAAAAAGACGCATCCAAAGACGACAAAAATCGAAGTGGACGATATTAGTGAAGCTGGTGTGCCCAGGGAAGTCAACTCGACAGGTAGGCATATTGGTCTTTAGGATAATTACAATTCAGGGGCGTCATTGGCACTAATAGGGACTGCTTTAGCTAAGTAGGCTAGGCTATATCAGCACTTTGTCAATTAATATGGCCTATTTTTTTTTTTTTGGGGGTCAATATGCTTTACAAATTGGGGTCATGTGACAGATTACCATTCCCCAGCTATGTCCTTGTTTTGCAATTTATTTTTATTGAACTAAGGAGTTATAGTACAAGTTAAGCACTCTATACATTCGATTTGATCTGGACTTTAAACTGCCTGAAAGGCTAAAGTGAGAAAATGTCATATGGACCACCACTCAAGTTTTATACAGTATTGTCTCTTTTATTTGCTTCTTCCTACACACATTATCTCAGTGGCGACCAGTGCTTATTATTCTGGATTTGATTCACATTATCTCTAGAGCGATCAATGGTGTGGTCTTTGCATCTCACATGTGCCATCCACTGGACATTGTCAGACATTCGTAACCAAGTCAGGTGCGGTTTATGAAGGGTCATCCCTACGGCCTCTGATCTGGCGGACTACGAGGTCTGAGTGTTGGTGAGAAAATTGTGCTGTTTGGATTGCCTAATAGAAGTGATTTATACTTGATACTTAAGTATATTTTGGCAATTACATTTACTTTTGATACTTAAGTATATTTGAAACCGAATACTTTTGCTCAAGTATTGTGACATCAGTGATCTTCAGGTTGGAAAGTCAGAGTTCGAGAAGTTGTCTTGAACGCACTGGAGTCGGAAGTCAGATGTCCGACTTCGCATTCCCCAGTTTTGAATGCGGCAAAAGACTGGGCCAACAAGTCAGCCCAGTTTGCATGTGCAAGATAAGATTGATTGGTGTAATAGGTGTGGTGGAGAAACTCCAGTCTCTGCTCTTTTGTCACGTTTTGTTTACCCATTCCAGCTCTCATGGTTTCACTCAGTATGTAAATCATTGGGAAATAAAGGTCGGCGAGAGCTACAGTCTAACTCTCCTCCTAGAAAGGTGCGTTTCTTTGACAACTAGGCCCTCATCATACATTTATTTGCACTTATACTATTTTGTATTGGTGTTAATCATATTTTCATCTTGACTGATGTAGTTCCCGATTGCTACGGAGTATAAAAATGGCCCCCCTTTTTTTTAAGCATGTAATTTACCCGACAACGGATAGGTTTCCTTGTGAATTGAGCTTATCGTGACCCGCTTCAGTGTTAACCTCTCGTCTGCCCTTTCCTCTTCCCACAGATAAGTGCCGCATGCCCATGGTAGTGGGTTCCTGCCGCGCTGCCTTCCCCAAATACTACTATGACGTCACCAACCAGACCTGCAAGCTGTTCATCTATGGCGGCTGCAACGGCAACGGCAACAACTTTCACAGTCGGGAGGAATGTGAGGGGGCTTGTAGTGGGGTGACAGGTAAAGATATTGTTCTACCTAGTTGATTTTCCATTTTTGGGGTGAATACTTGTGGATCTGTGGTTTCTCTGTTGGCCCAGCCATGGCGTCACTGCCGAAGTGTTGTCAGTGGAATTCGGCTGTGTCCTTAAGTCAACACAGGCAGCCTGAGGGGGTGGGACAGAGCCAGCTGTAACAGAAGGACGTGACCTTGTGTAAACTAAGTAACAGCGGGAGGGAAGTCTCACTTTACTAACAACCTTCAGCAGGGACTGCTGGGGGGCAATTCCATGGTGATAGAATTACGCAAATACTTTTTAAAACTTTAAAACGGATACATTTTACAAAAGTATATTGACAGGATGAACTGTGCACATAATAAGTTTGTTAACAGAAAAAAAACAAGGGAGATTTTATTGTAATTCTTTGCATCTGCAGTTCTTCCAGTGAATATAGATATATAATCTCTCTCGGCAAAAAAGGAAACGTCCCTTTTTCAGGACCCTGCATTTAAAAAATAATTCATACAAATTTAAATTGCTTCAGATCTACATTGTAAAGGGTTAAACACGGTTTCCCATGCTTGTTCAAGGAGCCATAAACAATTAATGAACATGCACCTGTGGAATGGTCGTTAAAACACTAACAGCTTACAGACGGTAGGCAATTAAGATCACAGTTATGAAAGCTTAGGACACTAAAGAGCCCTTACTACTGACTCTGAAAAACACCAAAAGAAAGATGCCCAGGGTCCCTGCTCATCTGCGTGAACGTGCCTTAGGCATGCTGCAAGGAGGCATGAGGACTGCAGATGTGACCAGGGCAATACATTGCAATGTCCGTACTGTGAGACACCTAAGACAGCGCCACAGGGAGACAGGACGGACAGCTGATCGTCCTCAGTGGCAGACCACATGTAAAAACCTCTGCACAGGATCGGTACATCCAAACATCACACCTGCTGGACAGGTACAGGATGGCAACAACTGCCCGAGTTACACCAGGAACGCACAATCCCTCCATCAGTGCTCAGACTGTCCGCAATAGGCTGAGAGAGGCTGGACTGAGGGCTTGTAGGCCTATTGTAAGGCAGGTCCTCAGCAGACATCACCGGCAACAACGTCACCCATGGGCACAAACTCACTCAAAACTGTCAAAAAGTGCTCTTCACAGACGATTCGCGGTTTTGTCTCACCAGGGGTGATGGTCGGATTCGTGTTTATTATTTGTGTTTATTGTCGAAGGAATGAGCGTTACACCAAGGCCTGTACTCTGGAGCGGTATCGATTTGGAGGGTCCGTCTGGGGCGGTGTGTCACAGCATCATCGGACTGAGCTTGTTGTCATTGCAGGCAATCTCAATGCTGTGAGTTACAGGGAAGACATCCTCCTCCCTCATGTGGTACCCTTCCTGCAGGCTCATCCTGACATGACCCTCCAGCATGACAATGCCACCAGCCATACTGCTCGTTCTGTGTGTGATTTCCTGCAAGACAGGAATGTCAGTGTTCTGCCATGGCCAGCGACGAGCCCGGGTTCCCATTGAGCATGTCTGTGGATCTTTGGCTCGGAGGGTGAGGGCTTGAGCCCCCCCCATCATAAATATCCGGGAACTTGCAGGTGCCTTGGTGGAAGAGTGGGTTAACATCTCACAGCATGAACTGGCAGATCTGGTGCAGTCCATCAGGAGGAGATGCACTGCAGTACTTAATGCAGCTGGTGGTCAAACTAGATTGTTCAGGAACATGTTATGCCATTACTGTTAGTCACATGTCTGTGGCACTTGTTCAGTTAGTCTCAGTTGTAGAATCTTATGTTCATACAAATATTTACACGTGAAGTTTGCTGAAAATAAACACAGTTGACAGTGAGGACTTTTTTTTTTTTTTGTTGCTGAGTTTATGTACACTGTGTAAATTTCTCAAATTAGTCATGGTGCATAGTTGTATGGTTTTTATATGAATGGTTTGAGATTTGAAAGTGAACAATCTGAGTCTTCAGCGTAATTCTGTTACTGTGGAAATGCCCTGGGTTAAAAGTCTTTGTTTTCTCGATAAGTAGGACTACCTATTTATTTTCTTTGTTCTCAACGTCTCACATTTTCCCCCAGCCCCGGCTTGTGTGTTGATCATTATTTAATGTGCGTTTTATTCATCTCCCGAAGTCATAACTCCTAAACTGGATTGGGCAGTCTGCGTTTTGTCTCGACTAAAACTGACAAAACACAGAACGAATTGTGTCAACGCCTTTTCAGCAGGTTTAACTAACTCTCTTGTGTGCGTCTTGGTCCACACCCCATTGTTATTTCGGTTTTTCATAGAAATCCGTACCGGTTCTATTGTTTCTGTGCTGTAGGGATGGGCAACTGATGTGGGTGGGGGCCACAAAAACCCGAACTCATCATGGGCTAAATGAGTGACTGACACAACTACAGAAACACTGATGCACAACCTAACTTCGACATGGCGCCTTGTGTATTCTACACTGAACAAAAAATGTAAAGTGTTGGTTACATGAGCTGACATAATATCCCAGAACTGTTCCATATGCACAAGTGTTTCTCTCATTTTGTGCACTATTTTAATTTATTTTACATCTCTGTTAGTGAGCATTTCTACCATGCCAAGATAATCCATCCACCTAACATGTGACATGACAAGAAGCTGATCATTACACAGGTGTACCTGGTGCTGTGGACAATAAAAATCCACTTTTAAAATGTGCAGTTGTCACACAACACAATGCCACAGATGTCTCAAGTTACGGGAGCTTGCAATTGGCATGTTGACTGCAGGAATGTCCACCAGTCCTATTACCAGAGAATTGAATGTTGATTTCTCTACCATAACCACCTCAGGTCTTTTTAGAGAATTTGGCAGTATGTCCAACTGGCCTCCACATCTGGCTGCTTCACCTGAGAGATCGTTTGAGACCAGCTACTCGGGCATCTGATGAAACTGTAGGTTTGCACAAACAAAGGATTTCTGCAAAAACTGTCAGAAACCGTCTCAGGGAACTTTATCTGCGGGCTCGTTGTCCTCACCAGGGTCTTGACCTGACAGCAGTTCCTGTTGTATCCGATGTCAGTGGGCAAATGGTCACTGGCACACTGTAGGATTGTTGTTCACATATAAATCCCAGTTTTAACTGTACTGGGCAGATGGCCGTTGAGGCCCCGACTGAGTTCCCCGAATATAAATATTTTGATTACTTGATCCGTAGGTGTGCCGCCAGTTGCCCATCCCTGCTGTAGAGTAATTACGCTGAGACTCTTGAGTTCTCACTTAAAATATATGCCAAACAAAAAAACATTTGATTTCAAAGTGTAGCAAACCATACAACTCTATGCAAAATGAATACATTTACAAGAGAAAGTGAAATTGTGCAGATGCAATGTTTTGTAACAGAATTACGGTAAAATCACCCGCAGTTTTATCCTATTACAAACTGTCTGCACAGTTCTTCCTCTAAGTGTGCGTTTGTAAAATTTTCGGTGGAGATTAAGTGGTCCTTGTGCATAGCGTAGCATGGTTTGTAAAATGTAGAAAATCAATGGTATGTTTGGTATGCATTTTAAACTGAAATCGAATTCTTTGTCTTGTCCTTTTTTTATTTTTTTAAATAGTCAAAATATCTCCTTTTAGGTCACACACCTCGTCAGAGGTCATACACAGAGCATTAAGCCTCTTGACATGGCAATCTACTGTTTAACAAAGTGGCCCACTCTAACCACAGTAACCTCCACCACAGTGCTCCCCATGGGGAGACGGGCAAAAATGAATCTGTGGCTTGTGTTCAGGCACACACTATCTACACTAGGATCCTGGCAGCATCCTTAAGTCTGGCATATCAGTCCAGCAGGCTACTAGTCCAACTACGGTCTCTGTTTCCTACTATGTTACATAAAATATAATTATACCTAACAAAGTAAATTGAACTCAAACGGGTCATTTTAAAGGCTGCTGGAACTGTAAAAACAGAACCATGTCCATTTTAATGTGAATCTCTACTGCCAAGCTAGTTAGTTTCACATCATCCCTTTGAGGTGTAGGGTGTTTGTTATGGGTGTGTCGTGTGCATAGATGGTGTTATGATTGTTTCAGCTTACCCAATGCCAAACCGGTTAAGTGACCTCCGTACGATGAGGTTTGGCCTGAGCCGTTCACCACAGTCTAGCATCCATTCCATAATAAACTGTCCATGGTCAGGCTCTTGCAATTGGAGCAAACGTATACAGTACCAGTCAAATTTTTGAACACCTACTCATTCTAGGGTTCTTTTTCTTTTGACTTATTCTACATTGTAAAATAATAGTGAAGACCACTATAAATAACACATGTAGTAAGCAAAATGGTGTAAAACCAAAATGTATTTTTGATTCTTCAAAGTAGCCACCCTTTGCCAAGAGTGTGCAAAGCTGTCATCAAGGCATTCTCTCAACCAGCTTCACCTGGTATGCTTTTTCAACAGTATTGAAGTAGTTCACACACATGCTGTGCACTTGTTGGCTGTTTATCCTTCACTCTTCGGTCCAACTCATCCCAAACCATCTCAATTGGGTTGAGGTGGGCATTGTGGCAGACAGGTCATCTGATGCAGAACACCATCTCTCCTTGGTCAAATAGCCCTTACACAGCCTCCTGTTGAACAAATTGTAGTCCCACTAAGTGCAAACCTGATGAGAGAGAGATATATATATATATTTTTTTATCTCACACACAGTTGAAGTTTACATACACCTTAGCCAAATACATTTAATCCTAGTAAAAATTCCTGGTTTTAGGTCAGTTAGGATCACCAGTTTATTTTAAGAATGTGAAATGTTAGCATAATAGTGATTTATTTCAGTTTTGATTTCTTTCGTCACATTCCCAGTGGGTCAGAAGTTTAACTTGGGTCAAATGTTTCAGGTAGCCTCCCACAAGCTTCCCACAATAAGTTGGGTGTTTTGGCCCATTCCTCCTGACAGAGCTGGTGTAACTGAGTCTGGTTTGTAGGCCTCCTTGCTCGCACATGCTTTTCCGTTCTGCTCGCACATGCTTTTCCGTTCTGCCCACAAATTTTCTATAGGATTGAGGTCAGGGCTTTGTGATGGCCAGGCCACTCCAATACCTCCACTTTGTTGTCCTTAAGCCACTTTGCCACAACTTTGGAAGTATGCTTGGGGTCATTGTCCATTTGGAAGACCCATTTGCGACCAAGCTTTAACTTCCTGACTGTCTTGTGATGTTGCTTTTGATATATCCACACAATTTTCTTGCCTCATGATGCCATCTATTTTGTGAACTGCAGCAAAGCACCCCCACAACATGATGCTGCCTTCCCGTGCTTCACGGTTTGGATGGTGTTCTTCGGCTTGCAATCATCCCCCTTTTTTCCTCCAAACAGAACAATGGTCCTTATTACCAAACGGGTCTATTTTTGTTTCATCAGACCAGAGGACATTATTCCAAAAAGTACCATCTTTGTCCCCGTGTGCATTTGCAAACCGTAGTCTGGCTTTTTTATGGCGGTTTTGGAGCAGTGACTTCCTTGCTGAGCTGCCTTTCAGGTTATGTCGATATAGGACTCCGTTTACTGTGGATATAGATACTTTTATACCTGATTCTACCAGCATCTTCACAAGGTCCTTTGCTGCTGTTCTGGGATTGATTGGCACTTTTCGCACAAGTACGTTCATCTCTGAGACAGAACGCGTTTCCTTCCTGAGCGGTATGACGGCTGCGTGGTCCCATGGTGTTTATACTTGCGCACTATTGTTTGTACAGATGACCGTGGTACCTTCAGGCGTTTGGAAATTGCTCCCAAGGATGAACCTGACTTGTGGAGGTCTACAATTTGTTTTTTTCTGAGGTCTTGGCTGATTTTCTTTTGATTTCCCCATGATGTCAAGCAAAGAAGCACGGAGTTTGAAGGTAGTCCTTGAAATAAATCCACAGGTACACCTCCAATGGACTCCAATTATGTCAATTATCCCATCAGAAGCTTCTAAAGCCATGACATTTTCTGGAATTTTCCAAGATGTTTAAAGGCACAGTCTACTTAATGTATTTAAACTTTTAGCCCACTGGAATTGTGATACAGTGAAATTATTTGTCTGTAAACAATTGTTGGAAAAATGACTTGTGTCATGCACAAAGTAGATGTCCTAACCGACTTGCCAAAATTATAGTTTGTTAACAATATATTTGATGAGGTTGAAAAACAAGTTTGAACTTCTCTGGGATATGTGGGATGGTAGCGTCCCACCTCGCCAACAGCCAGTGAAATTGCAGGGCGCCAAATTCAAAACAACAGAAATCCCATAATTAACATTCCTCAAACATACAAGTATTTTACATCATTTTAAAGATAAACTTCTTGTAAATCCAGCCACAGTGTCCGATTTCAAATAGGCTTTACGGCGAAAGCACACCAAATGATTATGTTAGGTCAGCACCTAGTCACAGAACCATACAGCCATTTTCCAGCCAAGGTGATGGCTCACAATCAGAAATAGCGATTTAAATTCATTAATAACCTTTGATCTTCATCAGGAGGCACTCGCAGGACTTCATGTTACACAATAAATGTAGTTTGTTCGCTAAAGTTAGTCTTTATGTCCAAAAACCTCATTTGAAATTGGTGTGTTATGATCAGAAATGCATTGTCTCAAACAAACATCCGGTGACAGTGCAGAGAGCCACATCAAATTACAGAAATACTCATAATAAACATTGATTAAAGATACAAGTGTTATGCATGGAAATAGATCAACTTCTCCTTAATGCAACCACCACGTCAGATTTCAAAACGCTTTACGGCGAAAGCACACCTTGCGATTGTTAGGTCAGCACCTAGTCACAAACATCCAGCCACCAAGTAGAGGTATGAGAAAAGTCAGATAGCGCTAGAAATATTAAATTTGATCTTCATTATAATGCACTCCCAGGAATCCCAGTTCCACAAATGTTTGTTTTGTTCGATAAAGTCCATCATACACTGCTCAAAAAAATAAAGGGAACACTTAAACGACACAATGTAACTCCAAGTCGATCACACTTCTGTGAAATCAAACTGTCCACTTAGGAATCAACACTGATTGACAATAAATGTCACATGCTGTTGTGCAAATGGAATAGACAAAAGGTGGAAATTATAGGCAATTAGCAAGACACCCCCAATAAAGGAGTGGTTCTGCAGGTGGGGACCACAGACAACTTCTCAGTTCCTATGCTTCCTGGCTGATGTTTTGGTCACTTTTGAATGCTGGCGGTGTTTTCACTCTAGTGGTAGCATGAGACTGAGTCTACAACCCACACAAGTGGCTCAGGTAGTGCAGCTCATCCAGGATGGCACATCAATGCGAGCTGTGGCAAGAAGGTTTGCTGTATCTGTCAGCGTAGTGTCCAGAGCATGGAGGCGCTACCAGGAGACGTGGAGGAGGGCCCAATGTCCACAGGAGGGGTTGTGCTTACAGCCCAACACTGTGCAGGATGTTTTTCATTTGCCAGAGAACACCAAGATTGGCAAATTCGCTACTGGCGCCCTGTGCTCTTCAGATGAAAGCATGTTCACACTGAGCACGTGACAGTCTGGAGACGCCATGGAGAACGTTCTGCTGCCTGCACCACCCTCCAGCATGACCGGTTTGGCGGTGGGTCAGTCATGGTGTGGGGTGGCATTTCTTTGGGGGGCCGCACAGCCCTCCATGTGCTCGCCAGAGGTAGCCTGGCTGCCTTTAGGTACCGAGATGAGATCCTCAGACCCCTTGTGAGACCATATGCTGGTGCGGTTGGCACTGGGTTCCTCCTAATGCAAGACAATGCTAGACCTCATGTGGCTGGAGTGTGTCAGCAGTTCCTGCAAGAGGAAGGCATTGATGCTATGGACTGGCCCGCCCGTTCCCCAGACCTGAATCCAATTGAGCACATCTGGGACATCATGTCTAGCTCCATCCACCAACGCACCACAGACTGTCCAGGAGTTGGCGGATGCTTTAGTCCAGGTCTGGGAGGAGATCCCTCAGGAGACCTTCCGCCACCTCACCAGGAGCATGCCCAGACGTTGTAGGGAGGTCATACAGGCACGTGGAGGCCACACACACTACTGAGTCTCATTTGGACTTGTTTTAAGGACATTACATCAGTTTGATCAGCCTGTAGTGTGGTTTTTCACTTTAATTTAGAGTGTGACTCCAAATCCAGACCTCCATGGGTTGATACATTTGATTTCCATTGATCATTTTTGTGTGATTTTGTTGTCAGCACATTCAACGATGTAAAGAAAAAAGTATTTAATAAGAATATTTCATTCATTCAGATCTAGGATCTGTTATTTTGGTGTTCCCTTTTATTCTTTTGAGCAGTGTCCAAATACCTCCTTTTTTGTTCTTGCGTTTAGCCCAGTAATCCAAATGCATAATGCGCCATCACTTGTCAAAAAAGTTATATTACAGTTCATAGAAACATGTCAAACGATGTATAGAATCAATCTTTAGGAAGTTTTTAACAAATCTTCAATGTTCCAACCGGCGAATTCCTTTGTCTATAGAAATGCAATGGAACGCAGCTACCTGTCACGGGGGCGCGCGTGATCAGCTCATGCCACTCTGCCAGACCTCTCAGTCAAACAGCTCTCTTTCTCTCCCCCTTCACAGTGGAAGCCTCAAACAAGGTTCTAAAGACTGTTGACATCTATTGGAAACCTTGAAGTGCAATATGACCCCATAGACACTATATATTGGATAGGCAAAGACTTGAAAAACGACAAACCTCAGATTTCCCACTTCCTCGTTAGATTTTTTTTTTCTCTGGTTTTTGCTTGCCATGTGAGTTCTGTTATACTCAGACATCATTCAAACAGTTTAGAAAACACTGAAGTTTCTAATCAAAATGTACTAATTATATTCATATTCTAGTTTTTGGGCCTGAGTAGCAGGCAGTTTACTCTGGGCACCTTTTTATCCAAGCTACTCAATACTGCCCCCCCCAGTCCCAAAGGAGTTAATGACTCCAACCTAAGTGTATGTAGACTTCGTATATATATATATATACACACACTTGGCTTTGATTTGACATGCTCCTATAAACTTCACATGTTGGTTCTCATGGGTCCTTTTACACGAAGTGCCCAACAAGAGAGTCCACATTCTTCCATGTAGAGTCAGTAAGTCTGCATTCTTGCTGGCTGCTTGTTTAGACGGGAAATGGCTGTAATTCAGGATATATTTTTAAAGAATACAAATTGCACTCTATTCCACTATTGCTTTTTTTTCCCTGGGTTGTAATATGTTTCATGAACAGCTGTTTGTTGCTAATATTAACAGGAAGAAGCCACAGCTGTCGAAAGGAAACCTTGCTTTTCCCATGTATTAGTCACTTATCAATCGATACACCGTTTTTACAGTAAGGCTAAACCGTGGGTCAATGTGCTTGTCAGTTAATGTCTTTCATGGACCATCACTTTCTCAACAGGTACTGTGCTGCTGTCCAAGGACTCGCCCATGCAGAGAAGACTGGCTATGACTGCCGACGATCGAGGTAACACATGCGTAGTACTGTTTACCATCACCACCTATTTTGAAATGCTTTCTTTTAGCTGTAGTAAAACTGGTAATATCATACAGCATCTCTTGGATGGTGTTTGCTTTTAAAAGGCAAAATGTCACGATCCTCAACATTTTAAACACAACTTGACTGTGTACAATGTCGGCTACTCGAGAGAGCGGAGGGGGTTCTAGATAAATCAGCTAACAGTTCCACATTCCTCAGTCCTTCCGTAATGTGTACAGCTCCGCTTATCTGTGTTTGTCTAACACACTTCAAGTCATGGGTCATGTTAGGAATCCTCATACAGTGCCTTCGGGAAAGTATTCCAAACACTTGACTTTTTCCACATTTTGTTACATTACAGCCTTATTCTAAAATGCATAAATAAACTTTTCCTCATCAAGCTACCCTCTACCCCATAATGACAAAGTGAACAAAAGGTTAAAACAAACAGATATACCTTAATTACATAAGTATTCAGACCCTTTGCTATGAGATTTGAAATTGCGCTCCGGTGCATCCTGTTTCCATTGATCATCTTGGAGATTTTTCTACAACTTGATTGGAGTCCACCTGTGGTAAATTCAATTGACTGGACATGATTTGGAAAGGCGCACACGGCTGTCTAAGGTCCCAGAGTTGGCAGTGCATGTCGGAGCAAAAACCAAGCCATGAGGTCCAAGGAATTGTCCGTGGAGGGAGGGAGGAGGGGGCTCCTCTGTGGAGATGGTTGTCCTTCTGTATGGTTCTCCCATCTTTGCAGCACTCCACCAATCAGGACTTTATGGTAGCGTGGCCAGACTGAAGCCACTCCTCAGTAAAAGGCACCTGACAGCCTGCGTGGAGTTTGCAAGGCACTTGAAGGACTAAAAAAATAATAATAAAAAAACACCAGAACATGCATAATGCACACTCACTACTTAGAGCAGGCGTTATATAAAATTAACACTGGTCTCATAAACTCAAGCAAAAGCCCATGTGATAGTGAGAAGCCAGCTCATCTTTAGATTTAAATATTTGCTAGCTACCAAGGCTACAGTTGAATTGTTATGGACACACCCTTCTGTCCGTCTCCAACCGTTTAAACAGCATGCTAGCCTGTCCACTTTGTTCAGATGTTGAAATCAAGTGGCCTACCTTATTGTGTTAAATGCTTATTGCACATTTTATTAAACAAACTTGACACCTAGTTTAAGTCTGTCTGGACCAATTTCATTGCCAACAGATTATATTTTAATCCCATGTTTTATTTTCTAATGCACACAATCATTTGAATTCCTAAATTGTATTTCGTAATTTAAAACCTAGGTGAATATTGCCTTCAGTTTAAATTCAATTTCCATTTTATTTATATATATATATATATGACACACAGTCCCACCTACTGATTCTCACTCGCTCACCTCCTCCCATTGTTAACTGACCCTTCTCACCTCCAACAAACCCCAACAGGCCTCCCCACACAGCAACCCCTCTCTTACATTTACTTATCTTTCCAGTGGCTGTCATCGCTGGCTCTAAGGGAAGGAAAGGATCTGATGCTGACAAACCTACAGATCACAAGAGCATTGAATATAAAGGTAACTGGATTTACTTTTTTCTTTTTTTTCTGCAGTATGGCTTTTGGCTGGCTCTTTAAGGTTGAGGTTCTATGTAAACCATTCTCCCTGCACGGTGTAGTTAGCTGTTCTGGGATCGGTCTCAAACGTCCTTCCAGATGTGATAGCCTTTTTCACAAGTTGAGGCCTGCAGGTTTGAGATCAGTTTTATTTTTAAGTATTTCCTTTTTCACTTTAGCACACACAAATAACAAACCAATGAAGTATTGCTTAAGCAAGACATGGGACAAGAATGGAGCAACAATGACTTACAACAACTAAGCGTTCCTAGTCAGTATTCAGACTGACACCACGTCTTGAGAAATCTGCTGGAGTTAGTCCTGGGGTAAAAACACATATTTTCCAAGTTAATGGTTTTAAGCATTTCTGCTAGTCATCTACGGAGCTGGGGGGGGTGAAAGTCCATGTTGCCCAGCAACAGCCCCAAAACATCACTGCTCTAGAGGAGATCTGCATGGAGGAATGGGCCAAAATACCAGCAACAGTGTGTGATAACCTTGTGAAGACTTACAGAAAATGTTTGACCTCTGTCATTGCCAACAAAGGGTATATAACAAAGTATTGAGAAACTTTTGTTATTGACCAAATACTTATTTTCCACCATAATTTGCAAATAAATTCATTAAAAATCCTACAATGTGATTTTCTGGAGAAAAAAAATGCTAATTTTGTCTGTCATAGTTGAAGTGTACCTATGATAATTACAGGCCTCATCTTTTTAAGTGGGAGAACTTGCACAATTGGTGGCTGACTAAATACTTTTTTGCCCCACTGTATCGTGCATCCCTAACCGAGATGGAACAAAATAATGATTTGCAGCCCAGTAGTAATGCTTAAAGATGAGTAGGCCTAAACTGCCTCTTTCCTTGTGCATTTGCAAGTTGGCTTTACAAATATGATGGGTTTTGTAACCCCAGACAAATTACAAGATTTTGTCGAGTCCGAAGGCATAAATTAATAGGTAAGAGGAATTGGAAGATTCTGGCACGTTAGAAGAGAAACCCTTTTTATGGCATTAATGCGCCCCATCATAGGAGGAGGCAAGTATCCAGCTCTTTTGTTGTAGCTGTCCAACCAGCTCATTGTAAAAGCTTGAAGATGAGCTTTGGGATTCTATGTATTTTTAGTCTACGGTAAGTGAAGTTGTCATGCACCACTTTAAATGGTATCTTCTAGACCACTTGCTCTAATATTATCTGAGATCACTTTTTCTCCCATTTTAATGAATAGCCAGACAGTTAGCCAAATGAATTAAGTATCGTCGGTTAGGGACAGAGGCTGTGTCATCGTCTGCATATAACGAAATGCGGTCTTTTGTTTCCTACTTTAAGACCTTGGATATTAGGATGATTCCTTATTTGTATAGCTAGGGGTTCAAGGGCGACAGCAGACCGCTAAGTGGGGAAACCCTGCTGGACAGATCTATGTAGTTCAAAGGGCCTGGATTTGTCGCTGTTGGGCAGGCAGAGCATATTGCCCCAGGCGATAAAGGAGTCGCCAAATCCAAACCTAGTGAGCGCTTCGAGCATGTGTGACCATTCTATTTGGTCGAACGCTTTTTGAGCATCTAGCGATATAATAGCCGTCTTGGCGCTTTTTCCCATGATTTGCGTATAGAATGTTAAGCAGCCTGCGCACATTAGAACAATAACCTGCCGGGGATAAAACCCTGTCTGATCTGGATGAATAATGGTTGCATGTTTGTGTAACCTATTACAAGTACTTTGTTGATCTTTTTTTAAACGTCTAAATTAAGCAATGCTATCGGTCTAAAATTTGCGGGATCTGTTACCTCTGCCTTTTTAACAAGGCTAATATTGGCTTCTTACAATGACTACGGCAAAATGTAATTTTCTGTTGAATCAGTAAACATCCTGAGTAAGAGGGGAGCGAGGGCTTCACTGAACGTTTTATAAAATTCACAGCCGAAACCATCAGGGTCTGCAGCCTTTCTAGGTGGGAGAGCTTTTATTGCCTCAATTATTTATTCTATTGTGAAATTTGAGTAAAAAAAATAGTTTTTTGCCGCTATCAAGTTTTGGCAGGGTGACGGCGTCACAGAAGGCTGACTCATCGGATCTGGAAAAATATAACTGAGAAATTCTTTGAAGCAGTTTATCTCTTTAGGATATGCCGGCAAGGTGCCCGCCTTAGACCTGATTTTACGGATTGCTCGATTTGCCTGTGCATCCGTTAGTCGTCTAGCGAGCTACCTTTCCGGTTTGTCCTCTAGTTCATATTGTTTTTGTTTCAGCTTTACTGACCCGAGAACCAATAATAGAACTGTGTTCATATTGTTGTAGTCTACCTGAAGTTCTAGTTGTCTCCAAAGCTGGGAGTTAATTTTCTATCTCATGCGATTCCCTGTGTCTGTCACTCGTATGAAATAATGACCTCATAACCGTTTAACGTTTCCCATAGTGTAGAATCAGATACCACTCCCGTGTCATTAGTCTGAGGAACTCATTCAACTTAACTGCCATGCAGTCAATGAATGCTTGGTCTGTGAGCAAGGAGTGGTTAAAACGCCAACTGTAATTCTGTTTTGGTAAAGAGGGACAATGTAATTGGACTGTGGTCACTTAAGAATCTATGGCATTTTGAATTGAGCACTTTGGGTATCAAGTTGGAGTCGATTCTAGAAAAAGACAGACTTCTCATTCTACTCTGTCTGTGGGATGTTGCAGTCTCTTCAAGATGTCCACTAGAATCCTGGATTTGTTTAGATTTAGTATCTGGACATGGGTGAAATTTCGTAGAGTCTGTGTAGACGGTCTGTATGGATCAAGGTAACAATTAAAATCGCCTCCGATTAGTGGGACTAAGATCTGGGAGTAAATCAAAAAACAGGAGAGAAATGTGGGTCGTCAATGTTTGTGCCATTAGAAATTCAATAGGGTGACTGGGAAAGAGTTAATGTTGTACCTACCGTCTGGGTCTGTGGACAAGAGTTAAAAATAGCTGTTTTTACAAAAGAGACTAGCAACACCTCTTGCCTTGGAAGATAAGGGTGATTGATAAACTTGAGAAATCCAGTTGGATCTGATGCCGCTGTCTGGCAGCAGAAAACGACAAAACGCAGTAACGGACGCCAGAGAAACCCACCCTCCCCACTACTTCTCCAAATTAAGCATTGTTCTCCCCATCTCACATAAAACGAGGACTGCTGTGCATGATGGCTAGAACAGACCAATACTACGCTAGCAACAGTCGGACTTAACAGCCCTCTCCGCGGTTGTTGGACATTTTTATTTGTATACTTGTCTTGTCTTTTATGAATAAACATCAAATCCACTGTTTGTTCAGTCAACATTCCAGACATTTGTGGCCAGGGGATTTGCTGTAGTTTTGACACGTAGCTTGCAACATCTTCGAGCTTGGTGAAGGCTCCTGTCATGGCGTTGTGATTCAAATGCAGGCTTGTATTTCACCTCTGCCTCTCATGGTCTGCATCACAGCAGGGAGTCAAGTAGCAGAATGTGTGCCGTTGCTCAATCACCTCCATGGTGTAGTTGGGGAAGATGAGAAACTTTTGACCTTTTTGTATTCCATTGCTCCCTGTTGTATAATGAGCTCCTTTTCCTGAAAGTGATTTACCCTTGTAATTATGGTGTGTGGCTTGGCACCTGATGAGCAGTGTTGTAAAAAAAATAGTTTAAAGTACTACTTAAGTAGTTTTTTGGTGGAATCTGTCATTTATATTTACTCCACTACATTCCTGAAGAAAATATTGTACTTTTTACTCCATTTTCCCTGACACCCAAAGTACTCGTTACATTTTTGAATGCTTAGCAGAACAGGAAATGGTCTGATTCATGGATTTTAAAGAATCCCTGGTCATACCTACTGCATCTGACTGATCTGGCGGACTCACTAAACACATGCTTTGCTTGTAAAATATGTTTGAGTATTGTGCCCCAGGCGATCTGTAAATAAAGTTTTTAAAATAGTGTCAGGATCTTGTTGCTGGGTATCTAGAGTTGTAGTCAGTACTCAATGGCACTAGCTTCTGCTTGCTGGGCCTTTGTCAACTTTGTGTTAGCTGGTCTGTTGGGTTTTCGCTGCCATATTTCACTGCTAGTTGTGCCTCGGGAATATACTAAACCATGTGTATTTTTTGAGGGTTGAACTTGTGAAACGGTAAATTAAGATTTCAAAATTTGTGTCCGAGATATGAACGCTTCTACTTCATGCGCGCCAGCGCCCTACTTCTGAGATCAGTTCTGATTTGTCCTCTGGTCTTCCTGTCTTCCACAGATGCTTGCATGGTGCCCTCGGACTCGGGCCCTTGCCGCGCTGCCTTCAACCTGTTCTACTTTGACCACAGCACTAGCTCATGCCAGTCTTTCATCTACGGTGGCTGCCAGGGAAACGGCAACCGATACGGCACACTGGACGAATGCATGGCCCGGTGCACTGGAGAGCACGGTAAGAATTGTTTTCCTTTTTGTTGCGTTAGTGGGATTAAAATGGATTTAGTTTTGTCATTGATCAACACAATGCTCCATAGGTCAGTGAAAAAATTCTGCAAATGTAAACAAAGTAGTTGCAATAATATATGTATTAAAAGGGCAAGCCTAAATTAAGGGTTTAGCAAATCACAAGTTACATGGACTCTGTGAAATAATGGGGGTTGACACTTGAATTTTTTTTTTTTAATTATGACTACCCCTTCCTCTGTCCCTCAGTGAAATATTTAATTTCAAGCACAGATTCATCTTCCTAAAGAAGAGCAGTGATTGGTAGCTGGGCAACGATAACAAATCAGACTTTGAATATCTATTTTAAGCAGGATCAAGTTCATTAGGGTGTGGATTATGTATTAAATCACCCAGACACAGTCATATTTAACTGAGCTGCCGGACAGGAAGGAAATGTCACCATGAGACCATTAGTGATTTTAAAACCGCTACAGAGTTCAATTGCTGTGAAGTGCGAACTGAGGTGGGTCAATAACATTGTTCCACCACAATGACCTAAATGACGGCATGAAAAGAATGAATAAATATTCCAAGATAAGGTACTACAATAATACTGCAAAACAACTTTGCAAAGGAATACACTTTTTGGCCTAAATGCAAAGCCTTATGTTTGGGACAAATCCAACACAGTAACTGACACCTTATTTTGAGGCATGACAGGGAAAATCTGCTTTACACCAGACACTGGGAGAGTAATTCACATTTCAGCAGGACAATAATCTACAACACAAGACCAAATCTACACTGGAGGTGTTTACCAAGAAAACAGTGAATGTTCCTGAGTGGCGAAGTTTTTATTTTTATTTTTTTATTCTGCTTTTTTAAAAATCTGACACTACTTGAATTGCTGTCTAGTCATCATCCCAAACACCTTGACAGAGCTTGAAGGATTTGGAAAATAATAATTGCCAAGTATTGTGCGATCCAGGTGTGCAAAGCTCTTCGACTTACCCAAGAAGATTCACAGCTGTAATCGTTGCTGCCAAAGGTGTTTCTAACGTGTTGAATTGTTCATTTAAAAAATTTTTTTGTGGTGGCTAGTGATTTTCTCTTTTCTGATTCCATAATTTTCATAGGTGAGCAAGGGCAACACAATGGCCATAACCGCGTGACACCAGGTAAGCTAACCTTCCTTAGGTTCTAGGCTAGCGGTGAGGTTTAAAGGGTTGTGTTCCAGTGGGTGTGATATGGCAAAACTTAACAGTTCTGAATACAGCTTCAGGAGAGGTTTTGATCTAAAGTTTTTTTGGGGTGGCATATGAACTTGGCTTGTGCGAGCCGGAATGGCTTGCACAAGGAGCAGGAGCCAGAGGCAGCTTGAGGTACAAGTACACCCCCTGGACAGAAGGTTAGTTTATCAAAGGGCATTACTGCCAATCTATCTCCTTAATCCCGAGTGCCAAGCAGAGACAGATCAGGTGCCATTTTTAGTCTTTGGTGTGACTCGTCCGGGGATCAAACTCCTAACATTCAAATCTGAGTGCACAAGCCACTGCATTGATCTCATTGATAAATGAGACTGTTATAGGTAACGTGACGTGAAACCAAAGTCATCACGAACAACTGAAAGATACACTGAGTGTACAAAACATTTGGAAAACGAACACTTTCCTAATTGAGTTGCTCCCCCCCTTTGCCCTCAGAACAGCCTCAATTTGCCAGGGCATGGACTCTACAAGTTGTCAAATCGTTCCACAGGGATGCTGGCCCATGTTTACTCCAATGCTTCCCACAGTTGTGTTAAGTTGGCTGGATGTCCTTTGGGTGGTGAACCATTCTTGATACACATGAGAAACTGTTGCGTGTGAAACCCAGCAACATTGCAATTCTTGCACAAACTGGTGCGCCTGGCACCTACAACCATACCCTGTTCAAAGGCACTTGAATATTTTCTTGCACATTCAGTCTCTGAATGGCGCACACACATACACAATCCATGTCTCAAGGCTTAAAGATCCATATTTAACCTGTCGCCTCCCCTTTAATTTACACTGATTGTTTGAAGTGGATTTAATGTCAAGGTATCATGGCTTTTACCTGGATTCACCTGGTCAGTTTGTCCTGGAAAGAGCAGTTTGAAGCTCCAACTTTTTAATTTGGCTCTGTACTCCAGCATTTTGGATTTGAGATGCAATGTTTCAGTGACAGTACAGTCAATGGGTTTACTGTTTAGAAATGAAAGCACTATGTATTTTGCCCCCCACTTATAGCACCTTCAAATGGGGGGGGATGAGATGATAGTTATTTCTAAACAGTACAACATATTTATGAAAATACCCTCAAATACAAGTAATGTACTATTGCCTCCATATGAAACATTTTGCTCTCAAGGAGTATAGAGCCAAATTTAAGCTTAAACTTTCCTGTCCAAATAAATGCATAGGGAAGTGTACTTAAAGTAAATGCATCCATCCTTCCCCTCCAGGGGTCTTCCTGGTGGCCACGCTGGCTGTGAGTTCAGCTCTCATCCTGATGGGTCTGATCCTTATCACCATCTGGCGCTCCAAGCTGCAACGTGGCCACCGCCGCCTCGGTGACAAGGAGGACCTGCTGCCCTACGAGCAGCTGTTTGAGGAGCAGCTGCCCGAGGAAGCGCTCCCAAAAGTGGGCACGGCACCATGAGGGAGCCTGCTCCTGTGTGGCTCCATGGCGCCACAGTCGCCTTACTCCACTGTCACTTTCCATTCCACAAATATCACTGACCCGGAATGCCTGCATCTGTTGGTTGTCAAGGGATGTATTCAGATATGATGGGAAGTTGTTTAATTGTGTCTTTTTGTCCAAATAGCCACGGTACTAATGACATGGATACAGTGATACGTGCATTGCTAATACAGGCACACCTAAGAGGTGTTTTAGGTTTGGGGTTTAGTGAGTGATTTTAGACTTATGCTTGACATTTTCAGATCATAGTGAATATCTGCTGCTGTCATTTACTTCTTGTTTATTTAATTTAAAAGGCTGAAACTTTGACGCGCCGTCTCCCGGACACAGATTAAGCCTAATCATGGAGTAAAACCAACTCAATTGAGAATCTCCATTTTAAAAATGCTTTTTAGTCCAGGGTTAGGCACATCAATGGGTCTGGGGGAAACCTCGCCTGAATGAGTTTTAAAAAATAAATAAAAACTTTTGTAAACTTGAGTTAATGAACGGCACTGCTACACTATGTTTACCGTGATGTTATTTTGTACACCCTATATTCAGTGGCAAGATTGCCTTTTTTTTTAAAGTCTATTTAATGAACAAATAACATATTTCGTTAACATTTTACTTACATTTTAAGAGGTGCACATAATTTAAGTCTTAAACATGACAACTGTTATTTTCATGACTTACACTAGTACCAAACACTTATCTCCTCCATATAGAATGTAAATGTTCAGTAGCTTATTGTGGGATTTCCTGTTCTACCTGTAACTCTGCAGCAGTGAGCCGGATGATGTCAACACTGCGTCCTCTGTATTAACTACTAACTCTTTAATAAAGGACTGGTACTTTACTGATTGCTGTATATCTCTATTTTCTATAGCACATTTTGTACAGTGCAAAGTGCGTCGCATAATTTAAAGGAGAATAATGTATTTATAAATAAGAAGTAAATGCATACGTTTTAGGATGGGGAAAACAGGGGACTGAAACCGAAAGCGTCCTAGGTAAAAAAAGCAGTGAAGTATGTTCATCTTTTTCTTAATGTCCAGTTTGTCAACTCACTCCCATCTGCATTTGTATCGCTACAGATTGGAGAGGACAAGGCTGGAAGGTTTGTTTTTCTTACCTCTAGAGGGCAGAAGTGACCATGATGCATACTAAGTATCTTCCTGGTGAAGAGACTGATTTGAGGGCACTCCTTAAACTGATCTTATTAGTACAAGTTTATGCATAGCGCAGGACTCAAATGTTTTTTTCAACACTAGTTGTGGAAGTTCAGTAAGTGAAGTTTTAATCTGCATCGACACATCCTATTCAACATGATCACAGTAATGTAGGTTTTCATGCAGTTGCTTTCACTGTCAATGTATTACTTTGCACATTTCATCGCCATGCAAAAAAGAATCAAGATAAAGTAAGAGTTTCTTATCTTGATGTGGTGGGTCGTTTTGTAATAAAACAGGAATTAGCTGAACATTTTCATCCCGCACCAATTCTAAAATGACCTAGCTAATTGAGCAAACTTAATTCCCTATTAATTGGTTCCAGGTCTGGGAAATAGTTAGTGATAAAGTAGGTAGCAAGCTGTCTACAGAGGCCGTGGTGTGGTCATGCAGGGTTCTGTGTGTTCTTGACTCTTTCTCAATTCATTTTTCTCGATTCCTTGCACCCTCTCACCACCAAATCCATTGGAGCGTAAGGTACAAGGGGAGTGACTTTGGACCTTCTCGAATACGGTTGAAAAGGAGGCGAGGCGATAGGATGCGTGGAACCACAGAAAGACAAATTGAGAGAGCCCCAGTGGAACGTTCACCTTCCTCTCCCGTTTCTTTCTGCTGAAGAGACTCAATACGAAGCAGCTGGCCTCCTTGACGTTGTGTCCTTGGGTACTAAAGTGCTCTGCTTTCGCTGCGCTCTAAAATGAGGCCCTAAAGACAATGATTAGCTCATTTCCCAACCATGTAAAGCCTCCCACCCCCACACACACACACACACACACACACACACATACTCATTATTAGTCAATGGGATTCAAACTCATTTCCATAAACAGTCAAACATAATGATCATTCTAGTGCCCTGGCTCTGACACAAAACGTTGAGGTAGCTGATGGCCAAAGAGGATGGTAGGAATGAGAGGAATGGGATAGATGGAGAAAGTACAGGGGAGGGTTCGCGATAAGGCTGTTGGGTGGACCAGAGACTTCAAGACCAGAACTCCAACAGCGCAGCATGGGGTGATAATGTTTATAGAGCGCCAGTAACCCTCACTCACTGTCTGAAAGCAGATACACTGCCCACCCCTATAACTCTCACTGACTGTCCAAGGTAAATCCACAGGACACTACAGTCGACTCCTTCTCTTCTCTCCACAGCTCCCAGGCCCAAAACCCGTAACTCTCCTCCTGTAGTTCCAGTGGTGTGCACTATGTGGGGCTTTGTTTGGCCCGATGTGTACCCTGTCCTTGGTAACATATTTCTGTGTTGTCAGTGCCTGTGGTCATCTGTTTTCAATCTGGTGTTGGTGTAATTGTGCTTGTTTAGCATGACCCCCCCAACCCTCCTGTACACCTCCACCCCTCACCAGCTGCCTGACAGATTTGAGGGATGCTCTGCATTCCTGGGGGCATGAGTGGGAGTGTGATCCCTCCCTTTTCCCCTTCTCCAACAGAAGTGTGTGTCGGGGTTTGTGTGTCAGGAAGTTATAGATGGTGGGTTTGAATGCGTGAAGGAGGGTGTTTGTCTGTTTGCTATTATGTCAAGTTGAAGTGAGTTAGTTTGTGTGTCTGTGTGTAAGCTCGTCATGCCCAGGGACACCTCAGTCTGTCCTCACACTCCCCCTGATAGAGCCCAACGCCCCCCCCCCCGCCTCCCCAGCACGGTAGGACCTCTAACCGTGGACCAGTTTCTCTGTCCCACACCTCAGGTACTTTCCCTCACCTCCAGCCCTCTACCACCCATCACCAGGCCTTTAGCAGGCTGATAACAGAGCCCTAAAATTCCACAGAGCCAACCACAAGAACTGACCCCAAATCAGCCATGCAAGAGAGGAGGAACAGAGGAGAGAAAAAGAGAGGGACAAAAAGGGAGGAAAGACAGAGGGAACGAGAGGAAAAGCAAGAGAAAGAAAGTAGTGAGGTGAAGGCTAGGAAAGAATACTTCTCCACTAAGTATGATGTCATGACTTTGGCTCTCTAGAGCGTGGAGGGAAGGTCCTAAAGGGGAGTTGATATCTTGGCAGTAAAGGGGACTGAAATCCGAGTGACCCCGACTAAAATTGAAAGCAGTTGCGAATCCTCTGGAGGGCCGACGTTTTTGCGATCCAGACTCTTCTCCCAGTTCCCACGACACCAACCGACCTCCACTTCTCTTTTTTTATCCACTTCCCCTATATTTTCTCTTTCTTTCTCTCATTCTTTCTTTGGTCCCCGTGCCTATAAATGGGAAGTCTGGTGATATTTTGGACCGCCGGCCATGACCAGTCACACTTAAAAAGTTCAAATTAAGAGGGGGATGGTTTCACTGGGTTGGAGTGGAAGATGCTTTATAAAAAGCATCCTTGAGAATGCTTAAATGGCCATGAAATGGAAAATACTTTTGGCGGATGATTTAGGAGATGGTGAGGTGGCTAGACAACACCATGTCCTTTGACCCCAGTTTTCTTCCAAACACTTCCTGGTATGTGGCTCTATTTCACTGATGATTTGTTTTTGTGAGAAAGTGTGAGAGAAAAACCGAGAGCAGTATGATGACGAAGGGAATGTGTGGAGGAGGGAAAGTGTTGTCAAAGGAAAATGTCGGGCAAAGTGTTGATGGGCTTATACGTGTTTGTAAATCGCTATTCAGTCGTTCATCTCTCTGAGGCCACGAGAACCTCTCAAGCAGAAAACAAGATATTTAAGATATGTCATGTCAATATAATAATAACAATACATGCCATTTAGCAGAAGCTTTTATCCAAAAGGGACTCGGTCATGCATGCATACATTTTACGAAAGGGCACCATGGGATCGAACCCACAATCCTAGCATTGCAAGTGCCATGCTCTACCGAGTCCATGACGGTAAAGTGTTGCGAATAGCTATTCAGTGTATTTAACAGTATCCAATGAAATATGTGGCTATGCCTACACGAAGACGTACAGTACGTACTTGTGTGTTCTCCCAACCTCTTCACTTGGCACGCCCATTCTACGATAGAGTGCCGTAACAACATTTTGATCTGCCTTTTAATGCAGACTGAATGCTAAATGCCTCCAGACTCCGTGTTACATCAGGGATAACCTATTGTTACCTTGAGATGAAGGCCAAATGGTCCTTGATGGCTGTGCATCTCACTTGCCAGGACAACAGACCAATCAGGGCCTTGTATCTAGGTGAAATCTGTGTGGTATTCCTCGTGGTAGCCAAGTCGATGTGTGTGGTAAACTTTACAGGCAATTAACTGTATTTATGAGATTAGAGGAATGGGGGAGAGGTGTTCTCTCAAGCCAGCAGCTATTCACCTCCGAGGAAGGACTCTTCAGTTTGATGTCAAACCTGAGGGAAGTTGAGCTGTTTTAAGGTCATTTCAGTTGTGGTGAAACGGAACAACTTGGACTTTTGGCAGAAAGACCCTGTGTGTTATTGCGAGATACAATCATCAGTGTAGAGGAATGTTTTGGTGGCGATTCAAATATGTAATTAACCGTTAGGTAAACAACGTTGTGCGTAGAGCCTCAGAAAAAAAGTTGAAGACATGCACATTTTTACTACAGTCAGTATTTCATTCTTATGGTTTCACCGGTAATGTGGAAACTGTGGTAATACTTTTCATGTAACGACATGATGAGGTGAAATTAGGCCTATGAAACGCTGGCACCCTCTACCCATAATGCTTCTCCTCCTCCTCCTCTCTTGACGTCTTCTTCCAAACACATGTCAGTTGCACCACTTCGACATAAACAAGGAAACACTGGAGCGAGGCATGAGAGGGGTAGACACTTTGTCATTTGTCAGCTATGATTACAAGCCACGTCGAGCTATTGAGCTATTTCGTTTGAGCCAATGAAAACAGAGATACCTGGGAGTTTACCTGGGAGGCGTGAGAAGCAACTCTACTCTCTCATTACCATCAGAGAAATGTCCATGGTGATCCTGCCTCAGGGAACAGATGCGTAATAGATAATGGTGCAGACATAATGGATGATTCACATAATGGATGATTCACATAATGGATGATTTGTTGCAGGCAAGACAACAAAAGTTGACACGGTGGCGCGGTCATGAGGCTACATACATTGCGCAACTCGAAGATGATTTTTTTTTGTCTGCCTCATATGAATCATCAATGTTTACTGTTCAAAGGTAGTGCCTCTGGTTTGAACGTGACTATCGCTCTGTATGGATATGACAATGTTAGGTAACTGAAGTCGTCTAAGGGCTGGCTTTTATTTCCCTACACCTGGAGGGATGAAGCTTCGTCTGACACTTTTAATTGGCTGAATCATTTTGTGGTTTGAGCTGTCAGGGCACACTGAAACTAGATGAGTCTCCCCAGGCCAGAGGCTCGGAGTGGGTCATTCACCATGGCTGTGGAGGTAGAGAGAGGATCCAACAGCAGGGAGAAAGACGAGAGGCCTTTAAAGGTGTGCTGACAAAGATATTATGAACAGAGAGACAATGAGGACGTGTATTGTAACAAACTATTCTATCTCTGTCTCTTTCTGTCTCCCTCTCGGTCTGTCTGTCTGTCTGTCTCTCTGTCTCTCTCTCTCTCTCTCTCTCTCTCTCTCTCTCTCTCTCTCTCTCGCTCTCTCAGACACTCATGAAGTACACACATTCCAGACTAATGACACAACCTAGTAGACTACAGAGATATTACAGAAATAGCTTCCCAGACACATAATCATAAGCAGTATTATAAACAGCCACTCAGACACACACACACATCCTAACCAACTCGTACCCTACGATATCCACAGTGAGAACAGGAGCTGTGCTTATGCAGCAAATGCCACTTGACTTGTTCCAGACACACACACAGACAGAGAGACAGAAACACACACACACACACACACACACAGAGCTATAGCCGCGGGAAGTAGAGGTGCTGTAGCTTCCCCTGAAACATTGGGGGTAAAATTGTACACAATTATAAGAGAGAAACACAGACACACATAGTAGTTCCAGGACAGAGGGTGACAAACAGTTAGGGAATGTCTGCCACATAGGGGGGGCTTAAATCGAGGGCCCGCCTCCCGTTAGGTTGAGCCTGCTGTATTCAATTAGTCTGTATTCACCACATCATGAAAATAAATGTCCCTTTTCCTGACCTCCTCTCGGTCTCCTAGCCCCATCTCTATCATGATGTAGTTCGTCACACATGTTGTCCTCTGTGGTAGAGCATGGCACTTGCAATGCCACGATCGTGGGTTTGATCCCCGCTGTGGGCCACCCAACCGAATAATGTTTGCATGCATGCAACTTTGGATAGAAGTGTCTGCTACATGGTATATTATATAATACTTCTCCTTTAGGGGCTCTCCTATTGTCTGATGGGTTATTGCTGTCTCAGCGATTAGCAGCCACAACAGCAGACCGTCTTGATCTCCCGGACTCCAACATCTGTCACGAGTTTCTGTCTCTCTGTCGGTCTCCCTTTCTCTCTCTCTCTCTCTGTCGGTCTCCCTTTCTCTCTCTCTCTGTTTCTTCATCCCAATGCTCCCATATCTAGTGAGATGGAGACAGGATCCCTGCATAGTGAGAGTAGTAATCAGAGCATTGGTTTCTTATTCGTCCTCGTATGACATCAGAGGGTGATGTCATCTGCCGAATTAGACACACAGTTCGAATTGTCTACCACAGCCCTCTCTTGTCCCCAAAGAGACCCTACAAAGTACACCGCTTAATGTTCATTTTAAGCATACAGTGTGTGTGTGCCATCGGCAGGAAGGTGTGTGTGGGCATCAGAAGTTGCATGTACTGTATAACTAATGATTCAGTACTTCTGATGTACTTTCCTATAGAGTTTCTATACGTTGGAACTGAGAGACAAAGGACAGAGATGATGTGCAAACTAGTTTGGAGACACATTTAAGCCATCTTGATAAACTATTCTGCCTGTCGCTATCTTTCCATCTCTCCGTCTTTTGCTTATTCTCTCAATCTTTCTCCCCCTCTCTCAAATCTGTTCACTCCTTCTCAATCACTCTCCCCCAATTCCTTCCCTTCTTCCCTCTCTCCCTTCCTCTCTACAGTCTCACGCTAGAGAGGACGTGACAGTGTGAGAGGAGTGGAGGCTGATTATCTCTTCCCCCTAACCTTGCCCAGATTCATCCTTTCCTTTTGCTGACTGCAGCAGACCACTGTCCCCCCCCCCTCCCCTCCAGTGTGTCAGTGTAGTGTGTCGAGGCCCCATTGCTAATGTGTAGATTTATCCTCCATGAGGTTTGGATCCCATGCGGGATGATCCCCTATGGCTCACCTCACCTCCAACATTTTCAGACACTGTTTAAGAGTGAGAGGGTCTTGAGGTTGTGGAGAGAGGGGGGTTTAAGGATAGGGGGGATGCAAACAATGTAACCGCCACCAGCTGTGGCAATAGAACATAATTGGCAAAGCATTTCCTATACCCCTGTTGTCATAGCAACGGGTGAAAGGGAGGGCAAAGGGGTGATTGTGCTGACCTTGGGGGTCCTTGGCAACACACTGCTGGACGGTAAGCGTCGTCTTCTAGGCGCAAGATGCACGGGGCAGGAAGTTGGGGGACTGTTTTCTAGGCCAAAGGCTACAACCATTTCCTGTTGTTGGTCTGGTCACTGCCTTCTCAGGCCTGGGGTCGATGGGCCCTGTGTTGGTTACCCTGCTCACTGTCAAAATACAATGTTATCACTCCAGTATGAGCCACACAAAAGCTGAAACTGTTTGGGAAAGCCCATGTGTACATTACACTCTTAGAAATAAATGTGCAAGTTGGGACCAAATACGATTCTTGAGAGCGATGCCATAGGGAACCATTTTAGGGTCTCTGAAAAACCATACATGTGATGGTTCTTTGAAGAACTGTTAAGTATACTCCCTCCCCGGCGCTCTAGGTCACTAGGCTGCTCATGATGGCGCACACCTGTCACCATCGTTACGCGCACCTGCGCGTCATCAGACTCCCCTGGACTCCATCAGCTCCTTGATTACCTTCCCTATGTATGTCACTCCCTTTGGTTCCTTCCCCAGGCGTTGTTTCTGTGTCAGTTTCATGTCGGTGCGCTGTTCGTGTTTCTTGTCTGGTTCATGTTTGTTTATTAATTAATTAAACGTATTCACTCCCTGAACTAGCTTCCCAACTCTCAGCGTACATCATTACAAAAACCTGACAAAAATCCAGAACGAGAAATGTTTATGCTCTTCAGGACCAGAATTGAATAGGTGGTTTTTAACCTTATTTGCATACATCCCAGGGTGCATTTCGAGTGAATTTTCGAGTTAACAGTTCCAACTATGACTGTGTTTGCTAGTCTAAGGTGGAACCAGGGGACCAAAGCGCAGCGTGGTGAGCATACATACTTCTTTATTATAAGATGTTGCCAACAAAACAATAAACATCCAAACGAACACGTGACGCCAACGTAGTGCTCACAGGCAACTATACATGGACAACTACCCACAAATACAGGTGGGAAAAGGGCTACCTAAGTATGGTTCTCAATCAGAGACAACGATAGACAGCTGCCTCTGATTGACAACCATACCCGGCCAAACACACAGAAATACAAATCATAGAAAAAGGGACATAGAATGCCCACCCAAATCACACCCTGACCAAACCAAAATAGAGACATAATAAAGCTCTCTACGGTCAGGGCGTGACAGTGACAGAGACATGGTTGTTACATTCATTAATTTTCAGTCCTGTGACTTTCATCAAGTGAGATCCTAAGTGAATGAGGGTGTCATCAAAATGTATTTATTAAGACAATACAATACAATACACACTACAGGACAATACAATACATACTTCAAAAGGCCTTTTTTTGAGTGCCTGGTGTTAGCCTAACACAGTGGACTGAAACTCATAGTTTACAGGCCACACCAGGCCTGCAAGACACATTCTGTTGGCTCGCAAAGTGATGTGTAATTCCTATTCAGCCAAAGTGGGGATATCCAGCATTTTGAATGTTTATTCCACAGCAACCTGCATTCAGAATGACTGCCAGGGTCGGGAAGACTAAGATATGAGACTGCCTTAAACATCTAAACTGGAACAACCATTTCTGTAACAGGTGCAATAAGTCCAAGTAACAGATTGGAATAGTTTAGAAAAATGTATAAGATTAATTAGTCCATCAATGTAAAAAAAAACATATATCTTGAAACAAACAATTGTAAAAATCAACCTGCAATAGCACATGCTGGGAAATATGATAATGATGGGCAAGGTTTTGGTTCAACTCTGGTTATTAACACTGACACTGAGCTTCTCGTACACTACTGCATTTTGAATCATCAGGATGATGTGGCAGTTGACACTTTGCTTCTTGAAAAGTCCAACATCTTGAAAACTTGACTACTGGCATGCAAGACATTTTGGGACTGTATTAACAGTGAAATACATACCAACGTGTTGTTTTTGAAAGGAGTTTTCCTTATGAAGGAACCTTATGAGCTGAGGAAGAACCATTTAAGAATGTTTCTTTTTTTCTGTGTAGGGAAACGGGATGGTAATGGTAAAAATGCTTCCAAGACCCAGAGTTCTCTCTGAATGAGATCATTACTGATTGTTCTTATCTGCTCTCGAGATTCTAATGTAAAACACGACACTAATCATTTTATGTGCTTGGAAAGCTAGTTTTTTGAAGGAACGTTGTCCTAGATTTTTTTTCTTTCCCAGAGCATTCATTGCATTAGAAGATAATCAGCTTTTCAACTTCCATCTTGAGGAAGAAGTTGCTCATAGGGAAAGGAATTTGGACACCAGTGATGTTAAGTAACAAGAACAGCTACAGCTGGATTGTTGCGTCACTTGTTCTTGAAATGGCAAACGGCAGAGTACCAAATTACATAGCCGCTTCTACTGACACTGTTCCCCATACTTCTGCCTAACTACAGCCTCTGTTAGAGGCCTGTAATATTCTCAGCTGAAACAGGCCTAGAACTAGTGACTAGCAGCTGTGTGTGTTCCCTAGCATGTGCTCTGACTCATCCAGTGTCTCACTGGATCACGTGACTCATCCAGGTGACCTACGCAATCCTGCTCGCTCCTCAGGGATGTTCAGCTGCCATTTTAAAATCCAAAAACCCTTCCAGCAGCTCACTCACTCACCTTATTAGTCCAGCCAATCTGTCACAGCTCGGCTGTTGCTACAAGTCTGGTGTGACGACTGGTTGCCCACGGCAGGTGTCTGACAGGGTGATTAGTCAAAGGGCCAATCCCTGGCTTCCCAGGGTGAGAGGTGACCTGTACTGGGAAGCAGGTGTGTCTGTGTAAATCACTGGGTACAGTAGTCACCTGAGGGCTGTCACTCATCATAGTGGGGATGGAGCCCTGGGCAGTTAAACAGCTATGGGCCAATGCCAATGGCCAGACAAGGGTAATTAAGAGTAACATGAGCCTGCGTTCCACGTCCATTTGCGGTCTCCTCTCCTCTGAGCCGGACAGTGATAGCTGCTAGCAGTAACGAGGCTCATAGGTCCAGGCAGGGGCCAGAAATCACCTCAGCGTATATGTAGGTCACCGGCATGCGTGTGGCTTTGGCTGGGATCCGGCCTAATCTAAGGGCTTTTGCTCCAGTCAACCACTTTCATCTGTGGTGTAGATGGAGCGTGTGTTTGTAGCCCTCCACTCTGCGGCTGGTGGTTTAGATTTAGCAAGGCTGGCTGCAGAGACGCTGGCTGTAGTCCTGTGATATTTCAACCAAGTGGAATGAATGATATTCTAACTCCGGGGGCCAGAGATTCCTCTCTTTAATCACCATTGCTGCTGTTCCTTTAGATCTCGCTCTGTACTTTGAGGTGCATATTAAAAAGCTACATCTAAGACCATATGGACCTGTTAGAGTAGTATTGTTGCATGGTGAAATATGTAGCCTTTCCTCTCCTTCAACGCCTGTCCTGTACAATTCTCCTACCCTCTTTCCTCCTTAATAAACGATTCAGCAGCTTCAGCGCGAGCAGGCCAGTCGTTGAAACAATGAAAAACCATCTTAATGACTTCTGTTTGGCTTCCCTCCCCTGGCCTAGAATGGGACGCAGGATTCTCTGGAAAGTTTGACTGTTGGGTTTGAAAGGCTCTGCATGGCTAAAACGCCAGTCGCCCATCAAGACATCTGCAGACCCCCTCTGGCTCAGCTTCCTGCTATCTTTCTGTTTCGGCCCAAGATGCACTCGAGTGGAGCATCATGGGATGGCATTTTGTTCAGCTGTATCTGAACTCCAGAATGTTCTGTAGAATCACTTAGAGTTTTTAGCTGTCTGCTGCAAATTCCGTCTGGTCGTCAGAGTCAGACTGGGTTGGATGCGTCAATGTGACCTGCTGGGCCTTCAACAGTAATGATATGGGAAACGGTTCCACATGGCTGTAGTGTGTGATTATTATCAATGGAAAAAGTAGATGATTCTTGATATTGCAATAGTAAATCAAAGACGGGATTTGATGACATAACAGATCAAGGAGCATAGAATATGGCCATCATGTGGAGCTAAAGTAGTCAGCTTCATTTATTGACAAAGCACGGTGACCCTTTGACATTCCATGACCCCCCCAGCATGGGTATCCACTCCACTGTGTTTGCTGGCTCCTGGTTTGAAGAGACAATGTGACTCAAGAATTTCTCACTGTGGCACCAAAGACTCACGTGAACGGCGCAAACATGACATGTCTGTTTATCTTCCCAGAACAAACCTTGTGCCCACGCAGACAGGAGAACACCTGGTCAGTCTGCTCCTTTTGAAAGCAGGGATGGTGTTTGTTTGTGTCAGGGTCAGATGTGCCTTTGGAATGTCTCATGCTTCCCCTCTTCTGCCCTTTCTCCCCACACTCTCGTTATGCGCTTAGCGGGTCTCTGGGCATTGCATGTGTTTGTGTTCAGTTGGGAGTGACTGAATGTGCATGTTGAGCTTGAGCGTCTAAGCACATACAGTGTTCACTACGACAAGAGTGTGCACTTTTGTTTGACAACAGCCTACTAAAGTGCAAATATGGACCTAAACAATGTGGGTCTTTAGTATCATGGTGTTTCAATGAGAGTGGAGTTCTGTGCATGTGCAGACACAACAACAGTGGCTTGGCTCTGGATATCAAACAACTTATGTCTCAGAATGCGTGGTTTCTGTTACCCTTGAGCAAGATCCTTCATCAGCACTGCTAGAGCAGATCCCAGGTGTGGGAATGAATATTTGTAATACAATACAAATGTGGGTTGTGCTGCTAAACTGCACGATATTGATTGGAATAAATCATGGCGATTTGGGAATATGAGGCAATTTAGTCTATGGGGCAATTTCAGATGTGTTCAAACTCTCATGTAGAATGAAAAGCTCAGATGATAAACAATACATTTTTTATCCGAATTTGTTTGTTTTTTACACAGCTGTTTATTGGTCACTACCTTATTATATAGGAGTAAAGACAAGTACATTAACATGACAGAGTACTGTAAGTCAATACAAAACAGTGACTGCTGTTAGTACTGTGCAAGTACGGGTAGGCTATAAGAACAACTTAATGTTAAGTGTTCCTGTAATGACAGTAGTCAAATGAATTCAAAGGAATAAATTATACTGTTTTTATAGGCCAAGCCAACACTATACTTTTTTTATTGTATCCATATCATGTTTACTAGGTGAACCCCCACATGGTTTCCTGATGTGTCCAAGACAACCTTCTGTGTTGTTGGTAATTAAATACCTGTGCAGATGCCGGAGTACATGAGTTGACTGTGGGAGCCCCAGGCTATGATGAGGACTCACATCATTTCACCTAGTTTATGTTGCTATGTCTGAACCGTGACTGACTCACATCATATTAGGAGGATTTCGCAACTATAGGCTTTTTGTGTTTCAGGGGAAGATTAATATATATATATATATATATATATATATATTTTGTGATTTTTTAAATTTGACATACTGTATATTAAGTAGACACTTAAATAATCTGAAGCATAATCTTTCATCTTAAAATTTTGATTTAGTGTTTATTATGTAAAGCATATGGATTTTGCCTTGTCTCACAACTAGACTTTTAATATTCTGTTAAATATTACATTTAGAAAAGTTCTGATAATTTGAAAATATGTAATGCACCTGTTTACAAAAATACCATATAGATATTTGATGTGCATAAGCCGTTTGTTACTTTCTTTTAAAAAAATACTGTCGTCTCACAGTATTGCGTCATGACCATCACTCTGAACAAAATGATTAATTCACACACAAACTGGTAAGTGACTGAGGAGAACAAGGACATAACAAGGAGAGTGTATGATATTATATTTCCACGTATCAAATGACAGCGGATCATATTAACCAAGTAAACCTTACTACCTGGCAGTCAAATCCCAAAAGGGTGCAAATTGTCATTACAAACACTCATTACTAAAACAAAATGTGTCTGTAATGACGATTTCCAGGTTATTGCCATCAGAAAGTAGCAACTTTTTGTATAACTTTTGTATAAAATGGGTATACCCCTGCTCAATACTGCGTATCAAATTATACAGTATTTTATTGTCTTTATAGCAATCAGTGATATTGTAGATATCCATTTTCACCCACTAATGCAATTTAACATTACCCTGTTATTACTGCCACACAGTCATTACCACCCAGGGCCGCCAGGGGGCCCCCAACCCCCAAAATGTAATAAAATACATTACACTTTAATAACAAATGGGCCTCACAATGGGCCTCCGGATATCGTCATGGTATTTCTGTGCATTCAAATTGCCATCGATAAAATGTAAAAGTGTTCGTTGTCCGTAGCTTATGCCTGCCCAGGGCGGCAGGGTAGCCTAGTGGTTAGAGTGTTGGACTAGTAACCGGAAGGTTGCGAGTTCAAACCCCCGAGCTGACAAGGTACAAATCTGTCGTTCTGCCCCTGAACAGGCAGTTAACCCACTGTTAGCCGTCATTGAAAATAAGAATTTGTTCTTAACTGACTTGCCTGGTTAAATAAAGGTAAAAATAAAATAAAAATTAAAACACCGCTACCATGGGGCAGTCTGTTCACAACATTGACATCAGCAAACCACTCGCCCACACGATGACGTATACATGGTCTGTGGTTGTGAGGCCGGGTTGGACGTACTACCAAATTCTCTAAAACTGCTTACGGTAGAGAAATGAACATTAAATGATCTGGTAACAGCTCTGGTGGACATTCCTGCAGTCAGCAGCTCTGGTGGACATTCCTGCAGTCAGCAGGCCAATTGCACACTCCCTCAAACCTTGAGACATCTGTGACATCTGTGGCACTGCACATTTTAGAGTGGTAGTTTATTGTCCCAAGCACAAGGTGCACCTGTGTAATGATCATGCTGTTTAATCAACTTCTTGATATGCCACACCTGTCCGGTGGATGGATTATCTTGGCAAAGCAGAAATCCTCACTAAAAGGGATGTAAACAAATTTGAGCACAAAATTTGAGAGAAAAGCTTTTTGTGCTTATGGAACATTTCTGGGATCTTTTATTTCAGATCATGAAACATGGGACCAACACTTTACATGTTTAATTTTTATTGTTTTGTATCTGTGACCAACACATGCATGTCTGTATTTCCAGTCATGTGAAATCTGTAGATTAGGGCCTAATTTATTTATTTCAATTGACTGATTTCCTCATATGAACTGTAACTCAGTAATATATATATGTATATATATATATATATAATATATATATATACAGTTCATAAACATAAATTGTCGGGGTCTCAACTTACTATTGAGAGTAGAAATAGTACAATAAACCATGTGCAATTTCAAAAGTTGGTTGTGCATCAGCAGTTTTTCTCTGGTTATGTCAGAAGTGTTGGTGCAAATGCTAGCTTGCCACAGGCCGGCGGCCCTGCTGATTTCTGCGACGTGAATAGACAGAAATCGCCAGTGTTGGGGAGTAGTGAACTACATGTAGTACAGCTAGTAATTTAACTACATTTTGCAGTACCTTGGTGGTAGTTGAACTCAATTCAAATCTTGGTAGTGTTTTCAGTAGTTAAGTTCTTTTTTTTGCTATGTAGCAGTGGTAGTTAACTACTGGAACTTATTCAAGCCCATTCCCGCCACCCCGATCATTTTTAAATGTCAATACTATCACAACATTTTGGACACTATCTCAGAATTTTTAGATACTAAGTCAAAATTTAGAGATACTAACTTGACATTTTGAGATACAAACTTGAAATTTCCCAGGTCATTTTGAGATAGTAGAACGTACAGGATATGTTTCTTCATTTGTTGTAGCATTATGTGTCGATTTTCATCTAGCCACGTTGCAGAGATACGCACAGCAGGTAAACGTGTGGCGAACTGCCATTTGCCTCAATACTTTTGATCAGATGGCAGTTGATCACACTGAAGCACAGATTAATTGTGCACAAGTTGCAAATCAGCCTAAACAACAGTACTTTGTCCCTATTTTCAATGATTTTGCATCAATATTTTGTATTAAACCTCATTTTTGGGTGTTGGGGCATATGCCAGCTCGCCAGCCCCCACATAATACCACAAATGAAGAAACATATCCTATAAATATATATCTCCACATTTCAAGTTAGTATCTCAAAATGTTGAGTTAGTATCTAAAAAAAATGTAGATAGCATCTCCAGATTTTTAGATAGTATCTCAGAATTTTTAGATAGTATCGATCTTTTGTGTATTCGTGAGCGGAATGGGCTTCCATAGCCAGGAGTTTTTCCAGGAACTGATTTAAAAAAATGACCTGATTAGAAAACCACTGTCTATCAGTGTATCAGTGTTTTGTTGCTTGTCATGTGTTGTGGTTTTTTTTGGAATCCAGGAAGAGTAGCTGCTGCAAAAGCTAATGAGAATCCAATTAAACAAATAAACATATTATATTATAAGTAGCCTATTATATTAAAACACAACATTATAAAAACGTTTTACAGCTGATTTTTTACTATGTCATACCCTTCAACTAGGGCCCAGAGTTTTACCTGGTTCGGTTAGCCTACAAGATCAGGAAAATCTCTTGGCCCCAGAAAAACACTCCCCCCTTCCCCTCCACCACTCTGGGATGCCACCTCTGAAACCAGCACACAATGTTACAAATTAAGAAACATGTGTGATCTACTGTCGAACATTTGACATAATATCTCAAAATGCTGACGTAGTACCTACACATTTAGACTTATGTATCTCGAAATTTCGACTTAATATATAAAAATGTTGTCTTGCGTATCTCTTAAAACTTAAAAAAAAAATGTTTTGATGCTGAGTATTTTTCTAATTTAGTGGAGATTTGTTTTTGTTAAATAAATTATTTTTGTATTGTGATGTATCAGGGGGTGCAGCACCCTCAGCACCCCTAATCCCCGCGGCTATGCACACAGGCCTACGATTCGACACTTACTATAATACTATTAGTGTATCTGTAATGTAGTACTGGCAATTAGAGACGTTCGCGACGCCTTTTCAAGGAGGAACGAACGGAAAACCATATATGTGCTTGAGTTTTCAGAGGCGGTGGGAAATCGGACTTTTCCTCGGCTCGGTGTACTTTGATCATACCCCTTCACTTTCACTAGTGCTGGGTGATATATGTTGAAGAGACCTTGAGCTACATTGATGTGCCACATTTTCCCGGGATTGTCATACAATTGCGAACGCGGATGTGAAACCGTTACTTTATGGGGATGATCCATCAGGTGAAGAAGCAGTGATTCAAGCCAAAGGGGATGGTTCTTGGCGTCAAGCACCAAGCGAGGCTTGTGCCAAGAAGGGGGAAGACCAAGAATTGAAAGCGGAGTTTAATTTCTCGTTTTTTGGAGCTCTTGTGTGCGGAAGACACCGAAATAAAACTGTTTTCCTTTTAGGGAAACGCATTATCCACCCCAAAGCGTCCGGACTGTGTGATAAATCAACAACATAGCAGAGTGACAAAGTACAGGTTGAGTCAAAGGAGTTTATCGGGCTGCGGTTGGAAGAGGAACACTGATCAAGACAGCAGTACAGCGGTATAGGTTTTCATGTCTCCTCTCCACACACCTGTAAAGGTAAGTTTATGCTCTCTATAATAATGCATTATTAGATGATAATGCCAAGTGATTTATTTAGTTTCACCACAGGATGACAACATCGCATGTTTAACACCGGCGGACTAACCTATGATAAAAATTATGTTTATGTTTTTAGTTTTTCTGTTTTCTGTACATGTTATTAATAGCTATCCCCTCAATCTACGTACATTAGGCTTAATGTTTCATGTTATTAATGGCACGTGTTTGTCTGCCACAAAGTGAATGAGGATAGCCTTTGTATAGCAGATAAGACACAGACAGTACAGTATAGGGTGTTACTGATCATATACATGATTTACTGGTGTAATAATAACAAACTGTCTGAGCATGTCAAACAAAACGAATTCATGTGACTGAATACCGGGCAGCCACATTGAGTCATTGGTAGCATATTCTAATTAGTGCGCAGAGACAGTTGAATAAAAAAATAGGTTTTTTTGGGCGACAGTAACATTTCTGTAGCTGTTCACCATAATCTTCACCACAATTTCAAGTGTTTAAATGAGTCTTTCTTTTTGCCGGTTTTGATTGCCTGCACCCCGCCCTTTTGCCAAAACCGCACTTTAGCCTAGAGTACTGCAAGCAGGAAAATGTCCAAGATCTCACACAGAGATGCTGAAACAATGTACTCATTGCGGACTTTTGGGTCTGGTTTCCTGGACAGAGATTAAGCCTATAGTCCTGGACTAAAAATAACTTTAAATGGAAATGATCCTTAAAGTCGCTCAGGAGGTGCCTTCTTGCACGAAGTTCTCCAGCAAATCAACTGGAACGTCATCTATCCAGAGTGGACAAATAAAACCTCTCATGATCCCTTACGATTTTAATTAAAGCCATGAAGACTCTATTAAATGACTAGAGGGGCTATGTCATAATCCCTCACAATGCCATAATGGGGCAAAAATGGCAGCCATCTAATTGCAAATGAATGGCAGTAGAGGCATAGGGGATGCATTTCCTGCTTTTACTTATGCAGAAAAATAAAAGTAAGGCATGTGATGTATCAGAATTGGTGTAATAGAATTATAGTCAATCTAAAATATTGTCATTGACAGTTGAAGTCAGAAGTTTACATACACTTAGGTTGGAGTCATTAAGATTTGTTTTTCAACCACTCCACAAATGTATTGTTAAACACACTATAGTTTTGGCAAGTCGGTTAGGACATCTACTTTGTGCATGACACAAGTAATTTTTCCAACAATTGTTTACAGACAGATTATTTCACTTATAATTCACTGTATCACAATTCCAGTGGGTCAGAAGTTTACATTCACTAAGTTGACTGGGCCTTTAAACAGCTTGAGAAACTACAGAAACTTTTTTAACAGCTTGAGAAACTCCAGAAAATGATGTCATGGCTTTAGAAGCTTCTAAAAGGCAAATTGACATAATTTGAGTCAATTGGAGGTGTCCCTGTGGATGTATTTCAAGGCCTACCTTCAAACTCAGTGCCACTGCTTGACATCATGGGAAAATCAAAAGAAATCAACCAAGACCTCAGAAAAAAATGGTAGACCTCCACAAGTCTGGTTCATCATTGGGAGCAATTTCCAAACGCCTGAAGGTACCACGTTCATCTGTACAAACAATAGCATGCAAGTATAAACACCATGGGACCACGCAGCCGTCATACTGCTCAGGAAGGACACCTGTTCTGTCTCCTAGAGATGAACGTACTTTGGTGCAAAAAGTGCAAATCAATCCCAGAACAACAGCAAAGGACCTTGTGAAGATGCTGTAGGAAACAGGTACAAAAGTATCTATATCCACAATAAAACACTTTCTATATCGACATAACCTGAAAGGCAGCTCAGCAAGGAAAAAGCCACTGCTCAAAAACTGCCATAAAAAAGCCAGACTACGGTTTGCAACTGCACATGGGGACAAAGATTGTACTTTTTGGAGAAATATCCTCTGGTCTGATGAAACAAAAATAGAACCGTTTGGTCATAATGACCATGGTTATGTTTGGAGGAAAAAGGGGGAGGCTTGCAAGCCCGAAGAACACCATCCCAACCATGTAGCACGGTGGTGGCAGCATGATGTTGTGGGGGTGCTTTGCTGCAGGAGGGACTGGTGCACTTCACAAAATAGATGGCATCATGAGGGGGGAAATGATGTGGATATATTGAAGCAACATCTCAAGACATCAGTCATGAAGTTGAAGCTTGGTCGCAAATGGGTCTTCCGAATAGACAATGACCCGAAGCATACTTCCAAAGTTGTGGCAAAATGGCTTAAGGACAACAAAGTCAAGGTATTGGAGTGGCCATCACAAAGCCCTGACCTCAATCCCATAGAAAATGTGTGGGCAGAACTGAAAAAGTGTGTGCGAGCAAGGAGGCCTACAAACCTGACTCAGTTACACCAGCTCTGTTAGGAGGAATGGGACAAAATTCACCCAACTTATTGTGGGAAGCTTGTGGAAGGTTACCCAAAAAGTTTGACCCAGGTTAAACAATTTAAAAGCAATGCTACCAAATACTAATTGAGTGTATGTAAACTTCTGACCCACTGGGAATGTGGTGAAAGAAATAAAAGCTGAAAGAAATCCTTCTCCCTACTATTATTCTGACATTTCACATTTTTAAAATAAAGCGGTGATCCTAACTGACCTAAGACAGGGAATCTTTACTAGGATTAAATGTCAGGAATTGTGAAAAACGGAGTTTAAATGTATTTGGCTAAGGTGTATGTAAACTTCCCACTTCAACTGTAATTATAAATAACATTTATACCGTTTAATTATTTATTTTTTTAACACATTTACAGTATAAATAGCCTCTACAATATATTTCTAATATGGCATTGTGGGTACTTGTTTCTGATTGAATTCAATGGCTATAGTTCATTCCTATTGTACATGTTCAATGTTTCAGCTGCTTTTAAAAACATTATGGGCATTGTTGCATTCGATTTTCATAATAGTGAGCTAGGACTGATAGTTTGGTTAGCTAAACAAGCAAGTCTGTTTGTTTGGTTACCCAGGCAACTACTGTAGCTATCTAGTAAACTCGCCATCTACTTCAGTGGATGTTGAACACATTTCTACCAGCAAATAAACACATTTCTAGCGTTGACATGTGTTCAATTATGGCAGTGGTATTAAAGGGATAATCAACTTGGCGCTCTATCTGTTCTCTGGAAAAGAATGCAACTCCTTGGAAGATTAGTTCCAAAGCCGCTAGCAAGTGGTTGAACACACCTTCCATGTCGTTCATTATTTTGCATAGAGTGCATGGCCCCTAGTTGATTATCCCTTACGTAAACAGACCGTAAATGTCTCAGATTTTGTTTTCTCGGAAAGTTGTGAGTCCTATTATATGATACAATATCATTACTTGTTACATTTACAACTTCTCTAAGTCCTATCGTAACTGAATTGAGCCAGTGTATGGCTGTAGAGATTGACTGCGTTGTTTGAATAGAGTGTTGGCGTATTGGCAGTTCATTTGAAAAAATGTATGGAATCATTCCTCTAAAACTGACAGGCTAGCTAGATAACACACATACAAAGCAAGAATTTTTTTCACTTTCAATGTTTTACACACTATCTTATCACAGCACTGGCAAACCAACTCCCTGACCAAGATGGCTGACCTTTGGACCACGATAAGAAGGTTCATGCCCATTCTAGTATTCTAATACCTAATTCTGTGATTGAACACCCCTTATTAGTCATGGGAGAGATCCCTAATCATGGCAGGAAAAGAGAGTGAAGTCTGAATAAGTGTAGTAATACTTTAATCTGAAACAACCACAGTCATATTTATAGTCAACCAGGATGAATTCATCTCAGCCAGGTTTTAAGCGGGGGGGGTCAACTGGTTGGAGCTATTTTCAGGGGAACATCCTTCCTTCAATGTCACTCACTGCCAATATAAACGGGCAAGATTTCCCCTGCAAACATGGTGTGTGTATATATATGCACCTATTCAATAGCAAACACAGATTATTCACTGGCACTGGACTGAACTGAATTAGAATTCCTTGTCTTCTTTGACAAGCCTTCTGAAGATCTTTGTTGGAGGATTTCCAAACGTGCAATTCCTAATTATCGTTTGTGAATCCCTCCAACACAAACGTTTTTCACAACTGTGTTTTTTCTGTCTCTGACTTACAATGAATTCGGAAAGTTTTCAGACCCCTCGACTTTTTGCACATTTTGTTACGTTACAGCCTTATTCTAAAATGGATTAAATTTGTTCTTTTTTTTACTGATCAATCTACACACAATACCCCATAATGAAAAAGCAAAAACATGTTTTTAGATGTTTTTGCAAATTTATTTTAAAAAACATATATATATAAATATATCACATTAACATAAATATTCAGACCCTTTACCCAGTACTTTGTTAAAGCACCTTTGGCAGCGATTACAGCCTCGAGTTTTCTTAGGTATGACGCTACAAGCTTGGCACACCTGTATTTGGGGAGTGTCTCCTATTCTTCTCTGCAGATCCTCTCAAGCTCTGTCAGGTTGGATGGAGAACATAGCTGCACAGCTATTTTCGGGTCTCTCCAGAGATGTTAGATCGGGTTCAGGTCCGGGCGCTGGCTGGGCCACTCAAGGACATTCAGAGACTTGTCCCGAAACCACTCCTGCGTTGCCTTGGCTGTGTTCTTAGGGTCATTGTCCTGTTGGACGATGAACCTTCGACCCAGTCTGAGGTCCTGAGCACTCTGGAGCAGTTTTTCATCAAGGATCTCTCTGTACTTTGCTCCGTTCATCTTTCCCTCAATCCTGACTAGTCTACCAGTTCCTGATGTTAAAAGCCATCCCCACAGCATGATGCTGCCAGCACCATGCTACACCATAGGCATGGTGCCAGGTTTCCTCCAGACGTGACACTTAACATTAAGACCAAACATTTCAATCTTGTTTTCATCAGAGCAGAGAATCTTGTTATTCATGGTCTGGGAGTCTTTTAAGTGCCTTTTTTTGGCAAACTCCAAGCAGGCTGTCGTGCCTTTTACTGATGAGTGGCTTTTGTCTGGCCACTCTACCATAAAGGCTTGATTGGTGCAGTGCTGCAGAGATGGTTGTCCTTCTGGAAGGTTCTCCCATCTCCACAGAGGAACTCTGGAGTTCTGTTAGAGTGACCATCGGGTTCTTGGTCAACTCCCTGACCAAGGCCCTTCTCCCCCGATTGCTCAGTTTGGCCTGGCTGCCAGCTCAAGGAAGAGTCTTGGTGGTTCCAAACTCAGTCCAATAAGAATGATGGAGGCCACTGTGTCCTTGGGGACCTTCAATGCTGCATACATTTTTGGTACCCATCCCCAGATCTGTGATTCAACACAATCCTGTCTTGGAGCTCTACAGACAATTCCTTTTGACCTCATGGCTTGGTTTGTGCTCTGACATTCACTGTCAACTGTGGGACCTTATAGAGACAGGTGTGTGCCTTTCCAAATCATGTCCAATCAATTGAATTTACCACAGGTGGACTCCAAATTGTAGAAACATCTCAAGGATGATCAATAGAAACAGGATGCACCTCAGCTCAATTTCAAGTCTCATAGCAAAGGGTTTGAATACTTATGTAAAAAGGTATTTCTCTTTTCTATTTTTAATACATTTGCAAAAATGTTAAAAAAAACTGTTTTCACTTTGTCATTATGGGGTATTGTTTGTAGATTGATGAGGACATTTAAAAAATAAAATAAAAACATTTTAGAATAAGGCTGTAACGTAACAAGATGTGGATAAAGGAAAGGGGTCTGAATACTTTCCTTTTGCACTGTATTTTGAACATGGCCGTGTAGCGTGACCTTATACATAACCTTAGAGCTGGACTGAAGCTGGAGTCTTGGGGGAGAAAGGGTATTGTTTGGCTTTTTGGACCATATCAAATGGAAGAATGGGAAATAGGAATTGGCCATGGAATCTGAACGGAGCAACAGGATGCGACCCAAACCCTCCCTCTCCCTCTCTGAGTGTTCAGGCCGCTGCAGTCTGGAGCTTAAATGCCAATAAGTCCTGTTTGCTTTGAAAGCTGGCATTCCGTTCCTTCCCCAGCCCAGTTCCATCCTTTTTGTAATAGAAACAGACCCCTCTCTTTCAGCAACTTGTCCTCTCTTCGTTCCCCCTAACCCCCTAACTTCAGGAGTGTGAACCCCCTTCCTCCAAATGCTCAGAGGGAATAGGCTTAATCCCCATTTCCTCCTGAAGGAATTTGGACTGATGAGCTTCCCAGCTCTGTACAAATGGGTCCCCCAGCAGAAGTAAAGAGAGAGCCAGCCAATACCAGCAGGGCACATTTGAATATACAGCACAGCCAGAAACCTGCACACAACAATGCAGTCTTGGCTTTGGTCTCTAGATTTGTATTAGATCAGTGATGTATGGAGACAGAACTACAGTATGTGTATGTGTCTCATTTGTCTATGTGGGTTTACCTGCCTATGATGAAAGTATGTTCTTTGAATTGCAAGATATGGTGATCTGTATTTTATGACTGTCTGACACTCCTTTGTTTTGTCCATTGGAGCTGACACACTCGGCTCTGATTTGTCGGTCACTTTTTAGGACTCTCTAAATCCTAAATGCACAATAATAGTAGAGTATTTGTTTGGGACAGAGAAATAACTACCATATTCCTCAATGCTGTTCAGAATGAGCTCTAGCGGCGACAGTGAGAGAACGGGATACTCAGAATGAGCTCTAGCGGCGACAGTGAGAGAGCGGGATACTCAGAATGAGCTCTAGCGGCGACAGTGAGAGAGCGGGATACTCAGAATGAGCTCTAGCGGCGACAGTGAGAGAACGGGATACTCAGAATGAGCTCTAGCGGCGACAGTGAGAGAACGGGATACTCAGAATGAGCTCTAGCGGCGACAGTGGGAGAACGGGATACTCAGAATGAGCTCTAGCGGCGACAGTGAGAGAACGGGATACTCAGAATGAGCTCTAGCGGCGACAGTGAGAGAACGGGATACTCAGAATGAGCTCTAGCGGTGACAGTGAGAGAGCGGGATACTCAGAATGAGCTCTAGCGGAGACAGTGAGAGAACGGGATACTCAGAATGAGTTCTAGCAGAGACAGTGAGAGAACGGGATACTCAGAATGAGCTCTAGCGGCGACAGTGAGAGAGCGGGATACTCAGAATGAGCTCTAGCGGCGACAGTGAGAGAGCGGGATACTCAGAATGAGCTCTAGCGGCGACAGTGAGAGAACGGGATACTCAGAATGAGCTCTAGCGGCGACAGTGAGAGAACGGGATACTCAGAATGAGCTCTAGCGGCGACAGTGAGAGAACGGGATACTCAGAATGAGCTCTAGCGGCGACAGTGAGAGAACGGGATACTCAGAATGAGCTCTAGCGGCGACAGTGAGAGAACGGGATACTCAGAATGAGCTCTAGCGGCGACAGTGAGAGAACGGGATACTCAGAATGAGCTCTAGCGGCGACAGTGAGAGAACGGGATACTCAGAATGAGCTCTAGCGGCGACAGTGAGAGAACGGGATACCACAAAATGACAGACCTCACAGTTCACTCAGTGGCCAGGAAGCTTTTTAAAGGGCTGTCTGGTTCGAAGATGTGATACGAAAAAGAGACAGAGAGAGAGTGATGTGTACACTGTGATTTGATAAGCCGTTTAGTTTTTTCTTAGAGGCAGCTGTGTGTGGTTATGTGATTTTATTCCCATGTACAGGTGTGTATATTGTGGGTGTGTGTGGCTGTGAATGTGTTCCTCTGTCTGTCAGGTGACTCGGGACCAGACTGTCTCTTGGGAGTGTTTTCCATGAGTCATCAATCCCTCCTCTCCCTCTCATGCACACACATACATGTGTCTCCTCCCATGGGTCCAAGGCCCCCACTATTTCCTTGCAACGCCTTCATTGTAAATACCCCGTCTCCCCATCCACAGTACTCCAACTTTCAGCCCCATCTCCCTCCCAATACCTCTTCATCTCCCTCCCAATACCTCTTCATCTCACTCCAAATACCTCTTCATCTCCCTTCCAATAACTTTTCCTCTCCCTCCCAATGGCTATTCATCTCCCAACCAATGCCTCTTCATCTCACTCCAAATACCTCTTCATCTCCCACCCAATACCTCTTCATCTCCCACCCAATACCTCTTCATCTCCCTCCCAAATCCCTCTTCATCTCCCCCACAATACCTCTCCATCTCCCTCCCAATACCTCTTCATCTCCCACCCAATACCTCTTCATCTCCCACCCAATACCTCTTCATCTCCCACCCAATACCTCTTCATCTCCCACCCAATACCTATTCATCTCCCACCCAATACCTCTTCATCTCCCACCCAATACCTATTCATCTCCCACCCAATACCTCTTCATCTCCCACCCAATACCTCTTCATCTCCCCCACAATACCTCTTCATCTCCTACCCAATACCTCTTCATCTCCCTCCCAAATCCCTCTTCATCTCTCACCCAATACCTCTTCATCTCCTACCCAATACCTCTTCATCTCCCACCCAATCCATCTTCATCGGCCCCACAATACCTCTTCATCTCCCTCCCAATCCCTCTTCATCTCCCACCCAATACCTCTTCATCTCCCCCACAATACCTCTACATCTCCCTCCCAATACCTCTTCATCTCCTTCCAAATACCTCTTCATCTCCCACCCAATGGCTCTTCATATCTCAACCAATACCTCTTCATCTCCCACCCAATGCCTCTTCATCTCCCTCCCAACACCTCTTCATCTCCCACCCAATACCTCTTCATCTCCCACCCAATGCCTCTTCATCTCCCTCCCAACACCTCTTCATCTCCCACCCAATACCTCTTCATCTCCCACCCAATACCTCTTAATCTCCCCACAATCCTCTTCATCTCCCATCCAATACCTCTTCATCTCCCCCACAATACCTCTTCATCTCCCACCCAATACCTCTACATCTCCCCCACAATACCTCTTCATCTCCCACCCAATACCTCTACATCTCCCCCACAATACCTATTCATCTCCCACCCAATACCTCTTCATCTCCCTCCCAATACCTCTTCATCTCCACCCAATACCTCTTCATCTCCCACCCAATACCTCTTCATCTCCCACCCAATACCTCTTAATCTCCCCCACAATCCCTCTTCATCTCCCATCCAATACCTCTTCATCTCCCCCACAATACCTCTTCATCTCCCACCCAATACCTCTACATCTCCCCCACAATACCTCTTCATCTCCCACCCAATACCTCTTCATCTCCCACCCAATACCTCTTAATCTCCCCCACAATCCCTCTTCATCTCCCATCCAATACCTCTTCATCTCCCCACAATACCTCTTCATCTCCCACCCAATACCTCTACATCTCCCCCACAATACATCTTCATCTCCCACCCAATACCTCTTCATCTCCCTCCCAATACCTCTTCATCTCCTCCCAATACCTCTTCATCTCCCACCCAATACCTCTACATCTCCCCCACAATACCTCTTCATCTCCCACCCAATACCTCTTCATCTCCCTCCCAATACCTCTTCATCTCCCTCCCAATACCTCTTCATCTCCCACCCAATACCTCTTCATCTCCCCCACAATACCTCTACATCTCCCACCCAATCCCTCTTCATCTCCCTCCCAATACCTCTTCATCTCCTTCCCAATTCCTCTTCATCTCCCTCCCAATACCTCTTCATCTCCCCCCCAATACCATCTCTCCCTCCCTGACTCCATGCACAATGTATGACACCTCTCCACCTTTCCTGGCACCTCTGTGCCCACTAACCCCCCACCCTTCTGTCTATGGTAAAGTGCTAAAACAGAATACTGTGTTGTCACCTCCTACAGTACAATACAGTGACAGACAGACAGACAGACAGACAGACAGACAGACAGACAGACAGACAGACAGACAGACAGACAGACAGACAGACAGACAGACAGACAGACAGACAGACAGACAGACAGACAGACAGACAGACAGACAGAGACAATACATCTCAGCATCTATAATTAGTCCCGTGCATGCACGAAGAAAAATGGAATTTCCCTCCTGGCGTGTTGTTTGACTGCCTCTTGGATCCTAGTGCCTCTTCCCCATTGCCTTTCTTTATGGCCCCATTCTTTACTCCAGCCGATGACACATTTATAGAGGCCCAGAAACTTTGGATGTTACAGCTTTCCCGGGCCAATTTGATGGATTTACTTCCTCCCTTATGGAAGCTCTTTAGGGGATTGATGGCCTTTGTGTGCAATCATGACACATCCCAGAAAGGAACAGAACACGGGATCATTTTGGTCTCTCGTCTCTGATTGCTGACGTCACAAGGTCGATGTCAACTGCCCCACCCATGCCAGGTAGTGTCACAGTTACACCTACTTTTCCCCGGTGACATCGCCACATTGTTGACTTGGTAATTGCTCACATGTTGCATATTACTGAAGAACACAGCTGCTATTTTGTTGGAGCGGCTGCTTGACGTAGTTAACCAGAAGTGCAACTTCTCAGTTTTGGACAGAGGAGCCTCTGAGAGTTGTAAAGCGGGCCTACATAGGCCAACAGATGTTGATTCAACCCAGCTCAAAATAGAAAGCCTGTCCATCACACCCCATTTCAAATCTTCTCAAATCACATTTAGTGTTCCTCATTGGCCATAGCAGCACGACTGTGTCCATCTGCTTCAAATAACTTCAGGTGACCAGTCCAGATCATAAATAAATTGTCTGCTATGAAATGGCACATTTCACATCTTTATATTTAGATAACCTTTAAACCAATGAGCTTTTAACCCTTAACCCTAAGAGCCACCGGGTCTCCTGTAATCCACCATGACTCAACCAAACTCAATGTATTATCCACTACTGGTCAGCTGCTAGACAGAGAATATTGTCTCTGACTAGAATTCTGAGGGTCATGTTGATTTAGTGGTTGAGACGACTGAGTGTTCAGCTCATTAATTGAGCGCCCGAGATAATAAAAGAACAACTGCTGCACGGCAGACCACATACTGTGTTCTCTGCATTCAGTAGCCTAAACACTGCCATGGGACCAGACCTCTTTAAACTATTGCTCTTACCTCTCTTGACCAAACACTTTCAGTTTATTGTATGTGCCTGTGTGTATATTTCTGGGGGCGAATGTATGAGTCTGTGTATGTGTGTTAGTGTGTGTTCCACGTGCCGCCCCCCTACCCGGCGTTTTCCATTATGATCAGGGGCTTGTCCAGCCCTCCCTCCCCACTCCCTCCCTCACACAAAAGAAGCCCTTTGTTGTCTGAGAGAATAAGGAGGTGGCAGGAGAGAAGAGTCTGGGCTGTGGCCCACTGTATGGGCTGCTGGGCCTCTCTGACCCAGGGGGAACATGAAGGTCAGCTGGTCCTCTGACAATGGCCACTGCCCGCCCTGCCTTTGGATGGACAATGGAGCAGCCTCCCTGTCGCTGACGCACGCCCCTGCTGTTGTGTTCCCCAGCGGTCATCGTCCCTCCCTCTCTCTCTGTATTTATTTATGTTTTTGTAGCACCCCCCCCCATCCACCCTTCCTCCAAACCTGACCCTCTCTGTGCCCGTGTTAACTGTTGAACATCCCAAGGTTGCCCCCCCCCCACCACACACATACTGTATGTTCAAGAGTACTGTGTGTGTGTGTGTGTGTGTGTGTGTGTGTGTGTGTGTGTGTGTGTGTGTGCGTGCGTGCGTGCGTGCGTGCGTGCGTGCGTGCGTGCGTGCGTGCCTGCCTGCCTGCCTGCCTGCCTGCCTGCGTGCGTCTCTGTGTCTGTGTGTGTGCATTCAGTTGTTCAGTAGGTTGACCGCTTCTCTCTCATCATATCCTTGACACAGATTGCAGGGAAGTTTGATGAGGTCACTCTGTATGTTTTTGAGAGATGTTTGGATTGTGGCATCAATTATCTCAAGTTAGTGGAGCTATAAGCTGTCAGCTCAGATGGTAGAGCTGAGGAACCAATGGCAGTGGATGAACCGCAGACGCTTCAGAATATATATATATTTTTAAAGTAAAAGCAGCTGATCAGTTTGAGAGATTTAAAACAGTTAAATGTTTGTTTTATTGTTTCTCCTCACTTAGCTAGTAAAATTAGCTAGCTAGCTTGCTGGATAGCCAATAACTGTTATTTAAATCTGTTTGGAATCCTATCTTGCGTCATGCCTATAATTTTGAGATAGGACCAGTCAGCCGGCCAGACGGGACCGACCGGATGGAATTGTTAATAGGAATCAGGCAATTGTTTATTATCATGCAATTGGTAATAGGAATCAACAGAGTAAAGTAATGGCTCGACTGACATCTGCATTGTTCTGTGGATTGGATCAAAGAGTTCAACAGCATAACAGACACTTGGTCAATGAGTTCAACAGCATAACAGGCACTTGATCAAAGAGTTCAACAGCATAACAGACACTTGATCAATGAGTTCAACAGCATAACAGACACTTGATCAAAGAGTTCAACAGCATAACAGACACTTGATCAATGAGTTCAACAGCATAACAGACACTTGATCAAAGAGTTCAACAGTATAACAGGCACTTGATCAAAGAGTTCAACAGCATAACAGGCACTTGATCAAAGAGTTCAACAGCATAACAGACACTTGATCAATGAGTTCAACAGCACAACAGGCACTTGATCAATGAGTTCAACAGCATAACAGACACTTGATCAAAGAGTTCAACAGCATAACAGACACTTGATCAATGAGTTCAACAGCATAACAGACACTTGATCAAAGAGTTCAACAGCATAACAGACACTTGATCAATGAGTTCAACAGCATAACAGACACTTGATCAAAGAGTTCAACAGCATAACAGACACTTGATCAATGAGTTCAACAGCATAACAGACACTTGATCAAAGAGTTCAACAGCATAACAGACACTTGATCAAAGAGTTCAACAGTATAACAGGCACTTGATCAAAGAGTTCAACAGCATAACAGACACTTGATCAATGAGTTCAACAGCATAACAGACACTTGATCAATGAGTTCAACAGCATAACAGGCACTTGATCAAAGAGTTCAACAGCATAACAGGCACTTGATCAAAGAGTTCAACAGCATAACAGACACTTGATCAATGAGTTCAACAGCATAACAGACACTTGATCAATGAGTTCAACAGCATAACAGGCACTTGATCAATGAGTTCAACAGCATAACAGGCACTTGATCAAAGAGTTCAACAGCATAACAGGCACTTGATCAAAGAGTTCAACAGCATAACAGGCACTTGATCAAAGAGTTCAACAGCACAACAGGCACTTGATCAATGAGTTCAACAGCATAACAGACACTTGATCAATGAGTTCAACAGCACAACAGACACTTGCGTTAGAATAATGAAGTGCAGAGCATGATAGTTAAGCTAACTTCAGAAGATTCACTTCAGAGTAGATGTCGGGAATTAGAACACAAAGTGATTTTTGTTGGATTTTACGTCTATGATTAGACTCTTGGTGGTTTTCCCCAGTCATACAACCTTTTGTTTTAACTAGGAATATAGCTTCATAATCCCTTAATCCATTTTATTATGGCCTTAATGAGCCACATTATGGTTTGTTTTTTAATAACTGTTTTATGGAAAAGGAACACATCCGTTGATAAAACTACATCACTATAGAAAAGTGCAGGCTGAGCCTGAACTAAGTTAAAAATATACAACTCAAGCCTGTAGTCAGTGAAAAATGCACATCCAGTGCAATTTTATTTCACTCACACAAACAGGCATACACCAATACAATCACACACAGACACACAGAACAAACACACAGAGCACACACAGATGCATGCACACGCGCACACACACACGCACGCACGCACGCACGCACGCACGCACGCACGCACGCACGCACCCACACACACACACACACACACACACACACACACACACACACACACACACACACACACACACACACACACTCTGAAGCAACTGTCCAGCTGTTCTCTCCCGTATTTGGGTTCTGTCAGCGCAAAGGTTGATTTCTATCCGTTGGCCGCGTCAGATAGCATAGCCGAGCTGAAAGCGCTCTCGGATGCACCTGGAGCAGCAGCACGAGCGATCCGACCAAAATGTGCCAAATTACAGGGCCTGAAGAGGCCTCTCACAGCCTATCCTTCATGATGATAAAGTGACATGTCCCAGGAACATGGTTGAGTGCTCGGAGAACAGTACAGTGTACACTGTTGTACGAGGGGGCTCGGGGGTGGCTGCTACGCTTCAGCAGAGCCTCTTTATCCTGACTGTAACCTCAGAGTTAACCAGCTGTTGGCCAGTTTCCACCCCTCTCTCTCAAACAACCCAACAACTTGTAACCCCCCCCCCCCCACAGACAAACACTATTAGAAACTACACTTAAGAGGTTTTGTGGGGGGGGGGGGTTCATTCTTACCACAATCCTGTTTCTGGAATTCAGGAATTTCACAGCAAACGAGCGGTGGAGCCAAGAAAGTATGTTTGGGGTAGAACGGCAGGGCCGAGCGGTGCTCTGATGTCTTCATCGTAGGAAGAGACGTGGCTTTTAATGAGGTAATGCAGTACTGGAAACAGGCTCTGGAAGTGAAATGGGGGAGTTGTGGTGAGATATGTTTTTGAGGACACGGCTTGGAATACGTCCAGGGCAATTTCTACATTTCTCATGGCTGCAAAAAGTCCAGAGCAGATCATTAAACTTGGCTAATGAAGTAACGTTTGACTTCCATCACAGACATGAAGCATTATGATAGATGGAGAGAGGCCTCTATGGCCTGCGTCATGCCAACACAAACGCAAAGGCACGGTTCTTTGTTCCCAATATTGAAGATTTCAATTTGAACTCCTACACAACCCACAGAATGGTCCTCAGGACAATGACAGATTAGAGGGATTGCTTCATTCCCAGTAGATGAAGCCATTTCCTTGCTCTGTCATGCTGTGAAATTCTTTGCAAAACAAGCAAGTTAGAAGATTTTCAAACAGAAATGTCCAATTTCGGTGTCAAGAACATTTCCCTCCGATACTCGACTTGGAGTACCCTAATCGCTGCCACTCGGCATACTTCCTCGATGATGTTTCGGGTGTGGAGTTTTTTTTGAGGAGAGTCTTTACAATGTAGGACATCCCTGCTGTCTGCAGCTGTCTCGCGAAGAAGTCAAAGATATGGGTCAAGAGAGAGTGACGACCGGGGCAGGTGCCGAGGAAGTCAGGGCCCTATCTCCCAGCCATAAACAAACGCCTCACATCTAACGCGGAGCGCTGAACATTTCCTTGTCACAGTCTGTCATCCCCACATGTTTTAGGATGACTTCCATCATTCCTGTTCCCAAGAACGCAAAGGCTTCAAGCCACAATATGACTAATGCCCTGCACTCACATCTGCAGTCATGAAGTGCTTTGAAAGGCTTGCTATGGCACACATCCACTCTAGACCCACCCAATTTGCATACCGCCCCAACAGATCCATAGACGACGCAATCTCAATTGCACTCCACGCTGCCCTCACCCACCTAGATACAGTAAGAGGAGTACCTATAGTATGTGAGAATGCTGTTCATAGACTACAGCTCAGCATTCAACATCATTGTCCCCTCCACGCTCATCACCAAGCTTAGGGCCTTGGGACTGAGCACCTCCCTCGACAACTGGATCCTGGTCTTCCTGACGGGCTGACCCCAGGTGGTGAGGGTAGGCAACATCACCTCCACCATGCTGACCCTCAACACGGGAGCCCCACAGAGGTGTGTGCTTAGTCCCCTCCTGTATTTTCTGTTCACGATTCCAACACCATCATCAAGTTTGCTGACAACATGACTGTTGTAGGCCTGATCACCGGCAATGATGAGACAGCCTACAGGGAGGAGGTCAGTGACCTGGCAGTGTGGTGCCGGGACAAACTTCCCTTTAACATCAGTACGACCAAGGAGCTGATCGTGGACTACAGGACACTGGGAGGCGAGCACTCCCCCATCCACATCAACGGGGCTGTATTGGAGCGGGTCGAGAGCTTCAAGTTCCTAAGGGTCCAAATATCTAAGGACTTAAAATGGTCCACATGCACAACCCTCAGGAGGTTGAAAAGGTTTGGCATAGACTCTAAAATCCTCAAAAGGTTGTACAGCTGCACTATTGAGAGTGTCTTGATTCGCTGCATCGCTGCCCTCGAACGCATGGCGTTACAGAAGGTGATGTGGACAGCCCAATACATCACTGGGGCTGAGCTCCCTGCCATCCAGGACCTCTATACCAGGCGGTGTGAAAGGAAGGCCCGGCAAAATCGTTAAAGAATCCAGCCACCCAAGCCATAGACTGTTCTCTATGCTTCTGCACAGCAGGTCTGACACCAACAGGTTCCCGATCAGCTTCTATCCCCAAGCCATGAACCTGCTAAATAGCTAACAAAATGGCTTCATGGACTATCTGAGTTGACCCTTGTATTTGTCTCTTTGCACACTCACAGGACTCTATACACTCACTGACAGTCCAACACACACACACACACACACACACACACACACACACACACACACACACACACACACACACACACACACACACACACACACACACACACACACACACACACACACACACACACACACCATCTTCATTTACGCTGCTGCTACTCTGTTTATCATATATCCTGATGCCTAGTCCCCTTACCCCTATACACATCTACCTATATCGATCCCGTATCCCTGAACATTGTAAATATGGTACTGGAAATGATCCTTTATATAACTTCTTACTTTCTCGTGTTCTTCTTATTTCTTCTTTTTATTTGTTGTGTGTTTTTGTTCTACCTTGTGTTGTTTTTAGTGCAACATTGATATTGATTTTCTGCATTATTGGGTTTAGAGCTTGCAAGAAAAATGGCATTTCACTGTACACCGTGACATTAAAACGTGGAACTTGAACATTGCTCCGAAAGACCGCCGGCACCACAGCCCTGGTCCCCTGCCTCCACAGCACATACTCAACACACTGCTATAGAACCAGAGAAGAGCACATTCTTGTCTCACAGCCAAACATGACATAAATGATGTTTGTGTGTGTATGGAGAAAGAGAAAATCATTCTTCCACACGGCAGTGTCTGCCCTCCTCCTCCCTTCCTATTTCCCAAACAGCAACTTTCACGTTTCAGCCTTTTAATTGCTTTAGCTCCAAGTTCTGCTGTCTTCCCCCCCTCCCTTTCTACACCTTCCTTTTTGAGTGAAAGGAGCGGAAGGCACTTCGGCGCTGATAAAGATCGCTTTTGGCTTCGCTCTGTCTAAACCAAAGAGAGTGGGCTTCACTGGACTGGAAATGTAGCCGGAGAAAAGGCCTTTCTGAATTCGAAGCTCTTGCAACTCTGGTAATTTCTCAGGTATTTGTTCCGTGTCTTTGTTTAAGAGGCCTCAGCAGTGTCACCCAACCAGTAGAGAGAATGTATCCATGGAACATCCACTGTGTGTGCTGTACAACTGGTGGAAAACAGCCACCTGGAAGCGATGAATGGTGAAAGAACACATTCTCTGCTAGTGCACATTGCAGAGACCTTGTTATAGTCCTGTAACGGCTGTTGGAGGAAGAAGGTGAAGATGCAGCGCGGTGCGTGTTCATCCTTTTATTAATGGAACTGAACACTGATTAACAAAACGACGACGACGACGACGACGAGAACAACCGAAACAGTTTTGTCTGGTGCAGTCACAAAAACATTAAGCAACTACCCACAAAACCCATGTGGGCAAGAGCTACCTAAGTATGGTTCTCAATCAGAGACAACGATAGACAGCTGTCCCTGATCGAGAACAATACCTGGCCAAAAACAAAGAAATACAAAAACATAGAAAAAGGAACATAGAATGCCCACCCTAGTCACACCCTGAACCAAAATAGAGAATAAAAGCCTCTCCGTGGCCAGGGCGTGACAGTCCATTCAAACTGAAAGTACACTGTAAATGGGGGTCCAGGTCAGATTTACTTAGGTACACACTCTCTTGTGGGCAACGGATAGAAAAACCATGCTTTCTTCGCAGTGTTGTCTACCCTACAGTATGTCCTATGTTGCGCAATGACAACTGTATGTTGCTCATTTCTTTTGTGATGTTTTGGTTGATTGCCCTTTTGCAGGTTTCCACTTCCTGCGATACCATCACACCATGCCTGAGGGGGCGGGCCGAGGCAGCCAGAGAAAGCCCAGCAACCAAGGTCAGAGGTCAACACTGATACTCTCACACCTGTGACGCTACTGTTGTTTTAACGTCAGAGTATTCTATTCAACCTCAGATGTTTTAATATGCTCCATGTCAATGTAAAATCACATGTTCAATGTGTTTACCTTGTTTTGTTATTGTTACCTTAGCAGGTTCACACTGTAGCTACTATATGGTAAAAAATGCACTCTGGGATCTTAACAACAATACATGTGTAACGAATTGGATTCATAACATATCACACTAATTGCAAAATTTGTATGAAATCATACGAATTGCGAAATTCGCAGCATATTACACGAATTGGATGACATAGTGCACCAAAAACGGGGACCCCCCTTTAGTTCGTGAGCACCACTTTCAAAACGATTGGCTGAAAATGACACAAACGTTTGAGAGTGCATCTTTAATGATAGGGATGGAGAGAACTCATTAATGAGATAGCACCATGAAGAGCCACCAAGGCTGATTGTTGGTGTAACATTGGAGCTCTTGTTAAGGGTGTGGAATTAGACTGCGTGTTCTGTGCGCTGTATGTTTCGTTGAACAATGTTTAGGGGTAGAAAAGAGATGAAATCTCTCTCTGCACGTATGATTATACACGACAAATAGGCTACAGAGCACGCCCAAGATAAGGGTGTCCGGTTAGCATACAAATGACAAAATGTCCAAATTGTCAAATTGACGAGAGGGAAGTGGAGAGACCATGGGAGGGCACTGAGCGTGACTATATTTAGGCCTTAGTTTGTCCCCCTTCCAAACCCCAGTTTTTCCCAACAAAGAGAATGCTTATATTAGCGGAGTCAATCATGACTGAAAATGTTGTGGAACTGCACAGACAATTTGGATTGTTTAAGGGTGTTCACTTCTTATTGGAAAGTCCTCTGTAAACATAGGGAAGTTGGGAAGGCCTTCGAATGGCCTAGCTTTGGCCCGGCATTGTGAAGGGTCACAAGATAACATTTCTGGGATTTATTGTTACTGTATTGCACGGTCATTTATTCCAACATAGAAAATACTGTTTCACATAATGCAGTAACATTATATTATACTGCTTTTATAGTAAAAAAAAAAAAAAAAAGACATTTGTGTTTTCATTTTTTATTTAAACAGGAAAGCCTTTTAGTCACTAAGGGGTCCACTAGAGTTTCACTCACTTCAGGGGGTCTCCTTATATGATGTTTTCTTTCAGGTTACAGTTACATTCTCCTCACTAATTTGTCCCGTCTAAAGCATTATCCCTCACTGACTGCCTGTCCCTCAGGTGTATTTAGCTCAAGTGAGAATGTTTGTTTTGCAGAATGCCCAGTGAGTTTCATCTAGATTAGCACAAAGAAACACAGCGTGCTTGTTCGTCTTACTCGCGGAGCCCAGTGGAGGCCCACCAGGCAGCCCACGGCACTTTTGGTCAAACAACATCTCACAGAGACTGAGCCAGAGGACAAGAGAGCTACTGTGTGGCCCTGTGAGCACTAGGTCAGCGTGACTTGGCCAGTTTGTGGTTAGTCAGCGAGGCAGGGACCAGGGTGACTCCCTACAAGTTTGTTGTTGCTGATCAATCAATCAAATTCATTTTTACATCAGCAGATGTCACAAAGTGCTATACAGAAACCCAGCCTAAAACACCAAACAGAGAGCAATGCTGTTGGAATCTGCTAATGACCCTTGAAAGTCCAACTAACACGTCTCTCACTGAGCTCATTTGCACTTTTCCCCCTGTCGCCCCTAGCAACTGCACCGAAGTCAAGCGTGCTCTCAGCTAAAAACTGTGTGTTTTGGTTCCAACCACATCCTCTGATGGGTTGTCAGGTGCAGGCCTCGTTCAACACACACAGGCTGTTCTGTTATGTCAGCGAGCAGAGGACCATCTCTCCCCTAAACTATGTCATCTGTTTACCTTCTCTTTCTCAAAGGCCGTCTTTGACACACACACTGACTTGAAACTCCCCCAAATAATCAGTATTCCAAAACACCAAATAAGGTGAACGCAACATGAAAAGCCAGCATGTCCTTTTGGTTTTCTCTGCGGGGTCCAGAGCTTTTTTTTGTTTCAGAAAGAGCAGAAAATAGCAACTGTGCCAAGCTTTCGCCTTCTCTCTGCCCTTGCTTCATCATTGGCTTGCACCCTGAGGTGTACTAAAACTGGAAAAAAAACACACACACAAAAAAAAAAAATCTCTCTCTCTCTCTCTGTCTCTCTCTCTGTCTCTCTCTCTCTCTCTCTCTCCTCTCTCTCCTCTCTCTCTGTCTCTCTCTCTCTCTGTCTCTCTCTCTCTCTCTATCCTTCTCTCTCTCTCTCTCTCTCTCTCTCTCTCTCTCTCACACACACTCTGCATGTCTCTTGCTAACAATGACAGTTCCTGTCTCTGTAGTCTCTGTGGTCTCTGTAGTCTGTACAAAGTCAGACTCACAAAGTGCTCTAAGAGAGGCCATTGCCAGATGAACGAGGTGAGATGGAGGTGTGCTGTCTGGGGGGAAAAAAACGATCAATTGTAATAACTGTTAGTTGAGTTGGAGTGTGGTTGACGTAACTGAGTTTGGTTGAACGGCGGGTGGGCGGTGGATCCAGGCCAGAGGGTTCAGTGTGGGGTGTGGAGCTGGCTGGTCAGTGGTCTGAGAACTCTGCCTGTATGGGACTGTAGCAGCTGCAGTGTGGTGATTACTCTTTGATAGGGACATGGCTGTGGTTTTGGATCCCGTAGTTTCAACAGGCTGACCTCATGCGTTCTGGAGGCCAAGGGAGAGGCTGAGCTCACTCTTTAGCAGGTAGGGGACTGTTGCTGTTTGCTGGAGTAGGTCTCTAATAGATTATAACCGTCAGTAGATGAAGGCATGCCCCTGTTTGGCACTGCAGGAGACTGTTAGCACTGGTGATTGAGTTAGTAGGGCTGTCCTTAGCCCTCATTGGACCATTACTGGATAAATGGAAAGAGTAGACTGTTCAAGGCCTCCACTGACCAGTGTGGTTATGCTTTATTTTACAGTGATATTTACCTGATTTGACTTTCTGGTTCCATGGTCAATTGTAATTACACAATTATGACCTAATAGCTCATTCTTGTTTTTGATGGAATTACAACAAGCACCGCTGCGTACCAGTTTGTAGCAGGTAGTTTAACAATACTGTGTTTAATTGTTATATACTGTACCAGAAATGACTGCAAAATAATGAGGCGTTTCTGCAAAAAATAGAAATAACGTTTCTGCAAAATAATGTCTTAACAAATACTAGGGAAATGGCAGCTGAAACAAATAAACCGCTGTACATAAACTCAGCAAAAAAATACATGTGTTCTCACTGTCAACTGCGTTTATTTTCAGCAAACTTAACATGTGTAAATATTTGTATGAACGTAACAAGATTCAACAACTGAGACATAAACTGAACAAGTTCCACAGACATGTGACTAACAGAAATGGAATAATGTGTCCCTGAACAAAGGGGGGAGGGGTCAAAATCAAAAGTAACAGTCAGTATCTGGTGTGGTCACCAGATGTATTAAGTACTGCAGTGCATCTCCTCCTCATGGACTGCAATAGATTTGCCAGTTCTTGCTGTGAGATGTTATCCCACTCTTCCACCAAGGCACCTGCAGGTTCCCAGACATTTCTGGGGTGTAATGGCCCTAGCCCTCACCCTCCGATCCAACAGGTCCCAGACATGCTCAATGGGATTGAGATCCGGGCTCTTCGCTGGCCATGGCAGAACACTGACATTCCTGTCTTGCAGGAAATCATGCACAGAATGAGCAGAATGGCTGGTGGCATTGTCATGCTGGAGGGTCATGTCATAATGAGCCTGCAGGAAGGGTACCACATGAGGGAGGAGGATGTCTTCCCTGTAACGCACAACGTTGAGATTGCCTGCAATGACAACAAGCTCAGTCTGATGATGCTGAGACACACCGCCCCAGACCATGACGGACCCTCCACCTCCAAATCGATCCCATTCCAGAGTACAGGCCCCAGTGTAACGCTCATTCCTTCGACGATAAACGCGAATCCAACCATCACCCCTGGTGAAACGTCAGTGAAGAGCACTTTTTGCCAGTCCTGTCTGATCCAGTGATGGTGGGTTTATGTCAATAGGCGACGTTGTTGCCGGTGATGTCTGGTGAGGACCTGCCTTACAACTGGTCTATAAGCCCTCAGTCCAGCCTCTCTGAGCACTGATGGAGGGATTGTGCGTTCCTGGTGTTACTCGGGCAGTTGTTGTTGCCATCCTGTACCTGTCCAGCAGGTGTGATGTTCGGATGTACCGATCCTGTGCAGGTGTTGTTACACGCGTTCTGCCACTGCGAGGATGATCAGCTGTCCACCCTGTCTCCCTGTAGCGCTGTCTTAGGAGTCTCACAGTACGCACATTGCAATTTATTGCCCTGGCCACATCTGCAGTCCTCATGCCTCCTTGTAGCATGCCTAAGGCACGTTCACGCAGATGAGCAGGGACCCTGGGCATCTTTATTTAGGTGTTTTTCAGAGTCAGTAGAAAGGCCTCTTTAGTGTCCTAAGCTTTCATAACTGTGATCTTAATTGCCTACCGTCTGTAAGCTGTTAATGTTAACGACCGTTCCACAGGTGCATGTTCATGAATTGTTCATAGTTCATTGAACAAGCATGGAAAACAGTGTTTAAACCCTCTACAATGAAGATCTGTGAAGTTGTTTGGATTTTTACGAATTATCTTTGAAGGACAGGGTCCTGAAAAAGGGAAGTTTCTTTCTTTGGTGAGTTTAACTACTATGACTGTTGGGTAGATTAGTGTGCACAGGACTGGTCACCTCAGATATGGCTTTGGCCATATATCCTGCGTTAGTACTATAATGTTAACATGTTTAACCCTGATTGTGGCAGTATTATTTAGAGTATTACTCAGAGTATCCACTCCAGACCTTTGGGCTCCCTCTCCGACCTTTTCTCTGATCTCATCTCAGCCCACGTCTGTGTTTTGGTGGGCTGTCTTAAACATTTTGACGCCAGGGAAAATACTGCGATTGTATATACCTACTGTGGAGCAGCTTTGGTGATACGTCAGTGTAGAAAAATCTTCCTGAATGTTCCACTTGAGCCCACATGGGTCTCTTGAGTTGAATCCATTCTACTCTCATGACTCAATTGCCAGTTTTCCCCCAAAATATTTGATTACGGTGACATTACTGTGTAAAAGAGGATTAGTTGAATCAACAAAATCCTACTCAGCCTTGATTAAAGGGTTCCAAACGGGTCCTCCGGCTGTTCCCATAGGAGAACCCTTTTTGGTTCCAGGTAGAACTCTCCCAAAAGGGTTCTGTCTGGAAGCAAAAAGGTTCTACCTGGAGTCAAAAAGGTTCTCAAAAGGCTTCTCCTATAGGGGCAGCTGAAGAACTCTTTTAGGTTCCAGATAGCATCTTTATTTCTAAGAGTGTTCGTTTTTCTGAATGGGAGTGTTGGAAAACGACAGCGGCCACCCAGGCTCCAGGGAGAGGATAAAGACAATGGGTCGGGTATCAGCTTTGACGAGAGCAATATAGCACTGCGTAATGCAGTGATTTGACTTATGACCATGGAAACTCTATCCATATACACATATTGCAAGTTTATAGTCTGTGTTAGCCTCAAATAAGGTAATTCCCAATTGGGCAGCCGTGAGGTTGAAAATTAAACTTTGGACACTCTCCATGGAAAACCACTAAGATTCATTGTGTAAAATGTCAGCAATTAGAAAGTATAGTAAGATTTTGGAGCAATTATACTGATTATATCATTTTTCTATATAATTATTGGTAACGATGCATCTGCCCTTTTGCAGTCAAGTGTCTTAACATAAATATCCAGTGTGTTTATAGAATAAGGGCTGTTTGACCTCCTTTTAACCGATTGTAAAAACAAACCAATTTTTTTTTTAAGTTAATGAATCCTTGATTATAATAAAATTGACTTTAATAGGATAGTTTATCATAATTTATATTTTTGTTTCCTGAAGTGATACAATTTGTTTTCATGCACACGTGCACAAGGAGTCTCACCCGGCATCTTACTAAATGGAGATTACCCCCAGTCAAGCATTCACATCTATGTTAAGCTGGAGGGCATATTCTGCTGTCTTTCTCTATTTTCTCTACTGAAGCCAAGTCATTTTCCGTCCATATAAGACTGGAGTCATTCTACTGCTTTTCTTGGAATCAGCCCAACGTAGATAAACACTGCCCTTCAAGCAGCTCATGAGTTTACTTAAATCAAATTCAGACAATTCATTCTGCCGAAATGCTTTAGAATCGTATGTGAATGTCCTCGAGCATGGAAACCACAGTGAATCCCTGCAACAGCTAATGGTTAAATGAAGCGTCTGATAGATGGAGATATACACACCTCGGTCACAGACAAACAAGGGATTCCTGATCACATGGTGGGATTCGGGTAACATGTTAAGAAGAAAACAGTGGCCCTGGATTCTGTTGTTGATGGCATACAGTAGCTAAATAAGGAGTTGTTGTTTTCGTTGTCGTCATGTAAAGGTTCGTGAGCGAGAGAGGGCATGTACCAGTCCTTTAAACTGAACCATTATGCCGCAGGAAGTGATGGATTGTTCCTCTCGGTTGGCCCTCCCTTTCTAAAGTGGGCAACCATCGTAGCACCACCAGTTCTACATTTTACGCTCGACACAATGGAACTATTTCTTCGTAGCCTGGGCTTATTTCATGCTCATTTACCATGACAACCAGTCTATTTTCTCTCAAATTGTTTGATTGCAGACAGAACCTTTCCCTGTCTAGTGTTCTGTTTCCTGTGTTCAATTGGCCTTGCCTGACAACGCTGAGATGGTCCTAATAAAGGGGGTCACTGGGGCCTCACCGAATTTAGTCCACCGACGGGCAGATCAAGCTGGGGGGAGGAAATTGGTCTCTCTGTTTCCTGTTAGCTCTGAATTGGCTTTGTGTGTTTTTGCACAAAAGTGCAGGAGGTTGCCAGGACAAGAAGATTGACAGCGAGATTGTAGCAACCAAACTGTGAAAAAAAGAGAAGGTTTTCTCGTAATTATACCTTTTCTTTTGACACCCCTTGTTTCCTGCATGGCAGCTTTGTGGTCGTGTTCAGAGGAACACAAAGTAAGCTGTTCAGTCAGCCTGCTCTGACTTTCATGGCAGAAACCAACCTACATATTAGTGTTGTAGCTGTACTGTAAGTATTTTGTCTAATTCTTCCCCAAAAGAAGAAGGCAAAGTGTTCTAGCACCTGTGTCAACCAATTTCCCAACTGCTGCTGGCAGTCCAACCTGGTCATTTGAACTGATTTCTTTTAATAGACTTCAGCGAAGTGTGAAAGTGATCCACGAAAAGCCTGTCAGGTTAAAACAGTCCTGCGTGGTTGGTTGGTTGTTTGGTTGGTTGGTTGGTTGGTTGGAGTAGTTTGTGTTGATTTATGTTGACATGACATTGACCGCCTCCTCCTTTTCTCTCCATCTTCTCCCTTCTCCCCTCACCCAGCTGCCAAGCGCCCCTCCTCCGTGTCCTCCCTGAGCAGCATTGTGGGTAGGATGACCTCGTCGGAGCGCGCCTCCCGCGGGAGCTGCACCTCGGTCAACACGGTGTGCTCGGACAGCGACCGCACGGCCAGCCTCAGCTCCTCTGCCTCCTCCGTCTCCCTGCAGGACGGACACTCTTCCTCTTCCTCCTCGCTGCCCTACGGGGCCGTGCCTGCCTACCCTTCCTCGCCGCAGCGCAACGGCTCCGACATCAGCCTGGACCTCACTCCTCTCTCCCAACTCCCAGCGGGGGTAAACCCTGCCACCGCCGCGTCCCTGCCCAAGCTGTCTCGCTTGGAGAGGGTGGCGCTGGAGATAGTGGAGACGGAGCAGGCATACGTGAGGGACCTGAAGAGCATCGTAGAGGTAAGAAAGAAACGCTCCCCTCCAAACCACTCTCCTTTCCTCTCCTCCTGTCCTCAGTACAGTCAGTGTGTCTCCTCTCTATGCTCTGGCCTGCTGCTGCTACTGGTCTGAGGTCAGCATTACCTCTTCATTCCTGGTACTTGGTACCATATTGACATGGAAAGAATAGGGTTTAACATGATCATCATATGGTTTACATATTGGCATGTATACAGTTTACAGTATACATATTGAGTTGATTATTTCTGAATTGGAAATAGCACAATGCCTAATGTCTATAGTGAAACTGGAACTCATGGATACTGTAGTTGTGTCAGCAATTTTTCAACCCCTTTCCGACGAGGAACTCCTCGACTCTCCCACCAGCTTCCTATTAGTAAAATGTGAACAATGCTTTCATCCCCTCTTCGTTCGGTGGCCATCTTGGAGCCCTGTCTGGCCTCCCCTTGTGCCTCTGTAGCTCCATCCATCAGTGGCCCAGGTGGAACACAAGGAGGGCAAGAGGAGGGCATGGCACAGGATGAAAGCAGCAGTAAATCCAAGTCATTACTTCAAAAGAGTGTTTCACACTCTTATCCGATAGGGTCAGCTGGCCTGCGACAATGAGGAGTCTGTGACTGATCTCTCTCTCTCTCTCTCACACACACACACACACACACACACACACACACACACACACACACACACACACACACACACACACACACACACACACACACACACACACACACACATACACACACACACACACACAGAGAGGGAGAATTAGTTTGATAAGGAACAGAGTGGGGTTTTTGAGTCAGGGGCCCTCTGAGTGGACGGCCGTCAACACTTTTATCATATTGCCCTTGGAAGCGGATGGATTTAGCTGTGGCCTCTAGTAACTCCCCATCCCGGGTCCGGGAGCGTAATCATCGACGGCCACTAATTAGCATAACGCAACGGACATAAATATTCCTAGAAAATATTCCTATTCATGAAAATCACAAGTGAAATATATTGAGACACAGCTTAGCCTTTTGTTAATCACCCTGTCAAAATATGCTTTACAGCCAAAGCTAGACAAGCATTTGTGTAAGTTTATCGGTAGCCTAGCATAGCATTTTGTCCAGCTAGCAGCAGGTAACTTGGTCACGGAAATCAGAAAAGCAATCAAATTAAATTGTTTACCTTTAATGAGCTTTGGATGTTTTCACTCACGAGACTCCCAGTTAGATAGCCAATGTTCCTTTTTTCCAAAAATATTATCTTTGTAGGCGAAATAGCTCCGTTTCTTCTTCACGTTTGGCTGAGAAATCCCCGGGAAATGGCAAATTAGCTCCATAATATCGACAGAAACATGGCAAACGTTGTTTATAATCAATCCTCAAGGTGTTTTTCAAATATCTATTCGATAATATATCCACCGGGACAATTGGTTTTTCAGTAGGACCGATTGGAATAATGTCTACCTCTGTATTTTACGCAAGAATCACTCTGGGAGCCATCAGGTGACCAGTTGCGCAATGTAGCCGCTTACGGGTATTCTTCAACATAAATGCGTAAAATTACTTCACAATGCTGTAGACACCTTGGGGAATACGGAGAAAAAGTAATCTGGTTGATAGCCCATTCACTGCTCAATAGGGACGCATTGGAACGCAAGAGCTTTCAAAAGATGAGTCACTTCCGGATTGGATTTTTCTCAGGCTTTCGCCTGCAATATCAGTTCTGTTATATTCACAGACAATATTTTTACAATTTTGGAAACTTTAGAGTGTTTTCTATCCTAAGCTGTCAATTATATGCATATTCTAGCATCTTGTCCTGACAAAATATCCCGTTTACTACGGGAACGTTATTTTTCAAAAAATGAAAATACTGCCCCCTAGTCACAAAACGGTATTAAGACAGGTCAGGAATCAGGAGTCTCAATACGGGACTGAGGAGGAAAACAGAAGAAAGACAGTCTTAAAGGAAGTGACATCACTTTAATGGCTAATTTTATGGGAGGCCAGCACTCCCTTGAAAAAGTCATTAGGAACTCTTTTCCTCGTTTAAGGTTAGTTTGACGTTTACATGTAGGGTAGCAGTTAGGGTAAAAGCCAATTTATTCTTGATCCAAAAATGTGGTCGGAGGTTTCATATGGAGGGTGTGAAGCAATTGTGGAGCTCACGAATGCATGCAGAGGCCAAATCAAGCTCTGTAATGCATCTTTGTGCGCCTCTCAAATTTTGTAACAATGCGGAGAGCTCTGTATAGCTCCGCATTGACGTGACTGATTGACAGTAGGTGAGGGCGTGAGGTCCTGTCTAAACACAAACTCACTTCCCTGACAACTTCCTTCACAACAGCTCTGTTCCGCTAAGCACAGGAAGTATGCAAGCCCTGTCTAATACACACAAATCTAAAGGGGTGAATGAGAATATGTACATATAAGTATATGGATGAGCGATAGCCGAGTAGCATAGGCAAGGTGCAATAGATGGTATAATATACAGTATAATATACAGTATGTACATGTGACATGAGTAATGTAAGATATGTAAACATGATTAAAGTGGCATTATTTAAAGTGGCATTGTGACTGTTTTTCAGTCTCTCGGTCCCTGCTTTGATGCACCTGTACTGACCTCGCTTTCTGGATGTTAGCGGGCTGAACAGTCTGTGTCTTGGGTGGTTGTTGTCCTTGATGAACTTTTTGGCCTCCTGTGACATCGGGTGTTGTAGGTGTCCTGGAGGGCAGGTAGTTTGCCCCCGGTGATGCGTTGTGTAGACCGCACCACCCTCTGGAGAGAGTTGCGGTTGAGGGCGGTGCAGTTGCCGTACCAGGCTGTGATACAGCCCGATAGGATGCTCTCGATTGTGCATCTGTAAAAGTTTGTCAGGGTTTTGGGTGACAAGCCAAATTTCTTCAGCCTCCTGAGGTTGAAGAGGCGCTGTTGCACCTTCTTCACCACGCTGTCTGTGTGTGTGGACCATTTCAGTTTGTCGGTGATATGTACACCGAGGAACATAAAACTTTCCACCTTCTCCACTGCTGTCCCTTCGATGTGGATAGGGTGTGCCCCCTCTGCTGTTTCCTGAAATCCATGATTATCTCCTTTGTTTTGTTGACATTGAGTGGGAGGTTGTTTTCCTGACACCACACTCCGAGTGCCCTCACCTCATCCCTGTAGGCTGTCTCGTCGTTGTTGGCAATCAAGCCCACTACTGTGTCGTCTGCAAACTTTATGATTGAGTTGGAGGCGTGCATGGCCACGCAGTCGAAGGTGGACAGGGAGTACAGGAGGGGGCTGAGCACGCACCCTTGTGGGGCCCCAGTGTTGAGGGTCAGCCAAGTGGAGATGTTGTTTCTTACCTTCACCACCTGGGGGTGGCCCGTCAGGAAGTCCAGTACCAAATTTCACAGGGTGGGCCAGCAGCCTTGCGAGGGTTAACATGTTTAATTGTTTTTCTCGCATCAGCCACGGAGAAGGAGAGGGGGGGTGCGCAGTCCTTGTTAGCGGGCCACGGCGGTAGCACTGTATTATCCTCATAGCGGGCAAAGAAGGTGTTGTGATTTCATTTAGACCCTGTCACATACCTCTCGTGTCTGAGCCGTTGAATTGCATCTCCACCTTGTCCCTGTACCGGCATTGCGTAGGTAAGGGGTTCTGCCTCTGCTTTGATGTGGAGAGAGGGGGAACGTTGCCAATGCTGCCCATTAGCAGGTGGAGATCAGCAGGTGATGCAATCAGCGCTCTGGGAGAACGGTGCTGAGAGCGGAGGGGTAAATGTGCTTCTGTGCGTGGTTGAGAGAGAGAGAGAGAGAGAGAGAGAGAGAGAGAGAGAGAGAGAGAGAGAGAGAGAGAGAGAGAGAGAGAGAGAGAGAGAGAGACAGAGAGAGAGAGAGAGAGAGAGAGAGAGATCTTCAGGACATATCATGGTGGGTGTGTGGGGTATGCGTTAGAGGTTCGAGAATGCCTGAAATGTAACCCCCTTTTTGAAGCTCAGCCTTTTAAGAGCCAGTAAAACGAGCAGGCATTTGACAGAGCTGGTCTGTGCAGGGATGCCTTACAGAACAAATGTTCATACATTTGTTTATGCGGGACAGGGATTTGGGACAGAGCGCAGCTGTGGGCATCTGAGTTGATGGAATGGAGTTAGTTGTCGGTTGTCCCAGACTGCTGACTGCTGACACATGTGATGTCTATCGGCTCGAGTGTGCGTTAGGCTCAGCCTTTACAGCTATGGAAATCTGGTTTTGATCCAGGGATGATGTCAAAGTTGCAGTGGTAATAAGAACCAAGTATGATGATTGGAGTCAGTGTGTGTGTGTGTGTGTGTGTGTGTGTGTGTGTGTGTGTGTGTGTGTGTGTGTGTGTGTGTGTGTGTGTGTGTGTGTGTGTGTGTGTGTGTGAACAGTTTATTAGCTTGCCTTCTCGTGTTTGTGCATGCGTGAGCTCCTATATGTATTTGTTCGTATAGGTCTTGAATGTGCAGTATACAGTATGTTGGAAGACACAGGAGGAGAAAGGTGGAGAGAAAATTGGGAGAGCCAGGGAGAGCGAAGCCCCCTTTCGTTCTCGTTGTACTCCTGCCAAATAGGACAGGAAATTGGGGGGTGGGGGTTTAGGGGGAACGGAGCGTTTTTTTGCCTCTCCTTGGCTGTTAACCCCCCAGTTTGGGGCACATGCGGAGGGGATGGAGGGGCCCTCGCAGGCAGCACAGAGGGACAAACTCTGACATAGTTTCTCAGACAAAGAGACCAAAACCTGCCGGCTGCTCCAGCCTCTCGATCTCTCTCTCTCTCTCGCTTTCATTCTAGCTGTCTCTCTTCCCTTTCACAGTGAAACATGTATCTCTTTCTCAGTCCTTTCTGTTCTTGTGCTCTCCTGCGTTTAACCCTCTTATGTCTCAATTTCCCCCTCAAGTCTCTTCCTCATTTTTCCGGTCTTCTCCTCGGTTCTTCTGTCAACTTCTCACTCATCCATCTGTCTCTTGCTCTCCTCCTCTCTTCTCGCTATGGGTCCTCCTTGCCCTCTGAAAGGAGTGTGTGTGTGCCTGCCTCCGTATGTGTGTCTGTCTCTCTGTCTGTGTGTGTGTGTAAGTGTGTGCCCGAGGGGGAATTCTTGTTCACCCGTGACTGTCTGTAAGTCGACAGTAATTACAGTGCCAGTGTTCCCTTGCCTTTAAAAGGTGATGAATGTGGCGGAGCCCCCTTATGTTTTGTCTCACTTTGCCCCACCTCGGCCTGTTTGCTTTTCCCAGAACCCCGGTGACTCTGGAAACAAACACAACTGGAGACAAAAAAACAAAACAAAAAAAATCATTTTACCATCCAGGAATGTACCCTAGGAGCGCTCCACTCTGCTCAGGCTCTATCAGGGTTAGGGTACATTGAAGCCCCCTTCCTGGTCATAACGCCCTGCCATCCCCCCCTCCCACCCCCCTGTACTCTCACGCATACTTTGTCTGTTTGCTTATTTAAACCCGTTTATTTTTGCAATTAAATTGGCTTCATCCTAATTTAGCCCCTCTTTGTTTTTCTGTTGTTGGCTCGTTCTCGCGGGCCAGAATGGTAACTGGGTCTCTGGGTGGACCGCAGCCGCCCTCACGGTTACTCAGATCTCTCTGTTAAACTCAGACCAACAGAATGAACAGCAACTCTGGATAGGGATCCTCTGTGGTTTCTCCATCGGGTTGGCATCTGGAGAGAGAGTTGTCTGTAGGATGTGGCTTTATCAGATGGGCTTGTTGGCCACTTAAAAAACATGCTGATTACGGGACTATTGGACCCTGGAGGCCTCTGATAAAGTGCTGACAGCTAGCCTATGTAAGGTATTTTAGCCTAACTAATGAACACTACATTGAAGATGGTAGACTTGGAGAGTACTGTGCTCTGGGCCTGTGGATTGGCCAGACACATTTTGAAGCCCCCGTCTTTCTTAAGGCCCAGGTCGGAATGCTCTCTTCCAGGTTTCGCGGAGCAACGTGCCCTGTGGGTGGTGGTACTTGGGGATGTTAGTCTGTGTTTTTAGGGGGCGGGGGGGAGGGGGGGGGGCATATCATACTCATGAGACTGGAGCATGGCTTTATTTCCCAGGTCAGGGAGAGGAGCACGAAAGGAAAATGAAAAATATTGTAACAACGAGGCCTTTACCACTGCATTAATTGCCAGGTTTGCTTTCTTGGGCTTCTCGGTGCGTTTACAGTAAGGGTTGATGTAGGGCTCAAGTGTCCGTTTTTTCTCACGAAGAAAGCCTTCATGATTATTCAATTACAAATGACCGTAAGACAGCTATCAGAGAATCATTTGGAATATCTAAAGCTACCACGCTGGGGAGGGACGAAGGGAGGGACGAAGAAGGAACTTTTGTCCATTTGAGCAACTATGCTTAGGCATTTTGTGTTATGAAGTCAGAAACAAACGAACTTGAAGTATGAATCTCTCTCTCTCTTCTCTCTCTCTCAGGACTACCTGGGTTGCATCATTGACTGTGGGGACCTGCCGCTCAAGCCGGAGGAAGTCAGCACTCTGTTCTGCAACATTGAGGACATCTATGAGTTCAACAGGTGGGTTAGTGTGTGTTCTCTCTGTCTGCTTACACGTTAGACCTACTTCATCCTCACTGATCGCCACAGCTGTTAGACTGTATCAGCCCTGAACTGGGGTCGATGACATGTGTCCTCGTGCTTTTGTGTAGATCGTAGCTTCTGTCCATGAAAATGTTGCAGGTACGTTGGCAACGTCTTTCGTCCCAGTGCAATGTCTAATTGGTGATCAATACTACCACTTACCGTCAACAAAAATTGCAACTTCTTCCATTTTACTCGGCTCAATTTCACTCAGCACTGATTCATGTAAAATTCTACAACTATGGTGGTGAGAACTCTCCTGCAGCTACCCTTAAACCCTACCCTCCTTTCTCCTCCCTTTCTCCGCTTGTCTCCGTCCTCTCACTCTTCTGCTCCATGCTCTCTCTCTCGCTCTCTGTCTCTCTCTCTCTCTCTCTCTCTCTCTCTCTCTCTCTCGCTCTCTCTGCCGAGGCAGCTTGTGTACAGGCTGCAGCCTGGGTGGCAGTGATGTCCGTTTAATGTGCTGCAGACACAATGGCTGGCCCAGACCCCAGGCCTCCACCAGACAGACAATGTGCAGACACAGAGAGAGATAGAGAGAAAGAGAAACAGAGATAGAGAGAGAGAAGGGTGGGAGAGAGAGCGAGAGAGATGCAGGCAACAAAAGAAAGACAGCGAGAGAGACTTGGAATAAGTGATACTATCCAGCGAGCCCAGTTATGGTCACAACAGCTCTCAAGGTGAAGGTATACGTCTTAAGTCATGGCTCACCGCATTTCACATTCCACAACCAGAGAGGAGGCTTGAGATTGCTTATATGTGTGAGATGATGTTCCGTACACAGTGGCACGGCAGCGTATCTGAGATGCTCTCCGGCTAGATTTTTCAGATTGCTGTTTACACTGAAAGTAGAGATCCATTTATGTTTCCTGGAACCCAAGCGATTGGACTTTGTTTAACTGTAGCCTGATTTTCATCATTTCCCCATTTCAGGAGTGATGCATTGGTACGGTATTTCTGTTTATTTGCCTGGAATAGCGAACGTGTCAACGAAAAGCGTCAATCATTCCCATGTCATGAGTTCAGTTCATTCAGTGATGGGAACGTTGTGTAGGGAGAAATGGCAGGGATGAGTTTGGCCCCGGCAGCTTCCAGTGAAGCCCTGGGAAGAGTACCGCTCATATTTTTCCTATTTCCTCAACGCTCCTCGCCCTGCCCCCCTGCTGACACTTGTTGTTTTCACACTTCAGTCTCAATGCCCGTGCCAGGTCGGCTCTTTTCATTACATACCTCCCTCTACATGAGTAAGTGCTCCTAACCTGCCCCCTCCTTCTCCAAATCCAATATGGCTTCCTGCCCCCGGTTATCATGGGAAATGGCCTCACTGTTGCAGAAAGAAACAGAGAGAGAGAGAGAGAGAGAGAGAGAGGGATTTCTCCCATCTGCCCCAGGCTCTGTGCAGAGTAACTCATTGCAGTACAGTAGAGTATGTGCATCAGTGCCAGGGGTTTACCCCCATTGCTCGCTGCCGTGGGGCTAGCTGGTCCATAAATTACATTTGTTTGTAATGAGCAGAATGAGAGCAGTCAGTTCCCTAACAAGCTCCCAGGGAGAAAAACATTTCTTTTTCTAAAACTCTCTTTTTCTATTTTTCATCACTCAAAGTAGCGCACCGTCTGAGAGAGAAACAAGGATAGACTTCACCTTTATCCTCTTCTTGCCCCAATAAGTAGAGAAAAAAACTTGACCCTTTTCTCCCTCGTCCTTTCTCTTGTTCTGCCTTTCCTAAATCTCATCTCCTCATCGCTGTGGTATGCAGCCTATGTATCCTCACTGGTGTTGTTACGTCTACTTTCTTGGCCTGTTCTCCAGGCAGCATACGGATGTCGTTCGCCGTGGCCCGCCGCGGTGGACAAAGCCCGGGGTTAGAGCTCTGGACCCTGCTGTGAGCCGACCGCACCGCGGCGAGAGACAGGGCACAGCCTGGCGAACAGCACAGCCAGGACAGACAGACGTGCTCTGTACTATTCAAGTAGTTAGTGCGGTTAATCCTGTCCATCTTTATTAGATTCGCGGCTGAGTAGAAATTGTGGCTGAACGGGCCACTAGGACAGTCAGAGAAGTGCTGGAATGGTCTAGTCTGCCATGGAAAAAGGATACGGCATCACATATAGATTTATCTCTATGGATACGTGACAAATACGTGGAATCGTGACCCGTAACTTTTTCTAACCCAACCCATCATGAGAGACCAAGAGGCAGACACAGAGACAGAGAGATTAGTCAGGCCTGAGTTTATCAAGATGGCTTAACCGTCTCTTGCTAAGCACCTCTGTCCATCCTCTCTTTCGTCTCTCTGTTCCAAATCTCTCATATGGAAAGTTTGCCAGAGACGTTGAAATCCTCTGTAGTCTAATACAGCGCATGTGAGAAACACAGAAACAAAGAAACGGAGAGACAGAGAGCGATGGAGACTTTACTACAGCACATGAAGATGTTCAATTGCATTGTCTGAGTTCCATGATTTATCTCTTGTGTCTGTCTAAGGCCTGGTGCGAAACCAGGCCACGAACTCGCACGCAAAGTCAATTTCAACTAGAAACATAGACCTTTCAAAAGGAACTTTTTTTTTTTTTTTTTGGCGTGCAGCTGCTGTACTGTATAATGATAATGAGAAGTAGAGGATCTGTAAGAAAAAGCCTAATAAGAAGCAAATGTTCTGTATTGTATCACGGGTTTCAATGCTGGCCATGGACAGCGCACATTGATAGTGCATGACGTTACAGTATAAACAGATCAATTACCTCCAGTGACTGTGGATAATGGTTTTATTACCCGTTTGGTGTACCACCACTATTTCCGATACTGCCGGTATTTAAGTTGTGCCATAGAGTTGAAGTCTATTGGAATGTGGACGCGTGGCACCATAGAAATATAGAAGTAGAACAGTTTCCCTGTTCTAGTAATTATATTTCTATGTGTGTCTAATTCCTTCCATTTCTCATGGAGTAGACACGTTGCTTGTGGAACGTACATTAAGGGGCTGGGCTCCGGGGCCCATCGCTCATATCCCGGGGGCGGCCCGTGTGCGGTGACGTTTAGTCAAGCCTGGTTAGATTCCTCCACTACGTGTGATTTAGACCTCACTGTGACCCCTGCATGCTTGCCTGGGGTCACGGCTCCCATGAAGTCCCACACGAAAGACATAACCCCTCAGCCTCTCGCACCTGACCAGACTGAGACAGTCTGAGTGCTCAAGGCCACCCACCCCTTCACAGTCATCCTTGTGACCCGGAGAAGTCTGCCTGGCTGGGATCCCCCTAAACAGCCCTGGATCCATGCTGTCTGCTTTTATCTGCCGTGGCTCGTGTGGGAGTGGGTGGTGTTGCTGAGGATGTGGTGTCACATGAAAGAAGTTCTCACTTTTGAGAGAGGCGGTGAAGTCAGCGTGTGACGATACTCAGGGATGGGATTGGGAACACAAGGCCAGCAAGGTTCAAGTGCATATAAACATTCTCTGATGAAGGGATCTAGATAGGTCTCTGTTGCTTTTGTTGCTGGCACTTACTGTGTAGTTACTAAAGAGGAAAACAGACCTGCAAGTGCTTAAAATCTAATGCAGAGATCGCACTCCACGAGAGAGGGATGATTATTAAAGGAGAAGAAGGAGGGAAGTGAGGAGTACCGGAGGGAAAGAGAAGGGGGAACAGGCCGTATGGAAGGTATTACCTTATAAACACAATGAAAAGAGGGGTTCAGAAGTACGGACGTGGAAAGAACGGAACAGAGAGAAGTGAGGGAGCGTGTGAGTTCATTGACAGTGCGCCTCTCAGGTGACTCCCCTGTTTGACTGTAAGTCCTCGTGAAATATATACGACTGTAAAGGGATCATCTGTAGGAAACTCCTCTTTCCCCTCACAGTTCACCCTCGATCTTAGAGGATCAAATGCGCATACTTCAAATACCAGATTGTCGTGTGTCATATTTCACAGGGAAGAACAATGCGCGTACGGCGAGGAGATCAAATCAGTAGGCGTGACTTAAAACTGGACTTTTTCCCCCAGAACTCAAATATGGAGCATCTCTGTTCAAAGTCTATGGATGGAGTGTTTTCAAAATGAAAAGCTGGGAAAGTAATTAGTAGGGTTGGTTACAAGCATAACTCAAGTCCAAGGTCCTGACAGCCAAATACATTCCAGGGCTTTTGTCTTAAAGTACCAGGCCCTTCTAGTAAGTGCCAAGCCTTAATGAAATCCAACGTGAGGATACAAGTTTGCAAACATGCTGCAGCACTGCAGATGTAGTCTTGTTGAAAGCCCTCTTGCAGATGGAGGGGAATGTCTCCGTGGTGGCATGTTCTTTGTTCCCTCTTTCTCTTTGTCTTTGTCTGTCAACAACAGGATTCCCACATCAGTCAGGGCCAGTGGCACTCAGAGACACCCTGCTCTGTGGCCATTTGTAAAAAAACCACCCATAACTCCCCTCTGCTTCCCCCGAAACCCTAATGACGCCCTCTCACCACGGAGGGCAGCCGCGAAACAAGCCTCGTCTCCGAGGGAGGAGAGAGCGACGCGAAAGAATGAAGGGCTGCGGTTTCACTCGGAACCCCCCCCCCCCCTCCCGGCCGTATGAAGGCGAACTCCGGGTGTTTACAGAGCGCCTCTCTGTTTTCCTTCGGAAGAGGGGGGATCCCGAGAGACTGGCCAGTCCGGCGGCCCAGGGCCTCTCAGAGATGCAGGGAAGTTGGGCTTTGCTAATGAACGGAGTGTGGCTGGGCTGCTCATCACGTCGTGTAACCTCAGATACGGGCTGATGGGACCGCGGCGAACGACACCCTCAGTTTCAGCATGCTGTCCAGGAATGTGAGGCTAGTTGTCCATTTTGAGATGTCCCAGTAACCACTAGGGACGGCCATTACATTAGTCAACCTCCATCCTCTCCTAATCGGAGTCAGAATTCAAACCGTCATCACTATCCCCACTCCCTCAAATCTCCCCTCCTCACTACTATTCCTTACCTTTTCCACACTCTCCCGCCAAGAAAATCTTTCACCGATCATTTTGATTCATTCAGATACTGAAAAGAGAGACCCTCCGCTCTCTCCCTCCGCTGACATACACGAAGTAGGATGTTAATCAAAAGTTACCGGGTCCTGGAGAGAGGTTGCGTATGTGTTTCATAAGATGTCTTTCTATGGTGATGAGGAGGCTAGGGTGAGCTCGCGGCACGGGACCAAAGGTGAAACGGGTGCACGTGGTTATTTGACCCTTGAAAGCAAACACCCACCCACTCTCCCCTGTTAAAGGCAGTCTGATTCAGGTCTGTGTTTGTAAGGTGCGGGTGTTGCGGAGGGGTGGGGAGGGGGGCGGGTAGTGGGACAGCTGGAAGGGGGTTCTGGTTGGGGTTGGCTGATGTGAAGCCAAGGCTAGATGTGTCCCATCTGCATGCATTTAGGAGATTGTTTGGAAGGATCGGAAGGGGAGACATAAATGAATCCTTTGTGGAAATGGAGTTGGGCTTTGGGATCCATCCCTGCCAGGATCGTCTTCAACACCAGCTCCAAGAGCCTCGGTGGAGACGGAATAACAGTCTCCAAACAAATGGGGGTGCTCAGTTCTCATGAACTGTCCTAGGCCTTGACAAACTCACATGCACTCATAAGCACTGTACAGTGTCTACCAAGCAATATCTGTGCTATCCATTTTACATAGCAGTTTATGTGCTCATCGTTATGTGTTATGAGTAGTTGTTACATGGATGTTACAGTATTTGACAGTGATATGTTTAATCATGACTGAGGGCTGTTGTACTGATTCGTAGAGCATGAGTCCCAGGAATGTAGACAAGTTCCGTGACCTCTGTGTGTTTCATTGATAAGTTTACATTACTGCACTGGTGTTCTCATGGCCCATAACTGACCTACCTCTCTCTCTCTCTCTCTCTCTCTCTCTCTCTCTCTCTCTCTCTCTCTCTCTCTCTCTCTCTCTCTGTCTGTCTGTCTGTCTGTCTGTCTGTCTGTCTGTCTGTCTGTCTGTCTGTCTGTCTGTCTCTGTCTCTGTATGTCTGTCTCTGTCTGTCTGTCTGTCTGTCTGTCTCACAGTGAGCTTCTGGAGGACCTGGAGAGGAGTCCTCATGCAGCAGCCATCGCTGAGTGCTTCGTTGAGAGGGTGAGTCACCACATTGCTATGATAAAGCACAAACAATCCGTAAATTCACATTGCACATTTTTGGTGGGTATTCCAATGACCTAAACCAGTGTTTCCCGAATGGTTGGTCACAGCCAGCCCCTGTTGGGTCATGGCTTAAGACTGGCTCGCTGTGTAGGCTAATATGGTGCTTGTATTCAGTAGCTCTTTTGTTCTCTGGATGCAGAGCGCTGTTAAAATATCAAGCAAGCAGATCGTGTGAAACAAACTTTTGTTTTCGGCCAAGTAGAGAACCACAGCTGTTTGAAGTGGGCCGCTGACATTGGGCAGTGTGTCAGAGGAAATGTTTGTACTTGGGCTATGTGAGTGTGTGCAGGCCCGTGACCAGGGAGATGTCGTGATTGGTTCTGAAGCGGTGCTGGCGGTGATCCTTCAACTCGTGTGCTCACTACAGTTGAGTGGGTCTGCACACCCTCATGGTGCTCTACTCTAGTCGTCTGGGTAATGACACAGAACCACCGCTGACTAAACAGGAACAGTGAAGGGTCCAACCGACCAGGGGAAACAGGCTCTCCTTTGTGTCGGCTGGGAGAATGGCCAGCGTCTATGTCCCTGACTCCCAGGGTACGCCTCCATATGTGGGGCTCCAGACTGACACGCCTGGCCCTGCCAAAGCCGGACCAAGACACAAGAACCAGAATCCCATTTGCGGTCCAGGATCCAAGGGTGCCTATTCTTAGTCCCATCTCCAGCCTGTACTTTTCTCTTTGGCGCCCAAACCCTCTTATCCAGCAGGTCGCTATAGTTCTCGGCTATTGATTGGGCTACTGTTGTGGCCAATTATAGATGGCTGCGGAAATTTGATTAAGCCATTACCGGCAAGGTTATTCTGGGTTTTGCGATGCTTCTCTGAGCTAAGCTAACCTCTCTAAACAGTGTGAGGACAACGGCCCCTCGCTACCGCGGAGTGGAATGTGGGAAACGCAGTTCAAATGTGACCGTTTCTGCTTGGAATGAGGCCATTACGTGCTCTTAGTTTAGGTGCAGTAAGACACTGGGTCTGCATGGAGTCAGCTGTAGCCTGTAACTATTCACCATCTGCTAAGCTACGAATCTCAAACCCTATACCTGCTGGCCATATGTAAGACTGAGTGGTAAAGACACGTATACATGGATACACAACTGTTTTGGAAGGTAACATTCAGTTGACCTCACGGAACCGTTATCTAAACCTACTTAAATATAAAATGCAATTATTTTCTCATTCCTTTGCTTTCTGAGATGAGATGTTTAGATGAGATGTTTCTTGCATGAGAATACATGTTTACATAAGTCAGGGAATGGGGTTTTGCTACGAGATAGAAACAAAGTATTTATTTCTGAGTGAGGCCTGGAGAATGACCCTGGTGTGAGGAGAGGTGTCACATGATCACAGGGGGTCTCTCAGATGACAGTGATTTGTAGCAGAGGGAACATGGAGACCGACGCTCGGTGTCGCTGGTCTTTCTCACCTGTCTCTCTTCTCCCCACTAATGTAATCGTTTTTTGGGGGGGGGTTTCTCTTTCTCTTGTTTAGAGCGAAGCCTTCGACATATATACCCTGTACTGTATGAACTACCCCAAGTAAGTCACACACACGCACACACACACCGCTATACTGATGTGCCCTTGGGGCTGTCATTCGACCTGGATCATTGCATGATAGCTATAGTGAAGTGACCTGGGGTGAGAATGGAATGAATTCAATACAGTGGACAAGTAAAGTTCAATATACACATTTTCATTTGTTATTTCAATAAGAATACAATTGTATATGATGAAGGTGGGGGGGGAGGGGTACAGTTGTAATCACCATCCTTTGTGGAGAGACATTAGTGAAAGGGAAATTACTTTTATGGACATTGAGCACATTTACATGCACCAGTAATAATTCCATATTAAACTGATTGTGGCAGTAGGTCAAGTATGGCATTAGTCGTGTAAACACATTTACATTTACATTTACATTTAAGTCATTTAGCAGACGCTCTTATCCAGAGCGACTTACAAATTGGTGCTTTCACCTTATGACATCCAGTGGAACAGCCACTTTACAATAGTGCATCTAGGTCTTTTAAGGGGGGGGGGGGGGGGAGGGGGAGAAGGATTACTTTATCCTATCCTAGGTATTCCTTAAAGAGGTGGGGTTTCAGGTGTCTCCGGAAGGTGGTGATTGACTCCGCTGTCCTGGCGTCGTGAGGGAGTTTGTTCCACCATTGGGGGGCCAGAGCAGCGAACAGTTTTGACTGGGCTGAGCGGGAACTGTACTTCCTCACTCTGCTGATCTTAACCGGAGTACGGTCAAAAACCGAAGTAAACATGAGCCGATTAAAGCGCCTGATTTTCTGAGCCATCTTTCAAATTATTAGGACATGTAAACACCTTAATCAGCGTTCCAGCGGTGTATTTAATCTGTCCATGTGCCATTCCCGGGTAGCGCGGGCCTCCCTCTTATGCGGCAGCGAAGTGAGTCCTGAAAAACTGAACCTATGCATCTTGTAAATAGTTTTGACATACAAATGTCCGAACTCAGAATCAAAAGGTCTTCGCAAAAAATAACATGGCCACTGTGGTAGAACGTTTATTTTGGTTAGCGATTTTGTGCACTAGCTTGATTTCAGATGTGTCATGTAAACAGGATTATTAGGGAAATCATTCTTCTTGAAATGCACGTCAACGTTTTGAACAAACTATTATGTTAACCCGACTATCCACAATAATCACATTATCGTGTGCATGTAACCGTGCTCAGGGTCTTGATTAGCTTGAACTACTCAGTGGTCGGACAGACAAGTGAAACTAGGTGAATCCAACGAAAGACGACAGTGACTGACTTAATGATCGCGGTAAAGATTCGGTCACTGCTCAATCAGGCTAATTTACAGTATATTGGTGCGTGTAAAAATACAAACGCATCGCGAGCCTTTTGGAAGCAGCATCTTTCGCGCCACATCAATTCTAATCTCACGGGCCACTACTATTTGACTGGCAGATGTTTGAATAGCACTGGATCGCTGCCCGTCACCATGAAGATGTGGTGATCCACACGTGCTCTGTATAAACAGCCTTTCATGTGTCTGTCACAGAGAACCGAATTAGATTTGTTATAATATGTCGACGGTGCCGTGACCCTGTACCTGAGCTGTGTGCATTCATCCACTGATGTCTTAAAAAGACCACGTTCGTAGCTCAACCCCGAAAAGATGCTGTTAAACAGATATCTGAGCTTTTGCCTAAGAAAGACATCACAGTCGGACAGCAAGGGGAATGAAGCAGAATGTTCTAGTGTGCGTAAAATAGTTGCGTTCAGACAAAAAAGAGGCCCCTCTGAAGGGGGACCGGAGGCATACGCTGAACACATTACTGTACAATTCACCATGAGATGAAGTGCTGTCTGGCATAGCGATGAGCCAACTGATGAGTCGTACTGTGGACCCCCCCCCCCCCCTATTCCACCCCCAACATCCACCTCCACTCCTCCTGGATATCTTTCCCCAGCTCGGTGGCTGTTCTGAGGGACTGCATGAAGAACAAGAGCCTGGTGGGCTTCTTCCAGGAGAGGCAGACCACCCTGTGCCACTCCCTGCCCCTGGAGACCTACCTGCTGAAGCCAGTGCAGAGGATCCTCAAGTACCACCTCCTGTTGCAGGTCAGTATGGGTCATGGACTGGGTCAGAGAGACAATATGATGATACTGATCCAATACTATCAATGTCAAACTTATTCAGAGAATATGTACAACTCCTCTATATTGTACACAGAGGAAAGGTACAGGCCCCATTGTAGACTGTTTCCCTTCAATCCAAATCATCAGAAATCATCCTGTTTCTTACTCTGCACTCCTTGCCTTTATTGGTGTGTGATACTCAGCAGACCAAGGGTACAGCCAGCGAGTAAATGAAGCAGAGATTCTGTGAAATGAAATAAGGATCCTATGTTTAAACGCACACTCACAACTCATGGCATTTAACTAGCTGTGTTTGGACACTGATCAACGACCTCGGGTTCTCTCTCCAAGCCCACCTCTGTGGTGGTTGTTCTCAAGTATGGGTAGTTGCAGCACAATATGGTGTGGGTGTGTCGAAAGGAGTATGGAAAGAGAGAGAATCAGCTCATTTCAACGTTGATAAACCAGTGCGAATGAGGGAGTTATATTAACCTGAGCAACGGTGCGCTGGTCTATGGCCCCATTGGCCAGTGACATGAACGGGCAAAATCGAACAATAATCTGTGCCGTTCTATCATGTTGTCAACAAGACAGCATGGTGCATCGTCCAGAAACATACATCTCTTTCCCATCAAATATATGTTTGAATTTTCAAACTAGTTTTCATTGGGAAGGTAGAGGAAGCGTTTAAAAAAAATCAAAAGCAATCACGTTTGCATGTGAAAACACAAAATCCTACTCATTATCTACATGCTTCATCTAACCTAAACTAGCCACTTTTGTTTTGAGGAAACTTTTCCGTGGGCTTTGAACGGAGCATCTTAATCACACCCGGGCCAGATAATCGAATCCCTTCATTGTCTGGTGCACCGGTGTTGTGTGGAGCTGCTTGCGGACATGAGGTGCTTCCCACTGAGCAGCTGTACCACAGTGTTGCAGGCGGTAGCTAACGTGGCCATTTAATTTTTTTTTTTTTTTAACCTCCTATGATTTTATTTCAAGTAGGATAGCAGCCTACACAAGAAATAACTCCTATTGAAAACCATTTAGATGTCACCTTGATACATACATACAGTCGGCAAAAACACAGAGGCACAATGCCCTTCGCTCTCGCTTGCCAAGCACTTACTGTCCCGCAACGGTGTGGGAAGGAGATGCCTAGTAGCCAACGTTAGGGTGACAGTCACAGTAAGAACACACACATGATCAGTACTTTTAATAAAAAAATAAACAATCGTCAGTTTTTATAACCGAAATTTTTAAATTACTGGTGTAAAACTAACAGTGAAATTACAACCCAGACTCATCCTCTGGCTTCAAAACAGAAGTTCTAACTCTTGCGGTACAGTAGTCGCCTTGTTACTCCTTTCCTTTCGACACACCCACACGTCCATACTCCGGTCGCCATATTGAGCTGCAGCTACCCCCTTCTCGTTATACAGACACTAACGCTTCGAACACACCAACAGCATTATCTGGATGTGTATGTAACAAACGCTTAACATTCCCCTTCTGCTACCATTTCTGTCAAGCCGTCTACACATACAGTTTGTCGTATTCGTTCGATAAATCCAACATATGCATCACACCGAACGCACTGCAACTGCCTCTGCAAGGCAAACGCAGCGTTTCATTTGAAAAGAATGTAATTCTGGTGTGCCAAAATGCAATAACACTGACGGTGTGATCGAAGCGTAATAGAAGACTAACCTCACTATCGCCCCCGTGTGGCAGGAGCTGGCCAAACACTTTGATAAAAGTGACCCTGGCTACGAGGTAGTGGAGGATGCCATCATCACCATGACAGCCGTGGCCTGGTACATCAACGATATGAAGAGGAAGCAGGACCATGCCGTCAGGCTGCAGGTATGGACCACCATACAGCTGTTGTCATTGAAAATATAACAAAGAAGTTAGCTTTTGTTGCTGATCATAATCTATGACCCTGAACTGGCTGTAGAGGTCAGAGGTTAAAAGTCAAAAGAGGTTAGAGGTTGCAGAGGTCTTTGGACACCTCAGTCTCCACTACATCTGGAGGTCTTTGGACACCTCAGTCTTGACTACTGTTTTTGAAGATCAGAGGTCAAGCTGAGGTTAACACAAACACTGTTTTTCTTTTGACTCTGGCAGGAGGTTGAGAGCTTGTTGACCAACTGGACAGGTCCAGACCTGAGTGGCTTTGGGGAGCTGGTGTTGGAGGGCGCCTTCAGGGTTCAACGGGTCAAGAAGGAGAGGGCATTCTTCCTCTTCGACAAGATGCTGCTTATCGCTAAAAAGAGGCTGGAGCATTTCATCTACAGCACCCACATATTTGTGAGTGACTCGCGGACACCGGAATGAATTGATCAGATTATTGTGTTTCTGTAAATGCTAGGAGCATGTATCAATAGAGATGACGCCTACACCAATCAAAAAAGTATAATGTTTTTGTTGCTTGATTCTCTATCATGTACTGACACCCTTATTTCCCCTCCACTGTCGTTCCTCTCGTCTTTCACTCTCCCCTTTCCCTCATCTCTCTACCCTCCTCTCCAATCAGTGCTGTAACCTTCTTCTCGTAGAAACCATGAAGGACCCCCTGTGTTTTAAGGTGTCCGATCAGACCATCCCCAAACAGCAGCACATTGTACAGGTACGTGTAAACCACTATCAAATTACAAGTGAACCACTATCAAAGGACAGGACATTGTATTGTGTCAGGCCAGTGTACTTGAACTACCCTCCTACCCATGTTACAGACCAAAAACCAGGAGGAGAAACGCCTTTGGCTGCACTACCTCAAGAGGCTGATAGTGGAGAACCATCTTGCCTCTCTACCCCAGAAGGTAAGGCTTATTGTACATTACTGTAAATGTTGCCGATATGAATGGCAATACTTTTCAGCCAATACAACACTGAAGGCTGTGGCTAAACTGAAACAGAGAATATTGTAATCACTCTGTTAGGATGTGCAGCCACCTTGTGGCTGTTTATAGTTACCGCAAACACTGTCACAGGTTGAGCAATCATTGAAATACCCGGATGTATTTTTCAGGCAAGGCAGGTACTCGGTGACAACTTCTGTCAATGTGAGTTTCATGTCATTTCAAACCATCATACGTTCATACACCTACACTTTTTGCACTTTCAATTTACACTGTATTTGACACCAATTGTGCACAGTTTACAATCATGCACAACTCAGTAACTCGCCATTTATTTTTCACAGCTCCTCAGTTTGATCAGGATCGGTTAAAAAAATCATCTCCAAGATGCGATGAATACCATCGAGGCAGACGCCAATCAGGTCAGGACAAGCCATTCTTACCTGTAATGCACCTAGTGTCTACTTTGTGTGTCAACGACTTTACTGGTTTTAAGCATATTTTTTTACCCCAAAGTTGGATGAGGGTGATGGCTTCTTCTTTGTCATAAATCTAACAAATAACAAAGCCATTTTGCCATGTGCCTGTCTGGTCTGTGTTTGTTGAGTTAAATTAATTCTGTGTGTGTGTGTGTGTCCAGAGCCCCCAGAGTTCATCTACACCCCAGAGAAGGCCAAGAAGAGCCTTCCCTGCTGCTGGAGGGGAACCTGTCCTATCGCCGTGGCAGGAGGCAGTCTGGTGAGACTTCATGTCTATAGACCAGGACCTGTCCACAAAGCGTCTCAGAGTAGGAGTGCTGATCTAGGATCAGTTTAGCCTTTTAGAACAGAATGAATAAGATTATATGGACAGATCCTAGATCAGCATTCCTACTCTGAGACAATTTGTGGATACAGGCCCAGGGCCCACATACATCAAGAGCCTCAAAGCAGAAATGTTTATCAAGGATCAGTTTTGCCTTTTAGATCATATTTGAATCAGATGATATGGACAAGGAGGACCTGATCCTAGATCAGCACTCCTACTCTAAGACGCTTTATGAACAAGGGCCCAGAGAGGAATCACTCACTGCACAGGACTTGGACTAAACATACAGAGCTTGAAAATATGAATTCATAAATGTAATAATTGGAAATGACTCATTCTTAAATGCTTATGGCTGTTTCTTTCCAGCTCCAACTAAAGACTTGGAAACAGCATATCATGGTGAGAATTTTCTTAAAGGATTCTTGTTTATCTTGTTTCCTTGTAGTGCTTCAGTCTGTCAGGGCTGAAAGATTTGGTACGTTTTTAATGGAAAGTAAACACACCCTTGTTTGTTTCCCCCAACCATTCCTATCTTCTCATGACATCCAGTCTCTTCAAAGGTAAGCTTGATTCAGACTGGTTTTTCCCCTATCCACCCACAACTGTCATACACATCAGATGATATCTCATTTGCAAGAATAGTACATGAGTAGTACACCTTCCCTTCCTGACATTCTCCATCTCAGTGTTGATGTTCATGTCCATCTCCACAGGCTGGCAGCGAGGGGAGCTGTGTCCTGGGGCAGATAGCCTGGGATTCTCAGGCAGCACCAACACCCTGGCCTCCTCTGTGATGGAGGTGGAGGCTGAGGCAGAGCGTCCGGACCCCTGCCTGGGCCTGGAAGAAGAGGACCTACCCCCCCTGAGCGCCCCCACCCACCCTCTCCATCACCGAGGAGATCATGCAGTTCATTAACCAGAGCCGCGTGCGAGAGGGCATGGCCGAACTCAAGCCTGACATAGTATGGGTGGGCTATACTCTCTTTCACAATTCACACACTATTAAACAGCTGCCATGGATTTGAAGCAACCTGTGTCACTTGTCTAGTCACTAGACATCAGTGTCTAGTTTTATGAGCTATCAATTTAGTGCTGCATTACTTCCCCATGTACGTATAGTAGGAGATGCGGGGATGACTTGACTTTTTTTTGTGTCTGTTTCTGTCTCTCCACAGGATTCACCCCTGGATGAGTCTCTGGAGGACCCAGCAACTGAGCCACATCCATGTCCACTTGCTCAGCAAGGAAATTACCTGCTGCTTGCTTCCCCTACGGAGGAGACTTACGAGTCACAAGACCCCGATCCCAATAGTCCAGAGGAGATAACAGTGCAACTGGAGGGGAGCAGAACCAAAATGGAAGACCAAACTCTTCCACCATGTCTGTCCAGGGAATCCTCAGAGGAGGGTGGTTGTGAAGAGGGAGAGTCAACACCTTTGCCAGCTGATGTCATAGAGGAGAGGCCTCAGGAGGAGAGCACATCAGCCAAAGAAACCGGGACAGTTGGGGAAAGAAATGCATCCGAGGTGGAGGACGATCAAACGTTCAAAACCTCGACGCCACTCTCTCCTGTAAACCTCCCAGACGAAAGAGAGAGGGAGAAGGAACTCTGCTCTGACCTTCCCAACGAGGACAAGCCCCCAGAAGCTCCTCTCTCTGTCCCAGAGCACACTGTACAGAGCCCTCTGGCGCACAAGAAAGAGACCCAGCTCACCAAGTCAGACAGGCAGATCATCGAGAAGATCCGCAGCTACTACGAGGCGGCTGAGGCCGAGGCAGGAGAAGCAGGAGAAAGTGACAGCAGCCCCACCGCCAGGAGAAACAGCTTCTCCCTCATCATCCCCACCGGCCTGGTCAAAGACTCCGTGTCCCACTTTGCTGTCTTTGGCCACCAGGACAGCCTGTGTGACTCGGAGAGCGGGCGCTCCGATGGGGGGGCAGAACCAGAGCCTGAGTCAGAGCTCCCCTCTCCTCTTCCGTCAGTTCCTGACCAGGGAGAGGGAGCCCTCAGCCCAGATTGTTCCTCCACTTCTGCTGCTGGTTCCCAGGAAGACCACAGCCAGGCACCAGGTCAGGGTGAGCCTGCTCTGGAAAAATGTAGCAGGTTTGAGCCAGGGAGTGAGCTGCCCTGCACAGAGCTGATGAAGGATTGGAAAGAGAAGGAGAAAGTAGGAGCCCCTGTTAGCACAGAGAGGGAAATCATACCAAACCTGTCAACAGACATCACCAAAGAGCCCTTATTCAGCGACGAAGCAGCCAAAGTGATCACAAAAGGCCAGCAGGTAATCAATGGCCACAAACCAAGTCCAAGTGATCCGGACACAGAACCTAAAGAGGCCCAGAAAGACTCCACTGTCCCTCCACCTACAGGTCTTCATGACAGTAAGACCGCCCCAATGTCCCAGGCTGGGTGGGGTACAATCAGAGACAGGAGCTCCCTCACTGGGAACCTAGAGGGCCTACCCAGCCAGATCAAGGTGGGCCGCTGGTCCCGCCACTGTAAGATGGTGTCCTCCAGCCGGACCCTGTACGAGGGAGCAGCGGTCGCAGACGTGGCGGGGATAGGCCTGTTCGAGGCCAGCCCCGGTGATCCATGTCTGGTGGAGAACTCCGAGAGAATCCTCAGTAAAGTTCAAATGCTGGCTCGAATGTACAGCGCCAAGGCCAGCATCATGAAGGTGCCACTTCACCACAAGAGGGTGTGTGTGGGTCATGCACCGTGGACCGTCACCACCAGGCACAGCGTCCCTCCTCAGGCCCAGCCGCTACAGCAGCATCAGGAGGAGAAGATTACAGTAAAACGAGCTCAGAGCCATTCCACTGGTCAGTACCTTTAGCATCCTGTATAAATGGCTATGATTTGATTAGATAGTGTAGTGGTGAGGATATGTAAAGACTTGTTGGTGTCTTATTGTTGAATTTGAGTTGTTTTAGTAAGCACTGCTAAATAATGGAAGAACACATATAAACTGTGGTTTACCATGATTGATAGTGAAAGTAAAGCCTTCATATGGTTGGTCAGGAAACACAACAAATAAAACATGACATGCAAAGCCTCCATATTGTTTATCAGTGAATGACAGTGTTTAGGCTGATTTTTTTACATTTAATTTACAGGCTGCCAGGAGATGACTTCAGTTTCCTCAGAACCCCAGCTCTTTGGCCACATCCTTGTCAGTGAACAGCTGTCCCCCACCTACCGCCAGCAGGAGAACAGCTGCGCCCTGACCGGACCCAGGGACAGTGTTTCCAACCTGGAATCCACATCCATTGCCTCTCCCCCCTCCTCCCCTCTGACTACCCCACCAAAAACCTCTCAGGTTAGGCCTGAGGAGGTAGTGACTACTGCTCTGGAGGGGAAGCTTATGGGGAACCAGTCTGAGGAAGTCATCTCAGGAGCTGAGATGCGGAGGCTTCACCCCAAGAGGGCCTCCCCAGTCCAGGAAGGCCCCATCCAAGGGGTAGGGATGGAGTTTCCAGCTGATGGTTATCCAAGGACCCCAGAGAGGTCTGTGAATCTCAGCAGGACTTGGGCAGAGCAGAAAGGACATAATCTGTACTCCATTAGGGAAGATCCTGCTCTGGGGGCAGTAGCAGCCTCTTTAGCAGGCCCATGTGGGAACAAAGACTGGTCTCCAGGGGTTGGAGCTGCAGAGGAGCTGCTGAAGACCATTCAACAGCAGGCTCCAACTGAACCAGAGACAAGCCAGGTGGTGAAGCCAGACAAAGCCTGTTTAAACACCAAGATAATGCCGCCTTATGTGGCCGGTGGGGCTGAGAGGGGGAGCTCACCCCAGATGGCCCCTGGTCATCAAAGCGAAGCTGAATCCACCAAAGCCAAGTCACAAGATGGCACTCTAGATGATCGGGATGTTTCACCTGCGGCACCAAAGATTTCCTCTCACATCTCCGACACATCTCCCACACAACAGAGGCCCATCTCTGGGCTAACTGAGGGGTCAAACCCCTTAGTGTGGAGTCCCACTCAGTCGCCTATGACTGAACCCATGCAAGCCACACATACATCTGGTCAGAGAGTCAAGGAGTGTCAAGTCCCAGAGGATCCCAAAGGAAAAGAGTGGGACATGGTTCCCCGTCCGTGGTCATCGCTCCAAAGCCTGATGCCTACACCTCCGTCAGGGGTGCAGTCCTCTGACTGTCTGCCTAAGTTCACCAGCCAAAGACCATCCAACCTGCACCTGCCCACTACCAAGGGCAGAAGGAGCCTCCCTATGAGTTGGAACGGATCAAACAACGCCACACTCCCCAGCCAAAGGTACAGTATTTAATAGGGCTTAATACAGTAGTAACACAATTTCACCGGTCCATAGCTTCATTCTTCCACTAAGAATTCTTGTAGAATAATAGGCAGAATCTACTACATACCCTAAACCGATTTGTGATGGTAATGGGGGTCAAATGTAAAACTGGAGAAAGATTAAAGGAATGTGCCTCTGACCGGAAGTGTGCAAATACTGTTTCCTGTTTCTCCACTAAGAGTTCTGACAGAAATTCTATGAATCAGGTAAAACAGTGTTATTCACAGAGTAGATGGAGTAGATGGAAAGAAAGCATTTTACAGTGCCTTCATAAAGTATTCATACCTCTTGACTTATTCCACATTTAGTTGTGTTACAGCCCAAATTCAAAATGGATTAAAATATATTTTTTTCTCACCCATCTACACACAGTACCCCATAATCACAAAGTGAATACGTTTTTAGAAAGTTTAGCAAATGTATAAAAAATGAAATACAGAAATATCCAATTTACGTAAGTATTCATACCTCTGAGTCAATAGATGTTAGAATCACCTTTGGCAGCAATTACAGCTGTGAGTCTTTCTGGGTAAGTCTCTAAGACCTTTGCACAACTGGATTGTAGAATACTTGCTAATTATTCTTTTTTAAATTCTTCAAGCTCTGTCAAGTTGGTTGTTGATCATTGCTAGACAGCCATTTTCAAGTCTTGCCATTGATTTTCAAGCTGATTTAAGTCAGAACTGTAACTAGGCCACTCAGAAACATTCAATGTTGTCTTGGTAAGCAACACCAGTGTTTTAGGTTATTGTCCTGCTGAAAGGTGAATTTGTCTCAGTGTCTTTGGAAATCAGACTGAATTAGGTTTTCCTCCAGGGTTTTGCTTGTGCTTAGCTCTATTCCCTTTACTTTTTTTAAACTCCCTAGTGCTTTCCAATGACAAGTCTACCCATAACATGATGCAGCCACCATGCTTGAAAATATGAAGACTGGTACTCAGTGATGTGTTGTGTTGGATTTTCTCCAAACATAACGCTTTGTATTCAGGACATAAAGTTAATTTCTTACCCACATTTTTTGCAGTATGACTTTAGTGCCTTATTGCAAACAGGATGCATGTTTTGAAATACTTTTTATTCTGTACAGGCTTCCTTCTTTTCACTCTGTCATTTAGGTTAGTATTGTGGAGTAACTCCAATATTCTCTTATCACAGCCCTTAAACTCTGTTAAATCACCAAATCTCTGAGTGGTTTCTTTCCTCTCCGGCAACTGAGTTAGGAAGGACGCCTGTATCTTTGTAGTGACTGGGTGTATTGATACACCATTCAAAGTGTAATTAATAACTTCACCATGCTCAAAGGGATAGTCGATGCCTGCTTTTTTATTTATTTTTATCCATCTACCAATAGGTGCTCTTTGCGAAGCATTGGAAAACCTCCCTAGGCTTTGTGGTTGAATCTGTGTTGGAAATTCACAGCTCGATTTAGGGACATTACAGATCATTGAAATCATGTTAAACACTATTATTGCACACTATTAGTCCATGCAACTTATTATGTGACTTGTAAGGCAGATTTTTACCCCTGAACTTATTTAAGGGTTTGAATACTTATTAGCTCAAGACATTTCAACTTTTCATTTTGTATTCATTTGTAAACATTTCTAAATGCATAATTCCACTTGTATATTATGGGGTATTGTGTGTCGGCCAGTTACACAAAATCTACATTTGATAAATTTTACATTCAGGCTGGAACACAACAAAATGTGAAAAAGTCAAGGGGTGTGAATAGTTTCTGAAGGCACTGTAGATGCAAAGTATGTGAGAAGGCCCCTGACATGGAAATAACTGTGTTTTGTCATGAATGTCCAGGTCGTATCGAGTGGGAAAATGTTCAACAGTTCCTATTTGACTGTATATTAAAAAATAAATTGTTGTATTTTATTTTGTGTACATTGCAGCTAAGAGCTCAAATTGCATATACAAATGTACAAACGTACTATCAATGTAGCTTATTTTCACAAGACTGAGTAATCGCTGCCTGCACTCCCTCTCCTCTCCTCTCAATTTTGCTTCTCCTCAAGCCAAGTTTTGTGGCAGTGGCATTAATCAGTCCCTCCAGGGTTTCACAGGGATTTTCAGTGATAATATGCATGGCAATATGCGAAGATTTAGTTGAATTTGTAGCGAAAATGCACTGACGAGGAAAAAAAGTTTGTTAACATGTGGCTTGATTGAAACATATTATGTGGTGAATGTGCAATGATTGGTTGAAATTCCGAGCACTCTTTTTGTACTGCGTTGATGGGTCACTTCTATGCGATAACATTGTGATGATTTGGTTTTTCTATGCTGAAATAGTGCGGTGATTGGTAAAAATTTGCAACCCCTCGCATATTGTGTGTGAAATTGTAGATTTTGCATAACAAATTGCCATCACAGAATCCTGGAGGGACTGATTAATGAAGTCTATTAATTTCCTCTTCCTCTATGCTTTCCTTTGGTTATAGACTACCACCTTCTCCACTGAGGTCCAGAGAGCCAAGTCAGGATCCATCACTCCCATCCATCCATGCCTCTGGGTTGTCCCCCGTCAGACGGCCTTCCTCCCAACCCTCACTGGAGAGATCAGCCACCATGCTTCCAGGCATTGGCCAACCCATGGATGCCAAGCCCCCCTCTGCCTTCAGCCCCAGTCTCTACCAGCACTCTCCCTCCCCCATCAGGGACTCCCTGCTCCTCTCCCACCCTTCTGCCTTGACCAAGTCCCTGGCTGCCTCCTGCATCAGCCAGTCCATCAGCCAGAGTCTTGCCAAGAAGAACACTCGCCTCCAGGACCATGCCACCCCTCACCCAAACAGTACAGCCCCTCTGGCTCCCGCTCCCACTGCATCCCCACTGAGGATGAGGTCTCCCTCCCCCAAACTCACCTCTGGCCCGAGTGGCCCCCTCTGAGTCCTGGCTATGCCCATGCTTCCTACACCAGAGATGGGAGCCAGCCACCTAAGTGTCCCCTTCCCCTCTCCGGTCTACTTCAGTCCGCTCCAGCCCATGCGCATCCCCAGCCCCAGCCCTGTCCCCCCACCGTATCGCAGCCAGCACTCAGTCTCCCAGCCCCCCAGTCAGCCTGCATCACACCGCCTTTTCCTCTGCCTCTCCACGGCCCAGGCCTGCTGTCCTACACCAGCCACGCCATATTGGTTTGAATGGAAACAGTAACAACAATAATAACAATAACACCACTAACGGAGGATGGGTCGTGAATCACCGGAAGCCACCGTTAGCGAGTGCCAATAGTATACCCCATCCCCATGATCCTCTTTGGAGTGGTTCTGCTCACACTCTTAACAGGGTGGCAAGGCCCTTCTCTGTCTCGGAGCCCAGCTCACGAGTGCAGTCCCGTCCCCTTCTCCCTCCCCATCTCCATTCAGCAGGATCTGCCTCCTCCCCCAGTCCAGAATCATACAGGCCCCTGATGAACAAGCCCCCCAACCCTAGAAGCACCCGGGCAGGAGGGGCTTGCCCCTTCAATCACCTGGGCCTCTCCCTGGAGCTCCCCAGGGCCTCCTCAGCCTGCTCCTCAGGCATAACCTCCCCTCCGCCCATTGGGGTTCCTGCCAATGTCTGGGGAGTCGCCGCTCCTCAGCCGCGGAATGCCAAATTGGCATTTCCTTTCTCCTCCATTGCCTCACCCACATGGATAGATGTTTATCCCCCCTCCATTCAGAGAAGCTCCAGCACCACCTCCCCTCCCCATCTGGTTTCTCGCCATGCTCTCCAACCCATTCTCAGAACCTGCGGAGGACCAAGGGAAGCAGCCTGCCCTTCCTTAGCCTGGCTGACCGACCACCCAGTCCAGTCAGGAATGGGAGGGGGTCTTGGGGAGAGAGCGAAGGGTGCGGGTCTGTGGGTGCAGAGCAGGAGTCTGTTGATAAGCCCCGAGGGGGATCCTGCTCCTACAGTGGCTCCCCATCCTGCATCAGCCCCGGGGCCTTGTCCCCTGTCAGACTGGCCCCTGGGAAGAGCACCCACGGCGAGCAACACTTCACCAGCATTGCCTGGCCCGACGTGCGAGAACTCCTGACCAAGTATGACAGTGGGGACAGCCCTGACCAGAGTGCTCCAACCTCCCTGTCTGGCCTCAGGATGAATGGGGTGACCCAGACCTTGGGGAGGACAGTTGCCGGAGCCACCTGATCTGTGCCTATGTGCCTCGGGCCTCCCAGCCCCAGACACGGGTGCGCCCATCCAGTACCCTCACAGGAGTGAGCCAAAGCCAGAGGACGCTCCTCAATGCAGGCAGCCAGAAGGACTCTAAAGACTAGCTATGCTACCACTGTGAACCTGCAGATTGCTGGCAGTGGACGTATCACTTCCTTCAGCAACACCCAGGTGAGCCTGAACCAGACCTTATCCCCCGTGGTAGACAGCCAGGGCAGACGGAGGGTCAGCATCAATGCCTGCAACTTTACCCTTCCCGTTCACCAGAACTGCAAGAGGCTGTGAGGGGCTACGACTGGGCGACCTCCTCCAAGGTGCCTTATGCCTCAGTGAAAGTCTAAATAGGCACTTTACCCAGAAACAGTGGTGATCATAGGGATCCTATGAGATATAACTCCAGGTAATATGGTAAAGAATTACATTAGACTTAATTGGACTGTAGATTGAATCACCTGTTCTTTCAGATGACAATCTGACAATGTCAGGAATTCTGCAACCAACCCCCATATCACCACCCGCCACCTAGATCACTGTCCAACAGGACACGACTGAACCCACAGACAAATTAGTTTGCCAGTGTCGTTTTTCTTCGTCTTTTTGTTGTTTGTTGTTTCAAAATCAATTCTGTTTATTCTGTTCAACAAAAAAACGATGTCTTGTTTATCAAACTCCTGCGTTTGTGCTTGTGGCTGGCATGGTAAAAATGGTCCATTCTTTTTTAAAAAATTTTATTTATGAACTAGTCTTATTTTGTCTGCATTTCTGGCACTTAATTGTATGTCTTTATTTTGCACAATGTCCTCAGCTGTGTGCGTAGTTAAGACGTGTCTGTGAAGGTAGCTTTTATTTCAGACCAAATCACGATGTTGATGTTTTTATGTGTTCTAACCTATGTAGTTTTACCAGTGGTTCATGTTGAAAAAAATACATGATTTATTTGGTTACACAAGAGCAGAAAATAAGGAAAATAAGAGCAACAATGTTCAGGGAAAACAAAGTGCAAGAACATGAATGGTGACTCGACCAACATGCATTTTTATTGCTACACAACACAGTGTCTTCAGGCTACATTGGCCCGTTTTGATAGCATAGGCCTAACTACTTTTTAAGTACAGTATTTAAATATCAGATTTGAAATTATGTGAACTCCGTGGTCAAAAGACTCAAAGAACAACCACTGTGTCTATTACTGATGTGCATTTCAGTTATTTGTACTCCTATAATAATAAAAATATTAAAGACCCTTTGATGTTGTCTGTCTCCTTTATAAATCCTCCCATTATACATTATGATATTGATTAGTCAACATCCTGGAAAACATAGCTATTGTTGTAGGAAATTCACCACTAAGGACTCAAATTCAAAGTAAATTAAGCAATCTTTATTATCACGGCCCGGAGAGGTTCACAAACGCAATATAAGCCCAATGAAAACTTCCCTTTCAGTCCTTATATACTGCTACACATACAAGTTATATAACCATGATTTACATGATTCATTATTCATCATTAACGTTGATTCCTGCATGTGACTGACTGATACCTGACGAGGATTCTTCTCTCAAAGCTGAGACCTTGTATCGCGTATTTAGTCCCAGATATGATTTATTTTATTTCACCTTTATTTAACCAGGTAGGCCAGTTGAGAACAAGTTCTTATTTACAACTGCGACCTGGCCATGATAAAGCTGTCACGGCTCACATCGTAATGAGGATCAGACCAAAACGCAGCAAGGTATGTGTTCATGATTCTTTATTAACCAAAACACTTGAACAAAATAACAAAGTGAAAAAAACTAAACAGTTCTGTAAGGTGAATAAACTATACAGAAAACAACTACCCACAAAACACAGGTGGGAAAAGGGCTGCCTAAGTATGATTCCCAATCAGAGACAACGATAGACAGCTGTCCCTGATTGAGAACCATACCTGGCCAAAATATAGAAATAAAGAAACTAGAATGCCCACCCAGGTCACACCCTGGCCTAACCAAAATAGAGAATAAAAGGCTCTATATGGCCAGGTGTGACAAAAGTAAAGCAGTGCGACAAAAACAACACAGAGTTACACATGGGATAAACAATTGTACAGTCAATAACACAATAGAAAAATCTGTATACAGCGTGGGCAAATGAAGTAAGGGGGTAAGGCAATAAATAGGCCAATAGTGGCGAAGTAATTACAATTTAGCAATTTACACTGGAATGATATGTGCAGATGAGGATGTGCAGGTAGAAATATGGTGTGCAAAAGAGCAGAAAAACAAATATGGGGACTTGGTTGGATGGGCTATTTACAGATGGGCTGTGTACAGCTGGAGCAATCGGTAACCTGCTCTGACAGCTGACGCTTAAAGTTAGTGAGGGAGATATAACTCTCCAACTTCAGTGATTTTTGCAATTCGTTACAATCATTGGCAGCAGATATCTGGAAGGAAAGGCGCCAAAGGAGGTGTTGGTTTTGGTGATGACCAGTGAAATATACCTGCTGGAGCGCGTGCTACAGGTGGGGTTTGCTATGGTGACCAGTGAACTGAGATAAGGCGGAGCTTTACCTAGCAAAGACTTATAGATGACCTGGAGCCAGTGTGTTTGGTGACGAATATGTAGCGAAGACCAGCCAACGAGAGCATACAGGTCGCAGTGGTGGATAGTATATGGGGCTTCGGTGACAAAATGAATGGCACTGTGATCCAATTTGTTGAGTAGACTGTTGGATGCTATTTTGTAAATTACATCGCCAAAGTCAAGGATCGGTAGGATGGTCAGTTTTACGAGGGTATGTTTGGCAGCATGAGTGAAGGAGGCTTTGTTGTGGAATAGGAAGCTGATTCTAGATTTAACTTTGGATTGGAGATGCTTAATGTGAGTCTGAAAGGAGAGCTTACAGTCTAGCCAGACACCAAGTTGTCCACATATTCTAAATCAAAACCGTCCAGAGTAGTGATGCTAGTCAGGCGGGTGGATGGGGGCAGCGATCGGTTGAAGAGTATGCATTTAGTTTTACTAGCATTTAAGAGCAGTTGGAAGCCACGGAAGGAGTGTTGTATGGCGTTGAAGCTCGTTTGGAGGTTTGTTAAAACAGTGTCCAAAGAAGGTCCAAAAGTATACAGAATGGTGTCATCTGCAAAGAGGTGGATCATAGAATCACCCGCAGCAAGAGTGACATCATTGATATATACAGAGAAAAGAGTCGGCCCAAGAATTGAACCCTGTGGCACCCCCATAGAGACTGCCGGAGGTCCTGACAACAGGCCCTCCGATTTGACACACTGATCTCTATCTGAGAAGTAGTTAGTGAACCAGGCGAGGCAGTCATTAGAGAAACCAAGGCTCTTGAGTCTGCCGATAAGAATACGGTGATTGACAGAGTCGAAATAATTGGCCTGGTCGATGAAGACGGCTGCACAGGTCTTTTATCGATGACGGTTATGATATCGTTTAGAGCGTGGCTGAGGACCAACAGTGACCAGCTCGGAAACCAGATTGCATAGCGGAGAAGGTATGGTGGGATTCGAAATGGTCGGTGATCTGTTTGTTCACTTGGCTTTCAAGACTTTGGAGAGGCAGGGCAGGATGGATGTAGGTCATATATAATCAAGATGGCGCCGATAGATAGAGCAGTCTTGCTTCTAGCTCCTAAGCATCTTTGCAGTTTTTTGTTTTTATGTGTTATTGGATAATAAAGTTGACGAGCTCAGGGTGAGTATCTCCTTCCAGAGACACATCAGGGATTGTAACATACTCTGTTTCACGGAAACATGGCTCTCTCGGGATATACTGTCTGAGTACATACAGCCAGTTGGGTTCTCAGTTCATAGCGCAGAATTGAATAAAGATTTCTCTGGGAAGAAGAAGGGCGGGGGTGTATGTTTCATGATTAACTACTCAGTGTGATTGTGATAACATACAGAAACTCATGTCCTTTTGTAAACCCATCTAGAAGAAAAAGAAACGCACACCTATTAAGACGAGGTGCTGGCTAGCGGAGTAGAAACTTGAAAATAAAAGAGAGCCGCACACTCTTGGAGCTCAGATGCAAAATGTAATACCAACGTTTCGACAGCCAAGCTGTCTTCATCAGGGTATAATCACAAACACTGCGGGATGACTCGTTTATATAGTGTCAAAAGACACAGGTGTCTGTAATCATGGCCATGAGTGGCCTAATATCATTGGTTAATAATCAAATATTAAAATGTCATACAAAGAACAGCATTCACACAAATGGATAGCATACGATCATAGATTAATTTGACTATACAAGTTTACACACAATTACAATGGCAAAGTCACAATAATCACAAGAATGGCTTCAGATCAAAGTCTACGTTGAGACCGAAGGGCGCAAGGGTCTTTAAATTAAAGATCCAGGCAGCCTCTCGTTTTAACAATAAATTATCAAGGTCACCCCTCTCCTAGGAGGGTGACATGTTCGATGCCAATATAACGCAGAGACGAAATCCAGTGGCCTGCCTCCAAGAAGTGGGCCGCAACTGGATAAGTAAAGTTTTTACACCTAATGGTACTACGATGCTCTGAGATACGTACTTTTAATTCGCGCTTTGTTTTACCTACATAATTTTTACCACAAGGACAAGTTATACGATAAATAACTGCCTTAGTGGAGCACGTAATAACACCTTTTATTGGGATCGATTTCCCTGTTTGTGGGTGTTTGAAGGATCTACATTTATAAGTGCCATTGCATTGAGCACAGCCATTACATTTGTAATTTCCATCCAGTAGGGGCGCAAATAGACGTTGTTCAGAATATCTTGGGGTGGTAAATCAGAGTTTACCAATTGGTCTCTGAGATTTCTGCCCCGCGAGAATACGACCAAGGGAAGGTCCGAAACACATTACCGAGACTATCATCGGATTTTAGAATGTGCCAATGTTTGTGAACAATTCCCTTAATTTGTTCAGAGCACTTTGAATAGCGGGTAGTTAGAACGCAAGAATGCGAGGCTGACCTTGAAAAAGGTCATGTCTGGTTTTGTTTTGAATTTTCTCAATGGCAATATTAATCTGATCATTCTTGTAGCCCCTCTCCTCGAACTTTCTTTGCATCTCAGCCATATTTCTGTCGAAATCGGACTGTGTTTTGCAAATTCTTTTGATTCGACAGAATTGGCTGTAGGGCAAACTATTTTTTAAGGGAAGTGGGTGACAACTATCAGCCCTCAACAAACTGTTACGATCAGTAGGTTTCCTGTAAAGGTCAGTGTATAGAACATTATCTTCACACAAGATCAGAAGATCAAGAAAACTGATTAGACGTGTATCAAGATTGCATGGTAAATGTCAGATGCTCAGAACAGGAGTTAAGAAAAGCATGGAACGCCTGGAGCTGTTTTGCATCACCCCTCCATAGAACAAAAATATCATCAATATACCGTTTCCAAATAATGATGTGAGGCAAGAAAACATTTTTGAGAGGATTGAAAATAGACTGTTTCTCCATGTAACCCACATACAAATTAGCATAGTTAGGAGTCATGGGGGATCCCATAGCAGTCCCTTTGTAAACCCAATCTAGAATACCTCATAATCAAATGCTGACCGTATTACCTCCCAAGAGAATTCTCTTCCGTTATAGTCACAACCGTGTATATTCCCCCTCAAGCCGATACTACGACAGCCCTCAAATAACTCCACTGGACTCTATGCAAACTGAAAACCACATATCCTGAAGCAGCATTTATTGTTGCCGAGGATTTTAACTTGCTAAACTAATCTGAGGAAAACACTACCGAAGTTCTACCAACACATTGATTGTAGCAAATCTGATCGTGACTCCATTTTCTCCTCCTTCCTATATGCAGAAACTCAAACAGGAAGTACCCGTGCTATGGACTATTCAATGCTGGTCTGACCAATCGGAATCCATGCCTCAAGATTGTTTTGATCACGCGGACTGGGATATGTTCCAGGTAGCCTCTGAGAATAATATAGGTGAACACATAGATACGGTGACTGAGTTTATCAGGAAATGTATAGGAGATGTTGTACCCACTGTGACTATTAAAACCTACCCAAACCAGAAACCGTGGCTAGATAGCAGCAAACGAGCAAAACTGAAAGCGTGAACCACCACATTTAACCATGGCAAGGTAACTGGGAATATGGCAGAATATAGACAATGTAGCTATTCCCTCCTTAAAGGTAATCAAAAAGGGAAAACCTCAGTACAGAGACAAAGTGGAATCGCAATTCAATGGCTCAGACACGAGACGTATGTGGCAGGGTCTACAGACAATCACGGACTACAAAGGGAAAACCAGCCACCGCAGACAGTGACCTCTTTCTTTCGGATAAGCTAAACACCTTTTTCGCCCTCTTTGTTGATAACACAGTGCCACCAACATAGCCAGCTACCACAGACTGTGGTCTCTCCTTCTCCGTGGTCGATGTGAGTAAGACATTTAAGCGTGTCAAAAGCAATCACGTTTGCATGTGAAAACACAAAATCCTACTCATTATCTACATGCTTCATCTAACCTAAACTAGCCACTTTTGTTTTGAGGAAACTTTTCCGTGGGCTTTGAACGGAGCATCTTAATCACACCCGGGCCAGATAATCGAATCCCTTCATTGTCTGGTGCACCGGTGTTGTGTGGAGCTGCTTGCGGACATGAGGTGCTTCCCACTGAGCAGCTGTACCACAGTGTTGCAGGCGGTAGCTAACGTGGCCATTTAATGATTTTTTTTTTTTTTTTTACCTCCTATGATTTTATTTCAAGTAGGATAGCAGCCTACACAAGAAATAACTCATATTGAAAACCATTTAGATGTCACCTTGATACATACATACAGTCGGCAAAAACACAGAGGCACAATGCCCTTCGCTCTCGCTTGCCAAGCACTTACTGTCCCGCAACGGTGTGGGAAGGAGATGCCTAGTAGCCAACGTTAGGGTGACAGTCACAGTAAGAACACACACATGATCAGTACTTTTAATAAAAAAATAAACAATCGTCAGTTTTTATAACCGAAATTTTTAAATTACTGGTGTAAAACTAACAGTGAAATTACAACCCAGACTCATCCTCTGGCTTCAAAACAGAAGTTCTAACTCTTGCGGTACAGTAGTCGCCTTGTTACTCCTTTCCTTTCGACACACCCACACGTCCATACTCCGGTCGCCATATTGAGCTGCAGCTACCCCCTTCTCGTTATACAGACACTAACGCTTCGAACACACCAACAGCATTATCTGGATGTGTATGTAACAAACGCTTAACATTCCCCTTCTGCTACCATTTCTGTCAAGCCGTCTACACATACAGTTTGTCGTATTCGTTCGATAAATCCAACATATGCATCACACCGAACGCACTGCAACTGCCTCTGCAAGGCAAACGCAGCGTTTCATTTGAAAAGAATGTAATTCTGGTGTGCCAAAATGCAATAACACTGACGGTGTGATCGAAGCGTAATAGAAGACTAACCTCACTATCGCCCCCGTGTGGCAGGAGCTGGCCAAACACTTTGATAAAAGTGACCCTGGCTACGAGGTAGTGGAGGATGCCATCATCACCATGACAGCCGTGGCCTGGTACATCAACGATATGAAGAGGAAGCAGGACCATGCCGTCAGGCTGCAGGTATGGACCACCATACAGCTGTTGTCATTGAAAATATAACAAAGAAGTTAGCTTTTGTTGCTGATCATAATCTATGACCCTGAACTGGCTGTAGAGGTCAGAGGTTAAAAGTCAAAAGAGGTTAGAGGTTGCAGAGGTCTTTGGACACCTCAGTCTCCACTACATCTGGAGGTCTTTGGACACCTCAGTCTTGACTACTGTTTTTGAAGATCAGAGGTCAAGCTGAGGTTAACACAAACACTGTTTTTCTTTTGACTCTGGCAGGAGGTTGAGAGCTTGTTGACCAACTGGACAGGTCCAGACCTGAGTGGCTTTGGGGAGCTGGTGTTGGAGGGCGCCTTCAGGGTTCAACGGGTCAAGAAGGAGAGGGCATTCTTCCTCTTCGACAAGATGCTGCTTATCGCTAAAAAGAGGCTGGAGCATTTCATCTACAGCACCCACATATTTGTGAGTGACTCGCGGACACCGGAATGAATTGATCAGATTATTGTGTTTCTGTAAATGCTAGGAGCATGTATCAATAGAGATGACGCCTACACCAATCAAAAAAGTATAATGTTTTTGTTGCTTGATTCTCTATCATGTACTGACACCCTTATTTCCCCTCCACTGTCGTTCCTCTCGTCTTTCACTCTCCCCTTTCCCTCATCTCTCTACCCTCCTCTCCAATCAGTGCTGTAACCTTCTTCTCGTAGAAACCATGAAGGACCCCCTGTGTTTTAAGGTGTCCGATCAGACCATCCCCAAACAGCAGCACATTGTACAGGTACGTGTAAACCACTATCAAATTACAAGTGAACCACTATCAAAGGACAGGACATTGTATTGTGTCAGGCCAGTGTACTTGAACTACCCTCCTACCCATGTTACAGACCAAAAACCAGGAGGAGAAACGCCTTTGGCTGCACTACCTCAAGAGGCTGATAGTGGAGAACCATCTTGCCTCTCTACCCCAGAAGGTAAGGCTTATTGTACATTACTGTAAATGTTGCCGATATGAATGGCAATACTTTTCAGCCAATACAACACTGAAGGCTGTGGCTAAACTGAAACAGAGAATATTGTAATCACTCTGTTAGGATGTGCAGCCACCTTGTGGCTGTTTATAGTTACCGCAAACACTGTCACAGGTTGAGCAATCATTGAAATACCCGGATGTATTTTTCAGGCAAGGCAGGTACTCGGTGACAACTTCTGTCAATGTGAGTTTCATGTCATTTCAAACCATCATACGTTCATACACCTACACTTTTTGCACTTTCAATTTACACTGTATTTGACACCAATTGTGCACAGTTTACAATCATGCACAACTCAGTAACTCGCCATTTATTTTTCACAGCTCCTCAGTTTGATCAGGATCGGTTAAAAAAATCATCTCCAAGATGCGATGAATACCATCGAGGCAGACGCCAATCAGGTCAGGACAAGCCATTCTTACCTGTAATGCACCTAGTGTCTACTTTGTGTGTCAACGACTTTACTGGTTTTAAGCATATTTTTTTACCCCAAAGTTGGATGAGGGTGATGGCTTCTTCTTTGTCATAAATCTAACAAATAACAAAGCCATTTTGCCATGTGCCTGTCTGGTCTGTGTTTGTTGAGTTAAATTAATTCTGTGTGTGTGTGTGTGTCCAGAGCCCCAGAGTTCATCTACACCCCAGAGAAGGCCAAGAAGAGCCTTCCCCTGCTGCTGGAGGGGAACCTGTCCTATCGCCGTGGCAGGAGGCAGTCTGGTGAGACTTCATGTCTATAGACCAGGACCTGTCCACAAAGCGTCTCAGAGTAGGAGTGCTGATCTAGGATCAGTTTAGCCTTTAGATCAGAATGAATAAGATTATATGGACAGATCCTAGATCAGCATTCCTACTCTGAGACAATTTGTGGATACAGGCCCAGGGCCCACATACATCAAGAGCCTCAAAGCAGAAATGTTTATCAAGGATCAGTTTTGCCTTTTAGATCATATTTGAATCAGATGATATGGACAAGGAGGACCTGATCCTAGATCAGCACTCCTACTCTAAGACGCTTTATGAACAAGGGCCCAGAGAGGAATCACTCACTGCACAGGACTTGGACTAAACATACAGAGCTTGAAAATATGAATTCATAAATGTAATAATTGGAAATGACTCATTCTTAAATGCTTATGGCTGTTTCTTTCCAGCTCCAACTAAAGACTTGGAAACAGCATATCATGGTGAGAATTTTCTTAAAGGATTCTTGTTTATCTTGTTTCCTTGTAGTGCTTCAGTCTGTCAGGGCTGAAAGATTTGGTACGTTTTTAATGGAAAGTAAACACACCCTTGTTTGTTTCCCCCAACCATTCCTATCTTCTCATGACATCCAGTCTCTTCAAAGGTAAGCTTGATTCAGACTGGTTTTTCCCCTATCCACCCACAACTGTCATACACATCAGATGATATCTCATTTGCAAGAATAGTACATGAGTAGTACACCTTCCCTTCCTGACATTCTCCATCTCAGTGTTGATGTTCATGTCCATCTCCACAGGCTGGCAGCGAGGGGGAGCTGTGTCCTGGGGCAGATAGCCTGGGATTCTCAGGCAGCACCAACACCCTGGCCTCCTCTGTGATGGAGGTGGAGGCTGAGGCAGAGCGTCCGGACCCCTGCCTGGGCCTGGAAGAAGAGGACCTACCCCCCCTGAGCGCCCCACCCACCCTCTCCATCACCGAGGAGATCATGCAGTTCATTAACCAGAGCCGCGTGCGAGAGGGCATGGCCGAACTCAAGCCTGACATAGTATGGGTGGGCTATACTCTCTTTCACAATTCACACACTATTAAACAGCTGCCATGGATTTGAAGCAACCTGTGTCACTTGTCTAGTCACTAGACATCAGTGTCTAGTTTTATGAGCTATCAATTTAGTGCTGCATTACTTCCCCATGTACGTATAGTAGGAGATGCGGGGATGACTTGACTTTTTTTTTTTTTTGTGTCTGTTTCTGTCTCTCCACAGGATTCACCCCTGGATGAGTCTCTGGAGGACCCAGCAACTGAGCCACATCCATGTCCACTTGCTCAGCAAGGAAATTACCTGCTGCTTGCTTCCCCTACGGAGGAGACTTACGAGTCACAAGACCCCGATCCCAATAGTCCAGAGGAGATAACAGTGCAACTGGAGGGGAGCAGAACCAAAATGGAAGACCAAACTCTTCCACCATGTCTGTCCAGGGAATCCTCAGAGGAGGGTGGTTGTGAAGAGGGAGAGTCAACACCTTTGCCAGCTGATGTCATAGAGGAGAGGCCTCAGGAGGAGAGCACATCAGCCAAAGAAACCGGGACAGTTGGGGAAAGAAATGCATCCGAGGTGGAGGACGATCAAACGTTCAAAACCTCGACGCCACTCTCTCCTGTAAACCTCCCAGACGAAAGAGAGAGGGAGAAGGAACTCTGCTCTGACCTTCCCAACGAGGACAAGCCCCCAGAAGCTCCTCTCTCTGTCCCAGAGCACACTGTACAGAGCCCTCTGGCGCACAAGAAAGAGACCCAGCTCACCAAGTCAGACAGGCAGATCATCGAGAAGATCCGCAGCTACTACGAGGCGGCTGAGGCCGAGGCAGGAGAAGCAGGAGAAAGTGACAGCAGCCCCACCGCCAGGAGAAACAGCTTCTCCCTCATCATCCCCACCGGCCTGGTCAAAGACTCCGTGTCCCACTTTGCTGTCTTTGGCCACCAGGACAGCCTGTGTGACTCGGAGAGCGGGCGCTCCGATGGGGGGGCAGAACCAGAGCCTGAGTCAGAGCTCCCCTCTCCTCTTCCGTCAGTTCCTGACCAGGGAGAGGGAGCCCTCAGCCCAGATTGTTCCTCCACTTCTGCTGCTGGTTCCCAGGAAGACCACAGCCAGGCACCAGGTCAGGGTGAGCCTGCTCTGGAAAAATGTAGCAGGTTTGAGCCAGGGAGTGAGCTGCCCTGCACAGAGCTGATGAAGGATTGGAAAGAGAAGGAGAAAGTAGGAGCCCCTGTTAGCACAGAGAGGGAAATCATACCAAACCTGTCAACAGACATCACCAAAGAGCCCTTATTCAGCGACGAAGCAGCCAAAGTGATCACAAAAGGCCAGCAGGTAATCAATGGCCACAAACCAAGTCCAAGTGATCCGGACACAGAACCTAAAGAGGCCCAGAAAGACTCCACTGTCCCTCCACCTACAGGTCTTCATGACAGTAAGACCGCCCCAATGTCCCAGGCTGGGTGGGGTACAATCAGAGACAGGAGCTCCCTCACTGGGAACCTAGAGGGCCTACCCAGCCAGATCAAGGTGGGCCGCTGGTCCCGCCACTGTAAGATGGTGTCCTCCAGCCGGACCCTGTACGAGGGAGCAGCGGTCGCAGACGTGGCGGGGATAGGCCTGTTCGAGGCCAGCCCCGGTGATCCATGTCTGGTGGAGAACTCCGAGAGAATCCTCAGTAAAGTTCAAATGCTGGCTCGAATGTACAGCGCCAAGGCCAGCATCATGAAGGTGCCACTTCACCACAAGAGGTGTGTGTGGGTCATGCACCGTGGACCGTCACCACCAGGCACAGCGTCCCTCCTCAGGCCCAGCCGCTACAGCAGCAGCATCAGGAGGAGAAGATTACAGTAAAACGAGCTCAGAGCCATTCCACTGGTCAGTACCTTTAGCATCCTGTATAAATGGCTATGATTTGATTAGATAGTGTAGTGGTGAGGATATGTAAAGACTTGTTGGTGTCTTATTGTTGAATTTGAGTTGTTTTAGTAAGCACTGCTAAATAATGGAAGAACACATATAAACTGTGGTTTACCATGATTGATAGTGAAAGTAAAGCCTTCATATGGTTGGTCAGGAAACACAACAAATAAAACATGACATGCAAAGCCTCCATATTGTTTATCAGTGAATGACAGTGTTTAGGCTGATTTTTTTACATTTAATTTACAGGCTGCCAGGAGATGACTTCAGTTTCCTCAGAACCCCAGCTCTTTGGCCACATCCTTGTCAGTGAACAGCTGTCCCCCACCTACCGCCAGCAGGAGAACAGCTGCGCCCTGACCGGACCCAGGGACAGTGTTTCCAACCTGGAATCCACATCCATTGCCTCAACCCCCTCCTCCCCTCTGACTACCCCACCAAAAACCTCTCAGGTTAGGCCTGAGGAGGTAGTGACTACTGCTCTGGAGGGGAAGCTTATGGGGAACCAGTCTGAGGAAGTAATCTCAGGAGCTGAGATGCGGAGGCTTCACCCCAAGAGGGCCTCCCCAGTCCAGGAAGGCCCCATCCAAGGGGTAGGGATGGAGTTTCCAGCTGATGGTTATCCAAGGACCCCAGAGAGGTCTGTGAATCTCAGCAGGACTTGGGCAGAGCAGAAAGGACATAATCTGTACTCCATTAGGGAAGATCCTGCTCTGGGGGCAGTAGCAGCCTCTTTAGCAGGCCCATGTGGGAACAAAGACTGGTCTCCAGGGGTTGGAGCTGCAGAGGAGCTGCTGAAGACCATTCAACAGCAGGCTCCAACTGAACCAGAGACAAGCCAGGTGGTGAAGCCAGACAAAGCCTGTTTAAACACCAAGATAATGCCGCCTTATGTGGCCGGTGGGGCTGAGAGGGGAGCTCACCCCAGATGGCCCCTGGTCATCAAAGCGAAGCTGAATCCACCAAAGCCAAGTCACAAGATGGCACTCTAGATGATCGGGATGTTTCACCTGCGGCACCAAAGATTTCCTCCACATCTCCGACACATCTCCCACACAACAGAGGCCCATCTCTGGGCTAACTGAGGGGTCAAACCCCTTAGTGTGGAGTCCCACTCAGTCGCCTATGACTGAACCCATGCAAGCCACACATACATCTGGTCAGAGAGTCAAGGAGTGTCAAGTCCCAGAGGATCCCAAAGGAAAAGAGTGGGACATGGTTCCCCGTCCATGGTCATCGCTCCAAAGCCTGATGCCTACACCTCCGTCAGGGGTGCAGTCCTCTGACTGTCTGCCTAAGTTCACCAGCCAAAGACCATCCAACCTGCACCTGCCCACTACCAAGGGCAGAAGGAGCCTCCCTATGAGTTGGAACGGATCAAACAACGCCACACTCCCCAGCCAAAGGTACAGTATTTAATAGGGCTTAATACAGTAGTAACACAATTTCACCGGTCCATAGCTTCATTCTTCCACTAAGAATTCTTGTAGAATAATAGGCAGAATCTACTACATACCCTAAACCGATTTGTGATGGTAATGGGGGTCAAATGTAAAACTGGAGAAAGATTAAAGGAATGTGCCTCTGACCGGAAGTGTGCAAATACTGTTTCCTGTTTCTCCACTAAAGAGTTCTGACAGAAATTCTATGAATCAGGTAAAACAGTGTTATTCACAGAGTAGATGGAGTAGATGGAAAGAAAGCATTTTACAGTGCCTTCATAAAGTATTCATACCTCTTGACTTATTCCACATTTAGTTGTGTTACAGCCCAAATTCAAAATGGATTAAAATATATTTTTTTCTCACCCATCTACACACAGTACCCCATAATCACAAAGTGAATACGTTTTTAGAAAGTTTAGCAAATGTATAAAAAATGAAATACAGAAATATCCAATTTACGTAAGTATTCATACCTCTGAGTCAATAGATGTTAGAATCACCTTTGGCAGCAATTACAGCTGTGAGTCTTTCTGGGTAAGTCTCTAAGACCTTTGCACAACTGGATTGTAGAATACTTGCTAATTATTCTTTTTTAAATTCTTCGAGCTCTGTCAAGTTGGTTGTTGATCATTGCTAGACAGCCATTTTCAAGTCTTGCCATTGATTTTCAAGCTGATTTAAGTCAGAACTGTAACTAGGCCACTCAGGAACATTCAATGTTGTCTTGGTAAGCAACACCAGTGTTTTAGGTTATTGTCCTGCTGAAAGGTGAATTTGTCTCAGTGTCTTTGGAAATCAGACTGAATTAGGTTTTCCTCCAGGGTTTTGCTTGTGCTTAGCTCTATTCCCTTTACTTTTTTTAAACTCCCTAGTGCTTTCCAATGACAAGTCTACCCATAACATGATGCAGCCACCATGCTTGAAAATATGAAGACTGGTACTCAGTGATGTGTTGTGTTGGATTTTCTCCAAACATAACGCTTTGTATTCAGGACATAAAGTTAATTTCTTACCCACATTTTTTGCAGTATGACTTTAGTGCCTTATTGCAAACAGGATGCATGTTTTGAAATACTTTTTATTCTGTACAGGCTTCCTTCTTTTCACTCTGTCATTTAGGTTAGTATTGTGGAGTAACTCCAATATTCTCTTATCACAGCCCTTAAACTCTGTTAAATCACCAAATCTCTGAGTGGTTTCTTTCCTCTCCGGCAACTGAGTTAGGAAGGACGCCTGTATCTTTGTAGTGACTGGGTGTATTGATACACCATTCAAAGTGTAATTAATAACTTCACCATGCTCAAAGGGATAGTCGATGCCTGCTTTTTATTTATTTTTATCCATCTACCAATAGGTGCTCTTTGCGAAGCATTGGAAAACCTCCCTAGGCTTTGTGGTTGAATCTGTGTTGGAAATTCACAGCTCGATTTAGGGACATTACAGATCATTGAAATCATGTTAAACACTATTATTGCACACTATTAGTCCATGCAACTTATTATGTGACTTGTAAGGCAGATTTTTACCCCTGAACTTATTTAAGGGTTTGAATACTTATTAGCTCAAGACATTTCAACTTTTCATTTTGTATTCATTTGTAAACATTTCTAAATGCATAATTCCACTTGTATATTATGGGGTATTGTGTGTCGGCCAGTTACACAAAATCTACATTTGATCAATTTTACATTCAGGCTGGAACACAACAAAATGTGAAAAAGTCAAGGGGTGTGAATAGTTTCTGAAGGCACTGTAGATGCAAAGTATGTGAGAAGGCCCCTGACATGGAAATAACTGTGTTTTGTCATGAATGTCCAGGTCGTATCGAGTGGGAAAATGTTCAACAGTTCCTATTTGACTGTATATTAAAAAATAAATTGTTGTATTTTATTTTGTGTACATTGCAGCTAAGAGCTCAAATTGCATATACAAATGTACAAACGTACTATCAATGTAGCTTATTTTCACAAGACTGAGTAATCGCTGCCTGCACTCCCTCTCCTCTCCTCTCAATTTTGCTTCTCCTCAAGCCAAGTTTTGTGGCAGTGGCATTAATCAGTCCCTCCAGGGTTTCACAGGGATTTTCAGTGATAATATGCATGGCAATATGCGAAGATTTAGTTGAATTTGTAGCGAAAATGCACTGACGAGGAAAAAAGTTTGTTAACATGTGGCTTGATTGAAACATATTATGTGGTGAATGTGCAATGATTGGTTGAAATTCCGAGCACTCTTTTTGTACTGCGTTGATGGGTCACTTCTATGCGATAACATTGTGATGATTTGGTTTTTCTATGCTGAAATAGTGCGGTGATTGGTAAAAATTTGCAACCCCTCGCATATTGTGTGTGAAATTGTAGATTTTGCATAACAAATTGCCATCACAGAATCCTGGAGGGACTGATTAATGAAGTCTATTAATTTCCTCTTCTCTATGCTTTCCTTTGGTTATAGACTACCACCTTCTCCACTGAGGTCCAGAGAGCCAAGTCAGGATCCATCACTCCCATCCATCCATGCCTCTGGGTTGTCCCCCGTCAGACGGCCTTCCTCCCAACCCTCACTGGAGAGATCAGCCACCATGCTTCCAGGCATTGGCCAACCCATGGATGCCAAGCCCCCCTCTGCCTTCAGCCCCAGTCTCTACCAGCACTCTCCCTCCCCCATCAGGGGACTCCCCTGCTCCTCTCCCACCCCTTCTGCCTTGACCAAGTCCCTGGCTGCCTCCTGCATCAGCCAGTCCATCAGCCAGAGTCTTGCCAAGAAGAACACTCGCCTCCAGGACCATGCCACCCCTCACCCAAACAGTACAGCCCCTCTGGCTCCCGCTCCCACTGCATCCCCACTGAGGATGAGGTCTCCCTCCCCCAAACTCACCTCTGGCCCGAGTGGCCCCCTCTGAGTCCTGGCTATGCCCATGCTTCCTACACCAGAGATGGGAGCCAGCCACCTAAGTGTCCCCCTTCCCCTCTCCGGTCTACTTCAGTCCGCTCCAGCCCATGCGCATCCCCAGCCCCAGCCCTGTCCCCCCCACCGTATCGCAGCCAGCACTCAGTCTCCCCAGCCCCCCCAGTCAGCCTGCATCACACCGCCTTTTCCTCTGCCTCTCCACGGCCCAGGCCTGCTGTCCTACACCAGCCACGCCATATTGGTTTGAATGGAAACAGTAACAACAATAATAACAATAACACCACTAACGGAGGATGGGTCGTGAATCACCGGAAGCCACCGTTAGCGAGTGCCAATAGTATACCCCATCCCCATGATCCTCTTTGGAGTGGTTCTGCTCACACTCTTAACAGGGTGGCAAGGCCCTTCTCTGTCTCGGAGCCCAGCTCACGAGTGCAGTCCCCGTCCCCTTCTCCCTCCCCATCTCCATTCAGCAGGATCTGCTCTCCTCCCCCAGTCCAGAATCATACAGGCCCCCTGATGAACAAGCCCCCCAACCCTAGAAGCACCCGGGCAGGAGGGGCTTGCCCCTTCAATCACCTGGGCCTCTCCCTGGAGCTCCCCAGGGCCTCCTCAGCCTGCTCCTCAGGCATAACCTCCCCTCCGCCCATTGGGGTTCCTGCCAATGTCTGGGGAGTCGCCGCTCCTCAGCCGCGGAATGCCAAATTGGCATTTCCTTTCTCCTCCATTGCCTCACCCACATGGATAGATGTTTATCCCCCCTCCATTCAGAGAAGCTCCAGCACCACCTCCCCTCCCCCATCTGGTTTCTCGCCATGCTCTCCAACCCATTCTCAGAACCTGCGGAGGACCAAGGGAAGCAGCCTGCCCTTCCTTAGCCTGGCTGACCGACCACCCAGTCCAGTCAGGAATGGGAGGGGGTCTTGGGGAGAGAGCGAAGGGTGCGGGTCTGTGGGTGCAGAGCAGGAGTCTGGGTTGATAAGCCCCCGAGGGGGATCCTGCTCCTACAGTGGCTCCCCATCCTGCATCAGCCCCGGGGCCTTGTCCCCTGTCAGACTGGCCCCTGGGAAGAGCACCCACGGCGAGCAACACTTCACCAGCATTGCCTGGCCCGACGTGCGAGAACTCCTGACCAAGTATGACAGTGGGGACAGCCCTGACCAGAGTGCTCCAACCTCCCCTGTCTGGCCTCAGGATGAATGGGGTGACCCAGACCTTGGGGAGGACAGTTGCCGGAGCCACCTGATCTGTGCCTATGTGCCTCGGGCCTCCCCAGCCCCAGACACGGGTGCGCCCATCCAGTACCCTCACAGGAGTGAGCCAAAGCCAGAGGACGCCTCCTCAATGCAGGCAGCCAGAAGGACTCTAAAGACTAGCTATGCTACCACTGTGAACCTGCAGATTGCTGGCAGTGGACGTATCACTTCCTTCAGCAACACCCAGGTGAGCCTGAACCAGACCTTATCCCCCGTGGTAGACAGCCAGGGCAGACGGAGGGTCAGCATCAATGCCTGCAACTTTACCCTTCCCGTTCACCAGAACTGCAAGAGGCTGTGAGGGGCTACGACTGGGCGACCTCCTCCAAGGTGCCTTATGCCTCAGTGAAAGTCTAAATAGGCACTTTACCCAGAAACAGTGGTGATCATAGGGATCCTATGAGATATAACTCCAGGTAATATGGTAAAGAATTACATTAGACTTAATTGGACTGTAGATTGAATCACCTGTTCTTTCAGATGACAATCTGACAATGTCAGGAATTCTGCAACCAACCCCCATATCACCACCCGGCCACCTAGATCACTGTCCAACAGGACACCGACTGAACCCACAGACAAATTAGTTTGCCAGTGTCGTTTTTCTTCGTCTTTTTGTTGTTTGTTGTTTCAAAATCAATTCTGTTTATTCTGTTCAACAAAAAAAAAACGATGTCTTGTTTATCAAACTCCTGCGTTTGTGCTTGTGGCTGGCATGGTAAAAATGGTCCATTCTTTTTTAAAAAAATTTTATTTATGAACTAGTCTTATTTTGTCTGCATTTCTGGCACTTAATTGTATGTCTTTATTTTGCACAATGTCCTCAGCTGTGTGCGTAGTTAAGACGTGTCTGTGAAGGTAGCTTTTATTTCAGACCAAATCACGATGTTGATGTTTTTATGTGTTCTAACCTATGTAGTTTTACCAGTGGTTCATGTTGAAAAAAATACATGATTTATTTGGTTACACAAGAGCAGAAAATAAGGGAAAATAAGAGCAACAATGTTCAGGGAAAACAAAGTGCAAGAACATGAATGGTGACTCGACCAACATGCATTTTTATTGCTACACAACACAGTGTCTTCAGGCTACATTGGCCCGTTTTGATAGCATAGGCCTAACTACTTTTTTAAGTACAGTATTTAAATATCAGATTTGAAATTATGTGAACTCCCGTGGTCAAAAGACTCAAAGAACAACCACTGTGTCTATTACTGATGTGCATTTCAGTTATTTGTACTCCTATAATAATAAAAAAATATTAAAGACCCTTTGATGTTGTCTGTCTCCTTTATAAATCCTCCCATTATACATTATGATATTGATTAGTCAACATCCTGGAAAACATAGCTATTGTTGTAGGAAATTCACCACTAAGGACTCAAATTCAAAGTAAATTAAGCAATCTTTATTATCACGGCCCGGAGAGGTTCACAAACGCAATATAAGCCCAATGAAAACTTCCCTTTCAGTCCTTATATACTGCTACACATACAAGTTATATAACCATGATTTACATGATTCATTATTCATCATTAACGTTGATTCCTGCATGTGACTGACTGATACCTGACGAGGATTCTTCTCTCAAAGCTGAGACCTTGTATCGCGTATTTAGTCCCAGATATGATTTATTTTATTTCACCTTTATTTAACCAGGTAGGCCAGTTGAGAACAAGTTCTTATTTACAACTGCGACCTGGCCATGATAAAGCTGTCACGGCTCACATCGTAATGAGGATCAGACCAAAACGCAGCAAGGTATGTGTTCATGATTCTTTATTAACCAAAACACTTGAACAAAATAACAAAGTGAAAAAAACTAAACAGTTCTGTAAGGTGAATAAACTATACAGAAAACAACTACCCACAAAACACAGGTGGGAAAAGGGCTGCCTAAGTATGATTCCCAATCAGAGACAACGATAGACAGCTGTCCCTGATTGAGAACCATACCTGGCCAAAATATAGAAATAAAGAAACTAGAATGCCCACCCAGGTCACACCCTGGCCTAACCAAAATAGAGAATAAAAGGCTCTATATGGCCAGGGTGTGACAAAAGTAAAGCAGTGCGACAAAAACAACACAGAGTTACACATGGGATAAACAATTGTACAGTCAATAACACAATAGAAAAATCTGTATACAGCGTGGGCAAATGAAGTAAGGGGGTAAGGCAATAAATAGGCCAATAGTGGCGAAGTAATTACAATTTAGCAATTTACACTGGAATGATATGTGCAGATGAGGATGTGCAGGTAGAAATATGGTGTGCAAAAGAGCAGAAAAACAAATATGGGGACTTGGTTGGATGGGCTATTTACAGATGGGCTGTGTACAGCTGGAGCAATCGGTAACCTGCTCTGACAGCTGACGCTTAAAGTTAGTGAGGGAGATATAACTCTCCAACTTCAGTGATTTTTGCAATTGTTACAATCATTGGCAGCAGATATCTGGAAGGAAAGGCGGCCAAAGGAGGTGTTGGTTTTGGTGATGACCAGTGAAATATACCTGCTGGAGCGCGTGCTACAGGTGGGGTTTGCTATGGTGACCAGTGAACTGAGATAAGGCGGAGCTTTACCTAGCAAAGACTTATAGATGACCTGGAGCCAGTGTGTTTGGTGACGAATATGTAGCGAAGACCAGCCAACGAGAGCATACAGGTCGCAGTGGTGGATAGTATATGGGGCTTCGGTGACAAAATGAATGGCACTGTGATCCAATTTGTTGAGTAGACTGTTGGATGCTATTTTGTAAATTACATCGCCAAAGTCAAGGATCGGTAGGATGGTCAGTTTTACGAGGGTATGTTTGGCAGCATGAGTGAAGGAGGCTTTGTTGTGGAATAGGAAGCTGATTCTAGATTTAACTTTGGATTGGAGATGCTTAATGTGAGTCTGAAAGGAGAGCTTACAGTCTAGCCAGACACCAAGTTGTCCACATATTCTAAATCAAAACCGTCCAGAGTAGTGATGCTAGTCAGGCGGGTGGATGGGGGCAGCGATCGGTTGAAGAGTATGCATTTAGTTTTACTAGCATTTAAGAGCAGTTGGAAGCCACGGAAGGAGTGTTGTATGGCGTTGAAGCTCGTTTGGAGGTTTGTTAAAACAGTGTCCAAAGAAGGTCCAAAAGTATACAGAATGGTGTCATCTGCAAAGAGGTGGATCATAGAATCACCCGCAGCAAGAGTGACATCATTGATATATACAGAGAAAAGAGTCGGCCCAAGAATTGAACCCTGTGGCACCCCCATAGAGACTGCCGGAGGTCCTGACAACAGGCCCTCCGATTTGACACACTGATCTCTATCTGAGAAGTAGTTAGTGAACCAGGCGAGGCAGTCATTAGAGAAACCAAGGCTCTTGAGTCTGCCGATAAGAATACGGTGATTGACAGAGTCGAAATAATTGGCCTGGTCGATGAAGACGGCTGCACAGGTCTTTTATCGATGACGGTTATGATATCGTTTAGGAGCGTGGCTGAGGACCAACAGTGACCAGCTCGGAAACCAGATTGCATAGCGGAGAAGGTATGGTGGGATTCGAAATGGTCGGTGATCTGTTTGTTCACTTGGCTTTCGAAGACTTTGGAGAGGCAGGGCAGGATGGATGTAGGTCATATATAATCAAGATGGCGCCGATAGATAGAGCAGTCTTGCTTCTAGCTCCTAAGCATCTTTGCAGTTTTTTGTTTTTATGTGTTATTGGATAATAAAGTTGACGAGCTCAGGGTGAGTATCTCCTTCCAGAGACACATCAGGGATTGTAACATACTCTGTTTCACGGAAACATGGCTCTCTCGGGATATACTGTCTGAGTACATACAGCCAGTTGGGTTCTCAGTTCATAGCGCAGAATTGAATAAAGATTTCTCTGGGAAGAAGAAGGGCGGGGGTGTATGTTTCATGATTAACTACTCAGTGTGATTGTGATAACATACAGAAACTCATGTCCTTTTGTAAACCCATCTAGAAGAAAAAGAAACGCACACCTATTAAGACGAGGTGCTGGCTAGCGGAGTAGAAACTTGAAAATAAAAGAGAGCCGCACACTCTTGGAGCTCAGATGCAAAAATGTAATACCAACGTTTCGACAGCCAAGCTGTCTTCATCAGGGTATAATCACAAACACTGCGGGATGACTCGTTTATATAGTGTCAAAAGACACAGGTGTCTGTAATCATGGCCATGAGTGGCCTAATATCATTGGTTAATAATCAAATATTAAAATGTCATACAAAGAACAGCATTCACACAAATGGATAGCATACGATCATAGATTAATTTGACTATACAAGTTTACACACAATTACAATGGCAAAGTCACAATAATCACAAGAATGGCTTCAGATCAAAGTCTACGTTGAGACCGAAGGGCGCAAGGGTCTTTAAATTAAAGATCCAGGCAGCCTCTCGTTTTAACAATAAATTATCAAGGTCACCCCCTCTCCTAGGGAGGGTGACATGTTCGATGCCAATATAACGCAGAGACGAAATCCAGTGGCCTGCCTCCAAGAAGTGGGCCGCAACTGGATAAGTAAAGTTTTTACACCTAATGGTACTACGATGCTCTGAGATACGTACTTTTAATTCGCGCTTTGTTTTACCTACATAATTTTTACCACAAGGACAAGTTATACGATAAATAACTGCCTTAGTGGAGCACGTAATAACACCTTTTATTGGGATCGATTTCCCTGTTTGTGGGTGTTTGAAGGATCTACATTTATAAGTGCCATTGCATTGAGCACAGCCATTACATTTGTAATTTCCATCCAGTAGGGCGCAAATAGACGTTGTTCAGGAATATCTTGGGGTGGTAAATCAGAGTTTACCAATTGGTCTCTGAGATTTCTGCCCCGCGAGAATACGACCAAGGGAAGGTCCGAAAACACATTACCGAGACTATCATCGGATTTTAGAATGTGCCAATGTTTGTGAACAATTCCCTTAATTTGTTCAGAGCACTTTGAATAGCGGGTAGTTAGAACGCAAGAATGCGAGGCTGACCTTGAAAAAGGTCATGTCTGGTTTTGTTTTGAATTTTCTCAATGGCAATATTAATCTGATCATTCTTGTAGCCCCTCTCCTCGAACTTTCTTTGCATCTCAGCCATATTTCTGTCGAAATCGGACTGTGTTTTGCAAATTCTTTTGATTCGACAGAATTGGCTGTAGGGCAAACTATTTTTTAAGGGAAGTGGGTGACAACTATCAGCCCTCAACAAACTGTTACGATCAGTAGGTTTCCTGTAAAGGTCAGTGTATAGAACATTATCTTCACACAAGATCAGAAGATCAAGAAAACTGATTAGACGTGTATCAAGATTGCATGGTAAATGTCAGATGCTCAGAACAGGAGTTAAGAAAAGCATGGAACGCCTGGAGCTGTTTTGCATCACCCCTCCATAGAACAAAAATATCATCAATATACCGTTTCCAAATAATGATGTGAGGCAAGAAAACATTTTTGAGAGGATTGAAAATAGACTGTTTCTCCATGTAACCCACATACAAATTAGCATAGTTAGGAGTCATGGGGGATCCCATAGCAGTCCCTTTTGTAAACCCAATCTAGAATACCTCATAATCAAATGCTGACCGTATTACCTCCCAAGAGAATTCTCTTCCGTTATAGTCACAACCGTGTATATTCCCCCTCAAGCCGATACTACGACAGCCCTCAAATAACTCCACTGGACTCTATGCAAACTGAAAACCACATATCCTGAAGCAGCATTTATTGTTGCCGAGGATTTTAACTTGCTAAACTAATCTGAGGAAAACACTACCGAAGTTCTACCAACACATTGATTGTAGCAAATCTGATCGTGACTCCATTTTCTCCTCCCTTCCTATATGCAGAAACTCAAACAGGAAGTACCCGTGCTATGGACTATTCAATGCTGGTCTGACCAATCGGAATCCATGCCTCAAGATTGTTTTGATCACGCGGACTGGGATATGTTCCAGGTAGCCTCTGAGAATAATATAGGTGAACACATAGATACGGTGACTGAGTTTATCAGGAAATGTATAGGAGATGTTGTACCCACTGTGACTATTAAAACCTACCCAAACCAGAAACCGTGGCTAGATAGCAGCAAACGAGCAAAACTGAAAGCGTGAACCACCACATTTAACCATGGCAAGGTAACTGGGAATATGGCAGAATATAGACAATGTAGCTATTCCCTCCTTAAAGGTAATCAAAAAGGGAAAACCTCAGTACAGAGACAAAGTGGAATCGCAATTCAATGGCTCAGACACGAGACGTATGTGGCAGGGTCTACAGACAATCACGGACTACAAAGGGAAAACCAGCCACCGCAGACAGTGACCTCTTTCTTTCGGATAAGCTAAACACCTTTTTCGCCCTCTTTGTTGATAACACAGTGCCACCAACATAGCCAGCTACCACAGACTGTGGTCTCTCCTTCTCCGTGGTCGATGTGAGTAAGACATTTAAGCGTGTCAAAAGCAATCACGTTTGCATGTGAAAACACAAAATCCTACTCATTATCTACATGCTTCATCTAACCTAAACTAGCCACTTTTGTTTTGAGGAAACTTTTCCGTGGGCTTTGAACGGAGCATCTTAATCACACCCGGGCCAGATAATCGAATCCCTTCATTGTCTGGTGCACCGGTGTTGTGTGGAGCTGCTTGCGGACATGAGGTGCTTCCCACTGAGCAGCTGTACCACAGTGTTGCAGGCGGTAGCTAACGTGGCCATTTAATTTTTTTTTTTTTTACCTCCTATGATTTTATTTCAAGTAGGATAGCAGCCTACACAAGAAATAACTCATATTGAAAACCATTTAGATGTCACCTTGATACATACATACAGTCGGCAAAAACACAGAGGCACAATGCCCTTCGCTCTCGCTTGCCAAGCACTTACTGTCCCGCAACGGTGTGGGAAGGAGATGCCTAGTAGCCAACGTTAGGGTGACAGTCACAGTAAGAACACACACATGATCAGTACTTTTAATAAAAAAATAAACAATCGTCAGTTTTTATAACCGAAATTTTTAAATTACTGGTGTAAAACTAACAGTGAAATTACAACCCAGACTCATCCTCTGGCTTCAAAACAGAAGTTCTAACTCTTGCGGTACAGTAGTCGCCTTGTTACTCCTTTCCTTTCGACACACCCACACGTCCATACTCCGGTCGCCATATTGAGCTGCAGCTACCCCCTTCTCGTTATACAGACACTAACGCTTCGAACACACCAACAGCATTATCTGGATGTGTATGTAACAAACGCTTAACATTCCCCTTCTGCTACCATTTCTGTCAAGCCGTCTACACATACAGTTTGTCGTATTCGTTCGATAAATCCAACATATGCATCACACCGAACGCACTGCAACTGCCTCTGCAAGGCAAACGCAGCGTTTCATTTGAAAAGAATGTAATTCTGGTGTGCCAAAATGCAATAACACTGACGGTGTGATCGAAGCGTAATAGAAGACTAACCTCACTATCGCCCCGTGTGGCAGGAGCTGGCCAAACACTTTGATAAAAGTGACCCTGGCTACGAGGTAGTGGAGGATGCCATCATCACCATGACAGCCGTGGCCTGGTACATCAACGATATGAAGAGGAAGCAGGACCATGCCGTCAGGCTGCAGGTATGGACCACCATACAGCTGTTGTCATTGAAAATATAACAAAGAAGTTAGCTTTTGTTGCTGATCATAATCTATGACCCTGAACTGGCTGTAGAGGTCAGAGGTTAAAAGTCAAAAGAGGTTAGAGGTTGCAGAGGTCTTTGGACACCTCAGTCTCCACTACATCTGGAGGTCTTTGGACACCTCAGTCTTGACTACTGTTTTTGAAGATCAGAGGTCAAGCTGAGGTTAACACAAACACTGTTTTTCTTTTGACTCTGGCAGGAGGTTGAGAGCTTGTTGACCAACTGGACAGGTCCAGACCTGAGTGGCTTTGGGGAGCTGGTGTTGGAGGGCGCCTTCAGGGTTCAACGGGTCAAGAAGGAGAGGGCATTCTTCCTCTTCGACAAGATGCTGCTTATCGCTAAAAAGAGGCTGGAGCATTTCATCTACAGCACCCACATATTTGTGAGTGACTCGCGGACACCGGAATGAATTGATCAGATTATTGTGTTTCTGTAAATGCTAGGAGCATGTATCAATAGAGATGACGCCTACACCAATCAAAAAAGTATAATGTTTTTGTTGCTTGATTCTCTATCATGTACTGACACCCTTATTTCCCCTCCACTGTCGTTCCTCTCGTCTTTCACTCTCCCCTTTCCCTCATCTCTCTACCCTCCTCTCCAATCAGTGCTGTAACCTTCTTCTCGTAGAAACCATGAAGGACCCCCTGTGTTTTAAGGTGTCCGATCAGACCATCCCCAAACAGCAGCACATTGTACAGGTACGTGTAAACCACTATCAAATTACAAGTGAACCACTATCAAAGGACAGGACATTGTATTGTGTCAGGCCAGTGTACTTGAACTACCCTCCTACCCATGTTACAGACCAAAAACCAGGAGGAGAAACGCCTTTGGCTGCACTACCTCAAGAGGCTGATAGTGGAGAACCATCTTGCCTCTCTACCCCAGAAGGTAAGGCTTATTGTACATTACTGTAAATGTTGCCGATATGAATGGCAATACTTTTCAGCCAATACAACACTGAAGGCTGTGGCTAAACTGAAACAGAGAATATTGTAATCACTCTGTTAGGATGTGCAGCCACCTTGTGGCTGTTTATAGTTACCGCAAACACTGTCACAGGTTGAGCAATCATTGAAATACCCGGATGTATTTTTCAGGCAAGGCAGGTACTCGGTGACAACTTCTGTCAATGTGAGTTTCATGTCATTTCAAACCATCATACGTTCATACACCTACACTTTTTGCACTTTCAATTTACACTGTATTTGACACCAATTGTGCACAGTTTACAATCATGCACAACTCAGTAACTCGCCATTTATTTTTCACAGCTCCTCAGTTTGATCAGGATCGGTTAAAAAAATCATCTCCAAGATGCGATGAATACCATCGAGGCAGACGCCAATCAGGTCAGGACAAGCCATTCTTACCTGTAATGCACCTAGTGTCTACTTTGTGTGTCAACGACTTTACTGGTTTTAAGCATATTTTTTTACCCCAAAGTTGGATGAGGGTGATGGCTTCTTCTTTGTCATAAATCTAACAAATAACAAAGCCATTTTGCCATGTGCCTGTCTGGTCTGTGTTTGTTGAGTTAAATTAATTCTGTGTGTGTGTGTGTGTCCAGAGCCCCCAGAGTTCATCTACACCCCAGAGAAGGCCAAGAAGAGCCTTCCCCTGCTGCTGGAGGGGAACCTGTCCTATCGCCGTGGCAGGAGGCAGTCTGGTGAGACTTCATGTCTATAGACCAGGACCTGTCCACAAAGCGTCTCAGAGTAGGAGTGCTGATCTAGGATCAGTTTAGCCTTTTAGATCAGAATGAATAAGATTATATGGACAGATCCTAGATCAGCATTCCTACTCTGAGACAATTTGTGGATACAGGCCCAGGGCCCACATACATCAAGAGCCTCAAAGCAGAAATGTTTATCAAGGATCAGTTTTGCCTTTTAGATCATATTTGAATCAGATGATATGGACAAGGAGGACCTGATCCTAGATCAGCACTCCTACTCTAAGACGCTTTATGAACAAGGGCCCAGAGAGGAATCACTCACTGCACAGGACTTGGACTAAACATGCAGAGCTTGAAAATATGAATTCATAAATGTAATAATTGGAAATGACTCATTCTTAAATGCTTATGGCTGTTTCTTTCCAGCTCCAACTAAAGACTTGGAAACAGCATATCATGGTGAGAATTTTCTTAAAGGATTCTTGTTTATCTTGTTTCCTTGTAGTGCTTCAGTCTGTCAGGGCTGAAAGATTTGGTACGTTTTTAATGGAAAGTAAACACACCCTTGTTTGTTTCCCCAACCATTCCTATCTTCTCATGACATCCAGTCTCTTCAAAGGTAAGCTTGATTCAGACTGGTTTTTCCCCTATCCACCCACAACTGTCATACACATCAGATGATATCTCATTTGCAAGAATAGTACATGAGTAGTACACCTTCCCTTCCTGACATTCTCCATCTCAGTGTTGATGTTCATGTCCATCTCCACAGGCTGGCAGCGAGGGGGAGCTGTGTCCTGGGGCAGATAGCCTGGGATTCTCAGGCAGCACCAACACCCTGGCCTCCTCTGTGATGGAGGTGGAGGCTGAGGCAGAGCGTCCGGACCCCTGCCTGGGCCTGGAAGAAGAGGACCTACCCCCCCTGAGCGCCCCACCCACCCTCTCCATCACCGAGGAGATCATGCAGTTCATTAACCAGAGCCGCGTGCGAGAGGGCATGGCCGAACTCAAGCCTGACATAGTATGGGTGGGCTATACTCTCTTTCACAATTCACACACTATTAAACAGCTGCCATGGATTTGAAGCAACCTGTGTCACTTGTCTAGTCACTAGACATCAGTGTCTAGTTTTATGAGCTATCAATTTAGTGCTGCATTACTTCCCCATGTACGTATAGTAGGAGATGCGGGGATGACTTGACTTTTTTGTGTCTGTTTCTGTCTCTCCACAGGATTCACCCCTGGATGAGTCTCTGGAGGACCCAGCAACTGAGCCACATCCATGTCCACTTGCTCAGCAAGGAAATTACCTGCTGCTTGCTTCCCCTACGGAGGAGACTTACGAGTCACAAGACCCCGATCCCAATAGTCCAGAGGAGATAACAGTGCAACTGGAGGGGAGCAGAACCAAAATGGAAGACCAAACTCTTCCACCATGTCTGTCCAGGGAATCCTCAGAGGAGGGTGGTTGTGAAGAGGGAGAGTCAACACCTTTGCCAGCTGATGTCATAGAGGAGAGGCCTCAGGAGGAGAGCACATCAGCCAAAGAAACCGGGACAGTTGGGGAAAGAAATGCATCCGAGGTGGAGGACGATCAAACGTTCAAAACCTCGACGCCACTCTCTCCTGTAAACCTCCCAGACGAAGAGAGAGGGAGAAGGAACTCTGCTCTGACCTCCCCAACGAGGACAAGCCCCCAGAAGCTCCTCTCTCTGTCCCAGAGCACACTGTACAGAGCCCTCTGGCGCACAAGAAAGAGACCCAGCTCACCAAGTCAGACAGGCAGATCATCGAGAAGATCCGCAGCTACTACGAGGCGGCTGAGGCCGAGGCAGGAGAAGCAGGAGAAAGTGACAGCAGCCCCACCGCCAGGAGAAACAGCTTCTCCCTCATCATCCCCACCGGCCTGGTCAAAGACTCCGTGTCCCACTTTGCTGTCTTTGGCCACCAGGACAGCCTGTGTGACTCGGAGAGCGGGCGCTCCGATGGGGGGGCAGAACCAGAGCCTGAGTCAGAGCTCCCCTCTCCTCTTCCGTCAGTTCCTGACCAGGGAGAGGGAGCCCTCAGCCCAGATTGTTCCTCCACTTCTGCTGCTGGTTCCCAGGAAGACCACAGCCAGGCACCAGGTCAGGGTGAGCCTGCTCTGGAAAAATGTAGCAGGTTTGAGCCAGGGAGTGAGCTGCCCTGCACAGAGCTGATGAAGGATTGGAAAGAGAAGGAGAAAGTAGGAGCCCCTGTTAGCACAGAGAGGGAAATCATACCAAACCTGTCAACAGACATCACCAAAGAGCCCTCATTCAGCGACGAAGCAGCCAAAGTGATCACAAAAGGCCAGCAGGTAATCAATGGCCACAAACCAAGTCCAAGTGATCCGGACACAGAACCTAAAGAGGCCCAGAAAGATTCCACTGTCCCTCCACCTACAGGTCTTCATGACAGTAAGACCGCCCCAATGTCCCAGGCTGGGTGGGGTACAATCAGAGACAGGAGCTCCCTCACTGGGAACCTAGAGGGCCTACCCAGCCAGATCAAGGTGGGCCGCTGGTCCCGCCACTGTAAGATGGTGTCCTCCAGCCGGACCCTGTACGAGGGAGCAGCGGTCGCAGACGTGGCAGGGATAGGCCTGTTCGAGGCCAGCCCCGGTGATCCATGTCTGGTGGAGAACTCAGAGAGAATCCTCAGTAAAGTTCAAATGCTGGCTCGAATGTACAGCGCCAAGGCCAGCATCATGAAGGTGCCACTTCACCACAAGAGGGTGTGTGTGGGTCATGCACCGTGGACCGTCACCACCAGGCACAGCGTCCCTCCTCAGGCCCAGCCGCTACAGCAGCAGCATCAGGAGGAGAAGATTACAGTAAAACGAGCTCAGAGCCATTCCACTGGTCAGTACCTTTAGCATCCTGTATAAATGGCTATGATTTGATTAGATAGTGTAGTGGTGAGGATATGTAAAGACTTGTTGGTGTCTTATTGTTGAATTTGAGTTGTTTTAGTAAGCACTGCTAAATAATGGAAGAACACATATAAACTGTGGTTTACCATGATTGATAGTGAAAGTAAAGCCTTCATATGGTTGGTCAGGAAACACAACAAATAAAACATGACATGCAAAGCCTCCATATTGTTTATCAGTGAATGACAGTGTTTAGGCTGATTTTTTTACATTTAATTTACAGGCTGCCAGGAGATGACTTCAGTTTCCTCAGAACCCCAGCTCTTTGGCCACATCCTTGTCAGTGAACAGCTGTCCCCCACCTACCGCCAGCAGGAGAACAGCTGCGCCCTGACCGGACCCAGGGACAGTGTTTCCAACCTGGAATCCACATCCATTGCCTCTCCCCCCTCCTCCCCTCTGACTACCCCACCAAAAACCTCTCAGGTTAGGCCTGAGGAGGTAGTGACTACTGCTCTGGAGGGGAAGCTTATGGGGAACCAGTCTGAGGAAGTAATCTCAGGAGCTGAGATGCGGAGGCTTCACCCCAAGAGGGCCTCCCCAGTCCAGGAAGGCCCCATCCAAGGGGTAGGGATGGAGTTTCCAGCTGATGGTTATCCAAGGACCCCAGAGAGGTCTGTGAATCTCAGCAGGACTTGGGCAGAGCAGAAAGGACATAATCTGTACTCCATTAGGGAAGATCCTGCTCTGGGGGCAGTAGCAGCCTCTTTAGCAGGCCCATGTGGGAACAAAGACTGGTCTCCAGGGGTTGGAGCTGCAGAGGAGCTGCTGAAGACCATTCAACAGCAGGCTCCAACTGAACCAGAGACAAGCCAGGTGGTGAAGCCAGACAAAGCCTGTTTAAACACCAAGATAATGCCGCCTTATGTGGCCGGTGGGGCTGAGAGGGGGAGCTCACCCCAGATGGCCCCTGGTCATCAAAGCGAAGCTGAATCCACCAAAGCCAAGTCACAAGATGGCACTCTAGATGATCGGGATGTTTCACCTGCGGCACCAAAGATTTCCTCTCACATCTCCGACACATCTCCCACACAACAGAGGCCCATCTCTGGGCTAACTGAGGGGTCAAACCCCTTAGTGTGGAGTCCCACTCAGTCGCCTATGACTGAACCCATGCAAGCCACACATACATCTGGTCAGAGAGTCAAGGAGTGTCAAGTCCCAGAGGATCCCAAAGGAAAAGAGTGGGACATGGTTCCCCGTCCATGGTCATCGCTCCAAAGCCTGATGCCTACACCTCCGTCAGGGTGCAGTCCTCTGACTGTCTGCCTAAGTTCACCAGCCAAAGACCATCCAACCTGCACCTGCCCACTACCAAGGGCAGAAGGAGCCTCCCTATGAGTTGGAACGGATCAAACAACGCCACACTCCCCAGCCAAAGGTACAGTATTTAATAGGGCTTAATACAGTAGTAACACAATTTCACCGGTCCATAGCTTCATTCTTCCACTAAGAATTCTTGTAGAATAATAGGCAGAATCTACTACATACCCTAAACCGATTTGTGATGGTAATGGGGGTCAAATGTAAAACTGGAGAAAGATTAAAGGAATGTGCCTCTGACCGGAAGTGTGCAAATACTGTTTCCTGTTTCTCCACTAAAGAGTTCTGACAGAAATTCTATGAATCAGGTAAAACAGTGTTATTCACAGAGTAGATGGAGTAGATGGAAAGAAAGCATTTTACAGTGCCTTCATAAAGTATTCATACCTCTTGACTTATTCCACATTTAGTTGTGTTACAGCCCAAATTCAAAATGGATTAAAATATATTTTTTTCTCACCCATCTACACACAGTACCCCATAATCACAAAGTGAATACGTTTTTAGAAAGTTTAGCAAATGTATAAAAAATGAAATACAGAAATATCCAATTTACGTAAGTATTCATACCTCTGAGTCAATAGATGTTAGAATCACCTTTGGCAGCAATTACAGCTGTGAGTCTTTCTGGGTAAGTCTCTAAGACCTTTGCACAACTGGATTGTAGAATACTTGCTAATTATTCTTTTTAAATTCTTCGAGCTCTGTCAAGTTGGTTGTTGATCATTGCTAGACAGCCATTTTCAAGTCTTGCCATTGATTTTCAAGCTGATTTAAGTCAGAACTGTAACTAGGCCACTCAGGAACATTCAATGTTGTCTTGGTAAGCAACACCAGTGTTTTAGGTTATTGTCCTGCTGAAAGGTGAATTTGTCTCAGTGTCTTTGGAAATCAGACTGAATTAGGTTTTCCTCCAGGGTTTTGCTTGTGCTTAGCTCTATTCCCTTTACTTTTTTTAAACTCCCTAGTGCTTTCCAATGACAAGTCTACCCATAACATGATGCAGCCACCATGCTTGAAAATATGAAGACTGGTACTCAGTGATGTGTTGTGTTGGATTTTCTCCAAACATAACGCTTTGTATTCAGGACATAAAGTTAATTTCTTACCCACATTTTTTGCAGTATGACTTTAGTGCCTTATTGCAAACAGGATGCATGTTTTGAAATACTTTTTATTCTGTACAGGCTTCCTTCTTTTCACTCTGTCATTTAGGTTAGTATTGTGGAGTAACTCCAATATTCTCTTATCACAGCCCTTAAACTCTGTTAAATCACCAAATCTCTGAGTGGTTTCTTTCCTCTCCGGCAACTGAGTTAGGAAGGACGCCTGTATCTTTGTAGTGACTGGGTGTATTGATACACCATTCAAAGTGTAATTAATAACTTCACCATGCTCAAAGGGATAGTCGATGCCTGCTTTTTATTTATTTTTATCCATCTACCAATAGGTGCTCTTTGCGAAGCATTGGAAAACCTCCCTAGGCTTTGTGGTTGAATCTGTGTTGGAAATTCACAGCTCGATTTAGGGACATTACAGATCATTGAAATCATGTTAAACACTATTATTGCACACTATTAGTCCATGCAACTTATTATGTGACTTGTAAGGCAGATTTTTACCCCTGAACTTATTTAAGGGTTTGAATACTTATTAGCTCAAGACATTTCAACTTTTCATTTTGTATTCATTTGTAAACATTTCTAAATGCATAATTCCACTTGTATATTATGGGGTATTGTGTGTCGGCCAGTTACACAAAATCTACATTTGATCAATTTTACATTCAGGCTGGAACACAACAAAATGTGAAAAAGTCAAGGGGTGTGAATAGTTTCTGAAGGCACTGTAGATGCAAAGTATGTGAGAAGGCCCCTGACATGGAAATAACTGTGTTTTGTCATGAATGTCCAGGTCGTATCGAGTGGGAAAATGTTCAACAGTTCCTATTTGACTGTATATTAAAAAATAAATTGTTGTATTTTATTTTGTGTACATTGCAGCTAAGAGCTCAAATTGCATATACAAATGTACAAACGTACTATCAATGTAGCTTATTTTCACAAGACTGAGTAATCGCTGCCTGCACTCCCTCTCCTCTCCTCTCAATTTTGCTTCTCCTCAAGCCAAGTTTTGTGGCAGTGGCATTAATCAGTCCCTCCAGGGTTTCACAGGGATTTTCAGTGATAATATGCATGGCAATATGCGAAGATTTAGTTGAATTTGTAGCGAAAATGCACTGACGAGGAAAAAAGTTTGTTAACATGTGGCTTGATTGAAACATATTATGTGGTGAATGTGCAATGATTGGTTGAAATTCCGAGCACTCTTTTTGTACTGCGTTGATGGGTCACTTCTATGCGATAACATTGTGATGATTTGGTTTTTCTATGCTGAAATAGTGCGGTGATTGGTAAAAATTTGCAACCCCTCGCATATTGTGTGTGAAATTGTAGATTTTGCATAACAAATTGCCATCACAGAATCCTGGAGGGACTGATTAATGAAGTCTATTAATTTCCTCTTCTCTATGCTTTCCTTTGGTTATAGACTACCACCTTCTCCACTGAGGTCCAGAGAGCCAAGTCAGGATCCATCACTCCCATCCATCCATGCCTCTGGGTTGTCCCCCGTCAGACGGCCTTCCTCCCAACCCTCACTGGAGAGATCAGCCACCATGCTTCCAGGCATTGGCCAACCCATGGATGCCAAGCCCCCCCTCTGCCTTCAGCCCCAGTCTCTACCAGCACTCTCCCTCCCCCATCAGGGGACTCCCCTGCTCCTCTCCCACCCCTTCTGCCTTGACCAAGTCCCTGGCTGCCTCCTGCATCAGCCAGTCCATCAGCCAGAGTCTTGCCAAGAAGAACACTCGCCTCCAGGACCATGCCACCCCTCACCCAAACAGTACAGCCCCTCTGGCTCCCGCTCCCACTGCATCCCCACTGAGGATGAGGTCTCCCTCCCACAAACTCACCTCTGGCCCGAGTGGCCCCCCTCTGAGTCCTGGCTATGCCCATGCTTCCTACACCAGAGATGGGAGCCAGCCACCTAAGTGTCCCCCTTCCCCTCTCCGGTCTACTTCAGTCCGCTCCAGCCCATGCGCATCCCCAGCCCCAGCCCTGTCCCCCCCACCGTATCGCAGCCAGCACTCAGTCTCCCCAGCCCCCCCAGTCAGCCTGCATCACACCGCCTTTTCCTCTGCCTCTCCACGGCCCAGGCCTGCTGTCCTACACCAGCCACGCCATATTGGTTTGAATGGAAACAGTAACAACAATAATAACAATAACACCACTAACGGAGGATGGGTCGTGAATCACCGGAAGCCACCGTTAGCGAGTGCCAATAGTATACCCCATCCCCATGATCCTCTTTGGAGTGGTTCTGCTCACACTCTTAACAGGGTGGCAAGGCCCTTCTCTGTCTCGGAGCCCAGCTCACGAGTGCAGTCCCCGTCCCCTTCTCCCTCCCCATCTCCATTCAGCAGGATCTGCTCTCCTCCCCCAGTCCAGAATCATACAGGCCCCCTGATGAACAAGCCCCCAACCCTAGAAGCACCCGGGCAGGAGGGGCTTGCCCCTTCAATCACCTGGGCCTCTCCCTGGAGCCCCCAGGGCCTCCTCAGCCTGCTCCTCAGGCATAACCTCCCCCTCCGCCCATTGGGGTTCCTGCCAATGTCTGGGGAGTCGCCGCTCCTCAGCCGCGGAATGCCAAATTGGCATTTCCTTTCTCCTCCATTGCCTCACCCACATGGATAGATGTTTATCCCCCTCCATTCAGAGAAGCTCCAGCACCACCTCCCTCCCCCATCTGGTTTCTCGCCATGCTCTCCAACCCATTCTCAGAACCTGCGGAGGACCAAGGGAAGCAGCCTGCCCTTCCTTAGCCTGGCTGACCGACCACCCAGTCCAGTCAGGAATGGGAGGGGGTCTTGGGGAGAGAGCGAAGGGTGCGGGTCTGTGGGTGCAGAGCAGGAGTCTGGGTTGATAAGCCCCCGAGGGGGATCCTGCTCCTACAGTGGCTCCCCATCCTGCATCAGCCCCGGGGCCTTGTCCCCTGTCAGACTGGCCCTGGGAAGAGCACCCACGGCGAGCAACACTTCACCAGCATTGCCTGGCCCGACGTGCGAGAACTCCTGACCAAGTATGACAGTGGGGACAGCCCTGACCAGAGTGCTCCAACCTCCCCTGTCTGGCCTCAGGATGAATGGGGTGACCCAGACCTTGGGGAGGACAGTTGCCGGAGCCACCTGATCTGTGCCTATGTGCCTCGGGCCTCCCCAGCCCCAGACACGGGTGCGCCCATCCAGTACCCTCACAGGAGTGAGCCAAAGCCAGAGGACGCCTCCTCAATGCAGGCAGCCAGAAGGACTCTAAAGACTAGCTATGCTACCACTGTGAACCTGCAGATTGCTGGCAGTGGACGTATCACTTCCTTCAGCAACACCCAGGTGAGCCTGAACCAGACCTTATCCCCCGTGGTAGACAGCCAGGGCAGACGGAGGGTCAGCATCAATGCCTGCAACTTTACCCTTCCCGTTCACCAGAACTGCAAGAGGCTGTGAGGGGCTACGACTGGGCGACCTCCTCCAAGGTGCCTTATGCCTCAGTGAAAGTCTAAATAGGCACTTTACCCAGAAACAGTGGTGATCATAGGGATCCTATGAGATATAACTCCAGGTAATATGGTAAAGAATTACATTAGACTTAATTGGACTGTAGATTGAATCACCTGTTCTTTCAGATGACAATCTGACAATGTCAGGAATTCTGCAACCAACCCCCATATCACCACCCGCCACCTAGATCACTGTCCAACAGGACACCGACTGAACCCACAGACAAATTAGTTTGCCAGTGTCGTTTTTCTTCGTCTTTTTGTTGTTTGTTGTTTCAAAATCAATTCTGTTTATTCTGTTCAACAAAAAAAAAACGATGTCTTGTTTATCAAACTCCTGCGTTTGTGCTTGTGGCTGGCATGGTAAAAATGGTCCATTCTTTTTTAAAAAATTTTATTTATGAACTAGTCTTATTTTGTCTGCATTTCTGGCACTTAATTGTATGTCTTTATTTTGCACAATGTCCTCAGCTGTGTGCGTAGTTAAGACGTGTCTGTGAAGGTAGCTTTTATTTCAGACCAAATCACGATGTTGATGTTTTTATGTGTTCTAACCTATGTAGTTTTACCAGTGGTTCATGTTGAAAAAAATACATGATTTATTTGGTTACACAAGAGCAGAAAATAAGGGAAAATAAGAGCAACAATGTTCAGGGAAAACAAAGTGCAAGAACATGAATGGTGACTCGACCAACATGCATTTTTATTGCTACACAACACAGTGTCTTCAGGCTACATTGGCCCGTTTTGATAGCATAGGCCTAACTACTTTTTTTTAAGTACAGTATTTAAATATCAGATTTGAAATTATGTGAACTCCCGTGGTCAAAAGACTCAAAGAACAACCACTGTGTCTATTACTGATGTGCATTTCAGTTATTTGTACTCCTATAATAATAAAAAATATTAAAGACCCTTTGATGTTGTCTGTCTCCTTTATAAATCCTCCCATTATACATTATGATATTGATTAGTCAACATCCTGGAAAACATAGCTATTGTTGTAGGAAATTCACCACTAAGGACTCAAATTCAAAGTAAATTAAGCAATCTTTATTATCACGGCCCGGAGAGGTTCACAAACGCAATATAAGCCCAATGAAAACTTCCCTTTCAGTCCTTATATACTGCTACACATACAAGTTATATAACCATGATTTACATGATTCATTATTCATCATTAACGTTGATTCCTGCATGTGACTGACTGATACCTGACGAGGCTTCTTCTCTCAAAGCTGAGACCTTGTATCGCGTATTTAGTCCCAGATATGATTTATTTTATTTCACCTTTATTTAACCAGGTAGGCCAGTTGAGAACAAGTTCTTATTTACAACTGCGACCTGGCCATGATAAAGCTGTCACGGCTCACATCGTAATGAGGATCAGACCAAAACGCAGCAAGGTATGTGTTCATGATTCTTTATTAACCAAAACACTTGAACAAAATAACAAAGTGAAAAAAACTAAACAGTTCTGTAAGGTGAATAAACTATACAGAAAACAACTACCCACAAAACACAGGTGGGAAAAGGGCTGCCTAAGTATGATTCCCAATCAGAGACAACGATAGACAGCTGTCCCTGATTGAGAACCATACCTGGCCAAAATATAGAAATAAAGAAACTAGAATGCCCACCCAGGTCACACCCTGGCCTAACCAAAATAGAGAATAAAAGGCTCTATATGGCCAGGGTGTGACAAAAGTAAAGCAGTGCGACAAAAACAACACAGAGTTACACATGGGATAAACAATTGTACAGTCAATAACACAATAGAAAAATCTGTATACAGCGTGGGCAAATGAAGTAAGGGGGTAAGGCAATAAATAGGCCAATAGTGGCGAAGTAATTACAATTTAGCAATTTACACTGGAATGATATGTGCAGATGAGGATGTGCAGGTAGAAATATGGTGTGCAAAAGAGCAGAAAAACAAATATGGGGACTTGGTTGGATGGGCTATTTACAGATGGGCTGTGTACAGCTGGAGCAATCGGTAACCTGCTCTGACAGCTGACGCTTAAAGTTAGTGAGGGAGATATAACTCTCCAACTTCAGTGATTTTTGCAATTCGTTACAATCATTGGCAGCAGATATCTGGAAGGAAAGGCGGCCAAAGGAGGTGTTGGTTTTGGTGATGACCAGTGAAATATACCTGCTGGAGCGCGTGCTACAGGTGGGGTTTGCTATGGTGACCAGTGAACTGAGATAAGGCGGAGCTTTACCTAGCAAAGACTTATAGATGACCTGGAGCCAGTGTGTTTGGTGACGAATATGTAGCGAAGACCAGCCAACGAGAGCATACAGGTCGCAGTGGTGGATAGTATATGGGGCTTCGGTGACAAAATGAATGGCACTGTGATCCAATTTGTTGAGTAGACTGTTGGATGCTATTTTGTAAATTACATCGCCAAAGTCAAGGATCGGTAGGATGGTCAGTTTTACGAGGGTATGTTTGGCAGCATGAGTGAAGGAGGCTTTGTTGTGGAATAGGAAGCTGATTCTAGATTTAACTTTGGATTGGAGATGCTTAATGTGAGTCTGAAAGGAGAGCTTACAGTCTAGCCAGACACCAAGTTGTCCACATATTCTAAATCAAAACCGTCCAGAGTAGTGATGCTAGTCAGGCGGGTGGATGGGGGCAGCGATCGGTTGAAGAGTATGCATTTAGTTTTACTAGCATTTAAGAGCAGTTGGAAGCCACGGAAGGAGTGTTGTATGGCGTTGAAGCTCGTTTGGAGGTTTGTTAAAACAGTGTCCAAAGAAGGTCCAAAAGTATACAGAATGGTGTCATCTGCAAAGAGGTGGATCATAGAATCACCCGCAGCAAGAGTGACATCATTGATATATACAGAGAAAAGAGTCGGCCCAAGAATTGAACCCTGTGGCACCCCCATAGAGACTGCCGGAGGTCCTGACAACAGGCCCTCCGATTTGACACACTGATCTCTATCTGAGAAGTAGTTAGTGAACCAGGCGAGGCAGTCATTAGAGAAACCAAGGCTCTTGAGTCTGCCGATAAGAATACGGTGATTGACAGAGTCGAAATAATTGGCCTGGTCGATGAAGACGGCTGCACAGGTCTTTTATCGATGACGGTTATGATATCGTTTAGGAGCGTGGCTGAGGACCAACAGTGACCAGCTCGGAAACCAGATTGCATAGCGGAGAAGGTATGGTGGGATTCGAAATGGTCGGTGATCTGTTTGTTCACTTGGCTTTCGAAGACTTTGGAGAGGCAGGGCAGGATGGATGTAGGTCATATATAATCAAGATGGCGCCGATAGATAGAGCAGTCTTGCTTCTAGCTCCTAAGCATCTTTGCAGTTTTTTGTTTTTATGTGTTATTGGATAATAAAGTTGACGAGCTCAGGTGAGTATCTCCTTCCAGAGACACATCAGGGATTGTAACATACTCTGTTTCACGGAAACATGGCTCTCTCGGGATATACTGTCTGAGTACATACAGCCAGTTGGGTTCTCAGTTCATAGCGCAGAATTGAATAAAGATTTCTCTGGGAAGAAGAAGGGCGGGGGTGTATGTTTCATGATTAACTACTCAGTGTGATTGTGATAACATACAGAAACTCATGTCCTTTTGTAAACCCATCTAGAAGAAAAAGAAACGCACACCTATTAAGACGAGGTGCTGGCTAGCGGAGTAGAAACTTGAAAATAAAAGAGAGCCGCACACTCTTGGAGCTCAGATGCAAAAATGTAATACCAACGTTTCGACAGCCAAGCTGTCTTCATCAGGGTATAATCACAAACACTGCGGGATGACTCGTTTATATAGTGTCAAAAGACACAGGTGTCTGTAATCATGGCCATGAGTGGCCTAATATCATTGGTTAATAATCAAATATTAAAATGTCATACAAAGAACAGCATTCACACAAATGGATAGCATACGATCATAGATTAATTTGACTATACAAGTTTACACACAATTACAATGGCAAAGTCACAATAATCACAAGAATGGCTTCAGATCAAAGTCTACGTTGAGACCGAAGGGCGCAAGGGTCTTTAAATTAAAGATCCAGGCAGCCTCTCGTTTTAACAATAAATTATCAAGGTCACCCCCTCTCCTAGGGAGGGTGACATGTTCGATGCCAATATAACGCAGAGACGAAATCCAGTGGCCTGCCTCCAAGAAGTGGGCCGCAACTGGATAAGTAAAGTTTTTACACCTAATGGTACTACGATGCTCTGAGATACGTACTTTTAATTCGCGCTTTGTTTTACCTACATAATTTTTACCACAAGGACAAGTTATACGATAAATAACTGCCTTAGTGGAGCACGTAATAACACCTTTTATTGGGATCGATTTCCCTGTTTGTGGGTGTTTGAAGGATCTACATTTATAAGTGCCATTGCATTGAGCACAGCCATTACATTTGTAATTTCCATCCAGTAGGGGCGCAAATAGACGTTGTTCAGGAATATCTTGGGGTGGTAAATCAGAGTTTACCAATTGGTCTCTGAGATTTCTGCCCCGCGAGAATACGACCAAGGGAAGGTCCGAAAACACATTACCGAGACTATCATCGGATTTTAGAATGTGCCAATGTTTGTGAACAATTCCCTTAATTTGTTCAGAGCACTTTGAATAGCGGGTAGTTAGAACGCAAGAATGCGAGGCTGACCTTGAAAAAGGTCATGTCTGGTTTTGTTTTGAATTTTCTCAATGGCAATATTAATCTGATCATTCTTGTAGCCCCTCTCCTCGAACTTTCTTTGCATCTCAGCCATATTTCTGTCGAAATCGGACTGTGTTTTGCAAATTCTTTTGATTCGACAGAATTGGCTGTAGGGCAAACTATTTTTTAAGGGAAGTGGGTGACAACTATCAGCCCTCAACAAACTGTTACGATCAGTAGGTTTCCTGTAAAGGTCAGTGTATAGAACATTATCTTCACACAAGATCAGAAGATCAAGAAAACTGATTAGACGTGTATCAAGATTGCATGGTAAATGTCAGATGCTCAGAACAGGAGTTAAGAAAAGCATGGAACGCCTGGAGCTGTTTTGCATCACCCCTCCATAGAACAAAAATATCATCAATATACCGTTTCCAAATAATGATGTGAGGCAAGAAAACATTTTTGAGAGGATTGAAAATAGACTGTTTCTCCATGTAACCCACATACAAATTAGCATAGTTAGGAGTCATGGGGATCCCATAGCAGTCCCTTTTGTAAACCCAATCTAGAATACCTCATAATCAAATGCTGACCGTATTACCTCCCAAGAGAATTCTCTTCCGTTATAGTCACAACCGTGTATATTCCCCCTCAAGCCGATACTACGACAGCCCTCAAATAACTCCACTGGACTCTATGCAAACTGAAAACCACATATCCTGAAGCAGCATTTATTGTTGCCGAGGATTTTAACTTGCTAAACTAATCTGAGGAAAACACTACCAAAGTTCTACCAACACATTGATTGTAGCAAATCTGATCGTGACTCCATTTTCTCCTCCCTTCCTATATGCAGAAACTCAAACAGGAAGTACCCGTGCTATGGACTATTCAATGCTGGTCTGACCAATCGGAATCCATGCCTCAAGATTGTTTTGATCACGCGGACTGGGATATGTTCCAGGTAGCCTCTGAGAATAATATAGGTGAACACATAGATACGGTGACTGAGTTTATCAGGAAATGTATAGGAGATGTTGTACCCACTGTGACTATTAAAACCTACCCAAACCAGAAACCGTGGCTAGATAGCAGCAAACGCGCAAAACTGAAAGCGTGAACCACCACATTTAACCATGGCAAGGTAACTGGGAATATGGCAGAATATAGACAATGTAGCTATTCCCTCCTTAAAGGTAATCAAAAAGGGAAAACCTCAGTACAGAGACAAAGTGGAATCGCAATTCAATGGCTCAGACACGAGACGTATGTGGCAGGGTCTACAGACAATCACGGACTACAAAGGGAAAACCAGCCACCGCAGACAGTGACCTCTTTCTTTCGGATAAGCTAAACACCTTTTTCGCCCTCTTTGTTGATAACACAGTGCCACCAACATAGCCAGCTACCACAGACTGTGGGCTCTCCTTCTCCGTGGTCGATGTGAGTAAGACATTTAAGCGTGTTAACCCTCGCAAGGCTGCTGGCCCAGATGACATCCCTAGCCATGTCCTCAAGGTATGCACATACCAGCTGGCTGGAGTGTTTAGAGACATATTCAATCTATCTCAGTCTGCGCTCCCCACATGCTTCAAGATGTCCACCATTGTTCCTGTCTCCAAGAAAGCATAGGTAACTGAACTAAATGACTATCGCCCCGTAGCACTCACTTCTGTCATCATAAAGTGCTTTGAGAGACCAGTCAAGAATCATATGACCTCTACCTTGCCTGACACCATAGACCCACTTCAATTTGACCCAATAGATCCACAGACGATGCTATCGCCATCGCACTGCACAATGCCGTATTCCATCTGGACAAGAGGAATACCTATGTAAGAATGCTGTTCATTAACTATAGCACAGCATTCAACACCATAGTACCCTCCAAGCTCATCATTAAGCTCGGGGCCCTGGGTCTGAACCCTGCCCTGTGCAACTGGGTACTGGACTTCCTGACGGGCTGCCCCCAGGTGGTGAAGGTAGGAAACAACACCTCCACTTCGCTGATCTTCAATGTGCATGCTCAGCCCCCTGGTCTACTCCCCGTTCACCCATGACTACGTGGCCACGCACGCCTCCAATTCAATCATCAAGTTTTCTGACAACACAACAGTAGTAAGCCAACAATGACGAGACAGCCTACAGGGAGGAGGAGAGGGCCCTGGGAGTGTGGTGCTTCAGGAAACTGCAGAGAGAGCACCCCCCTATCCACATCGACGGGACCGCAGTGGAGAAGGTGGAAAGTTTCATGTTCCTCTGAGCACACATCACTGACAAACTGAAATGGTCCACCCACACAGAGAGTGTGGTGAAGAAGGTGCAACAGCGCTTCTTCAACCTCAGGAGGCTGAATAAATTTGGCTTGGCACCTAAAACCCTCACAAAAGTTTTACAGATGCACAATTGGGAACATCCTGTCGGACTGTATCACTTCCTGGTACGGCAACTGCACCACCCGTAACCACAGGGGTCTCCAGAGGGTAGTGCGGTCTGCCCAACCCATCACCGGGGGTAAACTACCTGCCCTCCAGGACACCTACAGCACCCAATGTCACAGGAAGGCCAAAAATAGATAATCAAGGACAACAATCACCCCAGCCACTACCTGTTCACCCCGCTATCATCCAGGAAGCGAGGTCAGTACAGGTGCATCAAAGCTTGGAACCAGACAGAAAAACAGCTTCTATCTGTAGTCCATCAGACTGTTAAATAGCACCTTAGAGGCTCCTGCCCTCTATATATATATATAGACTTGAAATCCCCGGCCACTTTAAAAATGGAACACTTGTCACTTTAATCATGTTTACATATTTTGCATTACTCACCTCATATGTATATACTGTATTCTATTCTACTGTATTTAGTCTATGCCGCTCCGACATTGTTCGTCCAAATATTTATATATTCTTAATTCCATTCTTTTACTTTAGATTTGTGTGTATTGTTTGTATTTGTCACGCCCTGACCTTAGAGATCCTTTTTATGTCTCTATTTTGGTTTGGTCAGGGCGTGAGTTGGGGTGGGCATTCTATGTTTTGTGTTTCTATGATTTTCTATTTCTATGTTTTGGACGGGTATGGTTCTCAATCAGGGACAGCTGTCTGAGTTTTTATCTGTATTTTTCGTAGCTGTTTACATACCACCACAGTCAGAGGCTGGTACAAAGACAGCATTGAATGAGCTATATTCCGCCATAAGCAATCAAGAAAACAGCGCTCCTCATAGCCAGGGACTTTAATGCAGGGAAACTTAAATCCGTTTGACCAAATTTATATCAGCATGTTAAATGTGCAACCAGAGTAAAAACAAACTCTGGACCAACTTCACTCCACACACAGAGACGTATACAAAGCTCTCCCTCGTCCTCCATTTGGCAAATCTGACCACAATTCTATCCTGATTCCTGCTTACAAGCAAAAATTTAAGCAGGAAGCACCAGTGACTAGATCAATAAAAAAGTGGTCAGATAAACAAATGCTAAGCTACAGGACTGTTTTGCTACCACAGACTGGAATATGTTCCAGGATTCTTCCGAAGGCATTTAGGAGTACACCACATCAGTCATTGGCTTCATCAATAAGTTCATCGATGACGTCGTCCCCACAGTGACAGTACGTACATACCCCAACCAGAAACCATGGATTACAGGCAACATCCGCACTGAGCTAAAGGCTAGAGATAACACTTTCAAGGAGTGGGACTCTAACCAGGAAGCTTATAAGAAATCCCGCTATGCCCTCCGACGAACCATCAAACAGGCAAAGTGTCAATACAGGACTAAGATCGAATCGTACTACACCAGCGCTGACGCACGTCAAATGTGGCAGGGCTTGCAAACCATTACAGACTACAAAGGGAAGCACACCCGAGAGCTACAGAGTGACACGAGCCTACCAGATGATCTAAACTACTTCTATGCTCGCTTCGAGGTAAATAACACTGAAACATGCATGAGAGCACCAGCTGTTCCGGAAGACTGTGTGATCACACTCTCCGCAGCCGATGTGAGTTAGACCTTTAAACAGGTCAACATTCACGAGGCCACAGGACCAGACAGATTACCAGGATGTGTACTGCGAGCATGCGCTGGCCAACTGGCAAGTGTCTTCACTGACATTTTCAACCTCTCCCTGTCCGAGTCTGTAACACCAACATGTTTTAAGCAGACCACCATAGTGCATGTGCCCAAGAACAACACCAAGGTAACCTGCCTAAATGACTACCGACCCGTAGCACTCACGTCTGTAGCCATGAAGTGCTTTGAAAGAATGGCCATGGCTCACATCAACACCATTATCCCAGAAACCCTAGACCAACAATTTGCATACCGCCCCAACAGAGCCACAGATGATGCAATCTCTATTTCCCTCGACATGGCCCTTTCCCACCTGGACAAAAGGAACACCTATGTGAGAATGCTATTCATTGACTACAGCTTAGAGTTCAACACCATAGTGCCCTCAAAGCTCATCAATAAGCGAAGGACCCTGGGACTAAACACCTCCATCTGCAACTGGATCCTGGACTTCCTAACGGGCCGCCTCCAGGTGGTAAGGGTAGGTAACAACACATCCACCATGCCGATCCTCAACACAGAGGCCCCTCAGGGGTGCATGCTCAGTCCCCTCCTGTACTCCCTATTCACTCATGACTGCATGGCCAGGCACAACTCCAACACCATCATTAAGTTTGCAGATGGCACAGCAGTGGTAGGCCTGATCACCGACAACAACGAGACAGCCTATAGGGGGGGATTTAGAGACCTGGCTGTATGGTGCCAGGACAACAACCTCTCCCTCCACGTGATCAAGACAAAGCAGATGATTGTGGACTACAGGAAAAATAGGACCGAGCACGCTTCCATTCTCATCGACGGGGCTGTAGTGGAGCAGGTTGAGAGCTTCAAGTTCCTTGGTGTCCACATCACCAACAAACTAACATGGTCCAAGCACACCAAGACAGTCGTGAAGAGGGCACAACAAAACATATTCCCTCCAAGGGGACTGAAAAGATTTGGCATGGGTTCTCAGATCCTCAAAACAGCTGCACCATCAAGAGCATCCTAACTGGGTGCATCACTGCCTGGTATGACAACTGCTCGGCCTCCGACCACAAGGCACTTCAGAGGGTAGTGTGAACGGCCCAGTACATCACTGGGGCCAAGCTTCCTACCATCCAGGACCTCTATACCAGGCCGAGTCAGAGGAAGGCCCAAAGACTCCAGCCACACTTGTCATAGACTGTTCTCTCTGCTACCGCACGGCAAATGGTACTGGAGTGCCAATTCTAGGTCCAAGAGGCTTCTAAACAGCTTCTATCCCCAAGCCATAAGACTCCTGAACACCTAATCAAATGGCTATCCAGACTATTTGCATTGCCCCCCCCCCTCTTTTACACTGCTGCTACTCTCTGTTGTTATCATCTATCCATAGTCACTTGAATAACTCTACCTTCATGTGCACATTACCTCAACTAACCGGCTCTGTACAGGTTCCCCCCCTATATGTAGTTGTGCAATTGTTATTTTACTGCTGCTCTTCAATTACTGGTTTCTTTTATGTATTTTTCTTATCCAATTTTCTTTACTGCATTGTTGGTTAGGGGCTCCTAAGTAAGCATTTCACTGTCAGGCCTACACCTGTTGTATTCGGTGCATGTGACTAATAAAATGTGTTTTAATTTGAATACAATTTGATTTGATTTGTTTATAACATTATTGTTGGCGTACTGCCAATTGCTTGCTAGTGATAATGTGGATGTATGAATCATTTCAAATTTCTTACCAGACGACACAATTTTGTTATCATATGTTTGTTTTTTTACGGCTAGCCAGGGGCGCATTCCAACGCTCAGATATTATTTCCATACAAAGCTTTTGTGTTTAGCGAGTCCACCAGATCAGAGGCAGTAGAGATGACCAGGGATGTTCAATTGATAAGTGCGTGAATTGGACCATTTTCCTTTGCTGCTAAGCATAAAAAATGTAACAAGTACTTTTGGATGTAAGGGAAAAAATATGGAGTAAAAAGTACATTTTTTCTTCAGGAATGTAAGTACTTCACATCACTGATGAAGAATAATGATGGAAGTTTGGCTGTTTTTACTGAGCCGGATCGTTTCGACTCGTTCAGTCAAAAGAACGAATCTTCGACTAATTTCATTCATTTGAGTCAGTATTGACAAGAGCACGAATGAACACTTATCTTTCGCGAACAGTAGCACCCCAAACGATTCGTTTTCGAATTTGTTAATCAGAGGTTCTGGAGGCCTATGTTTTGTTTCTTTTTCTTCTCTATGACCTAATTTGCCTGCGCGCATATATGACAGACAGTTGTTGGTCTGGGCACGTCTCCAGAGTCACCGGAGATGCCCGTTTTAATCCTGATCAATCAGACAAATGAATCATGACTCTCGATTCAGTAAGAGTTGTTCAAAAATAACAAATCGTCCGCAAACTGCACATCTCTAATAAATAATTGAGGTTGTGATTGCTCTGAACATGTGACATTTCAGAATTTTGTTGCGGCAGCAACAAATATTATACATTTTTGCTAAACACATTGAACTTCAACTGTGGAGTTTAAAAAGTGTTCTACGTCTGCTTCTTAACGGAATTACTTTTGTTTTCACTTTGTACCTACCTACGATGCAAACTTCAAAAGTCGCTCAAGCTGATTTACCATGCCATGGGTAAGTTTTTGCTATGTGTATTAACCAATAGCCTACTGTAATAGAGAATCATTTTGTATTTCTTGAGAGTACCTACCCCAAATGCCCCTGAAAAAATGAACTATCTTCTTTGCATAAATCACTCTGTGACTCAGTTTTACAGTAGACTAGGCTGTATGAGATTATCATTTCCCATACAGTAGCATTCATGAATCATGTGGTGTTTAGGATCAGCTACCTGTTGCGCACTGCTTTAAATTGAATGTTCGAAGTGCAGTAATGACCAATAAATTGCACGGATGGCAATTGCTTACATATCTATCCTATTGGATTCTAAGATATTGGGTGATCTCAGAAAATCGATGTTCTTCTATTCTACCATTTAGGAACGATTTTCTTGATTTTAGGCTCAAAAGAAGTGCGAAATCCTCTCCCATGGTAGTGTCCACTTTATATTCCGCTGTGTTTTGTATGTTTGTTTATTTTCCCTGTTTTTATTTGTTACATTTATTTCCCTTTATAGTTTATTCGCCTAAGCATGACCTTCAACCACATACCATATTTTTCTCCGAACGTTGCTTTTTTGTGTCACCAATTAGACATAGCTCTTGCTGACACCGGTCAACAGGGGTTGTGCGTTCGTAAATTCATCAGTTATTCTGCGCTCTGGCACACTCAGACGAAAGTGCGCTGAACTCGGAGTAGATACCCAGAGTGAATTTACGAACGCACCCTAGATAAAAACACGGGTCCGGCTATGGCCAGACACTTCTTTCCCAGTCCGCAGAAGGAAAAGAGCCACTAGGACGGTGAGGTACAAGTGGAGAGATAACAGGAGAAGACCATAGGTCCTTTACTAACCATCAGCTAACTACCCTCACTAACCATCATTTGGGCTGCAAAGCTCACTGGGCAAAAGTGTTATAAATTAAAAAAAGAGTTTAAAAAAAACTAACTTTGACGACTAGATGGATATTTGTTTATTTTCTAAGCTGACATATGGAGTTGTTTTAAGATGGTAATACTATGGTCCATTTAGCTATTTGATTTGGTGTTTTAGGACCCTTTTAGGTATAAAAAAATAAATACATATTTGATCAAATATTGAATTTGGTCTTTACTACTATAGCCCAGAGAAACACATTGAATAACACATTCATAAATGTAAAAAAAGACAGTCAAAAAATGATTCATAAGAAACAAGGATTTGAAGAGATATAAGAAAAGCTCATGGGCAGGTTTTCATCAAGGATCTCTCTGTCCTTTGCTCAGTTAATCTTTTCCTTGATCCTGACTAGTCTCCCTGTCCCTGCCGCTGAAAAACATCCCCACTGTAATGACCGACGCTGGAGATGTGAAGCATGTACAAGGAGTCAAACATTTAATCAGGAACAGACAGGTAACAAAACAGGAACAGCGTCAGCACACTGGTAAACAACAAACGACAATTAATACTGAAGCAGGGAACAAACCGGGGAACCAGACATATATAGGGAAGGTAATTGACAGAGCAGATTGAGTCCAGGTGAGTCCAATAATCACTGATGCGCGTGACGGGGGGAAGGCAGGTGTGCGTAATGATGGTGGCAGGAGTGCGTAATGCTGGGGAGCCTGGCACCTTCGAGCGACAGGGCGGGGGAGCAGGAGCAGGCGTGACACCCACAGCACAGTGCTGGAACCACCACGCTTCACCGTAGGGATGGTGCCAGGTTTCCTCCAGACGTGACGCTTAGCATTCAGGCCAAGTAATTCTAACTTTGTATCATCAGACCAGAGAATCTTGTTTCTCATGTTCTGAGAGTCTTTAGTTCCTTTTGGCAAACTCCAAACGGGCTGTCATGTGCCTTTTACTGAGGAGTGGCTTCCGTCTGGCCACTCTACAATAAAGGCCTGATTGGTGGAGTTTGTCGTGGAATATTGACTCAGAAATATACCACTCTTACTAGAACTTGTGAATTCAATATAGACTTTATTACAGACGTAACATAGCCAAGCCCTTCCATGGAAGGACCCTATTACACACGTAACAGAGCCGAGCCCTTCCATGAAAAATACTAAATTCTCATATTACAGAGTCCTGCCTTTATAGGATTCTGTCTTTACATAAGGTATGGAGTCCCCTCCCTCTATATATATATAGCTTTCCTTGACCTTTCTCCATTATTATCTTTCCATCTCAGTTCTTGCTTGTTAAGGTTTTAATGGTAGCAGGGCCCTGGTCATATATGTTCCATTCCTTTATATGGCTATTCTGTCTCTGCTCTTCAAAGTGGACAGCCTAAATGCTGCTAATAATGGAAATGTAATCATAGTCATGAGTTTTGCTCCCACAAGTGCTGCAGAGATGGTTGTCCTTCTGGAAAGTTCTCCCATCTCCACAGAGAAGCTCTGTCAGAGTGACCATCGGGTTCTTGGTCACCTCCCTGACCAATGCCCTTCTCCCCCGATTGCTCAGTTCAGTCGGGCGGCCAGCTGTAGGAAGAGTCTTGGTGGTTCCAAACTTCTTCCATTTTAAAATGATGGAGGCCCCTGTGTTCTTGGGGACCTTCAATGATGAAGACATTTTTTGGTACCCTTCCCCAGATTTGTGTTTTGACACAATTCTGTCTCGGAGCTCTACGGACAATTCCTTCGACCTCATGGCTTGGCTTTTGCTCTGACATGCACTGTCAACTGTGGGACCTTATATAGAGAGGTGTGTGCCTTTCCAAATCATGTCCAATCAATTGAATTTACCACAGGTGGACTCTAAGTTGTAGAAACATCTCAAGGATGATCAATGGAAACAGGATACACCTGAGCTCAATTTCGAGTCTCATAGCAAAGGGTCTGAATACTTATGTAAATAAGGATTACCTGTTTTCTATTTTTAATAAATATGCAAATATTTCTAAAAACCTGTTTTCGCTTTGTCATTATGGGCTAAATATATATATATTTTGTTCACATATTTAACCCCTTTTTCTGGCTAGGCACAAAACTACCTTCATACTTCCATTAATTTTTTCCCCCTGGTACCGGTTAACTTCAGATGAGCCCCCTGACACTTGTGGGGGTCGTAGAGCCGTGTTTCGTTAGAGTTTCCCCTATCCATAGAGTGGTCATAGTTTGTTGGCTAGACGTTTTCGTGAGAAGACCGGTTTTCGGGATGTCTCATGGTCTGACAAACATTGTTGTAGCTCGGCCACCTTTCACCACAGATGCAGAAGTGCGACATCGGCAGATGCAGTGGTTTGAAGTAGCCTATATAATGAGTCTAATAAGCACTAGGGCTAAAACATAGGCAACAAATGTGAGTTGGTAGACACAATGGAGAGGTGGAAATTACTACACTTCCACGGTTGGATGTGGTCGCATCCGTGCGAGATACAAATTCTAGCTGGTCCTTCACTCAACTTTCTAGTTTTGGGGGCAGCTAAAACCATCATTTGGTCAGTGGAGTCTTGATTCCTGCATTAAAGTGTTTGCCCTGTCCCCGTTTCTCCCTGTGCACTCCGAGTATACGGAGAGAACATTTCACAAATACAGTAGGCTACAGTTGTCGTTTTGGTTTCAAGTTTCCCTTTCCTCAGTGATTAGCCACAAGTGAATTAGCCTCTGCGACAGCCTATTGGTACACAAAATATGTAAGTATATTAATCTCTGTTGAACAAAATAAATGTGCAATTCTGGAGCCCTATTTTGACAGCAACAAATGCATGCCAATCACTGGTTTAGCTATTGCACAACAAAATATCTGTATCGTGCATTCCTGCTTGGACATGTTAGATGAAGTGTTTTTAGATGAATACGTTTTCTTTAAATATATGGATAACATGGGTTGATGGTAGGCCGACACTGAATTGTATAGTCCTATTCCAGTCTCCTTTTCACCTCATTTAAGACCTGATTTACTTAACCAAAGTGATATCTCAATAGGTGGTCCAGGTCAGACGTCATGGCACAAGTGGGGGGGATGGATGTGCCTTTGCTCTATTCTTTCTCAAGCAAGGGGGAGGCTAATGACATCACATTTGACCATCAGACCAAATCCTTGAATGCTCTACACCTTGAAGCTTGCAGTTGTGTAAAAAAAAAAAAACATATTTCTTTACACTTTAGTGTATGTACTTTATCGTATTTTATACTTGGGCCATTGCTTTTCAATAGGAAAAGTAAAAAGAATCAGGATTATGTTCCATGATCCCAAGGGAAATAAGCCTATGGGAGTTTTTGAAATTCTCCTGAATTGAGAATATTGGTTTATCCAACAAGCAGCAAATCATCTCCAGACCTGCATAGATGAAATCGAGAAATGGTCCAACAAGTGGAGAACACACCTAAACCCCATAAAAACCCAATTTGTACTCTCAATGTGTCGGAAGTAACAACAAAATTAAAACATGTATGGACAAAACCAAGTTTCTGGGGGTGACATTCCGGCAAGATATGAAATATACAACACACATTCAAAACCTTGAAACGGGAGGAAAAAATATATAATTACACCCCCGCCCCCTCCACACTGTGTGGGAGGAGTGCCGGAGCAGTGCCAACTAGGCTACAGTTCTGAAAGTGTACAAGAGCTACAAATCAAATCACATTTTATTTGTCACGTGCGCCGAATACAACAGGTAGACCTTACAGTGAAGTGCTTACTTACAAGCCCTTAACTGCATTGTTGGTTTAGATTTTTTTTTTTTATATTACAAATAATTACGGAGCAACAATAAAATAACAGTAGCGAGGCTATATACAGGGCTTCCGGTACAGAGTCAGTGTGCGGGGGAACCAGTTAGTTGAGGTAATATGTCCATGTGGGTAGAGGTAAAGTGACTATGCATGGATAATAAACAGAGAGTAGCAGCAGTGTAGAAATGGGGTGTGGGGTGGGGACAATGCAAATTGTCCGGGTAGCCATTTAATTAACTGTTCAAGAGTCTTATGGCTTGGGGGTAGAAGCTATTAAGAAGCTTTTTTGACCTAGACTTGGCGATCCGGTGCCACCTGCCGTGCGGTATCAGAGAGAACAGTCTATGACTAGAATGGCTGGAGTCTTTGACAATTTTTTGGGCCTTCCTCTGACCCTGCCTGGTATAGAGGTCCGGGATGGCAGGAAGCTTGGCCCCAGTGATGTACTGGGCCGTTCGCACTACCCTCTGAAGTGCCTTGTGGTTGGAGGCCGAGCAGTTGCCATACCAGGCGGTGATGCAACCAGTCAGGATGCTCTCAATATAATTTTTTGAGGATCTGAGAACCCATGCCAAATCTTTTCAGTCTCCTGAGGGGAAATAGGCATTGTCGTGCCCTCTTCACGACTGTCTTGGTGTGTTTGGACCATGATAGTTTGTTGGTGATGTGGACACCAAGGAACTTGAAGCTCTCAACCTGCTCCACTACAGCCTCGTTGATGAGAATGGGGGCGTGCTCAGTCCTCCTTTTTCTGTAGTCCACAATCTCCATTATCTTGATCACATTGAGAGAGAGGTTGTTATCTTGGCACAACACTGCCAGGGTTGGCACAACACTACCAGGGCTCTGACGTCCTCCCTATAGACTGTCTCATAGTTGTCAGTGATCAGGCCCACCATTGTTGTGTCGTCGGCAAACTTAATGATGGTGTTGGAGTCGTGCTTGGCCATGCAGTCATGTGTGAACAGGGAGTACAGGAGGGGACTGAGCACGCACCCCTGAGGGGCCCCTGTGTTGAGGATCAGCATGGCAGATATGTTGTTACCTACCCATACCAACTGGGGTGGCCTGTCAGGATTTCCAGGATCCAGTTGCAGAGGGAGGTGTTTAGTCCCAGGGTCCTTAGCTTAGTGATAGTGTTGAACGCTGAGCTGTAATCAATGAATAGCATTCTCACGTAGGTGTTCCTTTTGTCCAGGTGGGAAAGGGCAGTGTGGAGTGCAATAGAGATTGCATCATCTGTGGATCTGTTGGGGTGGTGTGCAAATTGGAGTAGGTCTAGGGTTTCTGGGATAATGGTGTTGATGTGAGCCATGACCAGCCTTCATGGCTACATACATGAGTGCTACAGGTCGTTAGTCATTTAGGCAGGTTACCTTGGTGTTCTTGGGCAGAGGGACTATGGTGGTATGCTTGAAACATGTTGGTATTACAGACTCAATCAGGGACAGGTTGAAAATGTCAGTCAAGACACTTCTCAGTTGGTCAACCATTGCTCGGAGTACACATCCTGGTAATCCGTCTGGCCCTGCGGCCTTGTGAATGTTGACCTGTTTAACTCACATTGGCTTACTCACATCGTCTACGGAGAGCGTGATCACACAGTCGTCCGGCACAGCTGATGCTCTCATGCATGCTTCAGTGTTGCTTGCCTCAAAGCGAACATAGAAGTTATTTCGTTAGTCTGGTAGGCTCGTGTCACTGGGCAGCTCGCGTGTCTTCCAGGACTCCTCGCCTGGACTCAAAAACAAACTACCAGTCATACAGAACACAACAATAGAAGCAGTCTAGCTTCTCCCAAAATATATGTGGACACCCCTTCAAATTAGTGGATTCGGCAATTTCAGCCACACCCATTGTTGACAGGTGTATAAAATCGAGCACAGAGCCAAGCAATCTCTATAGACAAACATTGGCAATAGATTGGCCTTACAGAAGAGCTCAGTGACTTTCACCGAAACAGTCATAGGATGATGCCACCTTTCAAACAAGTTATTTAGTAATATTTCTGCCCTGCTAGAGCTGCCCCGGTCGGTCAACTGTAAGTGCTGTTATTGTGAAGTGAAGTGGTAGGCCACACAAGCTCACAGAACAGGAACACTGAGTTCTGAAGCATGTAGCACTTAAAAATGGACTGTCCTCCGTTGCAACACTCACTCCAAACTGTCTCTGGAAGCAAAGTCAGCACAAGAACTGTTCTCGGGAGCTTCATGAAATGGGTTTCGGCTGGAGTGGTGTAAAGCTCGCCTCCATTAGACTCTGGCGCAAGTTGAAACTTGTTCTCTGGAGTGATGAATCACTTCACCACCTGGCAGTCCGACGGACAAATCTGGGTTTGGCGGATGCCACAAGAATGCTACCTGCCGCAATGCATAGGGACAACTGTAAAGTTTGGTGGAGGAGGAATAATGGTCTGGGGCTGTTTTTCGTGGTTTGGGCTAGGCCACTTAGTTCCAGTGAAGGGCAATCTTAACACTACAGCATACAATGACGTTCTAGACGATTCTGTGCTTTCAACTGTAAGGTTCTGAACGAACAGAGTAAAACTCAGGACAACTAGTAAAGCTCAAACCAAGTTCACCCAATGGGTCAAACAGCTGAAAAGATGTTTCCACCAGCACAAGTATTTATACCCTCAATTTTGGTGGAGACAACTCCTTGCACATCTTGACAGCCAATACATCTCTGTTGCTAGGCGGGAACTTAAGCGGTGTGTGTAATAAAACTGTATCTGACCTGACCTCAGCCCAAGTTCCTCACTCATCCCTAATCCACGGCTATTCAACTTTATGAGTGACTGCAACCAAGTGTTTGCAGTTTTCCTCTCTCAGTAACTTTCCATATACCTAGTTCTTTTTCACTCTCCATATACATTCCTTGTACATGTAATCATTAACTTCTAGAATAGCAAGTATTTCAAGCTAGAATCAAACAACATTGTGGCAACAGTTTGGGGAAGGCCCTTTCCTGTTTCAGCAGGACAATGCCCCTTTGCACAAAGCGATGTCCATGCACAAATGGTTCGTCGAGATCGCTGTTGAAGAACTTGACTGGCCTGCACAGAGCCCTGACCTCAACCTCATCGAACACCTTTGGGATGAAATGGAACGCCGACCATGAGCCAGGCCTTATCGCCAAACATCAGTGCCCGACCTCACTAATGCTCTTGTGGCTGAATGGAAGCAAGTCCCAGCAGTTATGTTCCAACATCTAAAGGAAAGCCTTCCCAGAACAGTGGAGGCTGTTATAGCAGCGAAGGCGGGACCAACTCCATATTAATGTCCATGATTTTGGAATGAGATGTTCGACAAGCGAGTGTCCACATACTTTTAGACATGTCGTGTAGTTTCCAATATTTGCAAAAGTAGTGAATCCTAGGAGTCTATTCCTAACAGAATCGAAACTTGACACCCAGAAATGGGACTCCCCCCACTTATGCACAAGTTTGAAAATTATTTTAGAATGCCCTGTTTTTGTTTCGTCACACACAACTGCAAGCTAATTTTTTTAACCTCTTTTTCTCTCCAATTTCGTGGTATCCAATTGTTTTTAGCTACAACTCCCATACGGGCTCGGGAGAGACCAAGGTTGAAAGTCATGCGTCCTCCGATACACAACCCAACCAAGTTGAACTGCTTCTTAAGACAGCGTGCATCCAACCCGGAAGCCAGCCGCACCAATGTGTCGGAGGAAACACCGTGCACCTGGCAACCTTGGTTGGCGCGCACTGCGCCCGGCCCGCCACAGGAGTCGCTGGTGTGCGACGAGACAAGTATATCCCTATCGGTCAAACCCTCCCTAACCCAGACGACGCTAGGCCAATTGTGCGTCGCCCCACGGACTTCCCGGTCGCGGCCGGTTACGACAGAGCCTGGGCGCGAACCCAGAGTCTCTGGTGGCACAGCTGGCGCTGCAGTACAGCGCCCTTAACCACTGCGCCACCCGGGAGGCACCAGCAAGCTATTTTAGCTCACCATTAACTTGTAAATAATGATCTTGTTGTAAGTTTATTTTCATGTAATAATAATTAAAAAGTTGTCGTCAGCTATGATATGGTCATTATTTGAACTGGCTAGCTAGCTAACAAGCTAGAAAATAACTAAAACATTATTTAGATAGTTGCTTTTAGTTGCCTGGTTTGCTAGATTGACAAACTTAATTCATTTTTAAAAGTCCCATAGGGCGGCGCACAATTGGCCCAGCGTCGTCCGGGTTTGGCCGGGGAAGGTCGTCATTGTAAATAAGAATTTTATTTTTAATTGACTTGCCTAGTTAAATAATATATATTATAGCCTTATTATTAGAGAAGTATTACGCATAGTGAATAATGTTATTCATATAAAACAAACATTCAAATTTCCATGCCAGCCTTGTTCTCCTTTGAAATGTTTTTTTTTTCAAGTAGATAACATGGATAACAATGTAAATGTTGTTCCTTTTATAATCAGTGATAAATTATGTATGACATCTCTTTCATAAATGTCAGCAATATTCTCTTCATAAGCATTGTTCACTTAAACAGTTACTCTCTCTCTCTATCAACAGTGAGGAGTCTAGCCAAGAAAAAGGAGGCAGATGCTGAAGACGTGCCTAATTTATTCTGCTGCTTTCCAGGACACACCAGAAAGAGGCTGCATAGTAAGTCACCAGGAAGATAGAACGTTTTACCCTTCTTCCAAAAGTGTGGAGTCTACTGGCTAAGAAAGGAGGCACATAGCTGGAGTCTTGACTCATCTCCACTTCTGCTTCCCAGGACACACAGGGGATATACTGTGTCACAAAGAAGGCTGCAGATGACATGGACAAGAGGCTGAACCCCAAAACAATGGAGGATTTTAAACTAATTCTCCTAATTTAAGCTATTTTCCCACTGATCTGAAGCTCCTGCGACAGAGTGGGCCCATGCCATGTTGAGGAGACAGAGAACTGGCTCTCTTCTGAACGCTTTGCTGTGGTTTCTCTTCTTCGTTGCCATGACAATGAAACAGGCTTATGGACAATCCATTAGCAGTTCAGAAATTCACCAAATTGTGCAAACATTTATTAAGGAGGAAGTTCACAAGATGGTATCAAGATGTTTTCAGTATATAAAAAAAAATCATATTAACTCATGAAATATACGCTGAGTGTACGAAATATTAGGAACACCTTCCTAATCTTGAGTGGGGCCATTTTCTGCCCTCAGAACAGCCTCAATTTGTCTGTGCATGGACTCTACAAGGTGTCGAAAGTGTTCCACAGGGATGCTGGCCCATGTTGACTCCAATGCTTCCCACAGTTGTGTCAAGTTGGCTGGATGTCCTTTGGGTGGTGGACCATTCTTGATACACGTGGGAAACTGTTGAGCGTGAAAAACCCGACCTCGTTGCAAGTTGACACACTCAAACCGGTGCGGCTGGAGCCTACTACACTGATTGAAGTGTATTTAACAAGTGACATCAATAAGGGATCATAGCTTTCACCTGGATTCACAGAGTCATGGAAAGAGCAGGTGTTCCTAATGTTATGTACACTCAGTGTATGATGGAATACATTGAAGTGACTGTACAATCAACAGCTATCTGTTACAGCACTCATTTTCAATACTTTTTGACTGTTTGTTTTTATGTTTACATTATCTGTGTTGTAGCCTGTTATTTTCTGTCATACCAGGAATCATTTGATTGCAGACTGTACACCCCAACTTTAGCTGATTATAAGGTATGTGGTTTCTTTTCATGTGTTATTTCTGCATACCTAATAGTCGCTAGTGAAAGCCTTACACACCCCTTGCACAGTCTTCACATTTTTTTTTCTTAAGGTATTCAACTGGCTTTTTTTCCTACAGATTTACACAACCTACTCCACATTTTCAAAGTGTAAGAAAATTATAGAAAATTTCCCAAATGAATTAATCATTTAAAAAAAATGTTTTATTGATTGCATATGTCTTCACATCCCAGAGTTAATAATTGGTGGAAGCACCATTGGCAGCCATTACAGCATTGAATAATTTTGAATAAAATTCAACTAACCATGCACAACTCTTAGGGCAACATATCTCCATTGTTTTTGTCCAAATAACTCAAGATAATATAAATACATTTGGTTGGGAATTGTTGACGGACAGCTGTACTCAAACCTTTTCTCAGATTTTCAAGAAAATTTAAGCCAGGTCTGAGACTAAACCAATCATAAACACTCAACACCTATTGGCGTGTCTTTGGTATAAACAATCATGCCCATACCACGATGCTGCCACCACAATACTTCAAAATACAGAGGATCAACAATATTGCATTCACTTAACATTACTGGCCTGTATGATACACTGAAAAGGAGGAAGCCTGTGTTAAAAAATACACTCAAAATCATCCATTCTGGTTTGCAACAAGGTCGTTAGGTAACACTGCAAGACAACTGTCGTGGAAATTCCATACAGAGAGAGACTTGGTCATTTCTTCAAACAATCATCTTTATTTAATATTGATTCATTATTGCAGTAATGACGCCGTCAATCCAACAGTCTTGACTGTCAGACTGAGTGCTTAACTTTTACAGAAATGCAGAGTTGTATATATAGTAGACCTAAAAATGCATTCATGGCTTCACCGTTCCCATGCAGACTAAGGGCCATCATAAGCCACTCTGGGTTCATCTCCTGGTCATCTGACTCTGGTGTTATTATTAACCTCACCTTGTCTTAGTTTCCCAGATGCCAGGATAATTAGGAATACTGAGGCCTTTGTTCTGCTCCTCCAGGCTCTCTCTATCTCGGCTAAACATACACCATATCTTTTCTTAATCGGCTTAATCAGACCAGAGACATATGTCTCACATGCACCACTAATCCTAGAATGAAATGTAGCTGTTTGGTTTTATATCACAGAGACATCAATCAATTGTCAGCTTCAAGCTATCTCTAGTAAAACCCATGTCCTCGAGGACCAGACTAGCTGCAGGAAGCTAGAGTGGACACCATAAAACTCAGCTTTAGCAGGCCAGTCTTTACTATTAGTTAAACATATAATTGTTAGCTATTAATATCAAACAAAATCAGGTAAGTATGTAATTGTTCTATCCCACAACACAGAAAATAACTTTTGGGCCTGAGTTAAAAATGATAGTTTTGGGTCAAATCCAATACAACACAACAAAGAGTGAACCCTATGTATTGTAGTGGCATCATCATGTTATTGGTATGCTTATCACCGGCAAGGACTGGGGAGTTTGTCAGGATCAAAATAAATATGAATGAATCAAAGACCAGGTAAAAAGTTCAAGGAAAAGCCCGCCGCAGATGTCTGAATACCTAACCCTGGGATAGTTTCATTTTTCAGTGGGTCAATTACTCAAATTGTCAGCATCAAGTAATTGTCTCTGGCCCCTTTAGGGGGAGTGATGAGCTCTACAGCAGAGTCTCACAACTCAATCTCTGGTTGAAAACAGTTTTCTGCCCCTCCCGAAAGATAGAATTTGTAGATAAGTGGCCCTCTTCCTGGTCTGCTGATGAGTGACGGACTCCATCCTAGCTGGAGGGGTGCTCTCATCTTATCTATCAACATAGACAGGGCTCTAAGCTTAGTGGAGTCAGCCACTAGCACAGTCAGTGTAGTCAGCTCAGTTATCTCCTTTGAGACTGTCTGTGCCTCGATCTAGGTTGAGCAAAATTAAACATAGCGGTGTTTGCTTTAGCAAACTCACTGGAATAAAGACCTCCTTCATTCCTGTCATTATTAAAAGAGATTGTTTTTATTTTATTTATTTAATGATGTAGGCTAGTTGAGAACAAGTTCTCATTTACAAATGCGACCTGGTCAAGATAAAGCAAATCAGTTCGACACATACAACAACAGAGTTAAACATGGAATAAACAAACATACAGTCAATAATACAGTAGAAAATTATATATACAGTGTGTGCAAATGAGGTAGGATAAGGAAGGTAAAGGCAATAAATAGGCCATGGTGGCGAAGTAATTACAATATAGCAATTAAACACTGGAATGGTAGATGTGCAGAAGATGAGCATGCAAGTAGAGATACTGGGGTGCAAAGGAGCAAGATAAATACATAAATACAGTATGAGGATGAGGTAGTTGGATGGGCTATTTACAGATGGGCTATGTACAGGTGCAGTGATCTGTGAGCTGCTCTGACAGCTGGTGCTTAAAGCTTGCGAGGGAGATATGAGTCTCCAGCTTCAGTGATTTTTGCAGTTCATTCCAGTCAGTGGCAGCAGAGAACTGGAAGGAAAGGCGGCCAAAGGAAGAATTGGCTTTGGGGGTGACCAGTGAGATATACCTGCTGGAGCGCATGCTACGGGTGGGGGCTGCTATGTGACCAGTGAGCTGAGATAAGGCGGGGCTTTACCTAGCAGAGACTTGTAGATGACCTGGAGCCAGTGGGTTAGGCAGCGAGTATGAACGGAGGGCCAGCCAACGAGAGCATACAGGTCGCAGTGGTGGGTAGTATATGGGTCTTTGGTGACAAACTGATGGCACTGTGATAGCCTGCATCCAAATTGTTGAGTAGAGTGTTGGAGGCTATTTTGTAAATGACATCGCCGAAGTTGAGGATGGGTAGGATGGTCAGTTTTACGAGGGTATGTTTGGCAGCATGAGTGAAGGATGCTTTGTTGTGAAATAGGAAGCCAATTCTAGATTTAATTTTGGATTGGAGATGCTTAATGTGAGTCTGGAAGGAGAGTTTACAGTCTAACCAGACATTTAGGTATTTGTAGAGTAGTGATGCTGGATGGCGGGCAGGTGCGGGCAGCGATCGGTTGAAGCATGCATTTAGTTTTACTTGCAATTAAGAGCAATTGGAGGCCACGGAATGAGAGTTGTATGGCATTGAAGCTTGTCTGGAGGTTAGTTAATAACACAGTGTCCAAAGAAGGGCCAGAGGTATACAGAATGGTGTCATCTGCGTAGAGGTGGATCAGAGAATCAACAGCAGCAAGAACGACATCATTGATGTATACAGAGAAGAGAGTCGGCCCGACAATTGGACCCTGTGGTACCCCCATAGAGACTGCCAGAGGTCCGGAACACAGGCCCGCCGATTTGACACACTGATCTTTATCAGAGAAGTAGTTGGTGAACCAGGCGAGGCAATCGTTTGAGAAACCAAGGCTGTTGAGTCTGCCGATAAGAATGTGGTGATTGACAGAGTCGAAAGCCTTGGCTAGGTTGATGAATACGACTGCACAGTAATGTCTCTTATCGATGGCGGTTATGATATCATTTAGGACCTTGAGTGTGGCTGAGGTGCACCCATGACCAGCTCCGAAATCAGATTGCATAGGTACGGTGGATTCAAAATGGTCGGTAATCTGTTTGTTAACTTGGCTTTCGAAGACCTTAGAAAGGCAGGGTAGGATAGATATAGGTCTGTCAGTTTGGGTCTAGACTGTCTCCCCCTTTGAAGAGGGGATGAGCATGGCAGCTTTCCAATCTTTGGGAATCTCAGACCATATGAAAGAGAGGTTGAACAGGCTAGAAATAGGGGTTGCAACAATTTCGGCAGATAATTTTAGAAAGAGAGGGTCCAGATTGTCTAGCCCGGCTGATTTGTAGGGGTCCAGATTTTGCCACTCTTTCAGAACATCAGCTATCTGGGTTTGGGTGAAGGAGAAATGGGGGAGACTTGGGAGAGTTGCTGTGAGGGGTGTAGGGCTGTTGATCGGGGTAGGAGTAGCCAGGTGGAAAGCATGGCCAGCCGTAGAAAAACGCTTATTGAAATTCTCAATTATAGTGAATTTAAATTGGTGGTGACAGTGTTTCCTAGCCTCAGTGCAGTTGGCAGCTGGGAGGAGGTCCTCTTACTCTCCATGGACTTTACAGTGTCCCAGAACGTTTTGAGGTTGTGCTACAGGATGCACATTTCTGCTTGAAAAAAGCTAGCATTAACTTCCTAACTGCCTGTGTATATTGGTTCCTTATGTCCCTGAAAAGTTGCATATCACAGGGGCTAATCGATGCTAATGCAGAACGCCACAGGGTTTTTTTGTGCTGGTCAAGGGCAGTCAGGTCTGGAGAGAACCAAGGGCTATATCTGTTCCTGGTTCTACATTTTTTGAATGGGGCATGCTTATTTAAGCTGGTGAGGAAGGCACTTTTAAAGAATAACCAGGCATCCTCTACTGACGGGATGAGGTCAATATCATTCCTGGATACCCGGACCAGGTCGATTAGAAAGGCCTGCTCGCTGAAGTGTTTTAGGGAGCGTTTGACAGTGATGGGGGTGGTCGTTTGACCACAGACCCATTACGGATGCAGGCAATGAGGCAGTGATTGCTGAGATCTTGGTTGAAAACAGCATAGCTGTATTTGGAGGGCAAGTTGGTTCGGATGATATCTATGGCGCCTGTGTTTACGAATTTGGGGTTGTAACTGGTGGGTTCATTGATAATTTGTGTGAGATTGAGGGCATCAAGCTTAGATTGTAGGATGGCCAGGGTGTTAAGCATGTCCTAGTTTAGGTCACCTAGCAGCACAAGCTCTGAAGATTGATGGGGGGCAATCAATTCACATATGGTGTCCAGGGCACAGTTGGGGACAGACGGTGGTCTATAGCAAGCGCCAAAGGTGAGAGACTTGTTTCTGGAAAGGTGGATTTTTCAAAGTAGAAGCTCGAATTGTTTGGGTACAGACCTGGATAGTAAGCCTGCAGAGTTCTGTCTATCTCTGCAGTAGATTGCAACACCGCCCCCTTTGGCAGTTCTATCTTGTCGGAAAATGTTATAGTTAGGGATGGAAATTTCAGGGTGGTCTTTTGGTGGTCTTCCTAAGCCAGGATTCAAATACGGCTAGGACATCCGGGTTGGCAGAGTGTGCTAAAGCAGTGAATAAAACAAACTTAGGGCGGAGGCTTCTAATGTTAACATGCATGAAACCATTGTGATATCTCACATCTCAAAATAGGGCTACTTAATGTTTAGACACCTCACGTACAAGGCAGTCTTAGTCAATGAACTAATCACTGATCATAATCTTGATGTGATTGGTCTGACTGAAACGTGGCTCAAGCCAGATTAATTTACTGTGTTAAATGAGGCCTCTCCAGGTTATACTAGTGACCATATCCCCCTGTGCATCCCGCAAAGGTAGAGGTGTTGCTAACATTTACGACAGCAAATTGCAATAATAAAAAAAGACTGCATTTTCATCTTTTGAGCTTTTATGCACCCTACTCAATTATTTTTTATATCTACTGTTTACAGGCCTCCTGGGCCTTATACAGTGTTCCTCACTGAGTTCCTATCAGACCTGGTAGTCATGGCAGATAATATTCACATTTTAGATGACTTTAATATTCACATGGAAAAGTCCACAGACCCACTCCAAAAGGCTTTCGGAGACATCATCAACTTAGTGGGTCTCCGGACCTACTCATTGCCACAGTCATACCCTGGATCTAGTTTTGTCCCATGAAATAAATATTTTAGATCTAAATGTTTTTCCTCATAATCCTGGACTATCAGACCGCCATCTTATTACGTTTGCAATCGCAGCAAATAATCTGCTCAAACCCCAACTAAGTATCATCAAAAGCCGTGCTATAAATTCTTGGAAAACTCAAAGATTCATTGATGACATTCCAGACTCCCTCCACCTACCCAAGGACATTGGAGTACAAAAACCACCTAACTGAGGATCTAAATCTAACCTTGCGTGATACCCTAAATGCAGTCACAACCCTATAAACAAAAAATATTTGTCACAAGAAATGTTATCCCTGGTATACAGAAAACATCCGAGCCCTAAAGCAAGCTTCCAGAAAATTGGAACGGAAATGGAGCTCCACCAAACTGGAAGTCTTCCGATTAGCTTGGAAAGACAGTACCGTGCAATATCAAAGAGCCCTCACTTGTGCTTGATCATCCTATTTTTCCAACCTACTTGAGGAGAATAAGAACAATCCCACATTTATTTTTGATACTGTCGCAAAGCTAACTAAAAAGCAGCATTCCCCAAGAGAGGATGGCTTTCACTTCAGCAGTGATGAATTAATTAACTTCTTCGAAGAAAAGATCATGATCATTAGAAAGCAAATTACGGACTCCTTTTTTAATTTGCATATTTCTCCAAAACTCACTAAAAGTGGCAGTCATAAAGCCTCTCTTGAAAAAGCCAAACCTTGACCCGGAAAATGTAAAAAACAATCGGCCTATATCGAATCTCCTATTCCTCTCAAACATTTTAGAAGAAAATTTGCATAGCAACTCACTGCATTCCTGAAGACAAATAATGTATACGAGACGCTTCAGTCTGGTTTTAGACCCCAACATAGCACTGAGACTGCACTCGTGAAGGTGATAAATTACCTTTTTAATGGCATCAGACCAAGGCTCTACATCTGTCCCCGTGCTCCTGGACCTTCTTTCTTCAGGAAAGATTGGAAACCCTAATCTTGCCTGGTTTAGATCTTATCTGTCGGGAAAGATATCAGTTCGTCTCTGTAGAGGGTTTGTCCTCTGACAAATCAATTGCATGTTTCGGCATATCTCAAGGTTCCGTTTTAGGACCACTATTGTTTTCACAATATATTCTACCTCTTGGTGACGTCATTTGGAAACACAATGTCAACTTTCACTGCTGTGCGGACAACACACATTTAGATGAAACATGGTGAAGCTCCAAAATGGCCTACCCTGGAAGCCTGTTTCAGACCACCAAATGTGCAAGTTCTCCCACTTAAAAAGATGAGTGGCCTCCCTGGTGGCGCAGTGGTTAAGGGCGCTGTACTGCAGCGCCAGCTGTGCCATCAGAGACTCTGGGTTCATGCCCAGGCTTTGTCGTAACCGGTCACGACCAGGAGGTCCGTGGGGTGACGCACAATTGGCCTAGCGTCGTCCGGGTTAGGGAGGGCTTGGCCGGTAGGGATGTCCTTGTCTCATCGCACACCAGCGACTCCTGTGGCGGGCCGGGCGCAGTGCGCGCTAACCAAGGTTGCCAGGTGCACTGTGTTTCCTCCGACACATTGGTGCGACTGGCATCCGGGTTGGATGCGCGCTGTGTAAAGAAGCAGTGCGGCTTGGTTGGGTTGTGTATCGGAGGACGCATGACTTTCAACTTTCGTCTCTCCCGAGCCCGTACAGGAGTTGTAGCGATGAGACAAGAAAGTAGCTACTAAAAAAAATTGGGGAGAAAAAGGGGTAAAAAATAATAATAAAGATGAGAGAGGCCTGTAATTTTCATCATAGGTATACTTCAACTATGACAGACAAAATTAGGATTTTTAATGAATTTATTTGCAAATTATGGTGGAAAATAAGTATTTGGTCAATAACAAAAGTTTATCTCAATACTTTGTTTTCTACCCTTTGTTGGCAATGACAGAGGTCAAACGTTTTCTGTAAGTCTTCACAAGGTTTTCACAAACTGTTGCTGGTATTTTGGCCCATTCCTCCATGCATATCTCCTCTAGAGCAGTGATGTTTTACATTTACATTTAAGTCATTTGGGGCTGTTGCTGGGCAACACGGACTTTCAACTCCCTCCAAAGATTTTCTATGGGGTTGAGATCTAGAGACTGGCTAGGCCACTCCAGGACCTTGAAATGCTTCTTACGAAGCCATTCCTTCGTTGCCCGGGTGGTGTGTTTGGGATCATTGTCATGCTGAAAGATCCAGCCACGTTTCATCTTCAATGCCCTTGCTGATGGAAGGAGGTTTTCACTCAACATATCACGATACATGGCCCCATTCATTCTTTCCTTGACGCGGATCAGTCGTCCTGGTCCCTTTGCAGAAAAACAGACCCAAAGCATGATGTTTCCACCCCCATGCTTCACAGTAGGTATGGTGTTTTATGGATGCAACTCAGCATTCTTTGTCCTCCAAACACGATGAGTTGAGTTTTTACCAAAAAGTTATATTTTGGTTTCATCTGACCATATGACATTCTCCCAATCTTCTTCTGGATCATCCAAATGCTCTCTAGCAACCTTCAGACGGGCCTGGACATGTACTGGCTTAAGCAGGGGGACACGTCTGGCACTGCAGGATATGAGTCCCTGGCGGCGTAGTGTGTTACTGATGGTAGGCTTTGTTACTTTGGTCCCAGCTCTCTGCAGGTCATTTACTAGGTCCCCCAGTGTGGTTCTGGGATTTTTGCTCACCGTTCTTGTGATCATTTTGATCATTTTGACCCCACGATCGAGGGAGATTATCAGTGTTCTTGAATGTCTTCCATTTCCTAATAATTGCTCCCACAGTTGATTTCTTCAAACCAAGCTGCTTACCTATTGCAGATTCACTCTTCCCAGCCTGGTGCAGGTCTACAATTTTGTTTCTGGTGTCCTTTGACTGCTCTTTGGTCTTGGCCATAGTGGAGTTTGGAGTGTGACTGTTTGAGGGTGTGTCTTTTATACTGATAACAAGTTCAAACAGGTGCCATTAATACAGGTAACGAGTGGAGGACAGAGGAGCCTCTTAAAGAATAAGTTACAGGTCTGTGAGAGCCAGAAATCTTGCTTGTTTGTAGGTGACCAAATACTTATTTTCCATCATAATTTGCAAATAAATTCATAAAAATGTGATTTTCTGGATTTTTTTTCTGATTTTGTCTGTCATAGTTGAAGTGTACCTATGATGAAAATTACAGGCCTCGCATCTTTTTAAGTGGGAGAACTTGCACAATTGGTGGCTGACTAAATACTTTTTTGCCCCACTGTAAAGAAGTGTGTGTATACTGTATTTTATGCCATCTATTGCATCTTGCCTGTGCCGCTCTGTCATTGCCCATCCATACAGTCATGCAATAAAATGCAAATTAATTACTTAAAAATCATCCAATGTGATTTTCTAGATTTTTGTTTTAGATTCCGTCTCTCACAGTTGAAGTGTACCTATGATAAAATAATTACAGACCTCTACATGCTTTGTAAGTTGGAAAACCTGCAAAATCGGCAGTGTATCGAATACTTGTTCTCCCCACTGTATATATTCTTATTCCATTCCTTTATTAGATTTGTGTGTATTAGGTAGTTGTCGTGGAATTATTAGATTACATGTTAGATATTGCTGCTCTTTCGGAACTAGAAGCATTTCGCTACACTCGCAACATCTGCTAACGATGTGTACGTGACCAATACAATTTGATTTGGAATGCAGGCTCCATCAGACCTGAGACATACAGTTGAAGTTGGAAAAAATTCCCTGTCTTAGGTCAGTTAGGATGTCAGAATAATAGAGAGAATTATTTATTTCAGCTTTTATTTCTTTCATCACATTCCCAGTGAGTCAGAAGTTTACATACACTCAATTAGTATTTGGTAGCATTGCCTTTAAATTGTTTAACTTGGGTCAAATGTTTTGGGTAGCCTTCCACAAGATTCCCACAATAAGTTGGGTGAATTTTGGCCCATTCCTCCTGGCAGAGCAGGTGTAACTAAAATCAGGTTTGTAGGCCTCCTTGCTCGCACATGCTTTTTCAGTTCCGCCCACAAATGTTCTATAGGATTGAGGTCAGGGCTTTGTGATGGCCACTCCAATACCTTGACTTTGTTGTCGGGGGGTTGAATATTTACCTAATCAAGATATGTTTTATTTTTCATATTTCTTTACAAATGTTACAATTTCTCTTCCACTTTGACATTAGAGTATTTTGTGTAGATTGTTGACAAAAAAAAGACAAATCCATTTGAATCCCACTTTGTAACACAACAAAATGTGGAGAAGGTCACGAGGTGTGTCACGTTGGTATAAAGGGATCGGGAGACAGGCGCAGGGTTTTCATTTCTCTAAGTTACAGAGTGCCATGTAAAGGCACGGGGATGAACACCAAACAAACATGTATACAAAACACAGGGTTGAGCCCCAAACAAAAGAGCGAGGAGTACCTTGAATAAATACACAAGCGCAAAATAATACCACACGGGAAGAGACCTGCAATCATCTGCCGCAATACACGTGGCACAAAAGCCAAGCCAAAACAACACAGCACAGGTACTCACATGACCAACAGACATTGGAACAATAATCGACAGCCCAATGGAGAAGCAAAGGGCACGTTTATACAAACACAATCAGTGAGGAATTGAAACCAGGTGTGCATAATGACACAGTTCAGTGCAGGCTAGAAGGCCGGCCACCGGTGGTGAACAGAATGAGCAGCAGTGCCAGTCCATGACAGGGTGTGAATACTTTCTGAAGGCACTGTATGTTGCCCCATCAGCTGTACAAAGCTGGTAGAATCTTATTCAGAATTATTCACGGCTGTAGTGGCTGCCAAAGTTGCTTCCACCAAGTATTAACTCTGGGGTGTAAAAGACATACACAATCAAGACATCTTCGTTTAAAAAAAATGATGAATTAATTTGGGAAATGTTCTATAATTTTCTTTCACTTTGAAAATGTGGAGTAGTTTGTGTAAATCTGTAGGGGAAAAATCCAGTTGAATTTTAAGGCAGCACAATGTGAAGACTGTGCAAGGGGTGTGAAGGCTTTCACAATGGCACTGTATAGGACAAAGTCATGGAGATATGATACTCACTGCGCTGAAGGTTAGACAGTTAGACACAATATTGAATTATAATTGTTGGAATCTATCATCCTGGGTTAGTTAACTGAACTGTTTTGTCCATGCACATACCTAATTATTTTCTTTCATTTTACATAATGGGCTTATAACTCAAAGCGTTTTACATTACATGAAGGTAACTCTCGTCTCTCACCACCAAAGAAAGATACATATTTGGATCTGTTAAATCTCATCTGGATTCTTTCAGATGTTTTACATCCATTGTTTGAGTTTCATGTTATCTCCCCATCTCCTCAGCAGAAATGTCCCAGGTCCACACTCACATGCTTTACGACAGAAGTAAAAGTCCTGATGTTAGAATATGGGAAACGTTCTTCATCCTTACACCAGAAAAGACTCACCAAACGACTGACTAAATTGATGTCCTTGATAAAACAGGTGAGCCAATCAGTGTGAGGGAGACACAGGCCAGCTGCATTTGAGGTGCATTGGGATGTTTTTGATTCTACCTTTGGCTGTCCGAGTATAGTTTAATTCCAGCTACAGAGCATATTGTCGTCTAGGTGAAAATGATGGAGAGAGTCTGAATAGCTGATTTGTTACTGTTTGCTTATACTACTGTTATTCTCAGACAGTTCTCACACATTTGTTTAACATTTTCCACCTGTGTTTATAAGAGCAACATAAGCCTCATGTCACCATTGACTAATAGCATGGTTATTTTAAAATAAAAAACTATATCAATGGAATAGTTTAGAAATTCCAGCGCTAATAAGGCTGCGTTTACACAGGCAGCCCAATTCTGATCTTTTTCCCATTATTGGCAAAATAGCTGGTCGGATTGTTCAAAAGACCAATTAGCACTGGGATTCGAACCGACAAGCCTCCGGTTGTAGGCCCCTTTCTCTAATAAATATACTAATCAACTGAAATTCCAAACTTTGAACAAGCATACAGTGCATTCGGAAAGTATAAAGACCCATTGACTTTTTCCATATTTTTGTTACATTACAGCCTTATTCTAAAATGGATTAAAGAAAAGTTTTTCTATGCCCCGTAATGACAAAGCGAAAACAGATTATTTTTTAAATGTATGCCAATTTATTAAAGGTAAAATGTGTATTTTTATACATAAGTATTCAGACCCTTTTCTATGAGACTCAAAATTGAGCTCAGATGCATTCTGTTTCCATTTATCATCATTGATCATGTTTCTACAACTTTAATGGGGTCCACCTGTGGTAAATTTAATTGATTTGACAGTGCATGGCAGGGCAAAAACTAAGCCATGAGGTCAAATGAATTGTCCATAGAGCTTCGAGATAGGATTGTGTCGAGGCACACATCTGGGGAACGATACCAAAACATTTCTGCAGCATTGAAGGTCCCGAAGAACACAATGGACTCCATCATTCTTAAATGGAAGAAGTTTGGAACCTCCAAGAGTCTTCCTACAGCTGGCCGCCCGGCCAAACTGAGCAATTGGGAGAATGGCCTTGGTCAGGGAGGTGACCAAGAACCCGATGGTCACTCTGACAGAGCTCCACAGTTCGTCTGTGGAGATGGGAGAACCTTCCAGAAGGACAACCATCTTTGCAGCACTCCAGCAATCAGGCCTTTATGGTAGAGTGGCCAGACGGAAGCCACTCCTCAGTAAAAGGCTTATGACAGCCCGCTTGGAGTTTGCCAAAAGGCACCTAAAGGCTCACAGACCATGAGAAACAAGAAGAATCGAGGCTTTAGTCGCTGCCAAAGGTTCTTCAACAAAGTACTGAGTAAAGGGTCTGAATACATGTACATTTGACTATTCACTTTTGTATTTTATATAAATGTGCACATACACATACTGTTTTTGCTTTGTCATTTACGTATTGTGTTTAGATTGATGAGGAGAAACAAAACAATTTAATAAATTTTAGAATAAGGCTGTAACGTAACAAAATGTGGAAAAAGTCAAGGGGTCTGAACACTTTCCGAATGCACTGTATACCCTGTCCCGTTTGATCTACTGTCATGGCATTTTAATTTTGTACATATATGCAGCCCCTCATGAGCAACAAGTTTCCCACGGGGACCTATGCCTATGAAATTTTCCACAAATTATACTTTTTGTCCCACATCAAACTTTGAACAAGCATATCTCCTGCCCGTTTGATCTGCAGCCCATGTAATTTTGTATATACAGTACCAGTCAAAAGTTTGGACACACCTAATCATTCCAGGGTTTTTATTTATTTGTACAATTTTTTTACATTGTAGAATTTTTTTATTTTTTAAATCTTTTTTTTAACCTTTATTTAACCAGGCAAGTCAGTTAAGAACAAATTCTTATTTTCAATGACGGGCTAGGAACAGTGGGTTAACTGCCTGTTCAGTGGCAGAACGACAGATTTGTACCTTGCCAGCTCGGGGGTTTGAACTTGCAACCTTCCGGTTACTAGTCCAACGCTCTAACCACTAGAGTACCCTGCCGCCCCAGTGGAGACATCAAAACTATGAAATAACACATATGGAATCATATAATCATATAGTAATATGGAATCCATGTAGCAACCCTTTGCCTTGATGACAGCTTTGCACACTCTTGGCATTCTCTCAACCAGCTTCTCCTGGAATGCTTTTCTTGAAGGAGTTCCCACATATGCTAAGTACTTGTTGGCTGCTTTTGCTTTGAAAAATCTAAAATATATTTTAATATTTAATATATTTGTTTAACACTTTTTTGGTTACTACATGATTCCATATGTGTTATTTCATAGTTTTGATATCTTCACTATTATTCTACAATGTATAAAGTTGAACAAATAAAGAAGAACCCTTGAATGAGTAGGTGTGTCCAAACTTTTGACTGGTACTGTACCTGGATGTTTGTTTCCCATATTTGTTACCAGAAATGCCTATTAGACTCTGCCTATTAGATTTTCCGCAAATTATACTTTTTTTTCAATACAATACAATTTTTGTCATAAAATGCTGCTGCTCTTCCTTCCTATATGATTTGATGACACTACATAACCGTCTGATCTTTTGTCACCAAACTTTGCGCAATGATTGACCACATGGCGGCTTAAATGTGGCTATGGTGTTCTTGACCCATGGAATTGCTGCTTGTAGCTATATTTTTTCATAACTGATATTCAGATTTAGACCAAAAAAGTTAAGCATAACACCACTTCACAAAAAGCTTTGATGACATATCTGCCTGTTCAATAAACTAAGTTCAAATAGTACTTAAAATAGTAGCATTATTGCATTATTATAATATTAAAATAAGGATTTCTCTGTCTTTCTGTCTTTCTCTCACTTGCTGTATCATAGAGCCTCTCTTTTTTTGACTATGTATACCTATGTTGTGAGTGTTTTCCTCTTTGTATTGCAGAAGGATGGTGCCAACTGTCCACACTGTGAGGTCCACAGAGAACAGGCAGCAAATGATTTCTTAACAACATTACTAGGGATTCTGGAGTGGATGAACAATCAGGGGTCTCAGTTGCCAGACAGCCACTGAGATGTACACACCCATAGCCAGGGACATCCAAGGACTCACATAAGAGCAGAAAGCTACTTGAACATTTTCTAGATGTAGCAAAATACTATATACACTACCAAGTTTGGGGTCACTTAGAAATATCCTTGTTTTTGAAAGAAAAACACTTTTTTTTGTCCATTAAAATAACATCAAATTGGTCAGAAATACAGTGTAGACATTGTTAATGTTAATGTGCATATTTGTAAACAACAGCTGGTGCACGAAATCTAAGGAAGTCTCTAGATTTTACTTGCCTGAAGTAGAGTATCTTATGATAAACTGCAGACCACACTATTTGCCAAGAGAGTTTTCATCTTTACTTGTCGTGGTTGTTTATTTACCACCACAGATGGATGCTGGCACGAAGACTGCACTCAGTCAGCTGTATCAGGAAATAAGCAAACAGGAAACCGCTCACCCAGAGGTGGCACTCCTAGTGGCCGGAACCTTTATTGCAGGGAAACTTAAATCAGTTCTACCTCATTTCTGTCAGCATGTTAAATGTGCAACCAGAGGGAAAGAAATTCTAGTTCACCTGTACTCCACAGACAGAGTCGCGTACAAAGCTCTCCCTCGCCATCCATTTGGTAAATCTGGCCACAATTCTATCCTCCTGATTCCTGCTTACAAGAAAAAATTAAAGCAGGAAGCACCAGTGACTCAGTCTATAAAAGAAGTGGTCAGATGAATAATATGCTAAACTACAGGACTGTTTTGCTATCGCAGACTGGAACATGTTCCTGGGATTACAGCTCAGCGTTCAACACCATAGTACCCTCAAAGCTCATCACTGAGCTAAGGATCCTGGGACTAAACACCTCCCTCTGCAACTGGATCCTGGACTTCCTGACAGGCCGCCCCCAGGTGGTGAGGGTAGGTAGCAACACATCTGCCACGCAGATCCTCAACACAGAAGCGAGAGGGGTGCGTTCTCAGTCCCCTCCTGTACTCCTGTTCATCCGCGACTGCGTGGCCAGTCACGACTCCAACACCATCATGAAGTTTGCAGACGACAGAACAGTGGACAGACAGAACACCAACAACGACGAGACAGCCTATAGGGAGAAGGTCAGATACCTGGCCGGGTGGTGCCAGAATAACAACCTATCCCTCAATGTCACCAAGACTAAGGAGATGATTGTGGACTACAGGAAATGGAGGACTGAGCACACCCCCATTCTCATCGACGGGGCTGTAGTGGAGCAGGTTGAGAGCTTCAAGTTCCTTGGTGTCCACATCACCAACAAACTAGAATGGTCCAAACACACCAAGACAGTCGTGAAGAGGGCACGACAAAGCATATTCCCCCTCAGGAAACTAAAAAGATTTGTCATGGGTCCTCAAATCCTCAAAATGTTCTACAGCTGCGACATTGAGAGCATCCTGACTGGTTGCATCACTGCCTGGTACGGCAACTGCTCGGCCTCCGACCGCAAGGCACTACAGAGGGTAGTGCATATGGCCCAGTACATCACTGGGGCTAAGCTGCCTGACTAAAAATGGTCAAAAACCCCAGCCACCCCTGTGGTCTCTGGTCTCTCTGCTACCAAATCAAATCCAATCAAATCAAAGTTATTTATATAGCCCTTCGTACATCAGCTGATATCTCAAAGTGCTGTACAGAAACCCAGCCTAAAACCCCAAACAGCAAGCAATGCAGGTGTAGAAGCACGGTGGCTAGGAAAAACTCCCTAGAAAGGCCAAAACCTAGGAAGAAACCTAGAGAGGAACCAGGCTATGTGGGGTGGCCAGTCCTCTTCTGGCTGTGCCGGGTGGAGATTATAACAGAACATGGCCAAGATGTTCAAATGTTCATAAATGACCAGCATGGTCCAATAACAATAAGGCAGAATAGTTGAAACTGGAGCAGCAGCACGGCCATGTGGACTGGGGACAGCAAGGAGTCATCATGTCAGGTAGTCCTGAGGCATGGTCCTAGGGCTCCGAGAGAGAGAAAGAAAGAGAGAAAGAGAGAATTAGAGAGAGCACACTTAAATTCACACAGGACACCGAATAGGACAGGAGAAGTACTCCAGATATAACAAACTGACCCTAGCCCCCCGACACATAAACTACTGCAGCATAAATACTGGAGGCTGAGACAGGAGGGGTCAGGAGACACTGTGGCCCCATCCGCGGACACCCCTGTTCAGGGCCAAACAGGAAGGATATAACCCCACCCACTTTGCCAAAGCACTTTGCCATGCTACCGTATGGCAAGCGGTACCGGAGAACCAAGTCTAGGATCAAAAGGCTTCTCGACAGTTTTTATCCCCAAGCCATAAGACTCCTGAACAGGTAATCACAAATGGCTACTCGGACCATTTGCTTTGTGTGCCCCACACCCCAAACCCCTCTTTTATGCTACTGCTACTCTCTGTTTATCATATATGCATACTCACTTTAACCATTCCTACATGTACATACTACCTCTATCAGCCCGACTAACCGGTGCCTGTATATAGCCTCGCTACTGTATATAGCCTCGCTACTGTTATTTTTCACTGTCTTTTTACTGTTGTTTTTATTTCTTTACTTATCTATTGCTCACCTAATACCTTTTTTTTACATACTATTTGCACTGTTGGTTAGAGCCTGTAAGTAAGCAGTTCACTGTAAGGTCTACACCTGTTGTATTCGGCTCACGTGACAAATAAACTTTCATTTGATTTGAGTTTGCACTGTTTTGTAACGAGTAGTACACAGCGTTGTACGAGATCTTCAGTTTCTTGGCAATTTCTCGCATGGAATATCCTTCATTTCCCAGAAGAAGAATAGACTGACGCGTTTCAGAAGAAAGTTCTTTGTTTCTAGCCATTTTGAACCTGTAATCGAAGCCACAAATGCTTATTCTCTAGAGTCTAGATACTCAACTAGTCTAAAGACAGACAGTTTTATTGCTTCTTTAATCAGATACAACAGTTTTCAGCTGTGCTAAAATAATTGCAAAAGGGTTTTCGAATGATCAATTAGCCTTTTAAAATGATAAACTTGGATTAGGTAACACAACTTGCCATTGGAACACAGGAGTGATGGTTGCTGATAATGGGCCTCTGTACGCCTATGTAGATATTCCATTTAAAAAATCAGCCATTTCCAGCTACAATGGTCATTTACAACATTAACAATGTCTACACTGTATTTCTGATCAATTTGATGTTATTTTAATGGACGACAAATGTGCTTTTCCTTAAAAAACAAGGACATTTCTAACCGACCCCAAACTTTTGAACGGTAGTGTATGAATTGTAATGTACCAGATCACCGATACCTTTCTTTCGGGGTAGCTGATGATCGGCTGGGGACAGAAGGTGCAGTCCTTGGAATTGGCAGAGGATGGCATCATCTCCTTCACTTAATAGTCTGTCTGATACATTTTGTACATTGATGCACAAGGTACACACCAGTGTTTAAATACAGTGTATCACATGTTGTGTATATTGCTCGAGACAAAGGTCTTTATTTGTATATTTTTATTTGATTTTGAATTTTAGAACCCTTTAATAAAAACCCAGAATTGAATAACACGTTCATAAATGGCAAAAGAAATACAGGTTTAGAATTGTTTATCTTATATCTACACATATGTAAGCCCTTACTCTTGTTGGCACAGAACTATCTCTATACTTCCATTCATTTGTATGGGTTACCTTCAGACGAGTCCCGTGAGACTTGTGAGGGAGGTAGAGCAAAACAGAGAGCCCCATCGTGTTCGTGAGAGTCTCCCCTTTTCATAGAGTGGTCATAGTTGGTAGGCAAAACTGTTCAGACGCTACAGACGTTTTCCTGAGAAGACCGATTTTCTGGATGTCTCATGGTCTGACAAACACTGTTGTAGCTAGGCCACCTTCCACCACTGATGCGGAAGGCTGACATAGGCGGATACGGTGCTGCTGCATAAATTATGTAATATGCCAGGGAGATATGTATACTGTAGCTAAGAAAGTAATACTAAGTGTATGTTGTGTAGTAAGCTGTTAGTAGCCCATGTGCCTCACCCTAATAATTTGTCTTCTTTCTCCCTCATAACTTAACCTACTGTTCTGACTTGGGGGTGCACATGTAGCCTATAGCCCGTTTTAGAGAAATGTAATCATAGAATATTGTAAGAGCTTTTATTGTCTGCTTATATACCCCCTGTATTTATCCTATGGTTCTGACTTGGTGTACAGGGAAAATAATGTCTTAATCAAAATGATGGATTGCCTCTTATCTGCTCTTCGTCCCCGAATGCCATAGTTTGTACATCTCAATTGAGAGTAGAAACCACATTTGTTTAAGCAAGTCAGCCATATCAGCTACGTTTTTTTAAGGCAGTAAATGAGGCTGAATGAACTGTTTTGCTGCCAGACAAGGCTCCGCTGATAGCCAGGTGCAGCGGTGGTAAGGATTCTGTCACGACTCCCGCCGAAGTTGGCTCCCCCGCCTGTTCGGGTGGTGCTCGGTGGTCGTCGTCACCGGCCTACTAGCTGCCACCGATCCCTTATTCTTTTCGGTTAGTTTTGTCTCATTTGTTACACCTGTTCCTATTTTGTGTGTGCTTGATTTTCTTCCCTATTTAGCGTTTGGAACCCGCCCCTTTGTTGTGCGGGATTATTTTGATGTTCACGTTGTATTCGTTGGTGTTGTTTGTGCTCTGGACCTTGTTACCCGTTATTTTGGGATGGTCAGTGTTTGCGCCCTGTGTGTTGGGCATTTCATTTTGGTGCCGTATTAAAGTGTACTTTTCCCCTTGACCTCTCTGCTCTCTGTGCCTGATTCCTCGCAACACACCTAGCCAGCCGTGACAGATTCACTCCATGGTGCTGAAAAGAAAACTTTGCTGTTGGGACAGCTTTATGTATGGCCAAACAGTTTGTGGGCACCGTTTGTCACCGTTATAGTGCAATTAATGTATTGTTTGTTTAGTGTTATGTTGTGTTCTGTAGTGGCTTTGCTGGCTTGCATCAACCCCCAAAAATTGGGAGTTTGCCTCACCAATATTTACATGCAAAAATCACCACTGATGATATGTATTGCGATTCTCACAATTCTATATGTATTGCGATTCAATACTGAGATAGTATTGCAATTTGATGTTCCAAACATATTGCTAACAATATGTTTGCTGTATTATTTGAAAAATGTCAATAGAACCCCGAAAAGCCTTTATGCACCATATTGCTATAATAACCATCATATTGAAGTAAACTTGGGATTCGCACATGATATGTTGTGTGGTCCTTTCACTATGACCTTTGAAAGTATGCAGTTTATTAGGTTACAGATGAAAGAGGCCCTATGTTATGGTGAACTTCACAGGGGTGGTGAAAGTGCATTGTGTTCCTTTCCAGTAGATATCGAGGGTATTATTCTGGTGACATGATGATCGATGCTTGACTGCCATTTGACAAATAAAAACGATCTCGCTCACTCACCACGTTTCCATCCACAGTTTTTATGCTTGAGTTAAGTCATACTGTATGAAAATAAAATCTTGACACCTGTGATGGAAACAGGGATTTAAGGAACACTTTTATAAATGCCTTTGTTCGTTTGACATGGAGGGATATTTTTGTTTATTAGGCTATAATAAGTTATAAGTTATGATGAACTTCACAGGGTGGTGAATATCGAGGGTCTTATTCTGGTGAAATGATGATCGATGCTTTACTGCCGCTTGACAAATACACATAGTTTTGCTCTTATCTATAATAATCTCATCATGTTGACAATTTTTATTTTTTTTGTCTCTTATCCATAATAGTCTAATCATGTAGATTTGTATAGCCTACCAACAGAGCCTAACCACACTGTATCTGTGAGTTGTTGCTATGGTGCATGTCCCAAGACCAGAGTAGGCACATTTGCTATTTAATTGCAACTGTTGAAAATGTGATGGAAACACATTGAAGCGAAAAAGTACATTTTGTGTGCACTATATCATCACTCAGTGATTTATCTACATGTTTTTCTCTGCAACAAGTCCTGGTGGAAACACCACTGGTGGGGAAAATGCGTATATTTTCTTTATGCACATTTTTGAATATTTGCATGTAAATCTGTCAACAATTGGAAGGAAACTAGCTAGTCATGGAAATAAAAGTGCTGAAATCATGTTGGTTCACTATTTAAAAAGAAGATGGAGAACAAGCTATAGGACTAAAAATACCAGAGTTTGGGTGCAGGTACAGGCGACTAGTGCTAGTTAAAGCTACCTAGCAAGAATTTAAAATAAATAAAACATTGTAATATCGATTTTTTTCCCCCATCACTACTAGTAGGCCTAGGCTACCTAATGTTTGGTGTACCTCTTTTTATATAGTATAACTAGGCTATGTGGAAAAAAGGAAAAGAACAACATAATGATAACCACAAAAACGTTTTTTTAAACAGTTGGTAAGCATAGAGTCAAATACTAGTATCTCAAGTCGCTATGGTGCATAAAGATGGAGGCATTCTGATATGATTTATTTGAGCACTATCTATCCACATACTTTTAGAACTATGGTTCAATGTTGCAGCAATTTGAAAAAAACTAAAAAGTAGATTGTGCTGATTTATAGGCACATTGAACCATATTTTTAAAAGTATGTAGATAGATAGTGCTCAAATAAATCATATCGGAATTCCTCCATCTTTATGCACCATAGCGACTTGAGATACTAGTATTTGACTCTATGCTTACCAACTGTTTAAAAAACGTTTTTGTGGTATTATTATGTTGTTCTTTTCCTTTTTTCCACATAGCCTAGTTATACTATATAAAAAGAGGTACACCAAACATTAGGTAGCCTAGGCCTACTTGGGATCAGGTGAATTATAATGACAATATACAAAAAAAAAGTTAAGGAGAGCACTGTACAAATGGCGAATTTAGCAAATTAGGCGTTTGTGGTAAGTACATGGGGGCCGCCATCTTCATGCACCTTCGCCATTATTATTACAGCCAGAAACCAGGTGTGCTGTTATGAACATGGGTTGGGATATGGAGACCACAGATATAAACATATTTAATGAGACTGCACCACTTTAACAAGTATTTCAAACCATCGCGAGAATGTGGTTTGTTGCCTTCCTATTTTCGTTATTCTGTGTATCGAAGGAAGTGGAAGTGACAAAAAAAATATCTAACCATTTCTTTCTTCTTTTAGTTAAGTCCAAACCAAGACACCTGTTTTAGAAAGGTAATACCGTTAGCTATGCTTGGAATGTATTTATCAAAATATTATTGTAAATTTGGATTGTTTGCTAGCTTAACGTTAGCTTCCTAGCTGGCTCGCGTGATCCTGAGGCTACTAACTTACTATACTTGGGCTTGCTTTCGCTTTTAGCTATCAACATTGTACATTCTCTGTGTTGTTTCGGTCGTTACATTATCGTAATAAGCTAACTGACTATGTACATTGTTAGAGAATAACGTAGCTCAGCGTATTACCCTGAAACACATTTTCTCCAGCTTTTTGGGTAGCTACTGTAGCTAGTAATACAGTCAGTGTTAGATAGCATTTAATGTTCAGTCTCACCCAAGCAAGGACTGTCTGAACTAAGTTAACGTTAGCTAGAAAACTAAAATCACTGTGCTTTTCAACTCAGTCTCTTTGGGGGAGACCCCGGCTCCACGAATGTCGGACAGTGAAGACAGCGACTTCTCTGACAACCAGAGTGAACAAAGTAGCGAAGCCGAGGAGGTGGATAAAAATGAGGCAGAGGTAAGCTAGCTAGCTACCTAACACTGCCTTGCGCTGTGTGAATGGGTAGGTGGTGGAACAGATGTACCAGTGCATGCATTGCCCTCAATTTGCTACTGTATCAGAATTGATGCTAACAAACCTAGACTGGCTCCAAATTGACATTGCACGTTTTACTGCATTGACATAACTTGGGAGTGGTTTGAATGTTTTCCCCTATACAGGAAGATGGGCAGGCAAGTTTATCTGGCAGTGACAAGGCAGCAGAAGAGGAAGGGGAAGACTTGGCAGATGAGTATGACGAAGAGGAGGAAGAGGATGATGATGACCGTCCCAGAAAGAAACCCAGGCATGGAGGTTTCATCTTAGATGAAGCCGGTAAGACAAATCTAGACTCGAATAATACCATTGCCGTGTAGAATAGTTGTCAACATGTTCTTGCTCACCAAAACGTTTTAGTTTTAATGTATCTGAATGAAACTTTACTTATCCCTCTGGTTTTGTTTAGATGTGGATGATGAGTATGAAGATGAAGACCCGTGGGAGGAAGGTGCTGAGGATATTTTAGAGAAAGGTAAGGTCACACATGGGGCCATGTTTGAGGATATCTAATACCTGAGAGGGAGTTCTATATGAGCAATGTTGGGGCAGTTGTCTGTTGATGAGGACTGAGTTCATGAACTTTGTTGAATTTTAAATTATTCGAAAATTACTTTCCTATGGGTGGTGTGCAGATGCTTAGGCATGATGGATTTGTCTGTAGTATTGTTTGGATTCAGGAAGGGACGGGCAGCATTACAAATACAATCAACAAATCTATGCCAAAATGCGTATATGTGAGTGTTGACTGTGTTCTTCCTGTGCTAATAATTCCTTTTCTTGTGCATGCCTCCTTCAGTTAACGGTAAATCAATTCCAGATTTTCTGCTCTCTGTTTTCCTTGCATCTAATTAAATGGATTGGTTATCTCTCATTCAATAAGTCACATTCTGTTATAACTCCACCCACATTTTCGTACTGCTGCACTTCTAATCTAAAGGAGCACTGATGGCAAATACATTATTGGGGTCTCCCATAATAACCGAGGCTACCTGTATGAGGTAATACATTAGTATATTGTATTTGACAGCTGTGACCTATTTACTAGTCAGGAAAATATTGTAGAAATGTTGTTGGATGGTATGTTAACCTGACACCGGCAGAGTTATGACTTATCAGTAGGGATGCAAAGGGTCGGATATTTTCCATGGGAAGTTAAGCCTGGGATTTTTGCTTAAATTCCTCAAAAAAGTAATCTTATAACAGTGACTGTTTTTTTTTTTGTGGGATACACATAAGGCAATTCTAGTTCTTGTGGCATATCTTGGTTTAACTATCCCCAATTCAATGGAATTGCAACCCTCTGTATGCACAGTGCATTCTTCCATCACATGTGCAGCTCATTCTCAAGATCTTGCACACTAATGAGATGCTATTGAGCCCACACTACTACACTGTCTGAGCCAAGGACCACATGCTTTCTGGTAAGTTTTGATCAATTACAATACTGGGTGGGATGAATAAATTTATATTACATTTATTTATTTTTTACTAGTAAATAAACTCAGCAAAAAAGTTAACGGCCCTTTTTCAAGACCCTGTCTTTCAAAGATCATTTGTAAAAATCCAAATAACTTCGCAGATCTTCATTGTAAAGGGTTTAAACACTGTTTCCCGTGCTTGTTCAATGAACCATAAACAATTAATGAACACTCACCTGTGGAACGGCCGTTAAGACACTAACAACTTCGAGACGGTAGGCAATTAAGGTCACAGTTATGAGAACTTGGGACACTAAAGAGGCCATTCTACTGACTCTGGAAAAACACCAAAAGAAAGCTGCTCAGGGTCCCTGCTCATCTGCGTAAACGTGCCTTAGGCATACTGCAAGGAGGCATGAGTACTGCAGATGTGGCCAGGGCAATAAACTTCAATACATGTACTGTGAGACGCCTAAGACAGAGCTACAGGGTGACAGGACGGACAGCTGATCATCCTCGCAGTGGCAGACCACGTGTAACAACACCTGGACAAGATCAGTATATCCGAACATCACACCTGCGGGACAGGTACAGGATGGCAACAACTGCCCGAGTTACACCAGGAACACACTATCCCTCCGTCAGTGCTCAGACTGTCCGCAATAGGCTGAGAGAGGCTGGACTGGGGGCTTGTAGGCCTGTTGTAAGGCAGGTCCTCACCAAACATCACAGGCAACAGTGTTGCCTATGGGCACAAACCCACCGTCGCTGGACTAGACAGGACTGGCAAAAAGTGCTCTTCACTGACGAGTCGCGGTTTTGTCTCACCAGGGGTGATTGTCGGCTTCGCATTTATCGTCGAAGGAATGAGCGTTATACTGAGGCCTGTACTCTGGAGCGGGATCGATTTGGAGGTGGAGGGTCCGTCATGGTCTGGGGCGGTGTGTCACAGCATCATCGGACTGAGCTTAATGTCATTGCTGGAAATCTCAACGCTGTGCGTTACAGGGAAGACATCCTCCTCCCTCATGTGGTACCCTTCCTGCAGGCTCATCCTGACATGACTCTACAGCATGACAATGCCACCAGCCATACTGCTCGTTCTGTGTGTGATTTCCTGCAAGACATGAATGTCAGTGTTCTGCCATGGCCAGCGACGAGCCCGACTCTCAATCCCATTGAGCACATCTGGGACCTGTTGGATCGGAGGGTGAGGGCTAGGGCCATTCTCCCCCAGAAATGTCCGGGAACTTGCAGGTGCCTTGGTGGAAGAGTGGGGTAACATCTCACAGCAAGAACTGGCAAATCTGGTGCAGTCGATGAGGAGAAGATGCACTGCAGTACTTAATGCAGCTAGTGGCCACACCCGATACTGACTGTTACTTTTGATTTTGACCACCTTTGTTCAGGGACACATTATTTAATTTCTGTTAGTCACATGCCTGTGGAACTTGTTCAGTTTATGTCTCAGTTGTTGAATCTTATGTTCAGACAAGTATTTACACATGTTAAGTTAGCTGAAAATAAACACAGTTGACAGTGAGAGGATGTTTCTTTTTTTGCTGAGTTTAGTAGCCTTCAGCAGTGTTTAAATAATTTCTAACTTGTTAACAATTTCTGCTTGATAGTTTTTGCTACCATGTGGGTTTTGGCTTGCTTGAGCCTGCTAACTGAGTGTTAATTCAACTGTTTCCATACATGTTTCATTTTAAAACATGTATCTTACAAAGGAGTCGTTTAATTTAACTGCTTAACTATTTATTTATCTGTACATGGTTGTATTTATTTTATTTATTTATTTTCTAATCTTTACAGGAAAATGCCACGGGCACTATCTGATGTGTGAAGACTTTTCACTGCAGCTAATGTAGAAGGAAATGTGTACATTTGCAAATACTGTGCCAAATCAAATGTGAAGAATACAACAAAGATGTGCATGAAGTTCCCTCAGTGCTCACAACAAGCAACCTCTGAGACAAGTCCCTCTACTTCTAATCGAGGTGAAAATGATGAATCAGACACCATATCGATAGCATCAGCTCATGGTCCTCCTTTTTTGACTCAATGGAGGAATGTAGTCAGAGAAATGTTGATGAATGTCTTGCTCGAGCTGTGTATGCAACTGGTTCACCTCTGCTCACAGGCAATGTGTATTGCAATAGATTTCAGATTTTTTTTTCGCCCAGCATACACCCGTTTAACTAGACATGCTTTATCTACAACAGACACACCTGTCTCTACATTACGGATGAGCTGAAGGCAGTCATCAATGACCTTGGACCACAGAAGGTATTTGCACTGATGACAGACATGCATTGAATCTGCTTCTCAAGGACATCATGGCACCGAAAACAATGTATACACTCAACAAGAGAGCAAAGGAAATTGTTAGGTATGTGAAGGGTCAACAAGTTATAGCAGCAATCTACCTCACCAAGCAAAGTGAGAAGAATAAGAGCATCGCATTGAAGCTGCCCAGCAACACCCGTTGGGGTGGGGTTGTCGTCGTGTTTGACAGTCTTCTGGAGGGGAAGGAGTCTCCAGGAAATGGCCATATCACAGTCTGCCGATATGGACAGCCCCATCAAGAGGATCCTCCTGGATGATGTATTTTGGGTTCTTGGCAGTCTGGCAAAGTACACGTCCAAGCAAGGGCTTTGGGAAGGAGGTGCAATATGGCCGTTGTGCCAACATATCTCATCAGCACCTGGTGGAAGGGACTTTGTGGATCTGAGACTCTTTCCCCTATTGTCTCCATCATCCTCCAAATCCCACCAACATCAGCCGCCTGGTTCTTGTTTGGGAACACACACACACCAAAGCACGCAGCAGGTTGACCAATATAAGGGTTTAAAAATTGGTGGCAATCTGGGGACATTTGAGGCTTTTTGAGCCTGACAACGAGCCATCCTCAACAGGGTTGGAAAGTGACAGTGAAGATGAGGCCTCAGAGGCTGATGTTCAAGAGGTGGACTTTGAGGAGGTCCAGGGAGAAGACATGGAAGCCTGAGAGGAAGACAACCAAAGCTTTAGTCTAGAAACTATAATTTTACAGAGATGCGATGGATCATTCAATATTCTCTTTCTTTTGTTCTTCAGTGAAATCGCCTCATGTGATGAGTCAACTCATTTAATTAAAGTTCAATTCATAACTAAATTGTTTTTATTTCTATTGGAAGTTTTTTTTGCAATTGTCTACTTATGATAAGGTAAAAGTTTTGTTCCTGTCTCCATATGGTAAATATATCCAATGCAAAAAAACATCTACATTTAAATTGAATTAATATTCATTTTCATATATTCCCGTTAATTCCCATGGAAAGTTTCCACCTTTTGAGTATTCCCCGAAATATACAACCTTATTTGTAGTAAATAATCAGACCATGGGGTTCTAGGCACTTACGTGAACCAAGTGTGACCATTTGCCTGAAATGCTACCTGCTAGAAGAAAGCTAATATGTGTGATTTAGCTAAATTATATTGTTTTAAGCTTTTTTGGGCATGTCAATCAGCCATATCACAAAGACTCATAAGCATCCACATTACAATTACCCACATTACAATCATCCTTGGTCTCATGAGCCATTTGGTCTTTTACCATCGTTAATGTAAAAAAAAAAAATCCTTTCATTTGTTCCTGTCTGTGCCCCTGCCACTCTTTGCTTTGTGTGTATGACAATCTCATTTGGCTCTTAATGTGTTTTCCTCCCTCTACCTTAACCTGCCTGGCGCGGAGCAGAGGAAGCTGAGGGTAAGTGTTTTTCTTCTTCCAATATGAAAAAGACCTACCTACCACTTGGGGCTAGACATAGGTATACACAGATAGGTTCTTTAAAGGACCACTTGTTTGAACGGAGAACTTCTACATTCAATCTTATACATTAAATCGTTTTTTTGTGTGACTGTAATGGGCTCACTGAGTCTGCTTTACTCTTCAGTGTCCAACATTGACCATGTGGTCCTGGATGAGGACAACTCTGGCTCCCGCAGGTTGCAGAACCTCTGGAGGTAATGTGTTCTTATGGGCTACGAGTGGCTAGGCTTCTTTCCATTAATATTCCAGTTGTTACTATGCGAAGCTGTGTTCTTGAAGTCTGACATTTGAATTTTTGGACATTTCAGAGATTCCAGAGAAGAGGCCTTGGGTGAATATTACATGAGGAAATATGCCAAGCAATCGGGAAATGAGTGTGTATTTTCACAGTAGTAATCTGTTAATTCTGTTTCAACATTGATTTTACCGGTTATCCCTTTGACTGAAATTTCGGTTTTTGATTCCCTCTAGTTTTCCTGGGGGTTCTGAGGAACTGTCTGATGACATCACCCAGCAGCAGCTGCTCCCTGGCGTCAAGTATGTATCACCTTCACCAAGATGGGGAATGTATTTTTAGTGCATTACAACAATCCAATCTATATACATATTCTCAATGTTCTTGGTATTGTATATTCTTTTTCAAAGGGATCCTAATCTTTGGACGGTCAAGTGTAAGGTATGCAGCTTATATTTTTGTGTAGACATCCTAAAGTTCAGCACACAATAAAAACAGTTTTTAATTAAAAATAATAATAATAATACTTTTGCCTCTGTCATGTATTTTGTCATTACAGATTGGAGAAGAGAGAGCAACCGCCATCGCATTGATGAGGAAATTCATTGCCTATCAATTCACAGACACGGTATGTCCCCACCCTAATTGAATGCATTCACAGCTTCTATAGCTTTTCTCTCTTATTCTAATCTGTATTTTTTGAAACTGAACTGTTGGTTATGGGCTCGTAAGTATGTATGGTTGTATTCGGTGCATGTGACCTAATAAGATTTGATTTGAAATGTTCTTTGTAATAAGATGCTAATGTTTGCATTTTAGTGCTTTATATGATGGATCTCTTGATAGCCTGTATATCTCTTGGCGATTTATATATAAATAAAAGGGGGGAAAAGGGCACTTTGACAACCTGTGAAATGTTTTCTTATACACCATTCTACACAGCCCCTCCAAATCAAGTCGGTAGTGGCTCCCGAACATGTCAAAGGTTACATCTATGTGGAGTCGTACAAGCAGACTCACGTCAAGGCTGCAATTGATGGAATAGGCAACCTGAGGATGGGCTTCTGGAACCAGCAGATGGTTCCCATCAAGGAGATGACAGACGTCCTCAAGGTGGTCAAAGAGGTGACTAACCTCAAGCCCAAGTCCTGGGTCCGCCTCAAGAGAGGCCTCTACAAAGATGACATTGCCCAGGTATGCTTGAAACACATTGTGGAAGTCGACACTTGTGAAGACTGATGAAAATGTATTTTGAAGACAAAGGTAAATATCCTTACCATATTCTTGGAACATACATGTATTCTCCTCCTTTAGGTGGACTATGTGGAGCCCAGTCAGAACACGATATCACTGAAGATGATTCCCAGGATAGATTTGGACAGAATTAAGGCCCGTATGAGCATGGTAAGCAACGGCAGCACTCTGTTGTCATGGGCTACTCACCACCCTCAACTTTGATATCCCATGACACTTCCTGTTGTGTCTCCCAGAAAGACTGGTTTGCAAAGCGGAAGAAGTTCAAGAGACCAGCCCAGAGACTCTTCGATGCGGAAAAGATCAGGTACAATGAAACATGTCCTGAAGACTATCATTATTGGGGATTTGATTACACTGTCCCAAATAGATAAGATCGCAGCCTCGATTACTTCCTGATGGTGTTTTCTTGCAGGTCACTTGGTGGGGATGTCAGCCACGATGGAGACTTCATGATATTTGAAGCTAACCGCTACAGCCGTAAAGGGTTCCTCTTCAAGAGCTTTGCCATGTCTGCTGTGGTAAGATGACCACGTTGCCTCAATACCACTGTTTTATTGGCCATTTGTTGAAAGCCCTATAGTGAAAAACGGGGCTGAAAAGTGTTCTTAGTTATCTGTACCCATGGCTCAGTCTCTTTATTGTGATCTATAGATCACTGAAGGAGTGAAACCCACTCTGTCAGAGCTGGAGAAGTTTGAGGATCAGCCAGAAGGCATTGATCTGGAGGTGGTGACTGAAACCGCAGGTAACAGCAACTTCTACAGCATACTCAGGATATATGAGATTTGGTATTTTACTTTCTGGTTTTCATTTACGTGTATCTGCTTTTGTAAGAGGCATGTTTTGTTGTGTGACCACAGGTAAAGAGCGTGAGCACAACCTCCAGGCTGGGGACAACGTGGAGGTGTGTGAAGGGGAGCTGATCAACTTGCAGGGCAAGATCCTGAGTGTGGATGGCAACAAGATCACCATCATGCCCAAGCATGAGGACCTGAAGGTAATGACAAGCACCAAGCAGACAATGACATTGGGAGGACATTTCAGATTTGTCCTACTAGAGTTGGGCCTAAAGTCAAATTGTGTGGAAACAGGTTCACATTGGTTAGAATTGTCAAAACGGTACATAATGTTCTGCTAGTTTTCGGTAGAATTTTGTTCAGATATTCTCAGGCCCTAAAGTAAGATATTCAGTCTACTTGTTGTTAAAAACAAGCCAAAGACATTGACCCTGGTTCAAGCCGTTACGAACCAGATTCTTGTTTGCATTGGAATGACGTTTTGTTATTTATTTGTCTAGCCAAACAAATTGGAATTTCAATGAGAACTACCAGTAAACCAGGGGTGGGCAATCAACATAGTGATGATTTTTTTTTTGTGTTTTTTGACTGATATTTATCGAAATCGCTGCATCAATTTGCGTGCCAGAAAGGGGCAGTTATTTACATTGTTTCTGTTTTTTCTGCATACTTTCTATCTGGTTTTAGACATTCAGATAATAAGAGATAATACAGATAATAAGAACATATGTGAAATTACTAATATAGGAAAGGTGTGCGTTTTTATTTGCATCACAAAGTGACTGAAAAGCATCAAAGATTTTGTAAATTTCAGGAAAACATTATGGAAGCTCATCAGGTAATAACTGTGTATAAAAAGGTAATCTGCATTGCTTTCAATTGCAGTTTTGTCACAGTCCCTTCTAAAATGTCCTGCGCGGCTTGTGTCGTAGAGGAAAACCGAATGCATGTCTTCCTGAGTTCCTCCAACCTTTCAAAAGCAAGAGCCAAAATCTGCTAATAGCGGACATCGGATGTTACTTGTGTAACTGCAGTTCTATGTGTGCATTCAGTTGACTATAGACAAGCTCTTTTTTTATTTTTTACTAAATCCATCGCAGGCTGCATTTAATTGGCTAGCAAGCCAGATTCTGGTTCAGCCAAGTCAAATAGCCTGCAAAGGGAACACGATTCATCACAGCATGAAGAAAGCATCGGGCTGTGTGTAGTCATGAATAGACTACTTAATCATGCTTCCCAAAAATGTGGGAGTGGTAGAATATGACCCGGGGTCAAGCGATCACAAACCAGATTCTTGTTTGCGTAGGGATAATGTGGTTAGTTATTAGTCAAGCCGCAAAAACTGGGATTGCGAGAACTAACTCCCATTACAGCATGATGAAGAAATTGGGCTTCCCAAAAATGTGGGACGGATAGAATTACGGGATCAAAACGTTCACGTGAGGCGGCCAGACATTCCCACTGTGTTCCGTTCATTCTATTGGCACTGATACAAAATAATGGTTTGTTATTGATGTCTGGTCTGTGTGCAGGATCCGCTGGAGTTCCCGGCCCATGAATTGAGGAAGTACTTCCGTATGGGTGACCACGTCAAGGTGATAGCAGGCCGCTACGAGGGCGACACCGGCCTCATCGTACGCGTGGAGGAGAACTTTGTCATCCTCTTCTCTGACCTCACCATGCACGAGGTAAGCAACGTCACATTATTGAACTGGGACATCAATAAAATAAAATAAATAATCATATTTTGCATAATTCCTACGTAACTTCAGTGAACCATTATCGATTTTACGTGGGTGTGTGTGCTTTGCAGTTGAAGGTCCTGCCCCGGGACTTACAGCTGTGCTCTGAGACGGCGTCAGGGGTAGATGCCGGGGGCCAGCACGAATGGGGAGAGCTGGTCCAACTGGACCCCCAGACCGTGGGAGTTATTGTCAGGCTGGAGAGAGAGACATTCCAGGTTGGTACTAATTTTACTCTTCTGCAAAATACATTTCCACTTAAATGATCAGGTTCAGATCAGGACAAAATAAATGTTATTTTATAAGAGATTGTGTGTGTGGGCTTGGAGTCGTGGTTGTGTGCCTGCTGGAGAGATGTTTTGTCCACCATCTGTTCTTGAAATGGGAACTTGAGTGATTTTGCTCAATTTTAAAATTGGCACATAGTGTAATGTCTATTAAATTGTGGCAGTCAGCCTAAATCCCTGAGCATTCCTATAGTGCTCACACATGTATTCCTCTTCTTCTCCCCAGGTCCTCAACATGGACGGCAAGGTGCTGACTGTGCGTCACCAGGCAGTGAATCGGCGGAAAGACAACCGCTTTGCTGTGGCGCTGGACTCTGAGCAGAACAACATTCACGTCAAAGACATCGTCAAGGTCATCGACGGGCCACACTCGGTAAGATTCACCACAGTTCTGCTTTCTATAGGTCTAAGCTCATAAATATATTTCTCAACTCCAGCTTTAATAGGGCCCTATAAAATCTGTGACGTGGACAGGAATCACGGAATTAAACTATATTCAAAAATGTATTACATTTAATCGGAAATCAACTAAATGTACTGAACTTATTAGGTAATTTATTCATTTGCCTAAGATGATCATAATCAAGAACAAAATGCATAAGTGATTCTTAGTTTCTGAAGAGATGATGTGGAATTGCCTCGGGCTTGTGTGCGCGTTTGTCTACCACTTCGTGTAACCGTTAGCGAAGATGCTAATGATAACTATCTTCTGGTAGATGGAAAGGCTTTCCCAAAAACCTTGTCAATTTAAATGTTAACTACAAAGTAGCCTACCTAGCAGATTAATCATGATTGTATGCATAAATCCAGTGGAGATTTGTTTAGCAAACTCTGCAATCACATTTGCGCTATAGAAACACTGTTAACCGAACAAGTCTCTTGCTGGTGTACACTTAAATTTGAAGGGGATCTACACCCAAAAATGAAAATTCCTTAGATTTTTCCCAGACCTCAAACGTGGTCTCCTGATTTCGTTTAAGCCTTGTTGTGAACTTAGAACATTACAATGTTGTTTTTAAAGGGATTTTGAGAAAAAAATGACATCTGAAACCAGGAAAAACAAAACGTTGAATGGAAAAGTAAATGGAATTAGGCAACAAAAAATATTGTCTAGGGCTCTGCTATAGGCCTCCATCCAGGTTTGGTGACTACTTTCAAAGCCAGTGTCTGGACTCGAGTCCTCATTGACAAAATTGGTAAGTCAGCTTGAAGAGCTTTGACGTACAGCACCAGTCAAAAACTTTGGGCACACCTACTCATTCCAGGTTTTTTGGGGGGGAGGGGTTGCGAGAATGCCAAGTGTGTGCAAAGCTGTCAAGGCAAAGGGTGGCTACTTTGAAGTATCTCAAATATAACATATATTAGGGATGCACGATATAGCTGTGAACATATCGGAATCGGCCGACATTCGCTAAAAATGCCAACATCGCTATCGGCTAGTTTAACGCCGGTGCATCACTAAAATATATTTTAATTTAACACTTTTGGTTACTACATGATTCCATATTAGTTATTTCATAGTTTTGATGTCTTCACTATTATTCTACAATGTAGAAAATAGTTTAAAAAAATAAAGACCCTTGAATGTGTAAGTAGGTCCAAACTTTGGACTGGTACTTTATTTTCATGCACAAAATGGGACAGTATGTTGAGTTTCAGGCCATATTGCTTATCTCTAGCTGTTTTTCAGTTTGCCAAAGGTGCGATTAGCATGTATAGGTTGTTAGGATATAAGTGGTGTGGTTTGTTTGCCAGGGGCGTGAGGGAGAGATCCGCCACATTTTCCGAGGCTTTGCCTTCCTGCACTGTAAAAAGCTGGTGGAGAACGGGGGCATGTTCGTCTGCAAGACACGCCACGTGGTGCTGGCCGGGGGCTCCAAGGTCAGTCTCCCATTTAGCTCTCACCGCATCACTTGCAAGTCTTCCATCTATGCCATCACCTCTTAACATTCTCCAGTGGGAACCATCAGAGCTGTTGTTGACATTTTGATTCTTCCATTCTTTAGCCCAGAGACGTCACCAACTTCACCGTGGGAGGTTTCGCTCCGAGGAGTCCAAGTATCAGCAGCCCCATGCATCCAGGTGGTGGTGGTGGTGGTGAGTGGAGTACAGCTCACAGAGAGCATGTGGTCACTCTCACCATAAACTGTGGATTACACTGCCCTTTGTTGATTTGTAGAAATTAGCAAACAGTTGCTTAGTGCAGGATACAACACAAAATAACAATTATCAGACCACAGGCATTACACAACTCCTGTCCTTTCCTTCAGGTCAGCAGCAGAGGGGTGGTGGAGGAGGTGGACAGATGGGGCGTGGCCGGGGCAGGAGGGACAACGACCTGATTGGACAGACCGTCCGCATCTCCCAGGGACCATACAAGGGTAATGCTGCGTTCATAACAACTTAGAAATGTGTAAATATCAGCATATGGCTGGGAGAAAATGACTTGAATGCTCCTCCAGCTGGTAATTACTAGTGGGAAACTGATATGTCATCTCCAAGCTCTGACTTCTCCCACATGCTAAAATCTGATGTCGCATACTATTGAAATTACCTCAATAACAGCATTTTTGACACTTAAATGCAACAGCAAAACATTATTTACAAAAAACATCTGTTTTTGAACACTATAATTTTTTTGCAACTTTAATAGCTGTACTTTTAGTTTATTTTTAACCCAGCTTGTTTGCCATTAGCCAATCTGCGTTCTCAATGAGTTCAAGGCATGAGTTTCCCACTTGCTATGAATGCAGAAAAAGGACCAAACGCGGTCACATGTGAACCAGATGGGGTTGTCCTCTGCCATAGAATGGACAATAAACACATTAAGCAGAAATGCTGTTGCACCATGGGTGTTGAAGTTTCAACACTTGGATCATTCTCAATAGGGAATCTTTTGACCTAACCCTTGCCATTATTTCCCAGGGTACATTGGAGTGGTGAAGGATGCCACTGAGTCGACAGCCAGAGTGGAGCTGCACTCAACATGCCAGACCATCTCTGTGGACCGACAGCGTCTCACCACAATGTTCGTTCACATCATCAGGGATCTATTACAATGATATATTGTGAACACAGTGATATTAACGCAATAGTTCACCTTTTTAGAGTGTTAATTAATGTTGACTTGTTTTTGTTACATTCAGGGGAGCCAAGAGGCATGGAGGAATGACTTCCACCCACGGACGCACTCCCATGTACGGTCCCCAGACCCCCATGTACGGGACAGGCTCCCGTACCCCCATGTATAGCTCTCAGACCCCCTTACACGATGGTGAGCGAGACACCCCACCAAGGAAATACCTCTATGGCCCTCAATCAGAATATATATATATCTATGACCTGCAATATAACTATTCTCATTGTGGTGATCCTTGTTCCCCCACAGGGAGCCGTACACCGCACTACGGCTCGCAGACCCCGCTGCATGATGGGAGCAGAACGCCGGGGCAGAGCGGAGCGTGGGACCCCAACAACCCCAACACACCGTCCAGGTAGGCTACATGTGGGGAAAAAACTAAATGTGGGAAATAGCCTCAGCATTCTATGGTTGATAAGGGTTTCTTCATCTTTGCCTGGTCAAGAGTTGTCAAAGTTAATACAGCTATTTTTCTGTACTTTCTACAGATCCTGAAAATATGTTTCCCTAATAGGATAACTTTTTGGAAACAGCCTTTAACCTGTTCCTCTTGTTTCAGGGACGATGACTTTGAGTTTGGTTATGATGACGAGCCCTCGCCGTCCCCTCAGGGCTACGGGGGCACGCCTAACCCCCAGACCCCTGGCTACCCAGAGGTGCCCTCACCCCAGGTCAATCCCCAGTACAACCCCCAGACCCCAGGCACCCCAGCCATGTGAGTCTCACACACATAGGGTTTTCCATTGTCTGTTTGCTGTCTTTTTCAATGTCTCTAGGCCCCGTTTACAGTGACGACCAACTGCTCAAGGTGAGTTTGGTTCTCTCCGTCCTAGCCAAGTCCACTGACTGTGTGTGTTCCTCAGGTACAACACGGAACAGTACTCGCCGTACACTGCCCCCTCCCCACAGGGCTCGTACCAGCCCAGCCCCAGTCCCCAGAGCTACCATCAGGTGGCCCCCAGCCCAGTGGGCTACCAGAACACACACTCACCAGCCAGCTACCACCCCACACCCTCACCCATGGCATACCAGGTAAGACGCTTGACATACATTTTTTTTTTTGCCACTTAGTAGGACTGATGTTGATTTAAAAATTGTACTTGTCTGAAAGCTCAAGTCACTTATCCCCCCAAAAAAGAAAAATGGTCTGTAACACCATTTCTACATCATTGTATGATGCCCGGAACTACTTAAAAAAATCAAAAATACATTACTATCTTTTTACCATAGAGAAAACATGTAGGCTACACTCTGCCCATAGGCTTGAATATGCAAAGTAGCCGGTCTCAAAATACAACACTGCCCCCTTTAAGGGTCTCCTGGAGGATGGTGGGCCACCCTTGGTAGCCTATAAAAATATTGAAACAATTACAACCAAATACTTTCTATATAAAATTCATACAACTACTGAACATTAAAAAAAATGTTAAAGCAATGAGGCTGACGCAACTGATCAGACAATTAAGCTTAAAATATTGATAGAAATGTTCATGTTTACATGACTGTAGGCTACACACGAATGTTCCAAATTGCAATTAGCGTCAAAACACCGTTCTCAAAAGCATACCGCACTCCGAAGCACTTTCATGTGACCGAGGAAAATATCTGTTAGAAATGAAGATGGGCGATCTAAAGATGCATCAACTAGCATGGGTTACTAATATCACCAGAATTGTGCCTTTGGCTGCTAGACAATAAAACAAGTTAAATTGGAAACGGGTATTCCCAAACTGGGGTACGCAATGCCGTCATGGGTAAGCCAAATACAAATGTGATTCACATTTAAATAATACTAATATATATATATATTATGTTCTAACAGTCCATTTATATATCTAGTGTTCAGCGAAATAACAACACCATGTCAAATAATTAACATCCAATCACATTAACCGCTACTCTCTTGCGGGGAATTCCACTAATGGACCGTTAGCTGCTGCTCATTCCGTTTGCTCGAAAATTGATAAATGGTCCTAAACAGTAAGCGACACATACCAGCTCTACTGGTAGTACTACTACTACTACCAGCAGTAGTAGCACTACACTTTGCAACCACATACCTATGTGAGAGTGGATTCTCGGCCCTCACTAGCATGAACACTAAATACAGGCACAGACTGTGTGGGAAATTATTTAAGACTGAGACTCTCCAATACAACCCAACATTGCAGAGTTATGTGCATCCTTTCAAGCACACCCATCTTATTAACCTGTGGCGAGTTATTCACAATTTTCAATGAACACAAAAGGTTTTATATGTAAGATGGTTAAATAAAGAGCGAAATGATTGATTTATTATATTATTTGTACTCTGTTCCTATGAGCTCTTTGTCCCGGCTCGAGGGAAGAAACAAACTCTCACTCAAACTTGCAACTCAATATTAGGAAGGTGTTCCTAATGTTGGGTATACTTAGTGTATATTCTTGTCCATTTTATTTATACAAATTTTCAGAGTTAATAACCCACAGACACTAGAGAAGCGTTAACCAAGTTTATTCTTCCCAAAGGTTCTGTACAGCTGAAAACGGACAGCTAAACATTTCAGACATCACAGTTTATATGCATCCTACTTAGGACACTCCTCTTTACAGTTTATGGCTCCACGGGAAAGAAGGTAACCAAATACCAACCCGGATTACTCCCTTAACTTCTCTGGGATATGGTCCCACCTCGCCAACAGCCAGTGAAATTGCAGGGCGGCAAATTCAAAACAACAGAAATCTCATAATTTAAATTCCTCAAACATACAAGTATTATACACCATTTTAAAGAGAAACTTCTCGTTAATCCAACCACAGTATCTTGACACCTTGTGATTATGTTAGGTCAGCACCTAGCCACAGAAAAACATACAGCCATTTTCCAAAGAAGGAGAGGTGTCACAAAAGTCGGAAATAGCGTTATAAATATTCACTTACCTTTGATCTTCATCGGAATGCACTCCCAGGAATAATTTTTGTTCGCGCGTTTAGCCCAGTAATCCAAATGCACAATGTGCGATCACTTAGTTCAGACAAAAAGTTTTTAAAAAGTTATTACAGTTCATAGAAACATGTCAAACGATGTATAGAATCAATCTTTATGATGTTTTTATCATAAATCTTCAATAATGTTTCAACCGGACAATTCCTTTGTCTTTAGAAATTAAAAGGAACGCAGCTCGCTCTCACGACCTCTTAGTCAAACAGCTCTTATTCGCTCCCCCTTCACAGTAGAAGCATGAAACAAGGTTCTAAAGACGGTTGACATCTAGTGGAATCCTTAGGAAGTGCAATATGACTCCATAGGCACTGTATATTGGATTGGCAAAGACTTGAAAACCAACAAACCTCAGATTTCCCACTTCCTGGTTGGATTTTTTTTTCAGGTTTTTGCCTGCCATATGAGTTCTGTTATAATCAGACATCATTCAAACAGTTTTAAAACGTTTTTTCTACCAAAATCTACTAATTTATATGCATATTCTAGCTTTTGGGCCTGAGTAGTAGGCAGTTTACTCTGGGCACCTTATTCATCCAAGCTACTCAATACTGCCCCCCCAGTTCCAAAGAAGTTAAAGGGAACTGACCTCACCCCTCACCTCATGATCCACAGATATCCATCTGTCTTCTCTATATCAACACATCGCTCTCCTACATCAAACACATTCTAAAGCCTTCTGGCTTTTTACAAACTTTTTATTCAAGACTTTGCCTCTATCATTTATTTAATATCTCCAATGTTCAAAGTTTAGCCGATTCTAACAGCACCTTATACTCAGTTCTCCGCTAAACATAGAATCAAGATTTGTATGTCTTTTTGAACTCCCAGGACGAAGTTGACTACAAATACAAAGTTGCCAATGCCTTTGCAAATGTTTCAAACAAGTGAAAGTTAGAAAAAGCTGTTTAAAATGCAAACTGGGATGACTGTATTAAATGATAAATACAGTAGGCTGCCTAGGCCTATATTTTGAAATCAATTTCATGTTCAATCGAGTTCTACTTTTAGGCTACTGTAGCCTAGGCTTATGTAATTATTGTGTCAATATACAGGACATTTGGAATGTGTTCAGATCCCTTCCCTTTTTCACATTTCATTACATTGACAGTGCATGTCAGAGCAAAAACCAAGCCATGAGGTTGAAGGAATTGTCTGTAGAGCTCATTTCTGCAGCATTGAAGAACCCCAAGAACACAGTGGCCTTCGTCATTCTTAAATGGAAGAAGTTTAGAACCACCAAGACTCTTCCTAGAACTGGCTGCCCGGCCAAACTGAGCAATCGGGAGAAGGGCCTTGGTCAAGGAGGTGAGCAAGAACCCGATGGTCACTGACTGCTCCAGAGTTCCTATATGGAAATGGTTGTCTTTCTGGAAGGTTCTCTCATCACTGTAGCACTTCACCAATCAGGCCTTTATGGTAGAGTGGCCAGACGGAATCCACACCTCAGTTAAAGGCACATGACAGCCTGCTTGGAGTTTGCCAGAAGGCACCTAAAGACTCTGACCATGAAAAGCAAGATTATCTGATGAAACCAAGATTGAACTCTTCGGCCTGAATGACAAGCACCGCATCTGGAGGAAACCTGGCACCATCCCTACGGTGAAGCATGGTGGAAGCATCATGCTGTCGGGATGTTTTTCAGCGGCATGGACTGGGAGACTAGTCAGGGTCAAGGGAAAGATGAACGGAGTACAAAGATGTCTTCGAAGAAAACCTGCTCCAGAGCGTTAAGGGCCTCAGACTGGGGTGACGGTTCACCTTTCAACAGGACAATGACCCTAAGCACACAGCCAAGACAATGCAGGCGTGGCTTCAGGACAAGTCTCTGAATGTCCTTGAGGGGCCCGGACTTGAACCCGATCGAACAGGTGCAGCAACATTCCCCATCCAACCTGACAGAGCTTGGTAGGATCTGCAAAGACGAATGGGAGAAGCTCCCCAAATACAGGTGTGCCAAGCTTGTAGCGTCATGCCCAAGAACATTTAAGTCATTTAGCAGACGCTCTTATCCAGAGCGACTTACAAATTGGAGACTCGAGGCTGTAATCACTGCCGAATGTGCTTCAACAAAGTACTGCGTAAAGGGTCTGAATACTTAAGTAAATGTGATATTTCCAGAGGAAGGGTTTATTTTATACATTTGCAAACGTTTCTAAACCTACTATGTCATTATGGGGTATCTTTGATTGATGAGGGGGGAAAAAATATTTAATCCATTTCAGAATAAGGCTGTAACGTAACAAAATGTGGAAAAAGTCAAAGGGTCTGAATACTTTCCGAATGCACTGTATATGTGTAACAACGTGCACAATGATATACCAAATATGTGGTTTAGTGCTTTGTTGTAGAACAAGCCGCCTCAAATTGGCCTGTTAGCATCTATCTATAGGTGATCATATAATTATGTTAGATTAAAAGGAAAAGTCGTCACTGTTTTAACATTGCGTCATTCCAACATCAGCTGAAGATGTAGCGCGTTTCTTAAAACACCATGCAGAAAGAACATTCGCTTGCATGCATTTTGCATCATCATAATGATGTGACACTTTGCTTCTTGAAAACTTGACTACTGGCATGCAAAAGATTTTGGGACTGTATTAACAGTGGACTAATGAAAAATACACCTTTTTTTGTTTGTTTTCCTTTTAAGGTAAGGTGTCTAAAGTAAGATTTGAAAAGAGAGTGAGTGCTGTTGATCAGAGAGCAGAGTTGCCTTTCTTTTGGTCCCATTGGTATGTACACGTGCTTCAACAACTAAGCGAACTAAGCTGTTGTCGGAACGATGCATCGTTGAAACGCTTTCAAATCTAAGTTCCATCGCCCTGATCTTTGTTTCCTCCTGTCGTCCCAACCCAGGCCAGTCCGAGCCCCAGCCCGGTAGGCTACAGCCCCATGACCCCCGGCGCCCCCTCCCTGGCGGCTACAACCCCCACACCCCCGGCTCCAACATCGACCAGACCTCCTGCGACTGGGTCACCACCGACATCCTAGTGCGCGTTAAGGACACCTTCCTGGACAGCCAGGTGGTTAACCAGACGGGCGTCATCCGCAGTGTCACGGTGAGTAGCAAAGACCACACCACTCCTCCACGATCCTAGATGGTACAGGGGTGAAGAAAGGCTCACACATTTGATTCTACTTCATTACCCAAGTTTCCTGTCTGGATTGAAATGGAGGGAACATTACTTTGGCTTTTAGGGAAAAAGAGTTGTATAGAAATATTAATTTCTGGGATTTGTCTTCCATAACCAAAATGGCATGTAGTCATTTGATTTATTTGAGTAGAAATGAACTCCGGATTCCTGACATTAACGGCTCCGTTTTGGCCTGTTGATGGAAGAAAGGAGACACTGCCAAGATGGAGCAACACTTTTTGTCATGTGTCTTATCTTTGGTAGATTGAGGGGAACAAAAACAATTTAATCAATTTTAGAATAAGGCTGTAACATAGCAATGTGGAGAAAGTCAAGGGGTCTGAATACTTTCTGAATGCACTGTGTATGTGTAACGTCCGTGACCAATGATATACCAAATATAGGGTATATGCTGTATCATCCCTCATATTTGGCTCCCATTGCCTTTTGATGTAACCGATACAAACTCTACAGAATGGGTTTTATGCCTTATGGGCCTAATGGTAAAGACATACATTATTACCGTTAAAATACATTACCTTTTTTTAATGTGACGTGAACACAACCTGTCATGTTTTCATCTGACTGTCAAACAAATCACTTCAAAATGTAGGCTACTTGCACACGTTCATCCATTCCAAAATAATTCCAGTATCCAAACAGTGCACCAAACGTTTAATGAAAAGAAAGAAAAATATGTTACAAAACATCAGTGTAATGACACACTCTTGTAACTTGCATTAATTGACTTTTTTTGTTTTTTTTGTCAAAGCCGACACCTGAAAAGAGGCTGAAATACAGCCATCTGTGTCTCCTGAGTTTGCTAGCAAAAGCTCAAGACCCAATAGAGGCAGAGTAAAGAGATTACTGCGACTGACACAACCTGAAACAGTCACTGGTTTAAACCATGACGGAGAGGTGGGGAAGTTCGCTTCATTCTGAATAAGCTTATTTTCATATATTTACCGCTTTAGCAGGACAAAATAGCATTTTATGGCACAGTTGGTAGAGCATGGCGCTTGCACCACGACGAGTTGTGGGTTCGATTCCCAGGGACACCCATTCGTAAAATGTATGTATGCATTAAGTATCTTTGGATAAAAGATTTTGCTAAATTGCTTACTATTTTTATTATGCTAGAAACCAATAGAATGGTTAAATTTGAGTTTTGTTGCATTTAGGGGATATTGTCTTATTCCCCCCTTTTACTATTCTTACCTATGTGTTACGTTAACAACATGAACGTGCTGAACCAAGTACTCCCATCATTGACCTGATGCGTCTTCTCCTTCCTCAGGGTGGCATGTGCTCAGTCTTCCTCCAGGACACAGAGAAGGTGGTGAGCATCTCCAGTGAACACCTAGAGCCTGTCACCCCAACTAAGAACAACAAGGTAAGGCTGCTTCTCAACACAACACCTTTCTACTGGACTCAAGAGTTCTGTGGACAGGAGCATGGTTCTTTTGGGTTCATAAGGCTCTGGCTGCTCTTGGTGTGTCATCTGTTGTCTGTGGTGCCTCTCTCCAGGTGAAGGTGATTTTAGGGGAGGACCGCGAGGCCACGGGGATCCTACTGAGTATTGATGGGGACGACGGCATCGTCAGGATGGAGCTGGATGACCAGCTGAAGATTCTCAACCTCCGCTTCCTGGGCAAGCTGGAGCTCTGAGCCAATCACACCCCAACTTCACAACACGCCCTCACTGCAAAGCAACGTCACTCAAAACGAGCAGAATTATGTGCCCCCGTGTTCACTATCAAAGATTAAAATTGCCTGTGTAATTTTTCAGCCAAACTTGTGCTCTTAGTGAACTCGCATTGGTTTTTAGTGCTCTGTGGTTGTAAATTCTGTCTGTTCTTTACTTTTTTTGTTATAGAAACTACCTTTTGGTTATGCGTGTACAATGTCAATTAAATGTTAACTGTTGCACTGTGTGGTGTCTTATATAAACATTTTGTATAAACACAACAATAAGGTGCTTTAAAATACTTGTTTATTTTGCCAAAAAAATGTAGCTTTGGACTCACCAAAAGCCTGTTTGCAAAACAAAAATACTTAAAGGACATAAAGTGCCTGCGTATTACATGAGTGCCTTAAGATGTGAGCCCTGCAATTCAAGAACTTGCTTATCATTAGGTTAAGCCAGTAGGCATGGCAGCCCCGTCTGTGGTGAGGACAGACGTAACACTAGTCACATGGCTGGTGTGGGTGGTCGTGGTTTATAGGGAAGTAGAAGACAGGGGAGTCCTGTGGACAGGGGTGCCCAGGAAAGGTGTGCCAGAGCTGGGGAGGTACTGGTTCAGCTCCCTGGTCCTCTTTGTGATGACATCCAAGGGTGAGGTTTTGAGACAGAGGGATCTTCACCTGGACCAATACTTCTCGTCCCTGAGGGAAGTGATGGGGGATTCCATTTACATGCCCACAAATAAACTGTTTCTCTACATCTGCAAAATCTTGGAAGCATCAGTGCCACTGCCAGATTACACCAAAGGCGAACCGAGAACTCTCAAGTGGTGATAATGTGTGGTTTGGTACAATACTACAGTGACTAGCTTGGTCACAGATTTGTTTTTGCACTTGCCTACCCCAGTTTGGCATGACACTAAGTGACAAGGAACTGGCATGATGGAGCAGACAGACAGGCACTCAGGCTAGGGATTCTTACCTAGCTGTTAGCTTACCTTTTCATCATTTATACACTGAATCTGGACATCGGGGTCATCTCCAATGACAGGGGCCAGAGCATGGTTGACTTTATCGTACTGAACAGATGGCAGAACAATGCAGTAACTGAATTCAAGTTTCATCCTACTTCCCCCATGTAAACTTAAGTTCAATGTTAATTGCCTTTTTTGTCATAAATAGGAATTATTTGTCATGTTCTCAGGGTTTCTGTTTCTGATCTCAACCAAATATGTTCACTTAAGTGGTTCTATTTTATAAGATCCTACTGAAACCCATGCTGCAAAAAGACTAGATAATTTAATTATATCCTTCAGATCCTTATTTGGATGCAGTGTCTCAGTCTACATTCAAATAAAATAATGGTACATGAAAAGCATTGTAATTTAGTTTCTGTAAACCCCACAATGCATGCCTATAGCTGTCTCTTAACCCTTCCACAAGGTGATAGTGACTACCTACTGGATAAGACTGGTTACAAGAGGGCTTTATTCCTGCGTCCTCCAAGGCTCTGAATAACGGGTGAAGAACAGGTAGCTTAGCCAGGATAAAAGCCATCAACAGAGGTTTGACTATGTGTAATGGTGAAACAGGCAGGTTAGGTATGTGAATGTGAACAGTGGGGCTGACCGGTCAATATCGAAGCGCCCGCGTAGTTTCAGACATATCTGGAAGTAACGCAAGGGAGAGTTCATGCCCTCCACACAAGCAGCACAAGAGCCATGTTTGATCCATTCATCTTTCCTGTTGGAGAAACACAGGGACATTCAGCTCTGCTATGCAGCTGTAACACAATTTTATTCTGTGAACCGGAATACAGTAAGAACTTTTATTCTGTGGGGACCTCTGAACCTTTCCAGTCAATATAACAGAGAAAATAATGTTGTACAGTCCATTCGGAAAGTATTCAGACCCCTTGACTTTTTCCACATTTTGTTACTTTACAGCCTCATTCTAAAATGGATCAAATTATTTCCCCCTCTTCAATCAACTCACAATACCCGATAATGACAAAGCGAAAACATGATTTTAAGCCATTTTTAAATGTAAAAAAAGAAAAATACCTTATTTAGATAAGTATTCAGACCTTTTGCTATGAGACTCGAAATTGAGCTGAGGTTCATCCTTGAGATGTTTCAACAACTTGATTGGAGTCCACGTGTGGTAAATTCAATTGATTGGACATGATTTGGAAAGACACACACCTGTCTATATAAGGTCCCACAGTTGACAGTGCATGTCAGAGCAAAAACCAAGCCATGAGGTCGAAGGAATTGTCCGTAGAGCTCCGAGACAGGATTGTGTCAAGGCACAGATCTGGGCAAGGGTACCAAAACATTTCTGCAGCATTGAAGGTCCCCAAGAACACAGTAGCCTCCATCATTCTTAAATTGAAGAAGTTTGGAACCACCAAGACTCTTCCTAGAGCTGGCCGCCCGGCCAAACTAATCAATCGAGTGAAAAGGGTCTTGGTCAAGGAGGTGACCAAGAACCCGATGGTCACTCTGACAGGGCTCCAGAGTTCCTCTGTGGAGATGGGAGAACTTTCCAGAAGGCCAACCATCTCTGCAGCACTCCACCAATCAGGTCTTTATGGTAGGTAGAGTGGTCAGACAAGCCACTAAAGGACTCAGACCACGATAAACAAGATTCTCTGATGATGAAACCAAGATAGAATTCTTTGGCCTGAATGCCAAGCATCACATCTGGAGGAAACCTGGCACCATCCCTACTGTGAAGCATGGTGATGGCAGTATCATGCTGTGTGGATGTTTTTCAGGGACTGGGAGACTAGTCAGAATTGAGGGAAAGATGAACAGAGCAAAGTACAGAGAGATCCTTGATGAAAACCTGCTCCAGAGTGCTCAGGACCTCAGACTGGGGTGAAGGTTCACCTTCCAACAGGACAATGACCCTGAGCACACAGCCAAGACAACGCAGGAGTGGCATTGGGACAAGTCTCTGAATGTCCTTGAGTGGCCCAGACAGTGCCTGGACCTGAACCGATTCAATATCTCTGCAGAGACCTGAAAATAGCTGTGCAGCGACACTCCCCATCCAACCTGACAGAAACTCCCCAAATACAGGTGTGCCAAGCCTGTAATGTCATATCTAAGAAGTCTCGAATCTCTCATCGCTGCCAAAGGTGCTTCAGCCAAGTACTGAGTAAAGCGTCTGAATACTTATGCAAATGTACCCCCCAAAAAATGTTTTAACACATTTGAAAAAATGTATAAATACCTGTTAGTGCTTTGTCATTATGGGATATTGTGTATAGATTGATGAGGGGGAAAAAACAATTTAATCAATTTTAGAATAAGGGTGTAACGTAACAAAATGTGGAAAAAGTGAAGGGTCTGAATCATTTCTGAATGCACTGTATATTAGAGATGGTGGAACAGGTAGTGTAAAGGTTGAAGAAACGAATTTGGTATGTAGACCTTTTTCCTGGGTTGGGGTCAATTCGAATTGAAGCCAGTCATTTCAGGAAGGAAAGTGACATTCCAATTCAATCATTTAAAAAAAGGCCAACTCTTTTTAACGACTGCTCGATAAACTGAAAAGGAGAAGCTTTTTACGTGAAAAATGTACTTCCATTGGAAATTGACCCCCATCCTGCCTCTTACCAGAAGAGAAAACTGGATTGAGTCTTGAGTAGGGATGGCCAAAGTTGAGAGAGTTCAGGGTCCAGCTCCTGAAAGAAAGAGGAATGTCTTCTGAACACACAGATTCTTCATTGTCCTTCGATGGTGACTGTAACCAGAGACGAGTTTTACCTTGAGGTCAGAGTGGAATATTGGCCAGCAGCTACAACATGTATGAGCTTTCGAAGGCCTAGATCAAAAATCGAAAAATTATCAGATATGAATTGTCATTCTCATTCAGTTTATTAAGGTCAGTCAAAAGGTTTTATTCTGATGGGGAATGACAAACATTAATGGGTAAATATAATTAATTTAAAACTCCAAAACGTTTTTTTTTTTTACCATAGTCCATGGATCGTCCATGTCTGGATGTTTGGAGGTATTCTACACTGGGATGAATTCTTTAGACCCTGTGCAGAGTTTTAATAGATTGAGTTAGAATAACAAGAATGGGTGATTGATGAGGATGAGGAAGTGCTATGGAGAAGTGGTTGAACTCACCAAACAGAAGCTCCCAGGCCACTGCAGAGTAAACTTCAAACACTGCCATGTACAGAACCTGGGAGAGATGGAAGGATTCTGTATCCTCACGCCCAAGACTATTTCATATTTCAACATAACAGTACATCACACTCACGATAGAGGCACATTTAGACTGGGTTTCTGTACAGCACTTTGCGACATCAACTGATGTAAGAAGGGCTTTATAAATTGATTTGATTGACATGCAACTATGCTTGTCCCAAAAGATAGTATTATAGTCAAAAAATAAACAATGTACTATAGAAGTTGAAAATAGCTAGACTTGAATGGAAAAGTCCAACTTCTGCACTTGATCGATCTACATTTCACTGTTGGATTGAGGTATTTACAACGCAAGATCCCAATCTTACTTTTCCTGCTGGTCTGCTGTCCAGTGGTCAGACTCCATGGTGACGGTAAGGACAGTCAGCAAGGCCACCATGAGCAGCACTGGTGAAAGCATATTGATGCTAGTCTAGGAGTGTGTGACATAAATACATTGGCTACAATTGCATGTGAAAAAAAAAAGTGTGAAGCATGTTGTTCTCATAAACATGGAAAGAAACTGCAACCTCGTCAGTGCACAGAAATGTCATAACAAATGATGCGCTCACATCTTGTGTTAGACGCCAGTTGAAGAGGTATCGTACATTTCACAGGTGCATGCCTTACTGTTGAGTCAGGGCTTGTCTACACTTTTGCTAAATCGTACTATCTTTGTTTACATCTCTAACGACAAACAAGTACAGCTAGAGCCATACACGTATGCCTATAAACACCAACAACATGTGCACAAACCCTGTAGAACGACTGTAACAAATGTGTTTTGAGACTTACCAGAGAGAGTGACTGATCATGTGTGACTGATCTATAATGACAGTTCCCTGCTAATGAAAAATGCTAAACCAAAACTCTCTGTTTGCCTGATCTCATGATCACAGCTGGGGAGAGGTGAGACAACAGACTCGGTTCCTCTTTCTGAGGACCTCAACACAGAAATGAAACTAAGAGTGTCTAGTTTTGAGACTCTTTTAGAATATTATTCACGCAACTGGAAGATGGACGGTGTGCACTGAAAGCAATACATTAGAATGATGCAAATACAAGAATGAGATCACCTAAGTACAAACTGTCAATGAGCAGCATACATTTTCTCCATGAAGAATTTCATTTGAATTCAAATAAACATATGTATATTTACATTTACATTTAAGTCATTTAGCAGACGCTCTTATCCAGAGCGACTTACAAATTGGTGCGTTCACCTTAAGACATCCAGTGGAACAGCCACTTTACAATAGTGCATCTAAATCTTTTAAGGGGGGTGAGAAGGATTACTTTATCCTATCCTAGGTATTCCTGAAAGAGGTGGGGTTTCAGGTGTCTCCGGAAGGTGGTGATTGACTCCGCTGTCCTGGCGTCGTGAGGGAGTTTGTTCCACCATTGGGGGGCCAGAGCAGCGAACAGTTTTGACTGGGCTGCGCGGGAACTGTACTTCCTCAGTGGTAGGGAGGCGAGCAGGCCAGAGGTGGATGAACGCAGTGCCCTTGTTTGGGTGTAGGGCCTGATCAGAGCCTGGAGGTACTGAGGTGCCGTTCCCCTCACAGCTCCGTAGGCAAGCACCATGGTCTTGTAGCGGATGCGAGCTTCAACTGGAAGCCAGTGGAGAGAGCGGAGGAGCGGGGTGACGTGAGAGAACTTGGGAAGGTTGAACACCAGACGGGCTGCGGCGTTCTGGATGAGTTGTAGGGGTTTAATGGCACAGGCAGGGAGCCCAGCCAACAGCGAGTTGCAGTAATCCAGACGGGAGATGACAAGTGCCTGGATTAGGACCTGCGCCGCTTCCTGTGTGAGGGAGGGTCATACTCTGCGGATGTTGTAGAGCATGAACCTACAGGAACGGGCCACCGCCTTGATGTTAGTTGAGAACGACAGGGTGTTGTCCAGGATCACGCCAAGGTTCTTAGCGCTCTGGGAGGAGGACACAATGGAGTTGTCAACCGTGATGGCGAGATCATGGAACGGGCAGTCCTTCCCCGGGAGGAAGAGCAGCTCCGTCTTGCCGAGGTTCAGCTTGAGGTGGTGATCCGTCATCCACACTGATATGTCTGCCAGACATGCAGAGATGCGATTCACCACCTGGTCATCAGAAGGGGGAAAGGAGAAGATTAATTGTGTGTCGTCTGCATAGCAATGATAGGAGAGACCATGTGAGGTTATGACAGAGCCAAGTGACTTGGTGTATAGCGAGAATAGGAGAGGGCCTAGAACAGAGCCCTGGGGGACGCCAGTGGTGAGAGCGCGTGGTGAGGAGACAGATTCTCGCCACGCCACCTGGTAGGAGCGACCTGTCAGGTAGGACGCAATCCAAGCGTGGGCCACGCCGGAGATGCCCAACTCGGAGAGGGTGGAAGGAGGATCTGATGGTTCACAGTATCGAAGGCAGCCGATAGGTCTAGAAGGATGAGAGCAGAGGAGAGAGAGTTAGCTTTAGCAGTGCGGAGCGCCTCCGTGATACAGAGAAGAGCAGTCTCAGTTGAATGACTAGTCTTGAAACCTGACTGATTTGGATCAAGAAGGTCATTCTGAGAGAGATAGCGGGAGAGCTGGCCAAGGACGGCACGTTCAAGAGTTTTGGAGAGAAAAGAAAGAAGGGATACTGGTCTGTAGTTGTTGACATCGGAGGGATCGAGTGTAGGTTTTTTCAGAAGGGGTGCAACTCTCGCTCTCTTGAAGACGGAAGGGACGTAGCCAGCGGTCAGGGATGAGTTGATGAGCGAGGTGAGGTAAGGGAGAAGGTCTCCGGAAATGGTCTGGAGAAGAGAGGAGGGGATAGGGTCAAGCGGGCAGGTTGTTGGGCGGCCGGCCGTCACAAGACGCGAGATTTCATCTGGAGAGAGAGGGGAGAAAGAGGTCAGAGCACAGGGTAGGGCAGTGTGAGCAGAACCAGCGGTGTCGTTTGACTTAGCAAAGTCATCTGTCATCTGCAGAGAGGGAGGAGGGGGGGGGGGAGGATTCAGGAGGGAGGAGAAGGTGGCAAAGAGCTTCCTAGGGTTAGAGGCAGATGCTTGGAATTTAGAGTGGTAGAAAGTGGCTTTAGCAGCAGAGACAGAAGAGGAAAATGTAGAGAGGAGGGAGTGAAAGGATGCCAGGTCCGCAGGGAGGCGAGTTTTCCTCCATTTCCGCTCGGCTGCCCGGAGCCCTGTTCGGGCAGCCGAGCGGGTCCTATCTCACACACACACACATTTCCACGCCCATGAGGGTCCTATCTCACACACACACATTTCCACGCCCATGAGGGTCCTATCTCACACACACACACACACACACACACACTTCCACGCCCATGAGGGTCCTATCTCATACACACACACACACACACATTTCCACGCCCATGAGGGTCCTATCTCACACACACACACACACATTTCCACGCCCATGAGGGTCCTATCTCACACACACACACACACATTTCCACGCCCATGAGGGTCCTATCTCACACACACACACACACATTTCCACGCCCATGAGGGTCCTATCTCACACACACACACACACACAAATTTCCACGCCCATGAGGGCCCTATCTCACAAGAAGGTAAAGACAACAATACATCACGCAAAGCAGCCACAACTGTCAGGAAGAGGGTCCGTGATTGAGTCTTAGAATGAAGAGATGGAGATAAAACGTTTTTTTTCTCCAGTTTTTGCAGCTTGTTCCAGTCGCTGCAACTATAAGAGAAGCGACCCAGGGATGTGTGTACTTTGGGGACCTTTAACAGAATGTGACTGGCAGAAAGGGTGTTGTATGTGGAGGATGAGGGCTGCAGTAGATATCTCAGATAGGGGGGAGTGAGGCCTAAGGGTTTTTTATAAATAAGCATCAACCAGTGGGTCTTGCGACGGGTATACAGAGATGACCAGTTTACAGAGGAGTATAGAGTGCAGTGATGTGTCCAATAAGGAGCATTGGTGGCAAATCTGATGGCCCGAATGGTAAAGAACATCTAGCCACTCAAGAGCACCCTTACCTGCCGATCTATAAATTAAGTCTCCCTAATCTAGCATGGGTAGGATGGTCATCTGAATCCGAGTTAGTTTGGCAGCTGTGGTGAACGAGTAGCGATTACGATAGAGGAAACCAAGTCTAGATTTAACTTTAGCCTGCAGCTTTGATATGTCCTGAGAGAAGGACAGTGTACCGTCTAGCCATACTCCCAAGTACTTGAATGAGGTGACTACCTCAAGCTCTAAACCCTCAGAGGTATGAATCACACGGGTGGGGAGAAATGCATTCTTCTTATCAAACCACAATGTTTTGGAGATGTTCAGAACAAGGTTAAGGGCAGAGAAAGCTTGTTGGACTCTAAAGCTTCAAAAACACAGACGCCAGAATTGGTACACTAGAATGACATTCATTTCCAATGAAACGCTGTGTTTTTGCCTTGCAGCATAGTGTTGCAGAGGCAGTTGCAGTGTGTTCTGTGTGGTGCAGACAGTACGTTGGTGAATGTTGGTGAATGTCAATGTTGAACTTTTGTTGCACACATCCAGATGATGCTGTGTACTATTTTGCGCAATGACGCTGTCAGTGTGTTCGAAGCATAAGAAAGCTTTGTTGTAGAGCGTTTAACACAAAATCCGGGGCTGTTTATAAGACTGTATCATCTGCATATAAATGGATGAGAGCTTCTTACTGCCTGAGGTATGTTGTTTTTAAAAATACATTTTAAAGAGGTGGATCAGCTTAATATTGCGGAAAGATTGTTGCTTCCATCAATGTAATTGTCTGCATCATTTCCAATCTCCCATATCTTTTTTTTTGGTATATATATATATCTCCATATACATACACTTACATACACATATGCATACATATACACATACCTATATAGATATACATACTTTTTAATGATGTGTGAGAGCAGAAATCAATGTGAACAACGGCTACCAAAGAAGCAATTGTAGACCATTGGAGGGAAGGCTTGAGCAGAGTTTGGTCTCTCCTGGTGACCATAGTTTGGCTCGGATTCAGAAATGCTGCAATATGTGACTGCGCCCTTGAACAGGCCGCGGCTAGACAAGCAGCAAGAGGCTTCACACCGAGTACAACCTCCACCATGAATCGCCTACTGGTAAAAAAATATTTGTTTTCTCTCCAAATGTTTCTGTTTTATCTGCTGCCAGTAGTAATCTGAATAATATAAAGAGTTAAAATATTATTAATAGATTATTGATCTTTATTTGTAAAGAGAAGTACAGTTGGACTGACCTTTGTACCACCTTTTATTAAATTTGCAGTGATATCTGTCTTCCTGATTACTTGTTGCTAAGTATCAAATAAATAAATACATTCCAGTATGTGTGGGGGATAAGTTAGACGGGCTATGGCCTCAAATAACCTGTTGCGGGCCTCGTCTCTGCCCCGGTGGTCGACTGAGAGTTAGGCCAGCATATACGCCACTTTAGATAGTAAAACAAGAAGGGTGGTCCCAGGAGATTCTGACATCATTCTAGAGAAATGCAGTTAACAGAGACATATTACTATCTGTCTAGATGATCTCTCTGTGAGGTCGTATTGGACTCATATTGTCATTCAGATGAAAATGTAATACAAAACTGGGTCTTATTGATCTTTTAAAATATGTAGTCCAATTTTTAAGTCGCTCTGGATAAGAGCGTCTGCTAAATGACTTAAATGTAAATGTAAATGTAGTTTACAAGCTCCGACTGAGAGGTCATATCGTTTCAATTACGCCCCTCTCACTTCTCGGTGAGGTGGAAAAATGCGATGGTATATTATACTTGTATATTGTTATTGATTCACATTTCCTCTATCGGTCCTTTATGATTTCTCTAAGCGAACTGTGCCGTGTCCACAAATAGCTTCCACATATGTACGCACACACGTATACACACACACACATGGAATTCAGTCCAAGGAGAAGGGTTCCTCTCTCCCTCCAAAATATGTAATCTAATTGGTTGAGGTCACAGGTTGAGTGGCAGTCATTGGCTGGCGGCAATGCCAGTTCTCGCCCCCTGGTTCAGGCCTCCAATTTGACCTTGGTAGATATTACACGGTGGAACCTGTTCTCTTAAAGGGACAGAACCCAAGTCAACACAAGTATACGAAATGGTCTTCAATGAAATGAAAAGGTTTTGCCTGTGATAGGAAAAAGTAGTAAGAGATTGACCTCACAGAGAATGTTGATGTGATACAAAGACCAATAGATTAAACACTTCAAAAGAGGCCCCCCTGGTGGCGCAGTGGTCGAAGGCACTGCATCGCAGTGTTAGCTGTGCCACCAGACACTCTGGATTTGAGCCCAGGCTCGAAATAGTCCTGTTATAAGGAATGAACATAATGGGTCAGAACAAATGGTATGGGTTGACCCTGATTTTCAACTGTTTATCTAATTGACAATCATGGTTAAATACCGGTTTGCACTCGACAGTGTCCTTTTACAGAATATCGGTCTGATTTCATATTTCATTAGGAGTGACAGATTATCCGTCAAAGGAAGTTGAATCTCTGCCTGGTTTAATCTCTGCCTGAGGAGGCTTTTGGTTGGTTTTTATATCTTGGAGGATGTTGATTTAATCTAGCATATTTGATGTGACAACCCAGCTGTCTTTGATACTAGCATCACTTCGGATGGAAAGCGTATCTACGATTGCCAAAATTGTATATTCACTCAGAAGGTCTAAAACATAGTGAAGAAGGTGATACACACTTCAAAGTCTGTGTAATTTCCCCCCTGCATGCCGTTGAAAGAAAAAGGAACGTTTGCGACTGTCAATTTTTGGGGTGTATGCAAACCACTCAAAATGTCTACAACAGTTAGGGGGTACTTCCTCTCATAACCAAGACTGTATACAATAGCAGTTGTTGTCATGACGAACACTATTTCAACGGACAGGGAAGTAAGAGTAACCCAAAGAGTATTCCATAGCTCTTTCCTCATACAAGAAACAACAGGCTAGTATCACATCCCTCTAAAAGTGAAATAGAAAAACAGGTGTTGAATCGAAAAGGTAAATGCCACACTATGTTATCTTATTATCAAATGATTTAATCTACTGGAAACCCTATGAAAACAGCACCTAGCCTCAGCCGCTCAGTCAGCATGTCCCATCAAGAATCCAACCAATTTATTTTGCAAATTTGGCCGTAAGGGATGTAAAGGTATGTTTTGGTATAAACCCTGTATTTTCAATCTAGCTTTCACATCCTTTGCTGGCACAGAGGTGATTTTGTGACTGTGGGATCCTTTCAGAAGCTGCCCCGGCTGGCTACCAGCGCCTTCAGCACAACAACCAAACAGATGAAGAACAAGGTGCCAGATCATCAGAAGCTATTCCAGGTGAGCATGACATCATTAGGACACATGGATGAGAAACAATCCCAAACTAAGAAAACAAGAGGCGTCTTAACAACAGTGGATTTTAGATGTTTATTGGCAGTCAACAATGTCAACAAGATGTGATTTTGGCAGCAGACAAAAGTCATCTTTATCACAACGTTCATCAATGTATGCAGAACATGTTTAATCAAGTACTTTAGAGCAACATTGACCTGATTGGGATCTACTGTATGTGTCATGTTGCAAGATTGATGAATTGCCACCATTGTTGGGTGGCACCTCAGAGGGGATAGTTGTTCTGTTCTTCAGATTAATGGTCTGGAATGCAATTCAGTCTGGTTTTATCATCACATATCACAAAGTCATTTTTGGCTTACAATAAAAGCCTCCAATGATTCATGATCATGAATAGGTATTTAAACCCTGACTTCGGTTGTAGGCAGACAACGGCTTGCCAGTCCACATCAAGGGAGGGACCACTGATGTCCTTCTCTACCGTCTAACAATGTCCATCACCCTCGCAGGTACCTGTTACATGCCTCCATAAACGCACTCTGTACATTTGGAGTATTGTGGTGCTGGTTTTCTATGCCGTATCACATGTTCTAATCATTGTGTCTTTCTGTTCTATTTAGGCACCGGATACTGCTTATTCTGGATTCTATGTGCCTGTCAGCCTAAGGGCAAATGAGGAAGCCCTGCTAATGCATGTGTTTATTGTTTAAATCAATTCCACTTTATGAACTTCTTCTAATGTCATGGTACAATTTCTGTACAGAATAAATCTCTCCATTATGCCTCTGTCTCATGGCAAGCCTGAATGTCAGTGTGTAAATGTAAACCACTTCAGAAATATTTCCCTCTATCGTCCATGTGTTAATTCACTTAACCTCAGTGAGAATATCGATTCCTGCCACTCTGTGTTCAATCAGAGGAATTAAGGAACATTTCACACGGAACAAGCTTTGGAAATATCCCTGTGTTATTTGGCCGTAGATAGCAACAAGCGGTGTGGCTATTTGAATCAGTAACATCAAAAAGCTAAATGTACTGATACTTGAAATATGAAAATCGGTTGCAAAACAATACTCCACACAAATACCAACAGGGTTATTTAATTAAGATTCCATGTTTCTGACAAAAAAAAAGCATAGATTTGAGAAATACATTTGGCACACATTAGTTCAATGCTATCCAGTAAGTCACAAAACACACCCTTTCTTTACTCTGGCTCAAAATGTAGACGTTCGATTTGTTGTACTGTCATTCTCTCTAAATCAAATCTATTGAATCACAATTATAGCCAAGCTTGAGCTTTCATGGGCTTTTCTCCCCATGAGCAACTCAATAAATGAATGATATCATTTACACAAATATTTATTTGTAGAAATATTGTATCACTTTCATAGTTCTCATGTTCCGTGTAATTAGACAACGGCTGCTACATCTAGAGACTTATTGCAGTCAAGTCTTACTTACAAGGAAAAGTGAACTTCAAGTATCGGCTTCCCTTCATAAAAGCTTGTTTGCCCTTGTAAAAACGAACCCAATTGAAAATGTAGGTTCTGCGACAACTACAAAAAAAATATTAAATTACATTTGACTGTATTATATAAAAGCAGTTACTACGTCATTATACATTAGTCCTATGCAGTTATACGTTGGAACATGATCCCCATACGCCAGTATACAGTAAACATATGAAGTCACAGCATATTCGTCAGTCATTTAATGTATTTAGTGTTAATCGTCCAGTTAAAAGAATCAGTAATGTCGTCATATTTCCCTGCAGAAGCCTTGTTTTTACCACGGAGGGATGAGTAGACACAAAGTGGCCTACATCTCTGGGAACGGTCACTTGACCCAGTGCAACCAGCTAGCGCAGGAAGCGAATGCTCATCTTGTGGTCAATGTTTACCTTCTCCAGGGACTGTAGGGAAAAAGAAAAGCCAAAGTTAGACCGACGAATAGTGGAATTGGTATATTACAACACAATCAAATACAGCACATGCAGCCACTGAATATGAGAGGATAAGGCAAAAATACTGTCATCGTACAATGTACAGTATGCTGTTTGACTACAGCAATGGCCAACATCATTTTCTATGTGGTTGACTTAGTATTCTGGGTGCACTGTGCTGCAATGGGCCCATGTTGATATGTCAGTCTTCGAGCTCTACCCAGTGGTACCTTGCGGAACTCCTCAAAAGAGATGGCATCGTCCTTGTCCAGGTCAGCCTCCTGGATGGTGCGGTCGGCGATGCTCTCGAGCTGCTCCTCCGTCACCTGCATCTCCAGCATGGACCGCAGCACCTGTCAATCACCCTCAGCTGTCAATCACATCCCAAACCCATTGGAGAATGGGCTTCATTCTATAGGGCCCTCAAATTCAAATCCCGACCTTGAAGCCAGTTCCACTTCTTGTTTTGTTGTTCCCCTCTAATCAGGGACTGATTTAGACCTGGAACACCAGGTGGGTGCAATTAATTATCAGGTAGAACAGAAAACCAGCAGGCTCCGGACCTCGTAGGGTAAGATTTGAATAACTCTGGTATAGGGTATAGGCATTCTAGCCATCAATTGCAGGGGCATACCAGACCTGGTTTGGTATGAGAAACAATTTGCATCACTAACTTATTGGCGGTATATTGTGTTGTCAGTAACGCCAACAGTTATTACAGACCTGTAGAAGCTCTGCTCTGGAGATTTTGCCATCCTTGTCCTGGTCATACAGTTGGAAAGCAACTGAAAGGAAAGAGATAAATCAGGGCAGAACTGACTGAGTTGAATTTGACTGCTAAAATCTATTTTGAGGTAACCACGAAAAAATATATATTTGCCAGAGGACTCACACTTGAGTTTACTGGTCCTACTGTTGACAGGTTCAGGCATACTGGGATCTTTGGGATGTTTTTTGTCCGCAGGCCGGAAGTGGGCCAGGATCCTCACAAAGGAGTGGAAGTCCACCGTTTCCTGTCTGAGAGATATTCTTTTAATACCAGAACCTGCTTACATTCCAAAAGTACAGGGTACATGGACAGTTTATAAAAAATAAAATAGAAATTGGTGCACAGAATCAACTGAACTTGAATAAATATTTAATCTTGTTGATTGTGCTCTCTGTTGTTTTAAGGAGACCAAGAAAAAGAATGGACTTTTTTATTACCGCGAAAATTAACATTAACCTTTACCTTACCATTTCATTGGTGAGGTTATCAAGTCAGTAACGTTACTCAAACATGTAAGAAATGTTGTTCTGTACCCTGGAGAGAAGAAAGCCCCAATGATCCGATCCCCAATGGGGTTCATCGCCAACCTATTAATGGCTCCAAAATCCTGTGGGCTTCACAGTAATGGGGATAAAACAAAGACAATACATCCAGACATAAGTTATTCTGAAATGCACTGTTTTAGTCAACTCCATAAAACTGACATGATCCCACCACTTACCGGAGATGACCGGTCTTCTCCTTGTCCAATGCTTCGAAACGGTCATAAAGTCGAACAATGTGTGCAGGGGTGACTATGATAAAGAGAAAACAAGAGAACCATAGATTCATGCTATTGGTAATGGGGCAGGACAGTGGCACACCAAATAATTTAATCAATATATGCAATAACCATAGAGGCCAGTTCATTGCTCTGGATACCACTCAAGCAAACACTCCATGAATTATTCAAGCATTTATAAAAGTAGCCTAAAGGCCAAATTATTAATTTACCCACAACTTCTCAAAGCCACATGTATATGTCAATATAACTCTCTGTTCAAAACTTAGACATCCAATACTGTATTTGGTTGGGTAAGACGCATGCGTATTTTGATCAGCCAAAGTTGCGCGCGCAATTTGCGCACCTGTCAAACATCAATCTTATGGTTGCAAAAGCGATTATTAATTTGCACACATTTCAACATATCTGCGCTTTAAAACTTTGATGAAAAAATATAACAAAGGCAAAAGAAAAGCTGGGCTCCATACAGCTGTCACAATAACATCTATAATGACATCCGTTATACGCCTACTCAAAGATTTGTCTTCGAATTTGGCATAAACTATGAAGTCATTGTATAATCATGACAATCTCAATACAATTTTTATAGTAGCCTAAATTACAGTCCTGCCCGCCGGAGAACTTACAACCCGTTTCTTGCATTAATTCTTCGACGTTTGGAATTTTTGACAGGGTGGAGTTTGTCGAGCCCATTTCCACAGGAAAAAAACAATAACATCTGTTTCACTCGATAAATAAACGTCAGGTCCGGGAACTTCAGAATTTCCCATTAACTTCCCATTGCCTGTTGTTTAGAAATGATAAACGAATGTAGCTATGAAACAAACTTTAGTATCCTCGGCAAGGGTTTATTGAACGTCAAGTCAGGCAGTTCAGGGCTAATGACAGACATATCTACCCAACGGCAGTTAAACCAAGGGGTCCAAATGACCAATGGGGTCGTGACTTATATGTTTTCAAGAACACACATTCAAAGTCTGTTCCTACAACAGATCTCCAAGAATGATATGGAATTTTATCAATAGCCTGGATTTACTATCCAACATGGATAGCAATTATATATTGCAAAGTGTATCTTTGATTAATATATTTGCATTATAGCTATGTATTTTAAACATAACTTTTATTTAACTAGGCAAATCAGTTAAGAACAAATCCTTTGTTCTTGGCCAATTGTGGCCAACTGTGCACCACCCTATGGGACTCCCAATCATAGCCATATGATACAGCCTGGATTAAAACTAGGGAGTGCAGTGAAGCCTCCACTGCGATGCAGCACATTAGACAGCTGCGCCACTCGGGAGTCCTTAAATCATCCCTAATAGCTTGCTACCTACACTAATCCATTACATAATGGAATCTTAAACCTGATGATTATAACAGGCTACTAGCCTGTATGCTCCTGAGTAGCCTGACCATCACTATACTGTCCAATACAATGTATTACATGCAAATCAAACATGCTTTGCGGACGTTGTTATAGTGGTCCTTTGACACTAGATGGCACCATCCCTTTCAGATAGCAAGGAAACAGAGGCTACTACTTAGGTGGACAATGTGTGCATTGTGAGTAGTCTAGTTATAGTATGGGTCAGCTCTGACCGTTATCAGCTATCAGTTGGAAAGCTGGTTTGTGTATCATGAGTCAGTGAACTGCTCTGTATTTCCTGCATGCTATTTTTCCAAAACCGTTATTAGATAATAGTCCATGGGACTCAAAAACTGTTCCTTCTGAATGAACCTGGTGTTATAAAATCCCGATCTATAATGGGGTTCAGAATTATTCATATTTATATAACTTCTAGGCAACAGGTTTCCACGTGAACAAAATGAAGGGTCTTTCTCTTCATCAACAAAAACATACCATTTGTGCATCATGGATCCTTGCTCCCGAGTGGCGCAGCAGTCTAAGGCACTGCATCTCAGTGCTAGAGGTGTCACTACAGACCCTGGCTTGATTCCAGGCTGTATCCCAACCGGCCGTGATTGGGAGTCTCATAGGGCGGCGCACAATTGGCCCAGCGTCGTCTTGCCTAGTTCAATAAAGGGTCAATAAAAATAGCTGATCATTTGTTAGCAACGGTTTGAATTTGTTTACATTACTGGCAGCTGTGATGCTTGCCTTGCTCATGTATTTAAATAGCCCAAGACTTGAATCATTCTCTTTGCTGACCTTTACATTTGAACCATTAAAAGCATTTGTGGGCTAGAAAGATTGCTGCCAACAACAAGAACATTTCAGTAGGCCTACTCACACCAAATGTCAAGACTAATAACAAAACAAACAAATCAATGTCTTTTTTCTGTCCACAAACATCTATCACAAATAAACCTTTGTAGCCGAATCATGTTTCTCTGGAAAAGAAAGGCATTTATAGGGCTGGATATGCAATGTGATGTGTCTCACATGAAATAGACATCAAATCCGTCCACTCCACTGCTGCTGTCATGCCCCAAAAATAGTTTGGTATAATAATTCAGGTCATTCAACCATATAGTAGAGTAATAACACATGTAAATATGAGAGACCAGGAGACCAGGACGACTGACAAGTTGTGATTGTCAAGCCCAGGGCTCCATGCCAAGGCAGCCAGACAGAAAATACCTCAGCCCTCATGATCACACTCCCAAGTGCCAAAGAGAGACATTAGCAAGCTGCTCCCCATGTCTTGTTCTATCGTTAGTTGTTAACATAGACCATATGTGGCGAGTCACAGCACTAAGACACACTGGATGGAGCTGGACATTCCTTCCATGTTGGAATGTACAGAGAGTTAGGAAGTAAGAGTGACAGAGTGGTCCAATCAGTGCTCTCCGCTCAGCGAGAGTGAGACAGCTAGTGTTTTTCTTCTCCTTTGTTCAATTCCTCATTGGTGGCAGAGGTGAACATGCAGGGTGGATCACTAGATGTTAACACGTCTGTCTCCTCCAGACTAGACACACACACACACGCACGCACGCACATACGCACACACATACGCACAAAGAAGAAGTCAGACTCAAATTTAGCACAGTGTATAACATGTAACATATTTAACACATATAACACGCCTCAGATTGAGTCCTGGGCTTATAAAAATGCTTATTATTATTGTTACACAAGTAAGCAGCTTCTACATATGGCAGGCTCTTCATTTTTAAGAGCTGGAATTCTTCCCAGATAACATCTCCTTTTTCACCACTTACAGTTTGTTTATCTTAATGGAGACCAGTAAGTCAGAGCCCCCATTACTTTTTTTCTCTCCCTATCAGATGTTGAAGTAAGCACAGTAATAAATCAAGAGTATTTCAAACGGCCAAAGGAGTGAGTTGCCTTCAGTATAACTTTGCAGAATCAAGAAAAGTAGTATTGACCTAGCTGTAGTACAGTAAACTGAGCAGTCTGTACTCTTGACAGGCATGCGTTGTTCTGTGCCGATAGTCGTTCACCACCATATATAAAGTATTTATAGACTCTTTCACAATGTCTATTCTATGATAGGAGATGATTCCATGTTTGTCTTTCATTTCTGTTCTATATTTCTTCTTTCCTATAATCCACACCTTTTGAATCTCACTTTCTGATACCAGCCAGCGAAGTGAAACTATCTCGGCTCTTAGGTTCCGTTTCATGACATGTGCCACGGGTCACTGACAAGGTGACACATTAACAAAAAGATTCAAATGTATTCCAGCCGACTATAAGTCACCCATGGGGAACTTTGTTTGGCCATTTGTTGTGTTTAACTTTCAAATTAATTAAGATGAATGGCTCTTTAATGGGCAAGGAATAATCGGCTTTGACTGGAACTTCTAACTGCAGATTAACAGAAGAAGAGAGCATGACCGTGAAAAAAATTAAAAGATAAAAGAAGAGTGAGGAAAGCCCACCTCTCTCTTTTTGAGTAATTTCCACAAACGTTCTATCGGGGTGGTTTTGTCCTTGGTGCCACAAACAATGAAAGTGAAAGCATGTCAGAGACTTGGTTGGGCAGTGTGCCAATTGGGTGAGAATGAAGCTTTGCTGGCTATTTGAACTTTGACCCCTGCTCTGCCATGGATGATAAAATACTTGTAAACACCATCCCCAGTCTGAGTGAATGGGAAGGTCAACTGTGTTCCATTCATCTCAAACTAAAGGCACCACAGGCAGAGAGCCCTCTCAGTCTGTCTGAACTGGAAAACTACAACATTTTCAATTGTCCTGTATGTCATGGCAGGTTAAGCATAGAAATGATGTTATGTTACTTTTAAAAAACAGGAAGCGCAGTTCAACGTTTAGTGTCATTCCAGGTTGTCTGCCAGTTGTCTTCTTCACACACCCTGTATTTCCTGAGAATTCAATAACAATGAGAAAAATACCTCACAGTTAAAAATCAATATGTCTAAATGATAGGCCACCCTTTGATTAGCCAAAATCAATGGCCAAAATTAATATGGGTAAATAATAATGCATCATGCAAGAGGATGGCACTCCACCAGGGTGCTCCACATCCTTTCCCTCTGTTGGTGGTCCTCGCTGGCGCCCTCACACATCTAGGCGCCATCCTTGGCCAACTCCCGCCATGCAACTTGAGCAGGGGACACCCGCTACGTCTCAAGTATGCTCAGCCGCAAACTGGGTCAATTAACCTTGGCTGGAGAGGGAGTCTGTTGGCCTGTCTGTCTCCCCCCTCATCTGTGCGGCTGAGACTGGGGCTGCGTGGGGGAGTGACTTGGAGCTGAGGAAGGGGTGTCCTGCTGGGCTGGGGCAGGCTGATAATGAAGGGAGAACATTCCGGGCCAGTGGAGTGCAGGAGAGACCAGACTCAATGCGACAGACACAGGAAATAACAGTGAGCGGGTGCCGCTCTGCTACAACTACCTATCTCCAAAACCTCACCTCAGACACATCAATGCCTTGTCTAAACAAGATCCCCTTTTACTTTCTTTACTTGAGGCCACACTCCAAGGTCACCAGGATACAGAGCACACTCCAAGGCCACCAGGACATAGACCACACTCCAGGGCCACCAGGATACGGAGCACACTCCAGGGCCACCAGGATACGGAGCACATTCCAGGGCCACCAGGATACGGAGCACACTCCAGGGCCACCAGGATACGGAGCACACTCCAGGGCCACCAGGATACAGAGCACACTCCAGGGCCACCAGGATACGGAGCACACTCCAGGGCCACCAGGATACGGAGCACACTCCAGGGCCACCAGGATACGGAGCACACTCCAGGGCCACCAGGATACGGAGCACACTCCAAGGCCACCAGGACATAGACCACACTCCAGGGCCACCAGGATACGGAGCACACTCCAGGGCCACCAGGATACGGAGCACACTCCAAGGCCACCAGGACATAGACCACACTCCAGGGCCACCAGGATACGGAGCACACTCCAGGGCCACCAGGATACGGAGCACACTCCAGGGCCACCAGGATACGGAGCACACTCCAGGGCCACCAGGACATAGACCACACTCCAGGGCCACCAGGATACGGAGCACACTTCAAAACCACAACCATAACACACCATAACGATCCACCAGCTTGTCTTGGGACAGCATGTCTAAACTACAATTTACAAAAAACTAAATCCAAAACCCCATCCACTATCCTGAGGCCCATCAGACACCACCCTGTCCCCACAATGCACTGAGCAGTTCTGGCTAATTAATATTGCCATCCAGATGAAAGGGCAGCCATGGGAGGCACAAGTTGAGGCCAGGGGGATCCTGGGGCTTGTAAGGAGACAACCCCCCCCCGCCCCACCTCCCCCGGCTAATGATTAAGTTTTCATATAACAGAAGGGAGCTAAATGGAATGGTAGAGGGGCACTGAGGCCACCAGGTGGGAGGTGGCTCTCCAGAACTCAGGACGGAGACCCTGGGTGTTGAACACTGTGGAAGCCCTTTTAATCAAGACATGCCCTGGAGCATGGCCCATCTGTGACAGACAGGGCCCTCACTGAGGGGAGAGAGGAAGAGAGGAGAGGGAAGGAGAGGAGGAGAGAAGAGAGGAGGAGAAAAGGAAGAGAGAAAGGGGAGATGAGGAAAGGAGAAGAAAGGTGAGAGGAGAGGAGGCAAGGAGGAGAGGAGGAAAGTCCTTGAAGTGGTTGTGAGAGAGGCGCTGCTGGGGAGGGGGTTGGGCAGGGAAGGAGGAGTCGTTTTATAATCCATCGTTTGGCACAGGGGAGAGAAACTTCTTCAAACTGGGAAATTAGTATAAACAGTCCCAGTTTGAAGAAGTTTCTCTCCCCTGTGCCAAACGATGGATTATAAAACGACTCCTCCTTCCTCAACACAAACGCACCTCAAAGTCAAAGTGCTTAACATAACTGTGATGGGTCCAAACCCAGCTACCCCCTCTCTGAGGGGACGGTTCAGTGCCAGGCTGAGATTCCTCTTCTCATTTGGAAGTTGGCGCTTAAAAAGTGTTAAAGAAACTGATGCATAATAGAGCTGAGGAGAGAACAATACGAAGCGGGCTCCTTGCTTGCCACGCTGACAGATGGCGGGGGAGAAGAACGTTTCTTGGAATAGGACCAGCTCTTAATTACTGAGCGTCTGAATGGAAGGCGCTCGGCTCATTAGCGAGGAGCAGGCTGACATGGACTCTCCCCGCGCTGCACTGGGGGCTGACAGCCCTGCCCTGACCCTAATTGCGCAAATTGCTGGAGCACTGTCACTGCCAACCCACCTCCCTTCCACCACACTGGCCTACTGCAGAACGGGAGGTGTGTGTTGGAAGATGGGTGGGTTTGGGGGTGATGGTGGTGGTGGTGGAGATGGAGGGGGGGTTGGAGTTATGCCCTTGTTTCCCCACAGGAATTTGGGTTCCAAATTAGTTACGTTTGGAACCCAATGGGAGAGACAGCAAAAGCTGTGTTGCTCCTATAGTTTTGGTTCAGTCTGTTTAAACCAATTATTTATGCGCACATCATTGGTTTTACCACTAGCTAGCTTTCTGTGGCATGGGTTGTTCTCCACTAAAGGGAAAACTAGCGTGCAAAGCCCGTTTCCTTCTGATTTTCTAATCACTTAATTGTTGTTGTGTGAATAATGTATTAGGCAGGAATGAAACAATCCTCAAAGAGAAGAAAGGCCACTGATCAGCATTGCATCACTGTAAAACGGCCTCAGACTTCCAGTGATCTATTTCATTCCAGAAATTTCCGGTCTGATTAGGCCCTTTTCCAAGTAAGCCCTCTACCATGGGCCAGATTGAATTACTAAGCTAATGATCTACTCATCCGTAACCACTATATATCTGAGTAAATAGCAACAGTTCTTCATCCAATACACGGACATTCCTTGCACTCCGGATCATTTCCCATGTCTGGGTAGCACCAAGTCAGCACAGTACTGATATTCATGTTTGTTGCTCTCATTTGGATTTCTCAACATTTCTGTAAATGTTTCGACACATTCTCAAAGACAGGTCCCCAATGTGGCCGAAGAAGCCCCTACAATCCCGTCCACATCATTGGGTATTTGTGCACTTAGCATGTGGCTGACGTGAGTTTAGATCTGATGTTGAGCAAAGGTATTTGTCCCTTGATCACAGTGCTGGGAAACCACAATGTTCCTTTGTAATGAGTCACACTGTGTATCTATCGTAAACTACACAGGTTTTTCCTGTTTGGGACTTTTGGACACAATTAACATTGCTTCACGTAATTTCAATGAATTTATGTTCAACCGATGTGGAACAGACGTTGGATTCACGTCTGTGCCCTGTGGGTGGTCACTGTATGTCAACAACTTGGTCATGTATGTGACTTTTTCTATTTTTCTATGTGAAAAAGGCATTTACAGTCACAACTTTTACCATCAATTCTGGAAAAACCTATACTTCGTTTCCAGCAAATATGTAAGCATCGACCAAGTAAACAGCGGAGTTAATGGCTTACATATGGATGACAAAGGGGAAGTGTAGGTAGGCTTGCATGTACTAGGGTCTGGTTTCAATCCGTAGCACTGAAGAGCTGCTTTACAGGGTGATAAAAGTTCAAGACAATGTTCCCGCGTGAGCGGAGACCAGCATTCACGGGTAAACGCTGCATGTGTCGGCTCAAATCTAAAAAGGAACTTTTACATCTCAATAGGGCGCGAGCGCTGAACATCAGCGACACGGGTTGAACCCAGCCGTAGGTCTTGATATTTTCTTGAGTTAGTGTATGTGAGTTTCTTATGATTAGGCATCTGACTTGAAGAGGTATACAGTCAGCCACGTCTAACAGTGGGAGGCTACCGAAGCCAGAAAAACGTACTTCAATAAAGAGGCATGAAAACATCTCTTCCTTTATCATCTACACATCAACCTATTTTTAAAAAAAACAACCCACCTTTAAGAGAGGGATTTTCCAAGTCCCTTCAGATGAAACTGGTTTCTTTCTGTAAACGCGCTCCAATCAGAGCTGTGGCTTACAATAAGTAGTAATTACGGGATACAGTTAGGAACCAAAAAACAAATGTGTTTGCAATGTCTCAGAAGACTAAACAATAACTTCCGGTTTAACTTCCTCTATGACTCCGTCAGCATTGACTCACCAGACTCTTTCCAGTCTAACAGTGGATGGGGGAAAGGAAGAAAGCCCAGGGCAACGGGTGTTAAAATATTGCTAAAGTGGTGTTGTTGAGGGATGGTTGTCCTGAAGGAACATGTAACAGGGCTGAAACTGAGACTCTCAGATTTCCTGCCAAGACTTCCTTCTCCTAGGAGAACTCAGATTGCTAAGATATTCTCGTAACAAGTTGCTGAAGGAAACATACTTAACCTAGGCCTAATGAATACATTTGGCCACATTAATAAGTAGTGTTGTTCCACGTCTGTTTAGTTATGCCATACTATCGTTACCTATGGCACTGTGTAACTATTCAAGCATACCATAGGGATTTCATTGGACATTTAGTCCTACTAAAACAGGTATACAGTTGAAGTCGGAAGTTTACATACACTTAGGTTGGAGTCATTAAAACTTGTTTTTCAACCACTCCACAAATGTCTTGTTAACAAATTATCGTTTTGGCAAGTCGGTTAGAACATCTACTTTGTGCATGACACCATAACTTTTTCCAACAATTGTTTACAGACATATTATTTCAGGTGTAATTTGCTGTATCACAATTCCAGTGAGTCAGAGGTTTACATACACTAAGTTGACTGTGCCTTTAAAAAGCTTGGAAAATTCCAGAAAATTAAGTCATGGCTATAGAAGCTTCTGATCGGCTAATTGACATAATTTGAGTCAATTGGAGGTGTACCTGTGGATGTATTTCAAGGCCTACCTTCAAACGCAGTGCCTCTTTGCTTGACATCATGGGAAAATCAAAAAAAAAAAAAATGTAGACCTCCACAAGTCTGGTTCATCCTTGGGAGCAATTTCCAAACGCCTGAAGGTACCACGTTCATCTGTACAAAAAATAGCACGCAAGTATAAACACCATGGGACCACGCAGCCATCATACCGCTCAGGAAGGAGACACATTCTATCTCCTAGAGATCAACATACTTTGGTGCGAAAAGTGCAAACCAATCCCAGAACAACAGCAAAGGACCTTGTGAAGATGCTGGAGGAAACAGGTACAAGGTATCTATATCCACAGTAAAACGAGTCCTATATCGACATAATCTGAAAGGCCGCTCAGCAAGGAAGAAGCCACTGCTCCAAAACCACCATAAAAAAGCCAGACTACGGTATGCAACTGCACATGGGGACAAAGATTGTACTTTTTGGAGAAATGTCCTTAGGTCTGATGAAACAAAAATAGAACTGTTTGGCCATAATGACCATCGTTATGTTTGGAGGAAAAAGGGGGAGGCTTGCATCCCGAAGAACACCATCCCGACCGAGAAGCACAAGGGTGGCAGCATCATGTGGGGGTGCTTTGCTGCAGGAGGGACTGGTGCACTTCACAAAATAGATGGCAACATGAGGAGGGAAATGATGTGGATATATTGAAGCAACATCTCAAGACATCAGTCAGGAAGTTAAAGCTTGGTCACAAATGAGTCTTCCAAATGGACAATGACCCCAAGCATACTTCCAAAGTTGTGGCAAAATGGCTTAAGGACAACAAAGTCAAGGTATTAGAGTGGCCATCACAAAGCCCTGACCAAAATCCTATAGAAAATGTGTGTGCAGAACTAAAAAAGCATGTGCGAGCAAAGAGGCCTAAAACCTGACTCAGTTACCCCAGCTCTGTCAGGAGGAATGGGCCAAAATTCACCCAACTTATCGTGGGAAGTTTATGGAAGGCTACCTGAAACGTTTGACCAAAGTTAAACAATTTAAAGGCAATGCTACCAAATACTAATTGAGTGTATGTAAACTTCTGACCCACTGGGAATGTGATGAAAGAAATAAAAGCTGAAATAAATCATTCTCTCTACTATTATTCTGACATTTCTCATTCTTAACATAAAGTGGTGATCCTAACTGACCTAAGACAGGGACTTTTTTACTAGGATTGAATGTCAGGAATTGTGAAAAACTGAGTTTGTATGTATTTGTCTAAGGTGTATATAAACTTCCGACTTCTACTATGCAAGACAGACTTTATTCTAAGCTATAATCCTCTGCATCTCAGTTTCACTATGAGGCTGAATGTTTTCAGTGTGGCACGGTATTTAACCTTTAATGTTTATGTCATGTCATGTTTAATGGATATTTACAAGCACAGGGATACAGTGTCTTTGTCTCACATAAACGATTTCTGGATTTTGACCAAGTTATGAGTCAGCAACACATTACTTCCTGTTTTCTACGATAAGTTACAAATTTGCATTGTGATAAGATCCCCCCCTCCCTTCCCTTTTCTGGGAAGACCCTTACAAGTATTGGATTTTCCAGCCACAATGTCAACATACATGCCCTGCAAGCCGTCACAGTCATTAAACCACTATTAAAGTTATGTGGTGAACCAGATAGCTTTGAGGAAGCTTTGAGGAATATTTGAGGAATATTACAGTATGTTATATCTATTAATGATGTTTAACCATTAATAGATGTAAAATACCTGTTTTCGCAACCTTTATGCTGTTTATTGACACGTAATATAATCAACCTTTCCCGACACAGAAAATAAATGTGGGTGTGCACACCTTTATGCATATCTCAGTATCTACCTGCATAGAAAAAGGGAGCAGCGCTTTGGTGTGCAATTTCTTCACTGTGACACCATGGTAAATAGAGAATAGCGGAAAGTTAGTAGTACAGTCAGAGAGAAAACTGAGATATCCAGGAGCTCGGTGACAACACTTCGCCTGTGGGCGATGTCTTTCTGTAACGGCTTTCTTGTGGTGAAGGAGAGTCGGACCAAAATGCAGCGTGATGATGATTCATGATATTTTAATGAAGGAAAAAAACTATACATGAAGAAACTACAAAATAATGAAATGTGAAAACCGAAACAGCCCTATCTGGTGCAAAAACAAAGACAGGAACAATCACCCACAAAACACTCAAAGAATATGGCTGCCTAAATATGGTTCCCAATCAGAGACAACGATACACACCTGCCTCTGATTGAGAACCACTCCAGACAGCCATAGACTTTGCTAGATAACCCCACTAAACCACACACCCAACACCCCACAAAACCCCAAGACAAAACACACCACAATAAACCCATGTCACACCCTGGCCTGACCAAATAAAGGAAGACAAACACAATATATTACGACCAGGGCGTGACACTTTCCAAGGAACAATCTCACTTATGGATGCACTCTGACCTCTATCTCTCCATCTGGTTGCATATTGCAGAGGTGTGCTTCTAAAACTCAGGGCTATGTGTGAGCTAGCTGAGAACAGGCGAAGACAGGTGAGGAGATGATGAACGATTCTTTGACTGGCCATTGGAACAGAAAGGATACTAGGACTTAGATTGAATGATCATACTAGGTTACATTTCATAACATGCAAGAGGCCATTACGGTACATGGTTTGTTTTGGTTGGCTATGTCCTCAGTTCTGAAACACACTCCGAACGCCTAAATAGATGATTCCCCTCAGTGGCCATCTATTTCATGACGGCATTTTGTGGGAGAAAATCACCAAAGTGTTTGTTTATGCCAAGCCTATCTGTAATTTCTCGATCTTGAAAGTAGAGGCAAGGCGTAGAACAATCAGGGTAATTACAAGGAACTTTACGCTGCTTGATATCAACTCGTAGTGCTTCACTGTTCTCCAAGACCAAAGAGTGAACCACACAACTTATCACGTCACATCTGACTGTAGCCTATCTAGTCTTATCTAAATATATGCTGTTGTTGTTGTTGTTGTTTTGATAAGAACCACTAATTGCAAAAACTGTGTAATTTAGATGATTCCCACATTGTCAGAGTTCTACTGGTTGAACTATATTTAGAAATATTGTCCTGAGAATCATGATCCACATGGCGATTAGGTATTTAGTTCATTTTTAAACTCTTGTCATGCCCCATATGCACAAGTTAAAGATAATTTCATTGCATTAGGCTACTTATATGAATTACCTGGTTTATGTTAGATATCTAATTTATACAGTTGTTATTAACTCAAAAGTTACTTTACTGCTTGCATACTGTAGGCTTAATTGGCAGAGTAGGTTATTTGCCCAAGTTTACGGCCGTGGTTATGCCTTAAAGAACTGTTGAGACCAAGGCCACAGGAAAACCCAATCCCAAGATCTAGAACATGGAATGTTTTTTAAATATATTGCCCTACTCTACACTTTGTTTCAGATGATTACTGACAGGTGTTATCTTCGGTATGAAGATCTCTTCAACAGAAGTGGTAAATTCGCCTTGGCTACTCCAACACAGCTACACCTCAGACCCCTCCAAAACATCAGCTATGCGCATTATTCTACCGAACCACATGTCCTTTGTTTTAGAGGTGTTCAGAACAGGGTTTAAGGGCAGAAAAAGCTTGTTGAACATTAAAAAAACTTTGTTGTAGAGCATTTAACACATCATCCGGGAAGTGGCCAGCAGAGTATAAGTGTCACGTTAGCTAGGAGTGGTAGGTGTGGAGTCAGGCGCAGAGAGCAGAGGTTCCAGAAAGGATATAATTTATTCCAAAAATGGTCAAGCCAAAAACAACAGGCACAAATTACCACAAAATGGGACACGAAACAATCCGTAATGGAACAAAACACAAACCTCCACTGACAGAAAAGAAAATAGGCCCGCACAAAAGGAGGCGGGCCTGAAGGCTTAACTAGCCCCGAATTAACCACAAACAAGGTACAGGTGAAAACAATAAAGGCAAAACCAACAGAAAAGGGAAAAGTAATCGGTGACAGCTAGTAGACCGGTGACGACGACCACCGAGCGCCGCCCGAACAGGGAGAGGAGTCGTGACAGTACCCCCCCCCCCGAAGCGCGGCTCCCGCAGCGTGCCGACACGGCCTCAAGGGCGACCCGAAGGGCGAGACGCAGGGCTATCTGGATGGAGGCGGTGGAAATCCCTCAGCAGTGATGGATCCAAGATGTTCTCCATCGGTACCCAGCACCTCTCCTCCGGAAAGTACCCTCCCAATCCACGAGGTACTACAGGCCCCTCACCCGGCATCTAGAGTCCAGAATGGAACGTACCATGTACGACGGGGACCCCTCGATGTCGAGAGGGGGCGGAGGGACCTCCGGCACCTCACCTTCCTGCAGGGGACAAGCTACCACCGGTCTGAGGAGAGACACATGAAACAAGGGGTTAATGCGATAGTAAGAAGGGAGCTGTAACCTATAACACACCTTGTTTAACCTCCTCGGGACTTTAAATGGCCCCACACACCGCGGCCCCAGCTTCCGGCAGAGCAGGCGGAGTGGCAGGTTTCGGGTCGAGAGCCAGACCCAGTCCCCCGGTGCGAACACGGGGGCCTCACGGCGGTGGCGGTCAGCGCTCCTCTTCTACCGCCCACCAGCCTGTTTGAGAGATTCCTGGACGGCTCTCCAGGTCTCCTTTGAGCGCTGCACCCACTCCTCCACCGCAGGAGCCTCGGTCTGGTTCTGATGCCACGGTGCCAGGACCGGCTGGTAGCCCAACACGCACTGGAAAGGCGACATGTTCGTGGAGGTGTGGCGGAGTGAGCTTTGAGCCACCTCCGCCCATGGGACCTACCTCGCCCATTCTCCTGGCCGGTCCTGGCAATACACCCGCAGAAACCTACCCACATCCTGGTTCACTCTCTCCACCTGCGCATTGCTCTCAGGGTGAAAACCCGAGGTCAGGCTGATCAAGACCCCGATGCTCCATGAACGCCCTCCAAACTCGGGACGTGAACTGGGGACCCAGATCAGAAACGATGTCTTCAGGCAACCCGTAGTGCCGGAAGACGTGGGTAAACAGGGCCTCCGCAGTGAGAAAATGAGAAAATCCACCGACAGATGTGACCAAGGCCATTGTGGAATGGGGAGCGGCTGTAACTTCCCTCTAGGCAGGTGTCTAGGAGCCTTACTCTGAGCGCACACCGAACAGGAGGAGACATAAAACCTCACGTCCTTCGCTAAAGTGGGCCACCAGTACCCCCCCCCCCCTAAGACCCCGCACTGTCTTCCCAATTCCTGGATGATCCGAAGAGGGTAGTGTATGGGCCCACCGAATCAATTTGTCATGAACACCAAGCGGCACGTACTGAAGATCCGCTGGACACTGTGGGGGCGCTGGTTCCAACCGTAACGCCCGCTCGATGTCCGCGTCCACCTCCAATACCACCGGTGCCACCAGACATGAAGCTGGAAGTATGGGAGTAGGATCGATGGACCGCTCCTCTGTGTCATAGAGACGGGACAGCGCGCTGGCCTTAGTGTTAAGGGAACCTGGTCTATAGGAGATGGTGAACCTAAATCTGGTGAAAAACATGGCCCACCTTACCTGACGAGGATTAAGTCTCCTCGCTGCCCGGATGTACTACAGATTACGGTGGTCAGTTCAGATGAGAAAAGGGTGTTTAGCCCCCTCAAGCCAATGTCTCCACACCTTCAGAGCTTTTACCACAGCCAACTGCTCTCGGTCCCCCACGTCATAGTTTCTCTCCACCGGACCAAGCTTCCTCTAAAAAATCAATAAGGAAGAGACTAATCCGCTCCCTATGACCCCCCTGCATTACCATGTCCAGTGGAACCGTGGCCTCCCTGACCAGCCCTGACCCTAACGGTCAGCTATCTAGGGAGTGCACGGGGAAGGGTTCGCCTATCGGCATCAGAAGAATCCCTAAACTAAGAGCGAGTCCGCGATCCATAAAGTTCCCAGCTGCACCTGAATCGACTAGCGCCTTATGCTGGAAAGAGGGGGAAAACTCAGGAAAATAGATTAGTATGAACATGTGACCAACAGGGAGCTCTGGGTGAGTCTGGTGCTGACTCACCTGGGGTATCTGAGAAGTGCTCTGCCTGCCCTCTCGACTCCCAGACGAGCTCCTCCAGCACCGATCTGCACTCGTTCCTCTGGTGGGTGGTCGAACACGGCCCGGAACCGGCGGGGGAACTCAGGATAGTGGTCCCTTGCGGAGTCTGGACTCTCCCAGACTGCGTTGGCCCACTCCAGGGCTCTGCCCATCAGACAGGAGACAAGGACGCTCACACTCTCCTCTCCAGAAGAAGTCGGGCGAACGGTAGCCAGGTACAGCTCTAGCTGGAGCAAGAATCCCTTGCACCCGGCAGCCGTTCCATCGTACTCCCTCGGGGGCGTGAGCAGAAGAGCGCTGGGTCCGGACGCAGCCGGAGAAGTAGGTAGAGCAGGCGGAGGAGGAGCTAGAGATGAGGTAGGAAGGCCACTCCTCTCCCATCGGTCCATTCTCTCCATCATCTGGTCCATCGCCATCCCTATTCAGTATAGGATGGCCGTGTGATGGAGGACACGCTCTTCCATAGATGGGAGGGGGGGTGCAGCTGATCCTGCTGACTCCAGCTTTTGGTGCGGGCTTCTGTCACGTTAGCTAGGGTATAGTAGGTGTGGAGTCAGGCGCAGAGAGCAGAGGTTCCAGAAAGGATGTAATGTATTCCAAAAATGGTCAAGCCAAAAACAACAGGCACAAATGACCACAAAACGGGACACCAAACAATCCGTAATGGAACAAAACACAAACCTCCACTGACAGAAAAGAAAATAAGCCCGCACAAAAGCAGGCGGGCCTGAAGGCTTAAATAGCCCAGAATTAACCACAAACAAGGTACAGGTGAAAACAATAAAGACAAAACCAACAGAAAAGGGAAAAGTAATCGGTGGCAGCTAGTAGACCGGTGACGACGACTGCCCGAGCGTTGCCCGAACAGGGAACGGAGCCACCTTCGGTGGAAGACGTGACAATAAGACTGTAACATCTGCATATAAATGGATGAGAGAGCTTGTTGTTGATGTAAATTGAGAAGAGTGTGGGGCCTATGTTTGAGCCTTGGGGTACTCCTTTGGTGACAGGCAGTGGCTGAGACAGCAGATGTTCTGACTACACACTGCAGTCTTTGGGAAAGGTAGTTTATAAATCATGCCAAAGACCCCTCAGAGACACCAATATTCCTTACCCGACTCACAAGAATGGAATGGTCTACCGTATCAAAAGCTTTGCCAAGTTAATAAAAATAGCAGCACGACATTGCTTAGAATCAAGGGCAATGGTGACATCATTCAGGACCTTTAAGGTTGCAGTGATACAGCCAGAACCGGAGAGGAAACCAGATTGCATACCAGAGATTACTATAGACATCCAAGAAAGCCAGTCAATTGATTTTCCAACACTTTTGATAAACAGGGCAAGATATAAATTGGTATGTAACAGTTAGGATCCGCTTGATCTCGCCCTTTAAATAAAGGACGCACCATCCGGATAGTCCATCTTCAGACCATCCAAATAAAGTGTGACCATGCGCATTCCTCTACTAACTGTTAGTAAAGGAACGTGCACTAACGCCCTGGACCAGAGCTATGGTCCATCCAGACCATACCAAGGAGAGGGCCTGTGTGCTACACCTGCGGCAGCTTCCCTGCATCTAGGAATGTTTGTTGGAATTGTTTAACAATCACAAAAGCATACATGAGAGTTTAGGAGACTATTGAAACACCAAGCAAAGACTGCTCTACATACAAGATTTGACCGAAAAGTATCTGGTTGTGTTCCCCAGAAGTCACAGTCTGTCGTAGTTAGAATGGATACTTCAGAGAACCATCTGGAATTGTCCTTAGAATCAGATGTGTTTACCAGACTAAAAGATTTAAACAGCTGCAGTCTGAATAATTATTCTTTAGTTTGTTGATTTCTTCGCCATTTCAACGTGGGAATGATCTCCACGTTCTCTGGTCTTGTCCTTTGGAGGAGTTGTAGTTCTTAACCATTTCAACATGGAGCGTTAGCTCCATACTTTTCTGGTCTTGTAGTTTTAAACCATGTGTCAGCCGTGTAGCCACCACCTCACGCTGTCTGGTCTTAGAAATTCAACTATTTGCAACCTTAGCTTACACCGGGGTTTGCGTGGTCTGGTGTGAATTGCGTCACGGGGGCTTTTATACTTGGGTAGAAAAGGGGCCGTCTCATCATGTTTGTGCACACCTGGGTGTGGCTACTGACTGTGCATAAGTTACCATAAAACAACCAATTCTCATTTAAAAGACTAAATCACATTGTTATCTTTTCAAAAGTATTCTTATATTTATTCATTCATCTTATACAACATTCAGATGTAAACCTGACTGCTGGGAAATGTCCACTTTAAGAGATACAGCTGTGTGTGTTTCCTGTCCTTCATGAGATCACCAAATGAAGCACACTCGACATGACTGTCCCTTAAGTGTCCACGGACCATTCCCACATTCTCAAAAATAGAAATATTGTTTAATTTTCCCATTTTGGTGATTAAGCAAGAGAAGCTCTTTGTTCATCCAGAGTTTTCTTTCCCCCCATATTCCATGGCAGAAAAGAGAGTTTCTACCAGGAATTTATGACTGTTGTAACACCTGAGGTGGAAGAGCCACGATATACACCCAAAAGGGCCAAGTCATGACATCTGTGTTCAGAGGGTTCATAAAGACCGAGAAGCTAAAAATGATTGGTGCAATAATAATTGAATAGTTCAATAAAATCTGTTACACCATTTCATGTGTTAGGCCTTGTTTGAAAAATAAAATCTTATCAAATCAACAGACCTGTATGTCACGAGTCCGACCGAGGGTGGCTTCCCTTCCCAGTCGGGTGGTGCTCGGCGGTCGTCGTCACCGGCCTATTAGCTGCCACTGATTGTCTTTCCTCCCCCTCCTTGTATGTTTATTGGTAGCACCTGTTTGTGTTGATTAGTTGGGCTTCTTTAAACAGCCTGTTTGTTGTGTGGGATTATTCATTGTAACCTTCGGCTCTGTAGTAGAGGAACGTGTTAGTTCCTGGTCGTGCATTTTTCAGTAGTCATTTTTCATTCCCTGTGTTTTGGGGCTGTTATTATTGTGAGCACCCTGTGGTGCGTTGGTGCAATTAAAGAGCACAGAATTGCACTCTCTGTCTCCTGCGTTTGACTCCACACCCACGACACCCGGAGCATTACACTGTAGATACAAAGTTTGCAAACAACATTCCCACACATAGAGGCTCTCATGGCTGCATGCGAACACGACTGAGATATTTAAACAAAACCCCGGGTTACACCTTCGATAGCAGTGCCATTGCAAGAAGAGATTGCTTGGAGTACGGAATGACCAAACAAAGCAGCGATAAGGAATGTTGCTGTATAAACAATCGTGTGTAATTGTTTCTTTAAAGAGCGCATGCAGGTTAAATTCAGTGTTCCTCAATACAGACCGCTATTTTTCTAGAATCCAATGCTTTTTGGATTAATGGGATTTCAACAGCAGCAAACACATACATTGCTATGATTGACACGCGGTACATATTTCATCTGACCTTTCCTTTTAGCCTTTTATCTCATTAGATTAGGTCAATATTGATAATGATAGGGTTCATAAGGATATAATGTGGTTCAATAAATACTTAACAAGTTTGAACAGGTAATCAATTAACAAGCAACACCATCACCCTCTTCCTAGACCTGTAAAGGAAAAATAAAAGCATGGGTACCTGGCAATGTACACTGAGTGTACAAAACATAAGGGACATCTATTAACATTGAGTTGCAACCCCTTTTGCCCTCAGAACAGCCTCAATTCGTCGAGGCATGGACAAGGTGTCACAAGCGTTCCACAAGGATGCTGGCCCATGTTGACTCCAATGCTTTGCACAGTTGTGTCAAGTTGGCTGGATGTCCTTTGGGCGGTGGACCATTCTTCATACACACGGGAAACTGTTGAGGCGTGAAAAGCACAGCACCGTTGCAGTTCTTGACACACACAAACCGGTGCGCCTGGCACGTACTACCCCGTACAACGGCACTTAAATCTTTTGTCCTACACATTGACCCTCTGAATGGCACTCATACACAATCCATGTGTCAATTGTCTCAAGGCTTACAAATCCTTCTTTAACCTGTCTCCTCCCCTTCGTATACCATGATTGAAGTGGATTTACAAGTGACGTCAAGAGGGATCATAGCTTTCACCTGGATTCACCTAGTCAGTTTATGTCATGGAAAGAGCAGGTGTTCCTAATGTTTTGTACACTCAGTGTATAAGTAGGCCACAGAAAGGGGCAGTGCAGTATAATGTTCCAATGGCTCAGACCTGAAAGCTTCTACCGACAGGAGTTGCATCAATGAGTGATACCTGGAGATGATCACCTAGTGTTGTATGTCATTGTCTACATACTGTGCCCACTCAAGACCAACATCAGTATGTGGCTCTACAGACTGCTTCTGTGAGAACGGAGGTTGTCCTTAGCTGGGATCCTAACTAAAGCTCTGGACACATGGCCACTGTTGCAAATCCCTTGTGTTCAATTAAAACAATCAGATTAGGGACCCTGGGTGGCAGTTCTCCCTCCGTCCGCTGTCACTCATCCTGTTCACTGGTTCCCAGACTTAAGGCACGTGGAAATATGGAGATGTCAGATTGGTGCCAACTGAGGAGCAGTGGAGCAGTAATCCACTTACGGAACATATCCACCCTGCGAGCTACGAGGGAATGATTTACTGTACATAGCGGTTACTATACCTGCTTGTGATTTCCTTTGTTCTCAAGAACCAGTATAATAAATTAACTGTATGGTCATTTTATTGTTAACAGACGGAAACCGGGAGCCACACAGTGACGCAGGGTTAATAATTGTTCATCTTTTGGCCTTTATTCAGAAGAACCACTTTCACTTTGACACTTTGCCCATTTTGTAACGGTCTGAGTGTAGTGGGTGAGGAGTCAGGCGCAGGAAGCAGAGAGTTCAGGGGAGTGCTATTTTAATGCACTGAGAAACGGCAAACATAAACAGACGGTCACAATAATTAATCCCGCACAAGGAACCCTGCGGGCCGGCTGACTAATAAAGCCTTACTACTAACTACCTAACTCAAAACAGGTGCACTCAATAAACACATAAGGAGGGGGAGGAAATAATCAGTGGCAGCTAGTAGGCCACGTCCCTAGCCAAGGTAGGCCACCAATACCTCCCCCGAAGGCTCCCCACTGTCCTCCTCACCCCAGGGTGACCCGAGGAGGGTAGGACGTGAGCCCACCGAATCAGTTGGTCCCGAACACCAAGCGGCACGTACCTCCGCCCCACCGGACACTGAGGAGGCGCGGGTTCAGCCCGTAACGCCCGCTCGATGTCCGAGTCCACCTCCCAGCTTTGAGGCCGGAAGGATGGGAGTAGGTTCGGTGGACCTATCCTCCGTGTCGTAAAGGCGGGACAGTGCGTCCGCCTTCACGTTCTGGGAGCCCGGTCTATATGATAAAGTGAACCGGAATCGAGTGAAAAACATGGCCCACCTTGCCTGCCGCGGGTTCAGTCTCCTAGCTGCCCGAATATACTCCACATTTTGGTGGTCGGTCCAGAGCGCTGTGATAGCACGGCACCCACCCCAGCCTCGGACGCGTCCACCTCCACTATGAATGCTAGAGAGGGGTCCGGATGCGCCAACACGGGTGCATCCGTGAACAGCGCCTTCAACCTGTTGAAAGCTCTGTCCGCCTCTGCTGACCACCGCAACCGCACCGGGCCCCCCTTTAGCAGTGAGGTAATTGGAGCCGCTACCTGGCCAAAACCCCGGATAAACCTCCGGTAGTAGTTGGCAAAACCCAAAAACCGCTGCACCTCTTTTAGCGTGGTTGGAGTCGGCCAATTACACACGGCCTTACTGCGGTCACCCTCCATCTCCACCCCCGAGGTGGAAATGCGATAACACACACTTCTCAGCCTTGACTATAGGTCATGCTCCAGCAGTCTACCAAGCACCTTGCGTACCAGAGATACATGCACGGCGTGAGTGGCTGAGTAGATCAGAATGTCATCGATATAAACAACCACTCCGTGCAGGTCCCTGAGAATATCGTCTACAAAGGCTTGAAAAATGGCTGGAGCATTTTTTAACCCATACGGCATGACGCAGTACTCATAGTGGCCCGATGTGGTACTAAATGCGGTTTTCCACTCGTCCCCCTTCCGAATACGCACCAGGCTATACGTGCTCCTGAGATCTAATTTTGTGAAGAACTGCGCTCCCTGAAAGGATTCCACTGCCGTAGCAATGAGGGGTAGTGGGTAGCTGAACCCCACTGTGATGGCATTTAGACCTCTATAATCAATACAGGGACGCAATCCTCCCTCCTTTTTCTTCACAAAAAAGAAACTCGAGGAGACGGGTGAAATGGAGGACCGAAAGTACCCCTGTCCCAGAGACTCCGTGATATATGTCTCCATAGCCAACGTCTCCTCTTGGGACAATGGGTACACGTGACTCTTGGGAAGCGCAGCGTTTACCTGGAGATCTATCGCACAATCCTTTCCCGGACAATGTGGTGGTAATTTAGTCGCCTTCTTTCTACTAAAAGCGATTGCCAAATCGGCATACTCGGGGGGGAATGCACACTGTGGGACCCTGGTCTGGACTTTCCACCGAGGTGGCACCGACGGAAACTCCCAGACACCTTCCAGAACACTCCTCTGACCACCCCTGGAGAACCCCCTGTCTCCACAAAATGTTAGGATTGTGCCGGGCCAGCCAGGGAATCCCTAACACCACTGGAAACGCAGGCGAATCAATAATATAGAGACTGATACGCTCCCTATGATTCCCCTGCATTACCATGTCCAGTGGGATCGTGGTCTCCCTGACCACCCCTGACCCTAATGGCCGGCTATCTAGGGAGTGCACGGGAAAGGGAGAATCTATCGGCACAAGCGGAACACCTAATTTAATAGCGAGTCCGTGATCCATAAAGTTCCCAGCTGCGCCTGAATCGACTAGCACCCTATGCTGGGAAGAGGGGAAAAAATTAAGAAAAAAAATCAAGACAAACATGTGACCAACAGGGGGTTCTGGGTGAGTTTGGTGCTGACTCACCTGGGGTGATCGAGAAATGTTCCGCCTGCCATCTCGACTCCCAGACGGACCCCCCCAGCACCGATCGGCCGTGTGTCCTCTCCGACCACAGTTGGTGCAGAGGGAACCTCCTCCTCCGGTACCCCTCGGCAAAGCCCCTCCCAACTCCATCAGAACAGGAATGGAGGTGCTGGGTGGTGGAACACACAGGACCCTCTCCAAACGCCCGCGGGCAGCCAGCAGATTGTCCAGTCGGATGGACATGTCAATTAGCTCATCCAAGGAAAGAGCGGTGTCCCGACACGCTAGCTCCCTGCGGACGTCCTCCCGGAGACTACACCTGTAGTGGTCGATAAGGGCCCTGTCGTTCCACCCGGATCCTGCTGCCAAGGTACGGAACTCCAACGCGTCATCCTGGGCGCTCCTTTTCTCCTGCCGGAGGATGGTCAAACACGGCGCGGAAGCGGCGAGAAAACTCGGGGTAGTGCTCCTTAGCGGAGTCTGTGCCATTCCAAACTGCGTTTGCCCACTCCAGAGCACGACCCGTGAGGCAGGAGATGAGGACATTCACCCTCTCCGCTCCCAAGGGAGTAGGTCTGACGGTGGCCAGGTACAGTTCTAGCTGGAGTAAGAACCCCTGGCACCCTGCTGCCGCTCCATCATAGACCCTCGGGAGCGTAAGACGGAGGGTGCTGGAGTCGGGAGATGGGGAGTCCTGAGGAGGGGGGGGGCGAAGGTGGAGAGAGGAGACCGCTTCTCTCCCATCGGTCCATTCTCTCCATCACCAGATCCATCGCCGTTCCGATCCGATCCGATGGAGAACCCTCTCTTCCATCGATGGGAGGGGAGTGGCTGTTGCTCCTGCTGACTCCATTCCAGTGGGTGCGGGATTCTGTAACGGTCTGAGTCTAGTGGGTGAGGAGTCAGGCGCAGGAAGCAGAGAGTTCAGGGGAGTGCTATTTTAATGCACAGAGAAACAGCAAACATAAGCCAACCCTCACGAAAACACAGGGCCTAATGAACAAACAAATGCCCCAAACAGGGGGACTTAAACTGTCCAGAAAAAAAACACAAAATGGGAAAACACAAAACCCATAGACGTGCACACACGTACACCAAACAGACGGTCACAATAATTAATCCCGCACAAGAAACCCTGCGGGCCGGCTGACTAATAAAGCCTTACTACTAACTACCTAACTCAAAACAGGTGCACTCAATAAACACATAAGGAGGGGGAGGAAATAATCAGTGGCAGCTAGTAGGCCAGCGACGACGGGAAGGGGAGTGTCCTTCGGTCGGAGTCGTGACACATTTAAACTGTTACCAAGGACATAGTGGCAAAGTAGAACAGAAATATGCAAGGCTTGGATTTTCAGCATAGGTATCTGTATTGTGGCAATGCAAAATAATTCCACTTAAATCATTTGCTGTCACAGGCTGATCGTTGATGTCCATCGATTTCCAACACAGCAGGGTGATACATGATGTCTTGGGACCTACCGTTCATGTCATAAGATGACCACACAAAAGAGGACATGGGGGATGTAGTGTGATGTCATAGGCCCAATACTGATGTCAAAGGATGTTGTACTAAGTCACAGGATGGCCCATGATCATCTGCCATGTCTGTGGGTCTATAGGGTCAGAGTAGATGGCTGGGCTGGTGCAGGGTACCGAGTTGCCCTCTATCACTGACAGGAAACGAGTCAACAGGAAGAGACCGCTTCCCAGTTTTTCTTCCAATCCTATTTTAGGCCCCCTCTGCAGTGACAGGATAGAGACAGGTAAAAACTATTTCCTGTAGTCCCCCTCCTAGAGAGAGCAAGTCTCCAGCTTCCTTTTTCAGACTGTTTTTATTTTAATTTATTTAACTAGGAAAGTCAGTTAAGAACAACTTCATATTGACAATGATAGGCTACACAGGCCAAACCATAATCCAGGCAAAGCTGGGCCAATCGTGTGCCGCCCTATGGGACTCCCAATAACAGCTGGTTGTGATACAGCCTGGAATTGAACCAGGGTCTGTAGTGACGCCTCTAGCATTGAGATGCAGTGCCTTGGAGCACGGCACCACTCGGGAGCGGGTTGTTTCAGCAGAGGTGGAAAAGAAAGTGAGCCCCTTTGGTGGAGGAGAAAAGGACGAGAGGAGATAGGAGACAAAGAAAATGACACTTCCTATTGGCATGGGAGTGAAAACAAATAGTGTCGCATTCTTCTGTGTTCTACCGTAGAGATATAGTGAAGCAAGTTACTGCATTGAGCTGCATAGCCATGTTTAATTATCGCCACAATAGCATTAAAAAAAATATATATGAGAGTTCTCAAAACTGAGTGGATATCCTTATAAATCTCTCAGATATGTACCCACCTTATGTCTGGAACAAGTAGCAAAGTATCTCAGTGGATCAGAGAACAAACGCCTACTCGGTCCCTTGTTTCCACCCTTGAACGTCACATTCACGTGGTATATTTATTTCTGAAATACAGCAGGAACATGGCTATTGGAAATGTAGTAACTCATCCCACATAACGATCAGTGTGAGAGATGAATATGCAAAGGAAGTCAAAAAGGATTCGATATCCTTGTTCAGTGATGAAATCGCATCAAATCTATTGTAGGATACCTCCTTCCCATGGCATACCATCTCAGGGCATTCCAACCAAGTAGCTGAAATCATAGAAATTGTATTACTCTAATGGATATCCACTTTCAAGTCAACATTTCACGATGGGTGGGTTGGCGACCATATTGAGTGTACCACCCATGACGATGTAGTCAAATTTCCATGGTTCTAATGGTTCTATTTCTAAGGAAACCCACTCAACAGCAGTGTCATTAACTCCTATCCATTCGTACGGACCACTTCCCACTTCCCGGACCACTTTTCTGTCCTCCAGCCTCCACTGCCTCTTGTTATTTTTCAACATGCATCCTGTTTTGCCTGCGTGCGCCGAGGCTTTTCACATTCATGCAGGAAGCTGTCGGATTGGGGCTCTTTTCTCCCGTCTTGCTGGTGGTCTTCAGTTGCGTCTGGGGAGATGGCCAGTGGTCAACACAGCAGCCGCCGGAGCCTTTGCTCCACGAGCACATTCTCTGAATTCCTGTCTTGTTTGTGCTGAAATGACTGAAGGTCAAGGCCAAGTGGGGCTGCTGCTACACTACAGGTGGGGACAGGGACCGTTACTGTAGCAATAGCAAGGGCATGATGATTGTGAGGCTTCAACAGCTTCATAATAGTCGGCTTAGGAGGGCGGCAGGGTAGCCTAGTGGTTAGAGCGTTGGACTAGTAACCGGAAGGTTGCAAGCTCAAATCCTCTGAGCTGACAAGGTACTATTCTGCCCTGAACAGGCAGTTAACCCACTGTTCCTAGGCTGTCATTGAAAATAAGAATTTGTTCTTAACTGACTTGCCTAGTTAAATAAATAACAATAATACTGTACAGTGTGTCCTACCTTATCCATTTTGGAAGAGAGAGGCTACTTAACCTTTCACTGCAGTGGGCTAAATCAGGGTCACACAAAGTGTTTCTTAGTAGTCTACAACAAATCTACTTTGAAATAAAAGTATACACCTCACACACATGGTTATGGGCTTAAATCATATAAAATACCTGTACCAGATATAGAGTTGAAATGTATTCAATTTGGAGTTTGCATCCCAATATAATACTTTATACATCACAGAAGACTGAAATATAACAAAATAGAAGCATTGGATTTTCGGAGTTTAAAAAAAAACATGTTTTTTTAATTCTCAAATTCTGAAAAATATGAACGACATTCCACCCCTGAGGACACTAGGTCATTTGAAAGGGCTAGTAGTCAAACGTTCTGTGTGTATTCAAGGTAAACTGGCACCATAAGTGCCAAAAACATCCCAAATATGGAGAACTCACTGTCTGCTTTCCCAACATGTGCTTCTCAAGCAGTGAAACACTGATTGCTGGTAAATTTCCCGTTTATTTTCAAAGAGAAATACGTGTTGCCTAATCCGCTGTGCAGAGGCTCCTTGAGATAAACCGTGTGTTTTGTCAAAGATCACTTAGACGTTGGGACAGTCCTTGTGGTGTGTGTGTGTGCACCTTCGCTACGTGGGTGCGTACTGTATGTTTCTGTGCATGCTATGGACAAGCTGAGAAACGCACTGGGAGACGATTTTAATCAGAGTTGCCATCTCTGCAAGCCCGTGGAATTTTATATTCTATCCCAACGGAAATATGTGACACTCATATCAGACGTGACGAACAATGGCTTCCTGTGTTCTGATATCTATGCACCTGTCAAAGACGAGGGGGATTGCCAGCAGCCAAACCAGTTTAAAAGAGTTCATAATCAAAGGCAGGCAAGGTTACTGTAGGATATACTGTATGTCTAAATGTCATTTCAATTCTAATCGGGGTAGAGGGCAGATGTGGTTCCTTCCGTGTGTCACCATACAAGCCCAACTGTATGGAAGTTGAATTCCCACTTGGACCTAACAAAGTCACTTTCTTTCACCTACACCCATTCACTTCAAACCTGTTGATCGTGAACTCACTTTTGTTTTGACATTGAGGCTTATAATGTGCTTGTATGACCATTTCCTGTTCATTTCCTAAGGTCATTGTCCTATCATGTTAGTTTCGTATTGAGTCTAAAGAATACTGGCTTTAAATAATGGGTGTCGTAACGCCCAAAAACAAGCCCATTATGTTGAAATCCCCCTTTATGTTATGTTTACTCTGGAAACTGAAGATGGAGTCCCCTTTCTCACCTTTCTCTTTCTAGCTGCTGTGTGTGCAGGATCTTGATCCCCAGGAGGATAAATCGCTTCCTCTGACTCCTGACGAAAGTTGGCAGCTTAGCACCCTGGAGAGAGGTCAGAGGTCACAGGACTCTCTGTATGGTCCGTGACTGGCCAATCACAGCGCAGTGAGAGAGAAGCAGCTGTCAGGACTCCCGTTAGATTTTTACTGAGCGAGAACGGCCTGTTTCGGGCCTGAACCCCCCAGCAGTGGTGGAAATGACCCCTGCTTTTCCTGTTATTAATCTCACAGATAAGAGACTAGGCTGCCTGGTTCTGTACTGGAGAGAGAGAGTCCACCTAAACTCTGTTGCTGCACTAACACTATGAGCCACCAAACAGGCCTGACTTATCAGAACTTAGCCATGTCCTGAGTATCATAGACTGTAAAAGATGATCTGGCCAAGTTCTGCTACCAAAGTCATGGCCATACAGCAAATCAAGTGTCATGACTGACATCTCCTCCACTCTCACTGTAATGGTGAACAAAGGAGTGAATGTTGTATTTCGTATTGAATTACTGTAATATAATTACGTTTCTTATACTTGAACACCTTCTTGGGTAATTTGCATGATGTCAAATAGCTGTCAGTGTGATTTCCTCTTCCAGTTTCACAAGCAGCTAGAGACTGAACCAACCTGCGATTTGAACCAGACAGGTTACCATCATACTGCTGCTGGAGGAGATGATGTCATCACTACCTCCTGTGAGGTACAGGAAGGGTTCAGAGGAGTGGATTATGGGAGGAGGCTCCATAGCACCGGGTCAGTGTCTACACCCCCTAATGGCTTAGACAGAGACTGGGGAAATAGGAGCCTTTCCGTTTCCAACAAGCCCTAAATACAAAGGATAACTTACGTTTGATAGGTTAGAGACCACAGGATTAGATTTCTGTGATCTAGGTGGCAGATAGCCTAGCGGTTAAGAACAGGTTGATGAGTTCGAATCCCTAAACAGACTAGGTGAAAAATCTATTGATGCGTCCTTGAGCAAGGTACTTAACCCTAATTGCTCCTATAAGTCGCTGTGGATAAGAAGATCTACTAAATCAGTGGTTCCCAAAATGTGGGGTGCACCCCCTAGGGAGGGGTTGATGGGGGGGAGTGGATAATCGTGTCTGCTAAATGACTAATATGTTTTTTTTAAATGGGTCGGGGATGAGAATGGGAATTCTGAAGCATGGTTTTACATAAAAAAAGGTTTAATTCAATTTTAGTCATTTAGCAGACGCTCCTATCCAGAGTGACTTAAAGGAGCAATTAGGGTAAAGTGCCTTGCTAAGGGAACATCGACCGATTTATCACCTGGTCAGCTTGGGGATTTGAACCAGCAACCTTTTGGTTACTGGCCCAATGCTCTTAACTGTCATTGATTAGTGGCACCAGAGACCAGACATCATTTTCACGTACAGTACCAGTCAAAAGTTTGGACACGCCTACTCATTCAAGGGTTTTTTCTTATGTTTACTATTTTCTACATTCTAGAATAATAGTGAAGACATCAAAACTATGAAATAACACATATGGAATCATGTAGTAACCAAAAAAAGTGTTAAACAAATCAAAATATATTTTAGATTTTAAATTCTTCATAGTAGTCACCCTTTGCCATGATGACATATTTGCACACGCTTGACATTCTCTCAAAGTTTCACCTGGAAGGCTTTTCGAACAGTCTTGAAGGAGTTCCCACATATGCTGAGCACTTGTTGGTTGCTTTTTCTTCATTCTGCGGTCCAACTCATCCCAAACCATCTCAATTGGGTTGAGGTTGGATGATTGTGGAGGCCAGGTCATCTGATGCAGCACTCCATCACTCTCCTTCTTGGTCAAATAGCCCTTACACAGCCTGGGGGTGTGTTGGGTCATTGTCCTGTTGTAAAATAAATGATAGACCCACTAAGTGCAAACCAGATGGGATGGCATATCACTGCAGAATTCTGTGGTAGCTATGCTGGTCAAGTGCGCCTTGAATTCTAAATAAATCACTGAGAGTGTCACCAGCAAGCACCCCATACCATCACATCTTCTCCTCCATGATTCACGGTGGGAACATACACATGTGGAGATCATCCGTTCACCTACTCTGAGATGTGTCTGTTTCTGAGGCTGGAAACTCTAATGAATGTATCCTATGCAGCAGAGGTAACTCAGTCTTCCATTCCCGTGGCAGGCTTCATGAGAGACAGTTTCATACTAGTGCTTGATGGTTTTTGCAATTGCACTTGAAGAAACTTTCAAAGTTCATGAAATTTTCCGGATTGACTGACCTTCATGTCTTAAAGTAAAGTTGGACTGTCATTTATCTTTGCTTATTTGTGCTGTTCTTGCCATTATATTAACTTGGTCTTTTACCAAATAGGGCTATCTTCTGTATACCACACTTACCTTGTCACAACACAACTGATTGGCTCGAACGCATTAAGAAGGAAAGATATTCCACAAATGAACTTTTAACAAGGCACACCTGTTAATTGAAATCCATTCCAGGTTACTACCTCATGAAGCTGGTTGAGAGAATGCCAAGCGTGTACAAAGCTGTCATCAAGGCAAAGCATGGCTACTTTGAAGAATCTCAAATATAAAATATATTTTGATTTGTTTAACACTCTTTTGGTTACTACATGATTCCATATGTGTTATTTCATAGTTGTGACGTCTTCACTCTTATTCTACAATGTAGAAAATAGTAAAAATAAAGAATGAGTAGGTGTGTCCAAACTTTTGACTTGTACTGTACATTGAGAGGAACACAATTGAAGCCGTGAGCATTGGGATTCTTTAACATTGTGGACTTGCCCTGTAATAATGTTTTATGGTACAGATTCCAGATGACACGGAACGTGTGGGTTCATAGCTGAAGTGCTTGGCTGTGCTTTCCTCCCATGAACAATGACCATAGCAGGATATCCTCTGGGAGCCCTGAACTTTCCCTAGCAACAGCTTGTTAAAAGAATTGAGGAGCCATATCACTCTGCAAAGTCCCTTCAATAAAAAATTATGTCTCTCTCTTTCTCTCTCTATATCGGTTTCTTCCTCTTTCTCATGGTCTAATATGTGTTGGGAATGTAGAACTGACAACCTCAATAATCCCTCTCTCTCTTCTTCTTTCTCCTTCGTTGATGGTATACAATCAAGTCCTTGCGGCAAGTGTTTCAATACTCGACATTTAGAGCCCAACCAAACCTTTGAACACAATCAGGTAGGCAAGAAAGGGAAAGGGTCTTAAATAGCAGCAGCAAAGGATGGGATTAGTTCGCATCTAAATTAACATCCATTACCATGACTTGTATGTGTTTTAAAAGACCCTCTTTGAATATCTTAGCTAAACTTCGCCATTACTTCTCATTTGAATAGCCTTTTGTATTTCTTCACACAGGCTCTGCTGCCTTTGAAGTTGCAGGTCTTACCTCCATAAAGGGGGTGTGTTGGCCTGGGAAACCAGTTGTGGCTAAAGCAGAATACTGGATGGAGCCCTTTGATGTGGACAAGAGGTGATTCGCCCCCCCCCCCTTTTCCCATCATCTATGAGACTCACTAACCCCTCCTCTTACTACCTCTTACCCCTGCCTCCCCTTACTCTATGCCCCTGTTACATAAAAGGAGCTCCTCAGTCCTCACCTTAGGACCGAGGCTTTTGGGCCTGGCTCAGGAGAGATCTGGCAGGAGTGTGTTGACAGCAGGCACACTTCATTATTTTCTTTAGGAATGTAGTGAAGTAGAAGTAAAAGTTGGCAAAAATATAAATAGTAAAGTACTTAAGTAGTACTTTAAAGTATTTTTACTGAAGTACTTCATTCCACTGCTCAGAAGCCCAGTTTCAATCACATTTCCTGTACAGAAAAGAGTAAATTAGTTTCTATTGGCCTTCTGGTAACCACTTTGTCAGTTGCATGTAAAACCTCAAATGATTGTATTGTCTGTCCCAAGACAGAAGGAAGCATGTCACTGAAAATGTGAAGTGTACTCTTACCAGCACAGACTGTGTTGATTCTGGTGAACAAATAACCACAGTTTGCTTCCTGTTAACCACAACTGGCAGGCTATTCTTTGTTGAAAAGTCAGCCAAATAAATGAAATAAAGAAAAAGTTTTAAACTCGCGCTCTTGTAGAAGGTGACTTGTCCTCTCACAAGAGGCCTTTCTGTTTGGGTATTGCCGTCTGGCTGGCCTCCAGAAGGAAGGACAGAGACACAGACTGGCACACTTTCACACAGTGCTGTTGATGACTGGCTGTGGCTAGCAGGAGGCCCCCAGACTCTGTGGTGGGGCCCTTTGAAGTTTCAGAAGGAGAGGAGGAGCGGTGGTGGCACACGTTGCTCAAACCTCTCCTTCCTCAGGCTCAGAGCCAAGAGGTAGCCTACCTCCTCTGTGATGTGTGAGTGTGGGACTGGGGACAGACAGGCCGATGGAGAACAAGGGGCTGCCACTGTGGGAACTTCTCCACCACTTCCCCATCGGGCTGCTATACAGCCACGGGAACACACTCCCGTCTGACCGTAACCCGCCTGCTGGACAAAATGTCTATGAGTGATGGGCTGCTGTCCCCTTTCACCTACATACAGTAAAACCGAACTCCTCTGCCATAGCAGAGGAAGTGGGGTGCAGTGCTCCCTTACAGGCCAAATCTACAGTGTGGCCCCTGATGTTTACAGATTCACTGTCCAATCAGTGTCATGATATTATATGCCTTTCCTTTATTGGTCCAATTGCATAAGAAATTACATCATTTAAACTAATGCCTCATTACAAAATTACTTGACTATTTTTGTTGAAAGTTGTATTTTTTCCTACTGGTAAAACTCTATGGAGATAAGTTCGCCCCCATTGCCTGCCCATGTGAAACTCTGCCTTAACCAACTCTGCCTTAATCTGACCTGGGATTGACAGATGTTGTTGAACGCAACAACGAACATTGCGTTCATGGACATGATAAAATATGCTACCACCACACCTGTCATCCTCTCATGGACAGCAAAGAAAATGGTGGCCATCATCACACAGTGAGAGAGGCCGCATTCTCCTGTAGAGAATGGTCTGAGGCCGAGCTTGGCCTTGTACAGGAAGTGACCTCTCACCCTGGCGTGTGGGCTGTCAAGGGTGGCCTTCATAGACCAGCCTCTGGATGGATGGACGGATGGATAGAGAGAGAGAGAGAGAGAGAGAGAGAGAGAGAGAGAGAGAGAGAGAGAGAGAGAGAGAGAGAGAGAGAGAGAGAGAGAGAGAGAGAGAGGTCACCATTGAGTAACTGAATCCCCGAAGAGAGTATATATATATATATATATATATATATATGTTTCTGGTACAATAGCCATCAGATCTACTGAACATTGACGACTCAACATGCTGTTACACATTTCCTAATTGCTTGTGAATAGACTTGTTTCGATGTAGACTTAATAGAAACAAAACAAATGGCAAGAGTCTAATCAAACTAAAGAAATAAAAAATAACTTTCCCATGAAACGACAAGGTCGTCAGCACCTTAACTGAGGTGGAGCAGACCAACGAGGGGGTTGGCTATAAGTCACCCAGTTAAGAATTCCTGGGTTGGTTCCTGGTTCCTGAGCCCTGGTCTGGTCTGATGTGATGTGAGGGAGGTCAGTCCTCCCTGTCCCACTGTGCGTTTCCCCCTGGGAAAAGCCTCCTGCCCCTTTCTGCAGATCTTTATCACCACCCTCTCCCAGCGCGAATGAAACCAACTTCCTTCCTCTTCCTCCTTTCCCACACTTTGGCTCCTATTGTGCTGCGAGACGGAGCTGTCCATCATCGAACCGACTGCCCGTCGACAAAATGTATCAAAGGTCGGGCGGTCAGTCCGCTAGTCTACTCGACCAGCAGGATACGGTCAGCAGAGGTAGATGTGGAGCAGGTCAGACTCACTACCGCCATCTCTGACTGGGGCAGCCTGGCTGGTACACGGGGTTGTCACATGGGAGTACAATAAAATTATTTACATGACAAACTCCAGAGCTGGTTTCAAAGAGCTGATACTAAAACGGCCAATGAAATATTGGAACAGTCGGTCTGTGAGTGGTGTGTGGAAATGGCGAGTGCCATTGAATGCTCTGTTGTTGGAGTGTCACCGAGTATCCTGTACATAAAGCAGCTGGACCCATTGCAGCAGGCAATTCCATCGCCACCACAAGCAGCATTCTCCTAGCACTCTTACAGAATATTATAAACACTGTTTATTCATCGTGACTCAATGAAATGTTGAAATTCATAATGGATCAAAATGGAGGAATTGCTTGAGAATCAACTCTATCTGTTGGAAGTCATTTTCCAAGCAAATAAGACTCATAACAGTACAGATACAATATATGATGTCATGTCAAGTAGATTAACAATGGCTGGTAGTTTAATCAGCTGTGGATGGGTGCTCTCTATATAGGCCCTAAACTAAAGCAATGTTACCCAATACTCCTATGTGATTTCTTGCTTGTCCGGGTTTGCCCTGAGCCTTGTCTGCACATCTCTAAACCCCTGTGACCAGCTAAAAATGGGCACTCACAATTTCCCAGGGCATATGATTGATTACCCACAACAAATCCACCTTGTCATCTCCTGTTCCTATCAGGGGTGTCAGGTTTCACCAGTGAAGCTTCTGTAAGAGAGATGGGTGGGAGACAGGAGGCAATGGGGACTGTGTGGGTCTTTACCCCAGCAGTAGCCCATCCTCTGCCCATCCCGCCCTCCCCCTCCTTGGGAAGCCTCAGTGAGAAGAGTCCTGTTCGAGCAGGGGGTGGGGACAGGTGTGGGGCAGGTCTGCTAGAGTCATCTGCACTAATGCCCAATGGTCACGCAGGTTCTCTCCTCGCACCCTTTCCCACGCTGCCTAGGGTCAAAGGGGAGTGCTTAGCCGGATGTGGGGTTCCCAGACTAAAGCCCCCAAACACCAGACACTGGCCTCTACAGTCAAACTCACCTCCGTATAGGGAACTTTCTGAGCCCCCACCACATGAACCACTACGTAATATGTCATGTCAGTCCACTTAGACCAGGGATCATCAACTAGATTGAGATGCGGGGACCATTTTGTCTTGAGTGGATTATCAGGGCCCGGAACATAATATAGAAATAATTTATAGACTGCAAATTGACCAAGGTAGCCCAAACAGATATAATCTCTGACTAAAACTGAATCATTTCAAACCTTGCTTACTTTGTATACGATCAGGTATCTCTTAATTATGTGTGGGGGTACTTGGAAACAGATTTACAAAATGTTTGTCACTTGGAGCTGATCTCCTTGTGTTTTTACAGTCTTTTATGTCCAACAGCAACATTTCCACAAAATTGTATTTTTATTTTTTGGGGGGGTTTTGCGCAAATAAAACCACGGATCGCAGGTTGGGGAACGTGGCTTAGACCATCTCTTATGGATGTTTTCAAGTCTCCAAATGTACTTCACTCATATTTGCTTCCTGTCTCATAAACCAGTGAGGACATTCTACACAGTGTGTTGTGGGTGTGCGTGGTGGTGTGGGATTGAAACAGTCATTTAAAACAGTTAGAGAGCACATCTTGCTGCTGTTGTGTTGCTCTGCTTTGGCCTTAGGTAAGTGTTCAGTGGCACATATCAATGTATGCCCCTTTCTTTCGCAGTGAAAGTGCGTCTCTAAGGTTAGGGCTGGGTTGAAGGGGGGCTGCTACGGTGTTATCCTGCTGTTTAGGTTTTGTTTTGTGTGTGTGAGCAGTTCATGCTGCTATTGTTTTTCTAGGGAGAGCGAAGGAGGAGAGCCCTGGAGACAAGAATCTCCCATCTGTTACACAGGGGAAGGAGGAGAAGTGTTTATTTTCCAGCTACGTGACTTGAGAAACCCCCATTAGTCCAAACACAAACCTATCATGTTCTCTATGATTGATGGAAGTGCTGGGAGATGATTTTTCATACAGCCCCAACAATAGGCTGAGGCCTATGAACATGCCTTTATGGTTAAGGGGATTCATCAATGCATCCTACTTAGCACCAAGTAGAAACTCAACATGGTGAACAAGCAGGTTACATGCTAACGATGCAGCCACCACTCGTTCTTTTCAAATATGCAAACCACTTGGCAAACGCCACTAGGTTGAATGGCGTTCTTCTTTATGTGTGGTCTCTCATGTGGCATATACCACCAGGCTTTGATACATTTTCCACAAACATAACAGTATGTGTTAGAAGCAGATACTCTATTTTTGGGCTCCATAACCACACAGACAGAAATAAAGAAATTCACATGGACATGCACAAAAACAAAAGCACGTAAACGTGGAGGCTACATACCTCACACGCACACACAGAGACAAATGTTCAGCCGTGCATACAATAGTAGTCTACAGGCTGTTTTGTTTTCATTTCTTCCGTCGATTTCACGAGACAAACAGTCTGGAAAGCCCAGGGATCTCAGCTCCGTACAAAAGAATGCAATCAGAGAGGAGAGGGGGAGGAGAGGGGGAGGAGGAGAGAAGATGCTCCGATTAGCTTGTTTTCCCTCTAATTGATTTTTGCTGGTTAGTTTTTTTGTGTTTTTTTTGCTGCTGTTTTGTTGTTGCAACTGCCTTGTCTCCTTCATAGCCTTCGCTTGAAAAACTCCCACCGGTTACATCCACATTGAGAATCACCCCTGTCTGTTATATCTATATTTGTGTTGGTCACTTCCTATTTGTCTTGACCTTTGACCTACCGGTCCTCAGCAGTTGAGGGGCAGAGGGTGGTGTCATGGCCTGACCTCTTAAATAGCTTGGAAGGAGAGAGAGAGAGAGAGAGAGAGAGAGAGAGAGAGAGAGTGTGAGTGAGTGTGAGTGAGTGAGTGAGTGAGTTGGTGGGGCCCCGGCTCTACGCATTGCCCCACCAACCTACCACCCAGACGACAAGAAGCACCCTTGGAAACGTGCTGTTTATTATGAAATGTTGTTTATCACAATGATGATGCTGTATGAAGGAATTTCAGCACATGTATATTACATACCAGTGATAAGTCAAAAGGATATGGAACATCTTCCTGCCTGGCCACACACACACGCAAACCTATGCACACAAAACTTTGTGTGTGTGTGTGGCCAGGAAGACGTTCCATTTCCTTTTGACTTGAAAATAAAGAATAGAGGCTGAGGAGTGACGCGTGTGTCAGAACCGGGTTCACTTCCCTTCCCATGTCAGGGCCTATAAATACAGGGAAAACAGGAAGCTAACCGGGATGAAATAGTGGGCCAACTTCAATCCTAGTAGATACCTTTACCTCAACACTAACACCTAACATTCACATCATACAAATACAGATATACACCCAATGCCCCTATCAAACAACAAAACGAAAACACATGCAGGCTCCTAACACAACTAACCGACCTCCAACCAACTGAAGCATTCTAAAACATACACACTCTATCCTCAGCCATTTCAGTTGCAAAAATGTTTTTACTTCAGAGTATTTCTCATTGTAAGGTCGTATCTAACATGAAAGTAAACTGGTCTGATATCTGCATTGGATGGCCTGTGACAGATCCCTCCTATTCATGGCAGTAGGCAGCAGGAGAGGTGTACTTGTCAGATACCCATCAGATTTAGGACCAGAGGAACAGGTGGCGTCTCATGCCTCTTTCCACTTGTCTTTAAGTCCAAAGTAAAGCCAATGCCCCAACAGAGGGCCCGCAGGGCACGAGGATGACCACAGAGGTACTTAGAGTGAGTGTGTCAAAATATTAAGCTACTTCACCAGTGTTATGTGCAGGGCTCTTGGTAAATACAAATAATTGTAAGTAGCGCTGCAGGATATGGCCCCAAAAATGTAACGATTATTCTAAATTCTATGATTGTAATTTGGCAAGATAAGAAATTAAAAAGCCAGGTAGGAATGATGAATTATGAGTAGGAACCAAAGTTTTGGTCAGTGTTTAACAGGGGCCTTAAATCGCCTCGTTATCGTGAGATGAACGCACTAGTTGTGGGTCGCTCTGGATGGGAACATCTGCTAAATGACTCAATTGTGATGCAAATGTAGTGCTATGTATATTATACACACTATAAATAAGAAAGTATGTGGACACCACTTCAAATTAGTGGCTTTGGCTTTTTCAGCCACAAATTGAAATGGAAACATCTAGGAGCAACAACGGCTCAACCACGAAGTGGTAGGCCACACAAGCTCACAGAACGGGAATGCTGAGTGCTGAGGCACGTAAAAATTGTCTGTCCTCGGTTGTAACACTCACTACCGAGTTCCAAACTGCCTCTGGAAGCAACATCAGCACAAAAACTGTTCATCGGGAGCTTCGTGAAATATGGTTTCCATAGCTAAGCAGCCACACACAAGCCTAAGATCACCATGCGCAATGCCAAGCATCGGCTGGAGGGGTGTAAAGCTCGCCACCAATGGACTCTGGAGCAGCGGAAATGCGTTCTCTGGAGTGATGAATCACTCTTCCCCATCTGGCAGGCCTACGGACAAATCTGGGTTTGGCGGATGCCAGGAGAACGCTACCTGCCCCAATGCATTGTGCCAATTGTAAAGTTGGAATAATGGTCTGGGGCTGTTTTTCATTGTTCGGGCTAGGCCGCTTAGTTCAGTGGAGGGAAATCTTAACGCTACAGGATACAATGACATTCTAGACGATTCTGTGCTTCCAACTTTGTGGCAACAGTTTGGGTTAGGCTTTTTCCTGTTTCAGCATGACAATGCCCCAATGCACCTCCCAGAAGAGTGGAGGTTGTTATAGCAACAAACGCGGGACCAACTCCATATTAATGCCCATGATTTTGAAATGAGATGTTCAACGAGCAGGTGCCCACATACTTTTTGTCATGATGTGTATTCTATGTATTTTATTTGTTGTGTTTAGTTTCCTGTTTGGGCCCCAGGAAGAGTAGCCACTGCCTCTGCAGCAGCTAATTAGGGATACTAATCAATACTACTACTAAAAATCAAATGTGAATTGATGTTTTAATGGATTTTCTTTTAGTTGCACTGGTTCTCCCAAAATAAAACTCCAGGTCGCATAGCAAAATATTTCATTGCATATGTGACCAAATTGGTCACACTTCAGAGACCTGGTTGTCACACGTTTAGAAGATGTGGGCTGTGTCATGGCTTACCTGAATAAGGAACATCTAAACCTAGCCCTATCTATGGAAACACCACAGGACTGTTCGTCGGGAGCTTCATGAAGGTCCGGGAATCGCTAAAGACTCCAACCACCCGAGCCATAGAATGTTCTCTCTTCTTCCGCACAGCAAGCAATACAGGTGGATGAAGTCTGACCCCAACAGGCTTCTGAATAGCTTCTATCACCATGCCATAGACTGCTAAATAGCTAACTAAATAGCTAACAAAATGGCTACACAGACTATCTGTGCTGACCTTTGTATTTTAGTCTATGCACACTCACAGGGCCCTACAAACTGATACTCCAACACACATACGAACACTCACTCCATCATCTGCTCACACACAGAATATGCACATACAGTGGCAAGAAAAAGTACGTGAACCCTTTGGAATTACCTGGATTTCTGCATAAATTGGTCATCAAATTTAATCTGATCTTCATCTAAGTCACAACAATAGACAAACACAGTGTGCTTTAACTAATAACACACAAATAACTGTATTTTTCTTGTCTACATTGAATACATAATTTAAACATTCACATTGTAGGTTGGAAAAAGTATGTGAACCCCTAGACTATTGTCAGGAGTTACCTAACCTGGAGTCCAATCAATGAGTCGAGATTTTAGTTGTTGGTTTGAGCTGCCCTGCCCGATAAAAAACACTCACAAAATTTGAGTTTGCTATTCACAAGAAGCATTGCCTGATGTGAACCATGACTCGAACAAAAGAGATCTCAGAAGAACTGTTGACTTGCATAAAGCTGGAAAGGGTTACACAAGTATCTCTAAAAGCCTTGATGTTCATCAGTCCACGGTAAGACAAATGGTCTATAAATGGAGAAAGTTCAGCACTGTTGCTACTCTCTAGGAGTGGCCGTCCTGCAAATATGACTGCAAGAGCACAGAGCAGAATGCTCAATGAGGTTAAGAAGAATCTTAGAGTGTCAGCTAAAGACTTACAGAAATCTCTGGAAATTCTAACATCTCTGTTGACGAGTCTGCGATACGTAAAACACTAAACAAGATTGGTTTTCATGGGAGGACACCACGGAAGAAGCCACTACTGTCCAAAAAAAGCATTGCTGCACGTCAGAAGTTCGCGAAAGAGCACCTGGAAGTTCCACAGCACTACTGGCAATATATTCTGTGGACAGATGAAACTACAGTTGAGTTGTTTGGAAGGAACACACAACACTATGTGTGGAGAAAAAAAGACACAGCACACCAACATCAAAATCTCATCCCAACTGTAAAGTATGGTGGAGGGAGCATCATGGTTTAGGGTTGATTTGCTGCCTCAGGGCCTGGACAGCTTGCTATCGTCGACGGAAAAATGAATTCTCAAGTGTATCAAGACATTTTGCAGGAGAATGTAAGGCTTTCTGTCTGCCAATTGAAGCTCAATAGAAGTTGGGTGATCCAACAGGACAACGACCCAAAACACAGAAGTAAATCAACAAAAGAATGGCTTCAACAGAAGAAAATATGCCTTCTGGAGTGGCCCAGTCAGAGTCCTGACCTCAACCCGATTTGAGATGTTGTGGCATGACCTTGAGAGTGGTTCACACCAGACATCCCAAGAATATTGCAGAACTGAAACAGTTTTGTAAAGAAGAATTGTCCAAAATTCCTCCTGACCATTGTGCAGGTCTGATCCGCAACTACAGAAAACGTTTGGTCGAGGTTATTGCTGCCAACGGAGAGTCAACCAGTTATAAATCCAAGGGTTCACATACTTTTCCCACCCTGCACTGTGAATGTTTACAAGGTGTGTTCAATAAAGACATGAAAACGTATAACTGTTTGTGTGTTCTTAGTTTAAGCAGACTGTGTTTGACTATTGTGACTTGAAGATGAAGATGTATGCACTCACTGTATATAGACTTTTTTTCCCCCTACTGTATTATTGACTGTATGTTTTGTTTAATCCATGTGTAACTCTGTGTTGTTGTACGTGTTGAACTGCTATGCTTTATCTTGGCCAGGTCGCAGTTGCAAATGAGAACTTGTTCTCAACTAGCCTACCTGGTTAAATAAAAGTGAAATACAATTTTTTTTAAAGTTATGACCAATTTATGGAGAAATCCAGGTAATTCCAAAGGGTTCAGATACTTTTTCTTGCCATTGTACATGTATACTGACTATACACACACCCACTCACATACAATCACTATATACGCTGCTGGCTATACATACAGTGCATTCGGGAAAGTATTCAGACTCTTCATTTTTCCACATTTTGTTACGTTACAGCCTTATCCTAAAATGTATTAAATAAAACATTTTCCTCAATCTACACACAATACCCCATAATGACAAAGCGAAAACAGGTTTTTAGAAATTTTTGCAATTTTATTACAAATAAAAAACATTTGCATAAGTATTCAGACCCGTTGCTATGAGACTCAATTTAGCTCAGGTGCATCCTGTTTCCATTGATCATCCTTGAGATGTTTCTACAACTTGATTGGAGTCCACCTGTGGTAAATTCAATTGATTGGACAGGATTTGGAAAGGCACACACCGGTCTATATAATGGTCCCACAGTTGACAGTGTATGTCAGAGCAAAAACCAAGCCATGAGGTTGAAGGAATTGTCCATAGAGCTCCGAGACAGGATTGTGTCAAGGCACAGATCTGGGAAAATGTACCAAAAAATATCTGCTTCATTGACGGTCCCCAAGAACACAGTGGCCTCCATCACTCTTAAATGGAAGAAGTTTGGAACCACCAAGACTCTTCCTAGAGCTGGCCGACCGGCCAAACTGAGCAATCAGAGGAGAAGGGCCCTGATCAGGGAGGTGACCAAGAACCTGATGGTCACTCTGACAGAGCTTCAGAGTTCCTCTATGGAGATGGGAGAACTTTCCAGAAGGACAACCATCTCTGCAGCACTCCATCAATCAGGCCATTATGGTAGGGTGGCCAGACGGAAGCCACTCCTCAGTAAAGGGCACATGACAACCCGCTTAGAGTTTGCCAAAAGGCACCTAAAGGACTCTCAGACCATGAGAAACAAGATTCTCTGGTCTAATGAAACCAAGATTGAAATCTCTGGCATGAAAGCCAAGCATCACGTCTGGAGGAAATCTGGCACCATCCCTACAGTGAAGCGTGGTGTGCCAAGCTTGTAGCGTCATACCCAAGAACACCCGCAGCTGTAATTGCTGCCAAAGGTGCTTCAACAAAGTACTGAGTAAAGGGTCGGAATACTTATGTAAATGTGATATTTCAGTCGCAGGTCTGTGGAGATTGCTATAATAATCTGCACAGAATCTTGCATTTGAGTAATTTAGCAAAGTGGTTCCCAAACGTTTTCACTCAGTCTCTTTCCGCATTGGGGAACATCCGCACCCTACGTCTACTTCTCCGGGCACAGGTACTATTTATGACAAACTGGCAGGGACTGGGAGACTAGTCAGGATTGAGGGAAAGGTGAACGGAGCAAGTACAGAGAGATCCTTGATGAAAACCTGCTCCAGAGCGCTCACGACCTCAGACTGGTGCAAAGGTTAACCTTCCAACAGGACAACGACCCTAAGCACACAGCCAAGACAATGCAGGAGTGGCTCCGAGACAAGTCTGAGTGTCCTCGAGTGGTCAAGCCAAAGCCCGGACTTGAACCATATCCAACATCTCTGAAGAGACCTGAAAATAGCTGTGCAGCGACGCTCCCCATCCAACCTGACAGAGCCTGAGAGGATCTGCAGAGAAAAATGGGAGAAACTCCCCAAATACAGGTGTGCTAAGCTTTTTTATTTTTTATTTTATTTTATTTCACCTTTATTTAACCAGGTAGGCTAGTTGAGAACAGGTTCTCATTTGCAACTGCGACCTGGCCAAGATAAAGCATAGCAGAGTGAACAGACAACACAGAGTTACACATGGAGTAAACAATTAACAAGTCAATAACACAGTAGAGAAAGAAAAGGGGAGTCTATATACAATGTGTGCAAAAGGCATGAGGAGGTAGGCGAATAATTACAATATTGCAGATTAACACTGGAGTGATAAATGATCAGATGATCATGTACAGGTAGAGATATTTGTGTGCAAAAGAGCAGAAAGGTAAATAAATAAAAACTGTGGGGATGAGGTAGGTGAAAATGGGTGGGCTATTTACCAATAGATTATGTACAGCTGCAGCGATCGGTTAGCTGCTCAGATAGCTGATGTTTGAAGTTGGTGAGGGAGATAAAAGTCTCCAACTTCAGCGATTTTTGCAAATCGTTCCAGTCACAGGCAGCAGAGTACTGGAATGAGGTGTTGGCTTTGGGGATGCTCAATGAGATACACCTGCTGGAGCGCGTGCTACGGATGGGTGTTGCCATCGTGACCAGTGAGCTGAGATAAGGCGGAGCTTTGCCTAGCATGTCCTTGTAGATGACCTGGAGCCAGTGGGTCTGGCGACGAATATGTAGCGAGGGCCAGCCGACTAGAGCATACAAGTCGCAGTGGTGGGTAGTATAAGGTGCTTTAGTGACAAAACGGATGGCACTGTGATAAACTGCATCCAGTTTGCTGAGAAGAGTGTTGGAAGCCATTTTGTAGATGACATCGCCGAAGTCGAGGATCGGTAGGATAGTCAGTTTTACTAGGGTAAGCTTGGCAGCGTGAGTGAAGGAGGCTTTGTTGCGGAATAGAAAGCCGACTCTTGATTTGATTTTCGATTGGAGATGTTTGATATGGGTCTGGAAGGAGAGTTTGCAGTCTAGCCAGACACCTAGGTACTTATAGGTGTCCACATATTCAAGGTCGGAACCATCCAGTGTGGTGATGCTAGTCGGGCAAGCGGGTGCAGGCAGCGATCGGTTGAAAAGCATGCATTTGGTTTTACTAGCATTTAAGAGCAGTTGGAGGCCACGGAAGGAGTGTTGTATGGCATTGAAGCTCGATTGGAGGTTAGATAGCACAGTGTCCAATGACGGGCCGAAAGTGTATAGAATGGTGTCGTCTGCGTAGAGGTGGATCAGGGAATCGCCCGCAGCAAGAGCAACATCATTGATATACACAGAGAAAAGAGTCGGCCCGAGAATTGAACCCTGTGGCACCCCCATAGAGACTGCCAGAGGACCGGACAACATGCCCTCCGATTTGACACACTGAACTCTGTCTGCAAAGTAATTGGTGAACCAGGCAAGGCAGTCATCCGAAAAGCCGAGGCTACTGAGTCTGCCGATAAGAATATGGTGATTGACAGAGTCGAAAGCCTTGGCAAGGTCGATGAAGACGGCTGCACAGTACTGTCTTTTATCAATGGCGGTTATGATGTCGTTTAGTACCTTGAGTGTGGCTGAGGTGCACCCGTGACCGGCTCGGAAACCAGATTGCATAGCGGAGAAGGTACGGTGGGATTCGAGATGGTCAGTGACCTGTTTGTTGACTTGGCTTTCGAAGACCTTAGATAGGCAGGGCAGAATGGATATAGGTCTGTAACAGTTTGGGTCCAGGGTGTCTCCCCTTTGAAGAGGGGGATGACTGCGGCAGCTTTCAATCCTTGGGGATCTCAGACGATATGAAAGAGAGGTTGAACAGGCTGGTAATAGGGGTTGCGACAATGGCGGCGGATAGTTTCAGAAATAGAGGGTCCAGATTGTCAAGCCCAGCTGATTTATACGGGTCCAGGTTTTGCAGCTCTTTCAGAACATCTGCTATCTGGATTTGGGTAAAGGAGAACCTGGAGAGGCTTGGGCGAGGAGCTGCGGGGGGGGGGCGGAGCTGTTGGCCGAGGTAGGAGTAGCCAGGCGGAAGGCACGGCCAGCCGTTGAGAAATGCTTGTTGAAGTTTTCGATAATCATGGATTTGTCGGTGGTGACCGTGTTCCCTAGCCTCAGTGCAGTGGGCAGCTGGGAGGAGGTGCTCTTGTTCTCCATGGACTTCACAGTGTCCCAGAACTTTTTGGAGTTGGAGCTATAGGATGCAAACTTCTGCCTGAAGAAGCTGGCCTTAGCTTTCCTGACTGACTGCGTGTATTGGTTCCTGACTTCCCTGAACAGTTGCATATCGCGGGGACTGTTCGATGCTATTGCAGTCCGCCACAGGATGTTTTTGTGCTGGTCGAGGGCAGTCAGGTCTGGAGTGAACCAAGGGCTGTATCTGTTCTTAGTTCTGCATTTTTTGAACGGAGCATGCTTATCTAATATGGTGAGGAAGTTACTCTTAAAGAATGACCAGGCATCCTCAACTGACGGGATGAGGTCAATGTCCTTCCAGGATACCCGGGCCAGGTCGATTAGAAAGGCCTGCTCACAGAAGTGTTTTAGGGAGCGTTTGACAGTGATGAGGGGTGGTCGTTTGACTGCGGCACCGTAGCGGATACAGGCAATGAGGCAGTGGTCGCTGAGATCCTGGTTGAAGACAGCGGAGGTGTATTTGGAGGGCCAGTTGGTCAGGATGACATCTATGAGGGTGCCCTTGCTTACAGAGTTAGGGTTGTACCTGGTGGGTTCCTTGATGATTTGTGTGAGATTGAGGGCATCTAGCTTAGATTGTAGGACTGCCGGGGTGTTAAGCATATCCCAGTTTAGGTCACCTAACAGAACAAACTCAGAAGCTAGATGGGGGCAATCAATTCACAAATGGTGTCCAGGCACAGCTGGGAGCTGAGGGGGGTCGGTAGCAGGCGGCAACAGTGAGAGACTTATTTCTGGAGAGAGTAATTTTCAGAATTAGTAGTTCAAACTGTTTGGGTATGGACCTGGAAAGTATGACATTACTTTGCAGGCTATCTCTGCAGTAGACTGCGACTCCTCCCCCTTTGGCAGTTCTATCTTGACGGAAGATGTTATAGTTGGGTATGGAAATCTCTGAATTTTTGGTGGCCTTCCTGAGCCAGGATTCAGACACGGCAAGGACATCAGGGTTAGCAGAGTGTGCTAAGGCAGTGAGTAAAACAAACTTAGGGAAGAGGCTTCTAATGTTGACATGCATGAAACCAAGGCTTTTTCGATCACAGAAATCAACAAATGAGGGTGCCTGGGGACATGCAGGGCCCGGGTTTGCCTCCACATCACCCGCGGAACAGAGAAGGAGTAGTATGAGGGTGCGGCTAAGGGCTATCAAAACTGGTCGCCTAGAGCGTTGGGGACAGAGAATAAGAGGAGCAGGTTTCTGGGCATGGTAGAATATATTCAGGGCATAATGCACAGACAGGGGTATGGTGGGGTGCGGGTACTGCGGAGGTAAGCCCAGGCACTGGGTGATGATGAGAGAGGTTTTATCTCTGGACATGCTGGTTGTAATGGGTGAGGTCACCGCATATGTGGGAGGTGGGACAAAGGAGGTATCAGGGGTGTGAGGAATAGGACTAGGGGCTCCATTGTGAACTAAAACAATGATAACTAACCTGAGCAATAGTATACAAGGCATATTGACATTTGAGAGAGACATACAGCGATGCATACAGTGAACACAGGTGTTGAATTGGGAAAGCTAGCTAAAACAGTGGGTGAGACAACAGCTAATCAGCTAGCATAACAACAGCAGGTGAGATGGCATTGACTAGGCAACTCGGCCGACAGATAAAACAAACAAGCAGAATGGAGTACCTTGATTAATGGACAGTCCAGCGTGCATCAGCTATGTAGCCAAGTGATCAGAGTCCAGGGGGCAGCGGTGGATGGGGCAGGGGGGGCTGGGCTGGCGAGTGTTATCCAGGTTAAGAAAACTAACAATGACTAAATAGCTTGTAGCTAGCTAGCTGGTTAGCTTCTGGAGGTTCTTGAGTGTGTTCTGAAAATAAAGATAATAGCGATTCCGTATCACATTGGGTGAGGCAAGTTTCCGGAAGGTATAAATAATTTATTTTTTTTAAATCGGGAAGAGATAGAGTACATATGGGCCACTGCGTTTTTGGGACGCGGCGGGACGGTTAGCAGGCCTGTGCTAACAAGCTAACAGATTAGCAGGCCGGGGGTAAACAAGGTAGTAGTTAGCGGACCTGGGCTAAACAAGCTAGCAGTTAGCGTGCCGAACTAGCAAGCAAGGAGATAGCGAGGGCTAGAGAGTTAGCCTTTGGAGGACGTCGCGATGGGGTGAGTCTGTTTATTCCTCTTCATGCAGTGATATCGATAGACCGGTCGTAGTCAAGGTATTGTAGCCCAGGAGTATGCTAGGAGCTCTGGCCGGGCTAGCTTCAAGCTTCGTGGGTGGAAACGCTAGCCAGGAGTAATCAACCAGGGTTGCTGTTTCGCTCGATAGCTAGTTGCGAGGATCCAGCTGAAGAATGTTCTGTTTGTGGTGGGAATCCGGGGGTAAAAAAAAAATTAATTAGGTCCGTTATGCTCTGGTTAGTTGATGACCGCTAGCATAGCTGGTAGTTAGCTGGCTAGCTTCAGTTGAGAGAGTCCGGTTCCGAAGTAAATATAACTACTTTAGGAAAGTAGCTACATTGGCGGGTTGCAGAAGAGTATTTGGAAGCTTAGGTTTAGCAAAATGTTTTTAAGGATATGCGAAGAAAAAAAATTAAATAAGAAAATTAAATTAAAACGAAAAAGAGACGATATTTACAGAGAGACGATACGACAGGACAACAACTGCTACAACTACTGCTACGCCATCTTGGATCAGCTTGTAGCGTCATACCCAAGAAGACTCAATCCTGAAATCGCTGCCAAAGGTTCTTCAACAAAGTATTCAGTAAAGGGTTTGAATACTTATGCAAATGTGATTTCAGTTTTGAAAAAATGTTTTTGCTTTGTCATTGTGGGGTATTGTGTGTAGATTGATGAGGGAAAAAATGATTTAATCCATTTTAGAATAAGGCTGTAACATAACAGAATGTGGAAAAAGTCAAGGGGTCTGAATACTTTCCCGAATGCACTGTATATACACCTCTACCAATCCAGTACCAATCTACCAATCCACATTGTGAATATGGTACTGGAACTGACCCTGTATATAGTATGCTTACTTACCTTATCGTGTTCTTATTATTTCTATATCTTGTGTGTTTTTGTTCTACCTTGTTATTTTGAGTATTACATTGTTATTGATTACTGCATTGTTGGGGTTAGAGCTTGCACGAAAGGAATTCCAATGTACTTGTGCATGTGACATTAAAACTTGACACTTAAAACTTGATCATGCTTTTTAGTCCATGATTAGGCTTAGTCTGTGTCCGGGAAACTGAGATACCTGATAACTGTTTGGCCTTCTTACTCCTATGCTGCAAACATGTCTTAGCGTAGGAGATGAGATGACAGTCCCTGAGCACCTTAGTACCATCCCATATAACGGTGTCTGTCTGGAATGGAGCATAGCATGTGAATGCATGATGGAAATCTCATTTGGAGCTGAGAAGGTAAGTGTGTATACAACATGGAGGTCTTGATTCATGTCTTTTAGCCATCCTGCTCCGCTTCCTTTTCTCGGTCAGACAGGACTGTAGCCAGACTGGTGTAGCCAAAATAGGCGGTGAGAGGAAGAAGGGTCAGACAAGTAATGATGTAGTGATGGCAGGTGTGTCTTTCATCTGTGTGTGTTCTTCACTCTCCCTCTCTCCTTGTTCCTCCTCCCCTCTCAATGCACTCTTCCATGTTTCTCCTTTTCCTTCTCTCTCTCCCTCCTGCTCTGCCTCTGCTCCCTACCGACCAAAATGTCCAACGTTCTGATGTCATCCACTGAGAGCAAGAAGTTGCACAAAGCATTGTATTTCTAAACATGTTCAAGCGGGTGAGAGGAAAACCATGGAGACGTTGCAAGGCCTAGAGGGAGTTGCCATTTTTATGGATAACATTTTGGTATATGCAAATACCATGGAGGTGCATGACGGGCGTTCAACGGGAAAAGTGTTTCCGCGGGGAAACACAGCTACGCTTCCTGGGACACCTCATCGATCCATCAGAAGTCAGGCCTGATCCAGAGAAAGTGGAGGTCATCAGGCAGCTATCCCCATCAGAGAACGTGCAGGAGTTCTTTGGATGGTTAACTACCTAGGGAAGTATATCCCCAACGGTTCCACCCCGGGCCAACCACTGCATGAGCTCCTGAAGTCAAAGACAGCATGGACATGGGACTACACACAGCAGGCGGCGTTCCAGTGCCTCAGCGTTTCCCCCGTCCTGACGTTCCACGACAGCAACAGAGCCACCACAGTCTCAGCAGACGCAAGCAGCTATGGGCTTGGCAGTGTACTACTATAGCGCCATGGGGAGTGGAAGCCAGTGGCATACTGCTCTAGGTGGCTCATAGAGGCAGAAACCAGATACGTGCCAATCGAAAAGTAGCGTCTGGTGACCGTTTGGCCCTGTGAGAAGTTTGAGAAACACATGTACGGCCTGGAGCACTTCAAGTTAGTGACAGACCACAAGGCCTTGGTCCCACTAATGAACAGCAAAGACTTGGATAATGTGGCTTTACCATGCCAGAGACTACTCATGCGGTTCAAACCCACAGCAGAGTATGCACCAGGAAAAACCTTGGTCGTGGCGGACACGGTCAAGGAGTCCGTTGACACGCACAACAAAAAAAGGACAGACACAGACACGCTGAGCGTTACGCCGCAGCTAAACATCAACAACATACCTGCTACACAGAGAGAAATGGAAAACATCAGAGTTGCCCTCGGAGCAGATGATCAAGTAAATCAGGTCAGACTGGTCTGAGCATGTGAGTAAAACCCCAGTCACAGTCAGAGTTTTCCCCAGTGAAACAGAACTGTCAGAGTACAATGGTGAAGTCCCAGGGGGGAACCGCCACAGGAGGCTGCTGAGGGGAAAGCAGCTCATTATAAATGGCCAGAACGGAACAAATTGAATGGCATCAAACATCTGGAAACCAGGTTTTTTGATGTATTGGATTCCATTCCACACATTCCGTTCCAGCCATTACCATGAGCCCGTTGTCCCCAATTAAGGTGCCACCAAATCTCCTGTGGGAACCGCATAGTAGTACCACAGACAAAGAGGGCAGACATTGTTGATAGAATACACAATGGACATCAAGGTCTGACCAGGGGTGGAAAAGGTACCCAATTGTCATACTTGAGTAAGAGTAAATATACCTTAATAGAAAATGACTCAAGTAAAAGTGAAAGTCAGCCAGTAAAATACTACTTGAGTAAGTCTGAATTTGTTTTTTTAATATGCTTAAGTAATAAAAGGACATGTAATTGCTAAAATATACCTAAGTAATCAAAAGTAAAAGTATAAATCATTTCAAATTCCTTGTCACGCAAGCCAGAAGGCACAATTCATGTTTTTTATTTTACTTACGGATAGCCAGGGGCACACTCCAACACTCCAACACACATAATTTACAAATGAAGCATTTAGTGAGTCTGAGTAAATTGGACCATTATCCTGTCCTGCTAAGCCTTCAAAATGTAGGGGAAATGTATGGAGTAAAAAGCACCTTGTTTTTTTAAAGAAATAGTCAAATAAAGTACAGATACCTCCAAAAACTACTTAAGTAGCTCTCTAAAGTATTTTTTATGAAGTACTTTACACCACTGGGTCTGACTAAATGGTGAGAGAAAGCCTCAATATGGTGGCCGGGGATCTCATCAGTGGTAAAGACAAAGATCCTGTGTTATCAGTCTTGTTGTGAGCTTAGAAAGGCACAACAAAACAAGCCACTAATCTCTGTCACTCCCTGACAGACCATGGAAAGGAGTTGCTCTGGATCTACGTGAGCGTGACAAACAACACTATCTGATCATCAGGTAGCCTAGTGGTTAGAGCGTTGGACTAGTAACCGGAAGGTTGACTAAATCTGTCATTCTGCCCTTGAACAAGGCAGTGTTCCTAGGCTGTAATTGAAAATAAGAATTTGTTCTTAAGTTCTTAACTGACTTGCCTAGTTAAATAAAGGTACATTTAAAAAAAAAGATATATATGCTACACAAGGTTAATCAAGATACTACACAACTACAAGCACACAGGTCACCATGAAGATGAAGGGAACCTCCACAAGGTATGACATTGCAGATGAGTCATTACTGACAATGGGCCCAAATTCTCGAGTAACTGAGAAATGGCAAAGCAGCTTGACTTTAAGCACATTACTTCCCGGCACGCACCACCCTCAGGGTAGGTGCAGACCACGATAGAAGATTCTAAAGCAGAAAGACCTGCTGGTTGTTCTCCTGTGCTACAGGTCAATTCCATGCAAAAAAAAAAACACACAACTCTAAGAGGCCCTACAAGGGAACTGACAACAGTGGCAACAATAGAGTTCCGGCCCTGGTGCCTGGTGTCACCCTAAGCCAGGAGCACAGAGAGATGGTTTTTCACCAGTGTTTAGCTGACTCACCAACCCCCAACCAGATTTCAATCACTTTCTGTGGAGATTATTAGCGAGCGGTCTTTCGTTTCATGCACAGAAACCAAGCTGTTCTGTTGTGACAAAACATTTGAAAGAATGTTGAACAAACATAAACACTAAATAAATAGATGGCTAAAAACAGGGTGAAATCGAAAGAGCTTTTAGTATGTTGATAGGAATCGCTGATTATCTTAGCACCTGCCTAGAAAACATCTCCATTTAATTGATAGGAAGGAGCTTGAGTAGCCCATTGACAGCATTCGCCCCATCCCAAGATGAACATAAGGGAAGTAGAGAATCACAAGCAGAGGGCTCTGTTTGTTTTCTGAAGAGATGGCTTTTGACAAGTAGCGCCACAATCAGTTGGCACAGGGCGCAATCAGCCACAGGAAACTAGGGCAGGACACTTTTGAGGGGCGCAGGCAGGCCCCCTCTCTGCAGCCTCTGCTCGGCGGGGTAAACAGGACGCAGAGTTACTCTGTGACTCCAGCTGCGCGTCTCAGCCACTCCCAGACCTGTGTATACAACCACATCCTGTTTTGACCCAGCACTCTGGCCAATCCAGAGCAGCCATCTTCAGACGGCCACCACTCAGTCAAACCCTCTCTCTTCCACTCCAGGGGCAGGGTGTCAATGGGAAAGAGTTGGTTGGTCTTCCTCGCTCCCCAGATGACATGACAAATGTTCAAAGTTCAAAGTTGAGTGCAAGATTGTTTAAAAAAAAATAAAGTCAGGTGAACAGCAGGTAGGCCTGAGGTCTGAAGTTTAGTGGCATGACTGCGACTTGCTATCATTTTGATACACAGTCATGTTGATTTCTGTTTTGGTTCCGCTCGCAGAGTGCGATGAAAGGTGCCACACGCCCCTTTGCAATACCCCCCTCGCCCATGACACACACACAAACACACACACACTCTCTCACAGTTCAGAGTGTACTCAACAACACCATGTCCAACGAGCTTAGCAGCTTGCTCATCTTAACCCCCACTTTTAGCACCAACGAACAAGAGGATTTGTTAAGATTTTACTCAGGCTGGACAGCTGCAGGAAGAGGGAGAAAAAGGAGGGGAGGGGTGTTGTGATAAAAGAGAGAGAAGGAGAGTATCAGGCTTCAGATCAGTAATAGTTCATTGGACCATGTTTAGATCTGGTTATTTCCCACCGGGCACACCACGTCATTTCAACGTGGAAATTTGGGTCATATTTGGTTGAGACGCTGATCAATGAGATTTCAACCTTTATTCACCCACTCAAAAAGACAGCCAGAAGTTTGTTGTATACCCAATGTGTTATCACTGTGCTTTCAACCATCTGAAAGCACAACCAAGTTCCAACAGAAAAACAATATCAGATTTTTGGTTGAGTTGTCATCCAAATGGGTTATCACTGCGCTTTCAACCATTTAAAACACACAACAAAGATCAAATGGGAACACAAGGTCAGATTATTTATTTGTTTATGTGCTATCGCTGCACTTCCTCTAATAGCACAGCCAAATGACCTGGATGGCAGTTGAGACTACATAGTACATACTGCAAGTGATCAGGCAGCCTAGCGGTTGAGTCGCTGGCTCGAATTCCTGAGCCAACTAGGTGAAAGATCTGTTGATGTGCGCTTGAGCAAGGCACCTAACCCAAATTGCTCCTGTAAGTCTCTCTGGATAAGAGCATCTGCTAAATGTCACACAAATTAGACATGGCAAGATGGACAGAATTTCACAAAAATTTGCTTTCAAATTGAAAAATTCTCTGCACCCCATGACAAAATGTGTAGAATTGCAGGAAATAACCTTTAAACCTGCAAAATGTTCTCTCCACCAATAGGAAGGGTGTGAACAGTTTGTCATAAATAGTGCCCGTAGAAGTAGGGTGCAGGATGTTCCCCAATGCCTTAAGAGACTGAGTGAAAAAGTTTGGGAACCACTTTGCTAAATTACTCAAATGCAAGATTCTGTGCAGATTATAGCAATTGTGAAGATCTCCACAGACCTGCGACTGAAATATCACATATACATAAGTATTCCGACCCTTTACTCAGTACTTTGTTGAAGCACCTTTGTAGAAGGTGCTCAATTTCCAGTCTCATAGCAAAGGGTCTGAATACTTATGCAAATAAGGTTTGCATTATTTTAAAATTTTAATACATTTGCAAAGTTTTCTACAAACCTGTTTTTGCTTTTGCATTATGGGGTATTGCGTGTAAATTGATGATTAAAAAACAAAATCTATTTTAAAATAAGGCTGTAAAGTAACAAAATGTGGAAAAAGTCAAGGGGTTAGAATACTTTCCGAACGTTGAAGATCTGACGTTGTTTCAAAGGCACAAATTCAACATATTTTATACAAGGTTTGTCTATATTTAAAATGGGTTACACTGACATAATCCTGAGGTTGAAATTTCACTCTCAAAACAAGTTTATGTTAATGACTTTTTTCAAATTCAGTGTATTTTCCACATCACAATACGTTGACATATGTTGATTCAACCCGTTTGTTCCCAGTGGGTTGAGATCCTTCACATTTGATAAACAGCATGGACAATGGGGATGTATCCCCCAAGTCTAAGGTTCAGTGCGGTGGACTAGCATGAACTAGCATAGCTTAGCATCTGGTTTGGATGTTTGGGCTGGCACATGGAGGCTAGCAGAACCAGACAGAGTAGGGGTAGGATAGGGGCCCACAGGGTCAGGTGCTGAGTGGGACCCATGCTCCCCATGGGGGGCCAGCGACCCTCCCAGCTCTCAGCAGAAGTGCTCCCCCCATTTATAGTTTCTTCTCACTAACCATCACTTTTTTCTGAAAGAGGGGGAGGTGGTACTTGAGAGGCAGGTTATTCTCAACGGATCTTCCTCCAACACAGGAACACTCAATTTCAGTTTCTCATTATGCTTATTGCTTAAGTAAAATACAGAAAATAAAACAGATTTCAGAATTGATGTTAGAAATCTGATCTCATGAGGTGTGCACACGACACTAGGAGCAGTGGTGCAGATTTGTTAACATACGCTTCTCCTTGAATCTATTTTGCACAACACAGGGTCTCATTGAAGGGGGGGGGGTGAAAGTGATAGAGAATTACCATATATATACAGGCATCAGTGAGATGGATTAGAGCTGGTCTTTAGAGCCAGATAATGTATGCTGTGGGAACTACGCCCCAGGCTTTAGAGGAAACACCCTGTAGGATCTCTCCCCTTTTCTAGCCTGGCACATGAATCCCTAGATGATATATCTCCAAACAGCACCGCAGCCTCCTCCTAGGCAACAATCTGCTAGCTAGTGTCATCCACGTGATTCCCTTTCTGTGATAGGCCAACCCCTGCTATCTAGGAGGGTTCAGGGGGCCCAGCAACAAAAGTAAATGGGCCCCATCGATTTGAGCCCCATGTCCCATCTACTTACCATAAATATCAAGCGAGCAGCCCAAAGACCCCAACCCCCAGTGGAAGACAACACATTAATTACTGTTCTCTGATTTATTATGAAAAAAATATATTTTTTGGGACATAGACATATATACAATTCTCTTCATAAATACAAATGTACAAAAAAAATTAAATAGAAAAGAATATCTCATGGTTATGTACACATTGCATTGTTAAATTAAAGAGGACAATAATACAAATATTAAAACAAAAAAACTATTTGGTTTCAAATTAAAAAGAACAACCTCTTTGGAGTCCTTCACTCTGTAAAAAATAAACATGTTTTTAAAGATCCAGCACTGTCGGTTTAAAAAAAAAAAAAAGAGGATATTTTTATAATCGGGGAAGCAGACTATGCACTTCATTCAAGTCATGGGAATGCCATAAAAATCACTGGGTGTTTGGCAAGATGGAAGCTGTAAATTGAAAGACAGTGAGAAAATCAAACTGTACAAATGACATGTACTACGACTTTCAACTGTTTCGAATAAGACTTTCTGGTGTGTTTGTAAAAAATATATATATACTCCGAAAGAGACGGAAAAAAACATGTACAGCATCAAACACATAAAAGAATACATACAAAATGTCAGTGTGTAAGATCAGTACCATTTTTCCTTAAGTCATAGCATAATTTAAAGATCAGGCACTTGATAAGATTGAGTTTCCTAAGTATACTGTACATGTAATGCTCTGAAAGATAGGGCACATTGGTGATTTATTTCCATAGGGAAAGGGGGTCCAGTTTAGGGACCAGAAGGCCTAGATATTACATACGGCCACTACAAACTCACAGATATTAATAGACAACTGTCCAGGTAAGCTTTCAGTAAACCTTCATCTTCAGTTCTTTGATAGCTTCAACATTGTTCCCCACCTAGACACCAAAAAAAACTAGCCCAGATAGGCCACGAAAATGTCCTTGGTGTTCATTTTGATTCTCAAGTGGATTGCAATGATATCTTATTCATAGTTTGTAAAAAATAAAATAAAAAAAGGCCTCTAGATTATTTGAGATGTTGTTTTCTTTTCGATAAGGCATCAGGAGAGAAAAAGGTCCTGCTTCTCTGTGATTGGTGAATCCTTGGCACTCTTCAGAATAAAGTTTTATTTTTGTTAAAATTTAACAGAAAGCAAATTATATTAGAATTAAAAATGTAGTGCAAATTATGCCGGAACATTCCTTCTACTCTCCACCCCCACTTTTCACGTATTGTATCCAAAATTGTCAATGTTGTCAAAAAGTTCATTTTTAATGAGCAGCATGAATAAATATTAAATAATACATGTTGATTTAATATATCCTCTTCAATTCTTTGAATTGTCTTTGAAAGATTGTAAACATGATCAGGCAAAGCCCTTGTTGGTCACTGTACTCTCGGTGTCGGAATACTGTGTTAAACCTAAAGGTGGGAAAATTATAGAGAGAGGGAGAAAGTTACCAATCAAATCTTGAAAAAAACTTCAGAAACTCTTAATAATAACCAGTTTGAATGGGAGGAGCTGCTTACCTCAGTAGCAAAGACACACTGTTCAGCTTGCTGTTCTGTCTGTATGATGAAAACTGGGTGGTACAAGCCTTCTTTAGAGAAGCTCATTGGTGGAACCATTATGCTGCCTTCTGATTTCCTGTTGAAAAGAGATAGAGGGAGGGAAAGGAGGTCAGGTTCCATAGGCGCGATGGAATCATGCAACAGCAAAAACAGTGGATCCCATGATCTCCAATACAAAGTTGAGGGTTTCAAAAATCTGATAAAGCCTGAGCGTCACATAGTGAGAAATCAAGTTGTAACATCTTGCTGGGTTCAATACAAGCAATCCAAACTCTAGGACACTGGTGAGACTCTGCTTCATTGGCACAACGCCGTTTGAGTTTGACGAGGTATACTTACTGGTCAAATTTGTTCTTGGCATGACGGTCCTCCTCCTTGGCCAAGTTGTAGTCAATCATCTTCTGCTTGTAGGCCTTGCCTCCGTTTTTGTCTGCGGGGCCAGAGGTCAGCGCTGCGTCCTTATTGGACACCTTGTAATGGCCGCCAGGGATGAGGAAGGCTTCCTTCTCTCGGAGGCTGGACAAGGGGTTGGAACCACCTATGGGACGGTTGTTGACCGTCTCCAGGTCGTTACGGACAGAAGACGCCATGGCCTTCCGCCCGCGCCTTATCTGGCTTAGGACCACGATGGCAGCACACACCACCAGGGTGAGGGTGACCAGGCCCAGAGCGAAGGAGACAACCAGGACTGCGGGCAAGCCGTCAGCCTTGGGCCTGGAGGTGGGTTTGAGGCTAAACTCGCATCGGGAGCCCATGAAGCCGGCCGGGCACTGGCACACAGGTCCGGAGAAGTGTGTGTAGCAGGTGCCTCCATTCTGGCAGGGGAAGACGGAGCAGGCATCGGCGCGGACGCTGCAGTCCTTCCTGGTGAAGCCCAGGGTGCAGGTGCAGGTAAAGTCGTTGACGCCGTCCACGCAGGTCCCGGCGTTGTGGCAGGGGTTGCGGGCGCAGTCGTCGATGTTGATCTCGCAGCGCAGCCCAGTGAAGCCAGGACGACAACGGCACATCAGGCTGTGGCCCAGATCCAGGCACTGGCCACCTATTACAGAGATAGACGCAGACTCAGCATGTTTATCAAAACTTGAAGTGCAGGTATGAGTGGCAAAGCTTCTTATGGAAGGCAAATATATACTGTGTATATTTTCTTCCTACACCAACAGGAATTTAGCCAATTACAGATAAGCTTGTGCTCATTCCCACATGATGTACAGTTACAGTGTAGCTAATGAGGACCCAGGGGGGGCAAAATAGCCCACAACATTCTAAGACTAGGTTTTTTTCCACCTCATAATGACAGCTATATCTCACCCCTTATATCAGTCTGAGCCAAGATTCTTTTGTACCATGCCTATGCTGCATTTTTTACATTTTAGGCTCGGACTGGATGCATGTCAAAACAAAACTGAGATTGTGCAAAGAAGAAAATCATTTCTAAAAACTCATGATGGTAACTGCCAAAGAATGTGTCCGCAGCACAGTCGGTTGAGTTTTGTTGTCAGGCGGACAGATAAGAGTTTGTGAGCGGCTCCAACATAACAATCAGAAGTCCTGGTAGGTTTCCCCTCACCAAGACAGTGGATGTGTTGTGAGGGGGATGCTTACCGTTAGCACAGGGGTTGTTGCTACAGCGGTCAATCTTCTTCTCGCAGTTGGAACCCATGTAGCCGGCAGGACAGCGGCAGGAGTAACCACCGGTCACCTGCTCCATGCAGGTGCCACCGTTGAAGCAGGGCCCGTCGGCACAGGTCATCGCACTGATCTCACAGTTCTTCCCGTAGAAGCCTTGGGGGCAGGTGCAGGTGTAGTCATTCTCCCGATCCTGGTCATTTAAAAAGGTGGCGTTTCATATTGGACAATAAAAGACTTGGACTGTGGGTAGCAACATTTAATCCTGAGAGATAAATGCAACACGGAACTTACATTGCAGCTGCCTCCGTTCTTGCAGGGGTTGCTGTCACACTCGTTGGTTTCGATCTCACAATTGTTGCCACTGAAGCCCGGCCTGCAGGTACAGGTGTAGCTGCCCTGGCCTGTGTTGGTGCAGGGAGCATCGTTCATGCAGGGCTTGTGGTTGGTGCAGTAGTTGAGGTCCTGGTTGCAGAACAGTCCTCCCCAGCCCTCTTTACAGTCGCACTGCCACGGCTGGCCGCAGGTGCCATGCAAACAGCCAGGATAGCGGACACACTCGTCACAGAGGGGTCCCTGCCACCCAAGGCGACACTTGCACTCGCCAGGGGCCTCACAATAACCATGCTTCTCACTACAGCCAGACCAGCAGATGGCTTTAGAGATAAGGGGGAAAAGTTGAATGAGTGTTCCCCTTTCTAATCACAAAACAACCACCCCTTCACTGAGCTCAGACACATCAAGTATTTGTTAAGTACTAAACTAAGCAGCTGGTACGCACACAAAAGGAACACATGCCATATTTGTTCACGCAAGGGAGCGCACATTAAGTTCCAACGCGTGTCCCTGTTAAACCATACACTCAGCTCCCATTGTTGGCCCGAACAAAGGATGCAAACTCTATATTTGAAAAGACAGAAGCAGTTGTTTTTTTTACCAGAATATGTCGTTGAAATGTCTGAATTAACTATTTCTGAATAACAACCTTAAAAGATTTGGCCTTATGATTTAAATAAATGTTGTAGTCCTTCTGTACACTTACGTTCTGAGCAGTATTCTCCTTTCCAACCCGACAGGCACATTCTGGTGCCCGCGGCATCACAAGTATAGTGTCCGAATGGGTCGTCACGGGGACGGCAGTAGTCTGAGCAGCTGTCACCGTGGTAATGTTCATCACAGACAACGTGGTAAGAAAAACGAAGTTCACTTTGCTCTTCAAAATGAACATCCTGTGACCAATCCTCGCCAATGTCGAGTCGTCTACGGGTGGCCAAGCGGCTGATCAAGTTATTCTGGTTTTCTATTAAAGAGAGAGACATTGAGCAGACGAAAAATAAAATACATTCCTAAAATCCAATCTTGTGAGGTAATCACTTTTTAAAAATCTATATGTATTTTCTAATAAAATATTATCGCATTTTTGTTAAATAAGTAAAACGTGTCTATACTCAAACGCTTGTGCTGGGAATGACTGTTAGAGGAATATCCAAGCCACTTTCCGCCCCCTAGAGGTAGTGTGCACTGAAGGCCACCTACCTGTGGACTGGCCGTCGGAGGACTCTGCGTTCCAGGCTTCAACAATGAGCGAGAATGTACCCTACAAGCCACACAGGAAAAAATATATACTTTGTCAAAAAGCTGTAAAAGGCGAGATTTAAAGTGTAAACTCTTCATGAACATCTATATGCCATTACCCAATCTTTGAAATGTACCACCAGGCATTAACCATTAAAAGCCCAGTGCAGTAAAAAACGTGATTTCCATATGTTTTAAATATATTTCCATAATACAGTGACTTTGTGAAAATTATTTTAGTGTAAGAGGTGTTCGTAAAGACTGCCTGAAATTTCCGCCTGTATTGGTGAGATGGAGTTTTGGCCTGCCTGACAGACATCACCAGGTGGTACATTAGTTAATAGACTAATAAGAGAGTTCCCCACTCCCAGTCAGTCCTAGCAAAATTCTCACATGCGAAATTGCTCTTTACTAAGAAGCCATTTTTTGTTTCTTCTTGACCATTTATTGGAAAACAATCACAGGAAGGCACTTACTTGTTACCCAGAAAGGATTTGATATTGAGATAAAAACGACTGCATTGGACCTTTAATTTCCCATCAGCTCTATGGTATATTGAGTATGTGTACAGTAGGCTACTTACCGGCCACTTGAAATGGAAAGGCACTCTGATGGGTGCGCTACTGGAGATGGAGCTCGGGTCGACACTGAAGATTTCGGTCAGTCCCATGCCATAAGTGCAGGGGGGCTCAGGTGAGATGACATCTTGGGAATGTTTAAGGCAGACTCGGAAGAATATCTGGCAGTCTCTAGACCGTTTACAGACACTACGGGTACTACTGAAGGAGTGTACTTTCAACTCAAACACACCGGACGACTCGACCTATAGGAAAGAATAAGTACATATCAGTGCGTAAAAGGCGCGACTGCACAGGTTACCAACTCATAACATAACTCTATGAATATTTTGTGTACTCACCAGTTGCGTTGATATCAACGCCAAAAAACACGTTAATAACAAACGAGCCATTCTGGGAAGTATTTCTTCGTCTGCTATGAAATTTTAGCAGACAGCGCCAGATATCCAATATAGAGGGGAAATGTATTGTATCCCAAAACAAGAAGAGAAATATCATGTGCGAAATGTAAAAATAGAGCGCACTTCTTGTCAGATTGTTTTAGTCTTCAGACGATACTTAATAGAAATGGAGCTCACAACGAAAATAAAATCCCTTTGCTCTGCGGAGGAGTTGCACTCTGGACTTCTACCTTTAGTTACGTGAAGTGGAACGTGCACAAGGGATTTTATACCGCCTTCCAGCATCAGAGGGGGGGGAGGAAGTGGGCGCGAATGAGGGGAGTGTGTCAAAGGCTGTGCAGACTTGGATGCAATTTGGGGACTGTTTACGATGTGCTTTGATTCTGTGTCACCAAATTGGATAGGGTAATATAACGAAATGCAAAGTTTAAGGCTCTATGGATACTTCAGCCACATACCTGAACGAAATGTGAAGAAATTGGCTATATATATACACACACGTTGAAAGAACTGCGCACCTTGATTGCGAAGAGACCTAACCTACACTCGTGTGATTTAAAAAAACAAACATATGTTGATCTATGATTAGACATTCATTTCAAGACGTAGTAAATTACATGACTGGATACATGCAATGTTGAATACACTTTATCGATGGGGAAATGTAGGTTTGCTGTGTAAGCGTGATGGGGTCATAATGTGATTGGCCATGAAACATCCCCAGTGACTTTACTTCTATTATTATGCAGTGATTAGTTTTCTCTTCTTTTTTGTTTTCTTCGGCGTGCCGCGTGCCACCCTAATCTTCATGGATGTTTTCATCCTTTTCTCCTGGGAGGGAGGACAATGACCGTGTACGGAGGAGGGGGCTTCGCGCACACCACTTTAATTCAGCCCCAGAATTGTAATTGTTCTGACGCGTGTGAGGCCTCAAACCGGCAGACATCGGAGCGAGATATTTTATTGTGTCATCGAAAGATTCGGAAGAGTAGCACTGGAAATGTCAGATAATTGCTTTTGTATGAGGAGGAGGGGGGGGGGGGGGGTCTTGACTACAGCTGTATGATAATCAACGGCACCTGGCTATGCAACCCACCTTCTCCTTCCATAGGCTGGGCTACACAACGTCTTCGCTGCGTATTAAGCACGCAATAAGCCCCCAATGTCAGAGAAGGGAAAAGTGAACCATTTCCATAGGTAGGCACTTTAATCGTGTAAATAGCATTGTTTTTGACTGGACAGATTAGGGGGTAGCCTATCCTACACCACAACACAGCTAATGATGTAGGATAGGCTACCATATCTCATGCTGCTCGGGTCCAGGCAGAGTAAGTAGCATACAATCCATTCCACTTTTGTATATTTAAAATGTAGGCCCATAAATATCGCTATATGCAGGCAGGAGATGAGCATGATATCAGTCAATATAAATAAATCCTGTCCCTCATTAGGTCAGTACAGGTGCACCAAAGCTGGGACCGAGAGACTGAAAAACAGCGTCTATCTCAAGGCCATCAGACAGTTAAATAGTCGACACTAGCCGGCCCCTGCCCTGTACCCTGTCTTGAACTTTAGTTACTGTGACTAGATGACTACCACCCGGCACCGTTGAGGCTGCTGCCCTATGTACATATTCATGAAACACTGGTCACTTTAATAATGGAACACTGGTCACGTTAAATAATGTTTACATCGTGTTTTACCCACTTCATATGTATATACTGTATTTGTGGAGTTTCTCCCAATACTCTCTGCAGATCCTCTCAATCTCTGTCAGATTGGATGGGGAGCGTTGCTGCAGAGCTATTTTCTCCAGAGATGTTGGATCAGGTTCAAGTCCGGGCTCTGGCTGGGCCACTCAAGGACACTCAGAGACTTTTCCCGAAGCCACTTCTGCATTGTCTTGGCTGTGTGCTTAGGGTCGTTGTCCTGTTGGAAGGTGAACCTTCACCCCAGTCTGAGGTCCTGTGTGCTACGGAGCAGGTTTTCATCATGTACTTGCTACGTTTATCCTTCACTCAATCCTGATTAGTCTCCCAGTCCCTGCCGCTGAAAATCATCCCCACAGCTTGCTGCCACCACCATGCTTCACCGTAGGGATGGTGCCAGGTTTCCTCCAGACGTGACGCTTAGCATTCAGGCCAAAGAGTTCAATCTTGATTTCATCAGACCAAAGACTCTTGTTTCTCATGGTCTGAGAGTCCTTTAGGTGCCTTTTGGCAAACTCTAACCGGGCTGTCATGTGCATTCACGGAGTGGCTTCCGTCTGGCCACTCTACCATAAAGGCCTGATTGGTGGAGTGCTGTAGAGATGGGCGTCATGGAAGGTTCTCCCTTCTCCACAGAGGAACTCTGGAGCTCTGTCAGAGTGACCATTGGGTTCTTGGTCACCTCCCTGACCAAGGCCCTTCTCCCAGATTTCCCAGTTTGGCGGGGCTGCTAGCTCTAGGAAGAGTCTTGGTGGTTCCAGACTTCTTCCATTTAAGAATGATGGAGGCCACTGTGTTCTTGGGGAACTTCAATGCTGCAGATATTTTTTGGTGTCCTTCCCCAGATCTATGCCTCAACACAATTCTGTCTCGGAGCTCTAGAGACAATTCCTTCGACCTCATGCCTTGGCTTTTGCTCTGACATGCACTGTCAATCGTGGGACCTTATATAGACAGGTGTGTGCCTTTCCAAATCATGTCCAATCAATTGAATTTACCACAGGTGGACTCCAAGTTGTAGAAACATCTCAAGGATGATGAATGTAATCAGGATGCACCTGAGCTCAATTTCAAGTATCATAGCAAAAGGTCTGGATACTTATGTAGATAAGGTATTTCTGGTTTTTATTTTGACTAGATTTGCAAACATTCCTAAAAATAAAGGTGTCCAAACTTTTGACTGGTACTGTATATACTGTATATACACCGGTCTACTGTTCATTGCTCTTGTTTCCTGGCCCAAGCAAGTCTCTTCTTCTTATTGGTGTCCTTTAATAGTGGTTTATTTGCAGCAATTCGACCATTAAGGCCTGATTCACACAGTCTCCTCTGAACAGTTTATGTTGAGATGTGTCTGTTACTTGAACTCTGTGAAGCATTTATTTGGGCTGCAGTCTGAGGTGCAGTTAACTCTAATGAACTTATCCTCTACAGCAGAGGTTTCCTGTGGTGGTCTTATGAGAGCCAGTTTCATCATAGCACTTGATGGTTTTTGCGATTGCACTTGAAGAAACGTTCAAAGTTCTTGACATTTTCTGGATTGACTGACCTTCATGTCTGAAAGTAATGATAGACTGTTGTTTCTCTTTGCTTATTTGAGCTGTTCTTGCTGTAAAATGGACCTGGTCTTTCACCAAATAGGGCTATCTTCTGTATACCACCCTTACCTTGTCACAACACAACGGATTGGCTCAAATGCATTAAGGAAAGAAATTCCACAAAATTAACTTTTAACAAGGCACACCTGTTAATTTAAATTAATTTCAGGTGACTGCCTCATGAAGCTGGTTGACAAAATGTCAAGAGTATGCGAAGCTTTCATCAAGGCAAAGGGTGGCTACTTTGAAGAATCTCAAATATAAAATATATTTTTTGTTTACCACTTTTTTTGGTTACAATTCCATATGTGTAATTTCTTCGTTTTGATGTTTTCACTATTATTCTACAATGTAGAAAATAGTAAAAATAAAGAAAAACCCTGGAATGAGTAGGTGTGTCCAGAATTTTGACTGGTACTGTATATATTGTATGTGTATGTGACCAATACATTTTTATTTTATTTTATTATAACTGTTCCAGCTTCAACTACACATAGCAGGTAGGCATATAGAATCTGTGTTATACCGTTTTTGGTACGGCTGTCTCTTTATGTATCTCTGTAATGGTGCCGATGGCCCTCGAGAGTGGCTTCCAGTCAAGTGGAGCGTGTCCGCCATATTCTCTCTGCGAAAACATGAGCAATTGCCCGGTCGTTCGTTCTATCCAAACCTCTGAAGGAAGGCTATGGCAATGGAATAACTACTAAATAATCGGATGAAGGGAGTGTAGTCTAATAGCTTTAGCCTAGAACATTTCCTTGTTGATGCTGTCTTGCCTAGTTAAATAAAGGTTAAATAAATAAACAAAAAATAACAATGAACATTTAAAAGGCGCAATTAAAAACGTAAAGGAATAACAAAAATAATCATAAATCTGAATTCCACACGACAGCGACATTATCTGTAGCCTACAATCTAATGTGTGTCAGTAGACTGCGTGTGCTTGCTGTTGCAGGGATCTACAGAGACAATGGGCAGCTTTGCAAACTGTTGCTCATCTTCGGCGCTCGTCTATTGTAATGCTAATGAGGGCCGCGCGTGCCTCGGCTGGCCCTGACTACCCCGGGCACGCTTCAGCTGAAGCGCGTCAAAAAAAGAAAAAAAAAAAGAGGGTAACGATGAACCTCTATTGTCATTATTTTGTTGGATAATTATCCAGACTGGATGCTTTCGCGGCTTGAGTTCCAACTCGGGACAAAAGACTGGATAAATAAATATGAACTGTTCTCTGTAAACAATAAAAGTTGCCATCATGCGTATCCACAACCGGACGGAACGCTTCCTTTGTATGAGATTGTTTTAACCAAAACAATGCAAGTTGTGTGGTTTTAACACGACAGCATGTTGTGTTATGACACGTTTGATAGGCTTGAATGTCAACTATGACCTTTTTATTAGGTCCATGGCACTAAGCCTTCTATCCAATACACATGAGTCAGTGAAAGCAGATAATTGCCTGAAACAATGACAACATATGTAACATCCAATGCACATTTTGTTTGGCGTATTTACGCTCTCATGGGACCTATAGTCAAATGCGTCAAACACTTTTGCGCCCAATTCTTGACACTTATTGATTTTGTTGCAGTGCTTGACTTCGGCGGAAACTGTCCGGAACGTCGTATCGGCACTTCTCGTTTTTGGGGTATTGAGTACTGGCTCTTCATGGAATAGCAATGGAGGATGGATATTCATTTCCTGATTCCGCTTTGTTTCAAGTTTATTTGCCGCTATTCCGTGAATGTGTGAGTGAGGCTGTTCGAGATTGCGCAGATTGAAAATGTGCCAGCATGAATGGCATGATGCGCCGTTACAAATAGCCAATTGAGGGTTTGTAAGGTCATGAAAAGTCAAGGAAATTAGTTTTATAAATTGTCATTGTCATTCATAAAAGCACACTTTTAAATACGATCAATCAATTTTTTAAAAAATCAATTCAAAACATAACTTGTAGCAGTTATCGCGGTAGGTAACTATAGCAAATTAAGCATTCATTTTCTTGTTGCCTTTCCACCAGCACTGTAGAGCCTAAATAAATCTGCACCGTTGGAAAACTGGGATTCCCAAGATTAAACAGTAGCCATGCAATTGCGGCAACGTTAAACATATTCTAAGAATAGCCTAATGGACAAAACCTGCTGTGCATAGATCTCACCTGAAACATTAATATTTGAGCCTTATACATAAACATGTCTACATAGATACCTTAATTTGAAATAGCCTACCTTAATGTTGAAAAATCCTGCACACCCAGGAGCTCTCTAGATGGAGGGTTGCCCACAGGTTAACAACATGACTATAACTGTGCAGTTTCTGTGGGGGACTAAAGTGCCTTGATCAAGGACACAACGGCAGGAGGTAATAGGACTACATGGGATCAGACACAGCAGCTTTCCAGTATCAATAATTCTTACCTTTCATGTAGGCTATAATAATAGTCATGGACATTTGGTTAAAAGCCACGGAGGCCATGGAAAATGTGTATAAACCGTTAACATTGAATAATCAGAGGTCTCTCTCTCTATACCATAATGCAATTTGTGAATTTCGGTGAACAAATGGACCGACTTGGAAAGACTCCTGCACTTCTTCCATCCCAAGTCAAGCACTACTATTATGCAAATTAATATCAGATACAATTGTTAGGGATAGGCCTACGCAGGTGTCGCCGCGTGGCTTGTAATGAGAGGAATTCGACGAAGGGAGAAAGAAGTCGATGACCAGATGCGACGATCGAATGTGCATAATTGTAATTTGCCTGTGTTTGCAGAGGCAGTTATTCGACAGGACATGACACAGCACGCATTTAACAAGTATTTAGCATGCATAATGTCCGTGGAACGAGCTTGTCAGAAATGTGAATGTTATGAAATGACAAATATTTGGTCGATTTGCATCTAAATGTTGTGCTATTTCTTCAACCATATTGGAACAGCTTTTGGGCAAATGTTCTAGCACTTGCCACTCAACTCGCCACACGTGCCCAATGTCCAAATGGTGTAGGACTCGTCGCTTTTGCCATAGTGTGGCGTGTGTCTGACCTGTGGTGCTAAAACTGGGCGGAGAAAAAGAGGGAACAACCAGGAGGAGCGGAAAGACGCACTCCTTGAACATTTGGAGAGGTGTTACTCGGTGGCAGAAGGCGTAGGGCGCCTATAAATGTGATTTTGCTCATTCTGTAGAGGTGTCAAGTGCAACACCACAGGCCGATTCCCAGGCTTTCTGCCGCGTGCATGTTCATTAAATAGCAGTTTATAAGGTGGCACTTTGTTCGTAGAGTTTGGTCGCACCTTTCCACGAGCAGATTTTGCTTGGTCCAAATGAAATGGCACATTGCCCTTTGCAGGACACCTATTAATTTCTTACCCCCAACTTGTCCCAGCCTACTCAAATAAGGCCAAACTCTGCCGGTAATAAAAATGACCTCACTAAAGCAGACAGACAAAAAAACTCACTTTTGTCCAGATCTATGTAAATAACCTACCTAGTGCATTACGTAATTGTCACTTCAAATTAAATTGTATTTGTCAAATGCTTAGTAAACAACAAAACAATATGTAACTATAGTCATTTCAGTGGTAGTACTAGTTCTTTATTACTTGAACTATAACGCATGGGAAAGTGTAATTCAATTTAAAATGTGACACATTCAATCGAATTTCGTTTTCTTCCAACCCAAGTAGCCTACTTCTGATAATTCTACTAATTATGAAGATATTATTCTATTAAAATATGCAGATTAAATCAATAATTCGTTAAATATATAACTAAATAACCATGGTATTAAAATAAAGATTAACTTAATTTTCACAAGAAAGCCTGTGGCCATTTGTATTTTGGCACGTGTGCGTCTGTCTGGGGGTAAACTAGAAATCCCCAACACCTCACAATTTGCAGGCATTTGTGAATTGAGCCATCATCACATGCTGCTCCCTTCACACCTTACTCTCAAACGGTGGCTTTATCGTCTAGTTTTATTCATATTGGCAAAGTCATGTGTTTCTGTAAAATCTAGTCAAACGAATTTTTCTCCCTCTTGAATTTTCTATTAATTGCCCACACTATGCACAATGCTATTTTACAGGCTACAGAAAATATGTTTTGATAATACAATAAAACAATACACTTTTTCAAACGAACATTCAATTACCTGGCGACAGTTTTGTTGGATATTCCTGCAGTCAGCATGATAATTTAACACTCCCTCTCAACTTGAGACATCTGCAGCATTGTGTTTTGTGACAAAACAACACATTTTAGTGGCCTTTTATTGTCCATAGCACAAGGTTCACCTATGTAATGATCATGCCGTTTAACCTGTCAGGTGGATGGATGTCATAAGGTGAATGCACCAATTTGTAAGTCGCTCTGGATAAGAGCGTCTGCTAAATGACTTAAATGTTAAATGTAAAATTATCTTGGCAAAGGATAACTGCTCACTAACAGGGATGTAAACAAATTTGTGCACAACATTTGAGAGAAAAGCTTTTTGTGCGTATGGAACATTTCTTGGATCTTTTATTTCAGCTCATGAAACCAACACTTTACATGTTGTGTTTATATTTTTGTTCAGTATAGATTCCAGGGTATTTAGAGGATATTCAACACATTGCCATGAAAACACCTGACTGACGTAGTTCACATGACATGTTCGTTTGTGCCAAATCACACAAGATGCTAGATTTATTATTATTTTATTTAATTTGGGACTTTGTGAATGGATCACAAACTGAATCTAATAGAACATTCAACAAGCATATATTCAGACGTGTCGTTCCATTTTCACTCAGTGTCTGGCATCAGCCCAATTTCACATGGCTTGCCTTGGCTTGGCTTGATTTGCTGAAAATGCATCTCCCTCTCATTCCTACAGCACAAGCTCAAGCCTCTGTTGCACACAGTCCCGTTGGCATCGGCAGTACCTGTCCAAGGCATGACTTCTCATTGGTGGAGAGAAGCTTAGAGAGTCTCAGAGTGCAACATTAATATCCTTTACCCTGACCAGCTCAGTCTTAGATATGCACAAAGCAAAACCAATAATTCACTGTTGTTCAAAGCTGATCAAACTCCCAGAGCACCAAATCCAAGTACATGGAAGTTGCAGATAAGAGCACTGTTCTCTGGTCTGTTCCCTGTATGACCGGCTGGTGGGTAGAAGTTGATGAACTAATGTGGACTGAAATGGTTCAATCAATAATGTCTAACCACTCACACCAGAGCATCTGAGATCCAGGAAGTGATGTCGCTGGCGACAGAGGTACCAGGATGTTCTTTTGGAGCCTTGCCCCCCCCCCCAAAGACATGCTTGCGACAGTCAAAAGTCCAGCTGATTGGATGGCCTCTCCTCCTTGTTGTTTCCTCCCCCACGTGTCCAGAGACACCCGCCGCCCACCCCACCGAGTGACTGTGGCCCGCCATCCTTTTGGCCTGACACTGTGGAGGGGTGTGCTGCGATTGGTGGGTGCGAGTGAGAGGGCCACTCACTCTTGTTTGGAACGCCAGAACCTTCCGGCAATGGAGCCAAAGGACATGCCCTGCTTCTTCTGCTTGGTCAGCTCTGCCAACCTCTGCTCCTCCTCCTATCCCCACACACAAACAGTATCTACATTTACATCGGAACAATGGACTATTGCGCCAAAGCGCTTGCAAAACAGTTGGAGAAAGGGCATCAAGCTATCAACAGTGAAAACGTTTTTCCTACAGAAAATGTCATGTTTGTTGAGGATGAGGACACTTCTCTTATGTTAATAATGTTAATGTATTTGTGAGTCGTCCTCCATTGCTCCTATACATTGGGTTTGTTTAGACTGTACCTGTGCTAGCTGCGCTTGTCTGCGTTTGAAGGCCTCTACAGGGTCATCTTCCAGTGCATAGTTCTCCAGGACAGAGCGGACGTCATCCACTCCACTGAGAGCAATGGCTGCCAGAGAGAAACACGAGTGAATAGGGTGTCTGGGAAGGAACAGGTTTGTCGACACACACGCCACTGCGTGCACACACACACACTTACTCTTGAGAAAATGAGCTAGGTCGTAGAGTGTTCGGTCCTCTGAGTTGCCGTCCCATTTCGTCAGAGCCATGCCGTTGAAAGGCTGCAGGCTGAAGGCTTCCCTCTTACAGTCCACCACTATCACCTTGGAGGTGTCCCGGTTCAGACACGACACGTCCTACAGGGGGTGGAAGAGTTGAGTTACAAGACACTCTGAAGAGGAATTTATCTAAAGTTTCGATTTCACCGGGAGCAAACTACCTGACCTCCAGGACACCTACACCACCAGATGTCACAGGAAGGCAATAAAGATCATCAAGGACAACAACCACCCGAGCCACTGCCTGTTCACCCCGCTATCATCCAGAAGGCGAGGTCAGTACAGGTGCATCAAAGCAGGGACCGAGAGACTGAAAAACAGCTTCTATCTCAAGGCCATCAGACTGTTAAACAGCCACCACTAACATTGAGTGGCTGCTGCCAACACACTGACTCAACTCCAGCCAATTTAACAATGGGAATGGATGAAAATTGATGTAAAATATATCACTAGCCACTTTAAACAATGCTACTTAATATAATGTTTACATTACTCATCTCATATGTATATACTGTACTCTATATCATCTACTGCATCTTTATGTAATACATGTATCACTAGCCACTTTGTTTACATACCCTACATTACTCATCTCATATGTATATACTGTACTCGATACCATCTATGCCGTTCTGTACCATCACTCATTCATATATCTTTATGTACATATTCTTTATCCCTTTACACTTGTGTGTATAAGGTAGTAGTTTTGAAATTGTTAGGTTAGATTACTCGTTGGTTATTACGGCATTGTCGGAACTAGAAGCACAAGCATTTCGCTACACGCGCATTAACATCTGCTAACCATGTGTATGTGACAAATACATTTGATTTGATTTAAAAATTAAATTATCCCTTTCATTGTTTAAAAATTGTAATTGTGACAATTGGAAGAAATACACAAATGGCTTGCAAACATCTTTTTTTTAATCAATGAATGTAATATTTGCATATACTGTATATTTATGAAAAAAGATAATGCAGAGCATTTGGAAAGTTTTCAGGAGCCTTGACTTTTCCCCCCCAAAATGTGTTACGTTACAGCCTTATTCTAAAATGTATTATAACATTTCTTCCCCTTCAATCTACACACAATAACAACAAAGTGAAACAGGTTTAGACATATTTGCAAACGTATTAAAAATAAACAGAAATACCTTATTTACATAAGCATTTAGACCGTTGATACTCGAAATTGAGCTCAGGTGTATCCCGTTTCCATTTATTGTACTTGAAATGTTTCTACAAATTGGAGTCCACTGGTGATAAATTCAATTGATTGGACAGGATTTGGAAAGGCAGACAGTGCATGTCAGAGCAAAAACAAAGCCATGAGGTTGAAGGAATTGTCCATAGAGCTCCGAGACAGGATGGTGTCGAGGCACAGTTCTGGGGAAGGGTAACAATATATTTCTACAGCATTGAAGGTCCCAAAGAACATTGTGGCCTCCATCATTCTTGAATGGAAGAAGTTTGGAACCACCGAGACTCTTCATAGAGTTGGCCGCCTGGCCAAACTGAGCAATCAGGGGAGAAGGGCCTTGGTCAGAGAGGTGACCAAGAACCCGATGGTCACTGACAGAGCTCTAGAGTTCCTCTGTAGAGATGGGAGAACCTTCCAGAAGGACAACCATCTTTGCAATACTCTACCAAATCAGGCCAGACGGAAACCACTCCTCAGTAAAAAGCATGACAGCCCGTTGGAGTTTGCCAAAAGGCACCTAAAGGACTCAGACCATAAACAAGATTCTCTGGTCTGATGAATCCAAGATTTCACTCTTTGGCCTGAATGCCAAGCATCACGTCTGGAGGAAACCTGGCACTATCCCTACGATGAAGCATGGCAGTGGAAGCATTATGCTGTGGGGATGTTATTCAGCAGCAGGGACTGGGAGAATAGTCAGGATCGAGGGAAAGATGAACAGAGCAAAGTACAGAGAGATCCTTGATGAAGAGTGCTCAGGATCTCGGACTGGGGCGAAGGTTCAACTTACAACAGGACAACGACCATAAGCACACAGCCAAGACAACCCAGCAGTGGCGTCGGGACAAGTCTCCGAATGTCCTTGAGTCACCCAGCCAAAGCTCGGACTTGAACTCAATCGAACATCTCTGGGAGACCTGAAAATAACTGTGTAGCAACACTCCTCATTCAACCTGACAGAAATTGAGGATCTGCAGAGAAGAATGGGAGAAACTCCCCAAATAGACTGGAGGCTGTAATCTCTGCCAAAGGTACTTCAACAAAGCACATACCGTAATTTCCGGACTATAAGCCGCTACTTTATTCCCACACTTTGAACCTCGCGGTTTATACAATGACGCGGCTAATTTATGGATTTTTCCCGCTTTCGCAAGATTCATGCCACCGCCAAAAAACTGAGCACCGTCACATTATGTGACGTAAATCGAGTGCGCTCAAACTTCCCATCATTCTGATTACGGTAGTAATTTTGTCACCCTCATCATGGCAAAGACACGGAGAAATGCATATGATGCAGCTTTCAAGTTGAAGGCGATCGATCTGGCTGTTGGAAAAGGAAATAGAGCTGCTGCATGGGAGCTTGGCCTTAATGAGTCGATTATAAGACTTTGTAAACAGCAGCGTGAGGAACTGACTCAGTGCAAAAAGACAACAAACCTTTCAGAGGGAAGAAAAGCAGATGGCCCAAAGTATTTGCAGCCACTCGACATCAGTGTAAATTGTGCATTTAAGGTGGCGCTCAGTGTTCAGTGGGAGGCTTGGATGACAAGTGGGGAGAAATCCTTCACTAAAACGGGCCGCATGCGAAGAGCAACTTATGGTCAAGTCTGCCAGTGGGTCCTGACAGCGTGGAGCATTGTCAAAAAATCCACTATCATCAACGGGTTTCGAAAGGCTGGACTGCTGCGTGTTGAAGGGGCAGCATGAGCTCAGCGGGGTATTTGCCTCCGGATGAAAGTGACGAGAGCGACAATGAAAACGATCCAACATCGGATGAAGCAATTCTGAGGCTATTCAACTCCGACACCGTAGGAGATGACTTCAGTGGTTTCAGTGCACAGGAGGAGGCTTGGTAGGCTACTGTTTTAATTTTTGTTACAAACCGTGTTTCGTTAAAGCCTATTTATTTTTGTTTCAAGCCGTGTTTCATTTAAAAGGCTGTGTAAAGTTAATTTGTTTCTAGGCACCTGCGGCTTATAGACATGTGCGGCTTATTTATGTACAAAATACATCTTTTTTAATAATTCAGTGGGTGCGGTTTATATTCAGGTACGCTTAATAGTCCAGCAATTACGGTAGTAAAAGGTCTGAATACTTATGTAAATGTCAACTCTTTAAAAACCTGTTTTTGCTTTGTCATTATGGGGGTAGTGTGTAGTCTGATGAGGGAAATAAACAATTTAATCCATTTTAGAATGAGGCTGTAACATACCAAAAATTTGGAAAAAGTCAAGGGGTCTGAATACTTTCCAAATGCACTGTACACCCATTTGTAGAGGGGAGAACACACCCACTTCTGCTGGCATGCCCTGTGAAGTCAGTCTCAGTGGTGGACCTGGGGAGCAGATGGAGAGGAACGCTCTCCATCTCACTGAGGTATTCTGGATACCCCTGAGGTGCTGCTGACTAGCCTGGCAGAGCAGTGGGAGGCGCCCGCAGTGTGTGTGTGTGTCTCTAGAGGTTTAGGAACCCAAATAAAGAAAATCGGCATCTACCTTCTTTCTGAGACGGGGCCCAATCCCCAAGAGAATGTGTGTGGATTCGAGGTCGACCGATTAATCGGAATGGACGATTAATTAGGGCTGATTTCAAGTTATGACAACCGGAGATCGGTATTTTTGGGCGCCGATAATTTTTCTTATAGATATTTTTTTATACCTTTATTAAACTAGGCAAGTCAGTTAATTAAGAACAAATTCTTATTTTCAATGACTCCCTAGGAACGAACAGTGGGTTAACTGCCTCGTTCAGGGGCAGAACGACAGATTTTCACCTTGTCAGCTCGGGGGATCCAATCTTGCAACCTTCTAGTTAACTAGTCAAATGCAATAATGACCTGCCTCTCTCTCGTTGCACTCCACAAGGAGACTGCCTGTTACGAGAATGCAGTAAGCCAAGGTAAGTTTAGCTAGCATTAACTTATCTTATAAAAACAATCACTAGTTAACTACACATGCTTGATGATATTACTAGATATTATCTAGCGTGTCCTGCGTTGCATATAATCTGACTGAGCATACAAGTATCTAAGTATCTGACTGAGCGGTGGTAGGCAGAAGCAGGCACGTAAACATTCATTCAAACAGCACTTTCTTTGCGTTTTACCAGCAGCTCTTCATTGTGCGTCAAGCATTGCGCTGTTTATGAATTCAAGCCTATCAACTCCAGAGATGAGGCTGGTGTAACCGAAGTGAAATGGCTAGCTAGTTAGCGTGCGCTAATAGCGTTTCAAACGTCACTTGCTCGGAGCCTTCTAGTAGTTGTTCCCCTTGCTCTGCATGGGTAACACTGCTTCGATGGTGGCTGTTGTCGTTGTGTTGCTGGTTCATGCCCAGGGAGGAGCGAGGAGAGGGACTGAAGCTATACTGCTACACTGGCAATACTAAAGTGCCTATAAGAACATCCAATAGTCAAAGGTTAATGAAATACAAATGGTATAGAAGGAAATAGTCCTGTAATTCCTATAACTACAACCTAAAACTTTTTACCTGGGAATATTGAAGACTCATGTTAAAAGAAACCACCAGCTTTCATATGTTCTCATGTTCTGAACAAGGAACGTGAGCTTTCTTACATAGCACATATTGCACTTTTACTTTCTTCTCCAACACTTTGTTTTTGCATTATTTAAACCAAATGGAACATTTTTCATTATTTATTTGAGGCTAAATTGATTTTATTGATGTATTATATTAAGTTAAAATAACAATGGCAATGTATGTCAGAGCAGAAACTAGACCATGAAGTAGAAGGAACTGTCTGTGGATTTCAGAGAAAGAATTGTGATGAGGCATATACAGTGGGGCAAAAAAGTATTTAGTCAGCCAATTGTGCAAGTTCTCCCACTTAAATAAATGAGGCCTGTAATTTTCATCATAGGTACACTTCAACTATGACAGACAAAATGAGGAGAAAAAAAAATCCAGAAAATCACTTAGGATTTTTAATGAATTTATTTGCAAATTATGGTGGAAAATAAGTATTTGGTCAATAACAAAAGTTTATCTCAATACTTTGTTATATACCCTTTGTTGGCAATGACAGAGGTCAAACGTTTTCTGTAAGTCTTCACAAGGTTTTCACACACTGTTGCTGGTATTTTGGCCCATTCCTCCATGCAGATCTCCTCTAGAGCAGTGATGTTTTGGGGCTGTTGCTGGGCAATATGGACTTTCAACTCCCTCCAAAGATTTTCTATGGGGTTGAGATCTGGAGACGGGCTAGGCCACTCCAGGACTGTGAAATGCTTCTTACGAAGCCATTCCTTCGTTGCCCGGGCGGTGTGTTTGGGATCATTGTCAAGCTGAAAGACCCAGCCACGTTTCATCTTCAATGCCCTTGCTGATGGTAGGCTTTGTTACCTTGGTCCCAGCTCTCTGCAGGTCATTCACTAGGTCCCCCCTTCTGGGATTTTTGCTCACCGTTCTTGTGATCATTTTGACCCCACGGGGTGAAATCTTGCGCGGAGCCCCAGATCAAGGGAGATTATCAGTGGTCTTGTATGTCTTCTATTTCCTAATAATTGCTCCCACAGTTGATTTCTTCAAACCAAGCTGCTTACCTATTGCAGATTCAGTCTTCCCAGCCTGACGCAGGTCTACAATTTTGTTTCTGGTGTCCTTTGACAGCTCTTTGGTCTTGACCATAGTAGAGTTTGGAGTGTGACTGTGAGGTTGTGGACAGGTGTATTTTATACTGATAACAAGTTAAAACAGGTGCCATTAATACAGGTAACAAGTGGAGGACAGAGGAGCCTCTTAAAGAAGAAGTTACAGGTCTGTGAGAGCCAGAAATCTTGCTTGTTTGTAGGTGACCAAATACTTATTTTCCACCATAATTTGCAAATAAATTAATTAAAAATCCTGTGATTTTCTGGATTTTGTTTCTCATTTTGTCTGTCATAGTTGAAGTGTACCTATGCTTAAAATTACAGGCCCGTCTCATCTTTTTAAGTGGGAGAACATGCACAATTGGTGGCTGACTAAATACTTTTTTGCCCCACTGTATTTGGGGAAGGGTAAAAAAACAAAAAACTTCTAGAGTGTTGAAAGTTTCCAAGAGCGCAGTGTTCTCCATCATTGGGAAATAATAAATAAATAAAATCAAACTACCCAGACTCTGTCTAGAGCTGGCCGTCTGACCAAATTGTGCAACTGGGCAAGAAGGACCTTGGTCAGGGAGGTGACCAAGAACCTAATGACCACTCTGACAGAACTACAGAGTTCCTTGGCCAAGATGAGAGAACCTGCCAGGACAAGTCTCTACAGCACTTCACCATCTGGGAGAGTGACCAGACGGAAGTCACTCCTGAGAAAAAGGCACGACAACACACCTGGAGTTTGCAAAAAGGAACGTGAAAGACAGATCACAAGCCAAAAGAGTGTAGTCTGAGAACACAAAAAATGTCCTGAACGCAAAGCGCCATGTCTGGAGAAAACCCAGACACAGCTCATTTTCCTTACCGTGAAGCATGGTTGTGGCATCCGCATGCTATGGGGATGCTTTTCAGCGCCAGGTACGGGGCGACTGGTAAGGATAGAGGGAACAATAAATGGAGACAAATACAGGTAAATCCTTGATGAGGACCAGCTTTGGATTGCAAACGACCATAGACTGGGGCAAAGATTTATGTTCCAACATGACAATGACCCCAAGCATACAGCCAAATTAACGCTGGAATGGCTTCAGAACAAGAATGTGATTGTTTAGGCCAGGTCATCTGATGCATCACTCCATCTTTCTCCTTGGTAAAATAGCCCTTACACAGCCTGTAGGAGTGTTGGGTCATTGTCCTGTTGAAAAACAAATGAAAGTCCCACTAAGCCCAAACCAGATGGGATGGTGTGTCGCTGCAGAATGCTGCGGAAGCCATACTGGTTAAGTGTGCCTTGAATTCAAAAATAAATCACAGACAGTGTGTGGGCGCTTTGCTGCTGACACTATAACATCACCTCCTCCATGCTTTACGGTGGGAAATGGACATGCGCAGATCATCCGTTCACCCACACCACGTCTGACAAAGACATAGCGGTTGGAACCAAAAATCTCACATTTGGACCAGACCAAAGGACAAATTTCCACCGGTCTAGTGTCCATAGCTTGTGTTTCTTGGCCCAAGTAGGTCTCTTCTTATTGGTGTCCTTTAATAGTGGTTTCTTTGCAGCAATTAGACCATGGGTCTCCTGACCCCTCCTGTCTCAGCCTCCAGTATTTATGCTGCAGTAGTTTGTGTCGGGGGGCTAGGGTCAGTTTGTTATATCTGGAGTACTTCTCCTGTCCTATTCGGTGTCCTGTGTGAATCTAAGCATGTGTTCTCTAATTCTCTCCTTCTCTCTCGGAGGACCTGAGCCCTAGGACCATGCCCCAGGACTACCTGACATGATGACTCCTTGCTGTCCCCAGTCCACCGGACCGTGCTGCTGCTCCAGTTTCAACTGTTCTGCCTTATTATTATTATTGGACCATGTTGGTCATTTATGAACATTTGAACATCTTGGCCATGTTCTGTTATATTCTCCACCCGGCACAGCCAGAAGAGGACTGGCCACCCCACATAGCCTGGTTCCTCTCTAGGTTCCTCTCTAGGTTTCCTAGGTTTTGGCCTTTCTAGGGAGTTTTTCCTAGCCACCGTGCTTCTACACCTGCATTGCTTGCTGTTTGGGGTTTTAGGCTGGGTTTCTGTACAGCACTTTGAGATATCAGCTGATGTACGAAGGGCTATATAAATACATTTGATTTGATTTGATTTTGAAGGCCGGACTCACAGTCTCCTCTGAACAGTTGATGTTGAGATGTGTCTGTTACTGGAACTCTGAAGTATTTATTTGGGCTGCAATTTCTGAGGCTGGTAACTAATGAACTTATACTCTGCAGCAGAGGTAACTGGGTCTTCCATTCCTGTGGTCTTCATGAGAGCCAGTTTCACCATAGCGCTTGGGTTTTGCGACTGCACTTGAAGAAACTTTAAAAGTTCTTGAAATAACCTATATTGACTGACCTTCATGTCTTAAAGTAATGATTGACTGCTGTTTCTCTTTGCTTATTTGAGCTATTCTTGCCATAATTTGGACTTGGTCTTTTACCAAATAGGGCTATATTCTGTATACCCCCTACCTTGCATTATCAGTTGTGTTGTGACGTTTGAACCTAATAAAAACACCTCTTAAGGATTAGCCCCTTTCCCCCCCCAATTTTCACCTAAAATGACATACCCAAATCTAACGGCCTATAGCTCAGGCCCTGAAGCAAGGATATGCATATTATTGGTACCATTTGAAAGGAAACACTTTGAAGTTCATGGATATGTGAAAGGAATTAAGTAGAATAACACACACTAGATCTGGTAAAAGATAATACAAAGAAAAAACAACCTTTCTTTTGTATTTTTTTTGTACCATCTTTGAAATGCAATAGAAGGCCATAATGTATTTTTCCAGCCCAGGTGCAATTTAGATTTTGGCCACTAGATGGAATCAGTGTATGTGCAACGTTTTAGACTGACCCAATGAACCTTTGCATTTATGTTTTTTTTTTTTTTGTCAAGACTGCCCAAATGTGCCTAATTTGTTTATTAATAACTTTTCATGTTCAAAATTGTGCACTCTCCTCAAGCAATAGCATGGTATTCTTTCACTGTAATAGCTACTCTAAATTGGACAGTGCAGTTAGATTAACAAGAATGTAAGCTTTCTGCCAATATCAGACATATCTATGTCCTGGGAAATGTTCTTGTTACTTACAACCTCATGCTAATCGCATTAGCCTACGTTAGCTCAACCGTCCCGTGGTAAGGACAATGATCCCGAAGGAAAGAAATTCCACAAAATGAAGTTTAAAAAAAAGCACACCTGTTAATTGAAATGCATTCCAGGTGACTACCTCATAACACTGGTTGAGAGAATGCCAAGCTGTCAAGGAAAAGGGTGGCTATTTGAAGAATCTCAAAGATAAAATATATTGTGGTTACTACATGATTCCATATGTGTTTTTATAGTTTTGATATCTTCACTATTATTCTACATTGTAGAAAATAGTAAAATAAAATAAAAACCCTTGAATGAGTAGATGTTCTAAAACTTTTGACCGGTAGTATACATTTCTGTATTACATTCTTCAATAAATTAGCACAAAAAAACCCCTCTAAAAATATGTTTGTTTTCACTTTGTCATTATGGGGATAGTGTGTTTAAATGAGTGCTATTTTTTAAAACATTTTGAATTCAGGCTGTAAAACAACATTGGGAGTAAGTCAAGGGGTATGAATACTTTCTAAAGGCATTGTAGGGCTCTGGTTTCACAGCCAGCCGTGCTCTGTGATCCCATAACAAAGCAACAGGCTGTAAGCCAGAGTAGGCATGTGTCCAACCCCCACACACCCTCTCACAGGGTGACACACCCCTATCCACATGTTTGGTGTGCAGATAAAACACACTGTGCACTAGTATGACAACTTAAATCTGACTCTCCCGTGGAGAATGGAGCGACAATTTGAACTGAAAATAAAATAAATACATTTAAAAAAAACTGATCTCTGAAACGCAAATTTGGCGGGGCAGGCGAGCACTCAACAGTCTTGTTCAACTCCATCCAGTTGGTCCACCTGTGACAGAAGGTCGTGCCCTCCACTAACTGCCCTCGGTCTTCAAGGGTTCCCTCAAAGTTGAACTTGTCATCAACATCAATGGCTGATTCTACCGCAGCCTGGTTCTATCACAGTTAATTAGACAGACCGGCCGATAATGTGAGTCGTCAGATAAGCCCGCTGATTTTATTGGCACCTCGCATCTGTGGCTCCACATTGTTTGAAAACTTTTTTGGGGGAGAAAAAAACACCATCGAAATTCACCATTGGACAGACGCCTGGGGCCTCAGGGGACTCGGCTCTCTATTCAGACCTCCCTTTCTCTCGCTCCCTCACTCTCTTTCTGCCTCCCTGTTGCTCTTCAGAGGGCCAGATGGGAGGCGAAGGAGGGGAGAGGAAGGGGGAGGAGAGAGGGGGTGAAGAGAGACAGAGATGGGCAGAAGGTCATCAAAGGAAGGGGATGAGGACAGGAGGCACGTGAATTCAGGTGAGTACACAGGAGAAGAAGATCCTCTACGTAACGTTAGAATCAGGATGACTAAATCTCCAGATAAATACATTCAAGTTCCGTATAGCAGGGGGTAGCAGGTTACCCTCACCAACTCTTCATGTTTCCCGATGAATACGAGTTTTAGTAGTTAGTGAATACGAGTTTTAGTAGTGAGTGATTAACATGGAAAGAACTGACCCCGATGAATGACCCATGTCCATGCATCATCACATAGAAAAGGAACACCTTTAAACCTACCCACCACTCCAGTCATACACATCACAACAGCTAGGCCACCTAGGATAACCACTTTCACTACCAAGCCAATCTAGTTTCCCCATGCATTACACAAGTACTCCACTGAAACAAGGTGATGTAGGCTAGCCAGGTTATGGTCTGATACAGCCAGTAATATACAACCATTTAATAGATGCTGGATAGGAGTAAAGCAACAGTTGCCATCTTAAAAAGCATTGCGTTAGAAGTTCCCTCAGATGACAAGTTAGGTTAACTTAGGTTAGCAAAGTCGTTAACGCTGCTGTACTTCAGCCATGCATGGAGACAGACTCTGGCTGTTGGAGAGAGGCAGGCATAAGGTTAATGAGGCCCAGAAAGGGGGGGGGGACCCCCCTATTGTCAGGGAGCGAGGACGAGAGAAAGAAAGAGGGATGGAGTCGGAGCATAGGAGAATCAATGCTGGAGCAGAAGGCGGCTATGCAGCGGAGACACGGGGGGTATGGCGCCATTGTGCCGACTGGGTCACAGTGGAGAGGGGAGCACCGGGGGATCTGGGCTGGGGGCTTGGCCCAAGAGGAGCGGGGTTGAAAAGGAGCACACTAACGTCTCAGAGTCTTAAACTCAACTCACGTCTTAAACAACAAAGAAACGGAGACAGTGAAAGAGTGAGAGAGAGTGAAAGCGCATACACTGATCTAGCCAAACTAAAGCAAATCCAACAAACAGGGCATTTGTCTGAAAAATGATGGATTTTTATACACTAACATGACATTTGTTTAAATTCAGAAATATGGAAAACATTAAATTCACAGAATGCTGTGTTATCGGAGGCTTATGCAGTGTACATTAAACTGTGTACACAACACACACACACGGTTGGCCATGGTGGAATGTCAGCCTGATGATTTGTTTACCTTGACGTGATGTCCCTCCACGTAACGTGTGGCGTCCCTGAAGAGGCGGTACATGACAAAGCCCTGGGGGTCGATGCTGTCAATCAGAGGGTACGCCGTCTGGTGAGAGAAAACCCGCATCACAACCTCACACAGCATTGACATGCTAGATGCTTCTGCATATGCATGATGGTCATCGGTTACATGGCTAGAGTTGGGCTGAGGACTGGGACAGACTTTTGTTTAGTATGGGGTCTAGCTTCCTGGTTATTGCTCATACAAGCCCACTTAAAATCTCTTCGCATTAGAAAATCTGAACTAACAGCTTCTCATTGAACCACATGGTTTAGTCAGCACTAATGCAGTGGGCAGGTGGAGAAGACATGTGCCAATGTGAAGCACAGGAAACCTTGATGGGTTAATGATCCATACTCCGGAGGGCAACCTGCAGCTAGCGGAAGTACAGACCAGGCTTCAGTTTGACTTGGCACGGTCACTGCTGCAGGTCAACACAACACGGAGGCTGACCTTCACCCAGAGAAAACAAAACACAGTCCCACGTCTAAACAACGGGCCAATTGGACCCTGAGCGGAGCATGGCTCATTTACATATACATGTCGGCATGAATAAAAAAGGGGCCTTTGGAGCCCAAAAGGAAACCCATTCTGAGCTTGCCTGTCGACCATGACGTAGGTTATTAGGACAAACAATAGGGGCGAGGCTTATTGGTGCCAAAACAAAACAAAAAGTAAAAACAACAACACTAGGGATGTTGTTTGAGATCAAGTCTGGAGTGGCATAACACATTCAAACGTCATGGATTTGTTTTGAAGTGACCATTAGAACAAAGGTCTACAGGGGAATCGTGGAGGTAACAGGTGCAGTCACAACAAACATTCTAAGCTACACACAGCGGTAAGAGTGGCCCTGATTGGCTGTGGTGGAGAGAGGCTGTGGCAGGTGTCTGGTAGGTAAGTGAGGCAGGCAGGTCTAAGCCTTAACCAATCCAAAATGCTTCTTCACTGAAATGTGACATATGGTAGCAGTTAATGATTTGTCCGTTGCGACACCTATAGAATTGCAGTGTTGATTGGCACGAGACAAGTTCAGAAAAGGGACAAAAAGGGTGAGTGGGGGATTTAAGGGAAATTCTGACTATTTGTCAACAGAGGACTTGCAAAGTTTTACTTGAAACAATGACGGTACAATAACACTGTGACAAGATGTAAAAGTCCTCATTGGCCCGTGCCAGAACAGCGCTCAACCCCTCGTGTTGCAGAGATGTCACTCACCATGCCTGTTTCTGCAGTGAAGATGACGATCTCGTAGAGAGGGGCTAGCTGCTGGAACAGGTAGTCGATGCCTGGCCTCTTCTTGAAGCGCCAGCCTGTAGCCAGCTGTGGGGAGAACAAACCAGTCCACTTCACATGTATTCTGGCTAGAATTCTCACTGAAAGCTATCCACAAATATAGTCAGTGAATAATCAATTTAAAAATCAGTTTATCATGTTATAGAGCATCTCTTGACAGCTACTATCCAAACCACATAAATGCACAAATAACCAGTGATCGATTGATTCATTAGTTTGTCATCACGTTATAAAGTGGTATATTCACTGGCATACATTTTTGCTTTTTCCACGGCCTAAACGGAGCAGCTTATGGCAGATGAAGCATTTGGATGACCTCCTGGACCACTTGTAGTCTTTTCTTCAGAAATCAAAGCCTGAGCAGGGCCGCCAGGTGGCTGTCTGCTGAGGGCTGGTGTCGGGTTACGTCCACACCTCACCTGTCTATGCACGCGCCACTCGTAGGGGGGAGTCATAGGGGGAGGGAGCATGATACCACTCAGGTAAGGACAAGTAGGTAGGATCTCAGGTAGGAGGGGCAGGTGGTGTTAGAGTAGGGGTTGGGACAGGCTTCGAGGGGGCCAGGTGGAAGCCACGGGTAATGGGAGGGTCTTTACAGATAGTGGAGGTAAACAGGTGGTGGGCCCTCAGCGACCCACAGGCCAGATGGCCACCCACAGAGGGACGGGGGAGGCTGAGGTAAAATCCTAAGTAAACAAATGTTTAAAAACGATTCTACTTATGAATGATCAATGTACTATCAAACCCAAGGAATGAGACGAAACAGCTTTTCTCTTGTTGTGTTCTTGGCTATACTGAGTGAAGGCATCCAGGCCACCCAGCAGGTTACTGGTACCAGAAGGCCAGGGTGAGAGGGAGGTGGTACGTACCGACCACTCGGGGTGCAGCAGGACGTCTGTGAGCTCCAGGACCAGGGTGTAGGGAGGCTGGTAGTAGGGCTCCCTCAGGGGGTCAGGAAGCAGCTTGGGGCTCGTGGGCTCAATTATCATCTGGGGACGCACAGATATGACGTCGTCACACAACTACACAAAAACACGATGCTGCAGTAGGGAGGAACAAGTGGCACATCAGAACTATGTGGGTCAACTGACAACAGCCAAACTCCAATAAAAATAAGTATGCAATTTGTATTTTGTGGTGAACGAGGCCTATCCCTTTAATAATTGAGGTCCTTCATAAGGGTGATTTCCTAAGAGTTGAAGACTAGTCTAATGTCAACATGGTCACAAGCAAGTTGCAGTAAAACACACGGAGGCCATCACTCCCAGCTCGCAGGAGTAAAACTGGAGGGATTGTAATTTGGCTGCTTATGTGGGAATGCAGGAGCATGAAAAGATGTTGGTCCGCTTCCTTATTTCATTTATTTGCTCTTAGCTGGCCTCATCACGGCAAACTCAAAAAAAAGAATCCTGTAAGAACCAGCTGCAAGAGGGAGATGGAACGCGTGGAAGAGAGAACTGACATGTTCAAGAGACCAGAGGCCAAGGAGGAGAGGGTGTGTGTTGTCAATATGCAGGGTGGAAAAGGGGTGTGCGCTCGTGTGTATACACACGAAGGAGACAGGGGGCTGTTCACACTCCATTGAAGAGATCAAAGCGCTAAGAGGGAGATGGATTTTGGTGTGTGTGTGTGGGTGGAGGGGGGGGGGGGGTCTAACTGAACGGCAGCTGCAGGCCCATGCAGAGAGGCCTTCCTGCTCAAAGCAGTCTGGCTGCACCTGCCTCTGCTTCAGTAAAGACAGACAAGCAGCCTAACATGGCTCCCAGTGTAAATATCCCAATCCAGCAGTTAACCCAGGGGTTTAGTGGACAAGGACCTTCTATTCTACCACCCTGAACCAGCCACAGGAGGAAAATGCCGACTAGATCAACCACATAGCAAATACTACCAACTGTAGAGTGGAGCCATCCATTGATCAGGTTACATTGAACAGTGGGAGTGGCAAAGGCCGTTTTAACTGTCTCGTGTTCGTTTCTTATCACCCACCTGTCTGTAGTCTTGGAAATACTTCAACGTCCTTCTCAACTGCTGGATAACCGGTGCATCTGTAAGAGAGATCAGCTATAAACAGTGTGGAGCGAATATTGTTTCTCAACACACCATACTCAAGACTGAACACTTAGCCTAAGGGGAGTTGTGGTGCATGTATGTATAGGATATAGGAGTTACTGAGCATCTCAAGCCAACTCCGGTGCTGGTAGAATGTACATGGCTGTAGTCCTAATGAATGACTTTTTATTTTAAAGGGGGCAATCAGCAGTTTATACACACACGGAACCAAAATATAAAGTGTTGGTCCCATGTTTCATGCACTGAAATACAAAATAAATCTAAGAAAATGTTCCATACATACAAAAAGCTTATTTCTCTGAAATTTGATGCACAAATTTTATTACATCCCTGGTAATGAGCATGTCTCCTTTGCCAAGATAATCCACCCACCTGACAGATGTGGCATATCAAGAAGTAGACTAGACAGCATGATCATTACACAAGTGCACCTTGAGCTGGGGACAATAAAAGGCCACTAAAATGTGCATGTCACAAAACACAATGACACAGATGTCTCAAGTTGAGGGAGCGTGCAGTTGGCATGCTGATGGCAGGAATGTCCACCAGGGCTATTGCTAGAGAATTGAAAGTTCATTTCTCTGTCATAATCCGCCTCTGTCATTTTAGAGAATTTGGCAGTACATCCAACCGGCCTCACAACTACAGACCACGTGTGGGCGAGCGGTTTACTGATGTCAATGTTGTGAACAGAGTCCCCCATGATGGCAAGTGGGGTTATGGTATTGGCAGGCATAAGCTATGGACAACGAACACAATAGCATTTGATCAATAGCAATTTGAATGCATAAAAATACAGTGACGAGACCCTGAGGCCCATTTCTTTTAAGTATCTGTGACCAACAGATTTTAATTTATTTATTAACCTTTATTTAACTAGGCAAGTCAGTTAAGAACCAATTCTTATTTACAATGACGGCCTACACTGGCCAAACAACGCTGAACCACCCTATGGGACTTCCAATCACGGCCGGTTGTGATACATCCTGGATTCGAACCAGGGTGTCTGTAGTGACGCATCTAGCACAGAGATGCAGAGCCTTAGACCGCTGCACCACTCGGGAGCCCAGGGGGGTGTTACCCTGTCATGTGAAATCCATAGATTGGGGCATAATGAATTTATTTAAAATTGACTGATTTCCTCATATGAACTGAAACTCAGTAAAAGTCTGAAATGTTGCATTTATATTTGTTCAGTAAACATTTTTAGACATGAATTATATATATATATATATACCCATTGATTCTTTGGAATATAACAAATACATCATGAGCTAAGTTCAGTCATTTCCCATCAGAATCTAAAATAAGCTTGTTTTACTCCAATGTTTGTAAACAAAATCTAAAACGACATAGCCTCAAAACATGGTTAAAACTATCATTTTAATATCATGGATGGTTAGTCCTCGCATCCATAGCTGAATTTGAGAGTAGTTCAATTTCTCCAGCTTTTTAAACGAACCAGGGAGACCGCTTTATTGTTTATACAGCTGATTGCCGCTTAAAAGAGGCATCTCTGTAGGGAACCGCAGCATTGGTCCCAACAGATAACATCGCAGCAATTTGATGGCAGATGCTCCTAGGCTAGTTCTCCACTCAGATAAAGCATACAGCCAGGGGCCTCTGGGATGTGAAGTCCTTTGGGACAGAGACGGAGTGAGAGAGATGGAGTGGCTCTCTATGGGCCTATAGCGTCCGGCCAGTGTGTATAACCAGGCAGGCCCCTTTGGGTCCCCCAGCCCAGTAATAGCAGGCCTGGGAGTGGGTGAGCTGGTGAAACACCCCCTACCCCTCCGGCCTGCCTGCGTATGTGTGTTTTATAAGGCCTGGGCGGAACATACTCTTCCAGAGAGCGTGGGACTGTGACCGGCCCTGTTGACAAACCTCTCCCTTGGGAAAGCAGAGCCAAGCCAGGCTGGGGGTGGGTGGTGATCATTACAACCCCCTGGAGAGGGACAGGGGTTGCCGAGGCGTGTGTATGTGTATGCATGCGAGTATGTGTGCGCAAAATGTGTAATACGTTCGTGTCTGTGCGCGTGCCCCTGTGTTTGTGCCTCAGAGGACGGATCAAGGCACGCTTTTATGGTAATAAGGGGACTGGGTAGTGGTGGGATGAGATCGAAAGGAGGATGACAGGTGAAGGATGGTGATGGGATTAATGTGTCAGCCAGGCCACAGTGGGTCCTTCAATGATGTGAGAGGTGGGGAAGCTACCTCTAAGGGGCAAAGGATCTAGCCATATAGTCAGGGACATAGGCATTTCTCCATTGGTAACTGTTGGCTGTGATCACATTCAGTCTTATCAAAAGCAGAACTCCCATTATGGTAAAAACATTTGGGACTGACATCAACTCTGAAAGGAAGACCATTACAAACTAAAGAAAAACAAAGGCTCCCAGAAAAGAAGGCTTTGACAAGCAGCAGCAGCAGCAGTCTGGTCAGGCAGCCTCTTGTCCTAAACTTGTTTGCCAGTGTAATAGAGGCAGGCCATTGCGGCCAGTGGAAAGGCTACGTTGCTCTCGGAAGGGATGTCCATTTAAACAGGCGAGAAGTAGGGAGGGAACGAGGGAGGAAAGGCAAGAAAGATCGATGGTGGTGCCTCCGGACACAACAAAGGCCTCCTTTAATCCACAACTGGGGTGGCATATGCTCTGTTAGCTTAAGGCCATTATTACTCAATTGCCTTTATTCTCCCTGTTCTCTTTTTTTGGGAGGGGGGGGCTCTTGCTTTTCTTTTGGCCTGCGCTGTCAATCGCTTCTTTCTTGGGCCGTGACAAACGGTCGTCCGGCCTCGCTCTTTGCGGTGGGGCTGTGGGGATGTCTATTGGAGTATCTGTTTAGGGACATAGGCTATTGGTTGGGCCGGTAGGTGTAAGAGGCATGCTGGATTGGTTAGCTTGTTTGTTTGGAGTACTGGTGGTCTCTATCCTCCCAGGGGCTATAAGTCTGTCAGAGCGAGCAAACATGGAACGGCCCCTCATCAAGTGAAAGCCAAATACGGGCTCTGAGGATCCTAGCTGCAGGATACTAACTGGGACACATGGGAGGATGAATGATGTGATAAAACGGACCGAAAGAGATGAGGTCTTCCAAGTCTTGATACGCCTCCCAAAATTACAAGTCAGTTATTTAAGCCTAATAATAGTGCTTGAAGATAAAAATTTATTTTCTCTCCCCCTAAACACAAAACATCTGGTGTGTGTACTGATTGATTCCATACTGCATCAAGACCGTTTCATAGACCCACAGTACACACTAGGAGAAAGCAACAACTTCCAACCTCAGCGAGTATTTTGAAAGCAGTCCTGCACTTGTCACACCCCAGTGTGACCTCAACAGCGAAGTCTTTGGGGAGGTCATCACTGCCACAGCGTCCAACGCTCCTCCTCAGCATAACGCCCCTGGCTCTGAATACCATCACTTGGCAAGGCGACACGGATCTGGACGAGCACGCCTGACCTCATCGCCTCGGGTCCCTGAGGACCCATCCAGCGGAGGCGTCCAGGCTGCCCCCCCAATCCCCTCCACTAGCCTTCTGCCACTTGGGGTGGAGGGGCGCGTGGGCAGGGGGCTGGAATGCTCCCTCTACGCTCCCCCGTGGGATATTGAATGCTGTGGGTGCATCAGGGCTGGCCAATAACAGCAGCAGCCGAAGCAGCACTCTGGACACTGACGGAAATAAAGGGACACAGCAGCAGTGCCAGATAGAGGACTTTGGGGAGCGTGACAGCGTGAAGAATTAATGAAGCAATTATTGGTATAACAGGGTGATTGTTAAGCGTTTATAAAATCAACACTTCTGGAAAGGGCCACAGCTGTCCCCGGCATTAGCATAGCTTTGAAGCGGTGAGGGGAGGCACCTCGCGACTCAGTCCTCTGTCATTTCAACAGCATAGCCAGTTCTAGAACGCGACACATTCCCGCTCAGCTCCACACTGGCCAAATGTGCACTCAGAGGGGAGAGAGATGTCAATCAAAACACCAATGAAACACACAGCTAGGACAACAAATCTATTGGGGACACTAATGTGTTTTAATACTAATAAATTAAAATGGAGAGAAACAAGCTAAATGTAAACTTTCCTGTTTGTCAGTCTTATGAGGCCCTTTTCACCAGGTTGTCAGCCTGGCAGTTTATAGGGATGACTGACGGCTGAGAGGCATATGGGGGGGGTTGGTTACCGGCTGGGTGGGTACAGGGTGGTAGTCACACACAGAATTGGGGGGGGGGGGGTTGGCATTGTTGGGTGTAGGACACCTGCAAGGTGGCATTTCTCAGTGGGTTGATTGATCATACGCCCCCTCCCTTCGTCCTAGGCTGACGGCAGAACAGGCAAGCCGGGGGGGACGACTCATCTGGACCACTGTCAGTGAATGGGTGAAAATGGGTGGTCAAGTTGTAAACGTGGTATGGATGGGTATTAGAATGCTAGAGGTCTGCCTGAGGGTGCAAACAAACAGCACTCATCACACTTTTTTGTTGTTTTTTTGTTGTTGAATTTTACCCCTTTTCCTCCCCAATTTCATGGTATCCAATTGTTTTAGTAGCTACTACCTTGTCTCATCGCTACAACTCCCGTACGGGCTCGGGAGAGACAAAGGTTGAAAGTCATATGTCCTACGATACACAACCCAACCAAGCCGCACTGCTTCTTAACACAGCGCCATCCAACCCGGAAGCCAGCCGCACCAATGTGTCGGAGGAAACACTGTGCACCTGGCAACCTTGGTTAGCGCGCACTGCGCCCGGCCCGCCACTAGAGTCGCTGGTGTGCGATGAGTCAAGGATATCCCTACCGGCCAAGCCCTCCCTAACCTGGACGACGCTGCGCCAATTGTGCATCACCCCACGGACCGCCCAGTCGCGGCCGGTTGCGACAGAGCCTGGGCGCGAACCCAGAGTCTCCGGTGGCACAGCTGGCGCTGCAGTACCTTGTTTTTCCATGTTTACGTAGCCTTTACATCAGCTATAAAAGATTACATCAGTTATGCGAATCGAGATCCATTTTACAGCCCATGACCAGATTTATGGGAAGGCAGAGGTGTGCCAAAAGCCTCGGAGAACAAGGGGGCATTAATAAAACGCTCATCTCTAAGCTAACTCAACTTCGAGAAAAGAAAACCTCTCCAAAATACCACAGGTAGTGTCAACAAAAAAAAGGAAAACAACTCACCGTTATCAAACTCATCTGGAATCTGTAAAAGACAGAAGGAAGGTGAGAAATAGTCCAGGTCACACACGTGTGAATGCAAGGTCAATGTCAGATGGTACTGTTGACAGAACTTAACATGAATTACACTATGGCCTAACGCATAAGGTAAAATAACATGACATTTTGTGGTTGTGTTTACGTTCAAACGTCAGTGTCAGCCAATTCAGCTGCTGGTGTTTAGGTCCAAACAGCCACGACACCTCTCAAATACTACAGAATATTCCTTTATTGAAGTCGATAGCCTTCCAGGCTAGTTAGCATTTCATCTCTCTATGCATCTACACCAGGGGTAGGCAACTAGATTCAGACACAGGTCGATTTCTCAGGGCAAATGGTCGAGGGTGCCAGAAAATTACAATCATTTGTACACTGCAAATTGACCACAACTAAGCCAAAATATAGAGTATTTGAAAATAATAACTTCATACCTTGAAACACGATCACATTTTGTTTGTGGGGATACTTGGGAACAGATTACCTCAATTAAAAACAAGTTTTTTAAAATCAGCAGGATTTTTTTTTTTAAATCACTCGCAGACCGGTTTCGGCCCAGGGGCCACCTGTTGCCGACCCCTGATGTAAACTGAACATCAATACTGTACCCATGTTTGACATAGTCTCTTATAAACAGTTCTTAAGCAGGGACTAAGGTACCAAAATAAATAAAAAGAGACCGCCGTTTTCTCCTTGAGAGCAGACACCAAGACCGTCCAAACCACTCACGTTCTACTTTTCACACAGATACTGGGCTGTCCAGGCATCGTGCACTGTGTAGTGTCCAGTATATATATTGTTTATTTAACTAGGCAATGACAGCCTAACCCGGAAGACACCGGGCCAATTGTGCACCGCCCGGTTGTGATACAGCCTGGAATCGAACCAGGGTCTGTAGTGACACCTCTAGCACTGAGATTCAGTGCCTTAGACGGCTGCCCGTCTCGGGAGCCCCTGTTGCTCGTCTCTGTGCATTACGTGCCGTCATGCTTAAGTGTTAGACCTGGCCCCTCCCTCGCGGTGAAACTTTCAGCAGCGGACCCACACCAGCCCACCAATTAATCTCCCAGCTGATGAATATTCAGCTGCATCTGCCAGCAGGTCCCTGGCCTGGCCCACCTGGGGGTCTGCCTGCCAAAGACAGAGAGACAGAGGGAGAGAGAGAGCCAGCCGGGGGCCGAGTGGGACACCACATGCTGCACGCTGGGGCCACTACATGGGAACCGATGGGGTAGGCTGGAGTTGTTTCATCCTCCTCAACACCCCTCCCCCCCTATCAAGGCTGTCCTGAGGGGGTTGCAGTGGTTGAAGAAACACTGCTCAACTACGCCCCCTGCTGCCTGTGCAAGGTTATGAGTTTTCTTTATATAACGTAGATCATTTGACCAGTGATACAGTTCACTGTGTTGGTCATTACTGCGTTGGGGAAGGCTGACACCTCTAGCACTGAGATTCAGTGCTAGAGGTGTCACTACAGACCCTGGTTCGATTCCAGGCTGTATAACAACCGGCTGTGATCGGGCTGCGCACAACTGGCCCAGCGTCATCCGGGTTAGGGTTTGGCCGGGGGAGGACCCCATGTTCCTTAATGTTGATGTGGTTGTTACTGACAAGAAGCACATGGCTGTGCTCTTTAAATCACCACTTTATTAAGTCAGGATTCCTATTTGTCTCAGCCATGTCTCCGTGCCCGTCCAACATTTCCTCATCTGCCACCCCTTCTAATGCGACTATCCCAGATGCTTCTCTTTTCCCCTGCCCCGCTAGAAAGTTTCTCCCTTGCAGGCAGTCACTGAGTCCGAGGTGGTAAAGGAGCTCCTTAAAACTTCTTGGTGACAGGGGGGCAGTACTAAGTATCAAATAAGGTGCCCAGAGTAAACTGCCTTCTACTCTGTCCCAGATGCAAATATATGCATATTATTAGTAGTATTGGATAGAAAACACACCACTGAAGTTTCTAAAACTGTTTGAATGATGTCTGCGAGTATAACAGAACTCATATGGCAGGCGAAAACCTGTGAAAAATCCAACCAGGAAGTGGGAAATCTGAGGTTTGTAGTTTAACTCTTTGCCATTCCAATATACAGTGTAAATTGGGCTTCCACTAGATGTCAGTTTTTAGAACTTTGTTTGAGGCTTCCACTGTGAAGTGGGGGCGAATGAGCGGGGATTGAGCCAGGTGTCTGGCAGAGTACCACAGGCTCGTGAGGCGAGGTCATGAGAGAGTTAGCTCTCGTTCCATTGCTTTTCTACAGACAATGGAATTCTCCGGTTGGAACATTATTGAAGATTTATGATAAAAACATCATAAAGATTCTATACTTAGTTTGACAAGTTTCTAAGACCTGTAATATAACTAACTTTTCGTCTGACGTTCAGCTGGACCTGAACGCGCGTTTGAATTTGTTTACTAAATGCCCTAAGAAAAGAAGCTATTTGGACATAAATGAACTTTATCTAACAAATCAAACATTTGTTGAACTGGGATTCCTGGGAGTGCATTCTGATGAAGATAAAAGGTAAGTGAATATTTATAATGCTATTTCTGACTAATGTTGACTACACAATATGGCGGATATCTTTTTGGCTGCTTTGTTGTCTGAATGCTGTACTCAGATTATTGCATGGTTTGCTTTTTCCGCAACGTTAAAAAAAAATCTGACACAGAGGTTGCATTAAGGAGAAGTATATCTTTAATTCCATGTATAACAATTGTATTTTCATCAACATTTATGAGTATTTCTGTAAATTGATGTGGCTCTCTGCACAATCACTGCATGTTTTAGAACTACTGAACGTAACTCGCCAATGTAAAACGAGATTTTTTTAATACAAATATGCACTTCAGCAAACAAAACATACATATATTGTGTAACATGAGGTCCTACGAGTGTCATCTGATGAAGATCATCCAAGGTTTGTGATTCATTTGACCTCTGTGCTTTGGGACTCCTCTCTTTGGCTGGGAAAAATGGCTGTGTTTTTCTGTGACTTGATGGTGATCTAACATAATCGTTTGTGGTGCTTTCGCTGTAAAGCCTTTTTGAAATCAGACACTGTGGCTGGATTAATGAGATTTTATCTTTAAAATGGTGTAAAATACTTGTATGCTTGAGGATTCTTTGTTTGTTTTGAATTTGGCGCCCTGCACTTTCACTGGCTGCTGGCGAGGTGGGACGCTACCGTCCCACATATCCCAGAGAGGTTAAAGAAAGGATCTGACCAGTATGTTTTTTTGGGGCGGGGGTCAAGTTTTAAAGGGGAGATCAAGATGATCCTAACTGTTATAGGCACATTTCTATTTTGCCCCGTTTATCAAAAGTGTTGGAAAAACTGGTCAATCAACCCGCTTGCTTTCGTGATGCTTATGGTATTCTCTCGGGTATGCAATCTAGTTTCCGCTCAGGTTATGGAGGCGTCACTGCAACCTTAAAGGTCCTCAATGATGTCACAATTGCCCTTGATTCTAAGCAATATTGCGCTGCTATTTCTTTCTATTGACTTGGCCAAAGCTTTTGATACGGTAGACCATTCCATTCTTGTGGGCCGGCTAAGGAGTATTGGTGTCTGAGGGGGTTCGCCCTGGTTTGCTAACTACACCTAAAAGAGTACAGTGTATAAAGTCAGAAAATCTGCTGTCTCAGCCACAATACCCCAAGCCTCAATCCTAGGCCCCACGATCTTCTCAATTTACATCAACATAGCTCAGGCAGTAGGAAGCTCTCATCTATTTATATGCAGATAGTCTATACTCAGCTGGCCCCTCCCAGGATGTTGTGTTAAATGCTCTACAACAAGGCTTTCTCTAAGCTTTACCTTGTGCTGAACAACTCCAAAACAAAGGTCATATGGTTTGGTAAGAAGAATGCCCCTCTTCCTACAGGAGTCATTACTACCTCGGAGGGTTTAGACCGAGGTAGTCACCTCATACAAGTACTTGGGAGTATGGCTAGACGGTGCACTGTTCTTCTCTCAGCACATATCCAAGCTGCAGAATAAAATTAAAATGAGACTTGTTTTCCTCTACCGTAAATCGCTCCTTTCACCCCAGCTGCCAAACTAACCCTGATTCAAATGACCATGCTACCCATGCTAGATTACGGAATCATAATTTATAGATCGACAGGTAAGGGTGCTCTCGAGCTGCTAGATGTCCTTTACCATTCGGCCATCAGATTTGCCACCAAAGCTCCTTATAGGACACATCACTGCACTCTATACTCCTCTGTAAACTGGCATCTCTTTATTGCCGTTGCAAGACCCACTGGTTGTTGCTTATTTTTAAAGCCTTCTTAGGCCTCACTCCCCCCCTATCTGAGATATCTACTGCAGCCCTCATCCTCCACATACAACACCCGTTCTGCCAGTCACATTCTGTTAAATGTCCCCAAAGCACACACATCCCTGGGTCGCTCATTTTTTCAGTTCACTGCAGCTAGTGACTGGAACGAGCTGCAACACTCAAACTGGACAGTTTTATCTCAATCTCTTTTCAAAGACATTCTGACAGGTGTGGCTGCTTTGTGTGATGTATTGTTGTCTTTACCTTCTTGACCTTTGTGCTGTTGACTGTGCCCAATATGTTTGTACCGTGTTGTGTTGTTGTCATGTGTTGCTGCCTTGCTATGTTGTTGACTTAGGTCTCTATGTAGTGTTGTCTCTCTTGTTGCGATGTGTGTTTTGTCCTATATTTATATTGTATTTAGTTATTTATTTTAATCCCAGGCCCCCGTCCTCGCATGAGGCCTTTTGGTAAATAAGAATGTCCTTAAGTAACTTGCCTAGTTAAATAAAAAGGTGAAATTAACTAAATATAACAGCTGATAAAGCACACTGCCTATCAGATTAGTTTCACAATGTGCCAGGTAAACCTGTATATTAGGGCAAAGGTAAGGGGATGGGCCAGTGGGGAAAAGGTAAACACAGCCATGAAGTCGGCCAAGTGTGCCCTCTTGTGGCGGTTTAAGGAGAAAGAAATAGGCCTAGAGTTGTTTTAAGAGGATTGCCCCGGATTCCAAGGTTGGCTGCTGACAGAATCTTTGAAATGTGATGCAAACGGGTCTCATTCAGCGCCATTTGCGTAGACTGTGTAGAGCCCTTAAGATGTACTTTGCTGGCAGCCAACCTTGGAATCGGGTGCTATCCTCTTAAAACACTAGACATCTCAGTCAGACATAAGCTTATGCTTAGGAAAGGAAGGCAGGCAAATGACTGAGTCGTATCAACCCCTATGCCGGTAGTGTCTAGTACAGCGTCCAGCATTTCCGGTCTCCTTTCCTAAACCAATAGTGTCACGTAAGCTAGTCAGGGTTTGAGTCAGTTCAGGAAATTTGTTGAAATTCATGAACAAATCATGAATTAATTGATCTTATTTCAGTGCCCTGTCTCAGATAATATAATTCATGTAATTGCATGATAGTCATGGTTAATCTCAAATAACTAAATATGGAACTATAAAAAAATAAATAAACAGAATCTTGTTAGTACAGATTGTTTTGCCCATTAAACCTTCACTCTCAAGAACCACTTCTTACAACACAGAGCAGTGAATTAACTTATAACAAGACTTGGGTCTTCCAAATTGGTCTTTCAGAGGAGGTTGAGAGGGTACGAGGTGTGCGAATGCTCATTTAGGGGTAATTCACACCTTGTCACAACAATGGGGCAGAGGACCCGGAGACCAGGGGCAGGCCCTGTTCCCAAACCAGCTACAGGTTGGCCACGGGAACTCTCACCAAACAGAGGTGGCCACTCATTGCGCCGAGAGATGAAAATAGTTCCCACACTGATAGCCGTGTACAATATTGATGCATGAGAACATAGACCCTCACAGCAACACACTGGTGAGGGGCAAACCCCATTATAAGAGATGTTGCTCTAGCTAGTGAAATTAATGAGAATTTGTTGTCACTACCAAGTTCCAAAATGCACTCATCTGTTTTGGAAATGCAGCACAACCTAGTCCAACCTCTAGAGCAGTGGTAACCAAGTCAAGATTACTTTTGCGATCAAAAAGCAAGCAGAGATCTACTGCTCAGAATTATTATTAAAACATGACTTAACATGAACCTAATATAAACAGTTCTGTAGGAATGAGGTTTGTGCAGTAAGCCTAATAGATTGCAGCATATTGGCTATATGCCTGGCCTACCAATATTGTTCATTTTAGACCATATCATATTTCAAAACTAAAGCTTTGATAAAGTAGATCAGTTGGTATAGCACTTGAGGCACAGCAGAGGATAAATTGAAATCTGCAAATAATTTGCTGGACTGATGGTACCTGCAGCTGATGGTCATGGTGCTTTCAATATATATATATATTGAATATATAACAAAAACCTCGGTCAAATCATGACATCCGTGATCTTCAGGTCGGAAAATCAGAGCTCTAGAAAGATGAGAGTTTCAAACTTGAAATTTCAAGTTTGATGACCGTTCCAAAATACCCCCCCCCCCCAGTCTGATATTTTTTTCTTTCCTCGGAATACCCAGTTGTCTTGAATGCACTGAAGTGGGAGATCTCCGACTTCCCAGTTGTTTTGAACATGGCATTAGTCTAAACAGAGGTCGACTGACCAGAGAGAGGGGACACTGTCTTCCACCTGATGACGAAACTCAAATCGCACCACATCAGCCTCATGCACAAATTCATGTTGTTCCTATGACCAGAGAAAGTGAAATATTCCTCGATATTAAGACACGACGAGCTACAATTAATAAAAACTGCAGGGCTATCAATAACCTTGTAGTAGGGACAAGCACTTGTGTTTTGTAATAGTGTTGAACAAAAACAGTGATGACAGTGCTGAATAAAAACTTAAGACATGAAATCACTCATTAAAACAACAGCTCTTTGCTGTATTTGACAATCTATGGTCATTGGCCTCGGCTAATAGGGATCATAATCATTTTTATTTATTTATTTTAAAAGAAGGAATGCCTTGAAGAACTTGATTGACCGATTGGTGACCACTGCCCTGAAACGACAAAATTGTTCTCATATTCCAAGATAATAGTTTAATGTAATTTGAACAGGGGAACAAGGGAGCCAAACAGAACCCAATCGAAATGCTACTTGACCTACGATAAGGTTTTAGAGAAACTGATGTCACTCAGTGCCAAAATTTGTGCCTCCTTATTTTATCCCCCCAGAAACTCAGTGAAGATGACTAGTCTAGTCATGCTTTTACTTTACACTTGTGTGTATAAGGTAGTGGAATTGTTAGGTTAGATTACTCGTTGGTTATTACTGCATTGTCGGAACTAGAAGCACAAGCATTTCGCTACACTCGCATTAACATCTGCTGACCATGTGTATGGGACAAACAATTTGATTTGATGTTCAGCCTTAGAACCTTGAGGCAACTGCATTAATTCAAGGACAAAAAATATGCTGATGTACAAAATTGGCCTTGAAATGTAGCTGCATTAATCTACCTTTGCACTCTAACATTGGACAAGTGTTCCAGACATTAGGCTCCTCGGGTTCCCGAGGGGAAGCCATAGAGATGAGAACAGGATCCAGCTCCTTCTCTCACGGGGACACCCAAACACCTCAAATTAACACAGCTCCTCCAGTCTGAGGGGGACAAGTGTAGAATCCAGCACCAAGAGGCCTGGCACACTCCACTCACAGCAGCCTGACAAGTGTGCCCTTTGAAGTGAGAGAAGTGTGCTTTTTCAAAATGCCCACCTTCCCAACCCCATACCTTAAACCCCTGGTAGTTAGCAGACCCTTTACAGTAGGCTGACAAGTGTGCCCTTTGAAGTGGACAACAGGACCACACCTGAAAGTTTAAAGAAGTGTGCTCTTTTAAGTAGCCACCTTGCCAGACTCACACCTCCCGTCCCCGATGTGCCTTGTGGGAAACAATTCACACCGCAAGCACTAGCTTGAACCAATTAAAGAGCTACATGGGATCTACCTGAGAAGTGTGATAAGAGTGTCACTTGAAGTAACCACCTTTCATTTTGCACAATTTAAAACCCACTGGCACAAGCCAGTCTGCTTAGAAGTTGTACAGAACTTCATCTGGCAATCTTTCACCTCTACTTTCAATAATTGGTCCTACAAAGCAATAAACATGTTTTAATGAAAACATACCGTGTTTCCTTGTTCATCCACTGAATTGCTACCTGTAGACAGGGAGAAAAACATTACTTATGATAATATTACACATCTATTTGCTTTGAAAAAACATGCACATTTATTGCATTACATGCATCAGATGCCATGTATTCACAATTCATATTACTTCTGAAAAGCATATGGCACTGCAGTGTCAAGCGTTTCAGAAAAGAGACATTCTCATGAAACATTCAACCATTGCTTTTGACAAGTACGGTCATGTCTTCTACAATTCAACCATCCATCTAGGCTGACCGCAATGAGAGTCCGACATATTTTGAGAAAACACATTTGCGAAAGACGCGAGTGCAAATAAACAGCCAATCAAAATTCTACACCATTGAGATGAAAGGCGAGTAAATATACAAATCTGCCCATTCACCTGAAGCTCAAAACACGTTACCAAGAATGCCCTCCTAAAACGACATTTTCCACCGAGCAAGGAGAGGGTGCCCCAAATCACTCTACTATCTTCAGTATGACCTTCACTAGTGCTGCTGGTTCAGTGTCAGTCCTTGACACGCTGCTGCGCTGACAGATTGGAGGGACCAGGAGGACTCACCGAATACGTACACCATGCCGACCGCACCCCCTATCCCCATCAGGCCTGCTAACCGCATCACCATCTTCTTGGCATAGGCTGTGTTCTCCTTCTGTTTCTTGTCCTCTCCCTGGTCCTGCTTCTGCTCTGAGTCCCCATCCCCTTCTGGAGGGGGCTGGCCCTGTCAGAGCAAATAGCCAGGTCAGATTCCCTTTTACTTCCTCACCACAAGTCAGCTAGACATTATTTTGGGAATACATAGCTATAATACAGAACAGATTGGACAATAAGGAATTTAGATCATTTAAAAGGGAAATGAGATTATGTGCACACGTGCGCGCGCACACACACTGCCAAATCAATAAAAACAAACTCAGTGATGTAAGACCGTGGTCATAGATTCAAAAGATTGAGATTCAATTTAAAGTAAAATAGCCTGCACTGTTATTAAACTGTGACAATAAGATTAATCAGTGTGTCTGCAGGAAATGCATTGAGGGTGTTGAGGGTCTACCTGACCTTCAAAAATCTAGAAAAACCTTGACAGATAATGTTACCATATATATAATGTTAGCCTTGATGTGTAATAAATCAATAGTAAACGGTGGCTGAACATGGGAGTATAAGTGCTAGCTAGCTGGATATCTAGGTAAAGCGAGTTATCTACTTGGCTAGGGGATGAATCATCTAACTCCTTGGTAGCTGGCTGGCTAGTACATCTACTGAAATATGCCTCGGTGTGTGACATGTGAAAGTAAGCTAACTAGTTAGGTAACACTAACTCGCTGGCAATTGATAAAAGATATGCAGTTATCTAATTATTACGGCGAGTAGCAAAGACACTGCTAGTTGGCTAGCTAGCTGACTGACAGGGACCGTGCTATCCAGGATCCTCCGGACGTCACTAGCCAATTGAAGGTGAAATTCAAATGGTTTAGCTAAAGGATATGGTCAATGATCCCGGACTGCACTGGATGACAGACTAGCCTAGCTCAACGTGCTAATCGGACGAGTTCATTCATTCAGCCAAATAATAGGGTGTAAATGGAGTCTCGTGAGAGACCCGGAGGTTCAACAAACTGGAAATGACAACATGAAAACCAAACCAGCTGATTCATTGAATGTCTCTTTTGTTTTTCTGTAGCCTTGCATGATTATGGCTGTCTAGCTAACGTTACCCAACCAGGCAGGGGGGGGAATGTCAGTTGGCTAGTTAACGTTACCTAGCCCACTTGACTCACCTGACTATTATGTTGCTGCTTAAGCCTCTCTTGCAAGATTGATTGAGCGAGTCCACCTGTAGCACTGCCCTCTCCTGTTGTCTTCTCCGTAGAAAGTGCCCGAATCAAGTCCACCACTGCAGGGGTTGAACCACGTCTGCTCCAGTTCCTGAGCGTGAGGAGGCCCCTACTCGCCCGGACACACATGGGGAACATCGACGTCGCCGACATCTTGAATGGGAAAGAGCCGGTGAACATAGCGCGAGTGAAAAGGACAAAGGCGCCTGATTGGCTTATGTTACTCTGAGCAACATCCATAAGGTGCAATAAAAATCGTTAACGGTCATGTGGAACAAAATAGGGCGGTACGTGCAGCTTTTTCTCCAATCGAAACTAAGATTTCTTTGACCTTCGAATGCACCCCAAAATGTCCATCATTACTGATGGCAATGCCCAAAGTATGTTAAAAATATATCACCTGCCCTGTAGGTTTTTACTGTAGCCTAATACACACAACTTCGACCAGTCTAAATTATTAAATTAATTAAATTAATAAATAGTATTTTATAAGACATGGCAAACTTAGTTTGCACTGATTTGTCTTTCAAATGTTAAACCTTTAGGCCCCTATGAAATAAATGATGATTTTCGTAGAGCATAGCAACAATGATTATCATAATTTCATCCTTTCATGTTGGTTATTTTGCTTTTCTATATCTAATATTAATGACCACTAGAGGGCAGGCATAACACACAGCATCTGCTTCAGATTCTGGGAGTTGCACCCGCTAGACTAGAACGATTCTATTTCTACGGTTGGACCGACGGTACCAGTGACTTGCCACAGTTTCACCTGTGCACCACTCTATTTGCGGACATTACACATTACTCATCATATTATTTTAAGTGTTCAAGTTGATCAAATTGTTCATATACATAAACAAGTTTCAAATTTCATGCAACAACAGCGCATCCATTATGCATAAAAACAATCAGGAAAACAAATTAAGACACAAATATATCATTTATTGTAATCATTAAACAACAAATGTTAATCAAAAAGTGTTTACCATAAGAAATAATTACTTGTTGACCACCGATGGTAACCCAAACAATCAGTTCTTCACAAATGTTACAGATAACATGACACCCTACATTCACCTTACAAGTTCAAAGCATCAAAAACAACATTCACCTATCCTGGATCCCCACATGGGTAAATCAACTGTTGTTTTTTGTCACATGTCCGATACCCAGGCCATTCAAAGATAGCATGGTTGCTGTCTCTGTTCAGATATTACATTCCACTCCTTGCCAAACACTCTTTGGAATATAACAAGGAGTGGAATGTTACATAGACTAGTACCCAGACTAATTCAAAGGGTGCCTTTCAGCGGGTCACATTCTCTGCACTGTTGGAACAGGCTACCGCATAACTATTGCATAGCTGTTCTCACAAGGATCAATTACCATCTCTGAACAAAACAAAAGGAAATGCATATAGTGGCCAAACTCATTGATTCTCATATGCTGTAATTTGTGTATGGCACTAGCAACAAGAATTCCCCTCCTCTGCGGCAGCCTCCTCTTTCCCCCCAGGCCAAAGGGGTGCACTGTTTATCTTGTTGCCCACTTTAGCAGCCTCACTTTGAACACCATCACTTCCAACACGCTTCTGTATTTTAGAGGCCATGGTTAAAAATGATTTCTCTACATTATCAGCATTCTTCGCACTGGTCTCCAGGAATGGAATCTTCAGGGATGAAGCAAATTTCTGAAGCAATTGTACCAAGAAGAAAAGAGAGCAGAATTGTATGACATTTATCATGACACACCAGAACAAAAGCACAAGAACGTGTGATTAGCATGTCTATCTATGATTAACAATGATTTGTAGTTGATGAAGAATCGATTGTGCATTGGTGGCACAAGTATTTTATGAGTGAGAACAGACACTTACTTGACCAGTGGCAGAGTCCACTACCTTTTTAGAGACCAAGTCACACTTGTTTCCCACAAGCAATTTGGAGACATTTTCACACGCATAGCGGTCAATCTCCTCCAACCACTGCTTCACGTTGTTAAAGGACTCCTGGCAAAATAGTTGAAATCTTGTACATATAGTTTTATCTCTAACTCCAGTACATTTTGATGCAATAGACGGTCAATCCAGTCCATAGACAGGAAGAGTTCAAATACACTGTATTACCTGATCAGTGACATCATACACAATGATGATCCCATGTGCTCCTCTGTAGTAGCTGGATGTGATGGTCCGGAACCTCTCTTGTCCGGCTGTGTCCCACTAGGAGAGATAGATCAAACAGATAGAAATGACAAACAAGCCTTACCACATCCCCATTACCAAAATGTACAACTATACATTTTACAGAGCTATGCAGAGTTTGTCGTATAAACATGTACTTACAATTTGTAGTTTGACAGTCTTCCCATCCATTTCAATGGTTCTGATCTTAAAGTCGACCCCGATTGTGCTGATGTAGCTCTCTGTGTAGGTGTCATCCTGAGGTGTAGAGACAACTGAGCAGTGTTATTATTTACAATGGAAGAATGGCTGAACAAACCTTCAAACAGTGGTTAATTAGTGGGTTGGATGACGTTTTGCAGTGTCCTTTCCACAAAGGAAATTACCTTCGCTTTCTGTTTACTCTAGACTCCTTGCCATATGGGACAACACAAAGGATTGTGTGTATTCTGTTTTAACACAATCAAATACCATTTTTAGTGGTCACATACACGTTTGGCAGATGTTATTGCGGGTGTAGCGAAAAGCTATGCCTACCGCAAACCGCAAGAGCAGGCAAGACTTGCCGACACCAGAGTCTCCAATAAGAAGCAGTTTGAACAGGTAGTCGCTGAGGAATACATTACATTATTATTCAGGTTGAGTATATATCATCAAGTAGGATAAAGAAACACACCATTGATAAATGGAAGATGCACTATTGTTATTGCATACAAGCTCTGCAGAAACACACACGCACAGCTGTCGGCCTCCAATCTCTTTAGTATTGGTTGGTTCGGCCAAGTTATCGAGGGCCGAAGAGTTTCTTTGTGCTTTTCCAAAGCAACAAAATAAAACATTTGTTTGGGTTGACTCCCATTGCACCACATCCATTGCTCTAAGTGGGAAAATGTGTCCCAAATTCAGAGAGCCTTTTATTGTCCCACAAACCTAAAAGGGCCTTTAAATGTAGCTACAATGTTATCCAAGACAATAGCCTACTTAAACATGACACATCATGCTTCGACAACTGTACAAATAATACTACACCATTGTCACTCACAACTCATCACTACTTACTATTCAGGATTCATGACCAGATAGCTGGATCCAGAGGGCAGAATGTAAAAGAAAATAAAAAACAACTGTGAACAGAATGCCTGTTATCTTGGGCCTTTCACAGATGCTTTGTGTTGATGTTCTTCAGACAGCACCTTGTATGATGAGCCGGGAGTCCTATAATTTATTAAAACCTAAGATCATGTTTCAATGCCGTCATTACATGAGTCTTAAAGCTGTTGCCTGGTTTAGCTTGGGAACTGACTGATCACAGAACCCATACATTCATTCACTGCCTCCAGGAACAAATCATTTCAAAACAGGTTGTTTTATTCTTAAGATTTGGTTGAAGGAGTCACATATTACATGTTACAGTACAGTAGTCTAGAGAATGTTTTAAAAATCATTCAGTCTGGAAAAACAAAAGTTAATTGAAGTTCAGTGAAAAGGTTACTTTTCATAAAAACATTTCTTCAGCATTGACAAAATATATCTAAAACATTCTCAAAACTTTCCAAAAAAGTTGGACACTCAATATAATTTAAACTCAATACAAAATGAAAAATACATTAAATTGAAGTGCAAATGCTACAAATATGGCCAGTTTCTATTTAGTCGTCTCGTAGTTGTAGTGGGATTTATTGCCAGTTTAAAAACCAAACCATCTAACCTTTGGATAGTAATGAGAGGTTGGCAGACGAAACCTCATTCATACTTTCCACATGTATGTGCCGCTCTTTTTTGTGTGTGTGTAATCTAATCGATTTGACTCAAATTAATCTAGAAATGTGGCTGGTTATGCTTGAAGTGTTTGGATGACCAGTCTTTGCATACTTGTTAGAGGAAACCTACAAATGAGACCATGTAAAACAAAACAGGCTCAGGTAAACAGTTCGCTTACCCTCAAAAATCATTTTTAGAGTATTGCACAAGTTTTTCTTTGACAGACATCCTTGCCATGTCCACTCTTGTTCCATTCAGTAAAAAAAAAAGTGATTTACCATAGTTCTGGAACCATGACACGTGGATCTCTTTATCATCAAAAGTTTCACAAAACAGTCACTAGTTAGAAAGCTCATCTCCAGTATATAAAGATATTCATCATTTTATTTTGGCTTCCTGCTATTCAGTACTCTATACTAGTGGCAGCATACTCATTCTCAATGTGAATCTGCAAACAGTATTAATGACATGATCTCAGTCCACAGGCAAGCACTTCACAGGTAGGGTCCGTGTGTATGTTGTGTTGGGTTCTGTAGGTGAACTGGGAGTTAAGAAGGCGGGTGGCCGTTGACCTTGTCCCGCAGGAGAGCCAGGGCATTGGTGGAGAAGTCTCGCAGGACGCTCACAGTCTCTCGCTGCATCTCCAGGGAGTCGCGTACAAACTCCTGCTGCGACTCCACCAGCTGCTGCACGGACTGGGCCAGGGCCCCCAGAGACCCCGACACGGCCCCTAGCAGGGCAGTAGTGGCCTGCTGCTCCTTGAGACTGAGGGAGGCACTGTGGGCTAGCTGCTTCCGGATTGCCCCCTGTCCCATGACTGACCCTGGAGAGGTAGAAGAGGAGGGAGGAGCAGGGAGAAAGGAAGAGGAGGGAGCTGGGAGGGAGGACGAGGAAGTAGCGATGGAGGAAGACACAGCGGTGGAAGCGGCGACGAATCTGGAGTAGGTGCGACGAGGCTCAGCAGGAGGGCGGAAGGAGCCCATGTGCCGTGGCTCCTCTTCTAGGTCCTCAAATCCCAGACTGTTGTCTACGGGTAATACACAAACAATGTGATACACACAGAAACATGGGTGCAAACACATTTACCAACAATAAAGCGAGAGAAAAGAGTTACCTTCATCGACTGGTGTCATGAATGAAAAATCACGAGACGACTGAGAAGGATCCCCTAAAAGGACAAAAGAATAAATAAAAAATATGACAAGGGAGATAATAAAAATCAATACAACATATTGTGTTGAGTGCGAAGAGAAGAGGACAAATGTTGTTCTGAATATAGGAAAGACTCACGGCCAAATGGCATCCGAGAAAACATGCCAATATCTTTATCTCGAGTTGAGATAACGCCTATGGCGTGGGGGCTGGTGCCAGGCATACCCATATGATGAAGGCCAGCCATACCATTAGAGGTGCCAGAGGAGCGAGTCAACATCTCTGACATGTCACCAAAGTCATTCTCCTCAGGTTCATGATTCATGCTGCCCATGGTGGCCTTGTTCGGAGGGGACATGGCTAGTATTTCGTGCACCATTTTCTCCACCGGCGACAGGTTCTGGGAGATACGGACACCGTTAGGCCCTCGCATGGCCACCATCCTGCGCTTGGCGTCACACTTTAGGTCCGCCCACTTCTTGACGATCTCCATGACCTCCCGTTGGCACTCACTGATTTTGTTGATGCAAATCGCGATGTCCGCCCATGTTCGCTTCCTCAGGTCTGACGAGGCGCCTTGGTTGAACTTGCCTGTGGCGGTGAAAAATGCAGATAATAGCACACCAAGGAATAAAAGGCAAGCAGAGAATAAAAGAGACAAACAAATGCAAAGTGAACATATGTCTATTAAGTGCTTCATGCACACAGTACACACTGAGTGGAGGTACTTACTTACGAGGATGTGCCTGTTTCTTTTGACCTCAGACAGCAGCAGATGGACTTCATCGAAGGTGAAGCGCGACTTCCTTTTCTTCATGGGCAAGTTGCCCCCAAGTTCCTCTATTTCGCTATAGGTGAATTTGAAATTCATGTTGCACCCCTAGGCCTGTTTACAGGCACAAGAGATAGCCACCTATACCTGTGAGGGCACCACCCCTGGCACTGCCAGCCTGCAGGAGAACAAAATGTAAACCACACTGCACTCCACTGATAGGAATCACTGTGTAAAGACGTTATGGTTATAAAAGACCATGTAACTCAGTTGGTAGAGCATGGTGCTTGCAACACCAGGGTTGTGGGTTTGATTCCCAGGACCATGCCTTTGTAAAAATGTATGTACGCATGACTGACTGTAAGTTGCTAAGGATAATGGCATATATGGTTTGGGGGAGATTTTATTATGTGGGAAAAGAATATGCCGTAATCAACGGGTATTCCAGGGATCCGTGCCTAAAACAATACTTCTGCAATGAATCGATCACTTTATTTTAAAAAATTATGCTAGGCATACATTGCAGTAGTGAGGACACCATGATTTACTATTGACGAGAATACCTGACAACAGTTCATTGTCAAAAAAAAAACAAAAAAAAAATACAACTCTGCATGGGAAATTAATGTGTCTATTGGTCTTTAAATTAACCATTTGTATAATTAGTAGCTTCAATCTCACACTCTCTTGCTAGGCCAATGAGCATTATGCTTCCTGGTTCTTTGTTGAGCCCCCTTCTAACCAGCTACAGTAACGTTAGCTATTTTGCTTTGATGTTTTGCGGGACAACGTCCAAGGCCAGTGTTTCCAACCACGTTAAACGTGCATCCTGCCATGCAACGAAGGGGACAAAATACAAATTAGAAAACGAACGCAGATCTTTACCAATGTGTTATAGATAAACTGATAAGAAAACTGCGAGCGTTTTATGTATTCTGCCTAACTATAGTAGCTAACATTTTGAAGGAACGTTGGCTAATGTCGGTCGCTAGCTAGCTAACGTTGGCTGGCTAGCTAGGTCGTCCGCGTTTGTTTGCAGATTGTTTATATATATTTATAACTTCAACTAGCTTGGTAATTAACAATAACAAGTGTGAAGTTATGTTTCATTGGATATAGCCGGAATTACCAATATTGACGAATGTTTTTTTTTTCCTCCTCTTGCAGTGTAGCTTCATAAACTTCGCACAGACGACGAGAAGAATGCTGAGTTGCGCAGACTCTGATCGCGCTTTTTCCATGACCCACGGCGGCCACGAGCGCAACATGTACGAACTCTTACCAGAATAGGAATTTGGTATGACGCCAGGAATGGCCACATTACAGTTCAACGTGCATCAATCACTGCTACAGTTGTTACGGAATAACGCACATTCATGGGTTGAACGAGTACACAACCCGTGGTGACATTTCTCAACCAAGTCATGTTGCTACTAAAACACACGAAGGCTTTCAATACTAAGCTACTTAATTATAAGAAAATAGCGTACAGGAGCGGAAATCGTATACTAGTCAATCTAAAACAAAGTATGCGTTATATGTCAGAGATACTTCCTTTCCTGGGCTACAAGAAACACGACACGTTACCTATGTAATCACATTGGGAACCTGTTTCAATAAGTAAGACTTAAGAAATTAAACGACCACGAAGGGACTCGAACCCTCAATCTTCTGATTCGAAGTCAGACGCCTTATCCATTAGGCCACGCGGTCTATGTATTCTGGTTTCTTTACTCTCAAATTAACCGTAGCTAGCTATGTAACAAAAACATACCTGTGTTAACATAAATAATTATGCATTTTAATATTTTATGTACAGAATTACAATATAAATCCATATTTATCTTGTATACAAAATTATATAGTTGAACACCACAACATCAGAGAGATGTAATAGGGGGAGGGGTGTGTGAGTCTACTTGATGTTATGACAATTAGGAAATTGTGTGATGGAAACCAAGTTTGACATCAGCTATATTGAAGCGCTAATATAGTCTAATCAAAACTAAAACATATCAATTGCTAGACACATGTAGATGTTAAATCCAGTTCACAATCTCAACACAGCCTACATGGGAGAATATGTTTACCGTCATGCAACTGTTGAGTTAAATAAATAAAAACGAAAACTGAGCTATAAAGTGCATTTTAAAAACTATAGTCATCATTGACGGGCAAACCTCATTCACGTGTTAAAAGCAAAGCAGACACCGAATGTTGATTCCTTTCCTTATTTACTTTAGTCTTCCTGGTGACAACAAACATAGCAACCCAATTCCACTGGTGCTCCATTCTGCATCGAAGGAGGAAGGATAGCGGAGGATGGTGAAAGAGCGGAGAGGGTGTGCTTCTAGTTTTCAGAAAACAATCTAGCCAACAGATGGCAGCAGTGTGGTCTCCAGGCTATCTGGGTACAAGTCTCGGTAGCATTCCACTCCTTGTACTCTTCGTCATGTGGCAGAGACTGGCAAACAGGCTAGGGTCAATCTAGAGCCAGGTATGAATAATGATGTGTACCCTGCTGGTCAGGATTTATGATACGGCATACACAATCATTTGACAGGTTTTCTATGTGGGTGGATGGTCACTGGACGCATATTGGCACAGAAAGACAGACAGGGAGTAGATAAGATCACACAGCAGAGAAGGACAATCATCCTCTTTATCTTTTCATTAGATTGTTAGCTTTCTGATTGGCAGCATCAATGCGGTATACATTGTGGATGGCCTGTAAAAACAACACATTAGATTAATGTTCAATACAGAATTGGTCATCTATTGTTATTGAATAAATGGCTGTATGGCAGGTACTATAGGACTGACCTTGCCCTGAATGCGGTTAATCTGGACATTCTGCGTGTCGATCTCATTGCCCATGTCCAGTGCCATGCTCTTCAGGTTGCCTATGATGCTGCCTACATGTCCCAGATTCTCCTCCATCTCATCCTCACATGCATCATTTGTCACCCTGGTAGACAGACAGACAGACAGACAGACAGACAGACAGACAGACATAGATAGAAAACACATCAACAGAATGTATAATTTGCAGTCATCAGTTTGTACATTTAACAAAAGTTTACGGCACATTGTTGTTTTTGCAAGGAGTATTCTCCCTGCATCCAGGGAGGTGCGCTAGGTTTTTATAAATGTCCTCTGTTTGGCCAGGTGCTCCTCCAAAACATGACCAGTGATTGCTTCTACATGTCAATGTGTTATAGACAAGAGTAAATATCCCCTGGCTGCCACATTGAAGCTATACAGTAAAATGAGCAAGTAGTAGTTTTAGAGATTCAAACCTGTTTTGGGCATCTCAAATCAATGCAATGGCCAGATTCATCATAAAATATTTGTAAACCAAATAAATATGTGCAGACTGCAGGCAGACAGTTCAGGGTTTTTTCTGCATCAAAAAGGGGCTTTGGTGGTGGGTATGGTGGGGCATGGCAATGGGTGCGGTCAAGGCCCTGAGCAAGAATTGTTGTTAGGCTATCTGTGTGGCGGAAAGGATTTTGGTGTTTTAAAGCCACTCTCCAGCGATTCTACACGTTTTTCCATGGACTTGAGAGAAATTTAGCAGATTTAAAGCACATTTTTGTGTTCTTATGCTCAAACATTACAAAAAAAAATCAATACTCCTGAATTCATTGTTTTTGTCTAGATGACTTTTTTAAACACGGTTTGGAATTAGCGTCCCAAAAAAGGCTTAGGCGGCCCACCCAAGACTTTTCTATGCAAAGAAACCCAGGAATTATTAGCCCATATCCATAATGGTGTGATATATGCCTACTGTGTGTGCACAACAACAATAAGCCGTCGTTCTCTTAGGAAATGTGAGGGCACGGGCACGTCTTTGAGTATATTCCATTGGTTGGGATTTGTTGCCTTGCTATTGGGTCCGTCATGCCATTGACCATTATTACTTGCGTATGTAGCCTCCGCTCATGATCATCTGCTCTCTCTCATCCACCACGCGTGAGGACGGCTGGCCGGACACCACCCCATCCTGGTTGTTCCCCCACACCTTCTTATAGGCCCCACTCTCCTCAAAGTCCTTCAGCCTATGCAGAGGCAGAGCCAGACAGGATAGAGCACATCACACAGCCATACACACAGAGCTTCACATCACAGTACATTGTGTTAACTCAGAGTACAGCAAACGGTCACCTGCATGAAATAAACAAATTCCTGACCTAAGCCCTGGCATGTTGAGGAAGGAAAGCGAGTAGGAGTCTGATGCGTGGAAACTGGCAAACAAAGTGTAAAGACTGGCACACTAACATGGGTATTAATACTTGAGGAAGGAACCATGGATTCCCAATCTGCTCCTGACACTCATAACCCCTCCCACCTGCCAACACCTACTTATCACAGGAGCACAGACCGCAGCATTGGCCCAGGTCTGTGAGGTTCTTCTCAGCCTCCTTCATATCCGAGTTGATCTGGTCCAGGCCCTCCTCAATCCGCTCCAGTTGCTCTGGACAACGCAAAACATGAGGGAAGGGTAGGAATGGGAGAGGTGGAGGAAAGTCGGGAGAATGAGGGAGAACGTAATATAACACAAAACTGTTCTATCACCAAAGCCCCCAACTGACAAAAGCCGCCGGTCAAATATAATGCAATTGAGCAAATATGGTGCAAATCCCAAAACTGAGAACAGGACACAAATGATTTAATAATGGTCCGCACAAGTCCATAAAATGCCTGGTATTGTGTGGGTAGAAGATGTACCGTTTGTAAAACACACATATTTTGGGACATGACCATCATTTTCCTGTGGTTAACTTTGGTGCAGACTTCTAGTCACCCAATCTCACAATGGAGCAAAACAGAAAACAAAATAAATCATGGCCTGGAGCAGAGGCCGGATAGATGGATGGACAGACAGACAGACGGTCTAGTTGCCGGGTTGGCCCGGCGGGCACTCAGGTGACACACAGATGACAGATGTCCTCAGAGCAGGCCAGACCTACTTGATGCAGGACCAGATGCACAGGACACAACATTTGGCCATGTCTGTTAGGTTTTTCTCAGCCTCTTTCATATCATTGTTGATTTGATCCATTCCCTCATCGATGCGGTCCAGTTGCTCTGCCCATATGGGGAAGGTGGGGAGCATGAGCAGGGTGGATAGGAGAGACACAGAAGGGAACACACACATACAGTACATACACACAAAAGCAAACACACACATAGCTTACACACATCTAGTATACTGACAAAAACATGAGCACTCACTTATGGATATATATACAAGAACAAGGACCATCTAAGGTTGCTGTTGTACGATTGACCTTGATGTTATGTCCACATCTTCCAATGAGAGAAAACGATTATATAACGTCCATTCCATTACCTCCTTGTTCGTCCAGCATGACCAGGGCCCGGATTCCTGAATCTTTGCTCTGTTGAGACCAGAAATGGCATTAGATTCACCATAATGTTGCTGTTCATGATTTTGCATTTCAACTGAATCAAATGAAGACTCTTCAGTTAAAATGTAGTTCATTATCAATAGGCAGCCCCCCCCCAACAACAACAACAACAAAACTCAACCAGCGATAATGTGATTATAATGACGACGACGTGTCATTAGGGATTTGGTCAACAGAGGCAGAGTGAGTGGCAGGTGCTGAGACTCCCATACCTCCTCTACTAGCTGCATCATACGACGGGTACTCTCCAGGGACTGGATGAGAAGGGACAGAGAGACAGGACACCATTAGAGGATTGAGTTACCTTAGATACAGGACGGAAAACATTTCAAATCCTGAGGGTGAGGCTGAAAACCTGTCCACTTCCACAGATGAAAGGCACTAATCAAGATCACTCCGTGTGAGTCATGTTTAATACTATACATGTTGCACTGTCTTAGGGCTCTGTCTTTATAGGTACAACAGTATTTGTATTGCCCAAATATGGAACAGTAAACAAATTACAACACTATTCTCTCTGTGAAACTATTTCCAGTGGTAATCCATCTTAGAAGACACACAGTGACATCATCTCATTGAATTCTGCCCCTTCCCCTGTTTTTCATAGAACTGCAATGGAGATCGAAACATCCTGTACTGATCCAATGTTCTGTTATATTTCCACACAACAAGGCTTAGGCTATAAACAAACAGACTAATTTCAGTGGTCTGTGTGCCAAGAATGTGTTTGTACAGATAGCTGGGGACTTTCTTTATGGTATTTCCTGATGCTGAGGTAATGGGACTGGGAAATGGCTGTGACGTGCAGTATGTAACCTTTACCCAAGGGGAAACCCTCTGGGAGAGAGGTTTAGGGTGATGTCACTGTGTAATCTCTGAATGTTCCAACTCTGAAAACAATGCCCGGGTATGGCAGGTAACCTTTTCTATAGCTCCTGGCATGATTTACCCTTTATTGTGGGGGCCAATGGTCAACAGCCAACGGCTATGGGGACATTGTGTATTGATCTTAAAAGTTCAACTGAACCTTCTGTTGTTGATATTTCAAAGTTAAATGAGTTTGTGCTCTTTAGACGATATGTGACAGTACCTCATCTGTCACCTGGTTGGCCCTCCTCTGCAGCTCCTCATGCTCTGTCCTCACGGGTGAGTCAGCAGCCATCTTGCCTGACATCTACAGCAGCCGCGGGAGGACAGCACAGTCTGGTTTGCTCAGTAGCCTCTTTCCCAAGAGGCAAGGCTAGTGCATCAGGTGGCTTTGACAACAGTCCTGGTTAAGACAATGAAAATAGTGCAACGGTACAGAGTGCAGTAAATAGAAAATCTAGGCACTATTATCCAGAAACTTACACCCAGTAATGTGGTTTAACATTGACTCAGGAAGGGAATGTCGTTAACTGAATGAAATTTGCCCTCTAATTACCCATTGCTCTTTGAGTGAGCTCGGGGACATGGAACAGTACTATTAAGGACACATGGGATCAATCATGATTTCAACATGGTCTGTTGGTTCAACCCTGTGGCTACACAGTCTTTCGGTCGGGCGCAATTGGAGCCCCATAGTTCTGAAAACCTGAACATTTTCACCTGGCATGTCAGTTTGATTACTGAATTTTCTACCCTGCTTGTTTTCTCCTCACCCCTCCCATCCCCACTCGACCCTGTGCCTCTATTGCCTATCCTTTCAGATCATATTCCATTCATTGCTGAACATAATTACTGCTCATTTCACAAAACCTCTCTTGTTCCTCAGACCCTCACACCTACATGCATCCCACCTACACTTCTTCCATTCTGTTGTGAGGGAGTTGACAGTGCACCACGGAGCAGCATCCTTATAATTACCATTAATCACCACCTGCCTCACCCAGGCAACACGCTGAGAGGCAAGAGGAGAGGGAGAGAAAGAAATGGAGAGAGAAGAAGAGGGAGAGATGTGGGGGAGGAAGAAAGACAGAAGGAAAGAAAAGAGACAACCAGAACTAACAACAGTATGTTTTGTCTGGGAATGAAGGGCTGCAAAGATTGCAACACGTACTGTGTATATGATGACGGCTAGAAGTTGTTGTATAAGGAGACCCACAGGAAAAGCTGGTTTTCTGGGGAGTCACGCCTGGAATGAGACTTTGAGAACTTCATTGCCAAAGAAAAACCAGAGCTCTTTTTATCTCGACGCAGATTCCCCGTCTCCTGCCGTGATTCAATGTGAATGGTATCTGCTGTACCAGATAGACAGATGAGAGTGAGACATACAATACATCTTAACCAAAGGCTTCCCCGTTGCACTCCTACTGCACCACCTACGCATCACATCGTTGATGGTAATGGCAGCCATTTCCACAACTCATGAAGGAGACATAACGGGGTTGCCTATCTTTCAGACACAGAACTTACTCTATTAAATAAGCTGGGAAGTATTGGGTGTAACGTGCCTGTTTTTGTATGCCTTTAATAGAAGAAAATAACGAATATAAAAGAAAAGTCACAGTCGCAAGCAGCACAGTTATATGACAAGCAGAGGTAGTTATTTTTTAAATTTGATTTATTTAACCTTATTTAAATAGACAAGTCAGTTAAGATCAAATTCTTATTTACAATGATGGCTTATCAAAGGGCAACAGGCCTCCTGCGGGACGGGGGCTGGGGTTAAAAATAAAAATATATAGAGAGACCTAAGACAACAACATAGCACGGCAGCAACACATGACAACAACATGGTAGCAACACAACATGGCAGCAGCACAACGTAGTAGCGGCAAAAAAACAAAACATGGTACAAACATTATTGGGCACAGACAACAGCACAGTGTGTAAAGTTAGCGTGTTCTCATAACACGTTTGACGAATGAATACAACAGAACGATTGAAATGTGACAAGCACGCAGATTCATAGCTTAGCCATGGGGAAAATTGGTACCATTCGGAGGGCACGCTTTTGGTGCCTTTTAAAAGGCTGATTCATTGGTGGTGTAGCGTGTATTATTATCTTCCATGAGTGCACAGTTGCTTGATGAAGTGCAAGATGTCATACCACCCACCATCCTCCTGTAACCTACACCCAGGGAGACCCCTAGCCATGCTCAATAAACTGAGTGATAACAATGGATGCATAGCCAATGAACATTACATAACCAGCGCATAACCTATCAGAAGGGACGTATGGGAATATTTGATTTCCCTCAAATTCAACAGCTGACACACTTGTGAAAGTATCATACCGTGTCTGATTCTGATCACAACGTGTGTGTTTGTTTGCCAACATGTGTGTTTGCCGACACGCTCAGAGAGATATAGTCATCCAACGTTAACCTGCTGTAAATGTCAACCTGCATGGCCCCTGAAAAGGGCAGAGATGATTGGTCACAGCATGACCTGTTTTCTGACATCATGGATCATGGTTACCCACTGAAGAGGACTGCCAGTGGAGGGCGCATTGAAAATGCTATGCCACAGTAATTACCACTGATGAGTAAATACCATTCATTGTACATCTCCACTAGACTAATACTCTACCCCCTATACTAAAACACTAATAAGAGAATATTATGTTATCAAAACCTGTTTTTTCAGGAAGAGCATTGATAACAGGATGGTGTGCAGCTACAAGGCATGGGAGGATTCAGCACATTGTCTTGTGCAAGACCTATTACTGTAATGTTTACATAGTATCAAGTAACCTGCATGTTTGTTTACATCAATACTAGATACTGATATTTTAGATTTTTTATATGATTTTCCCTTTATCAAACAATAGATTTTGCCATACTTTGTTGTAACTATTTGAGGCTATAAATAAATAGCTAAACAGTGTCAAAGCGATGGGTCAAGCTTAGCCTCCACATAGCCTATTTTATAGTATAAAATCATGCAAAACTTAGGCCTACGTCTATAAAGTGATAAACACAGTTAAACACACCTCTAAACTTACCTTTCACTTAAATGAGAGGTCGTGTTGGCCTCGAATTTGCCCAACAATCAACTGGAACATCCGTCACCTGTTTGTTCATTGATCTACAAGGTCCCTCAGCATCATCTCTGAGGTTTTTGTTCCTTCCTTCCAAGTCGGCTCTGCCCGGAGGTAAGTCCGATGACACGCCCCGATTACCATCCGCTCACCCAATTGGTGGCTCTGTCTACGACTTTACACCCCGACAAGGGACTCTCTAATTCTCTTGGCTCTGCTCCAAGTCCTCCTTCTTCGATCACGCCCTTTTGAACAGCCGTTCTCTCGTTGCTCTGGAAACGGCCCTGGTACCTGTGCAAATCATCAGCCGCTGTTCTTCAGTGTCCTTCTCCTTTTTCCCATGCAGTGTGTAAATAAAGTTAACAGGCAGCCAAGATTTGCTATTAGTCGGCAGAGGAGGAAGTCAAGAGTGGTGCTGATGAACAACTGAATAACAATCAGCTTTATTATTGACTTGGTTTGTAAAAGTCAATCAAATAAGTGCAATAAAACAGAAATATTAAAGTTATTTACAAACATATGACAGAACATTTATTTTATTAAATTATAATAAATGACAGCTTTAAGTATTAGGTAATATTATGCCAATATTGAGCACTATAATTTATATCTTACATTACATTACATAGCAGTATGGAATGTTTGACCGAAAGTGTGTTGCCGGAAAAAAGGAAAACACAAAACTTTAAAATATTTGGAATCTAAAAAGGGAGTTGAGTTTGGCCTATTGGAGAGAATGTCGTTTTGTGTTTTCCCTGTGTTGCTACAATTCTGCCATCTAGTGATGAATTTAATTAACATTCAACTCAAATCTTATTGGTCACATACACACGGTTAGCAGATGTTACTGCGAGTGTAGTGAAATGACAGTGCAGCAGTATCTAACAGGTAATGTCTAACACATTCTACAACAAAACATAATACACACAATCTAGTAAAGGAATGGGATGAGGATATATTCGTGCAAAATATATGGATGAGCAGTGACAGAGCCGTGAAGATGCAATAGATAGTGAAGGATACAGTATATAGATATGAGATGAGTAATGCGAGATATGTAAACATTCTGGGACCCCAGTGTTGAGGATCAGCGGTGGAGATGTTGTTTCCTACCTTCACCACCTGGGGGCGGCCCGTCAGGAAGTCCAGGACTCAGTTGCACAGGGCGGGGTCGAGACCCAGGGTCTCAAGCTTAATGATGAGTTTTGAGGGTACATGGTGTTGAATGCTGAGCTGTAGTCAATGAACAGCATTCTTAAATAGGTATTCCTCTTGTCCAGATGGTATAGGGCAGTGTGCAGTGTGATGGCGATTGCATCCTCTGTGGATCTATTCGGGCGGTAAGCAAATTGAAGTGGGTCTAGGGTGACAGGTAGGGTGGAGGTGATATCACTTCATGAAGAAGTGAGTGCTAAGGGGCGATATTCGTTTAGTTCAGTTACCTTTGCTTTCTTGGGAAAAGAAACAATGGTGACCATCTTGAAGCATGTGGGGACAGCAGGGATAGGGATTGATTGGCTGGGATTGATTGGCTGGTAAACACACCAGCCAGCTGGTCTGTACATGCTCTGAGGACGCGGCAAGGGATGCCGCCTATGCCAGCAGCCTTGCGAGGGTGAACACGTTTAAATGCTTTACTGAAGTCAGCCACTGAGAAGGAGAGCCCACAGTCTTTGGTAGAGGGCTATGTCGGTGGCACTTTATTGTCCTCAAAGCGCGCAATGAAGTTGTTTAATTTGTCTGGGAGCAAGATGTCAATGTCTGCGAGAGGGCTGGTTTTCCTTTTGTAATCCGTGATTGTCTGTAGACCCTGCTACATATGTCTCGTGTTTGAGCTGTTGAATTGCGACTCCACTTTGTATCTATGCTGACGCTTTGCTTGTTGATTGCCTTACAGAGGGAATAATTACACTGTTTGTATTCTGCCATTTTACCAGGTGCCTTGCCATAATTAAATGTGTTATGTGCTTTCAGTTTTGCGCAAATGCTGCCATCAATCCACGGTTTCTGGTTAGGGAAGGTTTTAATAGACACAGTGGGTACAACATCTCCTATACACTTCCTTATAAACTCGCTCACCGAGTCAGCATATATGTCAAAGTTATTGTCTGAGGCTACCCGTAACATATCCCAGTCCATGTGATCGAAGCAATCTTGAAGCGTGGAATCCGATTTGTCAGACCAGCGTTGGATAGACCTAGGCACGGGCGCTTCCTGTTTTAGTTTAACCTGTATGAAATAACACTTAAGGTTTTCTGGGCTAACAATGTAAGAAATAATACATAAAATAAAAAATACTGCACAGTTTCCCAAGGACTTGAAGCGAAGCTGCCATCTCTATCGATGCCATCTTACAACTGAATGACGTAAACAATAATAACAATGGTAATATGAAATACACATTTTAAATGAGAGCGAGAGAGATGAATGAAGAGATGAATGTAGTCTTTTTGTAGGCTTTCCCTGATGCTTTATGAGTGCATGGTCAACTGAAGCCACTGCGGAGAAAGCAGAACACAATAAGTGGTGTGGTTATTTAGGTTTAATTTCAGTGCCTATATCCAGTCATTAATCTTAAAAATGGTCCCTAAACCTAAACACACCATTTAAATATAGAGGAAATAGTGAAAACTAATTTACCTCCTGGATGTTGACTTTGATCCTTCCATTATCATCTTTGTCCAGAGTCTTGAAGGCTCCTGAAAATGCACAAAACACTATTACTGAAGTGTAATGAAAAGTAAATAGTCTGAAAACAAGAACATAATCGGACTGAGGGGAGTATTGAGGAGGAGTCATTTATGACGCATGGCGTCCAGTCTGACCAGGCACCCAAGGAAGTTGTCAAAGTCCATGTTGCCCTGTTCGTCACTGTACCTGCGAACGATCAACTGGAAGAGCTGGTCGTTGAGAGGGAAACCTGCACACGGACATAACAGGAGAGAAAAACCAATGAGACCAAACACGTACAGTACCAGTCAAAAGTTTGGACACACCTACTCATTCAAGATTTTTTATTTATTTATTCGTACTATTTTCTACATTGTAGAATAACAGTGAAGATATCAAAACTATGAAATTACACATATGGAATCATGTAGAAACCAAAAAAGTGTTTTTAGAAGTCAAAATATATTTTATCTTTGAGATTCTTAAAAGTAGCCACCCTTTGCCTTGATGACAGCTTTGCACACTTTTGCCATTCTCTCAACCAGCTTCACGAGGTAGTCACCTGGAATGCATTTCAATTAACAGGTGTGCCTTGTTAAAAATTAATTTATGGAATTTATTTCCTTCTTAATGCGTTTGAGCCAATCAGTTGTGTTGTGATAAGGTAGGGGTGGTATATAGAAGCTTGCCCTATTTGGTGAAATACCATATTATGGCAAGAACAGCTCAAATAAGCAAAGAGAAACGACAATCAATCATTACTTTAAGACATGAAGGTCAGTCAATACGGAAAATTTCAAGAACTGTGATGAAAATGGCTCTCATAAGGACCGCCACAGGAAAGAAAGACCCAGACTTACCTCTGCTACAGAGGATACGTTCATTAGAGTTACCAGCCTCAGAAATCGCAGCCTAAATAAATGCTTCAGAGTTCATATAACAGACACATCTTGGGGATCGGTGTCCCACCCCACGGGACGGTTGAGCTAACGGGCGCTATTGTGATTAGGATAAAGTTGTAAGTAACAAGATAAATACTCATCACATCGACATGTCTGATATTTGTCAGAAAGCTTAAATTCTTGTTAATCTAACTACACTCTCCAATTTACAGTAGCTATTACAGTGAAGAAAATACCAAGCTTGAGGAGAGTGCACAACAACAACAAAAACTTTAACACGGCAACTGGTTTGATACATTCACCTCTGAAGGTAAATAATGTACACTACCAATCAAAAGTTTGGGGTCACTTAGAAATGTATTTGTATTTATTTTTAAAAAGCACATTTTTTGTCCATTAAAATAACATCAATCTGATCAAAAATACAGTGTAGACATTGTTAATGTTGTAAATGACTATTGAAGCTGGAAATGCCTGATTCTTTATGGAATATCTACATAGGCGTACAGAGACCCATTACCAGCAACCATCACTCCTGTGTTCCAATGGCACGTTGTGTTAGCTAGTCCAAGTTTATAATTTTAAAAGACTAATTGATCATTAGAAAACCCTTTTGCAATTATGTTAGCACAGCTGAAAACTGTTGTCCTGATTAAAGAAGCAATAAAACTGTCCTTCTTTAGACCAGTTGAGTATCTAGAGAATCAGTGGGTTCGATTACAGGCTCAAAATGGTCAGAAACAAAAAACTTTCTTCTGAAACTCATCAGTCTATTCTTGTTCTGAGAAATTAAGACTATTCCATGTGAGAAATTGCCAAGAAACTGAAGATCTCGTACAACGCTGTGTACTTCTCCCTTCACAGAACAGCGTAAACTGGCTCTAACCATAATAGAAAGAGGAGTGGGAGGCCCCAGTGCACAACAGAGCAACAGGACAAGTACATTAGAGTGTCTAGTTTGAGAAACAGACACCTCACAAGTCCTCAACTGGCAGCTTCATTAAATAGTACCCGCAAAACACCAGTCTCAACGTCAACAGTGAAGAGGCGACTCCGGGATTCTGGCCTTCTAGGCAGAGTTCCTCTATCCAGTGTCTGTGTTTTTTGCCCATCTTAATCTTTTCTTTTTATTGGCCAGTCTAAGATATGGCTTTTCTTTGCAACTCTGCCTATCTCTGGAAGTATGTTTAACGAAGGCTTTTCAGCTGTTGAACTATGGCAAGGTCGAAGGTCGAAGTGATGAGTCATAGCAACCAATCAGCGTCATTGTAGCTGTTCTACCTACCACCCACACAGCACTCCCTCCACAAGAAACCACATAGTCTTGTCCTGTTCAATTAATTTCCCGCCACACTGAAAAGTACTGTACATACGTACCTCTGTGCTCATCTCATTGCAACATGATCCATCCAAGGCCAAAGCTGGACGCCTAAAATGTGGTAAATGTAAACAAGATGCCACAGTAGTGTGTGTGTGTGTGTGTGTGTGTGTGTGTGTGGAGTTCCAAGAAAAGACATTAGAAGATGGCAAATGGAGATAGTGATGAGAGTGAGGGCATATAGTATGAAAATAAAGACCTGTTGGGATCTAAAATGAATGTGATGTGCCCTCGTGTCGTTTGAGGACACCACAGTCACCCCTGGTGGAGGTTCTTGGAACACTGCTATTTAAGTCTGAGTAGAAGTTGACAAAACCTTCAAAAGGTCTGTTTGGTTCTATGTAGAACCCTCTGGGGAATGGAGCCCAAAAGGGTTCTACCTAGACACAGAAGGGGTTCTACAAGGAACTAAAAAGGGATCTCCTATGGGGACAGTGGAAGAATCGTTTTAGGTTGCACCTTTTTATCTGAGTGTAGGCCTATATTGCAGTGGTGGTTCTGTGGTTTTCTGTAAAACAAAATGTAAAAAATAGTTATTTGGTGGTGGGGAGATAAGATAATCAAAAATATTATGAAACATCCCCACTTTTAGCACACATTTGCAAGCTGGCAAAGTAACCTTCTTTTTTTTTCACCTTTATTTAACCAGGTAGGCAAGTTGAGAACAAGTTCTCATTTACAATTTTGACCTGGCCAAGATAAAGCAAAGCAGTTCGACACATACAACGACACAGAGTTACACATGGAGTAAAACAAACATACAGTCAATAATGCAGCAGAAAAATAAGTCTATATACAATGTGAGCAAATGAGGTGAGATAAGGGAGGTTAAAGGCAAAAAAAAAGTCCATGGTGGCGAAGTAAATACAATATAGCAAGTAAAACACTGGAATGGTAGATTTGCAGTGGAAGAATGTGCAAGGTAGAGATAGAAATAATGGGTGCAAAGGAGCAAAATAAATAAATAAATACAGTAGGGGGGGTGGGTAGCTGTTTGGGCTAAATTATAGATGGGCTCTGACAGCTGGTGCTTAAAGCTCGTGAGGGAGATAAGTGTTTCCAGTTTCAGAGATTTTTGTAGTTTGTTCCAGTCATTGGCAGCAGAGAACTGGAAGGAGAGGCGGCCAAAGGAATAATTGATTTTGGGGGTGACCAGAGAGATATACCTGCTTGAGCGCGTGCCACAGGTGGGTGCTGCTATGTTGACCAGCGAGCTAAGATAAGGGGGGACTTTACCTAGCAGGGTCTTGTAGATGACCTGGAGCCAGTGGATTTGGCAACAAGTATGAAGCGAGGGCCAGCCAACGAGAGCGTACAGGTCGCAGTGGTGGGTAGTATATGGGGCTTTGGTGACAAAACGGATCGCACTGTGATAGACTGCATCCAATTTATTGAGTAGGGTATTGGAGGCTATTTTGTAAATGACATCTCCGAAGTCGAGGATCGGTAGGATGGTCAGTTTTACAGGGATATGTTTGGCAGCACGAGTGAAGGATGCTTTGTTGCGAAATAGGAAGCCAATTCTAGATTAAACTTTGGATTGGAGATGTTTGATGTGAGTCTGGAAGGAGAGTTTACAGTCTAACCAGACACCTAGGTATTTGTAGTCGTCCACATATTCTAAGTCAGAACCGTCCAGAGTAGTGATGTTGGGCGGGCGGGCAGTTGCAGGCAGCGATCGGTTGAAGAGCATGCATTTAGTTTTACTTGTATTTAAGAGCAATTGGAGTCCACGGAAGGAGAGTTGTATGGCATTGAAGCTTGTCTGGAGGGTTGTTAACACAGTGTCCAAAGAAGGGCCAGAAGTATACAGAATGGTGTCGTCTGTGTAAAGGTGGATCAGAGACTCACCAGCAGCAAGAGAGACATCATTGAAGTATACAGAGAAGAGAATCGGTCCAAGAATTGAACCCTGAGGCACCCCCAAAGAGACTGCCAGAGGCCCGGATAACAGGCCCTCCGATTTGACACACTGAACTCTATCAGAGAAGTAGTTGGTGAACCAGGCGAGGCAATCATATGAGAAACCAAGGTATGCTGAGGCATGTGTGATCACTGAACATTGACAGGATCAACAAAAAAAAGACATGCTCACATGCAAACATAAGATAACATGTGTCTAACTTGCACCGTTGTGCAATTATTAAGAGACTAGATACAAACAGCTAATCCTGGCTGTTCTAGCGTTCATTTTTTGAGCAAGCATATCAGAGATGTCAAGGTGGTACCCAAGCATATGCCATGTGTATATGTGACACACACAAATATGTATGGTCATATTTTTTATGTTTTATTTTGTTTGTTATTTTATGGAGCCATCCCTTTGTCACGACATCCGCCGAAGTTGGTCCCTCTCCTTGTTCGGGCGGCGTTCGGCGGTCGACGACACCGGCTTTCTAGTCACCACCGATCCATGTTTCATTTTCGTTTTGTTTTGTCTTCATTATACACACCTGGTTTCCATTCCATAATCAACGTTCCTTATTTAACCCTCTGGCTTCCCTTTCTATTTTGTGCGTGATTGTCGTTGTCAAGTGGTTTTGTTATTTTGTGCTCTGGATATTAATGTTCTTCCTTGTTGGAACATTGCTTGATTTTGAGTAAATTCTCAGATTATTACTCATACCTGTGTCCTGCGCCTGACTCCGCCTTATCCATTTACCTAATCGCTGACACCCTTGTATCATTTTCTAGGCCTCCTAGGTATTTACATTTAATGTATGTATATGATTACTGTCGCTAAGGGGGAGCTGTGACATCAATTGAAATGTGTTAGTGAGAAATGCATTAGTGAGATCGTTAGTGAGATTGTCAGGTCTTGTAGGTTTCTTCTTCAGTCTTGGAGAATGACTACTACTGAAAACTAACTATACATTTTACCTATTAATTCAGGTATGTAATGTACAAAAGTTCAATATGACTCTCAAAATATTGAGGCAGCATGGTTAACTACATAGTTCATGAGGTTGGTGATGTTTGAAGGCCATTGAAGGGAGTTTTAATGTGAAGTGAAAAACTGGTTGGTATTTTCCCCATTGTAAGTAATGGAGTTTGGCTAGATTGCTAATGGTTTACATGTAACGTTAACGTTTTAAGAGAAGGGATTAAGATGTCATCTGAATTTACGAAAATAGTGTTTATCAGTTCGCTAATTTGATGCTAACCAAATTTAAGCACTAGCCTTGATGGGTACCAGGAATGGTGGGAGGACAGGCAGCGTCCAGGTCTCCAGAGTACTCACCCTATCGCCTGCTGTACGGACGGGAGCCGCAGCTTTTTACTGAGATAAACAACGCAATTGTATATCAAATGATTGCATATACTGTAGTATAAAACATGTGTGATTGACTTAGTGTTTGTCTATTGCTATTTTTGCATAACATACTTAGAGATCACTGAAACTCCACCTAAAATGGTGCTGGAGCAGAAGGCAGATGTTTTACGTGCCCCCAACCGTTTGTGTTTTTTTGTTTGTTCATCTGCGATGTTTGTCACTTATTTTTGTACATAATGTTGCCGCTACTGTCTCTTATGACCGAAAATAACTTCTAGACATCAGGACTGCGATTACTCACCACGGACTAGCAGAATCCTTTTTCTTCCTTCACGACTCTGACGAGCCCGAGGCGGAGGACATACGGTTGGCTCCCTCGCGAACAGGCCCCAACCCGAGTGATCTGCCGGAGACAGAGAGGCCGGAGGGCGGACTGCCTTCTGAGGAGTAGGAGGCGAAAAAAGAACTCCCCTCAATTCTGCTCGCAAACATGCAATCTTTGTACAATAAAATGGATGAGTTATTGGGAAGATTAAACTACCAACGGGACATTAAAAACTGTAACATCTTATGCTTCACGGGACAGGGTGGCGGTCTATGTATTTTTGTAAACAACAACTGGTGCAGATCTCAAAGGAAGTCTTGAGCCATTGCTTCCCGGATGTAGAGTTTCTCATGATAAGTAGCAGACCACATTACCTACAGAGAGAGGTTGTGTCTATATTCTTGGTAGCTGTTTCCACACCACCACAGTCAGAGGCTGGCACCAAGATGGCATTGAATGAGCTGTATTCCGCTGTCATGACGTTGGCCTGGGGGATAGGTTTATGACAGTCATAAATACCTCTTCCCCCCTTTTTCCTCTCTCTACCCTACTGAGGTTAACATAGAGATTCTGGGAACATCAGTAGGTGGGGGGAAATGAACTATATTCTGGTAATCTGAACAATTGAACATATGCGGTGGTACTTTATGAATATGATGTCAGTTCGGTTGTCATCTGAGACATTCTCATCAAGGATAAGATTACAAACTCTACAGTGGAAAGTCTACACATCAGAGTTATCGGATTCACATGGAATTGTTGTTAAATTTAAATGTTTGAATATTAAATTATTTGTGATGGGATGAGATGGGATTTTAGCTTCTAAAATGAGAGATTTGGATTTTCATAAGATAGGGCTGCTCAATCAGTGGCCCGCCCTGTGAAGGGACATGGGCTATAAAACTTTTCAAACACGCCCTCCTCTCCCTTCCTATATAAGCCCTTGACGACAATAGAACCTCCTGTTCCCGAGGACATGAGGACGACGGTCCGATGTCAGAATGGTTCAGATAATGACTACAGAACGAAGCCAACATCAGCGTGAGCTTTGGTTGCGAATGGTATGAACTTTGAACTCTTATTCACTACAGAAGTGATAACTCCTAGCCGTTGAGTTAGCAACAGCCGCTGCACGAGGGTTAGGAAAGAACAGACAGAGTATCCCATCTACCACACAACGATGTTACTACAACGTATCCAATCGACCACCAGAGACATTCTTCAAAGGCAACACGGCCTTCCATCTACCACCAACCTACTGAAGCGCAGCTCAGAGTAAATATTTTTTGCATTTTCCTTTTCCAAATGGGCGGTAAATTTAGAATGCATAAGATACTGTATTTACGATAGCACAGCTTGTCCCCGTGTTCCTCAGTCTTCCCGCTCTTTCACACAAACCCAGCCCTTTTCTTTTGTGTAACAAGCTGTCATAACTGTTCCGCCCGCTAGGGACGTTTTACTTTATGACGTAATTTGTAATCAAGTTATGATTAAATGTGTGTATGTGTAATTCTGTGTGATTAGTTGGATATTTAGTAAATAAATAATTAAACCCCATTTTGTATTGCTGATTCAACTTGTTAGCCAGGGTTCGTGCAAAAACATTTTTTTACAACTTTCAGATGAGACTGAATTAAGGTGACGATTGATAGACTGCTATTGATGTAAAATATTACTAGGTCTTTAAGAGTTTATTTGGAAGATAACAGCTCTATAAATATTATTTTGTGGTGCCCGACTCTCTAGGTAATTACATTGACATGATTAGCTCAAACAGGTGATATCAATTACGGATAAATTATTTTATAGAATAGCATGTCATATCACTTAATCCGGCATAGCCAAAGACACAACACCGCCATAAGCAAACAAGAAAACTCTCACCCAGAGACGGCACACCTAGTAGTCGGGGACTTTAATGCAGGGAAACTTAAATCAGTTTTACCGAATTTCGATCAACATGTTAAATGTGCATCCAGAGGGAGAAGAACTCTGGACCACCTATACTCCACACACAGAGATGCATACGAAGCTCTCCCTCGCCCTCCATTTGGCAAATCTGACAATAATTATACCCTCCTGATTCCTGCTTACATCCTAAATTAAAGCAGGAAGCACCAGTGAATAGATCAATAAAAAAGTGGTCAGATGAAGCAGATGCTAAGCTACGGGACTATTTTGCTAGCACAGACTGGAATATGTTCCGGGATTCCTCCAATGGCATTGAGGAGTACACCACATCAGTCATTGGCTTCATCAATAAGTGCATCGATGATGTCGTCCCCACAGTGACCGTACATACATACCCCAACCAGAAACCATGGATTAGAGGCAGCATCTGCACTGGGCTAAAGGCTAGAGCTGCCGCTTTCAAGGAGCGGGACTCTATCCCGCAAGCTTATAAGAAATCCTGCTTATGCCCTCCGACAAACCATCAAACAGGCAAAGCGTCAAGACAGGACTAAGATCGAGTTGTACTACACCGGCTCTGACGCTCGTTGGATGTGGCAGGGCTTGCAAACCATTACAGACTACAAAGGGAAGTACAGCCACGAGCTTCCCAGTGACACGAGCCTGCCGGACAAGCTAAACTACTTCTATGCTCACTTCGAGGCAAATAACTGAAACATGCATGAGAGCACCAGCTGTACCGGAAGACTGTGTGATCACGCTCTCCGCAGCCGATCTGGGTAAGACCTTTAGACAGGTCAACATTCACACGGCCAGGCACGACTCCAATACCATCATTCAATTTACCGATGACACAACAGTGGTAGGCCTGATCACAGACAACAACGAGACAGCCTATAGGGAGGAGGTCAGAGACCTGGCCGTGTGGTGCCAGGACAACAACCTCTCCCTCAACGCGATCAAGACAAAGGAGATGATTGTGGACTACTGGAAAATCAGGACAGAGCACACCCCCATTCTCATTGACGGGGCTAGAGTGGAGCAGGTTGAGAGCTTCAAGTTCCTTGGTGTCCACATTACCAACAAACTAACATAGTCCTAGCACACCATGACAGTCGTGAAGCGGGCATGACAAAACCTATTCCCCCTCAGGAGACTGAAAGGATTTGGCATGGGTCCTCAGATCCTCAAAAGGTTCTACAGCTGCACCATCGAGAGCCTGACTGGCTGCATCACTGCCTGGTATGGCAACAGCTCAGCCTCTGACCGCAAGGCACTACAGAGGGTAGTGCGAACGGCCCAGTACATCACTGGGGCCATGCTTCCTGCCATCCAGGACCTCTATATCAGGCGGTGTCAGAGGAAGGCCCTGAAAATTGTCAAAGACTCCAGCCACCCTAGTCATAGACTGTTCTCTCTGCCACCACACGGCAAGCGGTACCGGAGCACCAAGTCTAGGGCCAAGAGGCTTCTAAACAGCTTCTACCCCTAAGCCATAACACTCCTGAACATCTAGTCAAATGGCTACCCAGACTATTCACATTGCTGCCCCCCCTCCCCTCTCTGTTGTCGTCTATGCATAGTCACTTTAAATAACTCTACCTACATGTACATACTACCTCAACTAACCGGTGCCCCTGCACATTGACTCTATACCGGCACCCCCCTGTGTGTATATATATATATATATATATTTTTTTTACTGCTCCTCTTTAATTACTTGGTACTTGTATCTCTTATCCGTATTTTTTTAAACTGCACTGTCGGTTAGTGGCTCGTAAGTAATCATTTCACTGTAGGGTCTACACCTGTTGTATTCAACGCATGTGACTAATCAAATTTGATTTGTTGTGGTGGAAGTTGTCAAACCAGATCAGAACTCCTTTGAGGACCACCTTCAGGCATGGGCTGAGAAGGATGGAAGAACAGAAGGAGAGCCACCGGAGGAGAATCAATGGGATCAGGTGATTTGACATCCGGGCAGATGACATGACTTGGAAGAAGGACGAAAGGAAGGCGAGACCTGGGAAATCATATTGCTCTTTCGCTCCTAGCTGGGGTCACCATCCGTTAACGTGAATATAAAAATCTCAGATGATAACTTCCGACTTCACCTGTAGTTTTCATTCACCTTAGGCAAATACATTTAACTTTTAAATTCATTTAACATTTAAATTCCTGACATTTAATCCTAGTAAAAAATCCCTGTCTTAGAGCAGTTGGGATCACCACTTCATTTTTTTTTGTAACAGTATTTTTATTAGAATTTCACAATTTTCACCCATATTAAGAGATACGACAACAGAGACAAAGCACACAGAACAAAAACAAGAAAAACAGCACCCACTTACACATATCTACGCGCATATATATACACATACATATACCCATGCATATACACACACATATGCATACATACGCGCACGCACGCACACACACACATACACACCCATACATACGTACACCATTTTCCTCTTCCCGCTCGGTGCTTCTCTCACCCCATCACCATCATTGCGTCTCTCAATACATACATTTTAAACAAACTTACAAACAGAAATTAAACAAAAAAGCTCAGTTTAAACCAAGAGGTTAGGTTCCACACATGGAACGTACAGTGTAGTTCTGAAATACATAGATCCCCGCCATTCTAAGAGAATCCTTGCAGCATAATAGCTGATACCTCAGGTTCTAGGTAATTTAGATAAGGTTCCCATACTTTGTAGAACTGGTCTGTTTTAGAATGCAATGTACATGTCAGATATTCCAGAGGCACCCATTCAAATAGTATCTTATGCCAATCTTTAATAGAAGGAACCTTATCACTAATTCACTGTAAAAGGATGTTTTTCCTCGCTGCGAAGGTAAGGATGTTGTAAAGCCTCCTTTTACCCACAGAAGTAACATGCCTACTAGGGAGACCTAACAGTAAAGAAACTGGGTCCAATTCTAGATCAACCCCTAGGATCTTTTCAATTTCTTGCAGAACACCAGACCAGTATCTTTGTATTTTGGTACAGGACCATAAACAATGTGTTAGGGTGCCTGTATCAGTTTTGCATTTAAGACACTGAGGGGAAGAGGAAGTGGGGCTAAAAGCATGTCTGCGATTTGGGGATATATGCAATCTGTGTATTATTCTTAATTGGATTGCTCTAGTACGGTTACATATAGATATTGTTTTTGCATATCTCCAAATGTCCTCCCACATCTCTTCGTCAATAGTAACAGACAATTCTTTCTCCCACACTTGTTTCACCCTCTGTGTGTTGACAGCAGAAAAGGACCTTAAAGTATCATAAAACAGACTTACAGACATTTTCCTTTGTGGGAAAAAAGCATTCTTTCAATGACAGACACATCTAGGTTACCAATTAAGGTGGTGCTCTTCAGAATATAATGTCTTACTTGTAGGAAGCGGAAAAAGTCCTGCTTTGGGAGTCAATATTTCTCGACCATCTGCTCAAATGAAAACAAAATCTTATCAGCAAATAAGTCATTTAGCCTGCGTATGCCCTTATTAAGCCATAAGTTAAAGCCAGCATCCAGCAATCCTGGACTGAAATCTGGGTTGTTAAGAATTGGGGTAAGAGCAGAGGTTAGTTTGGACCTTCCCAGGAAGCGTTGAACTGACCTCCATACTTTGAGTGTGTTAAGTGTAACGGGATTATTGCAGTGATCTTCTACAGACTTGAAACTTCTGAAAAATAAAAGATCCTGTAAGGGGTATTTTGAAAGAGAAGTCTCAATGTCTAACCAAATAGAGGAGTCATCATTTGTGATCCAGTCAGAAATATAACAAAGGTGGGCACACCATTGATAGAACCTGATATTGGGCAGGTCCAAGCGGCCCATAGAACTTGGCAGCTGCAATATTTCCATCTTAAGTCTTGGCTTGCGTTTACTCCATATAAAGGAACTTAGCCATCCATTTACATCCTTTATTACCTTATTGGAGAGTAATACTGGGATCATTTGGATTGGGTAAAGTAGTCTAGGTAAAATGTTCATTTTCAAGAGGGATATTCTACCCAACCAAGAAATTGGGAGTTCCAGCGCTCCAGATCCTGTCTTATTGTATCAAACAAGGGAACAAAATTGGCTTTGTACATTAGCTGGAATTTAGGAGTTACAAATATACCCAGATACATGAAACCTGAGGGAGACCATTTAAAAGGGAAGGGGGGAGAAGTATTAGGTACAGAGTGTAGGCTACCAAGCATAGCCTCTGACTTAGTAAGGTTAATCTTGTAGCCTGAGAATTCGCTGAATAATTCAATAATATTAATAAGAGATGTAATTGAAGTCTCGGGACTAGAGATGAATATCAGGACATCATCAGCATACAAGCTTATTTTATGGTGAACATCACCAATGAGCAGCCCCTGTATAGCAGGCGTTATAACCCCTGATGGCCTCAGCCAGTAGTTCCATAACGAGTGCAAAGAGGAGGGGGGATAAAGGACAGCCCTGTCTGGTACCTCTGTGTATAGAGAAGCTATTTGACCTTAGCCCATTAGTAAGGACAGCAGCCTGAGGATCATCATATAAAACTTTCACCCATTTTATAAAGTTGTCCCCCAAACCAAACTGATTTAGAGCAAATAATAGGTAAGACCACTCCACACGATCAAATGCTTTCTCAGCATCTAGAGAGAGCACAACACCATCCACAGCACTTTGTTGGTAGGCTTGAATTACATTAAGAAGCCGCCTGACATTGTTGCATGACTTACGGCCCCTAATGAAGCCAGTTTGGTCTCCTTTCACAATTAGTGGCAGTGAGTCCTCTAATCTTGTGGCTAGAATTTTAGAAAGCAATTTTCTATCCACATTCAGAAGGGAAATTGGTCTGTACGAGGAACAAGACTCTGGACATTTTCCCTTTTTGAGAATAAGTGAAATGTTGGCTTCTCTCAGCGTTTGAGGGAGTTGGTCATTTGAAAATGAGTGGTTAAACATATCACGCAATGGCTCAAGGATCAGGCCATGGAACTCTTTATAGAACTCACTACAAAACCCGTCTGGTCCTGGGGCCTTACCATTTTGCAGATTCTTAATTGTGAACATTATCTCTTCCTTGGTAATAGGGGCATTAAGGAGGGACCTCTGCTCTTCGGAGATAGTAGGGAGCTCAATCTTACAAAAGAAGTTCTCCATTAATTTGGGTGCATCCTTTGGCAGTTCTGAGGCATAAAGGTTTGTATAAAATTTCTTAAATAAGTCACTTATCAATTTATTTTCATATAAATGATTACCATCAGAATCAGTAATAGTAGCAATTGACTGAGAGTCAGCCCTCTTTTTAGCTAGGTATGCCAAGTACTTTCCTGGCTTATCTCCATGTTCATATAGCTTTTGCCTGACAAATCTCATTTTCTTTTCAGCGTCCTGTGTTAGGAGAGAGTCTAACGTTGATCTAATGACTGATATTTCCTTTAATAGTGCAGGAGTGGGCGTTTTAATGTAGTCCTTCTCTTTAGTTCCTAATTCACCCTCTAACATTTTTTGCTTTTCCCGCTTTTTCCGTCTCTTAGTAGCTGTGTATGACATAATCAGACCCCTGGCATACGCTTTACAGGTCTCCCCAAGGAGCCAGGGGTTATCTGTTGATTGAGAGTTAATAGAGAAAAATGCTATAAACTCTGTAATAAAATATGATGTGAATGTATGGTCTTTAAGAATGGTTGTGTTCAACCTCCAATGTCTTGACTGATTGAATGCCCCGTTGAGTTTTATGTCCAGGATCACCTCAGCATGATCAGATATGACTATGCTTCCTATCCTAGTGGATAAAACAGACTGTAAAGACGTCCTGGGCATAAAAAAAAGAATCTATTCTAGTCTGACATCCATGAGGTGCAGAGAAAAAAGTGAACTCTCTGTTGGAGGGATGAAAAGCTCTCCAGACATCTGCATACCCCAGATCATCACAAATAGCTTTAAGTGACTTAGCTTGAGGAGAGAGTGAAGCTATACCGCTGGGAAACTTATCAATAAGGGGGTTCAACAAGCAGTTAAAATCTCCTCCAACCACTGCAGTGTCCGAGTTTAATTCTAAAAAGTCTAGAAATACCTTAGTGAGGAAATCAGGGGGGTGAGCAGGGGGGGAAGTAAATATTCATTATGGAAATGTTCTGCCCTTGTAAAGTACCATTAATTATAACAAAGCGACCAAATTTATCTTTCACACAATTCAAGACCTTAAGTGGTAAGTTCTTTTTCACCAGAATAGCTACACCTCTACTTCTGGATGTAAATGATGAGAAAAATACTTGACCAAACCCCCCTTGTTGTAATTTCAGGTGCTCCTTATCATCCAAATGAGTTTCTTGCAACAGGGCAATATCAATATTTTTTTACATTTTTTTTTTCATAGCCCTTTTAATGGGGTTATGGCTCCCTCTAATGTTCCATGTACATACACGCAGTCTGTTACCTGCCATTGTATCTTGACCATTCAATATCCAGACTGGATCCTACTGTAAAAGTGGGGTGGTACCTTTTTCCATGTGTTGAACTCTCCTCTATCTCACTGAGCATAAACAAACGATATGAACCCTGAACTCGAACTATACTAAACCCAAAAATTAAACATGTAAAGATCCAAAAGGGGGTTTTCCCACTAGCTAACATGCAGGGGAGTTCAACTCTCCAATGTAGACTCTTAAGTCCGCATTGCCGCTCAATAGCCTCATCCTTTATATGTATGGAAAATAAAATCAATAGAAGAAGATTGAGGCTCTTCCACCTAAAACCAAGCCTGGGCACCAATATGGATTCACACATATCTCAGCCTGAGCTATAGCGGCTATTACTTTAGCAAGAAAAATAATAAAGATACAAATATTACTAAGCCGGAGTACGTGAGGACTCACACCACTGTTTCATGATCAGATTCAACCAAAAATAAACAAAGTTATCCAATGCTGTGGAGGTGCAGCTTAAAGTTATTTACCCGAGAGAGTCAATAAACGCAGCAGCCTCTTCAGGTGTGTAGAGCTTTTTAGGTGATCCGTTGACCATAATCTTCAATGTGGCCAGGTACAACAGTGCGTAGTCCATCTTCATTCTCCTGAGTCGAGCCTTCGCCTCATCAAATGCTTTGCGTCTTCGTACAACCGCTGTGGAATAATCATTGAAGAATGAGACCTTTGGACCTTTATGTTGACTACCATCAGAGCCGATGTTTCTAGCCGCATCCATGACGCGGACGCGCTGCTTGTCAGTGAAGTTGTGGAACTTTATAACCACCGGCCGTAGGCACTGATTGGGACCGGGTATCGGTGCTTGAGAGCGATGGGCTCTGTCCAGCTTCACACGACCAGCCTTCGTGTCCATTTGTAGGTAGCCAGGGATCCATTCCTCAGAGAATTTTACTGAACGTGTCCCTTCAGAATTTTCCGGGAGTCCCACAACACGAATATTACATCTGCGTCCTCGATTATCCAAGTCGTCAATGTGCTCTGCCATTTCGCGCACCTGTTTCTCAAGTGCTTTTATCTTAGCGTCCATAGATGTAGTTGAAGTTTCCACTGCAGCAATTCTTCCTTCTGCCTCAACAACAAGTTTCACAACCCTCTGTATTTCAGCTGAATGGCCTGCTATTGCTTCCAAGACCGTTCTTATCTTAGCATCGATCACTTTAGTAATGTTATCAGTCATCTTTTGAATCATCAGGTCCATTGTGCCTGGATCCGCAATGGTGATAGCTTCGCTAACGTTAGCTAGCTCCTCATGCACATCCACAGGGGTGGTGGTTTTGGTCGACTTCTTAGTAGTTCTATTGGGCATGTTGTCAGAGATTTTTGCGAAATAGTCATCAAGACTCATTATATGGTAACTTATTTAGCCAATTCTACCACTTTTTCAAGCTAGGAGATTAATGTAAGAATATAAATTTACGAATGCCACGAGAGCTCGCTGAAACACCGTGTTCTCTCTACGGCGCCATTTTGTCCCTCCTCACCACTTCATTTTAAGAATGTGAAATGTAGAGAGAATGATTTATTTCATCTTTTATTTCTTTCATCACATTCCCAGTGGGTCAGAAGTTTACATACACTCAATAAGTATTTGGTACCATTGCCTTTAAATTGTTTAACTTGGGTCAAACGTTTCAGGTAGCCTTCCATGAGCTTCCCACAATAAGTTGGGTGAATTTTGGCCCATTCCTTCTGACAGAGCTGGTGTAACTGAGTCATGTGTGTAGGCCTTCTCGATCGCACACGCTTTTTCAGTTCTGTCAACAAATTGTCTATAGCATTGAGGTCAGGGCTTTTTCCTCCAAACATAACGGTGGTCATTATGGCCAAACAGTTATATTTTTGTTTTATCAGACCAGAGGACATTTCTCCAAAAAGTACAATCTTTGTCCCCATGTGCAGTTGCAAACCGTAGTCTGGCTGTTTTATGGCGGTTTTGGAGCAGTGGCTTCTTCCTTGCGGAGCGGACATTCAGGTTATTTCGATATAGGACTTGTTTTACTGTGGATATACACTGCTCAAAAAAATAAAGGGAACACTTAAACAACACAATGTAACTCCAGGTTAATCACACTTCTGTGAAATCAAACTGTCCACTTAGGAAGCAACACTGATTGACAATACATTTCACATGCTGTTGTGCAAATGGAATAGACAACAGGATGAAATTATAGGCATTTAGCAAGACACCCCCAATAAAGGAGTGGTTCTGCAGGTGGGGACCACAGACCACTTCTCAATTCCTATGCTTCCTGGCTGATGTTTTGGTCACTTTTGAATGCTGGCGGTGCTTTCACTCTAGTGGTAGCATGAGACGGAGTCTACAACCCACACAAGTGGCTCAGGTAGTGCAGCTCATCCAGGATGGAACATCAATGCGAGATGTGGCAAGAAGGTTTGCTGTGTCTGTCAGCGTAGTGTCCAGAGCATGGAGGCACTACCAGGAGACAGGCCAGTACATCAGGAGACGTGGAGGAGGCCGTAGGAGGGCAACAACCCAGCAGAAGGACCGCTACCTCCGCCTTTGTGCAAGGAGGAGCAGGAGGAGCACTGCCAGAGCCCTGCAAAATGACCTCCAGCAGGCCACAAATGTGCATGTGTCTGCTCAAACGGTCAGAAACAGACTCCATGAGGGTGGTATGAGGGCCCGACGTCCACAGGTGGGGGTTGTGCTTACAGCCCAACACCGTGCAGGACGTTTGGCATTTGCCAGAGAACACCAAGATTGGCAAATTCGCCATGGGCGCCCTGTGCTCTTCACAGATGAAAGCAGGTTAACACTGAGCACATGTGACAGACGTGACAGTCTGGAGACGCCGTGGAGAACGTTCTGCTGCCTGCAACATCCTCCAGCATGACCGGTTTGGCGGTGGGTCAGTCATGGTGTGGGGTGGCATTTCTTTGGGGGGCTGCACAGCCCTCCATGTGCTCGCCAGAGGTAGCCTGACTGCCATTAGGTACCGAGATGAGATCCTCAGACCCCTTGTGAGACCATATGTTGGTGTGGTTGGCCCTGGGTTCCTCCTAATGTAAGACAATGCTAGACCTCATGTGGCTGGAGTGTGTCAGCAGTTCCTGCAAGAGGAAGCCATTGATGCTATGGACTGGCCCGCCCGTTCCCCAGACCTGAATCCAATTGAGCACATCTGGGACATCATGTCTCGCTCCATCCACCAACGCCACGTTGCATCACAGACTTCCAGGAGTTGGCGGATTCTTTCGTCCAGGTCTGGGAGGAGATCCCTCAGGAGACCATCCGCCACCTCATCAGGAGCATGACCAGGCGTTGTAGGGAGGTCATACAGGCACGTGGAGACCACACACACTACTGAGTCTAATTTTGACTTGTTTTAAGGACATTACATCAAAGTTGGATCAGCGCCTGTAGTGTGGTTTTCCACTTTAATTTTGAGTGTGACTCCAAATCCAGACCTCCATGGGTTGATAAATTTGATTTCCATTGATAATTTTTGTGTGATTTTGTTGTCAGCACATTCAACTATGTAAAGAAAAAAGTATTTAATAAGAATATTTCATTCATTATTTTAGTGTTCCCTTTATTTTTTTGAGCAGTGTAGATACTTTTGTACCCGTTTCCTCCAGCATCTTCACAAGGTCCTTTGCTGTTGTTCTGGGACTGATTTGCACTTTTCGCACCAAAGTACGTTCATCTCTAGGAGACAGAATGCGTCACCTTCTTGAGCGGTATTGTAATGTCCTGACCGTAGTTCCTTTTTCATGTCACTATTTTGGTTTGGTCAGGGCGTGAGTTGGGGTGGGCATTCTATGTTTTGTTCTGTGTGTTGTATTTCTATGTGTTTAGCCTGGTATGGTTCCCAATCAGAGGCAGCTGTCAATCATAGTCTCTGATTGTGAACCATACTTAGGTAGCCTGTTCCCACCTGTGTTTGTGGGTAGTTGTTTTCTGTTTTTGTATTCTGTACCAGACAGAACCGTTTCATTCATTCTCTTTTGTTGTTTTTTCATTCAGTGTTCAATTCATAAATAAAGATGAACATGTACCACGCTGCACCTTGGTCCTCACCTTCTTCAACCCACGACAGCCATTACAGGTATGACAGCTGCGTGGTCCCATGGTGTTTATACTTGCGTACTGTTGTTTGTACAGATGAACGTGGTACCTTCAGGCGTTTGGAAATTGCTCCCAAGGATGAACCAGTCTTGTGGAGGTCTACAATTTTTTTTCTGAAGTCTTGGCTGATTTCTTTTGATTTTCCCATGATGTCAAGCAAAGACACAGTGAGTTTGAAGGTAGGCCTTGAAATACATCCACAGGTACACCAATGGACTCAAATGATGTCAATTAGCCTATCAGAAGCTTCTAAAGCCATGACTTAATTTTATGGGATTTTCCAAGCTGTTTAAAGGCACAGTCAATTTAGTGTATGTAAACTTCTGACCCACTGGAATTGTGATACAGTGAAATAATCTGTCTGTAAACAATTGTTGGAAAAATGACTTGTGTCATGCACATAGTAGATGTCCTAACCAACTTGCCTAAACTATAGTTTGTTAACAAGAAATCTGTGGAGTGGTTGAAGAACAGGTTTTAATGACTCTAACTGTCACGAATATTACCGAAGGTGACTCCCCTTCTTGTTCGGTTGGCGCTCGGCGGTCGTCGTCGCCGGTCTACTAGCTATCGCTGATCCGTTGTTCTGTGTTCGTTTAGTTCTGTCTAATTGGTATCACCTGTTTCTTGTTTGGTTGTTAGGATAGGGTTATATATAGTCTGTTCAGCCCGCTTCTGTTTCGTGCGGGCTTGTTCTCCTGTTTCTTTGTTTGAGTGTATTTTGTTTGCATTTGGGTTTCACGCTGTCCGTTTATATTTCTGTTCATTTGTGTTTCCACTTTTGTACATGTTATGTTTCCAGGACATTAAAGCGTGTTGTTTTTCCCACATCCTTTGCTCTCTGCGCCTGACTCCACACCTCTTCACTCATTTACACGTCACACTAACCTATGTGTATGTAAACTTCCGACTTCAACTGTACTGTAGCTACATGTAGTTGTTACCAAGCATGAGTTCCCCACATTGTAGCCTATACATGGGATATATTCACTGGTCATGTAGTCTATTCTCTGTGTTACAGAGAATAGACTACCACGTTCATCTGTACAAACAACAGTACGCAATGAGTTTCAGATATCACCTTGCATTTACATGTCATTCTTCGGTGAGAACATATGCTCAATCTATTACCATAATAAGAATCATTTAGATCATATAATACATCTGGTAAAATATTCAGTGCATTACATTTGATCATGTTATACTTTCATTTAATTTTGTTTTTCACCTGTTTTCATTAGAGGAACTTTGCAGGAGAAAGTGGAAGATCCTCAGGGACATGTTCGTCAAGGAAAGAAACAAGGAGAAGGAGTTGAGGATGAGTGGGGCAGGGGCAGTGCAAAACCAGCCATGGCGCTTCATGGCGGTCATGAGTTTCCTCAACTCCTTCCTTGAGTCTTGCCAATCCACTTCCAACATGGCTGAAGGGGGTAGGGGAGCAACGGACAGCCATGGAGTGTCAGGAGGAGGACAAGTATGAGCAGCAGTAGCAGCAGCAGGAGGAGGAGCGGTAGGAGCAGTAGCAGCAGCAGGAGGAGAAGTAAGAGCAGCAGTAGCATGGGCAGGGAGAGGTAGGAGCAGCAGCAGGAAGAGGAGGAGGAGCAGCAGCAGTAGAAAGAGGAGAGAAGATGAACGGAAAGGCTCTGGAGCAACGAACCGCCCTTGCTGTCTCTGCCTGGCCGGTTCCCCTCTTTCCACTGGGATTCTCTGCCTCTAACCCTATTACAGGGGCTGAGTCACTGGCTTACTGGTGTTCTTTCATGCCGTCCCTAGGAGGGGTGTATCACTTGAGTGGGTTGAGTCACTGAGGTGATCTTCCTGTCTGGGTTGGTGCCCCCCTTGGGTTGTGCCGTGGCGGAGATCTTTGTGGGCTATACTCTGCCTTGTCTCAGGATGGTAAGTTGGTGGTTTAAGATATCCCTCTAGTGGTGTGGGGGCTATGCTTTGGCAAAGTGGGTGGGGTTATATTCTTCCTGTTTGGCCCTGTCCGGGGGTATCATTGGATGGGGCCACAGTGTCTCCTGACCCCTCCTGTCTCAGCCGCCTCTTGGCCATGTTCTGTTATAATCTCCACCCGGCACAGCCAGAAGAGGACTGGCCACCCCTCATAACCTGGTGCCTCTCTAGGTTTCTTCCTAGATTTTGGACTTTCTAGGGAGTTTTTCCTAGCCAACGTGCTTCAACACCTGCATTGCTTGCTGTTTGGGGTTTTAGGCTGGGTTTCTGTACAGCACTTTGAGATATCAGCTGATGTACGAAGGGCTATATAAATAAATTTGATTTGAGAGGTAGGAGCATCAGTAGCAGGAGGAGGAGCATCAGTAGCAGGAGGAGGAGCATCAGTAGCAGCAAGAGGATGAGAGGTAGGAGTAGCAGCAGGAGGAGGAGAGGTAGGAGCAGTAGTAGCAGCAGGAGGAGAAGTAGGAGCAGCAGTAGCATGGGCAGGGAGAGATAGGAGCAGCAGTAGCATGGGCAGGGAGAGGTAGCAGTGGCAGGGAGAGGTAGGAGCAGCAGTAGCATGGGCAGGGAGAGTAGGAGCAGCAGTAGCATGGGCAGGGAGAGTAGGAGCAGCAGTAGCATGGGCAGGGAGAGTAGGAGCAGCAGTAGCATGGGCAGGGAGAGTAGGAGCAGCAGTAGCATGGGCAGGGAGAGTAGGAGCAGCAGTAGCATGGGCAGGGAGAGTAGGAGCAGCAGTAGCAGTGGCAGGGAGAGGAGGAGGAGCAGAAGTAGCATGGGCAGGGAGAGGAGGAGTAGCAGTAGCATGGGCAGGGAGAGTAGGAGCAGCAGTAGCATGGGCAGGGAGAGTAGGAGCAGCAGTAGCAGTGGCAGGGAGAGGAGGAGGAGCAGAAGTAGCATGGGCAGGGAGAGGAGGAGTAGCAGTAGCACCACCCGATGTTACAGGAAGGCCATAAAGATCATCAAGGACATCAACCACCCGAACCACTGCCTGTTCACCCCGCTATCATCCAGAAGGCGAGGTCAGTACAGGTGCATCAAAGCTGGGACCGAGAGACTGAAAAACAGCTTCTATCTCAAGGCCATCAGACTGTTAAACAGCCACCACTAACATTGAGTGGCTGCTGCCAACACACTGTCATTGACACTGACCCAACTCCAGCCACTTTAATAATGGGAATTGATGGGAAATTATGTAAATATATCACTAGCCACTTTAAACAATGCTACCTTATATAATGTTACTTACCCTACATTATTCATCTCATATGCATACGTATATACTGTACTCTACATCATCGACTGCATCCTTATGTAATACATGTATCACTAGCCACTTTAACTATGCCACTTTGTTTACTTTGTCTACATACTCATCTCATATGTATATACTGTACTCGATACCATCTACTGTATGCTGCTCTGTACCATCACTCATTCATATATCCTTATGTACATATTCCTTATCCCCTTACACTGTGTATAAGACAGTAGTTTTGGAATTGTTAGTTAGATTACTTGTTGGTTATCACTGCATTGTCAGAACTAGAAGCACAAGCATTTCGCTACACTCGCATTAACATCTGCTAACCATGTGTATGTGACAAATAAAATTTGATTTGATCTCTATCATTGAATCTCTTGATGCTCTCCCTGAGAATACCTTGTTAGTTACTTTTGATGTTGAGTCTTTATACACAAATATTCCACACGAGGGCGGTATTGAAGCTATGGAACATTTTCTTCTGCAACGTGACCCTAAATGAACTATTTCATGTTTCTAAATGAGTTCTTTATTCAGACGAAGGGTACTGCTATGGGATCCCCCATGGGTCCTAACTATGCTAAGTTGTATGTGGGTTACATTGAGAAACAGTCTATTTTCAATCCTCTCAAAAATGTTTTCTTGCCTAACATCATTATTTGGAAACGGTATATTGATGATATTTTTGTTCTATGGAGGGGTGATGCAAAACATCTCCAGGTATTCCATGCTTTTCTTAACTCCTGTTCTGAGCATCTGACATTTACCATGCAATCTTGATACACGTCTAATCAGTTTTCTTGATCTTCTGATCTTGTGTGAAGATAATGTTCTTTTCACTGATCTTTACAGGAAGCCTACTGATCGTAACAGTTTGTTGAGGTCTGATAGTTGTCACCCACTTCCCTTGAAAAATAGTTTGCCCTACAGCCAATTCTGTCGAATCAAAAGAATTTGCAAAAAACAATCAGATTTCGACAGAAATATGGCTGAGACCAAAAGAAAGTTCAAGGAGAGGGGCTACAAAAATGATCAGATTAATATTGCCATTGACAATTTTTTAAAAACGAAACATAACCCTTTTCAAGGTCAGTCTCGCAAAAAGACGCATTCTTGTGTTCTTACTACCCGCTATGCAAAGCGTTCTGAACAAATTAAGGGAATCGTTCACAAACATTGGTACATTCTAAAATCCGATGAAAGTCTCGGTAATGTGTTTTCGGACCTTCCCTTGGTCGTATTCTCGCGGGGCAGAAATCTCAGAGACCAATTGGTAAACTCTGATTTACCACCCCAAGATATTCCTGAACAACGTCTATTTGCGCCCCTACTGGATGGAAATTACAAATGTAATGGCTGTGCTCAATGCAATGGCACTTATAAACGTAGATCCTTCAAACACCCACAAACAGGGAAATCGATCCCAATTAAAGGTGTTATTACGTGCTCCACTAAGGCAGTTATTTATCTTATAACTTGTCCTTGTGGTAAAAAAATGATGTGGGTAAAACAAAGCGCGAATTAAAAGTACGTATCTCAGAGCATCGTAGCACCATTAGGTGTTAACTTTACTTACCCAGTTGCGGCCCACTTCTTGGAGGCAGGCCACTCGATTTCGTCTCTGCGTTATATTGGCATCGAACATGTCACCCTCCCTAAGAGAGGGGGTGACCTTGATCATTTATTGTTAAAACGAGAGGCTGCTTGGATCTAACTTAAAGACCCTTGCTCCTTTCGGTCTCAACGTAGACTTTGATCTGAAGCCATTCTTGTGATTATTGTGACTTTGCCATTGTAATTGTTTGTAAGCTTGTGTAGTCGCAAATTAATTTATGGTCGTATGCTCTCCATTTGTTGTTTGTATGACATTTTAATATACATTAACCAATGATATTAGGCCAGTCTTGGCCATGATTACAGACACCTGTCTTTTGACACTATATAAAACGAGTCATCCCGCAGTGTTTGATTATACCCTGATGAAGACAGCTTGGCTGTCGAAACGTTGGTAATTAAATTTTTGCACCTGAGCTCCTAGAGTGTGCGGCTCTCTTTTATTTTCACATACACATGGTTAGCAGATGTTATTGCGAGTGTAGCGAAATGCTTGTGCGTCTAGTTCTGACAGTGCAGCAATATCTAACATGTAATCTAACGATTCCACAACAACTACCCAATACACACAAATCTAAGTAAAGGAATGGAATAAGAATATATAAATATTTGGATGTGCAATGATAGCGCGGCATAGGCAAGATGCAATAAAATACAGTATATACAAATGAGATCAGTGGTGCAAGATATGTAAACATTAAAGTTACTAGTGATACATTTTATTAAAGTGACCAATGATTTCGAGTCTGTATGTAAGCTGCAGACTCTGTGTTAGTGGTGGCTGTTTAACAGTCTGATGGCCTTGAGATAGAAGCGGTTTTTCCAGTCTCATCAGTCCTAGCTTTGATGCACCTGTACTGACCTCTCCTTCTGGATGGTAACGGAGGGAACAGGGAGTGGCTCAGGTGGTTGTTGTCCTTCAGAACAATCAACTTTATTATTGACTTGGTTTTCAAAGTCAGTCAAATAACCACAATACAACAAACAGATTAAAGTAATCTTCAAGCATGAGAGGTCAATTCTTTAATGAGCAAAAGCAGAACATGTAGAAATGGTAATGAGACAGCTGCAAGTATTGCGTAATATTGTCCCTTTATTGAGCACTAGAATGTATATATTACATAGCAGTAGAGAATGTTTGACCAAAAATGTGTTGCCAGACAAAAAGGAAAACAGAAAACTGAACTACCTTTTAATATTTTTTTCATTTGGACTAATGGAGAGAAAGTAGATTTGTGCTTTTCCCGGTGTTGCTGCAAATGCTGCCATCTAGTGATGAATTTAATGAACATTCATGACTGAACGACAAATTAATGTTTGCAAACAATAACAATGGTCCTTTGAAATAAAATCTTGAGAGAGAGAGAGATGAATGCAGACTTGTTGGCTTTCCCTGATGCTTTATGAGTGCATGGTCAACTGAAGCCACTGCAAAGAAAGCAAAACACAATAAGAGGTGTGGTTATTTAAGTTTAATTTCAATGTCTATATCTATTCATTAATCATACAAATGGTCCCTAAAACACACTGTTTAATTGCAGAGGAAATAGTGAAAACTAATTTACCTCCTGGATGTTGACTTTGATCTTTCCATTATTATCTTTGTCCAGAGTCTTGAAGGCTCCTGCAAATGCACAAAACACTATTACTGAAGTGTAATGAAAAGTAAATTAGTCTGAAAACAAGAACATAATCGGACTGAGCAGGGGAATGTTGATGATTCACTTACGACACATGGCGTCCAGTCTGACCAGGCACCCAATGAAGTTGTCAAAGTCCATGTTGCCCTGTTCGTCACTGTACCTGCGAACGATCAACTGGAAGAGCTGGTCGTTGAGAGGGAAACCTGAACACGGACATAACAGAGAGAGAGAGAGAGACACCAATGAGACCAAACACGTATATGTAGGAAAAAAAGATAGCTTTCATCAGCATTTGTTGTCACTTATGACACTGTTCTAAAGGCCTTATGATGACAACGAAATATGCAATTCCATGTTCCGGTTGTCATGATTTCTAAGCCCACATGCAGATTTGAAGGCAGCGGACAGCTCTCGTGAGGAGATGACCCCTGAGCAGTCTGCGTCATTTGATATGTAGATGCCCTGCAACAGAGGCGGAAGTAAGGTCACACCGAGAGGTCAAAGTTGGCAGAACCTTTTATTAAGAGGGTTTTAACATGACATTATAAAAACAACATTCTTACAGTAGTGGAGTAAGAGGACTATTGGAAGTTGTATGGGGTGTTATATGAACGCCTTGCAAATACATGTAAATCAATTGTAGTTCAAGGTGCAGATTGTCAAAAATAGAACAAGAGAACTGAAACTCACCTGCCATTTCTTGATGTTGTTCCATAAAAACTTGAACTCGTGGAAACCTAGCTTCCCTGTGCTGTCACTCTGGGTGCTCAGGGTTAAGGTAAAAAAAAAAAAATATTCAACTACTCTGATAGTATAGTGTAGTATAGTCCTCCATCCTAATACAAACACAGATGTGGAAGGATACGTCCATGACAGCCACCATGCCCCTGCATGACTCGATGCTAAAGCCATCAGTCTTCAGGTCAGAACCTGATATTAACACAGACAGACCACTGCCTCAATACAACAAAGTAAACCATTCCATGGAACCAGTCTTGTACAAGAGGAATCTAGATATGAGTAAAATGTGTGTGTGTGTGTGTGTGTGTGTACAGAGAGCACATAGATACAAAAAGGCATGCATAGACATGCTGTCGAACAAAAGGTACATGCACACAGAGGTCTAAATACTATAAAGAATGCAATGACAAGTATACAGTAGACACACGCATGGTGTTTGTGTAAGAATAGGACTCACGTTTGCCAATGATCCTGTTGAGGATGTTCATCAGTTCAGTGGGGCTCACCTCCATGTCCTATAATACACAGAGAGATCCACAGGTTAATATGCCTCCATGTATTTGCGTCACAACTCGGCTCACAAAAGGACACTGAAACAAAATGTTTTTATGTAAACTTGATTGAACTAGGCAAGTCAGTTAAGAACAAATTCTTATTTACACTGACGGCCTAGGAACAGTGGGTTAACTGCCTTGTTCAGGGGCAGAAATACAGATTTTTATCATGAAGTAATAAATGATAAGTCATTTCCACAGGTGTTTTATGGGTACAATCATGGACCAAATACATAGTTCTCTGTATTTGTGTGTTTATGTGACATATCAGAACAACCAAAGTGATGGTAACAACTTCAAAACTTTGGCAGATACATTTGCAGCAGGTACAGCATATCTTTAGGTTTCATTCCATATGCAGCTTGTGTTCCCTCCCCTTATGAGTAAGGCCTCAATGAGGTCGGCTAGTCATCAATTTAAAAAGTCAATCGTTACCAGCTGACCGTACCAGTAGAACAGGTATCCACCACCCCACCCACACAAAACTAAACAAACAGGAGAGCCGCCATGTCAGACAATGGTAGGAGGCACATAGAGGAGGAACCAGTCCCACTTCCTGTCCGTGGAATAAACCAGGGTTGGGTTGTCATCAAAACTCCACCACTGCCTGATCCAACAGCAGTGAATCATCGTGAGTATAGCTGTAGAGAAGGGGATTGTCTGTGGAGCCCTGGGCTTAAATCACCATAACCAATGGGGTGGAATCAATGATTTAAGCCAACTGGAGCTCTTTACTGTACTCTTCCAAAAGGCTTCTATTGGTTGGCAGCAGTGCAATGACAGAGAGCACATTTGAATCCTTAAATTCACCATGTCTGAATAGATGGATGAATCACATTCTGAAGACCGGCTCCAGGTGAAGCAGGGTGAACGGGTGGAGGGAAGGGTTTGGAATGCAAACAAGACTTAACTGGGATACAGGGTTTCACTGATTGTGCCAGTGTACCATCAGCCAATAAATGAAATTACCATCCATGCCATGGCTATTTGGCTGCGCCTACTTCAAAAGACAATACACCACACACACACAATACGGTAACTTAATTTCCACTGGTTGTTGTTCTGCACTCCATTACACTAAACCACTAACGGTGGGTTAATAGACATTATTTTAACAACTGTGTGTCGTCCTTGTGGATATCCACATAATGAAATCAGCCTCTTTAAAACATTCAACAAGTTGCCCAATTATACAAATGACACACGTGTAGCACTGTATTTGATGGCCAAAAGCCTAAGATGAATATCTCTCAATGACTCATAGTTAGAATCAAGCATGAGAGGCATTGTTGACTTGACTTATCTGGGCTCGTCTCTGAACAGGATAGGAAAGGTCAGTAGGTTCAGAGGTGAATAGATATGAGAGTAGTAGGAGGGAGTATGTTGAAAAACAATGAGTACTTACATCCCCAGCGAGTTGCTGGAAGACCTTGCGAAACTGTCTCTCCTCGTCATTTTCATTCTGCTCCGCGTAGGCCAGAGGTCTGCGTGGTGGGGGCTAGGACACAAACACAGAACGGGTTCTGTTAGCACGAACACACATCCCTCTTCACTGCAGTCTGGCATGCAAGTCAACACACACACACACACACACACACCTAATTTGTTCAAAAGAGTAGTTTTACTTCTAAAATGTTCATAAGACTATGATGTTCTGAACTTGTGATGAAAGAAAATAGGCACTAAAAGGTTTTACTCACAGGATCTGATGGCACAAATTGACTGGGGTCGATGTTGCTGTTGGAGAATACAAGGACCTATTTCTATTTAATGAAAACTGTGTGCAAAGTCATGAATGAAGTCAGTATGCTGACTGTATGTGTGTGTGTGTGTGTGTGTGTGTCAAAAGGAGTTTTGTTAGTGCAAACAGAACCTGTAGTGCCTACCTCACAACATCCAGGATGCCACCAATGAGTTTTTTAGCCAGAAACATCTTGATGAGGGACAGCGGGGGGAAATCTACAAAAGTCAAGAGAGAAAAAAATCATCAAACATCTAATCGATTAAACAAAAAATGCGACAACAGAGAAAGCAAGCTATAATACGGTATGTCCGGCTGAAGAAAATGTGCTATTGGTTTTGGTGCTCCCTCTGAAAACTTTTCTCACTGGCCTGTATTGGCAAGCAGCACAAACAGACAAAACACAGACAAAACAAACCAACATGAAACAGTCAGATAAACGTATGAAGGAAATCAGATTGCCTTAATTTGAGAAGAACACTTACAGGGATCAAATGCTTCGCTGAAGTCGGCAGAGACTGACGTGATGGCACTCCTATTGGGTACAAAAAAAAAAACTGTTTTGCAAGGAGTTCTTTTTCAATGCATCAGAACTCCACACCCCTGCCCAGTAGAGAAGTGCGCACCATAGGGAGAGACAGGTCGGGAATGGCTCTGGGTCCTATAACCCGTAGGGCGATGTCAAGAATTACTGTCATTTCCCCATTGATGACATTACGGATGAGACTTATTCTGAACATTTTAAGGACACTTTTATTATGTTTGATTCACATAGATGTAACACAATGACGAAATGAGGGTTCATCGGCCTAATGTTCAGTGCATTAACTGATGCTGTTTTACACACATCTTTCATGTAGGATTTCATGCCATATTAAATTTTTAGCTAGAATGGAATTTTTCCATTCGATACATAGACCGATTTGTATAACCTACAAATTGCATGCAATGTAGATGTCTGAAACGAGGGGAAACGTTTGGGGGAAAAATAAGCTACACTGTGTTCTCCCGTTTGGTGTCCACGGAAGACCGCCTACATGGTTATGTCAGAACAAGGACCGATGCAGGAAGGAGGAAGCAGGGGCGAAGTTGTCGTGTGGCTGCTTCCTGGTACAAATGGCGAGCGCCATGAAAACAGGGTTATTGACATGGGACTTGACAAAAGTGCTATTCTTATTCATTTGTATTCACTTTACACGCCCGTTAAATGCAGTGTCAGAGCCGGGGAAATGGACCTTGACCGCCAACAGTGTAGGTTGTCTTGTGCGTATAGTATCATGCTATCAAAGCATTATCGGTAGCCTAGATACCCTATGATATCTTGTTAAGAACATTGTTTAGTTCAGCCAGATGAAACTATTACAACAGTTGATATGCTGTCGCAATCTTCGGAAGGCATTGCCTCAGTTTTACGTTTTATGCACGGTTCTGGCGATTACAACAATATAACATTGTAACCGCTTCCACTGTATTATAAACAATGTAACACTGTATCATTCTCACTTGATTAGGCCGGCCAAATGATCCGTATTATTTGACCTTATCGGTGTTCGTCAACATGGTGATGTTTAGAACTAGTCAATACAAGTATTAATAAGTGATCTGATCCATGGATTCATAGACTACCTGCCCCTGGGCAATGACATATTGGCTCACCATCACGCCTACCTACATATCTTAATAAACTATTCAGCTATTTTGTTCAGATCATTTAAAACCCAACAGCTTTTTAAATCAGAATATTGACTATCTAAATGTTGTCAAAATCTATTGCAGTACTCAGATGTTTGATCATTTTTGTCACCGCTTGTGTTACAGGAAACTACAAAGAAGCAGAGCTTTTTCCTCTTCACCAAGACTATGTTTAACAATACTAGCATTCAGCTGAAATGTAAGTAGGCTATAACCTCTTATGTTCTGCAAGTTAGGATAAAACTCTGATATTTACTGAACCTTTTAGAATATCATATTGCAGGAACATTATTGCCCTTCCTCTGACTAGTATTGTAGGATGGTATTCTGTCAATACAGGATATTTGTATGATAGCATTACTGTATACAAGATGCTACTTTATTGAGTAGACAGTAAGAGCGTGGGAAAACCTGTTGGAGGAGGACGTAGTAGTGGGAGGAAGTAGTAGCCTCTGGCCCTCAGACAGGAACAGATCTGGAGAGAACTCCAAGTTGTTTTCATAACATGCCTACTGTTCCAGGGTTGACGGAACACTGTGACCCTCCGGTTAAACTCAACATCTCCTGGTACCTAAGGAGCTCCCGCTGCTTCGACGAGGTGTTCGGTCTCGACGTGAGTTCCTCTCTCTCTCGTTTGGAAACTAACTGCACTCTGAATGGGCTCGTTCACGCTGGACTAAATGTACCTGTTGTATTCCATAAACTCGGCGGTGTCATTCGCTTTTTATGATTTGTTTTATGACTGCATAGACAGTGTGGTTTGTGCAAATACTTATTCACTTATTAAGTTTATCATACCTGTTTGATTTGCAGCCTCTGAAGGCAGGGAGCTACTTCAGGACGACAGATGTGAAACAGGAAGGAGGAAGTGGGTTCTATGTGTTCCACCAGTACCCTGTCATTGAGTGCAAACAGACCATGACCCACATTGAGGTACAGTATGTGGCAATGGAGGGTCTCATAAGAAAGCATGGTGGCACTTTATTTTACAGTACCTTACAGAAATATCCCGGCATTTACATGGTAAATATCCCGGCATTTACATTTATTTACACAGTAAAGCCAGCAATGCCACAAAATGCAATATTCAGAGCTACATGTCTACATTCTGCAAGATTAATAACACATTAATGACCTATGCATTACTTCTTTGTTTCTAAATAAGAGCACTTCGCTAGTAACTAACTTCCTATTAAATGGCAGGTAGAACCAGTGGAATCAGTACAGGGAAATAAAGTGTTGGAAAAAGCATACTGCAAATACCACAACCTCATTATGTGTTCCACCTCACTCTTTCATGTCGTCTTCCTGATTTTGTTTGTTCACTAAAGTGTGACCTGAATATAGCAGCTTGTAACTGATCATTAGGAAGTGTTTGTAATTCTGAGTAAGTGTGTTCGTATACAATACAGCTCATGGCGAGGCTATATTATGGAGGTGTTCATGGCGTATCACTGTCTAATGGTTGCTACTCTGCTTTGTTTTCTGTAACAGCTCTCTCTCAACAAATTTGACGAGCCGACTAGGCTTACTGAGCCAGTTCACGAACAGGTCAGTGGGCTAAAGCAAGACAGGTTTTGCATACAAGTAGAGCATGCAGGTGCATATAGTAACACAGTAATTCACCAAGGTGTCATTTGAATGACTGTCTCTGTATCCCCCTGTTTTAGCCTGTCACTGACAAGGACCAAGCGATGAGGAAAAGGAGCGATGAGGATCCAAAGGAGGTAAATCCACAATTCAAACACAATCTGATATCATAATCAAATACACTGCTTAAAAAAATAAAGGGAACACTTAAACAACACAATGTAACTCCAAGTCAATCACACTTCTGTGAAATCAAACTGTCCACTAAGGAAGCAACACTGATTGACAATACATTTCACATGCTGTTGTGCAAATGGAATAGACAACAGGTGGAAATTATAGGCAATTAGCAAGACACCCACAATAAAGGAGTGGTTCTGCAGGTGGGGACCACAGACCACTTCTCAGTTCCTATGCTTCCTGGCTGATGTTTTGGTCACTTTTGAATGCTGGCAGTGCTTTCACTCTAGTGGTAGCATGAGACGGAGTCTACAACCCACACAAGTGGCTCAGGTAGTGCAGCTCGTCCAGGATGGCACATCAATGCGAGCTGTGGCAAGAAGGTTTGCTGTGTCTGTCGGCGTAGTGTCCAGAGCATGAAGGCGCTACCAGGAGACAGGCCAGTACATCAGGAGATGTGGAGGAGGCCGTAGGAGGGCAACAACCCAGCAGCAGGACCTCTACCTCCGCCTTTGTGCAAGGAGGAGCAGGAGGAGCACTGCCAGAGCCCTGCAAAATGACCTCCAGCAGGCCACAAATGTGCATGTGTCTGCTCAAACGGTCAGAAACAGACTCCATGAGGGTGGTATGAGGGCCCGACGTCCACAGGTGGGGGTTGTGCTTACAGCCCAACACCGTGCAGGACGTTTGGCATTTGCTAGACAACACAAATATTGGCAAATTCGCCACTGGCGCCCTGTGCTCTTCACAGATGAAAGCAGGTTCACACTGAGCACATGTGACAGAGTCTGGAGATGCCGTGGAGAACGTTCTGCTGCCTGCAACATCCTCCAGCATGACCGGTTTGGCGGTGGGTCAGTCATGGTGTGGGGTGGCATTTCTCTGGGGGGCCGCACAGCCCTCCATGTGCTCGCCAGAGGTAGCCTGACTGCCATTAGGTACCGAGATGAGATTCTCAGACCCCTTGTGAGACCATATGCTGGTGCGGTTGGCCCTGGGTTCCTCCTAATGCAAGACAATGCTAAACCTCATGTGGCTGGAGTGTGTCAGCAGTTCCTGCAAGAGGAAGGCATTGATGCTATGGACTGGCCCGCCCGTTCCCCAGACCTGAATCCAATTGAGCACATCTGGGACATCATGTCTCGCTCCATCCACCAACTTGTTGCACTACAGACTGTCCAGGAGTTGGCGGATGCTTTAGTCCAGGTCTGGGAGGAGATCCCTCAGGATCCGCCACCTCATCAGGAGCATGCCCAGGCGTTGTAGGGAGGTCATACAGGCACATGGAGGCCACACACACTACCGAGCCTCATTTTTACTTGTTTTAATGACATTACATCAAAGTTGGATCAGCCTGTAGTGTGGTTTTCCACTTTAATTTTGAGTGTGACTCCAAATCCAGACCTCCATGGGTTGATAAATTTGATTTCCATTGATAATTTTTGTGTGATTTTGTTGTCAGCACATTCAACTATGTAAAGAAAAAAGTATTTCATAAGAATATTTCATTCATTCAGATCTAGGATGTGTTATTTTAGTGTTCCCTTTATTTTTTTGAGCAGTGTATATACAAAATGTATGAAAATGTAATGTAGATGCATTTGAGTAAGGCAATTGGGTGCTGTGATTTCTCAGCCTAGCAAAAGGCCTCCATATCTGGGAAATCAGGTGTACCACTATATTTGATCTCTTTTAGGCACTTGCTGAGATGAATGACCCCGTCAAAGCAGAGGCAACTGTGGCCACAGGGAAAGCCCCAGCCCCCGCTGCAAAGAAAGAAGTGGTGAGTGTTTCCATGCCAGAATGAAGATATGTATGGCTTACATACCTGTTGGCTAAACAAACAGCGTGCCTGGATATTGATACACTAACACACTTTCTTTCATTGTCTTTCTTCATTTCTTGTACCGCTGGGAAAACATTTGTTCAGCTAGCTATTTCCTAATGTTCTTTGACTCATCTGCCTGTTTCTCCAAGACATAGAGATCCTATAATGTAACTCTATGCTCCTAAACTCCCCAGCACCACTTTCAGGGATGCAAACTAGTCACCTTTCGGCGAAATCCGTAGTTTTAAATCCAAAATATTTGACTTACGTGGTTCGTGTAGATCCGATGAGAAAAGTTTTGTGGGAGTGTTTGATCACTACTAGCTGTAAGCGAACGAGTGATGCGCGTTTGGAGCAATACTGGCTGTATCCAAGGCTCAGCCAATCGTTCACATAACAACAGCATGTAGCACACGACTGAAGAGAGAAGAGACAGGGGTGAGAAGGTGATGAAGCTTACTTCATGAGCTGTAACCGAAAAACAACTGGCATTTGGAAAGTTTGAGGTGAGGGAGAAAGTGTGGTGGAACAAGTAAAGTCAACTCACCCCATTCCGTACAAATGTGCGCAACCGCAACATTCAAACGAGGCTGCAAAGAACTAATGGGACTGTAGCGACTGTGTTGACTTCAAAATCGGGGGTGTGAACAAGGTTTCTATTCAAGCGTTGATCGACATGGTAATGGCTCTATAGTATTGGAGAAAAGTTGAAAAAACGGACCCTCCGTTACATCTTGACGTGTCATGTCGTAACGTACAGCACGCATGAAGCAACTATTTCTGTCTTACAATCTCTCTCCACCAGGTGTATCACTTCTATCATCCTATAAAAACAAGAAATGGATGGGGGTACGGGGATACCTAGTCATTTTTTTCTTCATCATTGCATGCGATCATCATTCTCAAAGCCGCTGTTTACTTCTAAGATCACTTTGGCACCGACTTAAAAACCCGATTCAAATTCGACACAAACTTTCAAATAGGTATGTAATGACACATTATATAAACTCTTTATAGTGTTTTATTTACATTTTAGAGGCGATAAGGTGATAAGTTGGACAGATCGAGTGGAAAAAGCAATTTTCCCACACAACATCTCTCCTTCTCACTATCACGCATTAGTTTCGCTTCCCCACCCGCCTTTTTTTAAAGACCCGACGGGCTCATTGCCTGCTTGAATTATGCAGAAACGGGCAGCGTTTAGGTCATGTAATTGATTCTGTTGGAAAGGGATGAAATTTTGAAAGTGTACAATATGCAGTGTAGCCCAAATATATTGTTTTTGTTGTGTTGAACATGACAGTAACGTGTGTGTGGGGGGGGGGGGGGGGATTATACTTTTTTGTACTCAGTAAATGTTACTTTTGCACACGTGTAGCCTTGTGCACTTGATCGATGTCTATAGTGGCCACTATAATAGAGCAAAAATAGAATGCCTGTTTGTTTCATTCTATTTCTACTTTAAGATATTTTCTCCCCCAAGTGCAATATTTATGTGTGTGGTCACAAGCGTTCTATTATAAAGGCTGTCATGGCTAACTGCAATATTAGTGTATGGTTTTTTCTCAAGACTTGAGTATCATTTGCAGTAAAGTCTAGGCAGCAGATAACATTGGATTGCTTTCTTTACATTTTTTAGCTGTGAGTTAGGTTCACATTAACCATTTTTTTAAAATTTTACACACAGAGACTGATCGTGTAGATCATATTATTTTGTTATTTAATTAGTTAAAACCAGACCCCAGTGCAAAAAAAAAGTCACGTTTTTGGGCCCTCAGCAGTTTGCATCCCAGCACTTTGATGCAGTGGCCCAGACCTGGGATGATGGCCCTTATATGTTCATCGTCCACATCCAAGAGATCAAGAAGAGCAGCGCTGCCACTGACTCTGTCCCAACACAGAACTGCAACATCCAACGTAAGGATCTCCACCACTCACATGAATCCTGAGTCCAATACATTAAAACTACATTAGCTAATAGGCTAATATTACTGTTATGTTCTTCACCCCCTGCAGTGCAAGTCAGTATGAAAGGACCCCATGACTACATCTCAGCTTCGGAATGGCCTCTTATGATCGTAAGTCAATTTTGCCATTACATGTAGTATGATACATACACATAGCATCTAAGCTGTGTGCCTGTAGGACATAACTTATCAGACAATACAGACTTTCTAGTTCCTTGCCAGCTCAACTAACTTGTCCCTTTTGCAGTTCTACATGGTGATGTGTGTCATCTATGTGTTGCTGGGCCTTCTGTGGTTGGGCCTGTCAGCCTGCTACTGGAGAGAGCTGCTCAGGATTCAGTTCTGGATCGGCGGGGTCATCTTCCTGGGCATGCTGGAGAAGGCCGTGTACTACGCCGAGTTCCAGAGCATCCGCTACGACGGCCTCTCAGGTCAGGAGGCGGAGACACACACCCGTACAGAAAAACCCACATGATTTAACATGTGGGAAAAAAGTGTTTTTGGAACACTTCACACGTGATCATGTGAAATGAATGTGTTTTTTCTGTACGGGCAGGGGGGGGGGGGGACATACAGTGCCTTGCGAAAGTATTCGGCCCCCTTGAACTTTGCGACCTTTTGCCACATTTCAGGCTTCAAACATAAAGATATAAAACTGTATTTTTTTGTGAAGAATCAACAACAAGTGGGACACAATCATGAAGTGGAACGACATTTATTGGATATTTCAAACTTTTTTAACAAATCAAAAACTGAAAAATTGGGCGTGCAAAATTATTCAGCCCCCTTAAGTTAATACTTTGTAGCGCCACCTTTTGCTGCGATTACAGCTGTAAGTCGCTTGGGGTATGTCTCTATCAGTTTTGCACATCGAGAGACTGAATTTTTTTCCCATTCCTCCTTGCAAAACAGCTCGAGCTCAGTGAGGTTGGATGGAGAGCATTTGTGAACAGCAGTTTTCAGTTCTTTCCACAGATTCTCGATTGGATTCAGGTCTGGACTTTGACTTGGCCATTCTAACACCTGGATATGTTTCTTTTTGAACCATTCCATTGTAGATTTTGCTTTATGTTTTGGATCATTGTCTTGTTGGAAGACAAATCTCCGTCCCAGTCTCAGGTCTTTTGCAGACTCCATCAGGTTTTCTTCCAAAATGGTCCTGTATTTGGCTCCATCCATCTTCCCATCAATTTTAACCATCTTCCCTGTCCCTGCTGAAGAAAAGCAGGCCCAAACCATGATGCTGCCGCCACCATGTTTGACAGTGGGGATGGTGTGGTCAGGGTGATGAGCTGTGTTGCTTTTACGCCAAACATAACGTTTTGCATTGTTGCCAAAAAGTTCAATTTTGGTTTCATCTGACCAGAGCACCTTCTTCCACATGTTTGGTGTGTCTCCCAGGTGGCTTGTGGCAAACTTTAAACGACACTTTTTATGGATATCTTTAAGAAATGGCTTTCTTCTTGCCACTCTTCCATAAAGGCCAGATTTGTGCAATATACGACTGATTGTTGTCCTATGGACAGAGTCTCCCACCTCAGCTGTAGATCTCTGCAGTTCATCCAGAGTGATCATGGGCCTCTTGGCTGCATCTCTGATCAGTCTTCTCCTTGTATGAGCTGAAAGTTTAGAGGGACGGCCAGGTCTTGGTAGATTTGCAGTGGTCTGATACTCCTTCCATTTCAATATTATTACATTTACATTACATTTAAGTCATTTAGCAGACGCTCTTATCCAGAGCGACTTACAAATTGGTGCTTTCACCTTATGACATCCAGTGGAACAGCCACTTTACAATAGTGCATCTAAATCTTTTAAGGGGGGGTGAGAAGGATTACTTTATCCTATCCTAGGTATTCCTTAAAGAGGTGGGGTTTCAGGTGTCTCCGGAAGGTGGTGATTGACTCCGCTGTCCTGGCGTCGTGAGGGAGTTTGTTCCACCATTGGGGGGCCAGAGCAGCGAACAGTTTTGACTGGGCTGAGCGGGAACTGTACTTCCTCAGTGGTAGGGAGGCGAGCAGGCCAGAGGTGGATGAACGCAGTGCCCTTGTTTGGGTGTAGGGCCTGATCAGAGCCTGGAGGTACTGAGGTGCCGTTCCCCTCACAGCTCCGTAGGCAAGCACCATGGTCTTGTAGCGGATGCGAGCTTCAACTGGAAGCCAGTGGAGAGAGCGGAGGAGCGGGGTGACGTGAGAGAACTTGGGAAGGTTGAACACCAGACGGGCTGCGGCGTTCTGGATGAGTTGTAGGGGTTTAATGGCACAGGCAGGGAGCCCAGCCAACAGCGAGTTGCAGTAATCCAGACGGGAGATGACAAGTGCCTGGATTAGGACCTGCGCCGCTTCCTGTGTGAGGCAGGGTCGTACTCTGCGGATGTTGTAGAGCATGAACCTACAGGAACGGGCCACCGCCTTGATGTTAGTTGAGAACGACAGGGTGTTGTCCAGGATCACGCCAAGGTTCTTAGCGCTCTGGGAGGAGGACACGATGGAGTTGTCAACCGTGATGGCGAGATCATGGAACGGGCAGTCCTTCCCCGGGAGGAAGAGCAGCTCCGTCTTGCCGAGGTTCAGCTTGAGGTGGTGATCCGTCATCCACACTGATATGTCTGCCAGACATGCAGAGATGCGATTCGCCACCTGGTCATCAGAGGGGGGAAAGGAGAAGATTAATTTTTAAATTAATTAATATTATCACTTGCACAGTGCTCCTTGGGATGTTTAAAGCTTGGGAAATCTTTTTGTATCCAAATCCGGCTTTAAACTTCTTCACAACAGTATCTCGGACCTGCCTGGTGTGTTCCTTGTTCTTCATGATGCTCTCTGCGCTTTTAACGGACCTCTGAGACTATCACAGTGCAGGTGCATTTATACGGAGACTTGATTACACACAGGTGGATTGTATTCATCATCATTAGTCATTTAGGTCAACATTGGATCATTCAGAGATCCTCACTGAACTTCTGGAGAGAGTTTGCTGCACTGAAAGTAAAGGGGCTGAATAATTTTGCACGCCCAATTTTTCAGTTTTTGATTTGTTAAAAAAGTTTGAAATATCCAATAAATGTCGTTCCACGTCATGATTGTGTCCCACTTGTTGTTGATTCTTCACAAAAAAATACAGTTTTATATCTTTATGTTTGAAGCCTGAAATGTGGCAAAAGGTCACAAAGTTCAAGGGGGCCGAATACTTTCGCAAGGCACTGTATTTGTGTGTACTGGGCCTTTTAAGGGAGTCTACGTGTGGTTTAAGTGCACAGTTTTCATGGACACACCAAAGCACACATCTATGCTTTTCTAGCTAAATCCTCAAGGTGGGCATGGTTGGAATTGGGTAAGACGCAGTAGATCCTAGTGTGGTTCTAAAAGTGCTGTCGTACTCTGTTAATAAGCATTATTTGTGTTCTGTGTCTTCCCAACAGTCCAGGGGGCAGTAGTGTTTGCGGAGGTCCTATCAGCAGTGAAGAGGACCCTGGCCCGTGTGCTCGTCATCATCGCCAGTCTTGGTTATGGAATTGTCAAGTGAGTCAGTCCCTTCATAACAGGTCAAGAAGACAATGGAGAGTGTTAAACTCTATTGCCAATTCTCTCCCTCTCTCTTTCCCTCTCGCTATGTCTGTCTGTCTCTCTCTCTCTGCCTGCCTGCCTCTCTCTCTCTCTCTCTCTCTCTTTCTCTCTCCCTAGGCCAAGGCTTGGTGCATTGTTACACAGGGTGGTTGGTGTGGGACTGCTCTACCTTATATTCTCTGTTGTCGAGGGAATCCTGAGGGTCAATTCGGTAAGTCTGGTCTCTCTCCTTTCTGATCAATAGGCTATCTCCAGTATTCCCCCAAAATATATAGTCCACCTGCACTATCTGTAACTAGACTCTTCAACCACGTTGGTAAGTTTTCGATATGGAGCTAAACCAAACAATGCCATGATGCCCTTTGTTGAATATCTTCATCTTTGGTCAAAGGATGCCAGGAATCTTGTGTGTGTAGTAGTACCGTCATTCCACTGTCAGTGTTTGCCTGTCTTTCTCACAGGGTCAAGGGGGCAGTAGCAGACTACTGTGTGACATTGTTCTGGCGTTCACTGACTCATGTGTTGTGTGGTGGATATCCTTTTGGAGTGGTCAGCCATTACCGGAGTCTTGCCTGTCTGCCAGTCAGCTAGTTAGTCTAGTAGTCACTGTATGTAGTTAGTCTGTCAGTATTAAGAGCTATTTTTTTCAGGCTCTTTTTTTGTTGTTTCTCTCTCTCTGGGCAAGCTTGTATTGAGTTGTGTTTCTAAAGCTTACTCTGATCTCCTCCCTTTTACCAGTGTCTCTCATAATTGATCAAACCAGTTTTATTCCAACCCTCTTTGAGCGGCAGTTTGGTTCTACACCTTTTGGTGTTTATCTATCTGCATGGCTGCCTGAAGAGTATGTGACGGTGATCCCTCCCTCTGCAACTCCCTCCTTTTCTGCTGCCCCGCTGTGTATTCCTCTCCCTGTCCCTTTCAGGCTGAAGATGATCTGGTGCTGCTGGCTGCTATTCCTTTGGCTGTGCTCGACACTACCCTCTGCTGGTGGATATCCTGTACTGTACCCCTCTGCACAACTCTCTCCATCCCCCTCTGCCTTCCTCTCCCAGCACTCTCACTTCTTGTAATCCCTGTGCGCGCCAGTGCCTTGGTGGTAGTTGGTGTTAACCCTTCTCCTTCTATTTTCATCTGCCTTTGTATCAAAGAAGGGAATAACCCAGAAGGGAATATTTCCACAAAATATGCTCCGCCTCACATAGACTAATTTAGACATCAGAGGGAGCCATAGTCACATGGATTAATTACATTTTTAATTACAGGGCCACTTATATCAAGGCTATCAATAACTTCATTATTTTATTCTCACCGACGATCATTTTCTCCTGCAGTTTGACAGAACAGTATTTTAGTGGATTCAGTTAGTTAGCCAGAAAACCAGTTAGTATAGCAATGACTAAGACCATACCAGCTTTTCCAGCCGTGCTTAACCTGGCTATAGAGGGCAGAGGGGAGCTCAACTCCTGAGTAATGAGATAATGGCTCACTACCCTCAGACACTTACACCCTTACAACCTGATTAGCTTGGGGTTACGTTAGGGTATATCAGCTCAGTTGACAAGGTAGGCAAACTCTTCTGTGTTGGTTATGTTGACAGTCAATGGAAGAAGACTGGTATTATTGGGTAAACTGTTTCTGTTGAGAATTGTATTTCAAAGGTGGGCTGTTTGTTAGTGGGGTGTGTCCTGGGGTTATGTTGGAGTCCTTGACAGCCAATCACATCTTTATCAGCCTGGCTCAGACCATGAAGCTCCTTCGCCTCCGAAGAAACGTGGTCAAGCTCTCCTTGTATCGCCACTTTACCAACACCCTCATATTCGCCGTTATTGGTAAGGAGCTGTCTGCGGCTGTGCTACTGCAACCACTTAACAGAGACATTTCATGCATCATGTACTATACACCCTGGTGTGCCCATGATTACAAACATTCACTAATATATTTGGCCTGTCACTGTTTTACTCTGCAGCCTCAGTCATTTTCATTATCTGGACGACAAAGACCTTCAAGTTTTCAAAGTGCCAGTCGGTGAGTCGTGTTTGTTTACTACATTACTTAATAAGCCACGGGTGTCTGACATCAGGCCCGCATCCAGCCCGTGTGTGGCTTCAGTAAAAATAGTAATCAAACTAAATATACTTAAAAATGTCTAAAACCAAAATCGAAACTGGGTAGAAAGGATAATGGACCTACTTTGTCCAGCTCGCTAACAATCACTGAAATGAAAGCTAGACAGTCAGGAGCATCGAAAATGATATTTTTTCTTGCACATTTTGATGGCGAGGAAATGTAACCAATTTTCTGTGCCCCGTTGGTAGACCAAATCCGGCCCCTTTAGCGAGTTGATGGCAAATCCGAGAGGCTAGCGTACATACACACACACACACAGTTGACCTCTAGTGAACTGGTATTTGGCATTCGGAAGATCGTCTTTCTCTTCCTATCTCTCTCTTATTCACTCTCTCTGCTTATCTCTCTAGGACTGGAAGGAGCTGTGGATAGAAGATGCCTTCTGGCGGTTCCTCTTCTCCACCATCCTTCTGGTCATCATGTTCCTGTGGAGGCCTTCGGCCAACAACCAGAGGTTAGAGGTCACAGCTAAACAGTTTAACAAATCAACACACGGCCAAAACCCTCTCAACCCTGTCACAAACCAAAGTCGTGTTTGATTTCGAATCTAGGGATTGAGGCACTGGCTTAGGATCCTTCAGTGTGTCACCAGAGACATCTGTAGCAAAGTTAGGTTCAATTCAGGACATGAAATTGCAATCGAATGGAGAAATCCGATGTCCAAATCAACTCAAATGAATTGAGATGGAGTTGAGCCATGTTGTCGAACGTTGCCAATAGGAATCCCATGAATAGAGCCGACGTGATTCCTTCTTCTGTATGTCCGAGAAGAATGTTTGTTCTGCATAGAAATATGCTATCTGAACGTTCCTACAACGTTGTGTCCTGTTGAACATGCCCCTGATCTGTGATGTCATGTCCTGTTCCCCTTTAGATATGCCTTCAGCCCCCTAGTGGACGATGAGAGTGACGACGAGGAAAAGGAACAGCTGATGAATGATACATTTGGTAAGGGTCACTGCTGTATTAGGCTGTTTTGGTATTTCACCCACAGGAACACAAGTTGATACTGCATATTGTTAATTGGAGGAGGAAATACAGTATCATACTCTATGGCTTGATACTTAGCTAGAGCTCTTTGGCCTAGTTGTGACACTTCCATAGTGTGTTGATAATCAATGGGATGAATGAATGTACCTTGGTTCTCTCTCCCAGCAGGCATTTTTTGGATAGAACGCAATTTGACTCGGCCAACAGTAATCTGTGATTCTGATCCTGTCCTAATTTTGTGTACTTCCAGAGGGGGTGAAGATGAGGGGTCTGAAGTCCGAGGCAAATGGAACAGCCAAGCCCAACAAAGTGGTAAGGGCCTTCTCTGTACCCCAGGGTACCACCCATGCTAAGAATATAGGATATAAATGACATTTTATGGCTCAGAGAAAGTTGTCTTGGTGATAGGAAATGCTCCCCCCCCCCCCCTCCCTCCCCAGGATGAGGATCTGAAATGGGTCGAAGAGAATATCCCCTCTTCAATGTCAGATGTGTAAGTGCAAGCAAATTGAAGTTGCAGAAATGTTAGTAACATTAACCATTATTGACAGTGATATTATAATCATTTTGACGAGAAATGTATTACATGGTGGTTATTACATGGTAAGAACATTGAAACTCTCAAGCTAGGAAATCAGTTTACATTCTATGACGATGTGTGAAACAAGCACATAAAGGATAGTTGATTTTCTGATGAGAAGACGTTGTAAATGAATGGAACATGTTTTCCTTTCTGTTCCAGTGCACTCCCACCTCTGCTGGACTCTGATGAGGTAAGACGATGTGTTATTCCTGGCGTGAACTGCAGGGGGTGCCAGCTCCATGCTTATTAAAGAGCAGTAGCTCCTCACGTTCACATCAGCCTGTTTATACCTCCACCCTGTTTTCTTTCTGGCTTGAACACTGAGAGGTTGCGGAAAGGGTGGTGTTTTGGTGGAGCTTTTTCTGTCTTGCTTTTTCTTCACCAAATAAAGCTAGTAGGAGTGTCGAATGGAAGGGATATTTTCCGATTATGATTATTTCATATTTTAGAGAAGATAACAAGATAACACTCATGTCCCTTTTTGGAAAGTCATTCCAACTGTGCCGTTATTTCCCCCACAGGAGACCATAACAACCAAATTTGAGATGTCCAAAATGGAATAGACGCAAGGGAGACGATGCCTACTGCAGACAAGAGACAGTGCAGCACGTTGGACAACCTTGCGTCTGTGTATGAAGGATATTGTTATCCCTTTTCCTTATGAGCTTTGTAAGCAGCGGTTGTAAATACGGTGGGATAAACTATGACGTAATGAGCAGACTACTTTTCTTTTTTTTTTTGTGCCTTTTTATTTATATTTTCATGGATATATGTTGGTTTTTTTCATTCGAGATGATTTACTACAAATGGTATCTTGCCTTTCACTGTTTACGTAGCTAAAGTGCAGAATGTGATTTAAATGTGATTTCCGCAATGTTCTTTCTCCAATATGCAGCACAATCATACACACTACAACACTCCCCACACACTCATTCTTTTGATCTCTCTGAATGTCTGTCTGTCTCTCCTCTCTTTCACTGTTACACACACACACACACACTGCACTACAGTCCCCGGTTCACCCTTTTTCTTTCGTTCTTCTACAACAAAAAATGGCCATTAGTGACATCTCACTGTTCTGTTTCCTCATACAGCAGCCTTTTAGAGTGACCCGCTATCTAAGCGGGTGTAATTCTCCAGACATAGTCAACACACAGTGCACTTGCCTGAGGGCAGAGCAGCGTCACTGCAGGACTGTTTTATTGTGTCTGTTCCCACTGATAACAACCAACTATCTGGTCAGCACATCCAATAATGATGGTGTTTTTCTTACAGCTGCCACTTTGTATTAGTTGTTATATTGCCAAAAATACCTTTTTAAGTCATATTGTGAGCTTTTGTTTGTTAATAAATGAACCGCTAACACGCATACAAAAACAACAATATCACCTTTATTTGTCCTGATTGATTGATTTGCCATTTGGCAGAACATGAATGTAATGATCCATGTCATGAACACCTTTTTAGGTGAATGAGGTCTACATTCCTTGGATGGCTGTGGCTTGTGGGTAACATCCCATGTCAATGATGCCACCCTGTATTTGTCCGTCACTGCAGGTTACCATTTTATGCACATTCTGTGTATGTTTAGCTAGCCAATAACGTCACATAACATGTAGCTATTATCTTGGATTAATGTCTGTTTTATAATATGCTCTTGTCTGTCATCTCTCTAATAACTTAATCCCAGAGATTTTGTTTTTTTACAGACAACAGTATGGTGGTGATTTCATGGATAGTTCTGTATTGAGCGCATTTACAGAACGGTAACAGAGATGTCCCTCAACTGCCAGGGCAGTGACAGACTATAGCAGACATGACTTTCTGAAACAAGTCATTTACTCGTGAGTGAGCACATCACTTGACGCTATTCAATGTGAAATTGAAGTACTCCAGCTAATACATCATGTACAAAAACTGCTATTAGGTAAAAGGATGTAGGATTATCATAGAGATGAATGACCAATAGCATTTCCATAATGCCTTCCTAAGTGTGTATATATAAGCAGCCATTTATTGTACATCAACATTCTACGCATAAATAGCCTCCGCAATTAAAGGTTCTTTTAGTTGTGCGACTTTCATCTTTTATTGTTCTAGTTTTTGACAATTTGCTCGCGAACATGTGACATCATTGATCAACAAAACATAACAATACTGCGTTAGTGAGAAGATGTGTTTAGAAAAAAACAAACCCTTTTTGACTTAATATTTTATGGTGGTTTATTCATGTACACAACAGTCTAAAAACAACACAGAAAGAGATTAGAACACATTACTTCATTAATCCACATTGGGGGGCAATCATTTCAAATGTGTTCTCGGGTGCACTTTGAAATATCTATTGACAAAACTACAAATAAAATGGCAATTGATATAAAACTAAGTCTTTTTTTTCTTCTTCTGGAATGAGAGATCATAGAGATGAACATTTGACAAGGATGTAACGTTTTCCTTTTTTTTGACAATATAAAATCTCACTAGTAGAGGACAAGCAAAACATTTACATTGATAATGGAATGGTAAGCAAGAACTGCACTGATTGATGACTGAATTATTGCTTTGGAGTATTTTTTTTCATCTATATGGATTGCATCGCTCTCACCATGGTGAATTGTGGCGTAAACATGTGATTATTCCGGTTTTGGGGGGAGGGAGGGAGGGAGGGGGGGGAAATCAAAGCTCCTCGCTGAACGAATCCCATGCAGATCTAATCCTCTTTGTGTGTCGTCACACGTTTCCCGCCTTTTTTTCTGGTGAATGATAACAGAAAAGATTGGATATATTAAAATATATATTTAAATCATAACATTCAAAGAAAACGTTTTAATTAGTAGCAGACAAGGTGCTGACAGATAATCTTAGGTTTTAAGTGTTAGTATTACTCAAGACTTTTGGACACAGATTCACAGCATATTCTACTTACTCCATAGGGTAAATAACAATATTGTAGACATGGTCGCTGACTGAAAACTGTGAATGAAACATGTGAGGTAAAAACTACTTTCATCGATAAACTGGTACCTCAGGGAGAAAGGTGCTTAATCTTGTTCCTGGACAGCCCAAGTGACACTTAAAAAAAAAAACTTACTAATCCTTTGATTGACAAAACATTGATGTCAGTTGACCCGCTTTCCCTACAATATTGAAGAGACCTTGTTATACACAGTGACCTTTCTATTGTGTGCTGTGACATGGATACCTAAGAGTAATCCTTAAGTTCAGTGGTTCTTTTGCTGACTATTTACATGCTTCATGTTACCTACTGCAGCGTTGAGTGTCCTTAAAGGGATTTCAGCGTGTTGCATCAAAGTAGGTGAATGGATTTCAGTATCACATAACTACACTACGCTTCCACTTAAAGCTTCACCCAGCACCATAACTGGGGGGGAACCCTGCTCAAAGAGTAAAAGCTCAATTACGAAATCTGGGGTAATTCCCATTATTGGCAGAATGAGAACACGTCAGACCATTGTCCAGGAAGTTCTTCTCATTCTCTAACTGTTCAGTGGCAGCTGACATAACTGTCTGTATGATGGATGCAGCAGCCTCATAGAGCATCCTCTTCTGCGCTTCCTCTTGGTCATGTGGCTCAGCATTGGTCTCCCCTGACTCAGAATGGGACCCTCCATTTTGAGAAGGTCCCTCCCCCCCGGCCTCTAACTCAAAAAAGCTAGTCCCTAGTTCTAATTTGCCCTCTGTCATCATGTTAGCTCCATTTAGCTGGAGATCATCACCACAGTCTATTTCTGCTGCAAACTCACCGCTTTGGGCTACTGCATTTCCTGTGCCGAGGTTCAGGATCTTGGTGTCCATCGACGAGTTGGTGTTTTCTTGTTTGGCCTCGTCTGTTGGTCCGTCCTTTTTCAGAGTCGTTTCATGATTGTGTGTGGCTTCTTCTTCGGGCGTGCCGTTCGAGCAACCATTCTCACAGTTGGTTTTCACTTCTGCCGCAGGCTCTGCCGGTGCTGCAGGCTCAGCTGAGTTGGCCTTCTCTGGCTCAGGACCAGACGGTGTGCTCGTTGCGAGCTCCTTTGCCTCTCCATCGGCGACTGTGTGCTCATTGGCCACCTGAGCCTCTCCTTTGTCGTTGCTCTCGCCCTGGGCAGCGTCAACTTCTCCCTGCTGACTGTCAGACGTGCCAGCCGCGTCCTCTGTGTCGTTCGCCTCCCCGTCTGCCGCCTGCTGACTGTCAGACGTGCCAGCTGGGGCAGCCTCGTCCTCTGTGTCTTTCGCCTCCCCATCTGCCGCCTCCTTACCCTCCTTCGGAGCTCCGTCTCCCTGGTCCACGCTGGTGCTCTTCCCCTTTCGCATGATGAAGTTTTTCAGCGAAACGGCGCGGTTAAAGTGTGTTCGCTTGGCCTTGGCCGACTTGGCCTGCTCTTTGCCTGCCTCTTCCATCTGCTCGGCCGGTTCAGATGCGGCAGCACCTTCCTCCTCCCCGCTGGCAGCCACCGTGTCTGCTGACCGCTTGGACTTGTGGATCACGCGTTTCTTGAAGGAGGTCCAAATGTCATCTGCGTGTTGGTTCATTGATTTGTGTGGGGCGGCGGTGGCTCCCTTTTCCTCCTCTCCGTCTGTGTTTGTCTTCTCCTGTGTTTCGCCGTCTACCTGCGCCTTGGCTTCGTCTGTTTCAGGCGCAGCCGCTTCATCGTTCTCTGTGGCATTTTCCTCAACTTCCGCCTTCTCACCCGTAGTGGCTTTGCTGATGCCTACGACTGACGGGTCTCTTTTCAGTCCCTGGAATGTCCATGACCTTTTCAATTTCCACCGTTTCTGGCCACTGGATTCTGAAGTCTTGGAGTCCAGTGTACTTGAGTCACCAGGCGTGCCCCCAGATGCACCCTCGCTACCTTCAGCCTCCTTAGACTCTTCTGTGCTCTTCTTGTGACTCTTCTGGGCCATAAGCTTCTTAAAGGAATGCCAGCGTTTAATGTGTTTGGTCGCTGCACTAGAGGCAGGCTTCTCTGATCCTTCTGCTGCTGGGGCATCTTCCAGTTGGTCCACTGTGGCATTGAGGGCCCCAGGGTCCTCTAACCTGTCCAAGGATTTGGATCGGACCTTCACCTGGTTCTCCGGAGCTTTCTCAATGGCCTGGTCCTCAGCCGCTGCCTCTGTGCCATTGGCTGCCGGCTCCTCTGCTTGGTCAGAGGCCTTTTTCTGCTCTGTGTTGCCCTCTCCATTAGCCTCCACAGCCTCTGTGCTCTGCTCCTTCTTCTTCTTCCCTCCCATGACTTTTCCCAGCCCACTCTTATTCAGAAAGGAAGAGAAAATATTCTCAGAGGCCTGTTTAGCTTTGCCATCGGCCGGCTGCTCTGTGCTCTGTTTGGTCTCCCCGGCTGGATGTGCCTCTTCGGGTGGAGACGTGACAGCCTCCGTGACAGCCTCTGTGACAGTCTCTGAGATTTTGGGCTCCACCTCTGTTTTAGTCTCGGTGGTGGTGCCATCTTCCTGTACAGGCGCTGAACATGCTTCTGTCGCCGCCATATCCGCAAAAAGATGTCTGTGTCGTTATATCCCCACTTTTTCTTCAGTAGTTCAGGTTAGTTCCTTTAGTGATTGAATGGACTGAGTTCATTGATCACGAGCTGACACGTATGGCAGTATTCCCATCCAACTTCCCTTTGGAGAGGAGGGCCTCTGCATCATATTCTGTAGTGAGAATGAGGGCCACGAACCTGGTGGAAATTAAATGAGAAGGGATTAAATGTATAAATCAACAACACAGACAGTCCATTAGTTAGTCTTGGATACTCCAGACAGAGCTGATAGAATACACAGTGCATCTCTACAACAGCAAAGGCCTGCTCAAATGGTTTTAAAGCCAATGCATCCAAGCACAAACCAACATAATGTAACGTGACAAATGCTATGTGAGGGGTGATGGCCATTTTGAAGAATGAGGAAATGACATGAATGGCCCGGAGCAGTCATAGGGGAATAAACACATGGCATAACATGCTCCAGATAATCTCATGTTGCCACAAGGGTCTGACTCCTGTCACCTAGATGCTAGAGAGCATTGCTGTTTAAGAAAATAGGATCTGTGGTTTTGTTTACAATTCAGCACTATTTGAAGAGTTTATTTCTGGGCTTTAGTATCCAGGAAAAACAAGCTGACATCCTAGTAAGGTTGAACAATAACATGCAATGACAGCAGAGGCGAGTGAAAAATAGAACATCTAAAGCAAATCTCCATAAAGGACAATGTCAAAGAATCAGAGCTTGGATTTCTTGTATTTTATTTTACGAAAATCTACACGAGGCATAGCTCATTTTAACATTTATAGACATAATAAGCCACCGTGATAATGTTTATCAGGGAAATTGCTTATCATTGCATCATAACATCAGTAAAGGTTATAGGCAACACATAGGCAACTCTGGCCATGATTTTCTAGACTTGAGTCCCCCCCAGTCCCCCCTCCCCCTTTCAACCACAGACCCCCCCCCCTTTCAACCACAGACAACCCCTTTATCTCCCATCATGTGCTGTGTAGTGCTGACCTTGTTTTCCAGTCGGCAGTGGGTTATTTTGTAACGTAGCTATGTCATCCATGGTTATACTATTTTTATAGCATAGTACAGATTTCTATAAATCATCCAGCTGAGAATTTGAACGAATCTATTTCGTCTCCAATCTAAAACACCAGAGGGGCACCTGCTGATGTAAACCAGTCACATACTTTGGAATATTCGATTAATCAAACGGACCCTATGAATGCATGTGACGTAAAATGAGTAACATACATTGTAATACAACTGTCTTGTATTTTGAGAGGAGCACGATGCCAATAACACATTTTAATCGGATTTCCGAGTTAGGATACTACTGCGTGAAAAGGAACGAGCGTCTGTGGGGGGAGTGGAGACCACGCTTACATGTCCTGCCACAAGGACAATCGCGCGCTTTAGCCTTTTTGTCCCGTTTTCATCTGAGCACTCTTCTCCCTTTGTTACGTTAAACCAGCAGTGAGCGCGAGGGGGTTTAGACGCTGCGATTGAGTTTAGCTGTGAGCTCCAATCATGCGCTGCCGAAATAGAAGATCATTCTAATGAGAGAGGGGGTGGGGTGCCACCAGTGTGTCGTGAACAACAATAACGTGAGCAACAATAGTGGCACCGGAGGTTCCCATTCAAAATAAAAGTCCCCCATTATAAAATGAAGCAAACGGATTTTATTAAATGTGGAATCATTCCACAGTTGGAACTAGATAATGTTTTTATTTTTAGGAATGTTGTTATATGTTGTTATATAAAGTAAACAAAAATGCAATTATTAATTTGCCCCCCCCCAAAAAAATAAATAAATAATAATAATATATATATATATTGAAATTGCACTGCATAGCCTACTTATAACAGTGGTGTATTTATACTTTACTTTACTATTTTACGTGTTGTCATCCATACTGCCGCCGATCTGGCGGACTCACTAAATACAAATACTGTGATTGTAAATTATGTCTGGGTGTTGGAGTAAGCCCTTGTCTGTCCGTTAATAAAAAAAAAACATTTGGTTTCCTTAATATAAGAAATTTTACTCAAGTTTGACAACTGAGTACTTTTTCCACCATTGCTACTTCAGTGGAGGCTCCTTAGAGGAGGAAGGGGAGGACCATCCTCCTCAGTAAATTTCATAAAAATAAAAATAGTGAAAAAAGTTAGGATTTTTAGATAAAACTATACTACATATATTCACGTCACCAAATAATTGATTAAAACACAATTTTACAATGAAATTCTACAGTAACAAAGCAGCACTCTATAGGATAGTGCCATTGTGTAGCCGGAGGACAGCTAGCTTCTGTCCTCCTCCTGGTACATTGACTTCAATACAAAACCTAGGAGGCTGACGGTTCTCACCCCATTCCATAGACTTACCCAGTAATTATGACAACTTCCGGAGGACGTCCTCCAACCTATCTGAGCTGTTGCAGCATGAACTGACATGTTGTCCACCTAATCAAAGGATCAGAGAATGAATCTAGTATTGAAAGCATAAGCTACAGCTAGCTAGCACTGCAGTGCATAAAATGTGGTGTGTAGTTGACTCAAAGGGAGAGAAAGACAATAATTGAATAGTTTTGAACAAATTAAATGATTCCAAAATTAAGGAGAAGCCAGTGAGAGAGAGCAAGAGAGAGGGAGCTAGCTAGCTACATTCGGTTGTATTTTCAAACGTTCACTTAGCTAGGGAATACAGCTAGCTAGTTTAACCTACTCAAAACCTGGCTCAAACAGAGAGGGATGCTATGTTAGCTAGCTGGCCATGGCTATCCAACAATGAAACTCTTCCAAGTCAAGGTAAGCTTTTGGTTTAATTCATTTATTGTCACCGGGCCCGCCGGTGTAACTGCTAAACTGCTTAATGATTGTTTACTGTACTGCATGATTGTAGCAGGTTTACAAACACGTTAGTCCTCGTAGCTATGTAGACTACATGTTAGCTAATATGGTGACCACGATGTAGACTGTGTCTAGCGGTTAGCAGTCATGATATGAAGGTTTGGCTTGGAAAGGTTTTCTCGCCTGGTCAAAGACAGCTGCAACTGTATTAAAAACAAAAAACGGAAATATCACATTTACATTAGTATTTTAGACCCTTTACTCAGTACTTTGTTGAAGCACCTTTGGCAGCAATTACAGCCTTGAGTCTTCTTGGGTATGACGCCACAAGCTTGGCACACCTGTATTTGGGGAGTTTCTCCCATTCCTCTCTGCAGATCCTCTCAAGCGCTGTCAGGTTGGATGGGGAGCATTGCTGCACAGCTATTTTCAGGTATCTCCAGAGATGTTCGATCGGGTTCAAGTCCGGGCCCCTCAAGGACATTCAGACCTGTCCCGAAGCCACTCCTGCTTTGTCTTGGCTATGTGCTTAGGTTTGTTGTCCTGTTGGAAGGTGAACCTTCGCCCCAGTCTGAAGTCCTGAGTGCTCTGGAGCAGGTTTTCATCAAGGATCTCTCTGTTGGGTTCTTTGTCACCTCCCTGACCAAGGCCCTTCTCCCCCGATTGCTGAGTTTGATTGGGTGGCCCGCTCCAGGAAGAGACTTGGTAGTTCCAAGCTTCTTCCATTTAAGAATGATGGTGGCCACTGCATTCTTGGGGACCTTCAATGATGCAGACATTTGTTGGTACCCTTCCCCAGATCTGTGTCTCGACACAATCCTGTCTTGGAGCTCTACGGACAATCCCTTAGACCTCATGGCTTGGTTTTTGCTCTGACATGCACTGTCAACTGTGGGACCTTATATAGACAGGTGTGTGCCTTTCCAAATCATGTCCAATCAATTGAATTTACCACGGGTGGACTCCAAAGAAGTTGTAGAAACATCTCAAGGATGATCAATGGAAACAGGATGCACCTGAGCTCAATTTCGAGTCTCATAGCAAAGGGTCAGAATACTTGTGTAAATAAGGTATTTCTGTGTTTTTATTTTTTAATACATTTTCTAAAAAATCTAAAAACTGAGAATTGTTTTTTTAAAACCATATGTAACAAACTGTGGGAAAAGTCAAGGGGTTTAAATACTTTCCGTAGGAACCGTATTCAGCGAGCAAAGTAATCACGACGTTTTGATGTCCCTTCTATAAAAGTGATCTGTGTTTGCGTGTGATCAAGGGTGTATTCATTCTGCCGATTCCGTTGAAAAACGCTTCTTCAACAGAAGCAAATGGAAGGAAACCGGGACATAGCTAAATTTGTCCAACGGAAACTCATTTGCAACTGTTGGACTATTGATTACACCCTAGATCAGCTAGATGTGCACCTACATTGTAAACTTTCATTCATAGACTAGGTTGTAGCAACCTCATGATGGGTACAGGGAAAAGTTGAGTATCATGTAGTAGGCTAAACCTATCAATGTTACATTGAGCTGGGTGAATGGAATATTAATGACAGTCATCCAATATGCTGTAATATAAATAAGGACATGCTACAAAAAAAGCATCCTCCCTCATCTTAAATGGCACCGACCGCCATATACACTGTACTGTACAACCTATTGATTGTGCATCCATGAAACGGGGTATCTGCCTGACACCCGCAGAACATAACTCTGTAGAGTTTACATACATATTAGCATCTTAGCTCTTATTGCGGGACTTTGACTGTGGAAAATCACCTACTATTTTTTTTTAAAACCATTATTTAACTAGTTTATTATGAGTATTGAATATTCATAATGCACCCTACAGCCTAACCTATGGATTGTGTACCCATGAAATGGGGTATCAGCCTACTCAGTGACACCCATGTAGAGTTCACACAAATATTAGCTAGTATTGCGCATAACAAACTAACTTGGGAGATGACTTTCCAAGTCCACTTCCCACGGCTGTGTATGTAGTCGAACTTGAATACGTTTCAATTGGGGGACTTTTATTTTGAAGGCGAACCACCGATTCCACTACTGTTGCTCACGCTAATGTTGTCCACGGACCACTGGTGAAAAAGCCAATGCAAATGCTCGAGACAGCAGGTGCCCGTCCTTTTCAAACGCTCATTTGCATTGCTAACGTGATTCACAAATCCCCCCCCATTTTGTGTAGGCTAGTCTAAAAATAAGCGCCTATCGAAATGTTTTTACTGATAGTTTCCTCTCGAAATGTTTGAGCTATATACTCTATGTAAGGGAATTCAACAACCACAACTACAGAAATGGTTTCCAAGTTGCTGCCAAGACGCATTCAGAACAATAGATGGGCTTGCCTATTGAGAAAGCTGGGCCGCGTTATAACGCGTAAATGCATCATCATAGACAAAAGTCATGTCGGGAAAAAAAAAAGATTTATAGCCATCTTTTCGATGAATGAAGCGATATTACATTCAGAGAATTCTTGAAGCAACACAGACGTGATTAATATAATATGAAATCCTCAGAGGAAAACAACTCAAGCGCCAAATTCCCAGCAAATGCAGCGCTTGTCTGTTGTGGTGAAACTGATAGACTAGACTACACATTCTCGAAACCTCCATCCCAAGCGCCAGTTTTCCCTCTCCTGAGAGATTACATTTGTATGTTGGAATTGAGGTCCTACTTAGCCCCGTTTAAATTCACACTTGAATGCGTTTAATTATAATGTGTGAGGGGGCAGTCTAGCGAATGGCGTGGAAGTTGAATGAATGAGGAGCCTCAGGGACTCAGGCACCAAATTACATTGTTTTTGAGCGCACAATTGTCTTCCCAAACAAATGGTTATCGAAACAAAGCAATGGCAGAAAAAAAACGTTTAATTTATGTAGGCTATCTTATGTACCCAGAGTTGATATGCGTAGAGCGAGCATGTATCAGCCATCAACAGCCTGTTCAGTCCCTTAACGTTGAGATCCTCCAACAAAAACCAAGATGAGCTCCCCATCCAAGAGTTTCATCAACAATAGCCATATTGTATGACTATAAAGGTTAATTAAACGGTAAATGGAAATCACAGGAGTTAATCATTATATGCATTTAATACCGCGTTTAACAAACACTATAATAGACTACAAGAAAAAAACGAATAATATATACAAACCTTGTTTCGTGTGTCTAAATCCGTTTCTGTGTGCGGGAGAAAGGTAATAATCTGCTCCAGACGGTAAAAGACACTGAAACTAAATCCCCGCTTGCATCCTCATGCCTTGAAGCAGCCAACCCAGTGTTAAGAATTGCGCGGGGACGTGAGGGTCGCGTTGGTATTAACAGACGCGCAGCTGCGGCTCCGCAAATGCACACCATCTATCTCACCCCGTTGCCCTTAGCAACCATGGATATCACCCCACCCCCACTGCTAAGAGGGTTAGAGTACGGTTCGGAAATTGTTTCCCGCAGTAATTTGCCCAGTCAGAGGCTCGGAGCCACTTGCATTTGATTTGTGTAAATCTGTGCGATTTAATAAAGCCCATTGTTTTGAATCTTTGTCTTGAACTCATGTGACTTGGCAACAATGACCTTTCAAGCACACGAAGAAGAATTGACACCAGGACTGTCCACCAATTGACTGTCCATTGAAATGCCAATGCATTTCATCTATAACACAATGTCCGCCACCAATGAAATACACAGAGGAAAATCCCTTTTTATACACAGAGGAAAATCCCTTTTTATACACAGAGGAAAATCCCTTTTTATACACAGAGGAAAATCCCTTTTTATACACAGAGGAAAATCCCTTTTTATACACAGAGGAAAATCCCTTTTTATTACAGCATCTTTTTTCTCTTCTGGAAACCACCTCTTGATTCCACACTATGTGACAGCCTTCATCTCACCAAGCAGCGTTATTCAGTGAGTCGGCCATGTTGGAGAGCCGAGTGGCCATGTGCTTGCCATACAGTGAGACTGCAAAACAGAAGACAAATGAAGGTGTATGGAGAGAAATAGCCTATCACAAATATTCCATCAGTGGGCCTGGGGCGCCAGAGCAGAGGGAGGATGCAGCGGAACATTATGCTGTGTGCTCAGGCAGTCTGTATTTGTCTGTATTATGGATCCCCATCAGCTACTCTTCCTGGGGTCCGGCAAAATTAAGGCAGTTATACAATTTAAAAAACATTACAATACATCCATTACAGAATTCACAACACACTAAGTGTGTGCCCTCAGGCCCATACTCCACTATGACATGTCTACAATGCAAAATCCATATGTACGTGTGTGTATAGTGTGTATGTTATCATGTGTGTGTATACATGTGTCTGTACCTATGTTTTTGTTAATTCACAGTCCCCGCTGTTCCATAAGGTGTATTTTTACCTGCTTTTTGAATCTGATTCTACTGCTTGCATCAGTTACCTGATGTGGAATAGAGTTCCATGCAGTCATGGCTCTATGTAGTACTTTGCGCCTCCCGTAGTCTGTTCTGGACTTGGGGACTGTGAAGAGACCTCTGGTGGCATGTCTTGTGGGGTATGCATGGGTGTCCGAGCTGTGTGCTAGTGTTTCAAACAGACCTTTCAGCTTATCAACACCTCTTACAAGAACAAGTGGTGAGGAAGTCAGTCTCTCTTCCACTTTGAGCCAGGAGAGATTGACATGCATGTCATTAATGTTAGCTCTCCGTGTACTTTTAAGGGCCAGCTGTGCTGCCCTGTTCTGAGCCAACTGCAATTTTCCCAAGTCCCTCTTTGTGGCACCTGACCACACGACTGAACACTGGACCAGGTGCGACAAAACCAGGGCCTGTAGGACCTGCCTTGTTGATAGTGTTAAAGAAGGCAGAATTATGGACAGACTTCTCCCCATCTTAGCTACTACTGTTGTATCAATATGTTTTGACCATGACAGTTTACAATCCAGAATTACTCCAAGCAGTTTAGTCACATCAACTTGCTCAATTTCCACATTACGAGATGTAGTTTAGGTTTAGGGTTTAGTGAATGATTTGTCCCAAATACAATGCTTTTCATTTAGGAAATATTTAGGACTAACTTATTCCTTGCTACCCATTCCGAAACAAACTGCAGCTCTTTGTTAAGTGTTGCAGTCATTTCAGTCGCTGACATGTATATTGTTGAGTCATCCGCATACATATGTAACGGAAGTGAAATAGCTAGCTAGTTAGCGGTGGAGCGCGCTAAATAGCGTTTCAATCGGTGGCGTCACTTGCTCTGAGTCCTTGAAGTAGTTGTTCACCTTGCTCTGCAAGGGCCGTGGATTTTGTGGAGCGATGGGTAACGATGCTTCGTGAGTGACTGTTGTTGATGTGTGCAGAGGGTCCCTGGTTCGCGCCCGGGTATGGGCGAGGGGATGGACTAAAGTTATACTGTTACATTGATGCTGTTGACCCGGATCACTGGTTGCTGCGGAAAAGGAGGAGGTCAAAAGGGGGGTGAGTGTAACGGATGTGAAATGGCTAGCTAGTTAGCGGTGGTGCGCGCTAAATAGCGTTTCAATTGGTGACGTCACTTGCTCTGAGACCTTGAAGTAGTGGTTCCCCTTGCTCTGCAAGGGCCGCGGCTTATGTGGAGCGATGGGTAACGATGCTTCGTGGGTGACTGTTGTTGATGTGTGCAGAGGGTCCCTGGTTCACGCGAGGGGACGGTGTAAAGTTATACTGTTACACATAGGCACACTGGCCTTATTCAAAGCCAGTGACATGTCGTTCGTAAAGATTGTTAAACGCAAAGGGCCTAAACAGCTACCCTGGGGAATTCATACTTCTATCTGGATTATGTTTGAGAGGCTTCCATTAAAGAACACCCTCTGTGTTCTGTTAGACAAGTAACTCTTTATCCACGTTAAAGCAGTGGGTGTAAAGCCATAACACATACGTTTTTTCCAGCTGCAGACTATGATCGATAATGTCAAAAGCTGCACTGAATTCTAACAAAACAGGCCCCACAATCATATCATCAATTTCTCTCAGCCAATCATTGGTCATTTGTGTAAGTGCCGTGCTTGTTGAGTATCCTTCCCTACATGCGTGCTGAAAGTCTGTTGTCAATTTGTTTACTGTGAAATAGCATTGTATCTGGTCAAACACAATTTTTTCCAGAAGTTTACTAAGGGTTGGTAACAGGCTGATTGGTCAGCTATTTGAGCCAGTAAAGGGGGCTTTACTATTCTTGGGAAGCGGAATGACTTCAGCTTCCCTCCATGCATGAGGGAACACACTTTCCAGTAGGCTTAAATTGAAGATGTGGCAAATAGCAGTGACAATATCATCCGATATTATCCTCGGTAATTTTCCATCCAGATTGTCAGACCCTGGTGGCTTGTCATTGTTGATAGACAACAATCATTTTTTCACCTCTTCCACACAGACTTCACAGAATTCAAAAGTACAATTCTTGTCTTTCATAATTTGGTCAGATATACTTGGATGTGTAGTGTCAGCGTTTGTTGCTGGCATGTTATCTTGCCAATGAAAAGTAATTAAAGTAGTTGGCAATATCAGTGGGTTTTGTGATAAATGAACCATCTGATTCAAAGAATGATGGAGCCGAGTTGGCTTTTTTCCCAAACATTTCATTTAAGGTGCTCCAAACCTTTTTTACTATCATTCTTTATATCGTTCATCTTTGTTTCATAGTATAGTACATTTTTATTTTTATTTATCTTAGTCACATGATTTCTTAATTTGCAGTATGTTTGCCAATCAGTTGGGCTGCCAGACTTAATTGTCATACCTTTTGCCTCATCCCTCTCAACCATACAATTTTTCAATTCCTCATCAATCCAAGGGGATTTAACTGTTTTTACAGTCATTTTCTTAATGGTTGTGTACTTATTAGTAAATGGAATAAGCAATTTCATAAATGTGTCAAGTGCAGTGTCTGGTTGCTCCTCATTACACACCACAGACCAGCAAATATTCTTTACATCATCAACATATGGATGCCAACATCATATTTGTCTGTGCCTCTCAGTTTTAATATTGGACTAAATGTGTCCCCTGGATAGAGTAAATGGTGTGCTGCACTGGAAAAGCATTGCTGTGTGATTAATATTTCATAAGACAGTGCATCTGCTAGGACTTGGTCTCTTTCGCTCCCTGAGCCTTAATTTCCTTGTGGAGGATGCCAGCGTGTCTGTCTGAGCAGGTTAGGCTACACCGCTGGCTTTGAGTCAGCTAGGCATCCGTTTTATGATTAAGGGCACAGGAGGCCACAGTGCAGCTGTGTCATGCATGAATCCATGGGAAATCATCTCCTTATATGGAGGGGGAGGGTGTTGCATGGTGCATCAAGGGGTTTAAGAAAGGTGCATACATTAACTGAAGCAGGAATTCAGAATGTCACCTAAATTCTGCTCAATAAATCATTTGGTGGGCTTAGCTTGGGAGGGTGGATGGATGGCTCCTCTGTTACACTCGGTGGAGTTTCTACACTCTAGTTTACCCAGACCATCCATGCTTCCTCAACAACAACAACAACACAGTGGGCTCTCCCCAGTAACCCTAAGTTAGCTGTTCTTTTGGGCGTGGCCAATTAGCCCCAGAGTGGGGTGTTTGTCTTTTGTGTGGGATCACCAGCTAGAACGGCTGGCTTTGCCATGCCTCTGACCAGCTTAGGCAGGCTGAAGCCAACGTGCCTGAAATATTTCATCATTCCTTCCCCTCCACCACTGGCTGATCCAATCAGAGAATACATTATTTTCACCTGCTATCTGAGTGAGTGAAACCCAATGTCATTTGTATGTCACAGACAGGTAGAGGGAAAGCTGTCTGTGCCTGGAGAGGCTTTCGCCGCCTCTTATGAAGTGTGTGTAGGGTAATGATATATTTGCCATTCAAGGGCTTGATCATAAATAACACCCATTCAGATACACCATTACATTTCAGTCATTTAGCAGACACTCTTATCCAGAATGACTTAAAGGAGCAATTAGGATTAAGTGCCTTGCTCAAGGGTGACCGACAGATTTTTCATCTAGTCGGCTCAGGGATTCGAACCATTGACCTTTCGGTTACCGGCCCACCGCTATTAACCACTAGGCTACCTGCCACCATCACAGACAGTATGAATTAAGTGCCAACCTACAAGGGATGGGAGCTTTGAACAGTGTCATATTAATGGCTTTAGTTTTTGGCATTCTGCATTGGATGTCTCTCAGCTCTCAGACCCAGACATCCCACAGCCAGCAGAGTCCCTCTACAGGGACTGAAACATAAAATCGAATGTACCCCAAGCAGTGGAGGGATTTCAGTGTCAACACATTTAAGTGAAGCTGCGAGGGCGTTGTGAATGGCATAGGCAGAGCTCACAAGGTGTTTGTCTCTGCCTCCCTAACGCCTGGCAACAGCGTGTGCGTGTTTGTATTTGAGCATACACGCCTGCTGTGCGCGTCAGGAAGCAAGTGTGTGTGTGGGGGTGTTGGGTGCCTCAGCTCTGGCAGGCTCAGCTGAAGGCCGTGTCTGGCTCACGACACTACCTGTCAACTCCAGTTCCCGCTTTCTTGTCCAGGGCGACAAGGTCTTATTTTAAGAAGCCGGTTCCTGCAGCCTGATGAGCAGCACGTGCTCTGACACGCAGCCGTAAACACGGGCGCTGGCAACCAATCGAATTGCATCTGCAGCCACTCCATTTACTGCACATAGATTTACAATAGGCCGACACCACTGTCTATAAATGTGTGGGGTTACAGAAGGATTAAGCCTTCCATTTAATCAATGTGGACTGCAGAAACAATGACGAAGAATAGGAAGACCATGGAGGAGGAGTCAGGGTTAAAGAGAGAGGGGGGGAGAGGGGGAACTTTTCAATGCCTGTGCTTTGATGCATGCCTCAAATCAAATCAAATTTTATTTGTCACATACACATGGTTAGCAGATGTTAATGCGAGTGTAGCGAAATGCTTGTGCTTCTAGTTCCGAAAATGCAGTAATAACCAACGAGTAATCTAACCAAACAATTCACAACAACTACCTTATACACACAAGTGTAAAGGGAGGAAGAATATGTACATAAAGATATATGAATGAGTGATGGTACAGAACGGCATAGGCAAGATGCAGTAGATGGTATCGAGTACAGTATATACATATGAGATGAGTAATGTAGGGTATGTAAACATATAAAAGTGGCATTGTTTAAAGTGGCTAGTGATACATGTATTACATAAAGATGGCAAGATGCAGTAGATGGTATAGAGTACAGTATATACATATGAGAAGGGTAATGTAGGCAATGTAAACATTATATCAAGTGGCCTCAGCCAGCCCCCAAATATTTCTCAATACGAATTAAAACAGAGTGGAGGCTATAGGGAGGGGGACGTCATCTGGGCTTATAGTCATTGTCAACTGAGGTAGCCTGTGCACTGGAATTAAAGAGTGCTCGAAAATCTTATCTGACTCAGGAGAGAGCAAGGCACCGCGAAGATATATCTGTGTATTTTAATCTGGCTGATTTGAGACATCCATTAGCATTTAGACTGAAAATGTTGGGGTTTTGATGTGCGCAGTCTCACTCTCTTTTTCTGGGTCCATTTAGGTAATGTCACTTTCCACGGGACATTAATCTGTGTAATTAGGTTTGAGCCACACTCTCCTCTGAAGCAGATCGTGACTGGCTAGAGTACCTTGCTTTTTTTTGTTGCACTTTCTGCCCTGGAGGAAAACAGGTGTAATGCATTATTTTCTCCTGTCTACTTTCTTTCTTATCTTCTGAATTCAGTGCTCATCGAGAGCAGGGAGGAAGCAATGGAGTACATGAACGTTTGACAATGGTGACTCGCTGATGTACTGTGATTCACTGAGGCAAATATGGAACACGCCTCTGGTTAGCTATGAAAATGAGGGAGGTTGTTTGCTTGCTCTGTGTTGTCAGACCATCCCAAACTACCTTCCTATAACCAAACAAACCAACGATTGGGTAAACCATAGACTGTCATCCCATACCTAAACCAACTGCCAGTTCAAAGTCCATCCGCCCCAAAATGGATGCCATGACTGTGTCTTCACATGTCCATCCATCCCCACCTGTAGGTGATTTATGGGCACTTTCCCCAAATCTGTGTTCACAATGCATTTAGATACTTCCACACACATCACAGCACGTTGACCTTTCTAGATGTGCTGATTAGTTCATGTGTTGCTCACGGCAGAGTCCACGTCGACGCCAACGCCTCTGCTCATGCATGGGAGACCTATGAGTTGCAGCTGTCGTAGCCACCCAACAGTGCAACACTCCTGTCCTGAAGTGATGCTTTACCAGGGATTTCTCTATAATCTGGTTATGTGTGCCCAACCTGTCAATCTCAATCACGTTTGTTGCTGTGCCAGCCTCCCGCTGGGCCAATGGTGATCCATTCTGTCGATTAGCTGTATGCTATCTCATTATCATCTCCCCCCTACCAGTGCTATGCAGAGGGCACAGATAGAATAGGGACCGGTCATGGGTTTCTCCATTTTGACACAGGGGAGGGGACCTGTCACAGAATATCTATGGAACAACAGAGCTACACAACTGTGAAACACACCATTTTGTTTGTCAGTCCCTCTGCCAACCCTAGTGGATGTGAAAAACCTCTTTCCACAGATGGGGAAAATGTCAACCCTGCGCTCTAAATCTCAGGAGGTAAACAAGCGCATATTCCTCCAACGCTGGGCATTTTCATTAGCTTAGCTGTAACCCACTTGGTGTAGTACAGAAAGCAGGCTTAAGGAGTTACTCTCACTAAGTATCACAACGACTAGCCAAGTGAGCCAGCATGACAACACTCACTCACTACCTTCCATATCAGGTCACAGTCCTGATATATTAGGGAGATTATCTGGATTCATACTATAAAAAAATGTACACGTAGATGTATAAATATTTTCTGTGATGAATACACAAATGTTCAATATGTGATATTAGAAAGTTAATGTGCTACTTTTATTGCTGATTATTCATCAGCCATAAAATTCAAGGCAAAGGATGCAGTAAAGTAAAGGATTACAATCAGAAAGCCCAAAGGCTTCTGTGCTTTGGTTTGTGTTGTAATTCAATGAACTTGTTTTTCTTATTTACAGCTCTAACAAGGCCTCCTTGTAAGAGCTTTGTTGGCTACCTAGGGCAGTAAGAGATCATCTTCACAATAACTTACACATTTTTTTTTGCTTCTCTTAAAGTTGAGGTAGGATTTACCTTCTGATAAAAAACACTCAAATTATTTGGTGATGCTGTGCGTGATTTCTAGTGGGAAAACTTCAAGCAAGGCCCCTATTGAGCGCTGAGATATGTGGTACGGTCGGTATCAATGCACTCGCTCCTTCTGCAAAGACTATTGCTCCTTCTGGAGTCCAAACCTCGATAGCCAGCCTGATCATAGCAGTCCTCCTGAACTCAGTTAGCGATGGTAACTAATGTGAGTCAGGCTAGTTTTATACATTGTTTTGGCTCCAAGCCTGTGAAATAAACTGCGGGTGCTTTAGCAGGAATATAGCAAAACAAATCACTTTGCTTCAGAGAAACATATCCACACCGAAACACAAAAACAGGCCCCTTTCATCTCAGGCTTGACTAGATTGGTCTAAAAACATTGGCCAGTACTGTACAGTTAGAGAAGGATTCTGGCTTAAATCCAGAATACAGGGGAAGGGAGCAGACATTCTTCACACTGGTTCTTACAGTATGCACACTTGCTGTGCAAGAGGTACATCAGCGTGTCAGTGCCTCAGCTGGAAAGGTCTGTTTACTCAGAATGTCTCGGGGGACAAGTCTCATTTACTCAGCCGTCTGAGCAGACACCCGTTTCTCCCCTGGGCCCGCAATGCTTGTCCTTCAAGGGAAAATGGCAGCATTTATTTGTTCTGTTTGAAAAAAAGTGTATTTTTATTTTTAAACAGTAATTTGGCTGGTGGCACCAGATACGCAGCAGTATATCACTGTCCAGAGTCTAATCTAGTGCTCCATGCCCTTCAGTCTCTACGCAGGTCCTAAAATGTATTAGCAGTTGTGCCAAACGCACACAAACAGGCAATTCGCGCTCTATAAATCGACTCCCCCTCTGCGAGTCATTGGAAAAACAGGACAAACAACAGATTAAATACACCGCAATGCGCCTTATTAGCATGGGTGAACTGAGTGGCCCTGTTAGTCAAGACCTATCAGACTATGGTCTCTTCTTTAGCCATACAACCCTGAATCTCTGGCCCTATGCATCAGGATCCACTTCCACTGGCAAGCCATGGTGTTGAAAGGCCATCCCCAAATTCTTCCAACATTAACTTATTTGCGTACCAATTGAATTTGAAACATTCTTGGGTGCGTTTTTGTTGTTGTTGTTGCATGCGCCAGTACAAAACCCCCTTTCAGTTAACCCACTAGCCCAGATTCTAGCAAGCCATCGCGAAATCAGAATCACATGACATACCATTCCACACACATTCCAGAGAAGGAGAAGATCTATACCCCTCTGTTCTCACACTGTCCCTTTATTTCATGATGCATGTACAGGTCTGGAACTCCACATTTAAAAAAAAAAACATACATACTCTCTTCTGTATAAAGCGGAAGATTAAAAATCCTCCATTAATGCAAGAAGCTGAGGCATCTGACTTGTTACATTTCGACAACATTTCCACGCTGATACACACTGGACGGACAAGAATCAAAAGTCTGTGCAATCACTCCCCCACAAACACACACACCCAAGCACAAGGCAGACATACTCCAACATTTCCAGATGAGGTGCATTGCACCTCATAATATTATGGAGTAGAAATGTATTTGACTTCTTCTTTTTTTTTTTTCACTTCTCAGACTTTGACATTACATTTGTGACCGTTGTATAGATGAGACCCAGGATTGCATCCACTGTGTCGAAATAGAAGCACGGACCATAAACCATTACATAACACATACATTATGTTTAGAGGCTTACACTGTCTTCACTGGCCTTCACTTGTTTCCCAGCTGGACCCCATTTACATTTATTGAGTATATATTAACAACCCTCACACATGCAAACAAGATCACACACATGCAGCAGTACAAAATGACTGCTAATTTATCCTACTGTAAGTGCATTAGCCAGGTCACCTATCCCATTGACCTACAAATTACTTACACATGGGGTATTTCCGCACGTCTCCCTAGTAACTCCGAACTCGGGCATTCAGTATCATTCATTTGCAGAAATCCCATGAGAAATGGAGAGCTTGGGACTATAACGATCTATTTGTGAAAAATATCATTCTGAGATAATTGGCTTTAAAAGTTTCGAACCTGCATTGGTTTGAATGGCGTTAGCAATGTTATCTTGCACTCTTTTGAACTTAACATAAATTGGGGTATTTAAAGTACTGTATAGGTAGAGAACATTGAACAGAACAAGGCTATGTCAATAACTCAATTTGGACAAAAATGCAGATAGAACCGGATAAATCGAAAGCTCTCTTTAGGTTTGACATAATAAGTATTGATATGCAGATAAATGTGTACTTTGTCTCATCAAATGCCCAAAGAGAAATGCTCAAAGCATTTGCCGTTATTAAGTCTTCCATATAGATTCTAAATCACCCACATAAATAAGTTACAAAACCATCATGACAGACCAATCAACAAAAGTGCTACTCTGGCATAGTAAGACACATTATGAATGCCATTAGAGATCGTTACAAATCAGGCCCATTAAGTCATGGGCCACTTCTGCCAGCAGGTTGGTGGAGGGATTCAGATAAATACCAAGCCCACATTTTGATTGGGCCAAACAGTTCTTAATTTCTCGTTTTTCTCATACGGCCTCCTTGTTAATGCATTACGCAAGGCTCTGAAATGCAAAGGCATTCTGGGACTGTCCGACCCCTGAATCAGGTGTGTTCCAGGCTCACCAGGGGTGTGTTGTGCCCCCTCTGTGACACTTTTGTCCCTCGGATTGGCGGGGGCCCGTTGACGTAGCTCAGGGCCAGTTGGAAGGAGAGAGCCAGGGAGTTGGAGCGGTGGCACTCTGGGTCCATGAGGAATGCTATAGGCAAGACCAGCAGGGCTAGGAACACAGCCAGCAGGACGACCAGTAACACTGGGCTCCTCAGAGTCTTTAGTACCCACACGGCCCCCAGGGGCCAAAAGCGGAACTGTGTTTGTCTGTTAGGGCAATCATCTGGCCTACAGGAGAAGCGTGGATAGAAGGAGCGTGATTATAATTCTAAGTCTCAGCATCGTTTAAGACCGGAGTTGTTATTGACCTTGGGGACTGGGAGTGTGTGCTGTTTTTAATGTCAATAAATCACATGGAGGAGTGAGATTTGCTATCACTGTCTAATTGGTATTGATTGGAATATCAAATGTGAAATGTCACGACAGGTATTTGCAGTGTTGTCATTATGTAAGTTATTATATATAGATACACTCAAATACACTTATAAGTAAAAACTATGATAGTACAGTAATATAAATTGAACCAAAGCATTGAATATTAAAACATATAGGCTGCGTTTACGCAGGCAGACTAATTCTGATTTTTTTGCCCAATTATTGGCAAAAGATCTGATTGGTCAAAATATAAATAATTGGGCAAATGATCAGAATTGGTTTGCCTGTTTAAAGGCGGCCATAGTTTCCACGTGAATAAGACTTTACTCACCGTTGCTCACTATGGACCACCTCCCATGAGGCATTGCAGTGTGTATCTTCCTCTGGAGACTGGCAGAGAAAGAGGAATCAACAGAGAGGGGGATTGTGTACACACACACACACAGCTAACCCGACAGGGGATGCATTCATTGTGGCCTCTGCACTGTAGGCCTAGCTATACAACTTTTTACAAGGCAGCTGGCAAAGATACTATTATTATTTTTTATTTTTTTACTTCTACTGTGATCTGCATACAACCTGTCATCTTCAGTACATTGCTGTACATTTTGAAGACAACAGGTGAATTAACTTGATCTTACAAGCTGCCATTAACTGTTACGGCAATAATAAATCATGTGATACTGTTACCTGTGGGTTTAATTGAAGTCTACAAGCCATACTATCAGACTTGAGCTGGAGGTCACATGACTGTAAAGTGTAGGGGGTCAAACACAGCTCCTGGGGGCGTGTCTGAACGGGGATGTACCTGAGACTGTGGCTTCCCTCAGAGCAACCAGCACACTGTCACACATTCAAAAAGCAGTTTGGGTTACGGCACAGGCTAGACTCATTCTACATGACAGTGTTTATATGCAACAAAGGGCCAATTGTAAATCAAAAGAGACTCATAGATGCGGCCCAATAAGGTTGCCACACACACACACACACACACCCTCTCTCATGGGACCAACCCATCAGCCCCTTGTCCGACGCTCTCTCTCTATCCCCTCACTGGGTTTTGACTAACGCTCGTGGCCTATGGTGTGTCTGGTCTTTATGCGCTCGCCTGCAATTACGACAGACATTAAAAAGCCAGTTAACGCCAGAGCTCTCCTCCGTCCCTGTAAAGCGGCCAATTAAGCCTCGAGCGCAGAGACATTAAAGGAGCCCCTTTGAAATGGAAATGGTTCCTCCGCAAGGTTTTGAGGCTTTGCAGTGAAATCAGGCTTTCCATCAGCACAGCGATTCACTTTCTTACGGACGTGTCCCCCTCTTGACAAACAGAATGCTTTAATCAGGCTGGGCTTCAGACAGCTTAATTAGAAAGAAAAAAGACCCCTCTCCCAAAAAACGTAAGGGGAAATATTCCTGGGCGGTTTCTGTTTTGGTGACACTTAAGAAACGTAGCCTCTGCTACACCGATGCATTTATAAATCACCATCTTATTGATTTGTTTACGAGAAAGACGAGGTATAAAATAGACCGTTTGTAGGCGATGTGACACACCCAAAATAGCGGGCAATGAATTGAAAGCTGCATGCAATAACACAAAACACTGAGTTGTCGATTCACATGATTCAATGAAGATTTACTTTTCGTGATTTCACCAGCGTTAAATTCTCCATGCATTATTTGCAAATAATGCATGGGAAAGTCAATTCCTAGAGCTCTTCGCAGTAAAAGTGAGCCTTTTCCAACATACAGGTCTGCATATAACCAAACACCTTTGTGTGCATGTCTCACTGTACAGTACACGCTGTTCTCTGGACCACAAGCAGAACCTAATCAGCGTGGAAGGTCAGGAGTCTCGTGGAGGCTCCAGGGCACATTTCTCTGCCATTCCAGAAAGCTCGAGGATGCTCATGGGATGCAATATGTTACTCAATGAAAGGTACTGTTGCTAGCACCTCATTCCTCCAACTTCACTCGGTTCAGACTGCGCCGGCTGTTCTTTTTTGGGTGTGTGCCAAGTTGAATGTCCTCAAAGGATCAGAGGGTTTCTGTTTTCACTCTAATTTGGAGGCGATATTATGGTTCGGGGGGGGACACTGGATCAGTCTGTTAAAAGGCTTAGGAGTTTTACTGGGTTTAAGGTGTACCTTCCAAGTACTGTCGGTCTGGACAACCTTGGATCAGGCTCTGTGCTGTTGGACCGAGGGGGCTTTAGAGGGGACGGTGTGTCCGTGTGTCTGTCCCAGCCAGGCGCTGATGCGGGTCAAAGCTCACAGGCTCCTGGGAGGGTCCATCGGGCATGGAGGTCATCCAGTGGCCAGAGAGTAGAGGTTTGCCATCTCTGACACTCTGGATTGTGGGAGGTGAGAACACCACTGGGCCTGCATACTCAAACCTCCTCTCCGGCCTCTGGAAACACCAGCCACAAGTGAGGATAGATTGTGTCAATTTGACATGGAATGAACTAACATTTCATTGAGATTTTTGGTTTTAATATGCAAAAACCCAGAGGAGTCTTTGAAGTCTTTATATTTCTGGCTTAAATCCGATGCTAAAATCATACCTACATTTCTGTATCTTCCACTATAAAATCCAATGGGTTTGGTTACGAGTTCAACACAATCAGTATTATTAGTCACACCAGCAAAACAAAGCTTCTCTGTACTGACACCGATGATAATGGAAGTATTGGCTTTAGGCTTAACAAAAAAAAAGCTATGTTAGCTTTTTCCTCACATACACATACTCTACCCCTCTTGTACACACAATAACTCCTTGTTAATCGAAGTGAAGAACAACATTGTGTGTCATCATTTCAATGGATCATTATTTGTTTCACACATACTTCAGTATTCACTGTCCAATGCATTATTCACATTCCTTTGCCGGTTGAACACAAGTTTACATTCCTGATAATATTGGAAAAACATGTTGACCTGCGTGTGCCTCTGAGCCTAAGGGAACAGTGGTCGAGCGAAGAGCCAAAATAAAGATCAGTAAGAGGAGCTAGGTCTACTCACCATTTCCTCTGCTGCTCTGTAATTTATATCAGACTGAGAGCCTATGTAGCTGAGGTAACTCCGCCTCTTTACACCATCTCTGGCCAATGGCTTTCCTCGATCTGTTTGAATGAAGCACACCTCAAATCTGGTGCCAATCCTCACCGACACATATTGAAAACAATGACAGCGTTAATCATTTAAAAATATTCTCATGGCACCCCAATGGAACAAGTGGATTATTCTATCGGCGTCATTAACCTTTCTTTAAATCGCCTACCTGTGTTGGCGCTGAAATATGACAAGTCGGCGTTGGATTGGGAGACGGGGCCCCCGATGTCGACGGAGGGGTCCCACTCCAGCACCATGTGGTCCAGGTTGGGGGGTTCTGCTGGTCTGGGGTGCTGCTCTTCTCAAACACACCATCCTGCTCCAACAGGACATCAGACGAACAGCCAGAGTCAGAGGCTTGAGTCAGTACACAGTCATCCTCAAACACCTGACAAAGGAAAGATAGAGGGAGGGAGAGGGAGGAAGGATAGGGAGAGGGAGGAAAGATGGAGGGAGAGGGAGGAAGGATAGGGAGAGGGAGAGGGAGGAAAGATGGAGGAAGGATAGGGAGAGGGAGGAAAGATGGAGGGAGAGGGAGGAAGGATAGGGAGAGGGAGAGGGAGGAAAGATGGAGGGAGAGGGAGGAAGGATAGGGAGAGGGAGAGGGAGGAAAGATGGAGGGAGAGGGAGGAAGGATAGGGAGAGGGAGAGGGAGGAAAGAGGGAGGAAGGATAGGGAGAGGGAGGAAAGATAGAGGGAGGGAGAGGGAGGAAAGATAGAGGGAGGGAGAGGGAGGGGAGGGAGAGGGAGGAAGGATAGGGAGGAAGGATAGGGAGAGGGAGGAAGGATGAAGGGAGAGGGAGGAAGGATGAAGGGAGAGGGAGGAAAGGAGGACATATAAATGGAAGAGAACTACTACAGGATGCTATAAAAACACACTAAATGGTAGAGTTGTTCTCAGTTTGGCCTGGAACAGCATGGGCATATTCCACAACCCCAAATCCCCTCTCCTTCCTTCACTAGCTTCCTTTGACCCATATAGGCCTTTCAGAGCCGTGGACAGAAGCTTAGAAGAAGAGAAGAAATCGTGCAGAAAAGCAGGGCCTTAGAGTGGCTGGTGCAGTTAAAGATACAGGTTAAGCGTAGCCTACCAGTCTCATGCTGAGCAGGTGTGTGTGCAGACGGCCCACTCCCTCAAATACGTGGGCAGAGTAGAGCAGCAGCTCCTGCAGCCCCGCCTCGATGTCTTGGGCGTCCTCTGGCTCGCTCTTCTGGATCAGCGCCTCGCTCTGCTCCAGGAGACCATTCAGACGCCCCGCAGTCTCCCCCACCGCCTCCTGGAAGCTCTGAGGCCAAACACACACACAGCACATCAGGGAGGAGACATTTACTATGGGAAGGGCCGTAGGAATTGGTACTGGAATCAGGTAGAAGCATATCAGGCACGTCCGGGACAGTTCATGGGAATCACAGATAAATGACCAGGTAAAGCAGATGCAAAATGTTGTTAGGCAAAAGTGAGGACCACTGATTGCGTGGTCAGATTACTTGGCTGGTCAGTCCTGTCCAGTACAGTCCTAGGCCATGTCCTTTACCTGCAGCTCCCACATCTTGTCACAGGTGTCCCATCCAGAGAAGTGTTCCACCTCGGTCAGCCTAAGGTCCATGTCAGCAAGCCACACAGCCATCTCCTCCCGCTGGCCCTCAAACTCCTCCCGCTGGGACACACGGTGCTAGGGGAGGGGCAGGAGGAGACTGGGTAGGAAAGAGAGCACGTGAAGCGAGGGGAGGGGAAATATAACATTGTAGGCCAAGAGAGGTGGAGGTATAGCAATATAGATACAGAATAATAGTCGAGTCCAATGCTGGCATCTGAATACATTTGGGAGGAATCAGATGTAGCTCAAAAAAGAAAACGTCCCCCTGCCTTAGACATCTGTGTGATGAAGGAAGGGGTATCTTGCACCTCTTACCTTGAGTCTGCGGCAAACACTCTCAATGGTCCCATGTAGGCGGTCCCAGCATTGACCACAGTCCCTGGCCATGCCCAACAGGCGTGACCGCATGGCCCCATCAAAGAGCCTGGTCAGGGTCCTGTTCCTAAGAGTCAGACTGTCCAGCTGCACCACCTGAGCCCCAGCCTGGGTCCTCAGGCTCTGGGAGGGGAGAGCACAACAACTGGGGGTTTAGATTGAACAGTAGAGAGATACTCGTTCTATTATACAGGTGAACGAAACAGTTCTGAAATAACATCTCTATTAAACCTGTAATAACAAGGACAGTGTCTCTACGCAATGACTGAGGACATAAACACCAACATGGGGCTGTAGATGGCCATTAGATGGTCTGATCTGGTCTCCTACCTCAACCTTCTCGAGCTCCTCCTTGGCAGTGACAAAGAGCACATGGGCAGATCTGGGGGAGTCGGCAGCCTTCTCCGCCAATCAGAGCCAATTGCTGAGAGATGAATGAGATGAATGAACTCATGCCATAGCACCCATTTTCTTTCCAACCTTTGTGAGATACATAAACAAACAAAGGCCAGACTGGTAAATGGAAAAGCACATTAATTAGGGTAGTGTGGTTCACTGCAGTTGATCAATATAATCTACTATCCATTAATTAACTGTCCACATTAATTAGGACTTAATCCTTCAATCAGCAAATACACTTGAGAAAACCCCATTGGGGTCAGAAGAGAAGACAAATGTGTTGAGTTGGGAAACACTCACTGGACACATCCATCCAGAGATGGGCTTCCATCTTGGATCAAGCAGGTTCCCAGTGGCAGACAGTCTTGGGGCTCCTCATTGAGCTCTAGTAGAGGCAGGAAGTGGTATTCGGAAAGTAGGGGCTCAGTGTGTTGTAGGATCAGGTCCAATCCCAAGGGGCTGTTCATAGACTTGTAGCGACTCGACGTTCATCCTCTTCCGACATTATGTCACTTCTTGTGGTGCAGGGACAATGGTATCCATGACTACCGGCTGGGAGTGGCACTCCCACAGGCATCTTGGGCTCCACCTGTCACCTGGGTGGCTCCGCCTGTTTGGCGTGTGAAAGTGCCACTGCATTACAACACTCCGAAATGAGGTGACAAATAACACATACTTCCAAATGAATTGCGTTGAGTATATTTTTCACAGTAACATAATGTCTATAGTATGTTATCAGATGGAACCTACATGCTTTCAATGCACCCAGTAAAGGTGCCATCTTTGAAAAAAACTATTGTAAAGGGGGGGGGGGGGGGGATCTTTGAGTACACTCAGTGTTGGGTGAGTACCCGAGTTCACCCTGATGGGTTATTCATATAAGTCATTACAAATAGAGTTCTGAATGACTGCCCAGGAATTGAGAGAGACAGCGCAGATGGCGAGTAGCTGAATGCCTCTCCCAAAGTGAGGCAAGTACCCGAATGGCCAAGCGGTTATTTTCTGGGCCATCTAATCGTTTTGCAGTAGCAATCTCTCTTATGAATTATGACTCAGCAGTTCCACACTTCAGACCACTCTAAAGGGGGTTAGGAGCTGAAAACAGAACGTTTTCACATTACGGACTGTTGAATAGGAAATGATAACAGTAGAGTAGTCTTTTGGTCCCACCGATATTGACATTATCCATTGCTGCCTACCTTTAGAAAAATCCTACAACAAAAGATGAGGATGTGTAATGAAACTCGTCTGAAACATGCACTTGTCTGATCCCGTCTGTTCAATCCTGGTTGTTTGTCTGTCATCTCTACAGTAGAGTTTCTCTCTTTCCTCCTTTCTCTCGCTTTTATTCAGTGACTGGACAGCACATTGGGCAGCACACTGGGCAGCACATTGGACAGCACACTGGACAGCACATTGGACAGCACACTGGGCAGCACACTGGGCAGCAGCCTGTCAGATAACGTTTCAGTGTGGGCACAGGTTTGAGGCGGTCAGATCTTTGATAAACTGAAAAGATCAGCAAAAAGACTAATGTTTGTCTAAATACCATTTAGAGTAGCGGCATTCAATTTTGGGGTGTTGACCCCTAGTAGGGTCGGGGGGGGGGGACTTCAGTGGGGTCGCCAAAAACTAAACAAAGATTTTGTATGGGACAATATACAAACGTTTTTGAGAAAGATAATATTTGTATTTATTGGTTTCTTTTCATTTTGATGTAATGAATTGAAGGTTATTTTTTTGATGCAGTCTTCTCATCGTCATTCCTTAAAAAGTAATTCCATGTTGCCGTGCTTCAGTGCGAAAGGCATGTCGATATGTGAAAAGGAATGACAGCTCCTTCCTGGGTAAGTAGAACAGTGTGGAGGATGTTTCCAATACACATCACCGGAAAGCTACAATCCCACCTGTGAGAGTCCATCGGCCCAACTATCTATACTTAATATTCCTTTCATATCCCTCCTGAGGAACATTGAGGATTGCAGAAGTTCTTGAGTCAACGCACAGATTTCACAATCAAGTTGGAACTCTTGGCAAACGTCTTATGTAGCTCTCGGTTGGTTCATTTGTGTGGCACAATGCCGCGAGATACTTTCCATTTCAGCCAATCTCTGAGAGTGACATGCCCACAGCTCTAATGACTAAACTGAAGTCCATAGGTCACAGCGACTGCCAAGATAAACTTTATGCAGGGCAGATGTGAGGCCAGGCTGTCGGTGGAGTCTGATAACTGTATCACACATGATGATAGCAGTTAAAGGACCACATCAAAAAAAGGGGATGATTTTATCACCCCAATGTAATTAGTGCTTATCTCACGGAGACAGCAAACAGGAGGCACTAGGTTCACATGGTTACCATGGCATTATGCCAACCCAATCTGCTCACATTACTAGTGTTGTCAATCAAAAGTCCCGTAAACAACTTAATTGAGATGCCCTGAAGACTCAAAACCTCACAACAAGTTAACACAGGAGTGTTCTTTTCCATGGCAGTTTTTTATTTATTTTTAATGCAGAGTTAAATACAAATCCCGGCAGAGGAAGTAGCCTGTAGGCTCTTTAAGAATTCCCTCAGCCTTGGAGGCCGATAAATCACTTCACACTTGTGCCCAGAAGAGTTATGAGGGCACCACTCTGGCCCTGGCAGAAGAAAATGCCAAATAGATTTCCCCCGGTCCCTTACCTGCTGAATGCACCATGGAAGGTCGGCTACTCTGCTACCGGGGGCCTATTGTTAATCATCGGCAAGTCAACGAACCCCACTGGGCTAATGTCACACTTGATAATCCAGCACAGTAGACGGACTTCTGCAGAACCGACCGGCCTGAGATTGACCTCTGCCCTTAGACTAATGAGACAGGGAATAACAGTACCAACAAGACACAGATTTATCAACAGCCATCTTCTCCTCTTCATATTCCGATAGAAGAGAAAGCAGGGCTTTCAAAATGGCTGCTAGCCAGCCATGAGTTAAATATGAATAACATGAAACGTCCTTTTCTTTTTACTCATGAGAGAGCAGCGTCAGTCAGATCTCAACATTCATTAGCGCGAGTGGCTGACTGCTCCATCACAAGAGGGCACCGCATTGGACCTCGAGGCGGTGGAGTTGAAAATCGAAAGCAGTTTTATTACTGTTAGGGGAGCTCACCCAATAATGGAACCTGCAGATTTCACAGCTTCGAAAGGGCACTCGTGTAATTTCTGCGTGCTGGGACGGAGAGAGAGAGAGAGAGGGTTGGGTAGGTTTCAGTCCCCTCTAGACAGCACAAAGGACAGGGGGCTTCACTGGCTGCAGGTGATGATACTGTCCCAATAGGCTACTTCTCAATGACAGTACATTTACTCTGTTAAACCTTGCTCTTTAGAGTATGGCAAAGGCCAGCAGTGTATATAGTATAGTGCAGTCCAAAGAGACTGGATATCAAGTAACCATTTCAGCACAGATTAGTGCAACTACTTGCCCATGAATAGGGATATGACAAGTAAACTAATGCCAGCTTACGCCCACAATGTGCATGCGTCATTTTGCTGTCGGGGTAGGGGTGGAGCAAAGCAGGTGCATCTTGGTAGTTTTCCATAACAATACCCGCATTTGAATAAGTGAGACGGAGCTGAATGAAGCCAAACAGTGAAAGTGCTTGTCTGCTATGGAAGAAAAAAAAAAAACTCTCCGGCTCAGACAAAAGGTGAGCTGCTGACGTCGTCAGCCAGTTATGGCCCGGACTAGCCCTGCTGCTGTACGAGACAAACAAAAAAATAATGACATCGTCAACACAGCCATTAAAGTGTGATTGGCCAGTTGACATTTCCTTGCCTTGATGGATGCTTCGTCAACTGACACCGGTAGCATCCTGGATCCACCTGACGGACAGGCTGGGAGCGGGAACATTACCAGGGAAAAGAGGATCGTTAACCTATGGAGTCAGTCTGCTATTCAGTCCTTGACAGAACGTATTAACTGTCATTTGCCTAACATTGACTCAACCTCCAGCTCACATACTCCTGGCTACATGCTCTAGCAGGCCTGGGCAAATCCAGTCCTCGCGTGCCTGATTGGTGTCACTTTTCCTCCATCCCTAGCAAACGCACCTGATTTAAACTAATTGCATTTAACTGAAGATCATGATTAGTTGACTATTGGAGTCGGGTGTGTTAGCTGGGGCAAAAGTGTGACACCAATCAGACCCCCTGAGGACTGGAGTTGCCCAGGCCTGCGTCTAGTGGGACAGTGTCCGGGGACAATAATTGGCAATTGCATCCCTTTAACCGTCTGATTTGCGGTGGACACTAAACATTTATAGGCAGCTGGGACAAGTCATTCTTTGTCTGGGTGTGGGCAGGCAGCTCCTCTCCTCATGGTGAAAAAAAAAAAAAAAAAAAAACAGTTATTGGTATGCAGGTCCAATGCCTGGAGCAGAGGCTCAGGGCTGAACAGACCGAGGCACCACACCGCTGCATGAATCACATTTATCTGCCTGGATAGTATTAGATGGGCTCTACAGCACCTCCAGTGACCACGTAGTTGGTCTTGCTCAACAAACCTTAACTTCAGCATTTTTTTGTCCATGCAACTAGTTCAGTATTTCGACAACTCTGAGGGCAAATGCAATCCGATCAAAGGGACCAGGCACAGTACGCAAAATTAAACAAATAGCAAGCACACAGAGCCATGGGAAACATAACTAATTGTGAAAAGTGACAACCGCGTGCACGTCACCATAGCTGAAATAATGACATCTTTACAAAACACCCACATCTACTCTCATCCCAACATTTACTGTGCCTATTGACACGTCCACAGTGCCCATCTATGTTATGCAGCGTGCCTGCCCACTCCTTTCTGTGCCACAACGCGGGCAGAGTCAGGAGCAGCAGCCGTGGGGGACATCTGTGTTTCCAGTGACAGGTTGGCGGGACAGCCAGCGAGGAGGAGAGAAAAATGGAGCGTGGCTTCACGTCTTCTGCTGCTCCCTACCCATCCCCCTCAAACTCTCTGTGCTCCCGAGACTGCGGCCATTGTCTCGGGAGCACAAAAGACTCAAAGTGAACAAATGTGCTATTCTGCTGTCCGGATGGAGTGCGAAAGACAGGCCGGGGACACCTGATCTATCCCACTTTCTGCACAGAGATAGAGGCAGCCAGGGAGAGAATCTCCCCCAATCAGTCACCCCGAACTGATCCAAGATCAGAACACTTAACACGGTCAGTTGTGCGGGAGAAACGGAGCAGGTCCGGGCCGGGAGAGAGATCTGGTGACCCTGGATGGAAACTTTCTTTCACCATTAACTAGGTTGTTCCTAAATTGAGGGAGACAGAGAAAGAAATGGCGCAGACAAAATGGAGGACGAAGCAGAAGTGAGAGAGAAGAGAAACAGATTGAAAGGCAGAGAGGGACAGATAGGAGAAATCATGATAGAGTGAGGGAGTTGTGTACTGTAGTATCGAGACAACACTCTGGCAAGATGTGTGCCGCAAGTCCCTGGGACAATGCCCTCAGTGACTGAAAGACAAATATTACTTTCTACCACTACTGCACTCTAATAAAAACATGGGTAAACATCAAATACACTACAAAAGCTCTCATATTTCATAGGCTGCTAGAATTACCAAGCATTTCTTACTAATATTAACTAAAAAGGTGTGTGTGGAATACAATGCTACGTTGGTGAAATCCGACTAGATGTTTCCAACAGCAATACCTCAGTCTGTAGATTTCTGTATAGTGTATACAGGCCTAAAGTAGGTGATGAGTACAAGACAACGAGGACAGAAAACAGAGAAATTATGTGAACACAAAGAAACAAGAGGCTGGGCTGGGAACAGGCAGAGATTGTGTGGCCAAGTACACTTTAGGTTACACAGATTATCCTTGGTGTCAGATACACCCCTTATTAAAGAGATGATATCTAAAATGTAGTGCTTGATCAGGCATGGGAAACTGGTGCTCTGGATATCGTGGCTATACTATTGCTAAGAGAAAGAGAGAAAAAAAAACGATCACAAAGAGAGCCCAGCACTGTAGAGTACAATGGCTTTGTGGGGATCATCTTTGTCCAAATGCAGAACACATTCCTCCATTAGTGACCGCACCTCTCTTTAGGGTGAGCATCATGCATCCACACACAATGCAGTATACATGTATATAGGACATGGGAATGGAACTCAATTCTTATAGGGTTGGAGCCCTCACTCAATTAGACTCAGTGGCTTACAATGTTCCTTGTGTTATACAATTCCTTTATTCAACGTTATCAGGGGAAATGAACAGAATTAAATGTGTTTGGCTAAATACCTAAGAGAGCAAGCTAATGAATGCAACGGAAATTGACTGGAATGAAAGCCAACACACACACAACCTTTTGGGAAACAATTTAGAGGCCTGCAATGGAAGTCTGCAAGCGGGGCATTGACAGACAGATAGACAGACTTAATCAAAATGGATGTCTGGATGGAATCAAAAAATAATCACAACATTGAAAAGTTCCTGTTACACAATAAATGTTGCTTATAGGAGACCATCAGGTCAATAAATCTGACCCTTAATCCAGTTCAGAAATCCTTTTCCTGTCCATTTTCCCTCTCAGCTCTTCATAGTGGGCTTGGAGAGATCCTCTACTGCCAGATAGATGCTCTTCTTGAGGACCTGAGCCCCTGAAGAGGGGACATTGTGTGACTACGATTTATAATCCTGAATGATGAGAGGGTATCATATCAATACCGACATGAAAAAGGCCTGCGATTCTCATTCTGATTATTGTCCTCACACCCTTTATCTCTGGTCAGGGATAGTCAAGTAGGTAGTTATCCAAGATATCCTGATTCATGACTGCTCACAAACTCATGAGTTGGGTTTCACAGCCAGTTGTCAGCCTTCTTGATCCAAGGCCTGGCACTTGTCCAAGGGATGTTGCTGACTGATTCAGTAGTTAATTAGCTGACACCAAGTTCTTCTGGTCAAGCACTGCTCAAAAGAGCAGAATCGTTTGATCTAATTACTGGTCACTGATGAACAAATGACTGTCAAAGGGCTGTGAAGATACACTGTCATTCCCATTAGGCCTACACAAACTTGGTTCATTCATTGGCATTACTTACATTGGTTTTTAGACATCGGCCCTCAAAAGTGAAGTGCATTTTGTTGTGTAAAAGTGCTTTCTAGCTTGTGGAAAAGAACACAATTTGTCAGTGAAACGTAGATGGCTGAGAAGCATTTGGTTCCACTAGGAGTTGTAGGTGCAGCAGTAAGGCTATTGATGCCACATCCTTCAAAAGAAATAACCTCAAGGCAGGACAGGGAATCCACCTGTAACAATGAGTCATGCATACTGTATAACACAGCTGCCAGACATACAGTAACCGGTTCCTGTTGAAAACAATTTACGTGGAAATGGCACTTTAGGCCTACAAGTTGGTACTTCCGGAGATAAACACCTCCCATGTTCTTGGATATAGTAATAACATTGACGAAATGTTGAATGTTTTGTTAATGACCCACTTTGTTGTCTCTCGACAAAACAAAACCTGAATGAAATAACATGCACTTTTATATTTTAATAGGCCTGCTCGAAAGTTTACGCTATGTTGACATCAATAGCATTGAGGCTGGGAAATAAACAGGTAACTTGCGATTCTGCTTGGTCCGGATTGACAGGCGGGATTCATGCAAGCTGGGAGGTCTTGACACTTGGGAGCCCCATTTCGCTCGATGCCTAAATATGATAAACACCTACTCGAAATTCGGAGGGAATATGTGCACGTTTGAATCATCAATCATAGGATGTCATTTGTGAGGTTTATCCGCTTTCTCTGGTTAAACGTAATCACTATCGGAAGAGCACGCCGTTGTTTAGAATGTACACCGGTGACTTGACCTGTCACAGGTAGTTTGAAACCACACCCCTCAAACGCATACGGTACTCACCTGCGTTAAACTTCCGTCTACCTAAATGTGTCACGTACTCACAATTCTCAAATAAAAATCCGTTCTTAAATCACTTAAAAATGCAGTGGACAATTAAGTTGAAGATTATTTTAATTATATATATAAAAAAACTATAATATCTTCATCAAAGGTTATTTCGAGAGTGTAATAAAAAAAACATCAATGAGATGTCTGGATCATTTGAAATAACTGCAAATGTTTATATGAATTATACAGGCTGTGTGCATGGCTCATCTGCCCCCTGTATGTTATTATTCAAATTAAGGCATATTGTAGGCCAGTTACATAAGGATGGCATAAAAAGAGGTTGAAGGGAATTGCATCAGATGTTCATTCTAAACTGCAGTCACCGTATACTCATATGAGTATACTATCATTTTCACCCCAGTTGTCTTGAACACAGAGAATATCAGGCCTCCAGAAATAGTGGATTGACTAATATAAAGAAGTGACTCATAAACCCTGTGGTTTAGAGTCGACCCTGTGGCTTTAGGGGACAGTGAAAGAAGATGGGATCTATACAGATTCAGGGTGCATTGTAATTGTATTTGTGTCATAATAGAAGGCACAGCAGATTAACTCACACTGTACTAATAGGCAGCCCCTCCCCCCTCCCCAAGGAGACCCTTTGTTGTTTATTACAGTGAAACAAAGGAGAGGCATCAGCAAGGCAAACTTCTTAAAACATTTTTTTAAACTAGGCAAGTCAGTTAAGAACAAATTCTTATCGGGCCAATTGTGTGCCTCCCAATGGGACTCCCAATCACAGCCGGTTGTGATACAGCCTGGATTCAAACCAGGGTGTCTGTAGTGACGCCACTAGCGCCGAGATGCAGTGTCTTAGACCGCTGTGCCACTCGGGAGCCCTTCACCCCACTGTAGTCACATATACAAGATACAGAGCCTCAGTGTGGAGCGACATACAGCACAAGAGAGAGAGAGAGAGAGAGAGAGAGAGAGAGAGAGAGAGAGATTCAGGCTTGCACATCAGAATCTGAGATGATGGCTTCACTCTCTCAGCTCATGTCTTAGAGGGGGCTCAGTCAGACGATTTTCGTTTGTGCTTCAGCAGGAACAGGGGGAGTGAGTGAGAGAGATTATATGCTTACCGTGTTCCCGCTCTCCAACCGAAGCTAACGTCAAATCTCTTTTTTAAAAAGGGGAGGGGGGAGATGGGGGAAGGGACGAGGCGTGCGAGATAACTCAGTGAGCACGTCTGAATGGATTACCCACTCTGCTAATTATGAACAAAAAACACTGTAATTATGCATCAGAGTGGTTTTACTCTCCGTCCTCTCTGTTTTAATTATGCATTGGAGTGGGAAGGGAAGTGGGCTCTCCAATTGGCCTTTCCGGGGTAGCAAAAAAGCACAGAGCCACTGAGGCGGAAAGGTGAGCCTTCATTTCATTTCAACAGGGTGCAGGGATGAGGTTCGTCATCAGAGCTCCACAGACCAAATGGCATGGCATCTCAGTAGTCAATAGAGAGGGTTACAGCCCTGACTGGATAATATTTCTACCTGATTTGAGACAGAAGGAAGAAACCTAGTCTTCTGTGGTCAACTTAATTAATTCCATTGAGATATGTCGTGTACAGATAGTATCAGGAACTGGACACTGCGTTGCCTCGGGTGACATGGCATACAATATATAGGGTGGGAGCAAGGTTGGTAGTCAATGGCAGAGTAGATGGGACACTCATTTACCTTCCAGCGGATCCCTTCCATTTACGGAGAGCCCTCCCAGGAGGGCACAAAATGTCCGTCCCTGGTCTGGCCTATTAACCTAGCATGAAATGGTGCCCCTATTCTGTTGATGTTTATGCTAATTGGGCTCTCCAATGTAAGTCACAGCCTTATCTTTGTGACTGACTTTGTCTGGTGCCTTTGTTAGACTTAGCACATCTATAGGAGTTCTCTAAAGCATGGAATGTTATGTAATGGCTGTGGAAGTATTATAATTTTGGGGCATGTGTATTGCCTCCTACTGCCCATAGCTTGCACTACACAAGACAGATAGTCTTTGATCATCTTTGATAAGTCAAATCATTATGTAAGTGGTCTGGCAAATTGAGCTGCTTTTCAATGCATACTTGATGCGATACTCATATAATTTTCACATTCCTTGTATGGTGACGAATTGAAGATAAATTATGATTAAGTCATCGGCATTGATTTGTAGAGCTCATAACATGAGACAAATACTATCATTACTGAGCCATTACAAAGATATTACCTGTGTGAGACACAATTTACAGAATGTAAGCTATTCTTCAGGCATTACAATTGTTTTCAAGGTCCAGGTTTAACAAGTCACATCATCGCAATAACCCCAAGTGGCTATAATTTCCACAAATTAAACCCAATTGTAAACACAAAAAAGTATCTCTGTTACATGAACCCTCCCTCCTTATTGTAGAGTTTCATACTCCCATTGGAAAAAGCTGCAGTTGTCAGCTCCGGTCTTCATCTCAGACAAGAGTAAATATTTTAGCATTACACTTAGCGGGAGCAGGGCAGGTAGAAGCCTTGGTTAGCATCCTAGCTGATTGAATCTTAGAAGAGTCAATGATTTTTTTAAAAACATGTCAATGCTGCTCTTTGTCAGGGAGGAATGCTGATGCTGACCAGTGATGTTTCTCAATTTGCCACACAAACAGACTATGTATGACTGATAGATTGGTGCAGAGGCATATCGTCGGGAAGAAAGACTCCCTGTATTTTGATTATTCAGTTTAACGAGATTGACCCTGATGGTAGCATATTGCACAATGAGCACATTTTATTTCTGTATTTCATGTAGGTCGTCTTTATGAGAATTAGGTCATTTCTGGGTTAAAGCCCAAAACTCTAGAATTGTAAACTTTCAGTGCATGTAGAGAGGGAAGCTGAGTGATGACGTGAGTCTTGTTAAGGGAATGTTTGTCCAAATCCTTCACAGCCGGCAGAGGAGTAATATTTTTCTCAGAGGTTGAGCCTTGAAACTACAGTATTCGGTAGTAATAATGAATCCTTGTAGCACAGGCCTGACATTCTTTCTCTTCTTTCTTCTGTAATGATGTCAGGTTTCACATGCAAGGATGTCATATGCTTTTCTTTCACAGTATGTCAAATGTTACATTGTAGGATACTGCAATTGGCAAGACAATGTAAACACATACATTACTATGTTAACCATATAATCCCATTCATTAAACATTCAACTGCCACTGGGAGACAGATCACTTCATTCAAGTTGTTTTGTTTTATACATACTCTTCCATTTAGAGTTCATTGTTACATCTAGTTAATCCAGAGTTAACATCAAAGAGCCAGCTATGGTCTGGTTTCTAATCTCCCTCATTGATGTCCAATTGAGTTTCTTTACATTGACGTTGGATCACAGAGAGTAGGATGATTGATCTGTACACTAGTCCCCTTTGAGTCCTGTCAGTTACTGTCAGCATTTGCAAGTCTAACACGCCCGAGATGACACCTCTTTGATCTACTAAAACATGGATTTACATATAACCTATACAGATCATGTGCCATCTAAATATCATATGGCTACTTGTGTCGTAACTATTATCCAGGGTCGCAGTTATTGGTCATTATTGGCCAGGTCGCAGTTGTAAATGAGAACTTGTTCTCAACTGGCCTACCTAGTTAAATAAATAAAGGTGAAATAAAAATTCTAGTTCTAACAACTTTATTTGAACATGAAACCCCCTTTGGTCAAAGGTATAAATGGCCATACATAATGTATTCCAAAAGGTACAGTATGATTAAAAATATATATTTCCCAAATATTATTGATACTAATATATAGTATGCCCTCGTGATTATGGGGATGCACTGCCTTCGATGGACAAAAGTAATCATATGTGAGTCTATTAGACAGATATGAACAGCGTACATAAAAAACTCAAGAAATATTAACCTATATTCGGTTATTTTACGTAGGGATTTACAAAGCATCTCTGATTGGCTCCGGTAATTGACTGGAATGGAGTAGGTTAAGCGCATTACTCTTGATCCGTTCAGTGCGTAAACAGTGACATGTGCCGTCTCACACCACGGATCGAAAAGGTTTCAAACACGACAATTGTGACATTAACTATTTCACAAACGTTGTTCGTGAATTGGATTCGGGTGCTAGTATCAGTCGTTGATGGTTTCGTTGTCTCGTTGTGAAGTATTTTCGCTTTGTTCAATAAATTGTGCTCGTGCCCTACTTACGCCTCTAATGATCAAAGTAAACGCACATATTTGGAGTCTTTAGGAAAATGGCTCCACCAGCTGGTTACAAAGACAATAGCAGCATATATCAGACAAAGATCTTACATAACTGGGTTATTTATTAGATTTTTAAATTATGTTATTTCACCTTTATTTAACCAGTTAGGCCAGTTGAGAACAAGTTCTCATTTACAACTGCGACCTGGCCAAGATAAAGCAAAGCAGTGCGACAAAAACAACAACACAGAGTTACACATAAACAAATGGACAGTCAATAATGCAATAGAAAAATCTATGTACAGTGTGTGCAAATGTAGAAGAGTAGGGAGGTAAGGCAATATATAGGCCATAGAGGAAAAATAATTACAATTTAGCATTAACACTGGAATGATAGATGTGCAGATGATGATGTGCAAGTAGAGATACTGGGATGCAAAAGAGCAAGAGGATAAGTAACAATACGGGGATGAGGTAGTTGGGTGTTCTATTTACAGGCTGTGTACAGTTATTGGCTGGCTGTGTACAGTTATTCAGAGTTATGAATGACTATGCCTACACAAGGCTGCTGTGAATGCTCACAAAATAATTTCGACGTTGAAAATGGACGTCTGTGTAGCCCACATATACGAAAGATCATAAGGCTCACTCATGCAAATGTCTTGTGTAAAATCCTAATTTGAGCCAGTTTCATACAGCAGGAAAACAATCATGCAGCAACAGGAAATGTGAATTATTATGTGGACTATAATCAATAGACATCGTTGTTGGAGTTGATCCAATTTTCGTAAGGGAAAATCAAGTATGACATTTTAAAGTGAAAATGACAAACTTCAGAAGCCTTTTAAACCTCAAATACACTACAAGTTAGACATGTTCTGCATTGCAGGAAGGTTCTCCTGCAACAGGGTGATACAATTAACATCCTATTATATCCCAGAGCGCGTAAAACCCATAAATCTATGCGTAAAACAAACAGTAAAGGCCTCTTTTTCTCCGAAGTCTCTGTAGTGCGTAGTGACACCTAAATGCACTGTAAATAACGTAGCCTATGATTTAATTCGATAGCACATCTGTCATTATGTAAAATGTTACATTGTACGATACTGCAATTGGCAAGACAATGTAAACACATACATTACTATGTTAACCATATAATCCCATTCATTAAACATTAAACTGCCACTGGGAGACAGATCACTTCATTCAAGTTGTTTTGTTTTATACATACTCTTCCATTTAGAGTTCATTGTTACATCTAGTTAATCCAGAGTTAACATCAAAGAGCCAGCTATGGTATGGTTTCTTATCTCCCTCATTGATGTCCAATTGAGTTTCTTTACATTGACGTTGGATCACAGAGAGTAGTCTGACACCATTTGAACAGAAATGCTGGACATGTTTGTCCACGTATAATCCCAGAAGCACCATAAAGCACCATAAGGTTAGTATCGTCCGTTTCGACCGTACTATCTAATCAGTCAAAAAACACTAATTTACAACCAATCACTGCGTATATTACTTTGATTCGAGGACATCAAAGTCATTATCCTTTGAACCAAATATGTATATGTTATTTTATGATGAATCTGCGTGGACCGTTTGAAATGGACATCTTCAAAAAAGGTAAAGCCATTATGGGCCATTAGGCATTTTCTTTAGTACAAAAAGGGATGTAAATGGCATAATGATGAGGGGTTACATTTGACAATTTATCTTGTTTTTGAACTGTCAATGGATGAGTATATAATCTGGGGTTGATCATAAGACTGCACATTTGAAGGAGGACAGTGTCCCTGGTTGGAGAGGTGAGACAAAAAAGTAGCCCTGAGCACGTACCTAAATGTTTTAGAGGGACTTTTACCCCTGAGCATGGATACGAACAACATTTCAAACTTCAGCATTGAACGCATTTTAGGCACTGAAGTGGGACCTTCTTATACAACTGGAGCCGAATCTTCACAACATTTTGCATGTTTGTCTGGCACCTTCCACCATGGACACTCAAATCCACATAATGAAAACTGGAAATATGGTATGCCTAGGGATTTGACAACCGCACACATGCTGCAGGTTCCGACCATATCACACACGTTTGATTCTAGTAGCAGTTACCTTAGTTATGGATCATTTCATTGTCATCATGCAGATATAAATCTGTGTCCTACTGCAACTCAACACAGAGTTTTCAACGATGAAAGAGGTGAGATAGTGTTACATTTGATTATGTCACTACATAGACTGTATGTTGAGGCCACAAAGTATTGAACTGTAGTGCTACATTGTTACAAAGTATTAGGCCTACCATTTTTCTTCTTCTCTTTGCTTGCTTTTGACTGCTTAATCATGTTTTTTTTTAAATATTTTTTTTAATCTCAGGGTCTCAGCCTCTGTGCACTTACTTGAACCAAGGTGGAAACCAAATAAATCGGGGCAGAATGCGCACAGTGTTCACGGACAGCCAGACCAAACAACTGGATCAGCTGTTCGAACAAACGAATTACCCCGGCGTCGAGGGACGGGCTGAACTAGCCAGGAACATGGGCCTCACGGAGGAAAGTGTTAGGGTAAGAGAAGGATACGTTTGCTTTTAGAAAAGTGGTTGTGTAACTGTTTAAGTTACAAGTTATTTTATGGACTTGACATCATTTGTTCCATTTCTCTAGGTATGGTTCAAAAACCGTCGTGCGCGCCGAAAGAGGCAGAAGAGCAGCACCAAGGCCGAATCCCCAGACCTGGCTACTTCGAAAAGAGACCGGCCAACAGTCTACGACAAGCGCAGCTTCCAGGGAAACAGCTTCTCGTGATTCCTCTGATGATAACAAGAACATATGATTTCTTTACACTAATTTATGTTCACTTGAGTTCATACGCCTTTAGGCCCACTCACAACGCGTAAATATCCCCAGATAGCAATTCATCGGTGGGCATTTCATGTAAAAACTAAATTTAATTGTTAGACCTGCAATAAATGCACATTTGAGCAATTACAGTAAGTGTCTGAGTGATTTATCTCTAAAGTTGTTTGAACAAAAGCAAGCAACAGCAAATGTAGAAAACAACATCAACTTTTATTAGATTCATAGTCAGAGTTGTAATTATAAGCATTTTCATGCTGAGATACACCATCGTAAAAAGAAACTTTCAGCAAATAAAGAGCATGCAATGAATATTATTCACGACACTAATAAATCCAACAGTACACCCCCACCCCCCAGTTAATTAACTATTTTTGGACACAGACACCAACACACTGGAAAACTGGAAAATAAAAGTACACTTAGTGAAATTATCAAAATATATTTTTAACAAACTGCAACGACATGTCTATGAAGAAAATTAACCATTGTTGAGATAGAGTTTTAGAATAACATGTTTTTTTAGTAAAAAAAAAAAAATGACAGTACACCACTTAATACGATTACATACATGTTCATAGTGTCCTCGAATGAACATAACATTTGAAGAGAGGACTGACTCATCAACGTAGATTCTTGTCAAGTTGTTAGTTGTAGATGATAACAAAGTAACACATTAATGACATCTACTGGCATATTATGGTACACATTATGCTACCAGTGTAACATCGAGGCAATAACTACACCATTTTGGTCAATCTTGGCATCAAACGACTTTTCTTGAGCATAAAATCTGCCAGTCAACCAACTATTGAACTCAACCATGTAGTAAGTATGAACAATGTTGCACGCTATACTTATTTCTAATGACATTTTTCCAGCATAAGTAGTAAAGACAAAACATTCTGATGTGTTTGTACTCATTATCAAGCACTTCAGTATGGGGCGAGGATTTGTTTGTTATCTACTAGTAAAGAAACTCACAGTCCTTCTTGACACAGTATAATTTGAGCCTTTCTTGGCTAACATAGGATTTTAACAAAGCGAGCTGTCCTGATAAAGTTTGCAACATTTTGTGTTGAGATAGTAATTAAATTAAATAAAAAAAGGAGAAAAGTTCCAAATGCCACAGGATCTTAAGTATCCCATTAAATGACTTTGAGGTTTAATGGACGAGTTTCTCTCAAACTGGATATACTCATCTCCCTTATTCAGATCAAATCAAGCTGAAGCTGATTCCCTCATAGTATCCTTGTTGTTCAGCGGCTCTCTTACAGACCTAGTCATAACTTTACACTAGCAATATCAAAAACAACCACGCATTGTTGCGTTCAGTTCCACATTGCTCAGTGCCACATTTTACAAGGGGCGATTTTGGAAAACGACATGGTGCAACAGTATTTAGACACTTTCTGATAATGAGTATTTTTGTCGTTGTTCTGCGGTGCTGTTAACACAGGAGGTTCACAACGGTGTTCAGAGAGTGCAGGAGGAAGTTCAGGTGTTTTCTCTCCTCCTCATGGTGTTCTTACATAGTGTTGAGTAGACAAAAGACACTATCCATATCCACATTGCAAAGTACACAGTTAAATATTGCTGTTTTTATGCACATACTCATAGATTTTGACATTAAGCGCACACAAGTTTAGACGGTCATGTTTTTTTTTTCCTAATGCTCACACCCACAAACTTACCAAAGCCTAACTTTGAGAGAAAAGGAGAGAGAAGCATGAGAGGATAGTCAACAGAGGGTGTAAACTGTGGTAGCACTGAGCTAGCAGATGTTCCGTCTGTGCAGATTTAGCCTGAGATTAACACTTTTGGTGCCACAAGGAACCTACAGATGGGGAGGAGGGTACTAGTTTATTAAGAAGCATATCTTGAACAAGTATATTTTGGTACCCCTGTAGATTTCCTATTTCTATAAACAAAACTTAAAAATGTGGGCAAATAAAGCTTTTTTTAACATTACGTTTAAGTTAAAAGTTAAGCAAAAGTTATTGCTACTTCATGCTACACAATAAAGAAAACAGCTTTAAACAATATTAATCTAAGTGGTTTACCCTTATATTACATTTTGGGGTGAGCAGCTATTTTGGTTAACGTAACTTGGATCTGAGACCAACTGGTTCAAAAGTGCAATAAACACCTAAAACCAAGTTAAGAAAGTCTTATTTGACCCAGTTATGGACAAATAGAGGTGTCTATAATACTACGATTTATACCATTGCTAGAAAATTGTCTTTCAAGGGTAGAGAAGTTATCTGTGCAGATAAAGATGTCCTTCAGAAATGAAGTTGGGACATTATGATTGACATACGTACGTGCTAGCATTACATTTCCTAAAACTGGTAACTAGTATTTAACAGGGATCTCTCAAAGAATTTAGTTCCGGAGACCAGGAACTTCATTTTCGGACCATGTGTGAGCATATTACAATTACACAAGCCCATTAACAAGCAAATCAATACTATATACAAATTTCCAATTGCACATTTGGGAAAATTCTCAGAGTGCAAGTGGAGAAATAGTGGATGTAGGAATCCTGAATAATATTAAACCCTGTTTTCTTTAGGACATATGACATTAGAAGAACATGACCATATATTCATGTCACATCTTTTCACAATAAAAAGGCATGTTTATGGGAAAATAAATTAGTAACACGATTTGACTCACACTTGCACATTTTGGATCAATCCCTTTAGTACAGACAGACAGACAATGTGTTGGTCTCCTCTGAAATACTGGAAATGAGGATGAAGGAGCAGCAAATCAAAGTATATCAGTATGTAATTAGTCATTTGAAAGGTTCCCTAGTAGAAGCTCCATGGCATGAGAAGTTGGCTGACTGGTCTAAGGGTTTTGGCAACTTCTGACAGGGTAACAACAAGCAATCGACACCAAAATAGAGAAACTTACAAAAACTAAATGAATATATCTATTAGATAGTTGCTTTTGTAGAGTTTGTGTCCCAGATTTCGAGTTACAATTATTTTGTCTCATTATTAGTGTTACAAACGGAATGCAGGATGTTAGTTAACATACAAGGCACTAGGTTTTGCTATAGGACTGACTGCAATCAAGGGGAATGGAGAGTGGAGGGGGGGGGCGTGGTTCACTACTGTAATTCTGACAGCAACAGCCAGAGAAAAGCACAAATGAAAGATGGACACTAAGAGGAGAGCAGTAGATCTTTTGAGGAGGAGGAAGAGGAGGTGGAAGGAGAGTGTGGTTAGGACTGCATCTCGGCTCGCAGCATCCAGGGGAACCAGCAGCAGAACAGCAACCTGAGGAAGAGGATGAGCAGGAGGAAGAGGAGAGGGATTCGCGTCACTGGACATATTCATCAACAGGAGCTTATTTCTAAGGTGCTATTTGTTGACTCAGAGACAACACAGAGATGAAAAGAAGAGACTCTACCTGGATATTGAGCTCTCAGACGTGATGTCCTTAGGTGACCTCACCGCGTTGAATTTACGCTTTGGCTGGTTCACTAGAATAAACAAAGAACATCTTTGGATAGAATGCAGACGCGGGAGGAGAAGGTACATGATGACATGGGCTGGCTAACATGACCGGACGGATTTGACCGTAGATACTTACTAGACACCTGGTGGACTTTCTTCACCGTCGTGCCGTCGCCGCTCTGACCGTCCTTTGATCCGCCGATTCTGAGAGATCATTAAAACAGCCGTGCTTAGTATTGTACAAGACGGTCAGTCTGTTCAGAATGAACCTTTACAATCACAACAGAGAACGTTTGATATTGTCGAGCTCTTCGCCTGAGAATGACTGTTAAGCATAGTAACATGCTTATGCCACAGGTTCTGTATAGTAAAATGCTTTCTTATCAATAAAGTCGTTACGTTATCTTAGGGTCATTTAAAAAAAAAAAAACAGGTGTTAAAATAGGTAATGTTACCTCTGTACGCGAGACGGGGGTGCAAAGACGCCGTACTTGGGCAGGCAGGTGAAGTAGCGGACACCAAAAACAGACCCGTCATGCTTTCCTGTGGGCTGCTCCAGCTCCACACCAAACCAGTAACCTGGACACAGACATCATCAATAGTTCAACTTTATAAAAAAAAAAAATCTAAGCATTTGTCAAACATTTCTTGAAATTACCACCACCAGTGTTGCAGTGACTTGATTTCCCAGCAGACCTACCTGGGGCAAAGTCTGTCTTTCCGTAATAGCGTATGATTCCCTGCTTCACACCAGCAACCAGCACCCGGTCTCCAAGTTCCACTTTCACCCCATCTGGGTCCAGACTGGCCACGGACATAGACTTCTTCCTCAGAGCTGATGGAGGAAATCAAATGTTAGTTAACATGTTATTTTTAAGCAATAAGGCACGAGGGGGTGTGGTATATGGCCAATATATCATGGCTAAGGGCTGTTCTTAGACACGACGCAGCGCGGAGTGCCTGGATACAGCCCTTAACCGTGGTATATTGGCCATACACCACCAACCCCCGAGGTGCCTTATTGCTATTATAAACTGGTTACCAACGTAATTAGAGCCGTAAAAACAAATATTTTGTCATACCCGTGGTATACGGCTGTCAGCCAATCAGCATTCAGGGCTCCAACCAGTTTATAATGTGTTATAAAGTCTATGAGTCATGTGTTATTTATGTGTTATAAAGTCTGTGATTCAACAGATGGCTTGTTGTGCTCCTATGAGAATGAATGTCATGGCCCTTGATGGGGAAACTCTTTTGTGGAAGCCGCATTTCAGTTGTACAACTGTACCTTTCTCTCTCTCCATTATTTCCTTCTTTTCTTTCTTGTTCTTTCCTGTGACGCGGGAGAAGTCCATGCGGGGCGTCTTGGGTGTGGAGGTGACAGAGGAGGGGGCCAGCTCAACAGCTTTGGCGATTTTCGACACTGGAGCAAAGATACCTTCAGGACAATAGAAGTGATTAGAGAAAACCCTGAAAAAAACCTGCATTGCATAAAACCTGCATAAAACTGACAAAGAAAGTTATGAAATCAAGTCTTCTCTTTGCTCTTTTCTCACGGGGAATCTTAGCACATTTCAATAGATTTAAGAAAGAATTCCCAAAATGTGAGTGAAATAACAGGTGGTTACCCAATTTGGGGGGGCAGATGAAGTAACGCACCCCCCCCACACTTCCGTCGTTCTTGCCCTCTGGCTCGTCCAGCTCCACCCCTACCCATTGGCCACTGGCGAACTCCGTGGTCCCACAGAAGCGCAGGGTGCCCGTCTGTGGAGGAGAGACATTTATATTGGATTTTGACTATCAAATTGAATTAACCTTATTGATCCCCACAGGGGCTCATCGAACAAAACAAGCTTTGTATTATTGAAGGTGATACCAGGCAGGATTAAATGGTTAACAACACTTCTACACAGCACTGAGGTAGGACTAGTCTCAGAGACATCTCTAGACCAGGGCAGCATGCTTATCTGCTACTTTTCTGTCATTCTTTACTACTGAGATACTAGGGCCCAGGCCTGGCCAACCCTGTTCCTGGAGAGCTACCATCCTGAAGGTTTTTGCTCCAACTCTGATCTAGCGCACCTGATTCTAATAATTAGCTGGTTGATCATCTGAGTCAGGTTAGTTACTACTAGTGTTGGAGCGAAAACCTTCAGGAGGGTAGCTCTCCAGGAACAGGGTTGGCCAGCTCTGTGACTAGGCTATGGTTAGTAGTCTACCCATCTCAACACAATAACATGTTTTAAGTGATTATACTGTAGTCAGTAGGACATACACTATATATACAAAAGTATGTGGACACCATTTCATTTGAGTGGATTCCAGTTGCTGACATACAGTAGGCCACACATAGGTTTTCAATGCATTTGAAGTGCAGTTAGTGATGCATGGTAAATACCAAATGAATGCACCAAGGGAGACTACGTCGTTTAGTGCAGTCAGTAATGCGGTCAGTCATGGAAATACACCTGAAAACACGATTAAATGTGTTCAGTTATGCAAGTAGACACAGGTCGAGGGCTACCCACCTGCTTCAGGTGATGCAGAGCTGAGATGTCAATTTCATCACTGCTCGATTTTTTGGGGAGCTATACGTGTTAACACAAGTGGGAATAAATGTTTGCTAGAATTCACGTTCTCTTCTCACACAGTACAACAAGCAGCAGGGCTCCACCATATAGGATGAATGATACCTCATACTGGCCACCATAAAAAAAAATATAAAGATAACTGAAAGCCATTTCAATGGTCTTATGCACATAAACGCGCTCACAAAATTCAGCAGTTTATTTTAATTCACTTTTTTCAGTCTTTGAGGCTCCCATTTCTCACCCTTTGCCTCCCAATCCTGACAAACCGCACACACACACACACACACACCTTCATGTCGTCCAGCACCACACGGTCGCCCAGTTTCAGGCCGATGGAGGTGAGCATGAGGTTGCCAGGGATGTTGTCGTAGTTGAGCAGGGTGGCACGGGGCAGGTTGCAGCTGAGTGGCACAGAGTCCAGCAGCAGCTGCTTCAGCTCCTTGGCCACCATGGCCGCCTCCGCTTTGTCCAGAGTCATGTCCATGGGGTCAGGGACCACCTCGGCCGGCCCCTGGCCCTTATCATTCTGTCAGAGAGCGAGACAGAGAAGGAGGGAGGGGAGGGAGAGAAAAAGGGGGAGAGAAAGGGACATCAGAAATAAATTGGCATATTTGTGTCGAAGTCATCCCCACATAAAACAGAAGCAGAATCTGTTTTATCTGAAACAGTGTTTTTAAAGAGCGGCTGCCCCTAAAAAGCAACTTCTCATTTTGAAAATGGTCTATGTGGCATTGATATGAGCCATAAACATTTATTCTACTGTCAAAATTGACTACAAAGTCTAAATAGGATAGTTTTGGTCATAAAGTCAGTCTTGAGATTTGCGAAATGATAGAAATAAAGTGTATGTCACGGAATAAAAGGGTACTGTAACAGTTTAGCTTTGGTTGGGTTTATTTTAAGCCTGCCCACATGCCTACAGCTGGCAGCACCCAAGTAATCATCAATTCGGTGCACAGCTGCATGAGACCTGATCATAATGTCCATGGTCAATTTGGTTTGACATTCGATAGCCCTATGGGGCTAGTTAGGGACATCAGTAAATTACACAATGTACATGGGACAATATTTCTAAATGCCAATAGCTCCAAATGTCAATGATCTAACAACCTCATACCAACTATTAAATATTGAAATAATTTAATGAGACAACTAAAAGGTGGTCAACATAAAAAATACTGTGCCATTTACATTGTGTAAATTATTTATTGTCCCTAACAAGCCCCAGAGCTATCAAATGTCAAAACAACTTGCCACGGTCGCACACCAGCTGACTAAAGCTAATTGGTGAAAGAAGTTGGCTAAAGAAAAGCAATAGCTTTCCTAAGCGACTTCAAGGCCTGTTAGACTGTTTCACGTTATCTAGAAGGGTGAGTGACTGTAACCGTGTACTGTTTTGAGAGAGTGAATGTACAAACCAAAGCTTGCCTACGGAGCTGTGAGGGGAACGGCACCTCAGTACCTCCAGGCTCTGATCAGGCCCTACACCCAAACAAGGGCACTGCGTTCATCCACCTCTGGCCTGCTCGCCTCCCTACCACTGAGGAAGTACAGTTCCCGCTCAGCCCAGTCAAAACTGTTCGCTGCTCTGGCCCCCCAATGGTGGAACAAACTCCCTCACGACGCCAGGACAGCGGAGTCAATCACCACCTTCCGGAGACACCTGAAACCCCACCTCTTTAAGGAATACCTAGGATAGGATAAAGTAATCCTTCTCACCCCCCCCCCCTTAAAAGATTTAGATGCACTATGTAAAGTGGCTGTTCCACTGGATGTCATAAGGTGAATGCACCAATTTGTAAGTCGCTCTGGATAAGAGCGTCTGCTAAATGACTTAAATGTAAATGTAATGCAAAGACTGCTTGCCACGTGCACACACACACAAAATAGTTATTTCTTATGAAGTTGCTTCTTAATGACCAAGCTGAAAAATGAGGCCAAATCAGGAGGTTCAGCTCCCTTTTAAGTTACCAAGAAATCATATCAAAGAGACATGAAACCTCAGATGCACACCCATTCTATTAGGTCCACCTATATACTGTGGTACCGGGTCAGGCCCCCTTTTGCCTTCAGAACAGCCTGAATTCTTCGGAGAATTCCACAAGGTGTCGGAAAAGTTCCACAGGTATGTTGGTTCATGCTGACGCGATGGCGTCACGCAGTTTCATGCATATTGGACAGCGGTACATTCATGCTGCGAACAGCCCGTTCCATCTCAACCCAAAGATGTTCTATTGGGTTGAGGTCTGGGGACTGACCAGGACACTCAAAATTAACTGAACTCGCTGTCATGTTCCAGGCGATGTCCACTCCTCAATTGTCCAGTGTTGGTGATCCCGTGCTTACTGGAGCAGCTTCTTCTTGTTTTTAGCTGATAGGAGTGGAATCCGGTGGGGTCGTATGCTGCGATAGCCAATCCATGACAAGGATCGACGAGTTGTGTATTCCGGGATGCTATTCTGCACACCACTGTTGTACTGTGGTGTTATTTATGTGTTTGCTGCCCGCCTGTTAGCACCTTTTCTTCTAAGAGTGTATCTAGAAAATTAAAGGGTTCCAGGTAGAACCCTTTCTATAGAGGGTTCAACATGGAACCCAAAAGGGTTCTACCTGGAACCAAAAAGGGTTCTCCTATGGGGACAGCCGAAGAACACTTTTGGAACCCTTTTTTCTAAGCGTGTAGCTTGCACGATTCTTGCTGCTCTCCTTCGACATCTCTCATCAACAAGCTGTTTTCGCCCACAGGACAGCTGCTGATTGGATGTTTTTTGATTGTCACACCATTCTTGGCAAACCCTAGACACTGTTGTGCGCGAAAAGCCCAGGAGGGCAGCCGTTTCTAAGATACAGGATCCGGCGCACCTGACACAGACAATCATACCACACTCGAAGTCGTTTAGGTCACTTGTTTTGCCCATTCTAATGTTCAATCCAACAGTTACTGAATGCCTCGATGCCTGTCTGCCTGCTTTATATAGCAGGCCATAAGACTCACTGTCTGTAGGAGCGATCAAGCACCTAATAAACTGTCCAGTGAGTGTATATGCCATATTCAATTTCATCATTTGTTTGTAGTTAGTTACCATGAGAAAGAGAAGTACAAAAGAGAGGTCTAGTCAATAGTGCTCTTACCCGGACAGTGGGGTTGGCTCCATGCTCTAGCAGACACTGGACTGATCCCAGACACAGGTTGGAGGCAGCGATGTGCAGGGCTGTGCCATGGTGGAAGTCACTACAGGTGGAATTCAGCACTACAGAGACAGTACAACCAGGTTCAGATCAAATCAATCTGAATTGTAAAGCCAACGTCACCTATTGTCTTAGTTTTATTCTAAAAGCGTAAGCCAATTCCTTCTCCTAGGGGTCCCTGAAAGCATTGCCAATTTAATCTCTTAGGAGTCTCGTGTTGTGCTTGAGACCCATGGTCCGTAGGCAGGAGAATAACAATTGAGACAAAACGGCCACAATCAATGGTCAGGTGTGGTGGAGCGATGATAAATCAATGTAGGAGTTAATGAAATGGCCTTGGGTCAATGCTGGTAGGGGCTGGATGCAGTGTTAGTTCTGATTGGAAGTCCAGGGAGAGGAGGGAGGAGAAATACAGGAACATACAGGACATACACCAGGAGCATGCTAGAACTGACAAGGTCCAAGCAGGAGCTTTGGAGTGCGAGTGTGTGTGTATACAGTGAGTGAGTGTGCGGACAGAGTGAGGGAAGTCGTCTGGGGAGTGTTTGGAGAGGTTTATTAGTGTCCAACAGCTCCCGAGGACTGACTATGTTGTTAATCGGCTAGGTAGGCTACATGGGTTGTGTTGATGCTACTCACCTCGGGGTTTGGAGGCCTTGAGGAGAATGCGAATCAACTCTGGCACGTCGAAGTAGGCTGCGTAGTGCAGGGCGTTCATGTTGGTCCAGCGGCTGCGGAGACTCACGTCTGCCCCCAGGGAAATTAGCTGATTGGACAGCCTGAGGGCAGCGGCAGGGTCACCTGGACGGGGTCACAAAGATGGACAAAATTTGTAGGAATCTACAGTAAAACTGCACTGAATCTTAAACTAAAAATACTTTATTTTATGAAAGCTTTATTAAGGATTCAGACATTTGAAATGAACAATCAGTTGAGGGTTTGTTTGAGAGTCTCACCGACTCCATGGGCCCCGGCTTTGCAACTGTAGTGGAGCAAGGTCATGTCTGTCAGTCCGTCACGGTCGTTGACATGGCAACCACGCTTCAAGATCTGAGAGGAGACAAGGACTGTTCAGTGAAGAGAGAGAGAGAGAGAGAGAGAGAGAGAGCGAGAGGCTAGGGGAAAGGCAGAGAGAGAAGTACTATCAGATGCCTTTAAAACACTATGAAACACTAAGGCCAGTCATCACTCACACATACAGACCACACCACCCCAGGGCCATAGCCTCTCATCTCTCTGAGTGATGCTCCCTGTGCTTAGCGTAGCCACATTAGCAGGATGAGCCATTCACACCCAAATAGCACAGACGACACGTGTTTGTGAACTCTAATGATGGGGAAGGTGAGGATAGCTTCCTGTTGTGTCATGAATTAAGCGCCACGTTCATTTCCACTGCATTGCAACTTCATCAGAGGCTGTCCTTGCTGAGTAGCATCCATCTACATGAGGAACCGGCAGCCATTTTGGATAGGTAAAAACATTTGAGGGAGACAAATATTGAAATGATGGCAGTCGTTACCGGAAGTGACATTCATTAACTATGCTGTTTCAACTGAATATCTAAGCTTGTACTCGGTACATTGGAAACAGTACCAATGGGAGATAACAGCAAACTATTCATGGCCCCCTTTACAACGTCGAATAACCTTCATCAATGTCTCGCTGAGTGTCAGTTGTGCTATATGTAAAGCCATATTCCCAACGGTGAAGATTTGAAGATGCAGTGAAACTCCAGTTAATTAGCTCTCTCCTCTAGTGCCAGCAGACAGCAGTGACGGGTGTCGAGTGACAGGTGAAAAAGGACCCATCCTGATTCCTGAACTGGACTAGCAACTATCTCGGGACAGTTCAATATCCACCCGTGTCAATCAAGAGAGACGAAATGAGCACACTCTCCTCAAGCCCTGAGACTATGCCTTTTCATACAGAGGCATGTAGTCCAACTGAATGAACAAGATATTATCAGACAAGTCCTCTCCTGAGGCTTAATGAGGACACCACCATGCACACTTTCATGATTCAACATGGATTCTATAAGATGGATCCCTGTAGCTACAATGCTAACACGAGGCTAACATTGTCGAAAAGGAATTCGGGGCTAGTAACTGATATTGGTGGAAATTCTTACTGTCCAAGTAGCTTGTAAAGAAGCGGTGGCCAATCTGTATGTGCCAAAGCCATACACTCCTGATTCAACATCATTTAGGACTTTGTTAGGTTGAATCAGGTGCGTTCCTGATTTGATTGGAGCAAAAGCCTACATCCACATAAGGCTTTTGCAGATAAGTCAATGCATCTCTGTTAATGAAAATACTCTCAAATACTGTCAAAAAGACAATGACTATTTGCCAGAGGGCTGAGGTTGTTTACTGAGAGTGCAGCAGAGTGGTTCTTTGCCCATATCTGACAGCCTGGTCTGATTTAGAGTCTGTCTTAGTGCAGAGCCTGTTTGGGTAATGGAAAGACCCTATTATCTCAGCCATCAATCACAGCCATCATGGAGTCCCAGGGGACACCCAGGAACTGAGGCTGACTTTACGACCAATCCTAACACTAAAGCTGCAAGGCTAAGAGGAAACCGAGTTAACTAAGAGTGTGTATTTGCTTGGTCTGTGTACATGTGTTTTTATGGGGCATATCTTCCCTCTCTCCAAGACAGTAGGGCGGGATTAGGAAATGAGTCTGAAACTTGAAGTATGCATACTTTATGTTGATTCACATCCCACCCTCATCACTCTTCCCCCTCAGGGTTATGAGAGTTCCTACTCCTATGGTCACATTAACACTACTCACACTGCAGTAATGGTGAGCTAAAGCTGTGCACTTTCATCTGAGCAACAGCAATATAAAAGGGAATCGACTGAAACATAACCTACACCTTACATGACAACATCCTTAGTAAGAAGGTGTTTTGTGAAAGGTGCTTATTCAACAACACATACTGTGTATGGGCATGGGACTGGGAAATACTCATCTTAGGCTTGCCTTGTGCCTTAATTGGTTCTCTTTGTGGAGCCTTACCAATATTGATGCTCTACTAGTGGGTTTTGTCAAAAAAACACTCTCTTACTAGGTTAGTGTGATAACGAGTCTGTAATCTTCTAGCAGGACCTTGGCCAACAACAACAGTGTACCGCTGCTGACCGGCTCAGAGCCGCAGGAGTTCACCACAAAGAGCGGTCGAACAACACAATTACTAGGCCTGCATCGACTGCATTCCTCCAGGGATCAAGGAACTTGATGCGTCTGCCCTGTTGGCAGCTCTGAAGAGCACGAGAGCAGAGCAGCAAGCTGAGACACAGACCAATGGACTTCTCTCCTTACTGCAAATGCAGCATGTGGTGATGGTGACCAACTCTAAAAGGTTGCATGCAGCTGAAAGGTCACTGCTCTTTAGATAGTAAGGGATTTAATACATTGATATTGTTCATGAGATTTCAATGAATTTGAGCTAAAAGGTGTGCATTGTTGTGTGTTACAGTATGTTGATGAGCGTTTCCATGTTCTCTTCAACTACTCACTGCATGGTGAATTTTGTTTCCTGTGTGTATTGTATTTTGGTTGGAGACCTGTAATCTTTGCTGCACTATGCAGTAATATACTCTGTCTGTTATGTACAGTAGAAATAAAGAAAACAATTATATGGGTCCAAGCACAGAGCCTTGTGAAACGCCAAATTCAACTTTGTAGGCCAGGGATGGTCATCTGGCGTCCCGCCTCTTTTGTAGGCTTGCAGAAAAATTTCCATAAAAGGAACTCAGTCGGGATCTCAACTTATTTTTGAGAGTTACAATATTAGAATACACAAGGTGCAAATTTAGTTGTGCATCAGCAATTTTTCTCCTGCTATGTCAGTTGGACAGTCTCTCAACTAGCCCATGTCAGCTAACATTTTTTAGATCAGTAAATTAGTCTAACCAGCTATCTAAACTTGTATTAATCATAGCCGAATTACCAACTGGGTGGCCCCCATTGATTTTGTTAGTCACTCTCATTCAAATATCACATTAAAAACTGCAAACATTTCTCTCCACCCTATGGCACAATGTTTAGAATTGCATTAAATGAGTTATACAATTGCTAAATCTTCTCTCCGCCCCATGGAAAATCCTGTAGAATAGCAGCAAACTTGCTTTACAACTAATATTTTGTATATGCCCCATGGTAAAATGTGTAGAATTGGAGGAAATGTACTTTAAAACGTCAATTGTTCCTTTCCGCTGTCAAGAGAGCAGCAAAATGTTTTGCTCGCAAGTTAGGCCCCCAACAAATGGCTAGGGCCGGCTCGGACGGCATGTGTGGGTATGAATGTGGTGCAGATCCATGAGCCACTGAGTTAAGATTTTTTGTGGCCTCCAGTGTTGTGTCTGAGTTGTATTCAGGCCTGTAGTCTGCTGAAAATCGGACCGGCAGTAACTCACCTCGTTTCCGATGAGGTCGATCTTGTGCTGGACCTGTGGGACCCACTGACGGATGATGGCAAACAGCTCTGGGATGGTGGTGCGCGGATCCAGCAGGATCTCCAGACACGCAGGATCATTTGGGTCAAAGAATGTGAAGGCTGGAAGGGTAGGGAATGCCAACAAGATAATTATCCTCCTCATCAAATCAGTATTACATGTGCCTCTCTTGCTATTTTTATGTTTTTTTGTCAGACAGCATATAGACTCATTCTGAATGTGTGATATTAAATATCGTATTTTTTTATTATTACAAAATATACATATATTTTGGGTTGTATTTTACAGTAGGCCTGTTAGTGCACTCTATTTAATTACGTATGGAGTTCTCTGTGGGACGTCCAATATTTCTGTCCTGTTTAAAAGCACCGTTTCTAAAAGCAGGATGTGGTAGATTGAAGCCCTACCGAAGTGGGAACACAATTGATCTTACTTTGTTTTTATAATACACCATCATAGTAAATGCATTGAAGCTTGTGGGCAAACTGAAATAAAAAGCTTCACATCATTTTAGCCTGCAGAAACCACTTACATTCATTGGCATAAAGTGTCCAGCAATACCATACTGTTTGCATATAACAGCCCCAAAGTCAAAATCCATCTACTAAAAGGATCAATAACATGCCATAAAAGGCCTTGTTAACTTATTTATAGATCATATACATTTTATTACATATTTTCATTATGATTCTATGATCTATGAATCTGCAGAGGTTGTTTTGACCAGGCAGTGGTCTGTGCTTGGTGAAAGGCTCTTTGTGGACCGAGGCTACAGCAGCACATGGCCCAGAGCCCAAAATCCACTGTTACATATAAAGCAGTGTTGAGTAGGAAGCATTATAACAAAGGGACTTGGCCTGTATTCACGAAACGTCCCAACGTGCTGATTTGGGGTCAGGTCACTCCCGTCTATATAATCTTATTCATTATGACCTAAAAAGCTAAACTGATCCTAGATCAGCACTCCTACTATGAGACGGGCCCTGGAGCCTGAGGCCTAGGACCCACCATAGTCTTTGGGGAGGGGGGCCTGGGCAGATGGGTGGACCATGGGCCTCTTCCGGGGCTCGTGAACTGGGCTCTGGTACTCAGAGGCAGGCTGGGCCTCCTCCTCCACCTCGGCAGTCTGCTCTTTAGTCATTCTGCTAGACGTCGGCGGGCCTGGAAAACAAGATGGATGACAAACATTCCTTGAGTGGCACTACAGAACAAACAGCTCCATCGCAGGTTTCTCTGAACAGTTCTCATACGTCTATGACTCAGCCAAGAGTCACATGAAGTAGTAGCTTACAATAGTCTTGTTCCCATGGCAGCCTATCTACTCTGGCAAGTCTATACCCTCAGAGCAGACAGGCTCTATGTTTGGCTCTAGGGCCTGTGAGAGACGGTCAGTGGTGACTCACTGATAACTGCACTTACTGACAAGAGATGAGGAGACTCAGAGAGCAGACAGGCAGTCTAATTGATTGTACCATGTCAGTGCATGCTAATACTAAGTCTTAATGTCCATCATTGTCCTGGACATAGCTAAAGGGCTGAGCTATATTTTCCAAATAGTATATGCAGCAGCAGATTTTGCACATCCGTTCTGACTATGGGAAATCAGGGATGCATGTACTGTACAGTATGTGTTGGACATTGCAGCACTCATTTCTGAGGGGCTGCTGAACAAACAGTAAAACATCTATGCAAAAGCCTTATAGTATCAGGATGTCAATGCTAATGCAATTTATATACAACACAATGGACCCTTTAGCCTATTACGTTGACTGGATTTCCACCGTGAAATAAATGTTCAATCTAGGGTCAGAGAATAAGCTATATCTATTTATTATAAACACCCCTTAAGAACAGAAGCACTAACACAACTGAGAAACGGTTTATCCCAACATTGAAATGGGAACAGTCTATGATAGCGTCAATTATTCACTGGGTCTTTTTTGCCACGTCCAAGGGCTGCTTCCTCCAAAGTCTGACTGCATTGTGAGCACGCCACATGTATCTAAAACAGATCCATCCGGCCTGAACATGATTATGCTGCCAAGTAATTTAATACACAGACTATATTGTCCATCCATGCCTCTGCTAATCCTTTAGGATTTTGAAAGAAGTCCAGAGAGAGAGAGAAGAAAGAGAGACAGAGAGCTCATCACACAATCAGTAAAAGCCTTATCCTATTGCGCAGCTGTGCTATTGTATCAGTCTACCAACTCAAGCATTATCGGGTCAAACAGTGAGGCAAAACAGAGGCCATACAGTGTTCTGTGCTGTATTCATTACGCTTACAGGCTGACCACACACATTGCAAAATAAAGGTAGAAATCTATGTTATTCAATTATTGCACCCACACTGCTCGTGCGCGCCAACGAGCGTCTGCGTTGCCAAGGGCTAAAATAGAAATCAGTTCTATTTCTGACGCAGATCGCGCAGCAAGTCCTGCCTCTCCCATCTCCTCATTGGTTTATATAAGCAGATATACACGTGCCATCTCCTCATTGGTTATACCCATGTGGGTGGCTGAAAGACAAACGAGTTCAGTGGCGGTAATAGACCTAATTTATGAAAGTTGCCAATCGCAATATAAAGTCAAGAGAAGAAAAAGCCTGGAAGGAAGAGAGATGACTAGAAATGATTCGGTTGACCGTTTTATGTGTGGATTAATTGGCGGAGTAGAGGACCTTGTGCATTTCAGGTAAAATAACAATTCAATATTTATATCCCAGGACAAATTAGCTAGCAACAGCAAGCCAGCTAAATAGGACAAATTAGCTAGCAAGTGCAAGCTAACTAGCCATAAAGAGTTTGCTTTGATATTTTAACCTGCGTGTCGTGATTGCTTTTGGTGTGGGGGGACGAAATACATTTCTGCACGATGGCGCACGTGCGCAGCCGGTTTGGGTTCCGTGTTAGGGTAACTGCATTAACAGAGACCGATTCTGCTGTGATACAGACTCAAAGCCAAATGATCAACCCCCACTCAGGCAGATACCATCCTCCTGATACTCTACGAGTCGCCTGTTTCCTTCAGTTGCATCATATTGAGGGGGTTCCTAGTTGTGTTTGGATATGCAAACATAACATGGATACATAGTCAAGAGATATCATAGCCTGGATGATTTGGGAGCAAATGTCCCTGCGCAGTGAGTCACCTTACCCACGAGCTCCTACATTTGACTTTGATTTCTTCCTTTAGTTATATACATTCTTAAGTGCTTCCCATGTTCTGCCCTGAATCAATAGCCACTGCAGAATGGGTGATACAACAAGTTTCCTGACATCCCAAAAGGATTATGTTGAAACAAAGGCTATCCAAGATATAGGGTCCGATGACTGGTAGATAACTATACCTGTGCCGTGCAATACCTGTCACCAATTATGACTATTCTACTAACAGAGTCCAGTAATGGCAGCCATCATCGTCTCCTCTGAGTTGCCCTGCTCCTCTTAGTTCCTAGCCCTGATCTGACAGTAGTGTGTTTTATGAATGAAGTCTCAGTCACAGACAGCATTTTCACTGGAATAAATGCGATGTATAATTAGCAAGAGGATATTATTTGTTTGAATACAATCGAGTACTGTATATGACTTATGTCCTATGCAACAGTGCTCATATGAGTCAACAAGATGTGTAAAACCTGGAGGCAAATACATTTAGATAGCAAAATATGAGGAAAAACAGGTGCAACAAACCTTACAGATTTTGATATTCTATTCAATACCTATTGTAATGGAATGAATAGCATTTTACCATTTGGCTGGGTCACACTAATGCCATCCTACCGAATTTGACAAAAACAATAGGCCAGAGCTTGTATGTTTGAGTCATTGACAATAAATAAAAACAATATATTAGTGTTGCAATGAGCAATAACGCAAAATGTGCATATTGCATTGCTCTACAACGTGCGTATGATAAAATGAAGAAAAAAAACGAGAAATAACGCCCCGTTGACAAACAATGAGAAATATACTGGAGGAGGATTTGACAGATCACACGTGAAACTATTCCTTTGATCCAATAACAATGAGAAAACGCATAATATATGGGCCGATGTCTTATGTTTGCGCTTATATGATAAAATGGGCGGAAAAAAAACATCCGCCAGTGAGATTTCATGGAACAGTGTTTTCAGAGCATCCATCTTTCTAGGCTCGGTATCAAGACAAACACACATGCTGTGAAAAACACAGGAAGCAAATACATTTGATCAAACAAAATATAATAATTAGAATCTTATATGCATGAATGATATTCATCTTACCTCAAAACAATCCTTTTTGATTATCTCAAGCTTTTCCTCGCGGTTCAGCTAAATGAGAACAGCAATGGTGCTGAGGATGCTGCTATAATGCTGCGAAGGTCTTTCTCTGTGACTGCGTCACAGGCGTGAACACGCATGGACCACAACCATACACAACGTAGGCTACGAGCACAATTGTGAGTGTCCTTCCTTGGCACAGGAATTCGACTAGTTACAACAGCCACAAATCTTAGCTATAATAAAAAAATTCATGAGGTAAAAAATGGCTTTTTAAAATCTTAATTTAAGATTAGGGTTCGGTATAAGTGTGGTTAAGGTTAGGGTTAAATTTAAAATCGCATTTTAAGAAAATAAAGGCCAGAGCTTGTATGTATAGCCCCGTTAGAAAATATAAATGGACTTTTAGAAAATGTATATATATATATATTCTTCACATTTTCTAACAGTCCATTTATATTTTCTAACGGGGCTATACATTTGGGTGAGGTTTCTTTCTCGCCTGAGTAGCCTCGTTTCACTGCCAAAAATAAAATGAAACCATCTAGTGTTCAGCGAAATAACACCATGTCAAATAATTAACATCCAATCACATTAACCGTTACTCTCTTGCGGGGAATTCCACTAATGGTCCATATGTAGCCAAACGTAGCTGCTGCTCATTCCGTTTGCGCGACAATTGATAAGTGGTTAAAAAAGTAAGAGACACATGCCAGCTCTACTGGTAGTACTGCTACTACCAGCAGTACTACACCTGCACCTGTCGACGACACAAGTTGTTCTGCTTCCACGAGCACATCCAATGCTAGCATCAGTAATTCTACATTGTTAGCCCAGCTAGCATGGACACTGACAGTTGTAAATCTGATGCAGCCGAAGAGCTACTGCCCCCTTACCCGGGAAAGCACTGAACAACAGACACGGATGTTGGACCATCGAAGAGGTGCAAATATGAGAACTACATTGTTTTGGGGTTCACTTATATTGGGAGTAGTGCCTTTCCTCAGCCGCAGTGTGTTATATGTGCAAAAGTACTATCTCACAACTCGATTAAACTTTCACTCTTGCGCAGACATTTAAAAACAAAACATGCCAATTTGAAAAATAAACCATGGGAGTTTTTTGAGTGAGAATTAAGATGACTTTTGAGTAGTAATACATGTATAAAAGCAACAGATACCATTACTATGAAGGGGCTAGAAGCCTCTTATATGGTAAGCTACCGAGGGTATATGTCTGTTACGTTTATGGGGGGTCAATTAAGGAAGACATTCTCTTCTGCAAACCACTGGAAACCAGGACAACAGGAGAGGATATTTTCAAAGCACTGGACAGCTTTGTGACATCAAATGGACTTTGGTGGTTAAAATGTTTTGGTATCTGTACTGATGGAAAAGTCATGACAGGGAGACATAGTGGAGTGGTAATGTGCGTGCAAACAGTTGCTCCCGACGCCACTTGGGTACACTGCAGCATCCACGATAGGCTCTTGCTGCCAAGGGAATGCCTGACAGCTTGAATTATGTTTTGGACACTACAGTGGAAATGGTTAACTTTGTTATGGCAAGGCCCCTGAACTCTCATGTATTTTCTGCACTATGCAATGATATGGGCAGCGACCAAGTGGCGCTTTTACAACATACAGAAGTGCGCTGGTTAACAAGGGCCAAATTATATTTTTTTTAATTGACAGACGTTAAAGTTTTCTTTACTGACTATCATTTTCGCTTATCTAACAGCATGATTTAAAAAGGTTTCTCAAATGACTGACCTATCTGGTTGATGTTTTTTCTCGCCTGAATGATCTGATTCTAGGATTACAGGTACTCCGCAACTAAACTAAGCAAAAAAAGAAATGTCCCTTTTTAAGGACCCTGTCTTTCAAAGATAATTTGTAAAAATCAAAATAACTTCACAGATCTTCATTGATGTTTAAACACTGTTTCCCATGCTTGTTCAATGAACCATAAACAATTAATGAACATGCACCTGTGGAACGGTCGTTAAGACACTAACAGCTTACAGACAGTAGGCAATTAAGGTCACAGTTATGAAAACTTAGGACATTAAAGAGGCCTTTCTACTGACTCTGAAAAACACCAAAAGAAAGATGCCCAGGGTCCCTGCTCATCTGCGTGAACGTGCCTTAGGCATGCTGCAAGGAGGCATGAGGACTGCAAATGTGGCCAGGGCAATAAATTGCAATGTCCGTTCTGTGAGACGCCTAAGTGCTACAGGGAGACAGGACGGACAGCTGATCGTCCTCGCAGTGGCAGACCACGTGTAACAACACCTGCACAGGATCGGCACATCCGAACATCACACCTGCGGGACAGGTACAGGATGGCAACAACAACTGCCCGAGTTACACCAGGAACGCACAATCCCTCCATCAATGCTCAGACTGTCCGTAATAGGCTGAGAGAGGCTGGACTAAGGGCCTGTTGTAAGGCAGGTCCTCATCAGACATCACTGGCAACAGCGTCACCTATGGGCACAACCCCATCGTCGCTGGAACCAGACAGGACAAGCAAAAAGTGCTCTTCACTGCCAAGTCGCCGTTTTGTCTCCCAAAGGGTTGATGGTCGGATTTGCGTTTATCGTCGAAGGAATGAGCGTTACACCGAGGCCTGTACTCTGGAGTAGGATCGATTTGGAGGTGGAGGGTCCATCATGGTCTGGAGCGGTGTGTCACAGCATCATCGGACTGAGCTTGTTGTCATTGCATGCAATCTAAACGCTGTGCGTTACAGGGAAGACATCCTCCTCCCTCGTGGTACCCTTCCTGCAGGCTCATCCTGACATGACCCTCCAGCATGACGATGCCATCAGCCATACAGCTCATTCTGTGCGTGATTTCCTGCAAGACAGGGAATGTCAGTGTTCTGCCATGGCCAGCGAAGAGCCCGGATCTCAATCCCATTGAGCACGCCTGGGACCTGTTGGATCGGAGGGTGAGGGCTAGGGCCATTGCCCCCATAAATGTCCGGGAACTTGCAGGTGCCTTGGTGGAAGAGTGGGGTAACATCTCACAGCAAGAACTGGCAAATCTGGTGCAGTTCATCGGAGGAGATGCACTGCAGTACTTAATGCAGCTGGTGACCACACCAGATACTGACTTACTTTGTTCAGGGACACATTATTCCATTTCTGTTAGTCACATGTCTGTGGAACAAATCAGGGGGAATGGGGAACCAGGTGTGCGTAATGAGACAAGACAGTCCGGGGTTGGTGGTAATGATCCAGCTCAGTGACTCCTATAAGGCCGGTGACTTAGACCTCCGGAGCAGCAGTGTACCGGGGAAATCCGTGACAATGTTCTAAAGGTCCATATCAGTAGCTTGTAGGCTATGCGTGGAAGATAGGAGATGCTAAATGTGTTTATGTTAATTAACGGTCAATTACCATGAGACTGGCAGTTATTTGCTTGACAATCACCGGCTGAAAAAATGTCATGATGCCACAACCTTATCCACAGAATCAGAACTCTGTTACTGGAATATTTGTGGTTGGGTCTGGCTGAAGTGCAGCTGGGTCATGCAGCATGATGTCACGTTCTGACCTTAGTTCTTTTGTTATGTCTTTGTTTTAGGTTGGACAGGGCGTGAGTTGGGGTGGGTTGTCTCTGTTCGTTTGTCTATGTTGTGTTTTGCGTTTGGCCTCGTATGGTTCTCAATCAGAGGCAGGTGTTGTTAGTTGTCTCTGATTGAGAATCATACTTAGGTAGCCTTTTCCCACCTGTGTTTCGTGGGTGATTGTTTTCTGTCTTTGTGTATATCACCAGACAGGACTGTTTCGTTTTGTGTCATTCTCTTTGTTATTTTTGTTTTAGGGTTCTGTGTTTAATAAATTCATCATGAACACGTACCACGCTGCGCATTGGTCCTCCGATCCTTGCTACTCCTCCTCAGAAGAGGAGGAAAACGAATGTTACAGAATCACTCACCGCCAAAGGACCAAGCAGCGTGGTATCGGGCAGCAGCAGAAATCTCGGGAGTCATGGACATGGGAGGAGATTCTGCACGGCAAGGGACCCTGGGCACAGGCTGGGGAATATCGCCGCCCCAAAGCAGAGCTGGGGGCAGCGAAAGCTGAGCGGCGGTGGTATGAGGAGGCAGCACGGCAGAGCGGCTGGGATGAGAGGCAGCCCCAAAAATGTATTGAGGGGGGCACAAGGGGAGTGTGGCTAAGTCCGGTAGGAGACCTGAGCCAACTCCCCATGCTTACCGTGGAGAGAGGTGGACCGGGCAGGCACCGTGTTATGCCGTGAGGCTCACGTTGTCCCTGGTGCGCAGGCATAGCCCGGTGCGTTACATCGCAGTGCCTCGTATCGGCCGGGCTAGAGTGGGCATCGAGCCAGGTGACATGAAGCCGGCTCAGCGCCAGCACAGCCCAGTGCGGTCTATTCCACCTCGCCGCACTGGCCTGGCTACGGGGAGAATCCAGCCAGGTAGGGTTGTACAGGCTCGGTGCTCGAGACCTCCAGTGCGCCTCCACGGCCTGGTCTATCCGGTGCCTCCTCCACGCACCAGGCCTCCGGTGGCAGCCCCCCGCACCAGGCTGTCTCTCTGTCTCCTCCCTACAGGTGCTTCCGCCTGACCAGCACTGCCAGAGTCTCCCGCCTGTCCTGAGCTGCCAGAGCCGCCCGCCAGTCAGGAGCTGCCAGAACCGTCCGTTACTCCGGTGCTGCCGGAATCGCCCTTCACTCCGGAGCTTACGGAGTCTCCAGCCTGTCCGGTGCTGCTGGAATCTCCCGTCCATTTGGGACCCGTTGCTAGGGTCCCCAGTCTGAGGTCGGCGGCGAGGGTCGCCGCTCGAAAGGCGCCACGGAGGCAGGTTAAGAGGCGGAGAAAGACTATGGTGGAGTGGGGTCCACGTCCCGCGCCAGAGCCGCCACCGCGGACAGACACCCACCCAGACCCTCCGCTATAGGTTCAGGTTTTGCGGCCACCTTTGGGGGGGGGGGGGGGGGGTACTGTCACGTTCTGACCTTAGTTCTTTTGTTATGTCTTTGTTTTAGGTTGGTCAGGGCGTGAGTTGGGGTGGGTTGTCTGTTAGTTTTTCTATGTTGTGTTTTGCGTTTGGCCTGGTATGGTTCTCAATCAGAGGCAGGTGTCATTAGTTGTCTCTGATTGAGAATCATACTTAGGTAGCCTTTTCCCACCTGTGTTTCGTGGGTGATTGTTTTCTGTCTTTGTGTATGTCACCAGACAGGACTGTTTCGTTTCGTGTCATTCTCTTTGTTATTTTTGTTTTAGTGTTCTGTGTTTAATAAATTCATCATGAACACGTACCACGCTGCGCATTGGTCCTCCGATCCTTGCTACTCCTCAGAAGAGGAGGAAGACGAACGTTACACATGGCAATGATCCAAAACACATAATCAAGTCTACATGAAAATGGTTAAAAAGCAACACATTTTAAGTTGTGGAATGGCCTAGTCAAAATACAGACCCAATCCCAATTGAAATATGTCAGGACTTGAAGCGATCAGGTCATGCTTGAAAACCCACAAATGTTGCTGAGTTAAAGCAGTTCTGCATGCAAGAGTGGGCCAACATCCTCCACAGCGATTTGAGAGACTGGTCAACAACTACAGGAAGCATTTGGTTGCAGTCATTCCAGCTAAAGGTGGCACAACCAGTTATTGATTGTAAGGAGGCAATTACTTTTTCACACAGATACCACTAGCTGGCCTCCTAAATAGATACCACTAGATGGCCTCCGCCCAGTACCATGCCCTGAACTTAGTCACTGTTACTAGCCAGCCTCCGCCCAGTACCCTGCCCTGAACTTAGTCACTGTTACTAGCCAGCTACCACCCAGTACTTTACTCTGCACCTTATAAACTGCTGCCTTTTATACATAGTAATATAACACAGGTTTTTGAATTATGTTTGCATACTGTTTTACCCACCTCATATGTATTTACTGCATTCTAGTCAAGGCTCCTATTTCCTATATAACTACAACTACACACGTGTTCTATTCACATACTGTCCATAATCTCGATACACACAAGCATATACATATACATTCATATTCTGGAGTCTGATATTGCTCGTTACGATATTTTTTAATTACTTTCTTTTTATCTTTTGTATTTGTTTGTATTGTTTTTGTTGTTAGGTTCTGCACTTTTGGAGCTACAAAACATAAGCATTTCGCTGCATCTGTAATAACATCTGCAGAATATGTGTACGCAACCAATACAATTAGATTTGAAGCTGTCTATTGTGCGGGTATTTCCTTCAATGATTTTGCCTGCATAAAATGTTTACAAAACAGTTATGCAAGTCGTCTGTTAAAATAGGCTATATACAGTGCAGGAGGGTGTACATACCCTAAAGGTATTGTGGGAACACGTCTTTCTTGTTCAAGTATAGTTCCCTGTTTACCTTCCAACCACAGCTAACCTGTAGCAGCTTTTTTTTATTTTTTTAGGTTTCATGTGGTCTTTCTCTCTCTCTGCCTACATAGCTAAGAGTAACTGCCACGTTGCTCTGACACATCTCAATCCTCAAGTGACTTGAACATGGACTTACAACATGTACTGCAGACTGACATTTTGTCCATAATAATGGCCATAGCGGTTATTATTTTACTTTGGAAGTACATGGGGAAACAGAGAAGTTATGGACATTTGCCACCGGGTCCCTCACTAATTCCTCTTATTGGTAACTTGTTACAAATGGATCTGAAACGACCGGACAAGTCCTACATGGAGGTCAGTTAAAAGCCACAAGCTGTCTGATTTTCTCAGTCATAGATGGAGCTATGGAGGCAAGCGCTGCAGTCATAGATCAATATCATAGTTCTAATCATTTGAAGCTGCAGTATACATTGTTTGCAGGGTTGGGGAGTAACTGATTACATGTGCTGTCATCAGATACATGTCGTCTGATTACAACAAAAACTAACTGTAGTCAGTTACGCTACCACCCGAATGATTGTAATCAGATTAGAGCAACTTTTGAAAAACGAGATGATTGATTATCGGTTTACTTTTAAATTCAGAAAGGATGAATGCGAGAAAGACAACAACATTTGTTCCCCCATAAATGACATTCAATTCAGCGTTTACAAAAGGCAAAAGTTTAAGTTTGTTCCACCGGAGCAAGTGGAACAATCAGAGACCAATATGATGACACACCAAATCCATTTGTTGGATAATTGTTATATGTTTCTATTGCCTCTTAAAGGGGCAAGTAATCCAAAATGTAACTGAAAGTAATCAGATTATGTTACTGAGTTTGTATATTCCAAAAGTTACATTACTGATTATAATTTGGGGCAGGTACCTAGCAACAATCAGAAAGTAATCTACCCAACCCTGATCGTTTGTTTAGAGACAATGGGATTAAACAGCCTAATTTGGGGTTGTGTGGGGATAAGACAGTTGTACTAAGATCATGAAGCAGTTATAAGTTATATTCTTCTTCTTCTTCTCTCACCTCCTCTCATCAGCTCAGTAAGAAATACGGCTCAGTGTTTACTGTGTGGTTGGGCCCCAAACCTGTAGTGGTGGTCTCTGGCTATCAGGCCATCAAGGAAGCTCTGGTAGACCAAGGAGAAGAGTTCAATGGAAGAGCCAACCCTGCCATTACCCTGAAACTCTTTAACGAGCACGGTGAGTGAAATTAATGGAAGAGGGATGGTGTGACACACGTGTCATAGTCAATCTCTGTGAAAATGGACTTTTCTTAGAAGAGGGAACTACTGTGCTATATTCATCCTATCTGTCTGTGCCTGTCGTATTCATCAATCTAGGGGTGGGATCAAGTAATGGGCAGAGATGGAAAACTCTTCGCAACTTCTCCTTGACGTCCCTGAAAAACCTCGGAATAGGATGCAGGAGCCTCGAGGAGAGGGTCCAAGAGGAAGCTAAGAGTCTAGTGAAAGCCTTCAGTGAATATGGAGGTATGTTGTTTAAGTCTGTGACATCTGTTTGTGTGTGTGTGCATCAAAATAGGCTGTGGAGGGGAGGACGGCTCATAATAATGGCTGGAACAGAATGAATGGAATGGCATCAAAGACATGGAAACCATGTGTTTGATGTATTTGATACCGTTCCACTAATTCCGCTCCAGCCATTACCACGAGCCTGTCCTCCCCAATTAAGGTTCCACCAACCTCCTGTGGTGTGCATGCATGCGTATTTATGCTTGTCTGCTGTCTCTTCCAGATTCCACTGTGAACCCCAAAGAGCTCCTGTTCCATACTATCATCAACCTATTCTGGTCCATAGTCCTTGGGCGCAGGTTTGAATACAACGACCCAGAGTTTCAGATCTTCTACAAGCCTGTGTATACATACTTCGACATGCTAAAAAGCAAAGTGTCAATGGTATGGTAGCACATGCAGTGCCTTCAGAAAGTATTCACACTTCTTGACTTCTTCCCAAAAAAATTGTGTTACAGCCTGAATTTTAAAAAACAACAACATGTCACTGGCCTACACACCATACCCTATAATGTCAAAGTGGAATTGTGTTTTATACATTTCTACAAATTAATTAACCTCTTAAATGTAAAGTCCCCATATTTGGGGACCCTATTAGATTTTTTATTCAATTCAGTCTGATATGAGAACGGTTGCCCCTATCTGCAAAAGCAGGGTGTCTGCGGAAAGCTGAATATATTGGCTATTGATCTGTGCCTTAAAATATTTGGTGTTACTTACTATCATAAATGGGTATGCGAATGTACAAGGGCAGGCCGAGCCAATGACCTCATTTCAAGATGGCTGCCACCTACATTCTGGTTAGCGTTGTGGAGCATAAACAACATAAACACGGAATACGTCGATTCACACCGAAAGCCGGGATTCCACAGATCATGAGGATATCTTCTTTGTCTGCCTGTGACCTAACGTTATTGATCACCAGCCCCGAGAGTCAAATTTTTTATTTTAAGAGAGATGAGAAGCACCAAGCACACTGCATTACATTGTCAACAGATTTCATCGCTTTAATTTAATCTCTTTAGCATAAAAGATCGCTTCTCAAGGGGGATTTTTTTGTTGGCCAAACTAAGAATGTCAAACAGCTAAAAAAAAGGCAGCTATGAATAAGTATACCGACAGAAACTTTAAATAAAATACTGGACTCGGATCAGGGGAGCGATTTGGACAATGAGTATTTCGACTCGGCCGACGAAGACTGCTTTCTAGAAGGATTGGATCCACTTTTAGATCTGTAAGTAAATTATTTCCATTCCTTTATATAGCTAAATTAGTATATGTATTTCATTTTTAAATTGTATGCTTTTTGTGCTTTGGATTTAGTTTACATAGGCCTATGTAACAAGTCATTTCAATGTTACATAATTCTAAATTATTTATTGTCTATGTTTCATATTAGTTTCATCCTTTGGAAAGGCCACTAAACTCTCATGGCCGTTGTTTATTTGTCTTTTTCACCTCCAAACTGTCACTGATTGCACTGTGTGTGCTTCACACCTATGTGAGTCACCGTACAGATAAAGTTTAGGCTTGGTGTTTTTACTTTACAGTAATGTTGTTTTGTGAATTTAGTCAACAGTAATTATGTGTGTCTTACAACAATATATCCCTGTATTTTATTCACCACAGAGTGGAGGATGCATGACATTTGGGAGCCACCCTTCCCCAGCAAGCACCCCTGCCGGTCAAGGTCTTCACCCCCCACTGCTATGTCAGTCACCCTCTTGAAAAAGAAAATAGGGCTTGTGTCACCATTTGTCCTAACAGTTTCCCCAAGACCAAGGTAAACAACATGACAAAGACAGCGGAGAGGGGGACCAATACGTTGGAACAGGACTAACAAGCTGCTTTTTGTGAAATGGAAGGACACTAGGGAAGTAACCATGCTCACCACACAGCATAAGGTATTCAATAACAACCATGTCTCAAGAAGGGTGAAAAAGGAAGAATGTCCCCGTTTCTGTGAAGGTCTACAATGCCAGCATGTGGTGTGTCGACCTATCTGATGCTTTCATAGTCTACTACCAGGTCCTCCACAAGACCAGGAAGTGGTATAATACTTTTTTTTTTACCACTTTGTGGACATTGCTACAGTAAATGCTTTCATTCTCCACAAGCAGATGGCCAAAGCAAAAGGTCAAACCCCTCCTTCCGAGAGCAGCTGGTTTTTAGAGATGGCTGAATTGGGGGTCCAAAGAAACCTCACAACCATCACAAGACCCCACACTCAAGGTGAGCGCCACTATCCAACACACATGCCAAAAGACTAAAGGAAGAACTGCAAGCATTGAACAAAACATGATGGGAAGGTGAAATGGCTGATCTTTTGTCTTAAATGCCAGCCTTTTGTTTCCTGGCAGAGATGGACTGCTTCAAAGTCTATCACGACATGGACAAGCTACGGTGAATGTGAAATATAATCATCTACACCTGGGTTGTAAAACAAACACAAATGCCATTTGTAAATAGTTCAGATTATTTATATTTTTGCACCTTTTTTAGTGAAGGACACGTGTGTAACCAAGTTTGTGTTTAATAAGATATTTTATATATTTTTTTGAATATATCTGTTAACTTTATATTGTTTTTGTAAACAATTAATTAGTGTGTGGGACCAATACATTGGATATGTCTAGGCTAAACGTTCAGGCACTTTGGAGAGGTTGAAAAAACTCTTGGATATCCTCTATATGTCCCCGGACACCACCACAATGTTTGAGAGAGGTTGATGTTGTAGAAATGTAGTTTTTATAGTGAACAATAATTTTTAGGCACATCCAGTGTGCAAAAACAGTGCAATTACCACATTCGGACACTTTGGAGTGGTTGAAAGGACACTTGAATGTACCCTGGATAACATAACACCACAATTAGGTTGACATGGTAGAAATGGTTTTTATACTGAACAAATAGCATTTCGGGATTGCAAATATGTAATAGCATTGGTATTATCTAATTTACAGACATATGCCATTTGGAGAGGTTTAGGGACACTTGGAAACGGCCCGTGACCACACCTGACACCACTTACTTAAACATCTGCCCATTTCTAGTTGTTAGGTCTATCAATCCCATTTTTTTCTGATATTGTTCACATGTTGTGGAAAGCCGTCTGATGTGTTTCCAGCTCTGAACATCAATAATTCACTTATAGCTTGTCAATGAAAGATGACTTTCAAAATATAAAACAAAAAAAAACTGTTATTTTATGTGTGCTTGATCTTGTGTATTCTGAACTACAACTCCTATGCATCTTCTGATAATTTCCTCATAATCTCCCAATGTCTTCTTTCCAAATATACCACGTTTTGGCATGTCCGAATCATGTAATTAGACATGAATAGCAGTTACTTTTGGGTATGTCTATTTAGGCGGAAACCTACATTTTACATTTGAGGTTAAACATTAAAAGCTGAAATGTCTTGAGTCAATAACTATTCAAAAACCTAAATAAGTTCAAGAATAAAAATGTGCTCAACAAGTCACATAATAAGTTGCACGTACTCACTTGTGTGCAATAATAGTGTTTAACGTGATTTTTGAATGACTACCTCATCTCTGTACCCCATGCATACAATTATCTGTAAGGTCCCTCAGTCGAGCAATGAATTTTAAACACAGATTCAACCACAAAGACCAGGTAGGTTTTCCAATGCCTCGCAAAGAAGGGCACCTATTGGTAGGTGTGTAAAAAAAATGTAAAAGCAGACACTGAATATCCCTTTGAGCATAGTGAAGTTATTAATTACACTTTGTATGGTGTGTCAATACACCCAGTCACTACAAAGATACAGGTGTCCTTCCTAACTCAGTTGCCGGAGAGGAAGGAAACTGCTCAGCGATTTCCCTTTAAAAAAAACATGATTGGTTGTATTGATACACAATCTAAAGCCTAATTAATAACTACCACAGTCAAGGAGATATTCAGTGTCTGTTTAAATAAATAGTAATTATCTACCAATCAATGCCCTTTTTTGCAAGGCATTGGTGGTTGAATCTGTGCTCGAAAAACACTTCTCAACCGAGGGACCTTACAGATAATTGTGTGTGTGGGGTACAAAGATGGTTGAGTCATTCAAAAATCATGTTAAACACTATTATTGTCCATGCAACTTATTATATGATTTGTTAGGCAAATTTGGACTCCTGAACCTAATAAGGCTTGCCATAACAAAGGCTGAATACTTTTATAACTTAAGACATTTTAGTTCTTTATTTTGTATTAATATGAAAACATTTATAGAATGTTCTTTTCACTTTGACATTATAAGGTATTTTGTGTAGATCAGTGACAAAGAAATCACAAGTGTATCCATTTCAATCCCACTTTGTAATGCAACAAAATGTGAAAAAATCCACGGGGGGTGAATTCTTATGATATGCCTGTTATTTATCTACACCTGTTCTTCCTGCCAAAATGGATAATGATAACAAAAGTATAACAACCACCCTTTCCTTCCCATGTTTCCTATGTTGATCCTCTTCCAGCTGTACAACATTTCCCCCAGAATCGTTGAGTGCTTTCCAGGAAAACACCAAGAGCTGTTTAAGGCCATAGACAAGGCCAAAGCTTACATACGACTGGAAGCAGATCGTCGCCTTAAAAGCCTGGACACCTCTAACCCCCAGGACTACTTTGATGTATTCCTGGTTAAAATGCTGGAGGTAAAACAGTGATTGATTTCTGGAATTTAATGTTAAACCCCTTACATTATCAAAAATATGTAATAGCACCAACTAGCCACAAGAAAGCACTGTTTTCCTAAATATATGATCAATGATTACTTGTGTCTGAATCTTTTTGCAAAGTCTAACTTTCTCACAAACTTTCTCATAAATGTCCTATCAGTGTATGATTTAGAGGTATCTTCCAACTTTCCGTAGGAGAAAGATCAGCCAGGGACCGAGTTCAACTATGACAACTTGTTTCCGTGTGTGTGGGATCTGTTTGCTGCCAGCACAGAGACTCTGTCCTCCACCCTATCACACGCCTGTCTGATGATGATCAAGTACCCTGACATACAAGGTATCCTCTCTTCTGTATCACTGTTATTGAAGTTATACTCATTTATTGCAAATATAGCAAATAATACTGCAACCCAACTTAATGGGCCAGTTTCCAGGATGCAGATTAAACCTTTTCCTGGACTAAAAAGCACTATAATGAATGGAGATTCCCTATTGAACATGTTTTTAGTCAGAGGAACAATATGGGTCTGGAAAACCAGCCAAAGAAGAGCTGCAACAGAGAGTTTACATTACATACAATGTAAGCAGCACATACATGCTGGCATTTCTTCATTCTCAATACACTATAAACACGGTATATAAACATACATGACAGAACCCAAATGCTATGAACATCTATGACTGTCTCTCTTCCTCAGAGAAAGTTCAGAAGGAGATAGACGAGGTGATTGGCTCGAACAGAGTCCCCGCGGCTGACGACAGACATAAGATGCCCTACACGGACGCTGTCATCCACGAAATTCAGAGAAGTATGTGTCTTGCTCCCACTGCTGTCCCTCACCAAATGACCCAAGACACAACGTTCCACAACTACCACATCCCAAAGGTGACCACCATTTCTGAAAACCTATCCCAAACGTCTATTATTTTGACCTGCTAAACTGCCAATTGTTTTATGTAAGTGCTCTTTTGTAATTCTTCCAGGGTACCACGGTGTTTCCACTGTTGTCCTCTGTGCTGTTTGACCCCAAACTGTTCAAGAAGCCAGATGAGTTTGACCCAGAGAACTTCCTGGATGAAAATGGACGCTTTAAGGAAAACAATGGATTTCTTGCTTTTGGACTCGGTAAGATCATGTTACAAGTGGCTAATAAAATAATACGAGACTGTGAAAACAAGAACCACTCCATAGTAGCTCTCAGAGGAAAAGCCTCATCATCATCATCACACAATATACATACACATTGCTAAAATCTTGTTTGATATGTTTTGCATATCAAACAAGGCCAATGTGTTTGTTTTTTTATTTATTTATTTATTTCACCTTTATTTTACCAGGTAGGCCTGTTGAGAACAAGTTCGCATTTATAACTGCGACCTGGCCAAGATAAAGCAAAGCAGTGTGACAAAAACAACACCGAGTTACACATGGGATAAACAATAGAAAAATCTGTATACAGTGTGTGCAAATGAAGTAAGGAAGTAGGGCAATAAATAGGCCAATAGTGGCGAAGTAATTACAATTTAGCAATTAACACTAAAGTTATATGCGCAGATGAGGATGTGCAGGTAGAAATACTGGTGTGCAAAAGAGCAGAAAAACAAAACAAATATGGGGATGTGGTAGGTAGTTGGTTGGATGGGCTATTTACAGATGGCCTGTGTACAGCTGCAGCGATCGGTAAGCTGCTCTGACAGCTGACACTTAAAGTTAGTGAGGGAGATATACAGTGGGGCAAAAAAGTATTTAGTCAGCCACCAATTGTGCAAGTTCTCCCACTTAAAAAGATGAGAGAGGCCTGTAAAATGAGAAAAAAATCCAGAAAATCACATTGTAGGATTTGTAATGAATTTATTTGCAAATTATGGTGGAAAATAAGCATTTGGTCACCTACAAACAAGCAAGATGTCTGGCTCTCACAGACCTGTAACTTCTTCTTTAAGAGGTTCCTCTGTCCTCCACTCGTTACCTGTATTAATGGCACCTGTTTGAACTTGTTATCAGTATAAAAGACACCTGTCCACAACCTCAAACAGTCACACTCCAAACTCCACTATGGCCAAGACCAAAGAGCTGTCAAAGGACACCAGAAACAAAATTGTAGACCTGCACCAGGCTGGGAAGAGTGAATCTGCAATAGGTAAGCAGCTTGGTTTGACGAAATCAACTGTGGGAGCAATTATTAGGAAATGGAAGACATACAAGACCACTGATAATTTCCCTCGATCTGGGGCTCCACGCAAGATCTCACCCCGTGGGGTCAAAATGATCACAAGAACGGTGAGCAAAAATCCCAGAACCACACGGGGGGACCTAGTGAATGACCTGCAGAGAGCTGGGACCAAAGTAACAAAGCCTACCATCAGTAACACACTACGCCGCCAGGGACTCAAATCCTGCAGTGCCAGACGTGTCCCCCTGCTTAAGCCAGTACATTTCCAGGCCCGTCTGAAGTTTGCTAGAGAGCATTTGGATGATGCAGAAGAAGGTTGGGAGAATGTCATATGGTCAGATGAAACCAAAATATAACTTTTTGGTTAAAACTCAACTCGTCGTGTTTGGAGGACAAAGAATGCTGAGTTGCATCCAAAGAACACCATACCTACTGTGAGGCATGGGGGTGGAAACATCATGCTTTGGGGCTGTTTTTCTGCAAAGGGACCAGGACGACTGATCCGTGTAAAGGAAAGAATGAATGGGGCCATGTATCGTGAGATTTTGAGTGAAAACCTCCTTCCATCAGCAAGGGCATTGAAGATGAAACGTGGCTGGGTCTTTCAGCATGACAATGATCCCAAACACACCGCCCGGGCAACGAAGGAGTGGCTTCGTAAGAAGCATTTCAAGATCCTGGAGTGGCCTAGCCAGTCTCCAGATCTCAACCCCATAGAAAATCTTTGGAGGGAGTTGAAAGTCCGTGTTGCCCAGCAACAGCCCCAAAACTTCATTGCTCTAGAGGGGATCTCCATGGAGGAATGGGCCAAAATACCAGCAACAGTGTGTGAAAACCTTGTGAAGACTTACAGAAAACGTTTGACCTCTGTCATTGCCAAGAAAGGGTATATAACAAAGTATTGAGATAAACTTTTGTTATTGACCAAATACTTATTTTCCACCATAATTTGAAAATAAATTCATAAAAAATCCTACAATGTGATTTTCTGGATTTTTTTTCTTTTTTTGTCTGTCATAGTTGAAGTGTACCTATGATGAAAATTACAGGACTCTCTCTCATCCTTTTTAGTGGGAGAACTTGCACAATTGGTGGCTGACTAAATACTTTTTTGCCCCACTGTAAGTCTTCAACTTCAGTTATTTTTGCAATTCGTTCCAGTCATTGGCAGCAGAGAACTGGAAGGAAAGGCGGCCAAAGCAGGTGTTGGCTTTGGGGATGACCAGTGAAATATATGTGTAGGTTTCAGTCCCAGGATTGTAGGTTGAGTACTGAAGGTAACCTCTCTCATTGTCCCTCAGGGAAGCGTTCCTGCCTGGGAGATGGAATGGGGATTCCCAGGATGGTGCTCTTCCTATTCTTTACTTCCCTTCTTCAGCACTTCACCTTCAGGGGCACAAAACCTCCAGAGGAAATTGACGATACTGTAGTATCCTACTTTATTGGCCGCCTGGCGCGCCCCTACACATGCTATGTCAAACTCAGGACAGCAAATATTTAATTGATAAAACAACTTTTAATCTTGATGAAATTCAATGCGATTTATTTTCTGAACAAGGAGGCTCAACAGCAAAGTGGTCATATCTTTCATTATTAATGTCTATTTTTTTTGTTAGAGACAGAAACAAACAAAAAAATAGACAAATACTTAAACTGGCAGATTAAGAATAATTTAATTTAAATTACTGGTGAAAATAACAAACATGTACATAAAAAGTGAATAAAAATAGTGTCCATTCATGTCACATATACAGCATGTCAGATTTGGTGCTGTTCTTTGTACTGTAATTGCCCCGTGATAACATATTCACACACAGTGAAATATCACTTGAGTGTCAGTGCACCCAGTTGACCCGTTGACAGGTATATAGAACATGCCGAGTTAAGTCAGAAGGTCATGTCCGTTTACGTAATACGTTCCACCCATGCCACAATGGACCCAATGCATTATGGGTCCAGGGTGACAGTCCAGTACTAACTCACTGCATGGTTCTAACGTAGGCATCCATGGAATCCACCACCCTTTGACCACAGTTTACTGTCCACTCTCCTAGATCCAGGTCACGGCACCACTGTAACACATACTAGCAATGCTAACTAACTCTATGCTACATCCGATAGTTTTTTATTATTATTGAAGAGTCAATGTCTGACATAAGCAGTTTTACAAACAAAATTCCAAAAGGTTACATGTGCTGTTGCCAAAGGTACATTATACAAGAGGATATGTGAAGTACAATGCTCAATTTGTGAATGCTATTACAGAATTTGTGAGGTTCAGCCAAGCCACTTTGGAAATTAAGATAATATCACACACACACACACACACACACACAACCATTCGAGTAATGATTTTTGCCACCAGAGGCATCGAGGCAAGCACCAGTAATGACCTTAGTAGGAATACTGCTAGTGAAAAAAATGATCAGTTCATTTGTATGACATAATACATTTTGATGACATTGAGAGATGGATGGTGGACATGCTTGGGTAATGGGTTGGTCCCATTTGGAGTGAATGAGAAGACAGAAATACAGGGACGTTGACAGCTGCCTGGTTTAATTGCCTATAGAACCACTGTTCAACCGGGGGATAGCGACTAGGTGCAATGTGACCCTCAAATGACAAACCATAAAATTAGTTGAGGGCTCTGGATGCTCAGACAGATCCATACACACCGAGTAGTCAAGCTAATATCTGGAGAGGTTAGGGTTATGCTGTGTTCGTTTTAGATTGAGACCCTTCTTTAAATAGGAGTAGGAGATTCTTAGCTGGGTTCACACACAAAAAGAAGTGGCCTTTTAGCAAAACTCATATTGGTTGATTGGTATTTCAAATCTTCACTAAGGGTGAGTGTGTAATCAGGGCAAAACATTTTGTTTGTCACAGATTCCAGCCTGGAGAACCGAGTTTGTTGCATCCTTGCACAGATATGTAATGTAACAGACGTCTTGACATAGGATGAACAGAATGGATCCTAGCTTTGCAAACATGCTGTCAGACACATAGACCTACATACCATCAACACACATACAGTAGAATACTTGAGCATTTTGTAGCTGTGGTTCATCATGTAGAGAGCCATTTCCTATTGCACCATAGTGTCTAGGCCACATGACAGCAGGGGTACTGGGGACTGGGACCTTAATTCCCAGAAGCAGAAGAGAGATTCCCTCTAGGCATGTTACGACCTGTGTTCAGGGGAATATAAAACTGTCAGCTGGGTGGTAAGTGGTTATGGTTAGTCTGGAAAACCTACAAGAAAAAAAACTATTTGTGGAGGGTAACAGGCTACCAGAACTCACCAGGATAGAGATCATTTGCATTTCAGATTGCATAAGCCTGTGATAAATCCAGAAGATGAAAGAAGAAGGTGCCACAACCTACGCCATTCCAGTTATCGTCTTTTCATTTGCATGTAGATACAGCGCTTAAAAGACCTCTGGATTACGTTCACCTTCCATTCTGTGATAGTTTTCACTATGTCAATAGGACCTTACAAATCATTCAACCCATTTTGACAGTGCGTGTATGCCTCACACACAGCCACCACCATGATAGTAATGTGCCTGCCTTAAGGTCTACGATATTGCTTAAGAACGCTGTTTCTTTGCTCACTGTATTCAGTTAAGCCTATAAGGTTGCAGTAAATGTATGACGAGTGAGCAAGGGGCTTTAGAGATGTTAAACGATTGGGTGAGAAGAATTCAAAACACAGTGTTGCCAAGGGAAACCATAGTGTTTGTGCGGCTAGCTCACTGGGGAAGACAATATTGGTTTTACTCACCTCTTACCTTCTCTAAGTCCCTCACTGAGTTTGTCCAATACCAACATATAGACACACTATTGTTAGAATTATCCATTGCACATGAAAAGACGGTCCACGGTTGGCACATAACGTTTCCATTTTGTCCACTAGCAGAGCAAGAGGTAGAAAACAAAAGAAGCAAACCCCCAAAAACAGTCGAATCAGAGCAGATCAAGGTTGGACGGTGTTAATTTCCTAATTGAAGTAGCTTTCCTCAACATCTGGGAGTCCCATAGGGCGGCGTACAATTGGCCCAGCGTCGTCCGGGTTTGGCCGGGGTAGGCTGTCATTGTAAATAAGTTAAATAAAGGTTAAATAAAAAATGTAAAAGTCAATCTAGGTCGATTGAGGCGATATTGCACTTGGGATGGGTCATCTTATCTGCCACTGAAAACCTATAGGAGTCACAACACACAGCCTGATTGGCCAGTGCAGAAAAAACATTCTGGCAATCATCCAATGAGTCCCGGATCATGTTCACACAACTATTAAGACATGGGTTCGATGAAACACCAACTACAGTCGGCCACATAGATCTGGAAGTACACAACTGAAGCAGGCAGGTTGTCTGCTTTGGAGTCCACCCACTAGAAATGACAAAGGTAGCCAGCTAGTCGTTATCCCCCTCGCCGAGCCACTCAGCAGTAGCTCTCAGAGTATTTGATGGCTCCCTCTCCGCCCCCTTTTTCCAGCGGAGCTCCATCAAGGCCGTTCAGCACCTGCTTGCGGGCGGAAATGTAGCAGTAGGCCTTGCCCTTCTTGGCCCCTGGGTGGTGGTGTGGGCGCGGGTGGGCATGCGGCCCCGAGGCGGAGGCGTCCGAGAAGAGGTTGTGGGTATCCTCCTGTGGACAGTCAGGCTGGCAGGGCGGGTCGTGGTGGCACTGCCCGCCGCCAGTGCCCCCCTGTGGCGTGTTGCTGCCCGTGTTGCGAAGGTCGTCCAGGACGTTCATGCCCAGCTTCCATCGCTGCCACTTCTTCTTTATCTCTGACTGCACCTGGGAGAGATGGAGAGAGATGAACGAGGGAAGGTAATGAGTTTTTCCTGACCTTATGATCTGTCCAGGATACAAATTGTATCTACATTTGTTCTTTATTCTCTCTAAGTACTACAGTATGTATGCTACCTCAACCAAACTAGGCCATATCTCAACAGGAAATACATCAGACATTTCATGTCACACAGGGGCCTAACCACTTCTTGACTCTAGACATGGCTGGACCCCTCAGTGACATCACCGTTGCCCTGTGGACTTAGGTTGTGAGCTTCTCTGTGTGACAGCTAACCCACAGTGACAGGGTGACATAACCAGCAGGTCACAGAAAGCGCTGGCTTCTCATAGGAACAAACAGAGACGAACGTGTCGTAAACTCAGGTGCTACGGCTGTTCAAGTGCACTCATTTAGCCCTGGGCTTTGTTGAGAGCACACTTCACTTCCTTACTCACCTCTTTATTGACGAAGCAGTACAGGATGGCAACCAGTAGACCCTGTGGGATGAGAGAGTGAGAGGCATCAGTCTTCCCAATCTTCCCCCATCTAACACATACAGTACCTAACAGAAGCACCGCAGAGAGAAAGTTCATGGAGTAACAAGCAAGAGTGCATGCGGGCACGGGACACATGCACACTCACTCACACAGCATGCATACCCAAACACACCCCCATATAGACGAATAACTTTTGTATCTCATCATATTACCTGGAAAGAGTTGAAGAAAAGTTCAAAGAAGAGGTTGATATTTCGGAGGACGCCCTCGGTCTGTTCCTCTGACATCACGGCAAAGACAACCTCATGGATGCCGAGGAGAGGGATGAGGGTCAGGGTGGACTTTGCCAACCTGCACACACAGAGCATCCTTTACAGAGCCAAGCCAGGGCAACTATTAGAGAGGTCTGTTTGGTCCTATATGGTGAATCGCTTTCATCAATGACATCAATGGATGGTTCACTTTTCACACAAACACATAAAACTCCAAACAAAGAAAGCCACAACTTCCACACCTGGACTCAAGAGCAGGAATGTTAAGTAACGGCTTCAAAGCATCTTGGGAAATCAGAAAGGCAATTCTCTTCCCATGACTCTTTTGGTGGCTCAGAATCAGTGCATCAGCTGCACCTTAGATTCCAATCAGACTCATGTTGTCCGGCGTACCTCGAAGCCAGGCTTAGTTCAGAGGATTATGCATGCAACTGGTCTCTTGGATGTGGCTGGTTTCCTAAAAGAAAAAAGTATATACACCGTCTCCAAGGACCACGGCTCACAATCAAAGGACGGGAAGGCCCCCGTTGAACACCACAGAAACATCAAATGATTCCACAGCTCCCTTTACGCTGCATACTATAAAGGGCAAGTTAACTTAGTGATGGATTATTGAGGTAATGGATGTCAACGGAGTTTGGATCAACAAAAAGAATTGTGTGGATAGTGTCATGTCATCCTAATGTCTGCTGACTCGCACAAGACTAGAGTCCTCGTGTGTTTAGGCTGGAGGATAGGTGACAACGGCGCTGCCCGAGGTACGGTAATGTTCCGTGAATGCGACAGTGTTTAACAAGGTATGACATAGACAAAGTTACGTGACAAAGAAACACATAAAACACGTGTAAGCAATGAGTTGACTTCATCAGTTTTTATAAGATACAATACAGTGTTTGTTTTGTCTTTTTATTTTGATCTGCTTTTATGTCATTCATGGATTAAAAGGTGCTGTATCTTTCTTACCTGAATTTATAATCGGTGTACCTCATTTGGTTTGCCTTCAATTTGGAGACAAGGATCTGTATGATGCGAATAAATATGAAAAAGTTGACCTGGAATAAAAATAAATAAAAAAATAAAACACAATCAACATTAAACCACCGAGTATTAGCTTTATTAATGTCAGAGAGAAAAAAAGGATTTGTATCCAAATAGGTCTGTTCTGTTCTCTGGCATTTCAGTATTATATGACTGTTGAAGCAGGGTGAATATGTGAGAATTCCACAATAAGTTTGAGTTCCAAAGTCAGACTGCAACATGTTAGGGGTATTAACTGCAAAGTCCAGGTGACAGAGTGCAACTGCACGTCGTATTACGTGCGAATGACTCCTATTTACTTAACCTTTATTTTGACAGGCTGTCATGCTATTTTACAGATGAGCCTTGCAATTATAAAAATATACACATCAATACAATGAAAAAAGTAAAACAGAGATAGAAAACACAGTCTATGTCTAACATTACTAACTATGTCAAAAGATGTTAGGCATTTAGACCTTAGGGGAAATGTGAGAGTTGTGGGACAAATTACAAATCATCTGTGACAGGAGAATCCTCATCTCTTCTGGCATGTTGCTTCTGATGCAAAATACCGTAGAAAAAAATCTGATATTTTCCTCCTCTCAGAGTTTCACTGAGAGACGCTAATTAAACACTCTTTAGATCAATCTTCAATGAACATGTTAAGTGTTACTAAGAAAAGAAAAGAAACCAAGTGACATTCATTTCGTCTTCTGGGTTGATGAGTCATCCATTCATTTTAATGTACAGTGCATTCCGGAACCAAAACATGCCCACTCAGCTTTCACATTCGCACAATTTCCCCAGGCTTGTCACGGTCTGCTAACTTCAAAGAGACAAGACTGCAGGGGGAAGACAGGAGGAGCGGTGGGTTGACGAATGAGTAACCCCTGGACCACCATAGCTTTAGGGCACACAGCACAGTCGACACACACACACACACACACACACACACACACACACACACGTTACACACACTCACCAGAATGGCCAGGAGGATGGGTGTGCGGATGATCCACCAGTACGCCATGTTCTCGTTGATCTCCCAGCACCTGGGAGGAGATATGTCACAATCTCTCAGTCGGAATTCTGTTTTTAGTAACAGATGATGAGGAAATAAGATTGAATGGAAATGAGAGTGGCTCACCGTGTATTCTCATACAGGTACCGCACTATAATCCAGGGGACCACAAATAACACTGGGGATCCTACACACAGTGTCATAAACCCATACATTACTGCCAGGAAACAGCATTTACATTATTTATCATGAGTGTGTGTGTGTGTATCTACCCCAGCCGATGAAGAGGTATCCACAGAAGTAGCTGTTCTCTGAGAAGACCATGAGCACCAGCAGGTTGTGAAGGTACAGGCCCTCCACCAGCAGCCAGTAGTAGTTAGCCCCCACACAGTACTGCATCAGCACCTGGGCCACACGGCAGCCAGACAGGGCCTGGGGGCAAAGGTCAGGGGTCAAATGTCAGGGGCGGAGGTCAAGGATGGCTGTCTAATGTATGAGAGACGAATTGTGTCTTTAAACGGTACGCTCGAGTGTGTGTTTCTGTAACGTGCGTTAGTGTGTACAGCCTTTGGTTCCGACCTTATCACTGAGGACATTGGACACGTCTCTGTTGTCTCTGAACTCGGGGGTGTCCCTGGTGAGGACAGCATCTCTGGTGAGGATGGATATGGCTCGCAGGATGAAGGACGCAAACAGATTGGTATGGATATAGTTCCTGGTGCACCTTAGTTTCCTAGGGTACAACACTTGACAATGAGATTACTGTATCGCAAAATTCTTTCCAGCATCATGTACAGTATATGTCAAGTGTAGGATTTTAATTTGATCACTCTTTTGTTGATGAGAATTTTCATGCACAGTAGGGGTGTATTCAACGTTTAAAAAGGCTTCTAAAGTTTGTAATTTCCACTTTAATATTTCAGAACTTGCCATAACAAGAAATATCCATTAATTATAATCCACATAATTCACATTTCCTCTTGCTGCAGGATTATTTTCCTGCTGTAGCAAACTGGCTCAAATGAAGATCTGTATGATTTACATTTACCTAATTCACATCAGATGACTAGAAGTGAAGCCATTGCCTTTAGTCCAAACAAACAGTCCCAAAGTCAGAGTCAAATCCTGACATAAATATGGACTGTATACTGTTTATGACTGTGATCAGAGCCAGCATTTACCTGAAGATGAGCAGTATGATGAGGGCCAGGGAAAGGCTGGCCAGGGACAGAGAGTAGCCCACAGTGTACATCACCCGGAAGTAGGCCAAGATCACCATCTGGTTCTCCTGTGGACAAACAAAGACCTGCACTCAAATCCCAAGTAGACGAGGGAACAACATGACCCTGTTTTCACCTATAACTCTCTGACTCTATTGTTGATGTGCTGTGCTGTACTAATGTCCTGTCCTTTTGGAAGAGTGCAAACAGGGACACAGATACAGACGAAGCAGATGCACTGACCGCAAAAAGTCCTCTTGTCTTGTTGCCTATTATGCCTTGGAAAATGTTCAAAAACACTTTAATGATGCTCAGTACACTATAATAAACTCCTATTAAAAATGCACATTGACACACCAATCGTGGGGGGAAAAATGCATTGGAAATATAGGGAGCGTTATTTAATTCACTGTGAACAGCGATCAGCGTTTACCAACCTATTTTTCTTATCAACAGGGAGTCTGGCTGCAGACTGGAGTACATTTCAGCTGTGGGGCCAATGAGGCAAAGCAGCGCTGCATCATTGGTTGCCAGCAAAAACATAACCCCTAGGTGACGGCTGTCTCCCTCTTCATAAAGAGAGGACTGTGTGTCTCTCAGAGCTCACCCTCACACTCTGAAGCCCTGGCAGATCTATAATCCAGTATGTAGTACTGACTGTAAGGTTCTGTATTGAATTTCCTTAGTCAACCTTGTGTTCTGTTTCGTTGTGTTCTTGAACGTAACCCTGTCTTTCATTTTCGTTCATTGATTTCACCTGTGTTAGTTACTCACCTGGTCTCATCAGCTCCTTATTTAGTTCAGTTCATTCTGTTTGTGCCTTTGTGAGGTATTGTTCGTTTTGACTCTACTAAGTCTTTTCCTAGCTCGTTTGTGAGAACCAGTTATAGCCTTCAGTCCTAGTTTTGATTCACCTGCCTGTTTGCCTACCTGTGTATGACCATGATTCCTGCCTTCTGCGAAGGCGAAAGACACACCTGCCGCGCTCTGCGCGTGAATCTACACCTTTTTCCTCCTGAGTATTCATTACACTGACGAAAGTAATGACATATTTTCTACTGATGTAGTAAATGGACCATTCATTACTGAGCTCGTAATGGAGTGCAGCACTAGATGTGAAATTGAGAGAGGGTAAGGATGACTTGAGTTGAGCATGCTGATAGGGATGATTGGAAGTCAACATGAGGGGACAGCAACTGCTGCTGCTAGCCCACCTCAACATCCATAAGCAATCAGAGCATTCGGGCATTATCGTAAAAGAATGGCCATTCTGGTAATTGCATTTCTATGTCCCCTACAGGTGGTATGCCATTGGAATACCTACTCTATTACTCATTGCTTTTTGAATGGCTATTTGGCCATGAATTAGTGGCATCTGTGGCATCTGTCAGTACTTGGAGGGTCTCCTAAGACTATTGGTGAAGTTTTCTAAAAAATGACATGCAGTAATTAAAAGCATTAACCCTTTGAAAGTATCTTGTTCTCCTCTTAGCCATGTGTTTTATGTGCTCTGAGAAGAGGGTCTATTTCAGGAATGGTGCATGATGGGTATTACCTGTGCCACCTGCTGGTTGTTGTCTGCGTTGCACTGGGAGTGGTCCCTCCATGTGCTGCTGGTGTTGTTAACGGCCCACTGGCCATCAGGCCCACACTCCCGCAACACATACCCATTACGAACTGCACAGACATGGGGAGGGACAGATGAAGGAAGAAGTCAAACAGATGAGACAAATTCAATTCTGTACATTGACATTAAAACCAGTAGATGATGATAGCGCTGAAGTCATCCACGCATTCCTATGGAAAACTCCCGAAGCGCGCCATATTGCTGAATGGGACTGAATGGCACCCCAAATTTGCTAAGCATCATGGTGAAAGTATCTGTAACTAGCATAACTAGCAAACGATCATGGTCGATGTAGTGGTTTTCATCCTGCATGACCATTATTGGTCTGTGTCCCCCCATTATTGGTCTGTGTCCGCACGTGGTCCTGTGTGATGACAAAATGTATGTAGCAGTCAGAATGGATCACGATTGAATGAAATATCGCGATTTGTAGCGGAATTTAAAATAATTGACAGTGGGGATAAAACTTGATCATAATAAACACATTTTAGAGCACAAAATGGCCACCGTTTTTTTGGGGGTGGACGATCGTAATTTAGGTGTGAGTGTTGACGAGGACAAGGCTGGAGACCACTCTGTCATGCTGATTGAGTTCAAATAACAGACTGGAAGCTTCAAAAAGGAGGGTGGTGCTTGGAATCATTGTTCTTCTTGGGTCAACCATGGTTACCTGCAAGGAAACACGTACCGTCATCATTGCTTTGCACAAAAAGGGCTTCACAGGCAAGGATATTGCTGCCAGTAAGATTGCACCTAAATCAACCATTTATCGGATCATCAAGAACTTCAAGGAGAGCGGTTCAATTGTTGTGAAGAAATCTTCAGGGCGCCCAAGACAGTCCAGCAAGCGCCAGGACCGTCTCCTAAAGTTGATTCAGCTGCGGGATCGGGGCACCACCAGTACAGAGCTTGCTCAGGAATGGCAGCAGGCAGGTGTGAGTGCATCTGCACGCACAGTGAGGCGAAGACTTTGAGAATGGCCTGGTGTCAAGAAGGGCAGCAAAGAAGCCATTTCTCTCCAGGAAAAACATCAGGGACAGACTGATATTCTGCAAAAGGTATGGGGATTGGACTGCTGAGGACTGGGGTAAAGTCATTTTCTTTGATGAATCCCCTTTCCGATTGTTTGGGGCATCTGGAAAAAAGCTTGTCCGGAGAAGACAAGGTGAGCGCTACCATCAGTCCTGTGTCATGCCAACAGTAAAGCATCCTGAGACCATTCATGTGTGGGGTTGCTTCTCAGCCAAGGGAGTGGGCTCACTCACAATTTTGCCTAAGAACACAGCCATGAATAAAGAATGGTACCAATACATCCTCCGAGAGCAACTTCTCCCAAACATCCAGGAACAGTTTGGTGATGAACAATGCCTTTTCCTGCATGATGGAGCACCTTGCCATAAGGCAAAAGTGATAACTAAGTGGCTCAGGGAACAAAACATTGATATTTTGGGTCCATGGCCAGGAAACTCCCCCGACCTTAATCCCATTGAGAACTTGTGGTCAATCCTCAAGAGGCGGGTGGACAAACAAAAACCCACAAATTCTGACAAACTCAAAGCATTGAATATGCAAGAATGGGCTGCCATCAGTCAGGATGTGGCCCAGAAGTTAATTGACAGCATGCCAGGGCGGATTGCAGAGGTCTTGAAAAAGAAGTGTCAACACTGCAAATATTGACTCTTTGCATCAACTTCATGTAATTGTCAATAAAAGCCTTTGACACTTATGTAAATGCTTGTAATTATACTTCATCATTCCATAGTAACATCTGACAACAAAATATCTAAAGACACTGAAGCGGAAAACTTTGTGGAAAAGAATATTTGTGTCATTCTCAAAACATTTGGCCACGACTCGTACAGCTAAATGCCTTTCTTGCTTGCTCTTTCAAAACAATGCAGTAATGAAAATCAGTAGTGCTCTAATAACTAAATAAAAAGCCAAATAGAACAAAAACACACAAGAAATAGAACCCGTGAGCACTGTCATTTGTTGTTGTTGTAGCCCTACAATTGTTTCAGAGTGCGTGGGCAGTCCGTCATAAAACATTGTTGAATTCAAATGTTCCGCTGACAGGTCCCCGATAATTTGCCATTTTCTTCTCGTTCAGAAACGGGCACAGTCCTGTTCCAGACACAGCATCAATTACTGCTAAAGATTCAAACATTCTGCCAACACAGTAAATAGACCGGTAGCTTATGTCAAATATTTGACAGTATGAGTATTGCTGTGTCGATAGGAGTGCGACATCATTGCCTATTTCACCTTAGAGTCTATACCAAGGCAGGAAATCCAAAAACCCAATCATCTATTGATGAACTTTTGAACAACAATTAGTCTTTTGCACTACGTGGTCTATTGACAATAGTTCCAAATAACCCTGCAAATAAATGGCATTATTGTCATCATAAAAGGGAATGAAGCGTTTTCCAGGCAAAGTTTTAATGCTCAGTCAAGCGTCCACAGTTTTAAGACAAGGCTGATTTATAATGGGAAACATGCGTATGCTTGTAATACTGTGTACAGTATGTCAGGCGCCAAGTTGATCAAAATCAATATTATTTCAGAAATGGGCAGGGTTATAAATACGGCCCCAGGGCTTTTTGGCGCCGCTAGGTTGCTACGCAGCAGCCGACCAGCAGAGCTTATGATTTCACACTCCAGACCAGACACTGGGGGCCTGATTCTGTACGGCTTTAGACAGAAACAGTGTTAGCATTAACCTCTTAGCTGGAAGTCGGATGAAACAAAATCTCATTTATCCTACCGAACCATAAAGCACTAACCAATGCCACACCAGTACCTTGGTTGTACCAGGGGAGGTACCACGGGCAGGGCACTTTAACCGTGGTGTTGGGGACACCCTCCGGCCAGCAGGCGTACATGTCAAACATACGGCCGCAGAACAAGCCTGGGGGGAGAAGAGAAGATATAAGTAAGCCGTAAGTAAGTAAGTAAGCAGACAGACAGCAGACCCTGAATCCTTCATTTTTTGTCTGAAGCTAAACAGGATAGAGACTGATTAGTTAAGGGGTGATGAAGCCATTTTTAATTGTGAAGCCAACTGCATATTTATACTGTCTACTCTAGACGATAACGTTTTAGATGTTATTCCATCCGATTTATAAACCCGTAATGGGGTTTGTCTGATTAGGACAGGCGTCTGTTTTTGAGTCTTACCTGGGGGTGTGGGGTCAGTGCTCATTTTCAGCAGGCACTCGTTCCTGTATCTGTTCCATTCCTCCACCGTGTGCTTCACCGTCTTCGTTGACACAAGCTGCCGGTCATAAATCACAAGATTGAGGGTCAGGGGTCAACCCCAGTGGGTTCTTCTGGGTAAGCCCTACAATACCTCACTGGGTTTAAAAACCTGACTGGATATAAAGCACTAATGCCTTGGCTTAGTGTAGTGTTGTAACTTAAGTTCTCCATAAAAGCTGACATATACATTCACTAAACCAGCTGCATTGATTGAGGATGCAAAGCACATCAAACGGACACTACTGTTAAGCTCAGCTTCCCAGCACTCTGATTGTGTTCTATAAAGCACACAGACCATTATTATCTGCAGTGATTCAGAACGGTGAATCATCTTCACATGACTTACATTTCATAACGGCTCCTGAGGACAATCAAACAAACTAACGACGGAAGCGTCTAATGACACGACACACTTCTACGGATGGGATTGAAGGTGCAAAGTAATGTTATAAGTACAATCACTACTGCCGTAATGAGCAGAAACAAAGTTAAATGTGCCTACCAGAGTTCTGCACAGGACAGACAGGATGAGGAGGAGGATGGCAGGGGTCTTCATCACTTAGAGGAGTGCCAGGGCGGAGGGCCACTCATCATCTCAGGGCTGCTGGGTGTTTTTGACCCAGGGGGGCCAGAACCAGGCATTGCCTCAGACCTCCACCCCATAGCCCGCACCCTGCAAAACAACACACACAATCAGTTTGACCTACTGTGTACAAGTACAGAGCAATCACACAATATGGGTTTGGGTTACAATTCTTATCATGTAGTACGCTAAAACAAGCTTGTGGGTCCACAATGGGAATAGGATTTGGCATTTGATTTGTGGAAAGGAAGTCAAAACGTAATGGCACGGGATCAATGATGCCGGCCCAATAATTGTGGCAGATGAGAATTTATCATTTCGTCAAGTGATGTAGCCACTTAGTTCAAATGTTAATGAGCCCAATCAACATGTAATCATTCATGAATCCGTGAATCCCAATGAGGCCATGTAGCTGATTAGAGCATGTGCGGTTTCAGGACACTGTGACAACAAGACACCCATTTTGTTGCTACTGTAGTGTAGGCTAATTTGAGCATGTCCACACCCAAGTCTCCCAAAGACATCTCAATGAAATCTAACCAGAGTGCTATCTAACAATCTGATGGGGGGGGGCAGTCGTTGTAATCTTGGAAACATCCACATAAAGAAGCTCAGAGCCATATACTCTATTTAGAGAGTTAGGTCATTGAGGTTTCTGCATTATGATGCATTTACATGTCATAACAACATAATTATGGCAGCCATGTTAGCTCCCCATTAATATTACATGGGGGAAATTGAAACAAGAAACAGATCATCAACGAGGGGCTACTGCCTTGGTAACCAAACAAACACACTTGCTAGTTTAGCTAACCAAACCATCAGTCCTAGCTTGCTATTAAGAACATTGAATTCAACAATGTCAATAACGTTTTCAATTCTTCTTCTGCTTTCAAAAGCAGCTCAAACTGGTAAGAATGAACTATAGCCTTTGAATTCTACCGTGCAAATACACTGTTATGGGGAAATAATGCACAATTTAGAATGCCCTTCAAGCCAATCAGAAATGAGTGTCCAACAATGCCATGGTATAATGCAATGTAACTGAATGTGACTGTAACTACCAATTGGAAACCACGAAAGTGGGGAAACATTTTTTTTTAAATAAAAGAATACAAACACTGAACATAAAATATTGTTCCCATTGTGCCTGCTATGTTACTTAAAGAGCTGGAACACATTGGTCTACACAGCAACTCCCTCAATGTACATACTGTACTGTGCTAACCTCATTGTTGGGGATCAAACATTTTATACAAAGAGTTTGTGCTTTTGTTTACAAAGAGTTCATGCACACAGAGGATCCTTTTTCAGACCGAGAATTCTTCCTGCACAAGGAATTTGGAAATTGTACGCATCACATTGACAATACTTTTTTTCCCTCTGAATTCTATTTTTCTTGTGCTGTATTACATCTCTTGTGATTTGAGAAACGTTCTACATCTACAAAAATAACCCCAACTGTGTACATTCATCGAACATGACATGTTTGAGTTTTAGGGCATAAAAGAGTTGAGGGGGAGTTGAACAGTATCCTGCCTTCGTCTAGCTTGTTTTTCTTTTCAGGGGCCAATTCCCAGCAGGTGTCTCTATTTTTTTCCTCTGTACAAAAGAAAATCCAGTAAGTCTGCAGACAAACACTGTAGCATACACACAAGATCAAGAGTAGCTACTCAAAACACAGATTGTGATCCAAAGTACACCGTCGGTACTTTATTCCTTCGCAAACTATGAGCAGCCATTTCGAAACACCCCGAAAAGCGTCAACTTCACTTCAGAAGAACGCTCTGAAAAGAACTATTAAGGTTCAAAGCTGGAGATGCCTCTGGTTCTGGTTTAATTTATTCAGTAACTCTTGAACAAGCAGACGAACTGTGAGGGTTTTCTTGACCCGTGAAGGGTTTGGACTAAAACCAAGAACCGACAGGCCATTATTACCATGTCATCTCATCCTGATAAACACATCTTCGTTTAAGTCAACATGTCAGTCAAGCTACTGAACCCTAATACACCCATTACACGTACTATGGCCGTGCAAAACAGAAAAGGAAGTTCCATGTTATCCAACAGACAATATGAGGAAATGATTTGCACATCGTCTGGGTGAGAACCTGCTCATTATATGTGGTGGGTCATATTTGCACAGTAATGAATCCTAATGAAAATCAGCCTCGTTAGCGTGGCCCTGGGCCTCGGGCAATTCCAGTGCACCACTGTGAACAAAACAATCCTTTTTTTTCACGAGAGTTTACGTTCTGCCAGAATATTCAGGGTTGAATTCTCATTATTGGAGTTCGTCTCACAAAACATCCAGGGGATCCTACCGTTAAAGCTGCTGGGGTTTCAGGCAAACAATTACAGACTTATCTGAAAAAGAGGTATTCTCTGTAGGGTCTCAGTGGAATGTACAGCTACAGTATGCACATAGACTGTATCTATACAAAGAGCGCTCTTGGCATGAGATGGGAGTGATGATGATGATAACCTGCCTCATTGCCAGTCATACCTGGCAGGAAACCACTCAAACTGGAACCTAATCTGACGCCAGAATGTAGACGGGTAAGAGGCAGCATCATGAGACAACCTGGGCTGCCATAACAGGTTTGGCCAAAGTTTGTGAGACGTGAGGAATAGGGAGAAAGGCAACATAGCACGGATGACTTATGTCAAGAAAGAAATTACTTTTCAAAACCAAGCTACAGTACAGACACTCTTCATCAAGGTACCACGTGATTTTCCAAAAAGTGATATAATCTAGAGTATTGTATATTATTAATGGTATGTTCATCATGCCTCCTTTCATGAGGGGTGATAAAGGTAGCAATGTTTTGACATTTGTGTGTAGGTTAAGTAGGTTTAATCCATCCCTGTACTGTGTCGGCAGTGACAAGCTTGGCCCAGTGAAGGAACACATGCACGCTTCAATCCACCAGATGAAATGATGTGAGAAATGTCCTCCGTCTAGACTTCCTTCAAAACTTTGGCTCAGGTTTTAACTGACGATACGCTTTGAAGGAGAAATTGGATTCTATTCGTGTGTCTTTGGCAAACCTCTGTCACCCTGTAATGATAAAAGGCTTCGACGACACCACATTTTAAGCCCAAATGACTATGAAAAACAGATTATCGCTTCGGGACAGAATGGCACTTCATCTGGAATCAAATAGACAAAAATATAAGCAGATGAAGAAGACGTAAAAATGGGACTGTCAAGAAGTGGGGTAATGTTCACCAATGACAGCCTGGAGTTGGCTGATATAGTGTCTATAGTGCACAGATCTAGACGGTTATTTATTTATTGTATTTCAGGTCTACTTACCATGTCAATGACTTCATGTGTCAATGCCAACCTGGTGATATAGAGTAGAGTCACAGTCTTTTGAGAATGAAAACAAGAGAGAACTGCAAGTAATTCACCAACCAAACACAAGGTTTAAGGATATCTCGTCAGTTGTGTTATCTAAACTGCGCCCCCAGTTTTTCAGGTTGTGTTTTTCCTATTTCCCAAGCTTCTACAACACAGTTAATCTTGTGTGGAAGCTGGCATCTCTCACCGATCACAAACAGTAATAGGAAGCACATGAGCCAGGGGTTCTGGTTGCATGTAACTTGCAGTAGAGGGACTGTCTCGGACCAGTGCTGTCACAGTTTTTCTGTCATCAAGGGCAGACATGCTTTTAAAACAGGGTGGATGATGTGTGACCCTCTCCACCCTGGTCAAGCGGGAAACTGTTTCGGCAGAGAGTGTAAGAGGATCAGAGCTAGGCTACTGGATCTCCTTAACACCCGGGCTATTTCAGGTCAGTCCAGTGGCCCTCGGTGACCCCTCCAACTCATCATCTGTGACTAAGGTAATAACACTAAGGCCTGGAAGTGCGGCAGCTTCAAACAGGGGAAAGATTAGAACTGGGGATTTGAGTTTGTGTGCATAATTAGGGCAATGGACGGGGTGCGACCTGACCCGACCAGTTTTAGACAGATAGACGCCGTCTATACGGCAAGCTGGGGCAAGTCAGCTTCCCACTGCTCACTTTATAGTGCTGTAGACTAGTGGCAAAGTTAGTATGTAAATCTTGGTGGGGCAAACTCTTTCTTTTTTTTTTAGATGCATGCCAGCAAAGCCACTACACAACACTAAACAATACATTCGTTGCATTATAACTGTGACAAACGGTGCTGACAAACTGTTAGGGCCTACATAATGCTGCCCTAACAGCAGAGCTTTCTTTTCAGCACCATGGAGTGAATCCTAACCACCATCTGGCTATCAGCTGAGCCTTGTCTGGCAACAAAAGAGTTCATTTAGTCTCATTTACTGCCTTTTTAGAAAACATAGCTGATATGGCTGACTTGCATAACAAATGTGGTTTCTACTGACTGTTGAGCTGTTCAAGCTATGGCATAAGGGAACAATGAGTGGATAAGAGGCAGTCCAACTAGAGAACATTACCAACCCCTATGCTCTGCATTTACCGCTGGCTGCCCCACCACCACAGAAAGCACTGAGCTGGGCTGAAACACCTGCATTATGGAGCTGCCTCACTCAAGAAAGCATAAAAGAGAACATGTTTGTATGCGGCTTTATTAACTCTATGATTTTTTTAATATATATTTTTTTACATTGTTTGCAAACTTATATGTGACGTATTAATGCCAAAATAACATGCAAAACAGCCACAAAAAAACAAATATATATATATACTGTGAGGACAGACACTGGGAGACGAGAAGCATGTACCGGGAGTGAACATTTAATAAACAACGTACATGAAACAGAACAGGGGAAACAAAACGACATTAATGCTGACACAGGTATGAAACGGAGGAATAGACAGATATAGGGGAGGCAATCAAAAACGTGAAGGAGTCCAGGTGAGTCCAATGAAGCGTTGATGCGCGAAACGATGGTGACAGGTGTGCATAATGAGCGCCAGAGAGGGGGAGCGGGAGCAGGCATGACAGATACAGTACCAGTCAAAAGTTTGGACACCATTCAAGGGTTCTTCTTCATTTTTTACATTGTCGAATAATATTGAAGACATCACAACTTTGAAATAACACATATGGAATCATAATAGTAACCAAAAAAAGTGTTAGAGAAATCAAAATATATTTTATATTTGAGATTATTCAAAGTAGCCACCCTTTGCCTTGATGACAGCTTTGCACACTCTTGGTATTCTCGCATACAGCTTCATGAGGTGTTCACCTGGAATGAATTTAAATTAACATGTGTGCCTTGTTAAAAGTTAATTGGTGGAATTTCTTTCCTTCTTAATGTGTTTGAGCCAATCAGTTGTGTTGTGACAAGATAGAGGTGGTATATAGAAGATAGCCCCTAGGTCAGTCAATGCGGAACATTTCAAGAACTTTCTTCAAGTTACCTCTGCTGCAGAAGATAAGTTCATTAGAGTTACCAGCTTCAGAAATTGCAGTCCAAATAAATGCTTTCAAGAGTTCAAATAACAGACACATCTCAACATCAACTGTTCAGAGAAGACTACGTGAATCAGGCCTTCATGGTTGAATTGCTGAAAAGAAACCACTATTAAAGGACACCAATAATAAGAAGAGACTTGCTAGGGCCAAGAAACACAAGCAATGGACATTAGACTGGTGGAAATCTGTCCTTTGGTCTGATGAGTCCAAATTTGAGATGCAGAGTAGGTGAACGGATGATCTCCGCATGTGTGGTTCCCACCATGAAGCATGGTGTGGGGGTGCTTTACTGGTGACGCTGTCTGTGATTTATTTAGAATTCAAGACACACTTAACCAGATTGGCTACCACACCATTCTGCAGCAATACGCCATCCCATCTGGTTTGCTCTTAGTGGGACTATCCCTTGTTACTCAACAGGACAATGACCCAAAACATACCTCCAGGCTGTGTATGGGCTATTTGACCAAGAAGGAGAGTGAAGGAGAGTGATGGAGTGATCAGATGACCTGGCCTCCACAATCACACGACCACATCCGAAATGAGATGGTTTGGGATGAGTTGAACCGCAGAGTGAGCAGAGTGAAGGAAAAGCAGCAAACAAGTGCTTAACATACGTGGGAGCTCCTTCAAGACGTTTGGAAAAGCATTCCTCGAGAAGCTGGTTGAGAGAATAACCAAGAGTTTGCAACGCTATCATCAAGGCAAAGGGTGGCTACTTTGAAGAATCGAAAATCAAAAATATATTTGGATTTGTTTAACACTTTTTTGGTTACTACATGATTCCATATGTGTTATTTCATAGTTGTGATGTCTTCACTATTATTCTACAATGTAGAAAATATTCAAAATAAAGAAAAACCCTGGAATGAGTAGGTGTATCCAAACCTTTTGACTGGTACTGTATATATCTTTTTAGCTGAACAGATGGGGGCTCAAAAACCTGCCCCGAATGACGGGGTCGCCACTGCTGTAGACACTGTCAGCGGGGAGAAAATAAACGTTCTCCATGCATTAGCACTTTAGCACACAGGCAGCATATTTCGAAAATGAAATGTGTGGTGCATGGATGGCGTAAGCTACAGAGATGAGAATAATGAATGCCTTTTCAAATTCCGACATTCAAACTCAGAAGCTGGGGTCAGATTCAGCACTATAGCTAACAAGGGAAGGGGAGAGGAATTGTTGCTGAATTCCTGCTGTTGTTGTGTCTCTGAGGCAGATCAGAGCTCTGATGAGCAGAGGAAAGTTACAGGAAGCTGTGGACCCGTTGGCCCTTTTCCTTGTGTGACATCCATCTTCAATCATGTTGTTGTGTGGAGGAGGTCGAGGGAGGAATGGGGGGATCCGCATAGTACCACTGTGATTTTTACTCCAGAGAGAGAGCTGTAATTTCCACATGTTTACGCACACATACCGGTATACTATATGGCAAAGTACACAGAAATGGGCAAAGACATGCACAGGCACGCAAGCCAGCATACCCACGTAAGCACACACCCACACATGCACACAATAATGATAAAACACAGTGTCTGACATCCATAAAAAAAGTTTGGGGGCACTTTTGAGGCATTGTGCTATTACTGGTATTTCCAGCATTGTCCACTGGTGTTGCTGCTAGTAGGAAATCCTAGGAAATGTTCTGTAATGGTTAAGGTGTTGGCTTGACAGTTACTGGACATCGGTTCGAGTCTCGGTCGGTGCTAACCCCCTGAATTCGCACTTCCATGGTACTTCCATGGTTGGTTTCATTGACTCTCCTCTTTAACTGTGGGCGGCAGGTAGCCTAGTGGTTGGAGCATTGGACTAATAACTGAACGTTTGCAAGATCGAATCCCTGAGCTGACAATGTAAAAATCTGTTCTTCTGCCCCTGAACAAGGTAATTAACCCACTGTTCCTAGGCTGTCATTGAAAATAAGAACTTGTTCTTAACTGACTTGTGTAGTTAAATAAAGAACAATAATATATATATTTTTAAACTGATCTATTTTTTAGATACAACTTCTGAGTCTGTTGGATAGGATCAGCTTGAGCAAATAGAGAAGTAGAATCACTGATCTACAAATAGTATTCTCTGACAAATAATCGGTTGTGTGGGATTAAGGTTTGTAGAGCCATGCCTCCCCTGGTTTAGACAATCCCCCCCTACCGAACATGCTGTACACGCACAACCAGCAACACTAGTGGACAATGCTGGAATTACCGGTAAAAGCATTGTGCCTCAAAACTCCTGGTCCTAATTATGTGATCATTATTGTGTCTGTGCATACATAATAGATTGAGGCTACTTTACATGATTCTCCTGATAAATCATAACGACCCAATGCCAAAGAGCACTGTGTGGTTAAATTACAATTTCGACTACACAGGATGGCAAGACATCAGAGCTTGTAGGCTAAAAAAAGAACTGGACTGTGACATACAGATTCCTCTCTGTCTGCTTTCATAAAACTTGTCTCCACACAAAGTTCACCAGGGCTGATAACATTCCAAGAGAATGTATACAAAGATGGCTAAAGATGCAACTCTCCTTACATCTCACGTATGTCCTGTGCACACCCAAACAGTAGGCTTCTAAGCACCCACGCACATAGTGTAGACGCACACGCGCATAGGCGGCGATGTGGGCACACATACAAAAGCACACGCACACATGGGTATGGGTCACAGGATGTTAGTGGCCCCTTAATAGGGGAGGACGGGCTTGTGGTAACGGCTGGAAATGAATGAGTGGAATCAAATACATTAAACAGGTGGTTGCCATGGTTACCGTGTGTTTGATGCCATTTCATTTGCCCCGTTCCAGACATTATTATGAGCCGTCCAGCCCTCAGCAGCCTCGACTGGGGATAAGTCAGAACTTCCTCCAGTTGAACAGTAGCAAGACTGAGGCTATGCTTATTGGGAAACCCAAGCAGGTCACCAGTGCTGGAAACATCTGCCCTACAATCAGCGGCCAGGCCATCCACTTGTCCTCTGTCATCTTCCAGCTTAGGAGTCAAGTTTGATCCTTCTCTATCCTTCTCTGCGTTAATTGACAAACACATTTAGCATCTCCTGGCCTACAAGCCACTGATGCAGACCTTTGAAACATCTACATTTAAAAAAGTCTAATAAATCCATATATTATAACCTACACCTTCACAATAAACCATGATTTATTTTAGACAGGTTTAAATAGTCCATTTCCGAAGAACAAAATAGCATACCCTGATCTGGCTATGCCATATGACTGCGGGCTACACTAGTTAATTTAGCTGGCAAGATTTGCTTAGAATTCCTTAGCATTATTTATTTTAAAGTTTGAAGAATACAATTGAACAAAGCTGAATAAAATAGAAAGGATATTTTCTCCAAACGATTTGAGGGAAGTGCGCACATGCGGCTATTCTTTGTTGAGTGGTTAACAAAGAAATGGGTACTCCTATATGCTTAATTTAGAGTTATTAATGTAACTTCAGTTGTTCTACAAACGTTGGATTATATGTTTTGATTTGTAATACTTTGTAACGCTGCATGATGCGACTCTAACGATGACTTGAAAATAGGCTCTTGAAAGGCATGATCTCTGCTTTGGTTCTTGAGCAGGCTGTACACACTTCATCAGTCTCTCATTCGCAATTTGACAATCACTTGATAATCCCTCGAATTTCACAGCGGCATCCCCTTTGTGTGGCTGTTGTGCCCTTGGCCCGGAAAGCTGCGTTGTGCCGTTCTCCCTGAGTGCTGCACGGTACGAAGCACCTGTCACTCAAATGGCTCTCCATCACGTGATCAGTTCTTTCTCCCAGGCTACAAGTAAAGACAGATACATTGGGGACGCAACTACGCATTTCTTCAACCAATTCCAAGGTGCGTATTGAAGATATTGGAAGAACTGTCCACATTTACTCTTCGTCAGCCAACAAGATGAATAGGCCTAACGAACAGGAAAAGCACTAGCCTATGTCAATCTACTATCCCCAGACGTATAAAAGTTGACCTATTCTATTCTGTGTGAAAAATAAATATTCCAAACATAGTCTGGGAGAGTTGTGGGATGTGATAGATCCCAAATTAATACAAGCACTACCATAAAAAAAAGGTTTTACGCAATGTGGCAGACACAACAGATCAACACATTTAGCTTTCAATGTTGATAAAGTATTAGGCTATTTCTTCACATTATAAGGGCAGCAATGTGCACATGGCAGTAGGCTATAAGCGCGAATCTTCCATTAGCGGGAAAACACCATTATCAAAAGTGACCGCACATGCGATTATGCATGTAATGCTTTTATTATAAAGGATGTAGCGGTATTGTTAGAGAGGGGTAGGTATTAACCCTGCCGAAAGGAAAAGAGTAGGATAGAGAGAGTACCACTACCAGACCCACACACATCAGCAGAAGAGACTGCCTAGAGTGTAGCCTTTTTACCAGATAGCCACATCACAGCACAGGGGTAACCCAACCAATAATACCTCATACAATAAGAATGGCAGAGCAATTTAACGGCAACTTCATAGAAACAATTTTACAAGAAAGAACCCAGTCATCAACATTAGAGGATTTGCAATAATCTGTATTTACCTCCCAGTGGAGGAGTGCAGAGGGTATGAATGGGAGTGTATGAATGGGGGTGTTCATAGACAAAACAAAGGCCTTAAAATGTCCAAAATCTTCTTGGCCACATGTCAATAGTATCACCCCACATCAATACAGTTCAAATAGCAATAAACCATAAACTTGCAAGCAACCTCCCTTGTAACTACAATGTAAACCCAAATACTTCTGGTAATAATAGTCCACTGAACATCAAAGCGAAGCACATTGAAAAAAATAGAAGGTCTGCTGCAGTGTAAAGCACTGGAACGATAGAGGGAAGCTCGAGAGAGAGAGAGAGAGAGAGAGAGAGAGAGAGAGAGAGAGAGAGAGAGAGAGAGAGAGAGAGAGAGAGTGGTCTTAGCTGTTGACTTCAGGCTTGTAGTTGCACTGTCTGTCCGTCTGATGGTTTGTTTGTTTGTATGTCAAAGTTTCGTAACAATGTTGCTACTAATCCATCCCATCAATAACTGGTGCGTTCCCAAAAGATAACAACCCCGATCTAGAGAGGCAATACCGATGATCGAGTTAAAACACTTCACAAACTCAGCACGCTGAAAATAGAGAAGACTTCTGCAGCATTGCACACCCCAATCAAACTGCCGCGCCAACCGAGAGCTACCTCCCAGAGAGCCGGAAGAGCCATCTTTATTTCCTCCTTTCTGACTGCTGATGCGCTCTTAAAGTGGCAGCGCACGGTGAAGGCTCCATGCAGGAATTTGCCACAAGTTGCATTATTTAAAAAAAAACTTGTACCCCTTTTTCGTGATATCCAATTGGTAGTTACAGCCTTGGCCCATCGCTGAAGCTCCCCTAAGGACTCAGGAGAGGCGAAGGTCGAGAGCCATGCATCCCCCGAAAAAAAAACACGGCCGCACTGCTCGCTTAACCCGGAAGCCAGCCGCACCAATGTGTGGAGGCTACACCGTCCAGCTGGTGATCGAGGTCAGCTTACAGGCACCCGGCCCGCCACAAGAAGTCACTAGAGTGCCATGGGACAAGGAAAACCCCTTCCCTAACCTGGACGACACTGGGCCAATTGTGCACCGCCTCATGAGTCTCCCGGTTTCGGCCGGCTGTAACACAGCCTGGGATCAAACACGGGTCTGTAGTGATGCCTCAAGCACTGCGATGCAGTGCCTTAGACTGCTGCGCCACTCGGGAGGCTAAAGGTGCATTTTCATGGTGAAAATGATCTTTCCCAAACTTGAAACACACGCGCGGCTTATGTATGCCAGTTAGGCTCTACATCCCTTGTAAAGCAGATTAATGTGCTTAATTTTAAGAAGTTATTTGACCACTTTAGCTGTGGTTCAAACCTTATCAAAGCCTATAGGCCTATGGGCTGGGCTAGGCTACATGAGGTGTGTGACTATGATAAGAAAAAGTCGCAAAAAAAAAGACATTGTTTCTTGCCTTATGCTGAGCATCAAGTGATAATATATCATTCACAAGTGATAGGCTAATATTTTTCCCCATCAAACTATTCTTGATTTAATCTTGTCTTTACATATACTAAATAATATATGTGTGACAAGGCTCGGTTAATTTTCATACCAGCTAGGTAGGCTATACTCCTGTTTTAAAGAGAAGCAATATGCTCAATATTAGGAAAGTTGAGAAATAAATATAGTAGGCCTAGCCTATAGAAAGATGATGGGATCCTCCTCTTTTTAATAGAGCCCATCACTCTGTTTTCTCCCGCAATTACATGGCCTATAGAAATGTTGCGCAACATGAACTCATGGGCTCTCATGAAGTGTTTGATTAGATTTTCAATTTGCATTGATGTCAGAGTGATTAGAGGGACAATAGAGTACTGAGTACCAGGTCATTAAAACGTTTGGTCGGCTACTAATGACCGCCAGGACCATCAGAGCTTGGAGAAGCCTAATTACAGTGACTAAACGGTCACGTGGAATTTGACTGTATTCATGACTCGTGACCACCGGTGTGGTGGTAATATGGTCACCGAAACAGCCCTAGTCAGACCACATCACCCCAATCCTGGCCCAACTCCACTGGCTACCGGTCAACTACAGGATCAACTATAAAATCCTCATGCTTGTATTTAAAGCCTTGATGGGTTGAGCCCCACCTAAATCAACGACCTCATCTCAATCAGTGAGCCACCTCGCACTCTCCACTCCAGCCACTCCCTAAGGCTTCAAGTCCCCAAGACACATCTTCGAACTATGGGGGACCGATCCTTCTGCTCCCGTGCCTATGTATTTTTGATAGTCCTTGTCCCAATCCAAAATGTATTTAGCACCTAGCCCACTATCGCTATTTAACTTGCCTTGATTCTAAATGTTGTTTTATTATATAATTGTAAAAAAAAAAAAATCCTCAGTAGAACTTAAGATAACTGTAATTAAAAGCGCTATACAAATTAAATTTATTAATGTTATGCACGCACCCACACACGCACACACACAATAATGCTAAAACAAACAATAGCCATGTCTGACATCTCATAACAGATAGGTTACGTTACGGTCTTTCCCTGATAAATCATGAGGCAACAAAATTGCCAAATAAAAGAGCAGGCGTCATTAAATTCCCCAGTTTATTTTTCTCTGTCTTGAATGCTTGATGATAGGCACATTTTTCCTATTTCCTCATAAGTGGCGCCTTAGTCCTTTTAATTAGTAATTAAACACATGACATGACAGCCTTGACTTGGCAAGACAGTTAATCAATCATTAAGCAGACATTCCCTGGAAGTAACTTCGCCTGTCAAAATCATAGGTCAGTAAGTTCAAAGGTGAAATATGGAGGACTGAGTAAACATGAGAAGAAATGTTTCCTTCTAAATGCAATAGCCTACTTACTGTAAACAGAACAAATAGGACTTCACCTACTCTGTCAAGACCAAAGACTCATATCAAAGAAGAATCTAACATGAACAATTGGTGCGACAAGAAAATTAACTGTTGTAAAAGACCCAGTAAATTCATGAGAACTCTGTAGCTTATAAGAATCAACCCAAGGTTGGACTTCTGGACCTATGCGAGTTGATTCACATCTCAATATCATCCTTAAAATGGTCAACCAATTCGGATATCATATTTGCACTGATACCTCATAGATTCCCTCTCTACACGAAGCAGATAAGAAAAGCTCTATGCGCTGTCTATCTTCAGTCCAGCTGCAGCGGAGCTATGCCTTGGCACATCCCCATAGAGGAGGATTAGAAACAAATGAAACCCCTCAGGCAATTTAGAAGTCTACCTAAGTTAGAGGGTGAAGGAAATGAGGGGAGAACTGGGGTTCCCATGTACTGTAGAAGTGCCAACAGAAAAACCTGCAACAATAGCATACCAGTTAAGGTATTCCCTTCAAATCGAGACGCGAACGTCCCATAGTGAATGACAGGATGGGATGTTTAAAGCAACTTTTTTGTTTTTTGTTGTTGTCTGCTGTCGGGTTGTTTTTTTGTTGTTGTCTGCTGTCTGCTGTCGGGTTGTTTTTTTGTTGTTGTCTGCTGTCTGCTGTCGGGTTGTTTTTTTGTTGTCGTCTGCTGTCGGGTTGTTTTTTTGTTGTTGTCTGCTGTCTGCTGTCGGGTTGTTTTTTTGTTGTCTATGCAGTGTGGTGTCTCATAAGAAGGTCATAGATGCTTTATGTATGCTTGTCTGACTGAAAATTGGTGTTACTGGCCTTTATCCTGCCATGATCAACTTTCTGTACAACTTAGGGACTCCATAGACTTCTGCCCATTCATGCTGACCTCTTTGACCAAATTAGATTTTTTAAAATCTGAGTGCTTGATCAGATCATGGGTATGACTGAATGGAAAGTTATACTGCATGTGTAATTGAAATTAGGAAAGTAATCAATTAACAACCTACAAGATGTTTGTGTTGTTTACTTATATTTTCAAGACGGCAAACAGGTACAAAGGAAATTCCCCGTCTTGATATCGGTACATAAACACTATCCATTACGGAAAATCCCAAACAAATCCAAAAAAAAAACATGTTTGGAAGATCATTGATAATATTCAAGGACGGATACATTTTATAATCGTCAAAAGTAGAACACCTTGATCAAGCATCGACCAATCTTCCAAGATTGTACGTGCACATATACATACAATCCATCAAAATCAAACAAGACATATTGGGCCTTCGGCTCACTGTCAGCACAAATAGGTCAATACGGCAGTAATCCATTTCATTCAGGTGCCATAGGACAATGCCCACACACGTTTTACTTGCTCACGACATCCATTCTGTGTCCGTCTGCACGTAATTGCGGCGGATTCTCTTTAAACAAATTGCAAGCCACGGATGTTTACCAAGCCAACCAACGCATTACAGCAATGCACTCCTGGACTCCTTGTAAAGTGTAGGAGCTGTGGCATATCCCAGCAACCAGACGCCCCTGCTGGTATAAAATTCCTTTGCTCTAAACAGTGATTACTGAACCCATTAGCACCATATCCCTGGAGTGCCTGATGTCACAACCCTGTCATTCTGAGTGATGTCAGGTGCGTGGGCCAGTGCATTGACAGACACACGGCACAACTGTCTGTGTCTCTAACAGAGGAGCACACAGAGGCATTAGGTGCCAGCCCAATTAACGCTGACACGCCCCGGCAGAAAGAGCTCTCGTTTTACGTAATGGGACCGTTACTACAGCTGGCCTCCGTGATCACGTCTCTCAGGGAGACAGAGAGACAGAGAGAGAGAGAGAGAGAGTCAGTGAGTGCGTGAGTTGCTAAGCTGATGTGTGTCTGTGTAGCCTGTAGTGCATCTCTGTGAATATGAATACATCTGGACGTACAAATATGTGTATATGCACTGCATGTAACTTTCTGACAGCACCTGCTACGAAAGAAGAAGCAATAAGCCACGCTGAACTGTTACCCAGTGCTTTCTTCTCACATGTTCAAAAAGAACTTTCATCTTGCTTGCATGCTTTACCAGTAGAAGGCAAAACGGTAGTGAGGTGGTTGTGTTTGGGGATGATGTTTAGGAAACAGCGCTGGTCTAAAAAAAAAAGAAAAGATGAACAGTACTGTTTGTCATTTTGTACAGCGTGACAATGGGAGCCAAGGTTTTTGTTTGCATAAGCCCCTACCACTAACAGGAGGGTGGAGAGCAGAGGGCGAAGGGAAACACATGTGACAGTCCATCAGTATTATCATTCAGCCAAATCTCTGAGTGCCTATCAGCACTCAGTACTGTACGGACACTTTACTCCGAACTAACATCTCTAAACATAAATCATAGTGATCATCAGTTGTGATTTTAGCATGTAAATCTTCGTGGGGAAAACCACTACACAACACTGAATAATACATTCATTGGACTATAACAGTGACAAACGATGCCCACAAACTGTTAGGGCCTACATAATGCTGTCTCAACAGCAGTTCCAAAACCTTACCACTGTTACAACTGGCTATCAGCGGAGCCTTGTCTGGCAGCATGACAGTTCATTCAGCAACATTTACTGCCTTTTAAAAACCATAGCTGATATGGCTGACTTGCTTATACAAATGTGACTTGTCTCAGGAAACTAGGCGTATGTCGCGGGTGACTACTTCACAGCAGAGCTACATTTTCAGATATTACTCATTTCTAATTTTGACAGAAAGTCGTTTTCATTTCAAGTTAAAGTGTACTGTTAGCTAGCTAGGTTAGCTGGCTGTCTGGCTCGCTAGCTAACGTTACGTGTATGATCTTATTATTTGTATCTCAGAGCCATTTGCTTTGCTAGATATAGCCTAATGTTAGCTTGCTAACATTGAACCTGGTTGGTTAGCCAACTGCAGATTCATGCAGGGTAGTAACGTCATGAGTTGGGATTATGGTTCATTGTTTACCTAGCTAGCTAGCTACACTTCTTAACAAAAGACTCCACTATGCAAGTAACCATTTCAATAGAATGTCACTGCGACAACTGTTGATAGACAGTAGCTGGTAAATTTACTCTGGCTATCTACTCCGATTTCAGAGAAATCTCGTCTGAGTGTGCCAGAGCGCAGAATAACTGATGAATCTATGAACGCCTGACATCCGTTGAATATGGCCGGTGTCATGTCAGTAAACATTGGCAAAAATGTTTTAATTGTTGCCAGCAGCACAGTTGCAGTCACCAACGCTCTGGATAACATAAACACAGCCTAACCAGCTGCTAGGGGGAGTAAAATGGTCAGTGAGCCGTTTTCTCATTTGTGTCTGGAAATAGCTAGCAAGCTAGCCAATGTTAGCCAGTTAGCTTGGGTGTTTGACTTTTGTTGTTAGGACAGAATGCTCGGATCAACCCTTAAAGAGTTGGATGGGACTAAAGGTTAAGAGGGTGTGAATGATGCTGAATGGGTGTAGACAAAGAAGAGCTCTCAAGTAGGCACCAAAACATTCAGAGGCCATTTTCTCAAAAGTGAGGTTAAAAGTCTATCAACTTTCAAAGCAGAATTATTGTTCCTCAAATGCAGTGTATGATATACCATTTTGTAGCTCTGTGTCTCTGCTTTCATCCATTGTAAAAATAAAAAAACAATTTCAAATGTTGCTACGTAAGACCGGATCAAGGTGGTCGGTCACAAACTATGGCATAAACAGATTAGAGCAGATTAGAGGGAATTTCGATAAAGACATTAATGAGCGAGCTAGGACGGACGTAGTCAATATAACTATTTGTTCAGCACTTTTGAAATTTACAGCGACAAAATGTAGAACATGGGCCATTCTTACAGTATTCTCCTTGTACACCAAGACAGAACCGTAGGATAAATAAAGGGGGCATATAAGCAAGCGTACAATATTCAATGATGACATTTCTCTAGAACAGGCTATAGGCTACATGTGCACCACCAAGTCAGAACAGTAGGCTAAAGTATGAGGGTGAAATGGCTACTAACAGCTTACTACACACGCTACACTTAGTATTACTTTCTTAGCTATGGTATACACACATCCCTGGCATATTACATAATTTATGCAGCAGCATACAAGACATGTTTGGACTCACCTTGTTGTGCTGTGCTCACTTGAACAGGAAGCTGGCGCTGCATTCCTTTGTGGGCACATTTTGCCATCAAACTTTGTCAAAGTCTGGCATTCTCTGGATTTATGGTGCTTTCAAGACAACTGGGAACTTGAAAAAAAAACCAAGGTCAAATCATGATGTTAGTGACCTTCAGGTCGGAGCTCTAGGGTTCTCGACTTGGAATTCTGAGTTGGATGACCTTTCAAAATGTATTTTTCCAGTCGGAGCACTTTTTTTCCCCAGAGTTCCCAGTTGTCTTGAACTCACTGAGGTCTGAGATTTCCCAGTTCTGAGTTTCCAGTTGTTTTGAAAACGACAGAATTCATGCTGGATTGACAGCATGGCCAATGTTGAATGTTTATCCTTCCAAGCTTGTAAAAAAGACCCAGACTTGGACCACACATCCACTCCACTGAATAGCAAGCTAGTGATTGCTTTTGCAATGCTTGCAGTTAGCCACTGATTCCTGATTCCCTCCTTCCATTGTGAAATTTGTGATTTCCAACTAGTTGTGCAATGTTTATGTCCAAAGGCCGATGAGCACCGATACGTTTTAGCAATAATTTCACGGGTTGAAAAGAATTTGCCAGTAGATTGTCGACTTGATTCATGATGATGACTGCTAGCTTGCTAGCTAAGATTTTGAAAGTCAGTCCAATCAAAATGACTGTAGATATAACGTGAGTTGATATTTTATCTGTGGCCAATGACCTTGAGCCTTCTTGGATGGGCACTTCTAATTTAACTCTATGGCAGTTCCCAAGGGGCTTGATTTTTTTTCTCTCCTTGTAGATTTTGCGGTGATAGTGTCCCTATGAGTGACAGAACACTGAGCCAAACACAGCACAACTAGAAAACATTACCAACCCCTACGCTCCGTATTTTCAGATGGCTGCCGCACCACCACAGAAAGCACTGAGCTAGGCTGAAACACCTGCATTTTGGAGCTGCCTTATAACAACTAATCTAATCAAAATGATGCAAGTCAGTGTCCAGTTGTCTTTTGTCAGGAATTCACCATTGCCCCTTGAAGAATAATTCACCTGTAGATAGGACTATTTGCAGCTACTTGCTATGAGAACTTGACCAACCAGTTTCGAACACATCACATAAATACATCTGTAATGAACTCTTTTTTATTTTTTTTATGAGGTCCTGTGTTCAGTAACCCATGAACTCACCTCAAACCTCAAAAAAGGAGCAATATTGTTTTATATGCTTTCTCGTAAAAGGAGGTTTCCGTTCTTTATTAGATGAAAGACCCCCATATTAAAATAGTGTTTACCACGCTACACAAATAGTTGTACAGTCTAAAACAGAAATAGGTTAATCCTAGCAAATAGGTTAATCCTCAAACCAACAAGATTTCAGCTGTTTGCCCAACTATCAATACATTAGATTAGCGCCTTCCATTGGCTAGGTATCCCCCTTTCCTTTCCATTTGTTTCTGGAAGCGCGCCCTCATGCTGCACTACAGCTGTCAAGAGCAAAGTCATGGGTAGAGAGCGCTAGTTGTGCGCAAGGCACAGACGTGAAGCATACCCGCAGTCTGCACGCACAACCATGACTTGTTATTTCCAACGTAGTAACTTTCTAGCACTTATCATAATATTGATGTGACAACAGGCCTACTGGCGTTTGCAAACTTGTCAGTTTGAAAATTAAACAAACATGTAACCATACTATATCAGATAAATATAGGCCTAATGGAAAGGGAAACGAAAGGGCCTAATAGGAAAACCAATAACATGCAGCAGCATAAAATATAAAGTATAACATATAAATATAAAGTCTACTCCACATAATAGGAAAATAACCATATAAATATCAGTCGGCTTACTACTACCACTACAGCTACTACTACAACAAATAATAAAACTAATAATATAGCCTACTATTTCTAATCAATTGTTACTGTGATAATGATCAATTCATTGTTTTATTTAGGCCGAATATACATTTCTTCAGGCGAAAGTCAGCTTTCTGATCATGTTAAATAGCATTACATAATCCTGGACGCCTGAAGTCGCTGAACGACAATCATGTTACACATAATTGGGCAAATGATGTACAATTATCAGCAAGTGGCTCATGTGACTCACACTGAGCTAAACCACTTAAAAAATATATATATATATATTATATCCTTTATGCGCAAAAGTGCATCTATCAATGCAGACTACAAAGTTGCCAGCCAATGTAATTTAGACCATTAATAAACACTATCACTGAAATTCATAATGAAAGCATTATCTTACCGTTCTGGGAATCATTTTTTTTCAGTGGAGGTTTCTTTTCTAGATCCCGTGCGCATGTGAAATGGCCTTTAAACGGCAAATACAGAGCCTATTTCAAGATTACAGGTATGTAGAGGAATCAATAAGGTTTGTGAGACAGAGGCGCCTCCACCCGTAGCGCTGAAATACTTGTGAAGCTTGTGAAACCACTCTGCAAGGAATTGAAACAAATTAGCACACGGCTCGCCCACTCTCTGTCGACTGCGCTGGGCGCTCAGAAATGCACGAAAAACACTATACAATTGGAAAATGATGTCGCTCACGCAATTGAAACCATAACAAAGCATTTTCACAATTCACTGTTTTGGCAAAAGGTTAAGGGATTTGGCTGGAGAAATGTAACCACACTCAAATTCCGAGTTAGACCGAGTTATGGATGCAAGGACTGACCAGCCATGGTATCAAAATGATAGTTCTAACCATGTTTTGAGGCGATACAGTGTTAGTTTACATATATTTTCTTTACAAACATTGGAAAAACATGCATTTAGGTTAGCTTCTGATGGGATACGACAGTTGAACTAAACCCAAGGGGCATTTTTAAATTATACTCTTCAAGAATCAATGGGTTTAAGCTTTATCATGAATTAAACATTCCAAAAATGGATGTAGTAACTGCAGATTGTCCCTTTAAAGACCAAATATTTATGTAAAGTAGTTTATATTCTAAATTGATCAGAGAATGACCCTGGATTAAGGATATTCAGAGGTCAAAAGACAAGAATACTTGAATTACTGTCTTACCAAACAAACCATAATTCAGTGAATATTAACTGTGCCAGAATCCCACTGTTTGTTTCACAACCTTTTGTTTCGATGTTTGTCCATGTTCTCATGCACACTTGACCACACAAAGGTAATGTGACTGTTTACACATCAAAAACTATCTCTCCAATCCCACATGACCGCCCACACTAGAGCCAACATACCAGCAACAAACTCATTCCCGGTTACAATGGACAAAGGGCAGGGTTCAATGTCAACCAGTTGGGTGACTTTCCAGCCTCACATTCTTGGGCATACAGGGATACCTCAGTGTATTGCTAAGGAATGATATTTATTGTGAAGTTGGCCCTCCACCCCTCATGGTAAAGAAGTGTCTAATTAATCCATGAACCTTGCTTGTTTTGCCAGCACACAATTGTTGTCATAACACTCCCAACTAGCAAAAGCTACCAACAGGTATTCTGAGTAATATGAGTAACTCCCTCTCTTTATCAATGAGATCATTATCTATCCATTCAACCTATTGCCCTGTATTCTGTCTATAGCCCTCTACCAGGAAACATGCTTTGTGTGTGACCACCATTATCTCTGACACTCGTTATTTGTCTCAGCACACCTCTGGGTGATTCTCTGATAAGCTGTCTCTGCTGTTGTTTTTGCAGGATGAACAGAAACAAACCATTCTAGCAATTCCCAGCACCATGACCATCACAAGGCAAAAGGAACCTACAGTACCACGTCCTGCAGCAGTACAAGGGAAAAGGAGTCAGACCTGATTTACAGAGCCTCACAAATGTCTGGACAACAATCAAAGGGAACCAGTGCATCATAAATTAGTGGGTTCACCCAGGTCAGAAGAGAGCTGCCAAGTTCTTACTTTGCAGATTTAAGGAGAAAGGGAAGGGGGAGAGAAGGCGGGGTGCAAGGAAGGGAATAGCGGCAGGTAGCTGGAGAGAAATAAGCAAGAGAGAAATAATGAGAGGATTACAGTATTATGTACACATAGAGTTGGATACTGTGACATCGAGTGGAGTATGCATGTTTAAGAAACAAGACCTGCGACAGCGGTCGGAGAGACTTTGGTGGCTAAGTCTCTGCCTGAACACACTGTAACAATGGCAGCCCACAGAAGCCCTCTTGGCACAATTCTCAGGTTCAAGCATTTCACAAGATGTGTCTTGTTACTCCTGCAGCTGAGGCTGGTGCTGCTGGCAGCTGACATGACACCAGTCATAGTGTTTGTCCAGAGAGCACGTTATAAATTAGCACAGGAGACAGCTGAATAACTCACTAAGCTTCGATAAATGTTGCCTTGAGAGTGATCCAGTATTACCAACTGGGAGACATAGTAATAGAAGGATATCATATCCTCTGGCTGGAAAGATGACAAGATCAGGATTTGCAGGGAAACACATGAGAAACATAGAACCATGTCAGACATCAGAAGTGGAAACGTCCCATTGCTGGGCGGGATCATTTGTCAGGGATCATTAGGGATGCAGGCTGAATGTTAATGTGTGGCTGCAGGCCAAAGTCCTCCAACTGTCAAGTGGCAGTCTGGCAGCTGCTGCATGCATGAGCTTCATAGCAGCAGATTTTGTTTGAGCTCTGCTGCCCATCTCAGTACAAGAGAGAAGGCTGATCTGGCCCACTCCAACCATCCTGAGACAAACGATTAAATGAGTGATTGGAATGAAAGAATTGAGGCTTGCGGCATGTGTTTTTCTCTTGTCTCCAGGAACTCACACCCTCCTGACTGAGATGAACTTGTTCCATTCCTGGATAACTAAAGCAGGGTTATCCAGTGGCGGCCCTCGTGCCAGGTTTTCTGGCCCCCAAGTTTTCTGAGTAAGTTTTAATTGTTGGACATGAAAGACTGTAAAAACACCAAGAAATCAGCTCGTGATTTTAATTTCAAGAAATCCGTTCCCAAGTATTCCCAACCATAATATAGAGACACGTGATCTTATAAAAATGTAGGAATGTTTTGAAATGATTATGTTTTAGTCAAACATATCTGTTTGGACTTCAATTTGCAGTCTACTAATTATTTGTAATTATGTTCTGGCTCCCTGACCATCCCCTCAAGAATAAAATCGTCCCGCGGCTGAATCGAGTTGATGATCCCCGCCCTAAAGGGTGACTTTTTACCACATTCATTCAGTAAATTATCAACTTAATCAATAAGGCACTGAAGCACAGTAAAGTCCAGCAGACCAGGAACCATTGGAAGGCTGTCCTTGAGTTGACCACAGGGGGATTGTTGGGTGGATTATGAATGTGTTGGCTGATAGCCATCCTTTTTGTCAAGCTCTTTCTGGCATTAAACCAGCTTGAATCATAACCTTACGTCAATACATTGACTCCACTAATGTACTGACGTCAGTGTTGGGGAAATTATATCGACTTTTATCAGGGAAAGCAGTCGGGTATTATCAGAAATGGTAATCAACCCAACCATATTGAACCGTGGATGGCTGGAATATTTAAGTGTAAAGTACTTGTATAATAAACAGTTTTCCGGAAGGTTTTAAACCTACAGGAGATGGAAATTTGTACCATTGATTGCTGTGTGAGAAAATGCAGTACTCACAGGTCAACGTGGTACATGTACACAGTATATACTTCAGATATCTCGTAAATAGGGCTCTGACATTAAAGAGTGGTCCATCATTTACTGCCTGGTTGATATTTGAGGGAGAAATCACCAAGTTAGCATAATTTGGAGAGTGTTTCAGGGAGGAACAGGTAGGGAGGTCAAAACTTAAACAAAAAACCATGCCTCTGTGTGAAGACCAAAATGTTTATGTTTCGCACAAATCCAGGACTGTACTGTCACAGGGAAATGTGACATTTCTCATTGATTGTAATCTTAAATAAAAATGCCTCAGACTTTTTCTGCATTTGACCTCTGCCGCTGGAGATAAATGCTCTAGGACGTGGCTGTCCAACCCTGTTCCTGAAGAGCTATCGTCCTGTAGGTTTTCATTTCATCCCTCATCTAGCGCACCTGATTCTAATAATTAGCTGGTTGAAAAGCTGAATCAGGCCAGTTACAACTGGGGTTAGAGTGAAAACCTGCAGGAGGGTAGCTCCCCAGGAACAGGGTTGGACAGCCCTGCTCTAGGAAAAAACAGTAGGATAGTTGTGTTTTGATCAGAGGTTTTAAAAACAACCTTTAACATGGACATTGTTCACGCTTTCTTTTCAGTATTTTCTTAATGAGGAAACTGCACTGCTTAAGATTATGCCGTCAACAGTGCCTCTTGGGAAAATAAATACAGCTGTTATTCAAGTGTATTTAAACTGAGTTATGATGAGATTAACTGAGGTCACCACTATTTAACCTCTTCCTTCTACCCTCTACTTTTTTGAACATTCTGTTAAAAATCGCGCAACCTTTCAGCGCCCTGCTACTCGTGCCAGGAATATAGTATATGCATTTGCTTAGTCTGTGTGGATAGAAAACACTCAGACGTTTATAAAACTGGTTAAATCACTGCTGTGGCTTTACCAGAACGGCATTTACATCGAAAAGCACAGGAAAAACTGATCACTGAAAATGGGAAAATATATCCATGCGCTACTTGAACCCATTGATAAAGGTGAACCACAATTAATTGACTAAAGGTGAAATAAAGGTTGCAGTACCTACAGCTTCCACACGGTGTCTAAAGTCTTGTCATTTCCCTTCAAGTTTTTTCTTGGTCAAACACATGCAAGGCACCTTATTTCTTCAGGTCTAGGACCGGATATTTTCGTTGAGTTTCTAGCCGGACATTTTTCCAGACGGACAGCTAATGATCTTTACATCGCCTCCTGATGAATTTTATCGCTTATTAACGTTTACTAATACCTAAAGTTGCATTACAAACGTATTTCAAAGTGTTTTGTGAAAGTTTATCGTCGACTTTTTGAATTTTAAAAAATGACGTTACGTTTTGAAAACGCTGTTTTTTTCGTTTATCACACAGTCTACATATAACGATATCTTGGCTTTATATGGACCGATTTAATCGAAATAAAGACCCAATAGTGTTTATGGGACATCTAGGAGTGCCAACAAAGAAGATGGTGAAAGGTAATGACTGTTTTCTATTTTATTGTGAGGTTTGTGTAACGCCGAAATGCTAATTATTTTGTTTACGTCCCCTGCGTGGCTTTTGTGTTTACATTTGTGTTGTAGTGTATTGGTGCATGCTATCAGATAATAGCTTCTCATGCTTTCGCCGAAAAGCATTTTAAAAATCTGACTTGTTGCCTGGATTCACAACGAGTGTAGCTTTAATTCGATACCCTGCATGTGCATTTTAATGAACGTTTGAGTTTTAACTGATACTATTAGCATTTAGCGTAGCGCATTTGCATTTCCAGAGCTCTAGTTGGGACGCAAGCGTCTCAGGTAGAAGCAAGAGGTTAAAGTGCCAGGGTTAAGTCACTGTTATTTTTAGATGCACCACACAAAGAGGGATATTCAGCTCCATAATCATACATGTCATGGGGTTGACACAACTTTTATGTGTGTGGTTATGGTTCTTCTGGTGTTTTCTCTGAGAAATGTTCCACTTGATTATTCCACTGGCCCATGAGAAATCCAGGGAACATCTATTTATCATAGCTAATGAATAAATGACATCCTGTCTATGTGACATGGCTACATGACTAAGTGTATGTTATCCTCACGGACTCTATTCAAGGTTCTACAATGATATTGTCTCATAAATGTCCCAAAACGAAGTACAGGAGTGCTCATGCTTAATAGTCAAGGGAAAGATAGGGCAATCGACCACTGTTCGCCCATAAAACGGCATGTCGGCTGCAGGTTATTAAACACACTGTTGGCTGCACAGCGTTTGGGCTCCGAGGCAAGTTTAAAGGCACATAGCAGCAGCCGCTCCCGTTTCTGCCCCATTTGAAATGAGATTTAGTGCCATACATTCAAATGGACTCTAGATGTTCTAGATTCAGATCCATTCAAGGAAATTGGACAGGAAAAGCTCCTCTCAGGGTCTCTTGTTCAAGTGCTGCCCATCCTACCTGACACACAACAGATGGTGACAATGATCTCATTAGCATACAGTCGGTCTCACCCCCCCCTCCCCCCCACCGTAAGAACACAGCAGGGGAGGCATTTTTCCAATGAGTCTCATTGCAACATCAATGGCAATCCAGTGTACTGCATCCCTTATCCATTGCGATGGCATACATGACACCTAATGTAAGACGAAGCACAACCTATGAATTACCCATCAGAACATACTGTTGCTCTCTGCTGTTTGTTCGAAGTCTTAACCATGTGTCAAACTCAGACAAATAAAAAGACAAACCACTTCTTCTCCAATTAGACATACGGTACTTCTCTAGTTTGGATCCTCAGAATCCAGACGATTGACTGCATTTAACAACGGAGATAAAACTACTAAAGCATCTCCCTCTTGGGTTAAATGCGGCGGACACATTTCATTTGAATGCATTCAGTTGTACAACTGACTAGGTATCCCCTTTCCTTTCTCTTTTCCCTCTCACTGAGGAGCTTGAGGTTTCCATTATAGGAACCAGCCAGTGAGCAGAGTAAAACAGTGATAAATCGTAAGGGGGGAACAATGCATGAAACAAATGAAGTGCAGTGCTGTGTGTCTCCCCAGCCATGTCTACCCTTCATGCCTCATATTCAAAGAAATTGAACTGTAGCACCTTCCTAGACCATGAATCTCAAGTGTCATGGTGATTAAGCTGTGTTTGTACAGTAAAGAACGGTTTACATTTCTCATGTCGTCCCCTGGAAGAAACCATGGATAAAGCAAACAAACACCAGTATAAAATACCTGCGAATGGAAACAAAGATTCTAAATTAATTTATTGTCAGGTTTTACCAAGTCAAAATGCAATTGTACTGTTAAATAACCTCTGACTGAAAAACAATGCAAATGTTGGTTGTTCTTTTGTCGATGGAGTTTTCATTTTTACATTTTTAAATGTAACCTTTATTTAACTAGGCAAGTCAGTTTAAGAACAAATTCTCATTTACAATGATGGCCTATACTGGCCAAACCCTGACGACGCTGGGCCAATTGTGCGCCACCCTATGGGACTCCCAATCACAGCCGGTTGTGATACAGCCTGGAACACGAATGACCATGAATTTATGTTAGAAGCTGTAGCTATGTCGATTAGGAATGCACCACATTAGACTCTGCAGTTCTATGAACTATGTGACAAGTTGTGGTCCCAAGGTGTTATGTCATTTGGATGTCAAATTTGTTGATATAATTTCAAGTGACAGGCCACATCGATTGGTCCTTCAACTTGGAGTTTTCCAACAGCAGTGTTTAAGTCAACAATAAAACATACTTTTCCCTGTGGGATTTCAATGTGACATTCCAACACAGATGGAAAAAGAACAAACATAAGGACTAAATATGGGAAATTCATCCATTTAGTCTAAAGTGTACTGCACTGATGAAAACCCTCATGGAATTGCCCGTGTCCAAATACGCATACTTGCATCCTAAATAGTAGGCCATTTGAGTATGTGAAAAAACAAAGTTTTATAGTACATGAAATTTAGAAAATCGAGTATACTTTAGATTTGATTGATTTATTAGGATCCTCATTAGCCGACACCAATGGCGACTGCTAGTTTTACTGAGGTCCGACAAATAACAAAAAATGCATTTAAAAACAGTGCTACATGTAGTGTGTGTGTGTGTCCATCTATCAGTTTCAGATACATGTCAGTACATACACACAACAAGTAGGTCACGTGGGGGAGAGGCGGTGTGCCGTGAGGTGTTGCTTTATTTGTTTTTTGAAACCAGGTTTGCTGTTCACTTGTGCAATATGAGCTATAAGGTATTTCCATGCAATCATGGCTCTGTATAGTACTGTATATATCCTTGAATTTGTTCTGGCCCTGAGGACTGTGAAAAGACCCCTGGTGGCATGTCTGATTGAGTAAGTGTGTGTGTCAGTGCTGTGTATAAGTTGATCATGCAAACAATTTGGAATTTCCAACACATTAACGTTTCAAAAAAAAAAACAAGAAGTGATGCTGTAAGTCTTTCCTCATCTCCTAGCCAAGAGAGACTGGCATGCATAGTATTAATATTAGCCCTCTGATTACAATGAAGAGCAATACTTGCCGCTCTGTTCTGGGCCAGCAGCTTAACTACTGTAGGTCTTTCTTTGCAGCACTTGACCATATGACTGGATAATAATCAAGATAAGATACATCTTGAGCCTGCAGAACTTGCTTTGTGGAGTATGGTTTCAATAAAGCAGAGCATCTCTTTATGACGGACAGACCTCTCCACATCTTTACAACCATTGAATCCTTAAGTGTTGACCATGACAGTTTACAATCTAAGGTAAAACCAAGTAATTTAGTCCCTTCAACTTGTTCAACAGCCAAACCACTCATTACCAGATTCAGCTGAGGTCTAGAACTTATGGAATGATTTGTACAAAATGCAATTATCTTACTTTTAAAGCTATTAAGGACCAGGTTATAACTTGCCACCCCATTCAAAAACTGACTGCAACTCTTTGTTAAGGGTTTCAGTGCCTTCATTAGCTGTGGTTGCTGATGGGTATATACAGTATGATTGAATAATGTTTAATGCCAGTGGCAGGTCATTGGTAAAAATAGAAAAGAGTAGAGGGCCTAGAGAGCTGCCCTGCGGTACACCACACTTTACATGTTTGAGATTAGAGAAGCTTTAATTAAAGAAAAGGGGTTCTATTAGATATATAGCTCTGAATCCACAATATGGCAGAGGTTGAAAAGCCATAACACATACGTTTTCTCAAAAACAGGTTATGGTCAATAATATCAAAGGCTGCACTGAAATGTAACTATACAGCTCCCACAATCTTCTTATTGTCATATGGGCTATTTTTAGCCCTTTCCTGGTTAGTTTATCAGAGATAGACATAATATGAAAAGACAAAACAAAACAAAGCAAGAGAAAAAAACAGACTTTCTGCAGTCCAGTAATCAGTTGGTGTGTGTAAGTGTGTGGTTGTGTGTGTGTGCTGGGTTGAAGCTATGAAACCATAGGCTTGGCTCTCTCATCTCTTCCAGGCTTTTGGGAGGGAGGGTGGACAATGAGCTTGTCATAGCTGATGTAAGCAATGTCCCCAAGCGCTCTGGCAGCTTTCATGGTTGGTTTATTTCCTCTTCTGGCGCACAGCTTCAGGATAGTCCTCTTTGAGGATTATGTACATTCCTCTCAAGTTCTTGGCTCTTTCCAGAACAGCTACCTTGTCCTTGAACCTCAGAAACTTGACCACATTTGGCTTGGGCCTGTCACCTGGGCCGGTGGTGGGCTTTCCGTCCACAACAATGTTGTTCCGCCTTCATTGTCCCTCGAGATAATCCGATTTTTCCGTCATTGTTGTCATGGATTCACATACAGAAATTATGTCCTCTCACAATGACTGACAGATTTCTGTCATCTTGCTGTTCTCCTGTTGAAATATCATATTCATTTTGGCTTTTTATCTAGTAGAATTCACTGCACACATTTTCTTTTCACTGACATTCTTGCACGGACTCTATTATGCACACTAACTGAACTCCACCCACACACTCACACATACTACACTGACACTCCAACACACGGACGCACACACACACTGCATATTTTCACACAAAAAGTAAACACACACACACGCATATTGACACCACACGCACACACACTCACACCTAGACACACTTTCCCACTCTTCACATACATTGCTGCTACTCTGTTTATTATATAATCTGATTGCCAAGTCACTTTTACCTCAACCTACATGTACATATTACCTCAATTACCTCAACTATCTCATACCCCTGCACATTGACTTGGTCCCGGTACTCCTTGTATATAGCCTCGCTGTTGTTATTTTATTGAGTTACCATTATTTAGCAAAACAAATAAAAAACTGTTCATTGTTGGGAAAGGCCTCGTAAGTAAGCATTTCACAGTAAAGTCTACACCTGTTGTATTCAGCGCATGACACAAATACAATTTTTCTCATTTGATTTGACTATTGAGGAAGAGAATCATCTTTCCACACCACCTCACCAGGAATAAAACTGGTTGAATCAATGTTTTTTCCATGCCATTTTAACAAAAAAATGTAATGTGATGATGTTGAATCAATGTCGAAAACTGATTGGATTTGAAAAGGTCATCCCCTAACTTTTTAACCTAAGTCAAATGACATGGTAAATGTATTTGTTGATTTCAAATTGAATTGACGTTAGTTGACAACTCAAGTAAATGTAAATCAAACGTAGATGTTGAACTGACGTCTGTGCTGTCGTGTCTTTGGCTATGCCGGATTAAGTAATATGACATGCTATTCTGTAAAATCATTTCTCCATAATTAATATTACCTGATTGAGCTAATCATGTCAATGTAATTATCTAGAGAGTCGGGCACCACAAAATAATATTTATAGAGCTGTTATCTTCCGAATAAACTCTTAAAGACCTAGTAATATTTTACATCCATAGCAGTCAATATTAATCGTCATCTTAAATCAGTCTCATCTGAAAGTTGTAAATTCTTGGTTATCTGCACGAACCCTGGTTAACAATTTGAATCAGCAATACAAAATTGGGTTTAATTATTTATTTACTAAATACCTAACTAATCACACAGAATTACACATACACATAATTAAATCATAACTTGATTACAATTTACGTCATAAAGGAAAATGTCCCTAGAGGGCGGAACAGATATGACAGTTGGTTACACAAAAGAAAAGGGGCTGGGTTTGAGTGAAAGAGCGGGAAGACTGAAGAACAAAGGGCGAAGCTGTGCTATCGTAAATACAGTATTTTATGCAGTCTAAATTACTGCCCATTTGTAAAAGGAAAATGCAATAAATATTTACTCTGAGCTGCGCTTCAGTAGGTTGGTGGTAGATGGAAGGCCGTGTTGTCCAACCAAGTCCTTTGAAGAATGTCTCTGCTGGTAAATTGAATACGTTGTAGTAACGTTGTTGTGTGGTAGACGGAATACTCTGTCTGTTCCTTCCTAACCCTCGTTAGCAGCAGCTGTTGCTAACTCAACGGCTAGGAGTTATCACTTCTGTAGTGAATAAGAGTTCAAAGTTCATACCATTCGCAACCAAAGCTCACGCTGATGTTGGCTTCGTTCTGTAGTTATTAATTGAACCATTCTGACATTGGACCGTCGTCCTCACGTCCTCGGAACAGGAGGTTATATTGTCGTCAAGGCTTTATATAGGAAGGGAGAGGAGGGCGTGTTTGAAAAGTTTATAACCCATGTCCCTTCACAGGGGCGGGCCACTGATTGAGAAGAGCCCTATCTTATGAAAACCCAAATCTCACATTTTAGAGGCTAAAATCACATTTCATCCCATCACAAATAATTTCATATTCAAACATTTAAATTGAACAACAATTCCATGTGAATCTGATAACTCTGATGGGTAGACTTTCCACTCTAAAGTTTATATCATCTTATCATTGATGAGAATGTCTCAGATTACAACCGAACTGACATCATATTCATTAAGTACCACCGTATATGTTCAGTTGGTCGGATTACCAGAATATAGTTAATTTCCCCCCACCTTCTGATGTTTCCAGAATCTCTATGTTAACCAAGGGTTTTGCAAATGTAACATCAGTAGGGTAGAGAGAGGAAAAAGGGGGGAAGAGGTATTTATGACTGTCATAAACCTACCCCCAGGCCAACATCATGACAGTGCCCAGTGGGACATGTGTTCAACAACAGCTGATCATCAGAATAGGGGATGAGTATATGTTGATATTTGTTGCTTACTGCAGACATTTGTATTCAACAGGACGTTCTAAGTAGTATGTAGTAAAATTTGTAAACAGTATGCAGTTTAAGTAAATTGTACGCAAGCCAGATTTCGGACATGGCCATAGTCAATACAGCACACCTGTACCACATTCTCAGATTGCAGAAAAAACAGTGTCCACGGGCTATCAAAATAGCATAATGTAGGCATAGAGAATCCAGAGACCAGTTTCATAGCTTTAAATCTAGACTTAGGGCTGTGAGAGGAGAGGTTATCCTGCAGACTTATGGCAGCCTATAGTTTTCAAGGTTTCACTTGGTCTGAAACCTTCCACGAGGATAACCATTTCACAACATTGAGGGACACTGAGTTCAGAGACAGGTGCTTGGCACAGTTCACCATAGACTCTCACTCACACTATTGACATTTGTACACACTGTGCCAATATAAACCCAAAGAGATGGCCACAAGAGGATTCTGACTGAAGAGAGTGCAAATACAGAGCAATAGCGCTACACAGAGCTGTGACAAGATGCATGCAGACCTGTGATAGACATGGCTGGATAAATATACTGCATGTGTTATGTTCGAATCAACATCTACCAGTTTTGACAAGCTAATTCTCCCAGGCACAGTATGTAGCATAGTCCAATTTCTATAGACTTCGTATGGATGGATGTGAAATCTTTGTCAACTAGTGGTTTGTGAAGACTAAGAAATGTCCCGTTAAAAGTAGTTGGTGAATGATATCTTAAATCATGTGTTCTTGATAAGTGACAGCTTAGGCAAATACATCTACTATGGTTTGTTGGGCAACAATTCTAGTACGATAACAATTCTAGATTGACAACAATTCCATTACTAAGTAATACAATATGAAAACATTAAAAAATAACTTATTCCAAGAAGCAAACCATTCAACAAGCATGCTAAACAGCTCTGTCTCTGCAGTCTCAAGTGCATTGCTGTGCTATGATGAATCGTGATTGGCTACATGAGAAGGAGTATGACCTCTTTAGGCTCACAACAAAGCGACATTTTTTAAATCATCTGTATGAATGCCTCATCTCAGCCAGGTGCTAATGCTATGTACTCTTCATTGGATAACATAAACAAACGATTCCATTTCCAATCTGATCCATATCATTCAGAATGTCTCTCAGAAGAAGACAGAGAAATGTTCGGAGATGATGAGGCTTTTATGTGGCTCCATTTGTTTAATATCTGTCAAATACAGTATATAATTTAATTACTGCTGTACAATCCAAGCAAGAGTGGAAAGACAAAAATATACAAAATATGGGATATTTGTTGATGGGTGAACCCTTTATTTTACAGTTGTGGCCAAAAGTTTTGAGAATGACACAAATATTAATTTCCACAAAGTTTGCTGCTTCAGTGTCTTTAGATATTTTTGTCAATGTTACTATGGAATACTGAAGTAAAATGACAAGCATTTCATAAGTGTCAAAGGCTTTCATTGACAATTACATGAAGTTGATGCAAAGAGTCAATATTTGCAGTGTTGACCCTTCTTTTTCAAGACCTCTGCAATCCGCCCTGGCATGCTGTCAATTAACCTCTGGGCCACATCCTGATTAAGGTCTGGGGAGGTTCCTGGCCATGGACCCAAAATATCAATGTTTTGTTCCCTGAGCCACTTAGTTATCACTTTTTGCCTTATGGCAAGGTGCTCCATCATGCTGGAAAAGGCATTGTTCGTCACCACACTGGTCCTGGATGGTTGGGAGAAGTTGCTCTCGGTGGATGTGTTGGTACCATTCTTTATTCATTGCTGTGTTCTTAGGCAAAATTGTGAGTGAGCCCACTCCCTTGGCTGAGAAGCAACCCCACACATGAATAGTCTCAGGCTGCTTTACTGTTGGCATGACACAGGACTGATGGTCGTGCTCACCTTGTCTTCTCCGGACAAGCTTTTTTCCGGATGCCCCAAACAATCGGAAAGGGGATTCATCAGAGAAAATGACTTTACTCCAGTCTTTCAGCAGTCCAATCCCTGTACCTTTTGTAGAATATCAGTATGTCCCTGATGTTTTTCCTGGAGAGAAGTGGCTTCTTTGCTGCCCTTCTTGACACCAGGCCATCCTCCAAAAGTCTTCGCCTCACTGTGCGTGCAGATGCACTCACACCTGCCTGCTGCCATTCCTGAGCAAGCTCTGTACTGGTGGTGCCAGAGGAAGAACAATGATTCCAAGCACCATCCTCCTTTTGAAGCTTCCAGTCTGTTATTCGAACTCAATCAGCATGACATAGTGATCTCCAGCCTTGTCCTCGTCAACACTCACACCTGTGTTAACGAGAGAATCACTGACATGATGTCAGCTGGTCCTTTTGTGGCAGGGCTGAAATGCAGTCTAAATGTTTTTTGGGGATTCAGTTAATTTGCATGGCAAAGAGGGACTTTGCAATTAATTGCAATTCATCTGATCACTCTTCATGACATCCTGGAGTATATGCAAATTGCCATCATACAAACTGAGGCAGCAGACTTTGTGAAAATGAATGTTTGTGTCATTCTCAAAACTTTTGGCCACGACTGTACTATTGAACAATCAAACATGAACAATGTGACATTCAAATGCATTATAGCACTGTGTAACTATTACTTAAAGGATGAATATGGCAAGCATACAAGGTGTAATAAAAAGATGATGCAGTATACAACAAGTACATGTATAGATTATACATTAATGTAACATGAAGAGCGCTAAAAGAACCAGGAGTCTTTTCCATAAGCAAAATATGCCACGTCAGACACTGTGGGAAATAAATAATTGTAACAATACTGTTTTACAGTTGACATACATTGGCTTGCGAAAGTATTCACCCCCCTTGGCATTTTTCCTATTTTTTTGCCTTACAACCTGGAATTAAAATAGATTTTTGGGGGGTTTGTATCATTTGCTTTACACAACATGCCTACAACTTTGAAGATGCAAAATATTTTTTATCTTGAAACAAACAAGAAATAATACATAAAAATAGAAAACTTGAGCGTGCATTACTATTTACCCCCCACCCCCCACCCACACCCCCAAAGTCAATACTTTGTAGAGCCACCTTTTGCAGCAATTACAGCTGCAAGTCTCTTGGGGTATGTCTCTATAAGTTTGGCACAGCTACCCACTGTGATTTTTGCCCATTCTTCAAGGCAAAACTGCTCCAGCTCCTTCAAGTTGGATGGGTTCCGCTGGTGTACAGTAATCTTTAAGTCATACCACAGATTCTCAATTAGATTGAGGTCTGGGCTTTGACAAGGCCATTCCAAGACATTTAAATGTGTCCCCTTAAACCACTCTAGTGTTGCTTTAGCAGTATGCTTAGGATCATTGTCCTGCTGGAAAGTGAACCTCTGTCCCAGTCTCAAATCTCTGGAGGACTGAAACAGGTTTCCCTCAAGAATTTCCCTGTATTTAGCGCCATCCATCATTCCTTCAGTACTGACCCGTTTCCCAGTCTCTGCCGATGAAAAACATCCCCACAGCATGATGCTGCCATCCCCCTGCTTCACCGTGGGGGTGGTGTTCTCGGGGTGATGAGAGGTGTTGGGTTTGCGCCAGACATAGTTTTTTTCTTGATGGCCAAAAAGCTCAATTTTAGTCTCATCTGACCCGAGTACATTCTTCCATATGTTTGGGGAGTCTCCCACATGCCTTTTGGCAAACACCAAAAGAGTTTGCTATTTTTTTTCTTTAAGCAATGGCTTTTTTTCTGGCCACTTTTCCGTAAAGCCCAGCTTTATGGAGTGTGTGGCTTAAAGTGGTCCTATGGACAGATACTCCAATCTCCGCTTTGGAGCTTTGCAGGGTTATCTTTGGTCTCTTTGCTGCCTCTGATTAATGCCCTCCTTGCCTGGATTGTGAGTTTTGGTGGGCAGCACTCTCTTGGCAGGTTTGTGGTGCCATATTCTTTCCTTTTTTAAATAATGGATTTAATGGTGCTCCGTGGAATGTTAAAAGTTTCTGATATTTTTTATAACCCAACCCTGATCTGTACTTCTCCACAACTCTGTCCCTGACCTTTTTGGAGAGCTCCTTGGTCTTCCTGGTGCCGCTTGCTTGGTGTTGCCCCTTGCTTAGTGGTGTTGCAGACTCTGGGGCCTTTCAGAACAGGTGTATATATACTGAGATCATGTGACAGATCATGTGACACTTAGATTGCACACAGGTGGACTTTATTTAACTAATTATATGACATCTGAAGGTAATTGGTTGCATCAGATCTTATTTAGGGGCTTCATAGCAAAGGGGGTGAATACATATGCAGGCACCACTTTTCCGTTTTTTATTTTTTGAAACAAGTTCTTTTTTTTTCTTGTGTATGTGTCACGGTTTTCCTCCTGGGAAGGAGAGGCGGACCAAAATGCAGCGTAGTTACAGTTCATGTTTTTTAATAGGTAAACTCAACATGAACATAATACAAAACAATAAATGTGGCAAAACCGAAACAGCCCTATCTGGTGCAACAAACACAAAGACAGGAAACAAGCACCCACAAAACCCAACACAAAACAGGCTACCTAAATATGGTTCCCAATCAGAGACAATGACTAACATCTGCCTCTGATTGAGAACCATATCAGGCCCAAACACAGAAACAGACAAACTAGACATCCAACATAGAATGCCCACTCAGATCACACCCTGACCAAACAAAACATAGAAACATACAAAGCAAACTATGGTCAGGGTGTGACAGTATGTCCATTACATGAAATCCAAATAAAAATCCATTCAAATTACAGGTTGTAATAGGTAAAATGCCAAGGGGGATGAATACTTTTGCAAGGCACTGCATTGCCATTGATCAATTTAAAAAACAGTGTGAAGGTTATCCAAGCCGTTAAAGGGGTTGGTGAATAACAAATGGATAACCTGTGAAAAAATAAATGGAAAGTGGCCATTGCAACAATCCATGACATTGCATAATAGCTGTGGCTGAGGTGGAAGTGATCCAAGCCTTGATTGCTGTAAGCCTAATGAGCTTCATGAACACAAACAGGCTGCCGAAATACCCCGTCATCCAGGGGCATGCTTACTGGGCTGGATATATATAACATTTCACATCGCATGGCTAATTCCCTTCACCTCTCTGTCACATATCCTGGATCATTATGTCGAGCAAGGCACAGCCATAACCTGGCTTTAGAGCAAGGAGTGCTAGTTTTTGCAAATGTGAACACCACCAGTCCATAACCACTGTCTTATACCTGCAATAGTTGTACATTCCCAGTCAGTTTACAAACAAATGTAGAGATTGGATAGATGTCTGGTTCTCAGGGACCACATTTCAACCATCACTGAAACTAAGGTTAAACAAATATACACCAACCTTCTATTTTCTCCAACGTTCTCTAAGATGGTTTTAAAACGACTGGTATTTCTTTCATCAGAGTTAGGTCCTAGGTCAACCCCTTCAAGTGTTTGTTTCCCACTCTAAGACTTGGATTATCATGGCGGCTTATTCAGTGTTGATTGACAATGTTTTATATAATGTGGCATTTCGGGAGCTTGCACTGTAAAGCAGATCTGCAGACTCTGGTTAATTTATGACAACTTAGTTTAAACTGCTTAATCATTGTGAGAGAACACAGAGCTGATCTTCCCCAGACTTTAGCCACAGACTGGCCATGGACTGGAGCCATAAAACGGAACATTGTCGTTAAATGTACCAGAGAAATATCATTGCTTAGTAAGTGAGTTTATGCAAGTTTGGCTCTCAAACCAACCATGGCTTTTGTCAAACTCCCCCACCCCTGGTTTAAGCCCCCATTTCATGTGATTGGAATTAGTGGGGTGATTAATACGCAGAGGAATGACTCCTGAATGTGCCAGTTTAGTGCTTTTGCTACTTATGTAATAATGCTGCTGGATTGGTTTAACAAGGGACAGAGTCCCTGAGGAATCTTTTCTCAGTGGAGATGGAGGGGGAAGGACAGGCTCCTTTCCCTTTCAGAGGTGAATATAAACACATCATTCAAAAGCAAGGGTGAGCAGGGAAAGCGGAGGAGGGGTGTAAAAAGTGTTCCTCAGCCAATCACTTTTTGAAGGCACTGTCCTGTCCACGGCCACATGCCAAACCCTCCAGATAAATGGATGGAGCACTGCTGAAAGTTGTCCATTAGGATGTGATGAAGCAGGTGCATTATATTCAGTATATGACTCTTGGCGATGATGCATTACATTTAAAAACCACTCACCAATAAGGTTCAATCCTTTGGAGATGAATGTCAGGCAGACAGTGGAGGCTTGGCACCAGATGACGACGTAAGGCCAATCACTAGCCGTTCATTACAGGCCGTCCTATCCTTCAGCAAATACCTTTCTCCTGGGTAGCACGCATGCATTTTACCCATGTTATTAATGTCCAGAGGTTGAAAGTAGGCTGTGTGGAAGGCACCCCAGCCAGTGTGAGAGGGGGGGTTTAAAGATTTCACCATTTCAGCATTGATTGGACCCCTAATGTGGAGTCAGATGAGGGAGAAGGGAGAGGGGAGAGGGGGAGAAGGGAAGAAGGGAGATCAAAAGGAGAGCAACATCTAATAGGCCTAATAAGGTTACTGTCATAATGCCTACCGGTTTCTGAGTCCTCTAGGTGCCTTTTTGGCAAACTCCAAGCAGGCTGTCATGTGCCTATTACTGAGGAGTGGTTTCCGTGTGGCCAGTCTACCATAAAGGCTTGATTGGTGGAGTGCTGCAGAACCTTCTGGAAGGTTCTTCCATCTCTACAGAGAAACTCTTAAGAGTCTCGCAGGAATGTTTCTTGTTTGCTCTTATTCTTGTTCTGTTAGTGGTAACGTCTCCATCAACATTAGCTGAATATGTTTTTATTTAGAACAGCTTCTATTGCTCGAACGTTTTATTGCTGAAGAATGCTCAGGAAATATTATTAAAGCCATCATGTCATAATGTCACGCTATAACTTTACGAGACCATTGTAGGAATATTCCCTGCTTGTTATTCTATTGCTCCCACATTTTTTGTATTTATTTAACCTTAATTGAACTAGGCAAGTCAGCTCAGAAAAAAATCTTATTTACAATAACGGCCTACTTGTAAGGCCAAACGTGGACGACACTCTGGGCCAATCGTGCACCGCCCTATGGGACTCCCGATCATGGCCGATTGTGATAGAGCCCGGGATCGAACCCGGGTCTGTAGTGGCGACTTAGACCGCTGCGCCAAGAACATTACCGGAACATTGTGTTATGACATTCCCTGGCAACATAAGGCAGTGTAACGGCTTTCTAATGGTGAAGGAGAGTCGGACCAAACTGCAGCGTGTCTATTGTGATTCATCTTTAATAAACCAACGTAACACACAACAAAACACTAACACTACAAAACGAAGACAGCCTATACAAGTGTCTACTAACCTCTAACCAGGACATCAGGACACACAGGACAATCACCCACAATACAACCAAAGAATATGGCTGCCTAAATATGGTTCCCAATCAGAGACAACGGTAAACACCTGCCTCTGATTGAGAACCACTTCAGACAGCCATAGACTCTCCTAGAACACCCCACTAAGCTACAATCCCACTATACACACATTCCAAAATCTCAAGACAAAACACACCACAATACAAAGACTCTATGCCACACCCTGGCCTGACCCAATACATGAAGAAAACACAAAATACTTAGACCAGGGCGTGACAGGCAGTTATGTTTTTAGGACATTTTTAGGACATCCTCTACTCAAAGTTAGAGGAGCTTTCCAGTCATGATTTTTCAGAACTGATTTCATCCAGACATGATTGCTGAATAATTTTTGGGGAACTTTACTGGAAAAAATCATGTCATAACGTCACAGTATATCTTTATGAGATATCTTTATGATATCTTTTTAATATTCCCTGCTTGTTGTTATGCGTTTTTTAACAACATTTCCATCAACATTAGCAGAACGTTCCCATAGTGTTTTCTCAGAATCATTTTGATTGCGCTGACATTTTGTCGTCACAGTATGTCCTAAAAACATAACTGATACATTGTGTTGTTACGTTACCTGGAAACCTAATGAGAACATTTGGGGAATGTTCTGTGGTGGTTGTTACAGACGTTGTGCACACCATTTTAGTGAACTTTCGGAGAACACTCCAAAGATATTTAATTTGCTAACATTTTTTGGTATCATCCTAATGTCACAGTAGATAAAACCCTAACTAGAACTTAAAGTGAAACTTAGATAATGTTCTGGGAATGTTCCTGATTTGCTGGGAGGCGTCTGACATCCAATTTCAAGGACTTACACAAAACCAATATTGTCCACTTACATTTTTACATTTCAGTCATTTAGTAGACGCTCTTATCCAGAGCTGGGAATGTTATAAATCACATCTATCCATAGTAACTGTAATTTGGCCCTGTAAGGGTTTTCCTGTGGTGAAGTAGAGGCGGACCAAAACGCAGCGTGGTTATATTGATTGAAAACCAAAAACAGCCCTATCTGGTGCAAAACACAGAGACAGGAACAATCACCCACAAACACACAGTGAAACCCAGGCTACCTAAGTATGATTCTCAATCAGAGACAACTAATGACACCTGCCTCTGATTGAGAACCATACTAGGCCGAAACATAGAAATACCCAAAACCTAGAAAAACAAACATAGACTGCCCACCCAACTCACGCCCTGATCATACTAAATAAATACAAAACAAAGGAAATAAAGGTCAGAACGTGATAGGTCCTCACTTTCCCAGGAACACACAAATGTAAGCCTTGTTGAAACCAGGGCTGGACTTAACAACTGCTGGTTAGAATCTCTACACATGAAAAATAAGATTAAAAAAATAAAAATAAACATTTAATGACGTAATTGTACTGATGTATCTCAAAGATTTACACACATTACCAAACAGACCAACACATTCTGAATTGCAGAGAAATAAAAACATGTCATGGTTTGTCGATTTTGATTTACTTGAGTCAAATGACCTCATCAAATGATTATTTTGAACCGTGAGTCTGTTCTCTTTTTCTATTTAGTTTGGACTGTCAGCCTTGCACACACCCCTCCTCTACTCCTCTATTGGGGCATATTAGCCGTTTAACCACCAACATGGCTCCCTCTATCATTACAGTGACTAGACATGTCAGGCACAGTCTGGCACTGTTGGGGACAAGAACCAGAGTCTTGGAGATTGTAGTGTGCTATTGACGAACGCAAGTTTGCAACCCGGGAAACCTTTGTCATTAGCATACATATGTACATACAGCATAGACTCACACTTAAAAAATATGATATCATACAAATTGCTAAATTCGTTAACATAACGTGAAATGGATGACGTAGTACACAACTGGATGACCTTGTATACAAAAAACGGGGACCCTTTTTGGCTCGTGATCCACACTTTTAAAACTACTGGCTGAAATTATATACAAGTTTGAGAGTGCATCTTTTAAAGTCAAATGTCATTTGATGATACAGAGGTCGAGGGATATGCTGATTAGAATGACCTATAGCCTAGGCTACTGCTTGGTTATTCATGTAATGATTCATGTGTAGTCAGATCTAAAGAACACTCAAGGTGTCCCTTAAGGCAGTGCTGTCTATGCAGCACTTCTTTATTTATGATGAACAAACAATTACAGCGGGTTCCATAATGCCCCAATGGCCAGTGGTATCTCATCACCATCTGTTCCTAGCCAGCAGCCTGCCTCAGAACACTGTCCAATCAGGCTTTAACAGGAAGTGATGTGACCGATGTAACGTGTGCGCTTGGAAGCAAGTACAGGGAGTGAATCATTGACTAAAGAAATAGAACATGGTACAAAACAAGAGAAATTAAAAGCGTACAGACATAAAAACGAAGCAGAGTCAATAACACCTGAGGAAATAACCAAGGGGAGTGACAGATATACGGGAGGTAATCAAGAAAGGGATGGAGTCCTGGTGAGTGTCATGATGCCCAGGTGTGCGTAACGATGGTGGCAGGTGTGCGTAATGTTTAGACAACTGGCGACAACGAGCGCCAGAGAGGAGGAGCGGGAGTAGATGTGACAGTACCCCCTCCTTGACGCACGGCTCCAGCTGCAGGATGCCGACCAGAGGGCCGGTCTCAAGGACCAGGAATGGGCCAGTGTTTCTGCTGAGGCACGGAAACCTGTCGAGCCAGCTGAAGCGTGGGAACCTATAGAGCCGGCTGAGGAGCGGGAACCTGACGAGCCAGCTGAGACGCAGGAACCTGACGAGCTGGCTGAGACACAAGAACCTGACGAGCCAGCTGAGGCGCGGGATCCTGATGAGCTGGCTGAGGAGCGGGAGCCTGACAAGCCGGCTGTGGCATGGGAGCCTGACGAACCGGCTCATGGCTGAGGCATGGGAGTCTGATGAGCTGGCTGAGGCATGGGGAGCCTGCTGAGCCAAACAAGTCTTGAGAACCTGTCGAGCCAGCTGAGGCATGGAAGCCTGACGAACCAGCTGAGGCATCCCCAGTTGCTTCGGCAACTGGGGCATGGGAACCTGTAGTTCTGGCTGAGGCATGGGAGCCTGCAGAGCCAACCAAGTCTTGAGAACCTGTCGAGCCACCTGTCGAGCCAGCTGCGGCATCCCCAGTTGCTTCGGCCAAGGCATGGGAACCTGTAGAGCCGGTTGAGGCTTAGGAGCCTGATGAGCCAGCTGAGGCATGGGGAGCCTTCCGAGTCAACCGAGTCTTGAAAACCTGACGAGCCAGCTGAGGCATGAAAGCCTGATGAGCTGGGAAGCAAGTACAGGGAGCGAATAATTTAAATAATAAATAGAACATAGTACAAAACAGGAGACAGGAAAATTGTAGAAACATGAAACCGAAACAGAGTCAACACAGTTTCCTGACCGACTCAACATTTGGTTGATGATGTTTGTCCCCCATGAGACACTGTAGATGCGGAAGCGTAATTTCACTTCCTCAAAATCTCCAGAATGAATCTCAAGAAATATGCCGTCCCTGGGAGGGGTGCGTCACTTGAGTGGGTTGAGTCACTGACGTAATTATCCTGTCTGGGTTGATGCCCCCCCTCGGGCTCGTGCCGTGGGGGAGATCTTCCTGGGCTATACTCGGCCTTGTCTCAGGATAGTAAGTTGGTGGTTGAAGATATCCCTCTAGTGGTGTGGGGAATGTGCTTTGGCAAAGTGGGTGGGGTTATATCCTGCCTGTTTGGCCCTGTCCGGTGGTAGCGTCGGATGGGGCCACAGTGTCTCCCGATCCCTCCTGTCTCAGCCGCCAGTATTTATGCTGCAATAGTTTACGTGTCGGAGGGCTAGGGTCAGTCTGTTATATCTGGAGTATTTCTCCTGTCTTATCTGGTGTCCTGTGTGAATTTAAGTCTGCTCTCTCTAATTCTCTCTCTTTTTCTTGTTCTCTCTCTCTCTTTCTCTCCCTCACACCCTCCTTCACACATTCTCCCATGTGTTAATACTATACTTACCTTCTGGTGTAGTGAAAACTGACTTTTAAGGGCTTACATATCATAGTAAACATGCCTCGCTGGTATTTCTGGAACTGCCTGTAGACTGTTATCACAAGTTCTCAAGATCTCGGTAGGTAAAGCATGATGGACACATTCCTCCAACCTTTTCCCCCCCAGGAGGCAGAAGGGAGCTATCATCTGCACCCATCTTAGACCACACCATAGGGGTGTCACCTGCAGGCCATAGCGGGGCCCCAGGCCAGTGTGGAAGGTACATATGGTTTAAAGAGGGGCTCTACGGGTGATACACCGTCTATGGGACTAGAGGAACGCTTAATGGACAGATAGATGGTCACTGGCGAATATCAAAATAAGAGCTTGTTTTAGGTGCTGAGGAATGTAGTGCATCACAACATTTCAACATCCATCTAGACTCATAAATCAAATAACAGGATGGAAGAATTCCACTGTAGTGAAACCAATGATAACAGATGAGCAATAAGCAGTGTATTACATCTGTCAAACCACTATGTCCAGGTGTCTGTTAATCTTTAACGGTTTGCTGATGAGAATTTAGATATATATATATATATATATATTGCATTGCAACTGAAATGGGATTGGACAAATCAAAGACAGATTCTTAATATATAGAACATAATTATAGCAAAGAAAAATATAGCCCAAGGTTGATGGGGACTTACAGGCTGTTGTGAGCAATATACCCATCAAAAGAACCATGGTAACTGTTAAATGTAAAAGAGGTACCGCCGAGAATCTTTGGTTAAGTCTTCAAGCTGTCTTGATACATTTTCATGATTCTAACCACTACCGAAGGACACTGTGTAGATTGTGTGGGTGGTGTACTTTGAAAATAGCCCAGAGGTAGTATTTGAATGTGTCAGAACAGTGTTGTTAGTCGAAGGTCAAAAAATCCTTAATGTTTCCTTAATGGAAGCTTGGCAGGGAATGAGAACGAGGTGGTGACAGCTTTGAATGTAGCCTAACCACTTTCTCTACAACATCAGAATTCAGCTCAATGTATGAATAGAAAGGTAAGCCTCCAAACTGCCTGCACATTGCAAGAAGAGCTTGCACATACTCACCCTTACCTGTGCATGCCTTACAAAGTACATACTCTATACTGTGCAAGAGGGCATGAGCGCATACAAATACACCACAAGTCAACATTAAAGCCAGGACACCTGCCTCTGTACACTATTCCTGAAACTCTCAATTCCACACATTTCCACTGCAAGAGCTGTAATTATTATGTAGTTATCGTCATAAAGGTGTATACACACACAGGTAAAGGATACTCAATGAGGGGCTGTGGAGTTTGATGTAAATCATTCACGACACTGACCTTTGTGCCCACTCAAACATGCTGCCTGGTTACCCAGCACGTCCCTTGCTGCCTGTTTCTGACAAAAAAAATCGACTTGGAAAGTCTGTTGACTCGACCAAGCAGCTGCCCTCAGTATCCTACCCTAGATGTGTGCAGATGGCCGTGGCGGACCACACCCTTCGCAAAATCAACATTCAAATCTGGCCATACCAGCCTGGGTCCCAAATGCTGCCTGTTACGTCATGGCCTTGCTTATGGGACTGGAGGGACAGGCACTGGCATCGTTTCAGAGACATGGGCATGGCCGCTTTCCGCGTTTGAGACGCAAGGTAGTTTCCGAATTCATCTCAAGCACACAGCCTACTCATTCTCTTGCCGCCTTCCTCTTTCAACTCTTCCTCCATTCACCCAGAGTTCAATGTGCAAACAAGCACAGGGGGAAAACAATTACCTGGAGTTATTGCGGTACACTGGGTGGTATCAATCATGTTTTTTAAAACATTTAAATGGAGGTGTATTTATAGAACCTGGTTCATAATGGAACACTTCCACAAGCAGACAGTCACGCTGTGCAGCATCAATGGCATCTGACCATGTCTTCTCTCCCCAGCTGCAGTTATTCTGAACATGCAGAATTGCTCATTTTTGGCGTCTCTGTAGATTAGTGTTGTGTAAAGGCAGTAGGGGTAAAGCAGACGTATTGCAGACATATTGCTTGTTCCGAGGAATGCAATGGTGGAGTTTATGTCCAGACACAGAGAGCTGCTTCAGTGAACACAGAGATCACCGAGCAATGAATGACAATGAGTTAGACATCATTCTATTGATTCATTTGTCCATGGATCCACCATGATACTATAACACTAGAATGTTATGTTTTTTGTTGTTGTTATTCTATAAGACATAATAGTTTAAAGACAAGGGACATCTCGGACTCCAGGGATCAACTAACAATATTCAAGCACCGCAGAAACTCAGCGAGACTCCTGATTGACTGTTGAGAAAGGCTGCTTCATAAAATATTAAACTGTGGGGAATTAGAAGAATCCCCACCATAGAGGAGTAGAGGCTAAATGAAACCCGTGAGTCATTATCGTGGAAGTTTTCCAGTATTAACAAGCAGCCTACCTAGCTAGCAAATGTGGTTCCTTGGAAGTTGTGAGAACGTATGTTTTTGGTTTCACATTGGTTTTTCCTGACCGGTAAAACAGAATGTTTTTAAATTTTCTGAGAACCGAAATATTTTTTTATTTTTTTATTTTTTCTGGAAACGTTTATTTTTTGGCTGCAGGGAGGTTCTGAGAAATGTTACTCTGAAATGTTACTCTTGAAAGTTTTCCTTGGAAGTTTTATTAACTCCCTGAGAACAGAAATGATTGGTTATTTTGAGTTTTTCAGTAACTTCCTTAAAACTTTCACTGAATGTTTCAATAAGAGTTTTAATAACACTGCTAGCTTATTTCTTGTTAACTTTTTTGAATTCCAAGCATAAATAGAAATTCATATCCTTAGGAATTAATCATGCAAATGTATATTTTTTTTATTGTGACATAGCATCAGGGGGATTTGAACCTATGATCTTCTCTTCTCTATCCATGGAATTACTCTATTGCGCCCCCTGGATTGGACTTGCAGTCCAAAGTTGCTCATTTTAGTCTGTTCAAACAGACCCCATTTCAAAGGAAACAAGCTCTCAGTAAGATCAGGTGCGGCCAATTATCGTGACCACACGATAGAGGATAGAGCATTTTATTTATGCTGAGAACGGAATGTATATGTTACTAAAGTTTCCTTGCATTCTTTATGGAAAGTTTTTTAACGTTCTCAGAACAATTTGAGAACATGACTTTAAATAGAGTCAAAAGGAAACAAATACTGAATTTCCAACAGAAGAACATTGTTTCTTTAACTAGTTGCTCCTACCCTCTACTTTTTTGAACATTTTGTTAAAAATCGCGCAACATTTCAGCGCCCTGCTACTCATGCCAGGAATATAGTACGTTCATATGGTTAGAATGTGTGTATAGGAAACCCTCGGACGTTTTTAAAACTGGTTAAATCACGACTGTGGCTATTACATAACGTGCGTTACATCGGAAAGCGCAGGAAAACCTGATCACAGAAAATGGAAATAAATATCCTTGCGCCACTTCCAGCAATTGTTAACAGTGAGCCGAATTAGATAAGACCGAGCATTCAACTCCCACAGCATCCCCATGTAGTCGAGTATCTTGTGAATTTAATCCTCTTTGATTCTTGGTTGAACCGAAAGAGGGGCACGACGTACCTCCGGTCTCCGCCCAGATCATTCCGGAAGAGCTCTCTCCTGAAATTTTTTCCAAGACGACAGCTAATGATATGTACATCGCCTACGGATGATTTTTTATCGCTTATTAACGTTTACTAATACCTAAAGTAGCATTACAAACGTATTTCGAAGTGTTTTGTGAAAGTTTATCGTCTACTTTTGAATTTAAAAAAATGACGTTACGTTGTGAAATCGCAGTTTTTTCGTTTATCACACAGTCTACATATAACGATATCTTGGCTTTATATGGCCCGATTTAATCTAAATAAAGACCCAATAGTGTTTATGGGACATCTAGGAGTGCCAACAAAGAAGATGGTGAAAGGTAATGACTGTTTTCTATTTTATTGTGCGGTTTGTGTAACGCCGAAATGCTAATTATTTTGTTTACGTCCCCTGCTGTGCTTTTCTGTTGTAGTGTATTGGTGCATGCTATCAGATAATAGCTTCTCATGCTGTCGCCGAAAAGCATTTTAAAAATCTGACTTGTTGCCTGGATTCACAACGAGTGTAGCTTTAATTTGATACCCTGCATGTGTATTTTAATGAACTTTTGAGTTTTAACTAATACTATTAGCATTTAGCGTAGCGCATTTGCATTTCCAGAGCTCTAGTTGGGACGCAAGCGTCCCAGGTAGAGGTAAGAGGTTAAGGTGTAATTTTCAGAAATCACTCCACCGTTTCCTGCTTGCTAAAATTCTAATAGTTTGCCTAATTTCAGTTTGTGACAAAACAATCATTGTACAATCTAAACCGCTGTGAAATATCTTTTGAATAAACAAAAATATTGTATGTTCAGCTGTTTGAAGCTGGTGTACAAAACTGAAAGTAAAAGACGCAAAAACAAAACTTAAGAATGGAAAGCATAGAAATAGCGCACATAGAACTAAGATACTAAAATGGCACTGGAAGAAATGGCAGCAGTTTTATGGGAGTCTAACCAATTGTGGTACTATGTGGGTTTTTTCACGTTATTTGTAACTTATTTTGTACATAATGTTTCTGCCACCATATCTTACAGCAAAGAGCTTCTGGATATCAGGTCAGAGATCACTCACCTCGGATTAGGCAAAGATATTTTCTTCAACAAGCAGGAAGCACAGGATGTACTGCAAATACCCGGCAAGGAAGACATCCCCGTTATTGGCAAGAGAAGGAGACGCACTTACAGAGGACACAGAGCGGGGTGCCTCGTAATGATCCGGAGAAGACGAGAGGGAAAGCTGTCATTACCGTCAATATTACTCGCCAACGTACAATCATTGGACAATAAATTAGATGAGGTACGATCACAAATATCCTACCAACGGGACATCAAAAACTGTAACATCTTATGTTTCACGGAATCGTGACTGAATGATGACATGGATATTCAGCTAGCAGGATATACACTGTGTCATGACGTTGGCCTGGGGGTAGGTTTATGACAGTCATAAATACCTCTTACCCCCCTTTTCCTCTCTCTCTACCCTACTGATGTTACATTTGAAAAACCCTTGGTTAACATAGAGATTCTGGGAACATCAGAAGGTGGGGGGAAATGAACAATATTCTGGTAATCCGGTGGTACTTAATGAATATGATGTCAGTTCGGTTTGGGACATTAGGTCAGTTCGGTCAGTTCGGTCTGAGACATTCTCATCAATGATAAGATGACATAAACTCTACAGTGGAAAGTCTACACATCAGAGTTATCGGATTCGCATGGAATTGTTGTTCAATTTAAATGTTTGAATATGAAATTATTCGTGATGGGATGAAATGGGATTTTAGCTTCTAAAATGTGAAATTTGGGTTTTCATAAGTTAGGGCTATGCTCAATCAGTGGCCCGCCCCTGTGAAGGGACATGGGCTATAAAACTTTTCAAACACGCCCTCCTCTCCCTTCCTATATAAAGCCTTGACAACAATATAACCTCCTGTTCCGAGGACGTGAGGACGACAGTCCGATGTCAGAATGGTTCAGATAATAACTACAGAACGAAGCCAACATCAGCGTGAGCTTTGGTTGCGAATGGTATGAACTTTGAACTCTTATTCACTACAGAAGTGATACATCCTAGCCGTTGAGTTAGCAACAGCCACTGCAAACGAGGGTTAGGAAGGAACAGACAGAGTATCCTGTCTACCACACAACGACGTTACTACAACGTATTCAATTTACCAGCAGAGACATTCTTCAAAGGACAAAGGATTCAGTTGGGTAACACGACCTTCCATCTACCACCAACCTACCTCAGAGTAAATATTTATTGCATTTTCCTTTTCCAAATGGGCGGTAATTTAGAATGCATAAGATACTGTATTTACGATAGCACAGCTTCGCCCTTTGTTCCTCAGTCTTCCCACTCTTTCACTCAAACCCAGCCCCTTTTATTTTGTGTAACCAGCTGTCATATCTGTTCCACCCGCCAGGGACGTTTTATTATGATTTAATTATTATTATTATCATTTAATTATGTGTATGTGTAATTCTGTGTGATTAGTTAGGTATTTAGTAAATAAATAATTGAACCCAATTTTGTATTGCTGATTCAACTTGTTAGCCAGGGTTTGTGCAGATAACCAAGAATTTACAACTTTCAGATGAGACTGATTTAAGATGATGATTAATATTGACTGCTATTGATGTAACATATTACTAGATCTTTAAGAGTTTATTTGGAAGATAACAGCTCTATAAATATTATTGTGTGGTGCCCGACTCTCTAGTTAATTACATTTACATGATTAGCTCAATCAAGTAATATTAATTACGGAGAAATTATTTTATAGACTAGCATGTCATATCACTTAATCCAGCATAGCCAAAGACACGACAATTGCACCGGCTAGATAGAACAGCACATTCCAGTAAGGGGGGGGGGGGTCTGTGCATATTTGTAAACAACAGCTGGTGCACGAAATCTAAGGAAGTCTCGAGATTTTGCTCGCCTGAAGTATAGTATTTTATGATAAACTGTAGACCACACTATTTGCCAAGAGAGTTTTCATCTATACTTTTAGTGGCTGTTTATTTACCACCACAGACGGACGCTGGCACTAAGACCTCACTCAGACAGCTGTATAAGGAAATAAGCAAACAGGAAACCGCTCACCCAGAGACAGCGCTCCTAGTGGCTGGGGACTTTAACGCAGGGAAACTTAAATGAGTTTTACCTCATTTCTGTCAATATGTTAAATGTGCAACCAGAGGGAAAAAAATCTAGATCACCTGTACTCCACACACAGAGACGCATCCAAAGCTCTCCCTCGCCATTCATTTGGTAAATCTGACCACAATTCTATCCTCCTGATTCCTGCTTACAAGCAAAATGTAAATCAGGAAGCACCAGTGACTTGGTCTATAAAAAAAGTGGTCAGGTGAAGCAGATGCTAAACTACAGAACTGTTTTGCTATCACAGACCAGAACATGTTCGGGCATTCTTCCGATTACATTGAGGAGTACAGCACATCAGTCACTGACGTCATCAATAAGTCCCCACAGTGACTGTACGTACATACCCCAAACAGAAGTCATGGATTACAGGCAACATTCACACTGAGATAAAGGGTAGAGCTGCCGCTTTCAAGGTGCGGGACTCTAACCTGGAAGCTTATAAGAAATACTTCTATGCCCTCCGACGAACCATCAAAGAGGCAAAGTGCCAATACAGGGCTAAGATTGAATCGTACTACACCGGCTCCGACGCTCGTCGTATGTGGCAGGGCTTGCAAACTATATCTGACTACAAAGGGAAGCACAGCCGGGAGCTGCCCAGTGACACAAGCCTACCAGACGAGCTAAATCACTTCTATGCTCGCTTTGAGGCAAGCAACACTGAGGCATGCATGAGAGCATCAGCTGTTCTGGACGACTGTGTGATCCCACTCTCCATAGCCGACGTGAGTAAGACCTTTAAATAGGTCAACATTCACAAGGCCGCAGGGCCTGACGGATTACCAGGACGTGTGCTCCGGGCATGTGCTGACCAACTGGCAGGTGTCTTCACTGACATTTTCAACATGTCCCTGATTGAGTCTGTAATACCAACATGTTTCAAGCAGACCACCATAGTCCCTGTGCTCAAGATCACTAAGGCAACCTACCTAAATGTCTACAGACCCGTAGCACTCACGTCCGTAGCCATGAAGTGCTTTGAAAGGCTGGTAATGGCTCACATCAACACCATTATCCCAGAAACCCTAGACCCATTCCAATTTGCATACTGCCCCAAACAGATGCAATCTCTATTGCCCTCCACACTGCCCTTTTTCACCAGGACAAAAGGAACACCTACGTGAGAATGCTATTCATTGACTACAGCTCAGCGTTCAACACCATAGTACCCTCTAAGGTCATCACTAAGCTGAGGATCGTGGGACTCAACATCTCCCTCTGCAACTGGATCCTAGACTTCCTGCCCCCAGGTGGTGAGGGTTGGTAGAAACACATCTGCCACGCTTATCCTCAACACTGGAGCCCCCTTTTGGGTGTGTGCTAAGTCCCCTCCTGTACCCCCTGTTTACCCACGACTGCGTGGCCAGGTATGACTCCAACACCATCATTAAGTTTGCAGACAACACAAAAGTGGTAGGCCTGATCACGAACAACGCCTGAGAGAGCCTAGGGAGGAGGTCAGAGACCTGGCCGGGTGGTGCCAGAATAACAATCTATCCCTCAAAGTAACCAAGACTAAGGAGATTATTATGGACTACAGGAAAAGGAGGACTGAGCACGCCCCCATTCTCATCGACGAGGCTGTTGTGGAGCAGGTTGAGAGCTTCAAGTTCCTTGGTGTCCACAGCACCAACAAACTAGAATGGAACAAAACACACCAAGACAGTTGTAAAGAGGGCACAACAAAGCCTATTCCCCCTCAGGAAACTAAAAAGATTTGGTATGAGTCATCAGATCCTCAGGTGGTGTCAGAGGAAGGCCAAAAAATTGTCAAAGAACCCACATAGCCCAGTCATAGACTGTTCTCTTTACTACCGCATGGCAAGCTGTACCGGAGCGCCAAGTCTAGAACCAAAAGGCTTCTCAACAGCTTTTACCCCCAAGCCATAAGACTCCTGAACAAGTAATCAAATGGCTACCCATACTAATTGCATTGTGTGTCCACCAACCTCTCTTTACACTGCTGCTACTCTCTGTTTACCATGTATGCATAGTCACTTTAACTATCCATTCATGTACATACTACCTCGACTGTCCGGTGCCCCCCCCACATTGGCTACCCGGACTATCTGCATTGTGTCCCACCACCACCCCCCACCCACCAACCCCTCTTTTACGCTACTGCTACTCTCTGATTTTCATATATGCATAGTCACTTTAGCCATACCTAAATGTACATACTACCTCAATTAGCCTGACTAACCGGTGCCTATATATAGCCTCACTGATGTTATGCCTCGCTACTGTATATAGCCTCGCTACTGTTATTATTCACTGTCTTTTTACTGTTGTTTTTCATTTCCTTACTTATCTAATGTTCAGCTAATACCTATTTTTTACTTAAAAGTTGCACTGTTGGTTAGGGCCTGTAAGTAAGCATTTCACTGTTAAAGGTCTAATCCTGTTATATTCGGCGCATGAGACAATAAACTTTGATTTGAATTTTGATTTGATATACCCCTTTTTAGACTTGCTTTAAATGAGAATGGCAGATCTACAACTAACATTTCAATGTGAATTTGGTCAGGTTGTCCAAAAACATACATATTTCAGCTTTAATGTTCTTGGAACAATTTGAGAACATGACTTTTAGCAGAACCATGAGGAAACCTGTAGAAAACGTGATGCTGAAGTACTGAAGAATGTTGTTTCTTAACGTTCTCTGATCTATTTGAGAACATTCCCAATGTCAAACCAGTTGGAAAACGTTTCTAGAACATTACCAAAATGTAAAGGAAATGTAACCATGTTTGAACTTCCAGGAAACATTTTGTTAAAGTAATCAAATTACCAAAGAAAATAGCATTTTTTTTGTCAAGTTCCTTAAATGCGCAGAGAATGTTCCAAAGCTAAGCAACCATCCTGCACCATTCCCAGAAGGTTGTGGGAAAGTTGTATACAAAATAACCATAGGACAACCACGCTCTCACCAAGCTCAAAGAAATATATGGTTCTCAGAAAGTTATGTGCTAGCTGGGTACTCCGTGCAACAACACGCTTGGTGTCCGTGACGAGCTGTCAAAGACTCACACCAAGCCCAAACACTGCAGGCTGCATAACACACACCACACACAACGGCACAGTTCAAACATCAAACATACATAACCAATCAGCATGCCCCCATGAACACACACACTCATGCACACACACTGAGGCATGCCCCACCCTTCACCCGTGGGTTGGGACCAGGGGTGACATTGAGTGATTATAACACAGTGTACCGTAAGATGAATACCGGTAAGCAAGTGTGGTCCCACCTTGTTATCACAGGCAAAAGCAGAGCATGACAGGCAGCCTCTTAAACGCATTAGCTTGTTACCCACGCAGGGTTCCTGGATACCATGATACACACACAGTGTGTATCATGGGGGCGTGGTATATTTGGCTCCCTTGATAAAGAGGAGCAAAAAAACCTGTACAAAATAAATAATAAAAATACTTAGCTATATTGTATGATATTATTTTATACTAACACAATTGCCCAGAGAAAGAGATTTTGATTAACAAGTAATACATTTTTTGAAAGATAAGGGTCAAAGTTCAAAAAATGTTTTATGAGATTGGAGAACATGTTGGATGGGATCTTAGACCATTCCTCCACACAGAATATTTCCAGATCCTTGATATCCTTCGTCTGCACTTATGGACGGCCCTCTTCAAGTCAAACCACAGGCTTCCAATGGGGTTCAAGTCTGGAGACTGAGAGAGTAATTGTAAAATGTTGATTTTGTGGTCAATTAACAATTTTTGGGTGGATTTTGATGTGTGCTTTGGGGTCTTGTTGGAAGATTCACTTCAAGCCAAGTTTCAGCCTCCTGGCAGATGCAACCATACATTTTTTATTTATTTGATTTATTTCACCTTTATTTTACCAGGTAGGCTAGTTGAGATCTCATTTACAACTGCGACCTGGCCAAAATAAAGCAAAACAGTTCGACACATACAACAACACAGAGTTACACATGAATAAACGAACATACAGTCAATATTACAGTAGAAAAAAAAAAAAGAAAAAAAAACTTTTATATACATATATAAATGTCCTGGTACTGGGTAAAGTTCATGATGCCGTTGACCTTAACAAGGGCCCCAGGACCAGTGAAAGCAAAATAACCCCATGACATCAAAGATCCACCACCATATTTTACAGTAGGTATTAGCTATTTTCTGCAGATGCATTGTTCCTTCGAAGGCCAAACCCACCACTGGTGTGCTTGGTCGAAGAGCTCTTTGTTCATGTCATATGACCAGTAAGTTGTTAGCTCATCACAACATCAGCAAGGGCTCTGAGAACCCATTTAACAGTATAGAGTTTCTCCACTAGATAACCACTTCTATTGAAATGTGTGTCAAGAGTCAGAACAGTCAGTCCCAGGACGCGTATAGACTACTGGGGATTCTGGTTCAGTCCATATCCAGTTTTTACTCCTATCACACCACTGCGCATTAGAGTCCCGCAGTACATTCTCCCTGTGTCTAAATGGACAGAGCTGATAATGGCCACCACTGTCTAGGGGCCACAGTACTCCTTTCAGAAGGGGACCCAGAGTGAGAGGATGGGGACCCTGTGTGCAGTCTGTCGGGGTGACCCTATGATCCTCCTCCAACCCCCTCTGCTCCCTGGGCATTAGCAACAGGTGTGACATGAGAAAAGCTGTGGGTGTGTCACCACTCAGGAAAAGCTTAAACCATGTCTGAGGGGCATGTGTGTGTGTAGGAATCTATAGGGGAGAGATATTGAGTATATAACAGCTTCACAATATGTCTAAGTTCAAAACCAGCAGTGTGAGGGTATTTAGGCAGTGTGTGCTCTATAATCATGCTTCTACATGTGAAAGACTGAGAGCAAGTGTGTGTCCGTGTTGTTCCAGAAATGACTCAATACTTATATAATGCTCCTCATAAATGGGATGCCAAAACAGAAAATGTCTGGAATGTCACACCAAACACACGACATAAGAAATATTTCTATGTTCTGTGACACCATTTATAAACACTTATTCTGATCGTTACCCAAGGATAGTAGTCAAACGGGAGTGGAGCAATACCAAATGTGGCAAGAAAATGGAATAGAATAACTTCTTAGGTCAATATCCTCACTCATGTCCTTTTACTCATTTAACGTCCTGTTTGTCACCAAAACACTTTCCCAGGAACATGTGGTAGGCTCCATTTTGGAATTTAACCACATGTACATGGCAAGGGTCAATCAGAGAGGGACAGTTGTTGATTTACTGTATCTAAAAACAGCATGCCTTCATGGAGTATCTATCAGTTACTGATGTGTACAACACGCTGGATTACCAAACACACCTAAAATCCATTCAAATCCTTGTCTGCAATGGAGTGCCAGCCATTTAACGTTTATCAAAAAGTTTTCAAGGAAAAAGATCTGCTTTGAATTTCAACAGAGAGAAGCCACAATGTTTTTTTTTCATATAATCCTCTACGTTTTCCTAAAACATGGTGACTCAGACAAAAATAAATCCATGATCTTTTAAGAGCCACTGCACTTCTGATTTGGCCTCGTTTTCATTAATGCTCATTAGAAATGCTAGCGGCCATGACTGAAGGAAAACGAGAGTTGTCTTGGGGGTGTGGTTTGATGTGGGTGTTTCTTGGGTGTGTCTTTGCCATTCAATAATAACAAACAAGGACAGTAGCTAGCCAGTTTGAGTTGAAACATTATTGAAAGCAAGCTGGCAACATGCATCAAACATGTCGTCAGGTTTGCTTGATTATGAGATAACGTTAGCTAGCAGGGATCAAACCTGTCTTCAAGTGCAATGTTAGCTATGCAAATCTTCCTCTTACAGTACACTTTAGTTAGAGACTATGTATTTAGCTAGTTACATCACAGTATCATTGTCTATTTTCATAGCTGCATAGCCTATCAAATAATGACTTGTAGCTTGCTAGCTAACATAGAAAACGTAGCTACTTAACAACAACACACCAGTCTCAGGTTTGATGGTTGACAGCCCAAGTAGAAGCTAGTCGGATGTAATCCATATCCTGGCCATCTCCCTAAGATTGTTGAGCAACTTTATGGAAGCCCATTTTCACTACAGTAGCTATTTCCCGAGTAAGGGCAAGTACTAACAACACGTCTTGTCTGGGGAAGACGTTCCAGTGGGCAAGTTCGTTTTTTGATAATTTCATTGGTCCTCCTAAGGAGAGGTCTCTGCCCGCCCGCGGCACCGGCCATGTAAAGTGAACTCGCCCTGTCTTTTCCTAGAAAATGTGGGTGCCACCACGTCTTTATAGGTAAAAGAGGGCATGAATCGTTGACATAATTGTAATCCAAACCCTCAAGTAAGTCATGATGCATTCACTTAACAAATTCACTTTTGGACAAGATTGACTTTATGACCGAAGTGTTCCTATTTACACTTTGTAGTAAATTTTGACACTAGAATAAATGTTTCTGATTCATATCGATGCCACATAGGCCGTTTTCAAGTTGGAAAGGGTAGTTAACCTTTAATGGTTCACCTCTTCATCTATATTGATTAAAGGGTTAGTTTGAGATTTTGGCAATGAATCCCTTTATCAGAGTCAGATGAACTTGTGGATACCATTTTTATGTCTCTATGTCCAGAATGAAGGAAGTTAGAGGTAGTTTCGCAAGGCAATGCTAACTTGCTTAGTTAGCTCAGCTAACTAAGAAACTCCCAAAAAATAGGCTCTCACATTAATACTAAATTAATTCTCTACCTTGAAATAAGTACAACTATTGGCTGCAGTTCACACTAGATGATGCCAGATGGGGAGCTGGCATTGTAGGCAAACATTATGTTTGCATGATATTTGAATATTTTTCAATGGCCTTCTGACATTAGCAATGCTTTAAATCACATAGTTTACGTAGAAACAAATTGATAGACATCTTGGAACCTGTCATCCCATACTTTAAAGGTTTCTTGTGCAGCTCGGATCAAAGGCCGAGCACTCAGGTTCAGCTCTCTCTCAAACCCAACTCCATGTGAAAAGACTCTGGTCTCTCTAGACCTCCCACATCTCCATGTGCCAGTGCTGTGGTGGTGAACTGTAGTTCAAGCCTCAAGTGTTGAGGCTGAAAGATGGTTCTCTCTCTCCCCCTGCATCTTTCTCCCTCTCTCCCTCCCGCTCCTTCTCGCTCTCGTCCTCTCCGTTTCTCTTTCTAAATCAAAGCTTAGCTGTCTACATTTGTACAGCCACAACACTCCAACACTCAAAGTTCGGTGGCCCATTAGCTGTCTGGGGAGGTGCTGTCTAACCAAAGACTGCTAACTCTTAATGCCACTCACAGATGTATTGAACCAAAAGCAAAAGATGCAGAAAAGTAAGTCAGTTGTGTAAACATCAACTACAAACCATCAACATCTACTACAAGGCGTCCTCCTCTTAGCAGCGTACTCTAAATTCTGTCTGTACTGTATTCTGCTCCACAGAAGGAAACACACATAGAGTGCAAGCAGGAACGAACTAACAGCAAAGGACTTGACTCTGTGAAAGCGGCCTTTGGAAAATGACAGGATGTTCATGTGAAATGCAACCATTTGAAATATAGGGATGGAGCCTACTGATAGACGGATTCCACCTTCGCCTGACTAGAAGCTATAGATATTTCAGCGATCATTTAGTCTCTAATCCTGAACGATTCACAGCACGCAGGAAAAATATGACTTCAGGCAAGCACCTCTCAGTTCTTGCCTCTTGGCTGTAGTGAATATTTGTGACGAACTCAACCACTCGTTGACAAGCCTCTTTGTGCAAACATGTTCAATTACAAGCTCGCCTTACCACACTTTGTTTGATCTGAATATGCACTGCTGTGAAGTGAACAGATTCAAACAAAAGTCACAAGCTTTATGGACTCCCACTATGATGATTGAGAAAGGTAGCAGTCATTTGTCTATGTACGGGAAAGCCCTTGTCTCCTATAATAGTCTACTGTACATTATGCAATGTGGAACAGACCAAAATACTCACATTAAATGATCAGACACATGGAAAATCCCTCTGAGAAGCGTTTGTCTTTCGGGTGAGGTTTATGTTTGAGTCAGTTTCATTGTCACTGTGGCATTGACACAAAGCCACAAAGCTACAGTGTTATGAGATGGAGCCTAGCAGTGGCTCAACGGATATCAGTTAGACCCTACTATGCTATCAGTCATTAAATCTGGTTTTTAATGTGCTGTCCTCCACTTCACGCTCCACAGCTCTTGATGCCCGCATTAAATTGACTGGTTAATACTTGCCATTAAATGATCTTAATTCCATTGAATCAGCCCATATATTTCACGTGTATATGGAATCAAGAGCAAACAGCCAAACAACATAAGCGGTCACAGTGAAATTGGACATTAGTTGTCCTCAATGTAACTGTTTAGCACATCAAGAGGTTAGGCATAAGGTATCACTTGTATGTTGTTGTTTACATCTACGCAGAGGCCCTTTGCTCCACTAGGAGTTAATTAAGTAAAAGTTCAGTAAGTCATGACATACCTGTATATGCATGTGAATAGCCATAGGACCACATAGCATTTGACAGCTACTGTACAGTCGAGCTGTCAAATGCTCGCCAGATAATATCAGCCAGTTAACATGACCTTTATGAAATATGAAGCCTTTCATGTGCTTGTTTTGACTACATAAATGCGTCACAATTTGAGCCACTGATGAAGATTATCTCATAGAACAAAACAGAAGATTTTCTAAGTCTGTGTTCACCACAGACCTTATTTTCAGTGTTTATCCAACACCCTTACAAAAGCCCATTCATTTCCCCATAGGCTTTGTTCAAAGAGCCACGGCAGTTAGTGCCTACAAAAAGATGCCATTACTATTGCTCTCTATAGCTACAGATTACAAAAAACAATCACGTCTACTTGTCATGCATTCTTTAGAGCAAAAATATTTTTTATAATTTATAATTAATTCTTCACTTGCACAAGAGAAAAACGGGATTAAAAGTGATTTACACTCATTATTCAACATCACCTGTTCCTCAGCTCACATTAGCATGAAACCCTCAGTAGCTTTTCGCTAATAACGGTTTAATTAAGGGCTTCACCCGGGGCTGCCCCAGATCTCCTTAATAACCCAGCTCTGATCAGTGATCACACAGCGTACCATCCAACTAACACATCTGTCCAAAAGAGACCTGGCTCTTAGTTAACTTAGTATGGGTCCATCATGGAGCAGATGTGTGTGGGCCTACGTGTGCTGAGGGCCCACCAGTCAACCATGACTTAGAGAGTCGAGAGACAACGCTTTAATACATTTAGCTTCAATTAAAAGGTAATCCAGCTAAATCTTTTTCTTTGACTGGATTTGGTGTCTGTGGTCAGTGAGCAGCAGTTATTCTCAGACCTTTGTCAAAGTCAGAAATAGTCATTGTTGAAATAACCATCCCTGTGCCAAAATTTGGTCAATTTCAATTTGCCCTGAGCGTACAGCATACACAGGTATTTTGTTAGAGGTAAAAGTTAAAGAGAGTAGTTAGTGTAGTGTAATTTAAAGTCTCAAATTTTCCACCAAGTCTTTTTTCTTTGTAGACCGTAGTACACTATCAGCGTTCAGGTACACAATTTGACAGTGACCCTTTAAAAACGCCTGCATGTTCTCTGAGTCAGACTCAGTCCCTTTGTGATGAACTGACCGAGCTAGCTACTGGCCAGTGTTCTAGGCTTTCCCCTTGCACTGCTTGCGTCTTCATCAGTATTAATGCAGCTCATGTGGTGGAGGGCCATTATGGGTTATCACACACTGCTACTGTAATGTATCTCTCACCCCATCAAAGAGCAATGAACCAACAGAGAGGGGGGAAAATATTGACAAACGCGCAGTCCTAAAACCAGTATTGTCTGCTTCAGACCAGTCTCCTGCTGAGAGCGTGACGGGTCTAGAATCTGGTCTTCCTTCATGCCTGGTAGCCCTTCTGCTAATGGTTTTCAGAAAAACACATTTTACAGCCCATAATGCATGAAGACACGCTTTATTGTTTGTGTTAAATGTAAACCCGGGACACTCCAAACAGTAGGATATGTTACGTTTCATTTGGTATACATTCATTTGTGGATGTCCATCATCCATTTCGTATGATATGTTACGAATTACAATTCCTACAATATGTTGCGAATTCCACTTCGTACAATAAGTTAATCACTGGCAAAACATATATGTTACGAATTCCCATTTGTTGTGACTAACGTTAGCTATGTGTTGCCTCCTGCCCTCAGGAGGATGAAAAGGTTTGGCACGGCCCCTCAAATTGCATGGCGCTACAGAGGATGGTGCGAATAGCCCCAGTACATCACTGGAGCCGAGCTCCCTGCCATCCAAGACCTCTATATCAGGCGGTGTGAAAGGAAGGCCTGGAAAATCATTAAACAGTCCAACCACCCAAGCCATACTGTTCTCCATGCTTCCGCACAGCAAGCGAAATCAGTGAATCAAGTCTGATCCCAACAGGCTTTTGAAAAGCTTCTATCACAATGCCATAAGACTGCTAACTAGCTAACTAAGTAGCTAACAAAATGGCTACACGGACTGAGTTGACCTTTATATTTTAATCTGTGCACACAGGGCCCTACACAATATGCACACTGATACCCCAACACACATAGACAGTCACTCCATCATTTGTTCACACAAACCTAATATGCACATACATTTATACTGACACCACACACACCCACTCACATACAATCATTATATATGCTGCTGCTGCTACTCTGTTTATCATACATCCTGGTGCCTAGTCCCCTTACCCCAAAACATACAGTTGAAGTCGGAAGTTTACATACACCTTAGCCAAATACATTTCAACTCCGTTTTTCACAATTCCTGACATTTAATCCTAGTAAAAGGACAGTTAGGATCACCACTTTATTTTAAGAATGTGAAATGTCAGAATAATAGTAGAGAGAATGATTTAGTTCAGCTTTTATTTCTTTCATCACATTCCCAGTGGATCAGAAGTTTACATACACTCAATTAGTATTTGGTAGCATTGCCTTTACATTGTTTAACTTGGGTCAAATGTTTTGGGTAGCTTTTCACAAGCTTTGAATTTTGGGCCATTCCTGCTGACAGAGCTGGCGTAACTGAGTCAAGTTTGTAGGCCTCCTTGCTCGCACACGCTTTCTCAATTCTGCCCACATGTTCTACAGGATTGAGGTCAGGGTTTTGTGATGGCCACTCCAATACCTTGACTTTGTTGTCCTTAAGTCATTTTGTCACAACTTTGGAAGTATGCTTGAGGTCATTGTCCATTTGAAATACCCATTTGCGGCCAAGCTTTAACTTCCTGACTGAGGTCTTGAGATGTTGCTTCAATATATCCACATAATTCTCCTGCCTCCATAATGCTATCTATTTTGTGAAGTGCACCAGTCCCTTCTGCAGCAAAGCACCCCCACAACATGATGCTGCCACCCCCGTGCATCAGACCAGAGGACATTTCTACAAAAAGTACGATCTTTGTCCACATGTGCAGTTGCAAACCGTAGTCTATTGGCTATTTCATGGTGGTTTTGGAGCATTGGCTTCTTCTTTGCTGGGAGGCCTTTCAGGTTATGTCGTTATAGGACTCGTTTTACTGTGGATATAGATACTTTACCTGTTTCCTCCAGCATCTTCACAAGGTCCTTTGCTGTTGTTCTGGGATTGATTTGCACTTTTCGCACCAAAGTACTTTCCTTTCTGAGCGGTATGACGGCTGCATGGTCCTATGGTGTTTATACTTGTGTACTATTATTTGTACAGATGAACGTGGTACCTTCAGGCATTTGGAAATTGCTCCCAAGGATGAATCAGACTTGTGGAGGTCTACAATTGTCTTTCTGAGGTCTTGGCTGATTTCCTTTGATTTTCCCATGATGTCAAGCAAAGAGGCAGTGAGTTTGAAGGTAGGCCTTGAAATACATCCACAGGTACACATCCAATTGACTCAAATTATGTCAATCAGCCTATCAGAAGCTTCTAAAGCCATGATATCATTTTCTGGAATTTTCCAAGCTGTTTAAAGGCGCAGTCAACTTAGTGTATGTAAACTTCTGACCCACTGGAATTGGGATACAGTGAATTAAGTGAAATAATCTGTTTGTAAACAATTGTTGGAAAAATGACTTGTGTCATGCACATAGTAGATGTCCTAACCAACTTGCCTAAACTATAGTTTGTTAACAAGAAATCTGTGGAGTGGTTGAAGAACAGGTTTTAATGACTCTAACCTATGTGTATGTAAACTTCCGACTTCAACTGTATCTACCGCTATCGATCCAGTATCACGGCACATTGTAAATAAGGTACTGGAACTGACCCTGTATATAGTATGTTTACTCACTTTGTGTTCTTCTTATTCTTATATCTTATGTTTTTGTTCTGCCTTGTTATTTTTAGTGTTACATTATTGATTACTGCATTATTAGGGTTACAGCTTGCAAGTAAGGCATTTCACTGTACTTGTACACGTGACATTCAAACTTAAAACTAGGCTAGGGGATATCCAGGCTGTATCACAACCAGCCGTGATTGGGAGTCCCATAGGGCTGCGCACAATTGGCCCAGCGTTGTCTGGGTTTGGCCGGTGTAGGCCATCATTGTAAATAACAATTTGTTCTTAACTGACCCGCCTAGTTAAATAAAGGTGAAATAAATAAATAAATAAATAAATAGACGTTAAGGTTAAAACGTTAGGTTAAAGGGTTAAGGTTAGGGGAAGGGTTAGCGAACATGCTAAGTAGTTGCAAAGTTACTAATTAGCAAAAATATTAAAGTAATCCGTGATGATATTTGAACATGCAACCTATGGGTTGCTAGGCATTTGCATTATATGTAACCAACCATACTACTTTTGTTTTTGCCTTAAGTAACCTTCTGTCTCATGTAACCATACCAAACGTAACATATCTTACTAATTTGAGTGTCCCGGATTTACATTTACTATTTTACGTCCAGCCTATGAGACCAGGCTGGTGTTAATGGAGTTGAGCAGAGGTGCTCAGAGGCATTTCAGCCACCCTGTTAAGCTCCTGGATGTTAAAGGTAGACACAGTCCGGTGTTCCGGAGGCCTCACAGTGGGGCATCCACGCCAAATGCAAAGAGCCATAGCAGTGGCCCTGGAGTGCTGGTACAAAGCCAGCATGTAAACACTGTGGATGAAGCTGGTCTCTTCCATTGACTTCATATTCTTCTTCACGTTCACACTTCTTCACTGGATTGATGTTAGGCCTGGGGTCCTGTCAAACACTCCAGTGTAGCTAATGATGTGATGAAAAGAAAACAGCTAAAAGAAAACAGCTACATTCCTGCAATTGTACACATTTTGCCATGGGCCCCAATTTTTTTTTTGCAGTGTTATTGTCAATCATGCTATTCTACACACCCTGCCACGAGTCAGGGAACTTTTTTTTTTTTTTTTTGTAACAGTATTTTAATTAGAATTTCACAATTTTCACCCATATTAAGAGATTAAAGCAAAAAACAGCACTTACTCATACCTGCACACACACACACACACACACACACACACACACACACACACACACACACACACACACACACACACACACACACCACACACAATCTTCCTCTCCCCGCTCGGCGCTTCTCTCGCCCCATCATTGGGTCTCTCAAAACAAACATACAAACAGAAATTAAACAAAAAAAGCTCAGTTTAAACCAAGAAGATAGGTTCCACACATGGAACGTGCAGTGTAATTCTGAAATACATAGATCACCACCACTCTAAGAGAATTCTTGCATAAGGTTCCCATACTGATCCGTTTTAGAATGCAATGTACATGTCAGATATTCCAGTGGCACCCATTCAAATAGTATCTTATGCCAATCTTTAATAGAGGAACCTTATCACTAATCTACTGTAAGAGGATGTTTTTCCTCGCTGCGAAGGTAAGGATGTTGAAAAGCCTCCTCTTACCCACAGAAGTAACACGCCTACTAGGGAGACCTAACAGTAAAGAAACTGGGTCCAAATCTAGATCAACCCCTAGGCTCTTTTCAATTTCGTGCAGAACACCAGACCAGTATGTTTGTATTTTGATACATGACCATAAACAATGTATTAGGGAGCCTGTATCAGTTTTGCATTTAAGACACTGAGGGGAAGAGGAAGTGGGGCTAAAAGCATGTCTGCGATTTGGGGATATATGCAATCTGTGTATTATTCTTAACTGGATTGCTCTAGTACGGTTACATATAGATATTGTTTTTGCATATCTCCAAATGTCCTCCCACATCTCTTCGTCAATAGTAACAGACAATTCTTTCTCCCACACTTGTTTCACCCTCTGTGTGTCAACAGCAGAAAAGGACCTTAAAGTATCAAAAAACAGACTTACAGACATTTTCCTTTGTGGGACAAAAAAAAGCATTATTTCAATGACAGTCACATCAGGGTTGCCAATTAAGGTGGTGCTCTTCAAAATATAATGTCTTACTTGTAGGAAGCGGAAAAAGTCCTGCTTTGGGAGTCGATATTTCTCAACCATCTGCTCAAATGACAATAAAATCTTATCAGCAAATAAATCATTTAGTCTGCGTATGCCCTTATTAAGCCAAAAGTTAAAGCCAGCATCCAGCAATCCTGGACCAACATCTAGGTTGTTAAGAATTGGGGTAAGAGCAGGAGGTTAGTTTGGACCTTCCCAAAAAAACATTGAACTGACCTCCATACTTTGAGTGTGTTAAATGTAATGGGATTATTGCAGTGACCTTTTACAGACTTGAAACATCTGAAAAATAAAATATCCTGTAAGGGGTATTTTGAAAGAGAAGTCTCAATGTCTAACCAAATAGAGGAGTCATCATTTGTGATCCAGTCAGAAATATAACATAGTTGGACACACCATTGATAGAACCTGATATTGGGTAGATCCAAGCCGCCCATAGAACTTGGCAGCTGCAATATTGCCATCTTAAGTCTTGGCTTGCGTTTACTCCATTTAAAGGAAGTTAGCCATCCATTTACATCCTGTATTACCTTATTGGAGAGTAATACTGGGATCATTTGGATTGGGTAAAGTAGTCTAGGTAAAACGTTCATTTTCAAGAGGGATATTCTACGCAACCATGAAATCGGAAGAGAGTTCCAGCGCTCCAGATCCTGTCTTATTGTATCAAACAAGGGAACAAAATTGGCTTTGTACATTTGCTGGAATTTAGGAGTTACAAATATACCCAGATACGTCAAACTTGAGGGAGACCATTTAAAAAGGAAGGGGGGAGAAGTATTAGGTACAGAGTGTAGGTTACCAAGTGGCATAGCCTCTGATTTAGTTAAGTTAATCTTGTAGCCTGAGAGTTCACTGAATAATTCAATAATATTAACAAGAGATGTAATTGAAGTCTCGGGACTAGATGAATATCAGGACATCATCAGCATACAAGCTTACTTTATGGTGAACATCACCAATGAGCAGCCCCTGTATAGCAGGCGTTAACCTGATGGCCTCGGCCAGTGGTTCCATAGCGAGTGCCAAATAGGAGAGGGGACGTGAGGGGAACATTTTGCTATTACACATTTTGCCATGAGGCTGAGATGTATTTTTGCCTGTTTAGAGCACATTTCCTGCAGGTGGGAGTCCTTCAGGGGTCCATTGGCCCCTCTCCAGCAATGGCAAGCATAGTCTGTCTGACCAGCCATCTGAGAAGTGTGGCATGGCCATGTGGGAAAAGAGCATGAGGAGGAGGGAAAGAACTGTGAGTGATAATAATTCATTTAATTTGTAAAGCACTTTCATCACACCCAAGGCAGTGGACTTGCATCGATAGAGTGTATGCATCGTGGCATATTGTCGTTATTAAGGTTGGGGGTCTTCTGTACAGCTGCAGTGAAAAGACCGGCGCATACTGTAACTTGTACACTGAGTGTACAAAACATTAGGAACACCTGCTCTTTCCTTGACATAGACTGACCAAGTGAATCTAGGTGTAAGCTATGATCCCTTATTGATGTTACTTGTTAAATCCTTCAACGATGCTCGGTTTTTCATGTAAAACAGTTTCCAGTGTATATCAAGAATAGTCCACAACCCAAAGCACATCCAGACAACTTGACACAACTGTGGGAAGCATTGGAGTCAACATTGGCCAGCATCCCTGTGGAACGCTTGGCACTTTGTAGAGTCCTTGTCCCGACGAATTGTCCCAATATTTGGAAGGTGTTCCTAATGTTTTGTACACTCAGTGTAGTACAGAGCATTTGGAAAGTATTCAGACCCCTTCCCTTTTCCACATTTCGTTACATTACAGCCTTATTTTAAAATGTATTAAATATATTTTGTTCCTCATCAATCTACACACAACACCACATAATGACAAAGCAAAAACAGGTTTAAGAAATGTTTGCCAATTTGTGAAAAATTAAAAACGGAAATACCTTATTTCCATAAGTATTCAGACCCTTTGCTATGAGACTCGAAATTGAGCTCAGGTGCATCCTGTTTCCATTGATCATCCTTGAGATGTTTCTACAACTTGATTGGAGTCCACCTGTGGTAAATTCAATTGATTGGCCCATATAGGCACACACCTGGTCCCACAGTTGACAGTGCATGTCAGAGCAAAAACCAAGCCATGAGGTCGAAGGAATTGTCCGTAAAGCTCAGAGACAGGATTGTGTCGAGGCACAGATCTGGGGAAGAGTACCAAAAATGTATGCAATTTAAGGTCTCCAAGAACATAGTGGCCTCCATCATTCTTAAATGGAAGAAGTTTGGAACCACCAACACACTTCCTAGAGCTACCCGCCCGGCCAACGCCCGGCCAAACTGAGCAATCGGAGACTTTGTTGAAGCACCTTTTTGGTCTGTAATTACTGCCAAAGGTGCTTCAACAAAGTACTGAATAAAGGGTATGAATACTTATAGAAATGCGATGTTTCCATTTTTGATTTTATTGTTAACAAATTTAAAAAAATGTTTTTTGCTTTGTCATTATAGGGTATTTTGTGTAGACTGAAGAAAAAACAAAAATGTAATACATTTTATAATAAGGCTGTAATGTAACAAAATGTGGAAAAAGTCAAGGGGTCTGAATCCTTTCCGAATGCACTTGGTTAGGGTCAGGGTAAGTGTACACTTGCGTAATGAAGGGCATTGACCCGATATCTGAGAAAAGAGCTTCAGCTTTGTTTTCACTAACTGGTCTAAATGCTGATATTGATGGGGAGGGATAGGTTTCCCTTGAAATGGACAGATAGTCAATTAATCTAGTCCAGCCCTCATCAACTAAGAGACTGGCAGCATGGATCATTGAGCACGATTGGTGCTTCACAAAGTGATTGGACCAGTGGCTTTGTCTGGGTTGGTTTGGCGGCAGGAAGAAAAGGCACCAAAAAACAAACAAACAAAAACATTTGTGTTCACTTGTGATTTGTTATGAAAGACAGTGATCTGGAAGAGCAAATAATATCAACATCAACGCCAACATGAGTTATTCCGCCAGAACATTCATGTTCCCCTCCGAAGATAACGCTACACAAAAACATCTCTAGCCCTCTAAAGCCACAGGATATTGTCATATCCTTCAAGATACAGTACAATATACAGCATTTGAGCTCACATTCCAACATACAACATACCAAGCATCACCCCAGTGCAATTTTTTTTCTATTGCGTTTTGGCATATTGACACCTAAAACACTTTTTAAAATTAAACCTCAACCTTTCTGTTCAGCCTCATTTTGAACAGATTGAAATGATTAGCATCAATAACAGACTAAGTTTAACTCACAATGAGAGATGACAAAAAAAAATGCAACAACATTTACGATTTGTTTGTGGTCGCAGCACAAGGAGAGGCATGGAATGAACGGGGGAGTTTAGTGGATAAAGAAATGTTAGATAAAGTCTGGTTTCGGGGCCCACTTCTACTTCCTGTGGTCTGTGTCCCCTACTGCTGATCCAGCCAGTCCAAGAGAGTGCCACAGTGTCCTGAAAGGAAAAAAACATTGCTACAGTTATATAGTGAACATACTGACACCCTATACTAAACTTATATACAGTACAGTTATATAGTGAACCTACTGACACCCTATACTAAACTTATATACAGTACAGTTATATAGTGAACCTACTGACACCCTATACTAAACTTATATACAGTACAGTTATATAGTGAACCTACTGACACCCTATACTAAACTTATATACAGTACAGTTATATAGTGAACCTACTGACACCCTATACTAAACTTATATACAGTACAGTTATATAGTGAACCTACTGACACCCTATACTAAACTTATATACAGTACAGTTATATAGTGAACATACTGACACCCTATACTAAACTTATATACAGTACAGTTATATAGTGAACCTACTGACACCCTATACTAAACATGTACAAGTAATGAGGTTCAGCCAAAAGGTAGGGCATAGTAATAATCACAAAAATACAGCCGAGACCACAGTCCAATAAACGTAGGTTAACCAAGTGAGGAAGTGGAATTGGTTCCTTCACTGAACCTGCTCCTCTGACCAACACAACTAAATCAAGTATCCTGTGACGGCAGGCTTTCCGTTAAGCAGTCAATTAAGTGATAATGCAATCGAAGCCGGTGTTTGGAGCATATACAGTATTGGCACGGGTGTTGTTAGGCCCGAGACGAAGTCCAACCGTGCCAATATATCCTCCAAACGCCGGCTTCGGGGGCATTATCACTTTTACACAACAGGTTACCAACATATTCAAATAATGATTGACATATTTGAATTAGAAACGTTATTTTGCTGAATTTAATCATACTATATTTCATCCTTCCACAATATATACAGTTGAAGTTGGAAGCATACATACACTTAGGTTGGGGTCATTAAAACTCATTTTTCAACCACTCCACAAATTTCTTGTTAACAAACTATAGTTTAGGCAAGTCGGTTAGGACATCTACTTTGTGCATGACACAAGTAATTCTTCCAACAATTGTTTACAGACAGATTATTTCACTTATAATTCACTGTATCACAATTCTAGTGGGTCAGAGGTTTACATACACGAAGTTAGTTGTCTGTGGCTTTAAACAGCTTGGAAAATTCGAGAAAATGATGTCATGGCTTTAGAAGCTTCTGATAGGCTAATTTACATAATTTGAGTCAATTGGATGTGTACCTGTGGATGTATTTCAAGGCCTACCTTCAAACTCAGTGCCTCTTTGCTTGACATCATGGGAAAATCAAAATAAATCAGCCAAGACCTCAGAAAGACAATTGTAGGTATCCACAAGTCTGGTTCATCCTTGGGAGCAATTTCCAAACGCCTGAAGGTACCATATTCATCTGTATAAACAATAGTACGCAAGTATAAACACCATAGGACCACGCAGCTGTGATGAACGTACTTTGGTGTGAAAAGTGCAAATCAATCCCAGAACAACAGTAAATGACCTTGTGAAGATGCTGGAGGAAACAGGTACAAAAGTATCTATATCCAGTAAAACGAGTTCTGTATTAACATAACTTGAAAGGCAGCTCAGCAAGGAAGAAGCCACTGCTCCAAAACCGCCATAAAGAAGCCAGACTACGGTTTGCAACTGCACATGGGGACAAAGATCGTACTTTTTGTAGAAATATCCTCTGGTCTGATGAAACAAAAATAGAACTGTTTGGCCATAATGACCATCGTTATGTTTGGAGGAAAAAGGGGGATGCTTGCAAGCCAAAGAACACCAACCCAACCGTGAAGCACAGGGGTGGCAGCATCATGTTGTGGGGGTGCTTTGCTGCAGGAGGGACCGATGCACTTCACAAAATAGATGGCATCATGAGGCAGGATAATTATGTGGATATATTGAAGCAACATCTCAAGACATCAGTCAGGAAGTTAAAGCTTGGTCGCAAATGGGTCTTCCAAATAGACAATGACCCCAAGCATACTTGGCTTAATGACATCAAAGTCAAGGTATTGGAGTGGCCCTCACAAAACCCTGATCTCAATCCTACAGAACATTTGTGGGCAGAACTGAAAAAGCATTTGGAGCAAAGAGGCCTACAAACCTGACTCAGTTACACCAGCTCTGTCAGGAGGAATGGACCATAATTCACCCAACTTATTGTGGAAGGCTACCCAAAACGTTTGACTCAAGTTAAACAATTTAAAGGCAATGCTACCAAATACTAATTGAGTGTATGTACACTTCTGACCCACTGGGAATGTGATGAAAGAAATAAAAGCTGAAATAAATCATTCTCTCAACTATTATTCTGACATTTCACATTCTTAAAATAAAGTGGTGATCCTAACTGACCTAAAACAGGGATTTCTTTTACCAGGATTAAATGTCAGGAATTGTGAAAAATTGAGTTTAAATGTATTTGGCTAAGTTGTATGTAAACTTCCGACTTCAACTGTAGTCTCGACACAAATCTAGGGTTGCTAGATTTGTTCGTTCTATCGGTTCGGTTGCTAGAGACGCGACCCAGTCATTCAGTCTTTTTGTTTTGTATCTATGGACGTGACCCAGTCATTTGTTCTGATTGTTCCATTGCCATACTGGCTGGCAATGTTATTATCCCTTGCTTGCTAGCTAGCCAACTAAAAAAGTGCAGCAAGAATAACAGCCTAGTAGCTGCATTTACATTTGTTTAAGCCGTTTTCTAGTGAATTTATTTGGATACATCCATAACAATTGAGCTAATGAGGCGCAATTTCGCCTGGCATAGAAAATGTGCTCACTAGTCAGGATACTGATGTTCAGAGGAGCTAGCCAACAACACAGCTAACAACAATCAATTGAAACTGAAGCTAGAAAGACTGCAAACTAGCTGCACTTTGTTTCATTTGACCTTTTTTCAATTTACATTTATTTGTATATATCCATAAAAATGATGCCAGCTGATTCATGATTTTGACTGGCTGAGAAATGCTGCCTGCTTGTCTGTCTTGTCCCGACACCTTCATCACTATGGGACACATTTTTATATTGAGACAATGTTGCAAATGTTGGAGAGACAGACAAAAATGTTTATACAAATTCTCTACTGTTGAACATTGAAATATTAGTCTGAAAGAAATGTGAGATAATGTCTAGATGCTTTTATAATGAAGATCAAGTTTATAAATTCCCTGAAAGGCTGATGAGACAGTGGATTGCGCAGTCAGTTGGAACAGAGTGAATAGGCATTTTTAATGTCATAGATTTAGTCAGTGGTAACCTGTGGAATAGACACCGACTGGAATGCGGTTTTAACCAATCAGCATTCAGGATTCGACCCACCCCTTGCATAAAGTGGTGTAAATTCTGTGGCCTTTGGGTACACACAGTAAATAACTGCAAACAGCCAGCAGAGGGATAATTAGAGTATGTGCATTGCCAATAAAAGTCTGCAGCGAGGGAGATATACAAACACCGCTCAGTACACAGCTGCATCCAGGCAGCCAGCACAATCGGAGCATCACTCATCCTCCATACACAAACCACCCTGTTAATGGAACCACTGAATAGACTTATTATCCTCTCTCGTGGTGATACAAGAACAAGACTCCTTCAGGAGGTTAAAAGGACACATCCTGGCAGTCGTGTGAGAAATGGGGAGTGTGTTAAAGGTGATTATGACGTCACACTCATAAGTTATTCTGGACACGGTGGTAGGCATGCAAGGTTTACCTAGCAGCCTGTTGGTCAAGACATGCGTGCCTGTGTCACTGGACCATTTTAGTGCACCTGAATTACTTTAGCAGCACTGTGGCCTGCAACGCAGTCTCAATCCGCCAAGCACAGCAACCTCAACGAGAAAGCATTTTCACTATAACATGGGAGAGGTTTTTGTCCGTCTGAAATCTGCATACAGCAGTCTCACAAGCGAATCGTATTTGAATACAGGAAGTAGTAATCAGCAGTACATTCTAAAGGTGGAGGAAGAGACACTGCCGCTGCTCTGCGCTCTGACAGTCTTGGATAAGATCCAAAATCCCCTGAAAAGGAAGAGCCCCAGCTCCCATGGGGCAATTCCCTTACACTATCCGCAGAGGGGTGCAATAGATCCTCACCTTCTATCCCAACTGTATAACTTTAGAGGTCAAAGCATAGATGCAACATTTTTGTCAGGGTTAGTAATAATGTGCTCTGGAGCTGTGCAGGCATTGGATTCATTTAATTGCTTTCTAGAATGATTTCCCTGTACTGCGTTGCACATTTTCTTGTCACCCCTAATCTAATATGTTTGAGGTATTGTGCTATTATCATCATCTTGCAGTAAGTTGAATTGCCATTTTGCAGATTTGTACGGTCTTATTGAGCTCATTTCCAAGTTTTACACATCTTGTGAACACTGAAATGCTAAATTGCTCAGAAATATACATGAGTGGGTGTAAAAGCCGTATCTGCAAGTCATTTGGCACCTTTCTCCTCCCAGACTGGCTGTGGTTACAGTGCCAGCACCAGACATACATCACTCCTGTCAATTGTCAGACGTGTCCTTGGATTTCAGTAAGGCAGCATTTGAGGTCTATGGAGACTTTTCCGCACAGGGAGTCAATGGCGCGTTTCCAATGCTTATGTCAACGGTGCTGTCCCTTATAATATCTATGTCCTTTCTTTGGTGCCAGTGACCTCTCCATCTTTTAATCCCCCAAATGAAAAAAGGAAGACATATTCAGAGCAAAATCATTGGTATTTTTTTTTATTGTGCACGAAAAGCTACTGTACAGGTATGCATCCATTTCATTGCGTTTGAACGAGAGGGCTTTATATAATATTGGGTTTGATCCAGGGAAGCTTGCCTACGGAGCTGTGAGGGGAACGGCACCTCAGTACCTCCAGGCTCTGATCAGGCCCTACACCCAAACAAGGGCACTGCGTTCATCCACCTCTGGCCTGCTCGCCTCCCTACCACTGAGGAAGTTCAGTTCCCGCTCAGCCCAGTCAAAACTGTTCGCTGCTCTGGCCCCCCAATGGTGGAACAAACTCCCTCACGACGCCAGGACAGCGGAGTCAATCACCACCTTCCGGAGACACCTGAAACCCCACCTCTTTAAGGAATACCTAGGATAGGATAAAGTAATCCTTCTCCCCCCCCGTAAAAGATTTAGATGCACTATTGTAAAGTGGCTGTTCCACTGGATGTCATAAGGTGAACGCACCAATTTGTAAGTCGCTCTGGATAAGAGCGTCTGCTAAATGACTTAAATGTAAATGTAAATGAAGGTACAAGTAATGTTAGTCTACAAATTGGTTGGATGGGTATCTTCTGAAGATCTAAAAATAGATTCTGTAGAAGATCTAAAAACATGTCAAGTGTAAACATGTCCATCATGGCCAGGAGCATGGAGTCTATCCAGTAGCATTGGTGCTCTTTCTGTCTGTCTGCTCCCTGTTGGGAGGTCTGTGAGGTGGATGCACATACTCAGGCGTAATCAGAGCCTGTTAAAACCCTATGTAGAGAAAGGAGAGCTGCCTCTGGTTTGGTTTTTCTGCCCTGGGCCTCAGTGGGAGGATCGCTGCGTGACTTCCCAAAGTTCCTCCTCCAGGCAAAATGGAAATCAAACTGACTAAGTGCATCCGGAAGACAAATTCATGCGCATTAAAGCAAGTCAGTGAAATGTGAATCTCATTTTTATCACAGGGAGAGGTGCATGAAGAGGCGCTGGACTACTAATAGGACTGCCAGACCATATAACATTATTTACCATGTCTCTCTCTCTAGCATACGTTATCTATCTCAATCTGAAGCAGTCAAAAACTAGGGTCAGTTGTCTGAGTGCACTTTGGCATCGCCTCCTCCTGTACAGAAATAAGGTTATCACTGGCCATTTCTGTATAGTGTTACCTTTCGGTTTTCACTTTAAGTGCTGTGTTAGCATGCTGTGCTCATACGGCGAGCCTCACCTTCCTTGAGATTTTCTTAAGCGATGCCTTCCGTGTGCACCAGTACTCTGCACTCAGATTAGTCAAGATCCACCAAGGTGCAATATTCTGTTCCATTGTGGCCTTGAGTGATAATGAAGCTGTTGAGTGAGAATAAAAAGATTCTCGGGACCTGGGACCACCTGTGGGTCAGAGAAAAATGGAGGATCAATCAAGATCATAAAATGCACACGGAAATTGTTGAGAGCCAGTGTGATACTTTTAAAAATGCATTTCCACTCATCATCTAAAGTCTCAGAATGAGCGACTGAGGTAATGGACCTCTGATCAATGGAGATACAAGAGATGTGAGTAATGGAATGGAGAGTGGTTGCTATATGCGGTGAGGCAGCTCCCTCTACAGTTCTCTCTACACCGTACACGAGATAGTGACGTGACAGAAGCCTAAACGAGGCCTGTTATCATTCCCTCAACTCATATTTATTTACATGAGCGATTTAACAGAGATTCCACTTGTTTCTTTCATATTGGTTGACTTACAAAAGAACCCAATATTTATTTGTACATATATTTGACCAGGGGTTTCATGCAAACTGTGCGTGACTGTCTGAGCTTTAGCTCGGGGTTAAGATTGGTGTTCTGTATATCCTGCATGAGGTCAGCGTGCCAAGTTTGCTCTTTACACCCATTCTAATAAACACCCATCTGTTTTTAAACGATCTGGAGATAAGACGCATTACAAAATGATTCAGCTTCAGTCTATTTTGGAAGTCTGAAGAAGTCCGTTGGGTTTACTGTCCCTAATTCTGCCTGGACAGAATCATCAAGTCTACATGGAAATTCAGAACGACTGGAGATTTAAAAAGACCATAGAGCATGTTACTTTCTAATGAATAACACAAAAAAATACTGTTGAAGTGCATTGTAATCTGCAATGTACTGTTTACTGCATGTAGGCCTACCGCACTACATGGACAGATAATATCCCAACACAATGCAATGTAACCAGTCCTATAGCGGTTTTTTATTGAAGGAAAGATTCACCCATTTTGAATGTTGGAGCGATGCTCTATCGATTCCCGGGGTCATTTCATGTTTCAATGTGTACATGAGCAATTCGCCATTCAAGCAGGCAGAAATACAGGCAGAAAATGATCACATGATGATCTGAACATATGATGCAAAACTTGTCATACCGGCTTTATTTCTGCCTGCTTGAAAGGCGAATAGCTCAGAGACACATGAAATGACCCCGGGAATCGATAGAACATCACTCAAATATGCACAAATATAATATAACATTCAATATGGGTGAATCTTTCCGTTAAGTAGACCTGAGCCAGCTGTTATTGTATTGGTGCCCATGGGAGAGCCATAAGATTTAACCAAATATGACAGATTTCCCCCACACACAGCAACGGTAGTACATTTTGGGCAAATTTTATGACAAGCCAAACGCTTTCTGAACCCAAACGGACATCTTTCTAATAAATACATTATTAGAAAAACAGCTTTGTTTGAAGTCTGTGGTAGTTCTCAAAGTGTATGAAGCAGTCGTATCTGCCTGCTGATCGCTAGCTCGAACTCCCGTGAAACAGAAAATGACGTAGTAATGAATGACAATGATTTTAAATTAAATATTCTTTGTTGGTGTAATCAATTATGTGCGTTATTGTGCTTAATTGTGTTTGATGATAAGGAACTAGATGGTAATTGAGCCTATAGCCATCAATTTCATGCAAACTGGATTGTTAGCTAGATACTAAAGAACCATTTAATCAACCTTGTACAGTACCAGTCAAAAGTTTGGACAGACCTACTCAATCCAGGGTTTTGTAGAATAATAGTGAAGACATCAAAACTATGAAATAACACATGGAATCATGTAGTAACCAAAAAAGTGCAAAACAAATCAAAGTATATTTTAGATTATTCAAAGTAGCCACCCTTTGCCTTGATGGTAGCTTTGCACACTCTTGGCATTCTCTCAACCAGCTTCACCTGGAATGCTTTTCCAACAGTCTTGAACTAGTTCTTACATATGCTGAGCACTTGTTGGCTGCTTTTCCTTCACTTTGCGGTCCAACTCATCCCAATCCATCTCAATTGGGTTGAGGTTGGGTGATTGTGGAGGCCAGAACATCTGATGCAACACCCCATCACTATCTTTCTTGGTCAAATAGCCCATACACAGCCTGGAGGTGTGTTGGGTCATTATCTTGTTGAAAAACAAATTATAGTCCCACTAAGCGCAAACCAGATGAGATGGCGTATCACTGCTGAATGCTGTAGCCATGCTGGTTAAGTTGAATTCTAAATAAATCACAGACAGTGTCACCAGAAAAAAAAACACAACATCACACCTCCTTCTCCATGCTTCATGTTGTGGGAAAGTAACTTTTCTAATAACCAAAGGAGAACCTTTAGAGAACATCACAGTTCTGAGAATGTCCAATTAACCCAATAAAATAACATAATATTTTGGTGTGTTAGAGAACATTTACAGTGCATTCAGAAAGTATTCAGACCCCTTCACTTTTTCCACATTTTGTTACGTTACAGACTTGTTCTAAAATGGGATGAAATAGTTTTTTCCCCCTCAATCTTAACACAATAACCCATAATGACAAAGAAAAATAGGTTTTTCAGACCCTTTACTCAGTACTTTGTTGAAACACCTTTAGCAGCGATTACAAACTCAAGTCTTCTTGGGTATGACGCTACAAGCTGGCACACCTGTATTTAGGGAGTTCCTCCCATTCTTCTCTGCAGATCCTCTCAGGCTCTGTCAGGTTGGATGGGGAGTGTCGCTGCACAGCTATTTTCAGGTCTCCCCAGAAATGTTAAATTGGGTTCTTGTCCAGGCTCTGGCTGGGCCACTCAAGCACATTCAGAGACCTGTCCCGAAGCCACTCCTGCTTTGTCTTGGCTGTGTGCTTAGAGTTGTTGTCCTGATGGAAGGTGAACCTTCGCCCCAGTCTGAGGTCCTGAGCACTCTGGAGCAGATTTTCATCAAGGATCTCTCTGTACGTTCCTTCATTCATCTTTCCCTCGATCCTGACTAGTCTCCCAGTCCCTGTTGCTGAAATAAATCCCCACAATAAATACCCACAGCATGATTGGTGGAGTGCTGAGAGATGGTTGTCCTTCTGGAAGGTTCTCCCATCTCCACAGAGGAACTCTGGAGCTCTGTCAGAGTGACCATCGAGTTCTTGGTCACCTCCCAGACCAAGGCCCTTCTCCCCCCGATTGCTCAGTTTGGCAAGGAAGGCTAGCACTAAGAACAATCTTGGTGGTTCCAAACTTTTTCCATTTAAGAATGATGGAGGCCACTGTGTTTTTGGGGACCTTCAATGCTGCAGACATTTTTTGGTACCCTTCCCCAGATCTGTGCCCCGACACAATACTGTCTCTGAGCTCTAGAGACAATTCCTTTGACCTCATGCCTTGGTTTTTGCTCTGACATGCACTGTCAACTGTGGGACCTTATATAGACAGGTTTTTGCCTTTCCAAATCATGTCCAATCAATTGAATTGAATTTACTACAGGTGGACCCCAATCAAGTTGTAGAAACGTCTCAAGGATGATCAATGAAAACACAATGCACCGGAGCTCAATTTCGAGCCTCATATCAACGGGTCTGAATACTTATGCAAATAAGGTATTGCTAAACACCTGTTTTCGTTTTGTCATAATGGGGTATTGTGTGTAGATTGATGAGGGAAAACATTTATTTAATCAATTTTCTAATAAGGCTGTAACGTAACTAAATGTGGAAACAGGGAAGGGGTCTGAATACTTTTTGAATGCACTGTACATAACATTCCCCTGTAAAAACGAACCACACGCCAACCCCTCTTTTACGCTACTGCTACTCTCTGTTCATCATATATGCATAGTCACTTTAACCATATCTATATGTACATACTACATCAATCAGCCCGACTAACCGGTGTCTGTATGTAGCCTCACTACTTTTATAGCCTCGCTACTGTATATAGTCTCGCTACTGTTATTTTTCACTGTCTTTTTACTGCTGCTTTTATTTCTTTACTTACCTATTGTTCACCTAATACTTTTTTGCACTATTGGTTAGAGCCTGTACACGTGAAAATAAACTTTGTTTTGATTTCATTTGTTTGTTTGTTTGAAAAATAACCTTCCCCTAACGTTCTGGGAACCTTGCATGTGTTTCTTAGGGCTAGGTGAGGGCGTGGTTGTCCATTGGTTATTTTTCATACAACCTTCTCACAACTTTCTGGGAATGGTTCAGAGTAGATGCTTGGCTTTGGATTATTCTCATCACATTTAACCCCCAAATGTTTTATTTTCTTGGTATTTCATTACTTTAACAGAACATTTCTTAAATATGTTTACAATTTTAGTAATGTTCTCCAACTGGTTTGGCATTGGGAATGTTCTCAAAAAGTTCAGACAACGTTAAGAAATAGCATTCTTCTGTGGGAATGTCAGTAATTCAGCATTACATTTCATACAGGTTTGCTCATGGTTCTAAAGTCATGTTCTCAAGTCGTCCCAAGAACATTAAGAAACAACATTCTTCTGTGGGAATTTCAGTACTTCAGCAAAACTTTTCCTTCAGGTTTCCTCATGCTTGTTTTTAAAGTTATGTTCTCAAATTGTTCGAGAACGTTAAAACCTCTCTGGGATATGTGGGACGGTAGCGTCCCACCTCGCCAACAGCCAGTGAAAGTGCAGGGCTCCAAATTCAAAACAACAGAAATCTCATAATTAAAATTCCTCAAGCATACAAGTATTTTACGCAATTTTAAAGATACAATTCTCATTAATCCAGCCTAAGTGTCTGATTTAAAAAAAAATGCATTACAGCTAAAGCACCACAAACGATTATGTTAGGTCACCACCAACTCACAGAAAAACAGCCATTTCTCCAGCCAAAGAGAGGAGTCACAAAAGCACAAAGAGGTCAAATTAATCACAAACCTTGGATGATCTTCATCAGATGACACTCATAGGACTTCATGTTACACAATACATGTTTGTTTTGTTCGCTAAAGTGCATATTTATATCAAAAAAGCTCATTTTACATTGGCACGTTACGTTCAGTAGTTCTAAAACATGCGGTGATTGTGCAGAGAGCCACATCTATTTACAGAAATACTCATTATAAATGTTGATGAAAATACAACTGTTATACATGGAATTAGAGATATACTTCTCCTTAATGCAACCATCAGATTTCAAAAAAACTTTACGAAAAAGCAAACCATGCAATAATCTGAGTACAGCTTTCAGACAACAAAGCAGCCAAAAAGATATCCGCCATATTGGGTAGTCAACATTAGTCATAAATAGCATTATAAATATTCACTTACCTTTGATGATCTTCATCAGAATGCACTCATAGGAATCGCAGTTCCACAATAAATGTTTGTTTTGTTCGATAACGTTCATCATTATGTCCAAATAGCTTCTTTTGTTAGGGCGTTTGGTAAACAAATCCAAAAGCGCGTTCAGGTCCCGTCGAATGTCGGACGAAATGTTCAAAAAGTTCAGTTACAGCCTGTAGAAACTTGTCAAACTAAGTACAGAATCAATCTTTAGGATGTTTTTAACATAAATCATCAATAAGGTTCCAACCGGAGAATTCCATTGTCTGTAGAAAAGCAATGGAACGAGAGCTAACTCTCTTGTGACCGCGCCTCAGAGCCTGTGGCAATCTGCCAGACATCCACTTCACAGTAGAATCCTCAAACAAAGTTCTAAAGATGGTTGACATCTAGTGGAAGCCTTAGGAAGTGCAACATAACGAATATCCCACTGTATCTACAATAGGGGCTGAGTTTAAAAAACTACAAGCCTCAGATTTCCCACTTCCTGTTTTCTTCTCAGGTTTTTGCCTGCCATATGAGTCCTGTTATACTCACAGACATCATTCAAACATTTTTAGAAACTTCAGAGTGTTTCCTATCCAATACTACTAATAATATTCATATATTAGCATCTGGGACAGAGTAGCGGGTAGTTTACTCTGGGCACTTTATTCATCCAAGCTACTCAATACTGCCCCCCTGTCACCAAGAAGCTTTTAAGAAAACTTCCCATAAAAACTACAATCATTTTCTGGTAACATTCAGAAAACGTTGTGAGAATCTTATTTAAAAAAAACACATTTACATTCTGTTCTTGGCATCAATAAAACTCTGTATCTTCTATATTGTTAAGTGTGTTCAGGTGTGTTGGCCAAGCCCACTAATTCGCCACACCTGATCTTAATGAGGGCTTGTTTCCTTTGAAATGGGCTCTGCTTGAATAGACTGAAATCAACAGTTTTGTTTTGCTCCATCCTAGTTTTTGCTAGCTCCATCCTGGTGGCTCAGTGAACTAATTCCAAGACTGAAAATGATAGGTTCGAATCTCACTGATGCCGTGTCACAATTAAAAATAAATGTGTTCGCATGATTAAATCCTAAGGAAATGAATTTCCATATGTCCTATCTGTGCATTGCGTTAAAATAAAACTTCACACAAAATAAGATAGCAGTGTAATTAAGTCTTATTGAAACAAAAACTGTTCTCAGAGCGTTAATAAAACCTCCAAGGAAAACTTTCAAGGAACCAGAGTAAAACATTATCGAAACCTCCCTGCAACCTAAAAATAAATGTTTGCAGAACAGGATAAAATGCTCGCTTCTATTCTCAGAATGTTTAAAAACGTTTAGTTTTACAGGTCATGAAATGCATGGCTTCGTTCCCACACCCAAAGTGAAACCAAAAACAAAAATTCCCACAACTTCCAAAGACCAAATGTGCTAGATGGGTACTCTCGGAAATAAGATATATCCATGTAATTCTATGATATCCAAATGTGTGGTGTAGTATCCCAGGAGGTATACCCCAGGGGATGGTAATAGAGGGGAGGTACGTGATGCAACGTTGGCTCCCTCTGCTGGGAATACGGGAGCTGGGCACCCCGACACGGACAGCTCTAAGTGGGGGTAATTAGAGGAAAGTGTCAACCAGCCGTGGAGGCCAAATAAAAGGAGCACGGTGGCACACCGAGAGGAGGGGGAAGAGACCGACACCAAGCAAAGGTAGAGAAGAAGGGCAGAGCGAAACCTAAGTGATTTTCTTTGTTATATTTATTTTCTGTCTTAGTAAAGTTGTTTTTGTGGACTAAAGCCTCCCTGTCTCTGTGTCAATCTCTGCACGCTCAACCCAACACCCCACGGTTTACCAAATCAAATCAAATCAAATTTTATTTGTCACATACACATGGTTAGCAGATGTTAATGCGAGTGTAGCGAAATGCTTGTGCTTCTAGTTCCGACAATGCAGTGATAACCAACAAGTAATCTAACTAACAATTCCAAAACTACTGTCTTATACACAGTGTAAGGGGATAAGGAATATGTACATAAGGATATATGAATGAGTGATGGTACAGAGCAGCATACAGTAGATGGTATCGAGTACAGTATATACATATGAGATGAGTATGTAGACAAAGTAAACAAAGTGGCATAGTTAAAGTGGCTAGTGACATAAGAATGCAGTCGATGATCTAGAGTACAGTATATACATATGCATATGAGATGAATAATGTAGGGTAAGTAACATTATATAAGGTAGCATTGTTTAAAGTGGCTAGTGATATATTTACATCATTTCCCATCAATTCCCATTATTAAAGTGGCTGGAGTTGGGTCAGTGTCAATGACAGTGTGTTGGCAGCAGCCACTCAATGTTAGTGGTGGCTGTTTAACAGTCTGATGGCCTTGAGATAGAAGCTGTTTTTCAGTCTCTCGGTCCCAGCTTTGATGCACCTGTACTGACCTCGCCTTCTGGATGATAGCGGGGTGAACAGGCAGTGGTTCGGTGGTTGATGTCCTTTATGATCTTTATGGCCTTCCTGTAACATCGGGTGGTGTAGGTGTCCTGGAGGGCAGGTAGTTTGCCCCCGGTGATGCGTTGTGCAGACCTCACTACCCTCTGGAGAGCCTTACGGTTGAGGGCGGAGCAGTTGCCGTACCAGGCGGTGATACAGCCCGCCAGGATGCTCTCGATTGTGCATCTGTAGAAGTTTGTGAGTGCTTTTGGTGACAAGCCGAATTTCTTCAGCCTCCTGAGGTTGAAGAGGCGCTGCTGCGCCTTCTTCACGACGCTGTCAGTGTGAGTGGACCAATTCAGTTTGTCTGTGATGTGTATGCCGAGGAACTTAAAACTTGCTACCCTCTCCACTACTGTTCCATCGATGTGGATAGGGGGTGTTCCCTCTGCTGTTTCCTGAAGTCCACAATCATCTCCTTAGTTTTGTTGACGTTGAGTGTGAGGTTATTTTCCTGACACCACACTCCGAGGGCCCTCACCTCCTCCCTGTAGGCCGTCTCGTCGTTGTTGGTAATCAAGCCTACCACTGTTGTGTCGTCCGCAAACTTGATGATTGAGTTGGAGGCGTGCATGGCCACGCAGTCGTGGGTGAACAGGGAGTACAGGAGAGGGCTCAGAACGCACCCTTGTGGGGCCCCGTGTTGAGGATCAGCGGGGAGGAGATGTTGTTGCCTACCCTCACCACCTGGGGGCGGCCCGTCAGGAAGTCCAGTACCCAGTTGCACAGGGCGGGGTCGAGACCCAGGGTCTCGAGCTTGATGACGAGCTTGGAGGGTACTATGGTGTTGAATGCCGAGCTGTAGTCGATGAACAGCATTCTCACATAGGTATTCCTCTTGTCCAGGTGGGTTAGGGCAGTGTGCAGTGTGGTTGAGATTGCATCGTCTGTGGACCTATTTGGGCGGTAAGCACAGTGGCTATTGATGATATCTGCGTTTTCTGTGAAAAAGGTGAGAATCTGTCTCACTTGTTCTTTGAATGTAAATATGTGTCATAATTTTGGGAAAACATTGCGAAATACTATTTACCATTATGAACACTACACACGTTTCTGACATGAATGATATATGTTACTATTGCAAGGATAACAAGACCATTAAATTATTTTAAAAAAAATATATATTGTCAAATACTTAATACATGATTGAATGTAACTATTTTATTAAAACATTAACCCTAGTGAATAACAAGAATAACATTTTCCTGAATCATTACAATAAGATTTTTGCACTAGATTTAAAAAAATATTTTAATTACTTGATATTTTTGTATGTTAGCATTTTCTTGTTAATACCATTTGTTCTATTATGTTTGTAACAATGTAAATTGTTCTGTATTTTGATTTTTTTTTAAACTTGTTACAGAATCATTAAGAAACATATTTAATCAAATAAGCCACATGTAGCAAATAAGCCATTATAGGTTTTGTCAACTCAATTCAACACTCCCTCATTGACCTCCATACAAAAACTCCTCACTTGTTGAGCAAAAAACACGACAAACTATACCTGCCAGAGAAAGATTTTCGACCAAGTTCTCCCCCTCACTTCGCCTCTTCTCTGGTTACATTCCATTCTCCACATTGAATCCTTCAAGTCTTCTTCTATAATATCATGGTGATCCACAAAGAAACATTTAAAGTGCATGCCACTACCTACTGTGTTGGAATGTACGATCGATCATGATTGGGCCAATCCTGTACTACCTTAAATACAAATGTTTTGGAGAAATGTCCTGATGAAACAAAAATAGAACTGTTTGGCCATAATGACCATTATGTTTGGAGGAAAAAGGGAGAGGATTGCAAGTCGAAGAACACCATCCCAACATTGAAGCATGGGGGTGGCAGCATCATGTTGTTGGGGTGCTTTGCTGCAGGAGGGACTGGTGCACTTCACAAAATATATGTTATCGTGAGGGAGGTAAATTATGTGGATCTATTGAAGTAACATCTCAAGACATCAGTCAGGAAGTTAAAGCTTGGTTGCAAATGGTTCTTCAAAATGGACATTGAACCCAAGCATACTTCCAGAGTTGTGGCAAAAAGGCTTAAGAACAACAAAGTCAAGGTATTGGAGTGGCCATCACAAAGCCCTGACCTCAATCCTATAGAAAAGATGTGGGCAGAACTGGAAAAAGCGTGTTTGCGAGCAAGGAGGCCTATACACCGGACTCAGTTACACCAGCTCTGTCAGGAGGAATGGGCCAAAATTCACCCAACTTATTGTGGGAAGCTTGTGGAACGCTACCTAAAACGTTTGACCCAAGTTTAACAATTTAAAGGCAATGCTACCAAATACTAATTGTAAACCTCTGAACCACTGGGAATGTGGTGAAATAAAAAAAAAGCTGAAATAAATCATTCTCTCTTATTCTGACATTTCACATTCTTAAAATAGTGGTGATCCTAAATGACCTAAGCCAGGGTATTTTAACTATGATTAAATGTCAGGAATTGTGAAAATCAGTAAACTTATTTGGCTACGGTGTATGTAAATGTCCGACTTCAACTGTAGTTCTACCAATCTGTTTTACAGCCTCTGCATATAATACATCATGACTGATCCTATTTCTGAGCCTCTCCAGCAACTCTCTGTACCTGGCATCCACCAAACACTGCACTGTGTTCTCCCACACAATTACTGCACTTAACCTTCACATTTCTTCCACATTCACTGTAATCATGTGCACCTCCACACACATGTTATTTATTTTACATTGAGCAGCTACATGACCCATTCTTTGGCATTTAAAACACTGCAGTGCATATGGGACAAATTCTCTAACATTGAAACTAAGGAATCTGATCTGTACTTTTCTCTTGTAAGACTTTCTCAAAACCTCTGCATCACTGATAAGCTTTCACTTGTTTGACCCTCTTTCCTACTGATCAACCTTTTGGCCTCAATCACTCTGCCTCTCTTCACATTTTAATATCATCTTTGGGCATAGACATTAGGACCCCAGTGATGACTCCCCTCAATCTAGCATCAGCACCAGGGACATGGCTTTTAATCTTCTTCCCTTTAAGCTTTTCCATTTTCACAATCTTCTCTTGCTGAGCCTGGCTACCACACAATATTAACAATCTACCATTTCCAGTGAACCAGGCTAATTTCACTTCACCTATCTTTCTCTACAGCATTAGTTAGACGTATAGGGGTGTAAGTGAGACAGTGTAGTCTCATCAAACACGATCACTACTTTCCACTCCAACACATCATTACTCTTGATTCCTACATTGTCCCTCTTTATCATTTCTTTACTAGATGATCCACAGCTTTCTGTATCATGATCTCTCTTCTTTCCACTACCGATCATTCCGGTGCTTGACCCTCATCCTTCTGCTCCATACCATCAGAACTGACACCCATATCGTTAGCATTCCACCACACCTTTCGCTTCACCAACCTTTTCTCCATTTCCTCCATTTCGTCTGCAGTACTAGCCGCCATTTCCATCCTCCAACCCTCTCGCCCCTCCAAGTTGTCAGTTCTAGTCGTTATATTTCTATGCATGTATTGATGAAGTGTCAGGTGCTCAGAAAAGACACCTTACTGCAATAATTATTCAGCATAGTAAACAAAACCAACAGTAGGCTTATACAATCGGCATTAACTTTAAATGAATGAGAGTTGTGAATATATCCTACGTTATTAAAGACATTTAATGTAGACAACATTTTTCATTTCAAATTTGATCAATGTATCTATTATTGTAAGCGATCTCGTGTCTATTACCAACCGCGTCCTCTCCGGGTTTCGAATGGTTGCATGTTCTGTGGTGAGGCTGTTGTTTCAGTATGATATGTTAGATAAAGGAATAACGACAGACACCAATGTTAGGTTCAATAGCCTTGTTTGTGCATTGTACGAATGGCTACAACTGGAGTCCGGGGAACAGTCCGGCTAGTCGATTACCTATCAACTATACTCCGTAACAGCTGTTGCTATAGTAACAGGTACGGAGAGAAGACAGTGGCGCTGGTGAGCGACAAATAGCGAAAGGTGTTGAGGGTTTCTGAATGTGAAAGAGTGAGGAGGAAAGACGTGCGGTTAGGGAGGCTGCAAGAAGGGGGGAAGTGACGGGTCTGCTTGAAAAGAAAGAAATGTCGGAGAGGATCGCTTCATCATGTGGAAACCTTTATGACACCACGTCACTCCTTCTCCAGTACTGCAAAGGTGAGTTCACTTTTGACTTGCTTGCAGCTCCGAGTCGACCGGTTTTGATATGAACCGTGGCACACTGCTGGGACTGTAGGTTTGCATGCACCTGTTTGCAGGTTCCCTACCAGTTTACACGAAACATACATGTAGCTCGAGCTACAGATTATTGAATAGAATGTTAGCTTGCATCGTTAGAATGATCAATGGTCGATCTATCCATCCATCATGGAGCAGGCTGTCGTGAACTTTGTTAACCCACTGCTATATTGTGATAGGTGTGACCCAGAGCCATGTATTTAGAAAAATATTTGGTTCAGGTGTAGCCGAGCTGCCAACCCTCTGACTTTATGTAAAATATTTTCCCGACTGGGGGAAAACAGATAGGCTATCTCTATGATATTTAATAGTGGAACTATTTGCATAATATGGTTTCACTGTTCCAGATTAAGTGTAATTGCCTTAGAGAGAAGATGAATTACACTGTCGTGGCTTCATCTCTCTGTTGTCATCTCTCTGTTGTAAATTAGAGAATGGTGTTGACTTTTTGAGGGGCAGCAGGGTCTGGACATGACTGTGGTGTAAAGGGTGATCATAACAATACAGCTCATCAAAGAAAAGCTGATGCAATGATGCTGTAACTGGCCACATCACAAGACCAGGTTCATGCACGTGAGAAGAAAAGAAAACACACACCTCTGGTAATGTTTTTTACTCTACAGTATTTAGTTATATTTTATGCACCCATGCTATCCAATACAATTTGACAAGGTTCACAAATCCAATTATGCACGTAAGCAGTGGGATGAAATTGAACTGCGAGTAAACATAGGATATTTAAAGGGACCGTGTAGCGTACCTAAATAGACTTGAAAGGTAATTTATGTATTGCTGAACAAAAATCTGTGAAACTCAGGTTCTGTGTATTGGGCTACATGAAGGTCTAAAAATAGCTTATCATATTGAGTGACAGGTGGACAGACATGGAGAAAGGCATGTCATCTGTTCAAATGGCCAGGCTGTCCTTACCCTGTAACCATGAGAAGATATTTCCCATGGCAGGGTCTACTATGCACAGTACCCAACCGGGGTGTCCAGCCATGGTCTCCGTTGGCCAATGCCTACCCAGCTAGGACATAATGTTCTGAGAACCATATTTTCTCAGAGCTTGGTGAAAGTGTGGTTGTCCTATGGTTATTTTGCATACAACCCTACCACAACCACTGTGAATGGTGCAGGACAGTTGCTTGGCTTTGGAACATTCCCAGCACATTTAAGTCACTTGACATAAAAAATCAACAAAATCTTGGTATTTCATTACTTTAACAGAACGTTTCCTAAAAGTTCACACATGGTTACATTTAATTTAAATTTTGGTAATGTTCTAGCCTCGTACGAACCATCCTGATCTCACAAGCTTACATTCTGTTTCGCTACACGGATATAATCTTTGGGCACAGAAGTAGAAAATCATAACAACAATGGCTGCTCCTGAGGAGGTTGGTGTTGATTCTTCTATAGGAGCAGTTATATCAGAACTGGAGGACATCGCTTCATTGAAAGAACAGCAAATAACTGCACTGAAAGATTTTCTCATGGGAGATGTTTTCAAGTCAAATCATATTTTATTTGTCACATGCGCCTAATACCAGAGGTGTGGACTCGAGTCACAAATATGATGACTTGCAACTCGACTGACTTTAACACCAAGTACTTGGACGTGAGCCTTTTGACTCGAACTGACTTGATACCCTCCCCAATCCCAAATATGAAGAATTATGCTATTAAAAAGTGTGTAGCGCGTCAACTCTTCATTTAACGGATTACAGTTTGGACAGCAGCCAATCAAATTGTGCCCGTGGAGAAAAAGTTGCGCGTGGAAGTGCAGAGGAATGTCGGCGGGTGAATTCAGATGGAGCCCTTGGAAAGATGATACCCCAAATTATTATTTTCGGATATAAAGACTACGCTGTAGTCAACACAAAATGGATTACAACTTGCAAAAATGCGGGAAGAAACTGCTCAATTACAGATTTGAACAATACCAGATGAACAAAAGTGTCACAAGTGAACCACAACAGTCTCCAATCTGACAGTTCATGGAGACCCGTGTAGGGCAGTACAGCATGAATCATCCACAGCAGAAAGCTATCAACAATGCAATACTGTCTGACCTGGTTATCGATTGCACCTTGCCTCTGTCTATTGTGGAAAACAAGAGTTTTTGTCACTTTCTGTCATTGGTTGACAGTAGGTATAGCCCAGTGTGTCGTAGAACATTGACATCAAAAGTATACATTGTGTGCAAAAGGCATGAGGAGGTAGGCGATGAATATGTAGTGAGGGCCAGCCGACTAGAGCATACAGGTCGCAGTGGTGGGTGGTATAAGGTGTTTTAGTAACAAAACGGATGGCACTGTGATAAACTGCATCCAGTTTGCTGAGTAGAGTATTGGAAGCTATTTTGTAGATGACATCGCCAAAGTCGAGGATGGGTAGGATAGTCAGTTTTACTAGGGTAAGTTTGGCGGCGTGAGTGAAGGAGGCTTTGTTGCGGAATAGAAAGCCGATTCTAGATTTGATTTTAGATTGGAGATGTTTGATATGAGTCTGCTGCCAACATGAGAAAGGCATTCACGGTGTGCTTCCCCATTGATCAAGAAGATGAAGTACATGACGAAGATCACCTTGATGACCCAGAGCTCTGGAATGACCTAGCCCTGGAAGACCAGCAAACGGTGGATGCTGCTATTGCAAAAAAAACAGCGCTTGCAGTGTTTTGCCCACACTCTCCAGCTCGTGGTGGGAGATGGCTTGAAAGAAACACAAGAGATGACTCCTTCTCTTTCAAAGTTATCAAAAATCAGCTCACTGCTGCATACAAGCACAACATACAAAGAGGTGTTTGAGGCTGAATTTGGGGGAAGAGGCATCCCTGCTGTTGTCAACACAAGATGGAACTCAACACTGAGACAAATGAAGGTAGTTATCCAATGTGACCATCTAAAGCTCAGGCATGTTCTAGAAAAGTCTGGGCACAGGGAGTTGTTGTTCACAGTACGGGAGTGGAATAAATTGAAGGAGTTGGTGGACATCCTGATGCCATTTGGAGAAGCAACAGATATGACACAGGTGAGAAGATGGCCACAATCAGTTCTGTTGTTCCCTCGGTCCTGTCCCTGAATCACCACCTGGCGCAGCGGAAGCCTCAAATCCATTTCCTGAGCGTCCTGGTCAGAAGTCTCCAGGCATCCCTGAACCAAAAGATTTCTTGGAATCTTCATCAATGTGAAAATGGCCAGGACACAAGATGGAATCACTGCACCCTTTTCAGATCCAGTCTACCTCAAACCAGCTGCCTTGGATCCGGCTTTTTCTCTGATGTGGGTGTAGCACCATGTGCTCTTCAAGGAGGAGGTCAAGGAGGAGGTGGCACAAAGAGTGAAAGGTAAATTATTATTGAGTTTAATGTAACTTTTTTTCTCATAATTTAATCCAATTGACTGCAACAATAATACTTCTTCAGTTTAACCCACTGCATCACCAATACTCTAATACCGACCTTTTTGTTTCTGCTTTTACATGTTTTGCCAGAACTGATTCTGCAAGATGCTGCAGGGACTGAACAAGATGTGCCTCTTGTTGATGGGAAAGAGCGAGAGGACTATAGTCTTGAACAAGAAGAAGGGCTGTTTGCAGCATACTGTAAGAGGCAGAAGAAAGCTGTTGGGACCTCTCCAGCACTACAGCTAAGTCACTACCTTGACATATGCGAAGGACAGAATGCCCTCTTGTTCTGGGCAATGAACATGAAGGCTCTTCCTTCACTGTCCCAAAGGGCCATCAGGGTCTTGGCAGTGCCTCCAGTGCCCCGGTGGAGCGTGTCTTCAGCCATGGTGGCATCATACGGCGGCCTTGTGCACAAATGACTGACAGACTTTTATTGAATTTGGTATTTTGCAAATGCAATGTATCGTAGGGCCCTGAGCTAAGAGGAAAAAAATGAAACTGTTTATGCATTACACACACACTCACACACGTAGTCTCCATGTTCAGGTTTTATCTCCCATCTTTGGGATCAGTATTTTATTCTCAGACATTCAGGCCAGTGTTCAAATTGTAGGCCTACTTGAATTTTAGTAGCAGTTGTTTTGCTGTACCTTTTTAATAAATGATTGTAACTTTATGGCAGGATTGATTTAAGTGTCTAAAGTATATCTGGAGAGAGAGATTTTGTTTTTGTTGTCTTGTTGTTTTGTTGTATTTCCATGGAAATATAAAGTTTATTTGGAAAGTAATAAATATTGTAATAAACCTGTTGTTGAGGTTATTCACTGTAGCTCTCTTGTTTTACTAGCCAATATTCATACTGCCCTTGCAAGTCATTGCCACTCTTTCCCCTCGGTTGGCACACAGTCTTACATGGAACAGGTTCTGGAATGGGAAGGGACAGAATATCCCCCTTGACTTACACCTGGAACACCTCAGCTTCTTGAAGGCATTTTTGAAGGGCCTGGGTCCTAACATGACTGAGCAAGCAGCAGACAGGATTATCAAGTCCATTGGTGTCCTCAAGGACTTGATGGACACCGCAGACGCTGAGTTAGCAGCATTAAAGTCTAGTGGCATCCATCATGCTGCTCGCCAGACTGGGGACATTCTAGCCTTTGTGGAGGTTGTCAGGGAGGCAGAGCTGTTCAAAACCCAACCGGGCAGAGTTCACTGCATTCCCTGGTTTAAACCGCAACATTTTCTCAAAAGTGAAGTACAGTGAGTTTGTTCCCATTTTGATTTGAAACAACTTAGGTGCCAGGCTAGCTGGGGATGTGGATGGCTTAGTCTGACAATTAAACCCTGTCTAAGAGGTAGACCGTGATTGGGAGTTAAGGGGCAGGAGTAGGCTAAATACACTAATGTTGTCACTGTAAATATTTCTTATTCATTTGTATTTATCAGTACAACTTTTGCTCAGATTCGTACTTTGTTATACAGATAAAAGCAAACGTTGACTTATGCGTCTTGATTAATTCATAATGTTAAACAGTTGAAGTGAAACGACACCACTGACCGTTTTGAGCAACAGTTGTGACGTTTTGCATTTGGACAAGTAAATACACACAGATGGTAACAAAGGCTCATTTCTGAGCAGTCGTTCAACTAACTACTATAGAACAATGTCCGCAGCATAAATTGTGCCGTAAATTACCTGTCTTATGTACTGTGCAGTGCAGTACATCAGAAAGTATTCACACCCCTTGACTTTTTCCACATTTTGTTCTGTTACAGCCTGAATTGATAATGTATTGCATTTAGATGTTTTTGTCACGGGCCTACATACAATACTGCATACTGTTAAAGTGGAATTATGTTTAATTAATTGTACAAATCAATTAAAAATGAAAAGCTGAAATGTCTTTGAGTCAATAATTATTCAAGCCCTTTGTTATGGCAAGCCTAAATAAGTCCTGAAGTAAACACTTGCTTAACAAGTCACATACTAAGTTGTATGGACTCAATCTGTGTAACAAATAACCGTGTTTAACATGATTTTTGAATGACTACCTCATCTCCGTACCCCAAACATAATTATCTGTAAGGTCCCTCAGTCGAGCAGTGGATTCCAAACACAGATTCAACCACAAAGACCAGGGAGGTATTCCAATGCCTCGCAAAGAAGTGCACCTATTGGTAGATGGGTAAAACATTAAAGAAGACATGGTGAAGTTATTAATTACACTTTGGATGGTGTGTATCAGTACACCCAGTCACTACAAAGATACAGGCGTCCTTCCTAACTCAGTTGCCGGAGAAGAAGGAAACCACTCCGAGATTTCACCATGAGGCCAATAGTGACTTTAAAACAGTTACAGTGTTTAATGGTTGTGACTCCACAATACTAACAGAGTGAAAAGAAGGAAGCTTGAACAGAATAAAAAATAATACAAGACATGCATCCTGTTTGCAACAAGGCACGAAAGTAATACGGCAAAAAAAAATTACAAAGCAAATAACTTTTTTTTGTGCTGAGTACACAAATCCAATAATACACATTTAGTGAGTACCACTCCATATTTTCAAACATTGTTGTGCCTGCATCATGTTATGGATGTTTACTACCAGTCAAAGGTTTTAGAACGCCTACTCATTCAAGGGTTTTCTTTATTTTGACTATTTTCTACATTGTAGAATAGTGAAGACATCAAAACTATGAAATAACAAACATGGAATCATGTAGTAACCAAAAAAGTGTTCAACAAATCAAAATATATTTGATATTCTTCAAATAGCTACCCTTTGCCTTGATGACAATTTTGCACGCTTGGCATTCTCTCAACCAGCTTCACCTGAAAGGCTTTTCCAACAGTCTTAAAATAGTTCCCACGTATGCTGAGCACTTGTTGGCTGCTTTTCCTCCTCCACCTCCTCCATGCTTTACGGTGGGAAATACACATGCGGAGATCATCCGTTCACCCACAGTTGGAACCAAAAATCTCCAATTTGGACTCCAGACCAAAGGACAAGCAAGTCTCTTCTTCTTATTGGTGTCCTTTTAGTAGTGGTTTCTTTTGCATCAATTTGACCATGAAGGCCTGACTCACACAGTCTCCTCTGAACAGTTGATGTTGAGATGTGTCTGTTACTTGAACTCTGTGAAGCATTTATTTGGACTGCAATTTCTGAGGCTGGTAACTAATGAACTTATTCTCTGCATCAGAAGTAACTCTGGGTCTTCCATTCCTGTGGTGGTCTTCATGAGAGCCAGTTTCATCATAGCGCTTGATGGTTTTTTCAAGTGAACTTCAAGAAACTTCAAGTGAAGAAACTTTGAAATGTTCCGTATTGACCGACCTTCATGTCTTAAAGTAATGATGGACTGTCGTTTCTCTTTGCTTATTTGAGCTGTTCTTGCCATAATATGAACTTGGTCTTTTACTTGGTCTCTCTATCTTCTCTATTAGGGCTGAGGAGTTTTGCAGGATAAAAAAAAAACGTAATGGAGCTAAAGAGGCAAAATCTTAGAGGAGAACCTGGTTCAGTCTGCCAGACACCTTTCAGCAGGTCAATAACATAACACACAAGGCCAAATCTACACTGGAGTTGCTTACCAAGAAGGCATTGAATGTTCCTGAGTGGCCGAGTTACAGTTTTGACTTAAATCTGGTTGAAAATCTATGGCGCCACTTAAGTTGTTGTCAAGCTATGATAAACGACCAATTTGGCAGAGCCTGAAGAATTTTGAAAAGGATAATGGGCAAATGTTACACAATCCAGGTGTGGAAAGCTCTTAGAAACGGTTTGAATCTGGTTTTCGGTAGGGTTAGTCTGTTGTTGATATAGTCCCAAAATGATTTGCATGTCAGCGATCAAGTTTTCAAGATATATAACTTTCAACATACAGAAATACAGCCGGTATGATGCTTTCAAAGTTATATCTCCAATTCCCATGTGTCCTATTTGTGCTCGAAGTTCCAAAAAGATGACCAAAAATAAGCTAGCAATGTTATTTAAAGTCTCTTATTGAAACATTCAGTGAAAGTTTTAATGAAGTTATTCAAAAACCTCAAAATAATCATTAATTATTGTCACATACCGGATAGGTGCAGTGAAATGAAGGATCCAGAGTAAAACGTTGTCAGAACCTCACTGCAACCTAAAGAATAAACGTTCCCAAAACATTCAAAATGTGCACTTCTGTACTCAGAACATTTTAAAAAGCGTAGTTTTACCAGGTTATGAAATCTATGGCATCGTTCCTACAACCAATGTGAAACCGAAAACACATGTTCCCACAACTTGTGCTAATGTGCCAAATGTGCAATTTGGGTAGCCTGGATGTGCTGCAGACTTAGGATCTGTTCCAGGCTGCGGATCACCCCGGACGGTAGAATACAGAGGGGAGCAGCTCAGCTCCTCTGCCAAAAGGAGGATGAATTGGCTTTGGAGCCATCTTGGTCAGGGTTGACCAGCTCCTTTACTGGTTGCTGTGTGTGTGTGTGTGTGTGTGACCAAAGTTCGAGTCTGGACTCTGAATGGTCTGGTGCTGACGATTTAGCACGTAGTGTCACTAGAGGTTAATTAAGCACTTCAACAGCTGAGATAGCAATTGAGTGTAAAGGTGTATTTTTTCCCCCGCAACAAGCTATTGCTGTGTCTTTTGTTTCTCTCCACACATAGGGTTGTGTGTTCCTTCCAAACGCCTCAAATTTAGTTTAATCTGTTCATAGAAATATTTTGCCAGTGCATCTGTGGAAAGTCCAGGTGCACTTTTGCAAACTTCAGACGTGCAGCAATGTTTTTTTTTGGACAGCAGTGGCTTCTTCCGTGGTGTCCTCCCATGAACACCATTCTTGTTTAGTGATTTATTATGAATGCAAACAATAGAAGGTAAAAGGCTTGCAAAGGTTAATGTGCTTTTAACTTGTGACCATCTGGCCCATTTGTCTTATTGACTGACTCAGACGGCGTGCAACAACAATGGCTCATCTATTAGGAAATATCAGACCTACAGGTCAGTGTTCAGGTGTCTTAACCGTTTTCATGGTGTGACAGCTGGTAGTAGGATCCCCTCCCTAGGGTTTGCTCACATTGTTACTCATGTAGACGCTGGTCCCCGTGGTGTGTGTGTCCTCCCATGACTTCCTTGGAGATGAAGGCAGAGGGCTAAGTTGTGTCTATCATTCTGTCATTGATATAATGTACAGTATGATTCCAGCCATGCCACGGTGTGGCTGATGTGAGCACATGCACATGTATCTGTGTGTTAGTGAGTGGGTGTGTTTGTGTGTCATGAATGGAGGAGACTCGGATCCCACCCGCTGCAGTCTCACTTCCTGGTAGTGCCTGGCTGTCTCTGCAGCAGAGTATAGGTCTGGCCCCCAGCCAAGCCAGCCTCCCTCCCAGCCTCAGGCTGCATCCACCGCTGCTGCCGCTGTGGAGGCAGGGCTGCAGGGAGCAGTGTCCTGTTACAAACTGTGACTCGCTGCTTGTCTCTTTGTGAGCTGCACGTACCGCTAGGGGGAGGAGAATAAGGGGGGTTGGTCCAGGAAGAGGGAGGCAGAACAGGCACTGGCTGTAGAGGAGAGGAGGGGAAAACCCTACATAAGAAAGAAGCCCAGACTTGGCATCCCGGGAGCCCACAAGAGAGCTGAGGAGAGCAGGCTGTCTGACGGAGTGACTGGCTGGCTGGCTGAGTGATTGAGCATGACAGGTAAGGGAAGGCAAGCAGAGCCCAGAGCCCTATGAATATTTCAGCAGGCTTTGGTTTCGCCCCCGACCTCCATTGTCCTCTCGCATCACATAGGGGTTCATCCCTCTCCACCTTATGCCATATTGCTAACCTTCCTTCCTCCCCTCCCATTCCCTCTCTCCTCTCCCCATTTACTCATTTTCATGTTATATCATTAGTAGCCATGCATTTTTAACACTGAGGCCACCTGCTTTAACTGTGCTTAGCTGTAGCTGTCCTTTGCCTGTGCTGTGTCATCTGCTGGAGGCAGTAAAGAGAAAGTTATTGAGCACGCATCATAAGCCTGCAGTCTGTCGGACAGCTACTGTGTGTAAAGTAACAAGGGTGAAGGCTGTTTCATTAACAAAGTAATGGGACGGCGTTCACGTGGACTCGTTGTTGAATAATTGGGTAGATTTAAATGAATGAATGATCGCACTTAATTCATTACCAGCAACGTTTCACTGATGTGTTTTAGTTTGGGACATGGGGATGGGTGGAGTAAACCTCCATAGCTGTGGTTGTTTTGTACCTTGGCAGTGTTATTTACATTTGCTGCAGAGGCGATTTGAAATCTTATCAATGCTTTACTCAGCAGATTTCAAATTGTGACTAAGGTTATAAAGCACGCCATGGTTAATTCACAGCATAAGCCAAGTAATTCAATTTGGGGAAATAATCTTGCTGGTTATTTCCCTAATGAAAAACGGTACCTAATTCCCCATAAAATCCAGTAGGGATTTGTCATGTCGGAGTATCCAGTTCGACATGTTCTTTCATTTCCCCTCCTGCTGAATAAAAACCTCTTACAGATGTTGGGATTTTTAAAGTCAAACTCTCCACTCTGCCCAATTTTGAATATGTGTGTTCTTCCACAATATTTCTGACTGAGAGATGAGATCATTGGTTCCACTGGGTCTGACAGGCAAAGTAAATAGGCATGTCAGTCAGTGTTTGCATTATACTCAGAAATCATGTTGGTAGTACTGCATGACAGATGCATATTAGTCCAGGTAGAATTCTCATATGCAAATAAATGTCTCTTGGTCATTTGAATGGCATATGATGATAACGAATATGGGAATGTTGTCAACTAACAAACAGTCGTCAACTCAGCATTATACTGTATGTACAGCATGCTGTTGCAAGGTCACAAAATCTGATTTAACAGCATTGTTTTGTTGAAAGACATTTGAAAACATTGGCGGACTTTTCAGTTACAGGGCATCCTATCTGATATTGCACAGTTAAGCATTGGAGCTGAAACAGAGGATTAAATTGGGCAGCCAAATGATGTCATCCCAGTGAAGGACGAGGTGTTAGGGGCTAGCTAACATCACACAGTGGCAAAGGTGCATAACGATGTAGTAATTCAGAAATGACGTCATTGTTTTACCACTATTCAATGAGTTTTTAAAGTACGGCGCGCGATATGGTTCAATGCGCTAATGATTAAGCACAATATGCTTGATTCAAATTGCCGGCGTCTTGGAGCTAGAACTGGTTTACCCAGGTATAATGTGCTAATGACAACACACAAAAGAGTAAAGGAGGCCAATGTACAATGCAGTTAACTTAGCAAACGAGGCATGTGTGTTAAGTCATCTTTATGCACCTCTGCTATTCTTCAGTGATGTAGAGAAAACAATCTTGAAAACGGGGTTGGCCTCAATTTTGTTTCAAGCAAATACACCTTTTCATCTCTTGTCAGAAACCCCAGCACTGTCATTTTTGGTGTAGGAATCTAAGACCAACATATTGTTTGTCAAGGAAGTAGCCTAGTGTCATCTTTATTAGCAAAAACAAACACATAAAGCTTGGAGAATTATGCAAATTCCTGCTTACAGTCCTGGGTGAACAACAAAACACCTTTTGTTCCATGCTCCTGACACCATCGCTATCTGTCACTGTCCATTTTTCCTTCTTCCGCTCTCTCTCCCTCCCCATTTCCCCCCACTCTCTCTCCCTGTCTCCCAGATGACAACGTGCCTGCGGGCAGCACCATGGAGGTGGACGACCGCCTGTCCCACCTGGAGCAGCGTGTCCAGTTGCAGGAGGATGAGCTCCAGCTGCTGAAGGCTGAACTGGCCGACGCGCTGCGCAGACTGGGTTACTGTGAGGAGCTGACCCAGCCTGGGGCCGGAGCTGGGGGGAGGAGGCCTACCGTGGCCCCACCCACCAAGAGTGAGGGTCTGGGGAGCTAGGAGGCTGGGAACACGCTAGACCACCGTAGTCTCGTCGACATACAGTTGAAGTCGGAAGTTTACATACACTTAGGTTGGGAGTCATTAAAACTTGTTTTTCAACCCCTCCACAAATTTCCTGTTAAGAAACTATAGTTTTGGCAAGTCGGTTAGGACATCTACTTTGTGCATGACACAAGTATTTTTTCCAACAATTGTTTACAGACAGATTATTTCACTTATAATTCAATGTATCACAATTCCAGTGGGTCAGACATTTACATACACTAAGTTGATTGTGCCTTTAAACAGCTTGGAAAATTCCAGAAAATGATATCATGGCTATATAAGCTTCTGATAGGCTAATTGACATCATTTGAGTCAATTGGAGGTGTACCTGTGGATGTATTTCAAGGCCTACCTTCAAACTCAGTGCCTCTTTGCTTGACATCATGGAAAAATCTAAATAAATCAGCCAAGACCTCAGAAAAAAATGGTAGACCTCCACAAGTCTGGTTCATCCTTGGGAGCAATTTCCAAACTCCTGAAGGTACCACGTTCATCTGTACAAACAATAGTACGCAAGTATAAACACCATGGCACCACGCAGCCGTCATACCGCTCAGGAAGGAGACGGGTTCTGTCTCCTTGAGATTAACGTACTTTGGTGCGAAAAGTGCAAATCAATCCCAGAACAACAGCAAAGGACCTTGTGAAGATGCTGGAGGAAACGGGTACACAAGTATCTACAGTGGAGCAAAAAAGTATTTAGTCAGCCACCAATTGTGCAAGTTTTCCCACTTAAAAAGATGAAAGAGGCCTGTAATTTTCATCATAGGTACACTTCAACTATGACAGACAAAATGAGAAAAAAAATCCAGAAAATCACATTGTAGGATTTTTAATAAATGTATTTGCAAATTATAGTGGAAAATAAGTATTTGGTCAATAACAAAAGTTTATCTCAATACTTTGTTATATACCCTTTGTTGGCAATGACAGAGGTCAAACGTTTTCTGTAAGTCTTCACAAGGTTTTCACACACTGTTGCTGGTATTTTGGCCCATTCCTCCATGCAGATCTCCTCTAGAGCAGTGACGTTTTGGGGCTGTTGCTGGGCAACACGGACTTTCAACTCCCTCCAAAGATTTTCTATGGGGTTGAGACTGGCTAGGCCACTCCAGGACCTTGAAATGCTTCTCCTTCGTTGCCACTCCTTCGTTGCCCGGGCAGTGTGATTGGGATCATTGTCATGCTGAAAGACCCAGCCACGTTTCATCTTCAATGCCCTTGCTGATGGAAGGAGGTTTTCACTCAAAATCTCACGATACATGGCCCCATTCATTCTTCCCTTTACACGGATCAGTCGTCCTGGTCCCTTTGCAGAAAAACAGCCCCAAAGCATGATGTTTCCACCTCCATGCTTCACAGTAGGTATGGTGTTCTTTGGATGCAACTCAGCATTCTTTGTCCTCCAAACACGACGAGTTGAGTTTTTACCAAAAAGTTATAATTTTGGTTTCATCTGACCATATGACATTCTCCCAATCTTCTTCGGGATCATCCAAATGCTCTCTAGCAAACTTCAGACGGGCCTGGACATGTACTGTGAACCATCAGATCCTCCTCTCCACCCTCTCCGAGTTGGGCATCTCCGGCGCGGCCCACGCTCCGGCGCGGCCCACGCGTCCTACCTGACAGGTCGCTCCTACCAGGTGGCGTGGCGAGAATCTGTCTCCTCACCACGCGCTCTCACCACTGGCGTCCCCCAGGGCTCTGTTCTAGGCCCTCTCCTATTCTCGCTATACACCAAGTCACTTGGCTCTGTCATAACCTCACATGGTCTCTCCTATCATTGCTATGCAGACGACACACAATTAATCTTCTCCTTTCCCCCTTCTGATGACCAGGTGGCGAATCGCATCTCTGCATGTCTGGCAGACATATCAGTGTGGATGACGGATCACCACCTCAAGCTGAACCTCGGCAAGACGGAGCTGCTCTTCCTCCCGGGGAAGGACTGCCCATTCCATGATCTCGCCATCACGGTTGACAACTCCATTGTGTCCTCCTCCCAGAGCGCTAAGAACCTTGGCGTGATCCTGGACAACACCCTGTCGTTCTCAACTAACATCAAGGCGGTGGCCCGTTCTTGTAGGTTCATGCTCTACAACATCCGCAGAGTACGACCCTGCCTCACACAGGAAGCAGCGCAGGTCCTAATCCAGGCACTTGTCATCTCCCGTCTGGATTACTGCAACTCGCTGTTGGCTGGGCTCCCTGCCTGTGCCATTAAACCCCTACAACTCATCCAGAACGCCGCAGCCCGTCTGGTGTTCAACCTTCCCAAGTTCTCTCACGTCACCCCGCTCCTCCGCTCTCTCCACTGGCTTCCAGTTGAAGCTCGCATCCGCTACAAGACCATGGTGCTTGCCTACGGAGCTGTGAGGGGAACGGCACCTCAGTACCTCCAGGCTCTGATCAGGCCCTACACCCAAACAAGGGCACTGCGTTCATCCACCTCTGGCCTGCTCGCCTCCCTACCACTGATGAAGTACAGTTCCCGCGCAGCCCAGTCAAAACTGTTCGCTGCTCTGGCCCCCCAATGGTGGAACAAACTCCCTCACGACGCCAGGACAGCGGAGTCAATCACCACCTTCCGGAGACACCTGAAACCCCACCTCTTTCAGGAATACCTAGGATAGGATAAAGTAATCATTCTCACCCCCCTTAAAAGATTTAGATGCACTATTGTAAAGTGGCTGTTCCACTGGATGTCTTAAGGTGAACGCACCAATTTGTAAGTCGCTCTGGATAAGAGCGTCTGCTAAATGACTTAAATGTAATGTAATGTAAATGTACTGGCTTAAGCAGGGGGACACGTCTGGCACTGCAGGATTTGAGTCCCTGGTGGCGTAGTGTGTTACTGATGGTAGGCTTTGTTACTTTGGTCCCAGCTCTCTGCAGGTCATTCACTAGGTCCCCCCGTGTGGTTCTGGGATTTTTGCTCACCGTTCTTGTGATCATTTTGACCCCACGGGGTGAGATCTTGCGTGGAGCCCCAGATCGAGGGAGATTATCAGTGGTCTTGTATGTCTTCCATTTCCTAATAATTGCTCCCACAGTTGATTTCTTCAAACCAAGCTGCTTACCTATTGCAGATTCAGTCTTCCCAGACTGGTGCAGGTCTACAATTTTGTTTCTGGTGTCCTTTGACAGCTCTTTGGTCTTGGCCATAGTGGAGTTTGGAGTGTGACTGTTTGAGGTTGTGGACAGGTGTCTTTTATACTGATAACAAGTTCAAACAGGTGCCATTAATACAGGTAACGAGTGGAGGACAGAGGAGCCTCTTAAAGAAGAAGTTACATGTCTGTGAGAGCCAGAAATGTTGCTTGTTTGTTATTGACCAAATACTTACTTTCCACCATCATTTGCAAATAAATTCATAAAAAATCCTACAATGTGATTTTCAGGATTTTTTTCCCTCATTTTGTCTGTCATAGTTGAAGTGTACATATTATGAAAATTACAGGCCTCTCATCTTTTTAAGTGGGAGAACTTGCACAATTGGTGGCTGATTAAATACTTTTTTGCCCCACTGAATATCCACAGTAAAACGAGTCCTATATCGACATAACCTGAAAGGACGCTCAGCAAGGAAGAAGCCACTGCTCCAAAACCACCATGAAATAGCCAGACTGCACATGGGGACAAAGATCATAATTTTTGGAGAAATGTCCTCTGGTATGATCAAACAAAAATAGAACTGTTTGGCCATAGTGACCATCGTTATGTTTGGAGGAAAAAGGGGGATGCTTGCAAGCCGAAGAAAACATCCCAACTGTGAAACACGGGGGTGGCAGCATCATGTTGTGGGTGTGCTTTGCTGCAGGAGGGACTGATGCACTTCACAAAATAGATGACATCATGAGGTAGGAAAATATTGTGGATATATTGAAGCAACATCTCAAGACATCTTGGTCACAAATGTGGTCTTCCAAATGGACAATGACCCTAAGCATACTTCCAAAGTTGTGGCAAAATGGCTTAAGAACAACAAAGTCAAGGTATTGGAGTGGCCATCACAAAGCCCTCAATCCTATAGAAAATTTGTGGGCAGAACTGAAAAAGTGTGTGCGAGCAAGGAGGCCTACACACCTGACTCAGTTACACCAGCTCTGTCAGGAGGAATGGGCCAAAATTCACCCAACTTATTGTGGGAAGCTTGTGGAAGGCTACCCGCAACATTTGACCCAAGTTTAACAATTTAAAGGTAATGCTACCAAATACTAATTGAGTGTATGTAAACTTCTGACCCACTGGGAATGTGATGAAAGAAATTACATCTGAATAAATCATTCTCTCTACTATTATTCTGACATTTCACATTCTTAAAATAAAGTGGTGATCCTAACTGACCTAAAACAGGGTATTTTTACTCGGATTAAATGTCAGGAATAGTGAAAAACTGAGTTTTTAATGTATTTGGCTAAGGTGTAGGTAAACTTCTGATTTCAACTGTACTAGCTGTAATAGGAGAGTCTAGAAGCTCGATATGTGAGGCTACTACTACTGAGGATGTTGCATTTTCAACCTGATGCACAAAGCGTGGAGAGTGTTGGTTACCAGCCAGAGGGAATTGTTTTAAGATGGTCATACCAAGGATCATATGGCTATGTGATTTGGAATCAGCTTAAGGTATCAAAAAATATATATAAAAACGTGTTGATTTAAACATTTAATTTGGCCCATAGAAACGCATTGAATAACAGCTGGTAAAAATAATTTTAAAAATCTAAAGGAAGTTTGTTCTGAAGTGTCTCTCCTATATCTGAGAGATATATAGAAACTATATATATATATTTTTTTACGTGTATTTAAAGATGAGACTTGCAATGGAGATAAACCATGTACTACTTACTGTATATAGTCTTTGGTAAGAATTTGCAGTGTCGATTTTCAAAAACTTCAACAACATACATCTGTTTATTGAACCATTCTCTACCTCTTGATGTCAGTGCGTCAACTCCTGCAAGCGTTACCATCCAAGCCTCTCACTCTCAGCAATGGTTATGTCCAGCAGAAACGTATGGGGGGATACCCTTCCTCCCCCTCTTCTCCCAAAAAGGAAGTGTCGCTGTCAATCAAAAGGTAAGACATTGTCCGAATGTGTGGATCTAATACTGTTTTTTCTTGGTATACTTCTAATGTGCATTTCCAAACTCAACCTTAGGGTGGCAGTGTTGCATTGAATCTACTGTACAGTAGGCACTGTAAACTAATGACTGGGGACATGTCTTGCCTTTCATATCCCTCTCAATACCCCTATTCACTCTTCACCCTCCCACTCTTTCCACCTCTCGTCTTTTTCCTCTCCCTCTTCCCCCTCTCACCTATCCTCCCCCACCAGGAAGAGCATGTCGACAGAGCGTCTCTCCACGGCCAGGAGGGAGATGGTGTCTGACAGCAGAAGCAGAACCACCTCGTCCAGCAGCTCCGCATGTGGCAGGAGCAGGTGACAGTTTGAAACCAGCACAGACACCGCTAACCCTCTAAACACAGACACGGACTCAGCTAAACCTCGAAACACTGACACAGCAATCACTCCTGCTCTTTCTGGCTAACTGAGAGATCATGGTGTGCAGCCAAGCAACCCTCTGACTGACAATGATGTAGTCACTGGCTAGAGAAGACCAAAGCAGGGAGCACCTTAGCACTGCATTCTCACATACTGTAAGTTTATGCTTAGGCTGCTCAGTGTTAGTTAACTATGTCCCTCTTTTATCCACAAGGCATCTGTAGCCGTAGCTCACATCAGTGCTAATATACATCTGTGCATACCTTATATACATCTGTACAGTCGACCCGACATCTGAGAATGGGTGTACGGCTCATCTCTGATCTCTGGGGAAAGTATCAAGACCGCTTGCCACATCCTGAGCAGCCATATCTGCCTCCCTTGCCAGATATACTGTAAATACCCTTTCTTTCTCCCAGACAGGTGACATATGGTGTGGGTCTGTGTTCTTCCCAGCTCTTCCTCGGGCTGACATTGTATTCTGACAGTCGAGGTCCCATGGTCTCGGTGTGGCTTTGTTGACGTCCAATTTAGGACACTCTGATCAGTAGACCGATCGTTGTTTTTAACCTCTCGCTGTTCAGATCAGATGACAAAGGATCATTAAACACTTGTGTGAATGCACCACGGATGCATTGCTGTGCCACACCGTGGTGTTGTATTTCTGTGCAGAGAGCATGTGAATGCAGGCTGGATGTTTGACTGGCTTGAATCATTTAGACCCGCGTATGTGTAATGTCTAGGGAGGAGAGGAGACAGCCGGGGAGGGTGGTGATATGATCTCTCTATGTTGACAACATACGTATAGAAATACAGATCTGCTGATGTGTTTTAACATGCACTTCCGTCATTTTAGTCCGGTGCAGTGTTATGTAGGTTACTGTATTTAACAGCATAATTATTTACATACATCTAAGTAATGGTGAACACAGCACAGTTGATTAGTAAAGGAAGATGGAACAGTGTATTCACAGTCAAATGCATGGTTGGTTGCTTGTACCGAACATAAACGCCCAACACCTGCTCATTGTTTGAATAGTAGATAACATTATCTGATTGGTTTTATGGAGGTGCTATTAAGCTTTGAAAGACAGATGGATACAGTCAGTCCGTCCACTCCCTCCTCCCTCATTGAGCTCACTCTGCCGAGGGTGTCAAATTTCAGGGGTGTAGGTAAAGGAGGTGTGGTTACCGAGCAGAGGGGAGGTCCAGCAGAGTAAGGAAGTGCCTCCCCATTGGTGGAAAAAGTGCCCAGTAAAGTTAACGGAATCAACAAGGAAGCCTGTTAGTTGTCGACAGGGTTCTGTTTTGTGAACCACCTTGCCAACACTGTGCTGTTACTTAACGGAAAAGTTACCATGAAGAGATCACCCAGGTAAAGGAATGCTTTATACTTAAATAGTTTGCAGTTAGGAAGGAGATTGTTTAAAAAGCCATTTTGGGTGGATGGATCGTTTATTCCAACAGGAAGCAGTAACTTTAAAAAAAATTGTGGTCATGCAGACCTTCTGATGGTTTTATTTTCAGTGGGGTTTGGGGAGGGGCAGCACAGAACAAAGGTCAATTGTGATTTACAACATAAACTGTTAAAGGTGCAATACGCAGAAATCACTCTGACATTTCCTGGTAGAAAAAAAACTAATAGTTTGCACAGAGAACATATATACATCTTCTTAGACTTGCTTTCAATGAGTGACAGATCTATAACTCACATTTCTATATGAATTTGGTCAGGTCGCCCAAAAAGTAACATATTGCCGCATTAAGAGCCACAATGTTTGGGCTAAATGCATATTGTTGCGGTATGGTTTTGGAAGCATAAAGCACCTTATCTTTCATATCGGCAACAAATCTTTAAAACATTTTTTAACTTAAAGTTAAATTGATACACACCTTTCATAAGGTTAGGGTTATGGTTACCATATTTCCATGTTACAGCGCTGATTACTGAAGACAGATGGAAGAAAGAGGTGCTAATTTGCTTTCTAGCATGCTCCGAACACCTGTGTGTAACGGAAAAAATACACCAGAAAAGGGTTGTAACCGAAAAATACTATAGGCTGCAACTGTGTTAAAACAGTGTACAGTAAGTATATATTTTGCATTTGTGAAATTATTTTAATGTGATATGAAAGTAGAGGGCTTTATATTTCGAAAAACCGTATTGCCAGCGAGGATTATTAACGTTACTAAACATTAAAACAGAGCGTCGGGATTGTAGTTCACATGGTCCCAGGTTAGCTTAATATTGGACTAAAGGAGCCTAACAGTACTCCTTAGTTCAAGGACCTTGCATGTTCTGTTTAAAGGGTGAATTGGCTCTGGAAGCCAAAACAACCAAATACTCCATCTAGACGCGAATCGATTCTCAATTGCGTTACGGTTCTAGAATCATAAATCCCTCTACTTTCATATAACCTCAAAATAATTTCACAAAACACTCACTGTACACTGTTTGGACCGGTTTTAACACAGTTGCAGCAGTATTTTTCAGTGACAACACGTTGGTGTTGTCTGTCTGCTGTTTACACGCAGGTGTTCAGAGACACAGTTAGCTGATTAGCACAGGCGTCTTCCCTCTGTTTTCTGTTAACAAGTGCTGTAACATGGAAGTATGGGTGCGGGGTGACCCTATAACAGTGTAGTAATTCAACCTTTTTTATTTTAATATTATTTTTCGCTGATATAGCGTATATAAGGTCCAGCGATGCGTGTTAACGTTCAGACAGAGCATCGGGGCTCTTAACTAAACCCCCCCGATCGGAAGATACCTTTGTGAATAGACACTAGAGTTGGCGTCTATGAATAGGCTAGGGGGAGCGCTGTCCCGTTCCAGTTTTGGGCAGATCCTTAATTACATTACGGGTGTGTGAGTCAACAAACCAAAAAGAATGGGCATTTTTTCCACATGGGCTTGATTTTCTATGACAGAGAGGGGCTTACGTAACATTCCCCCCTCGCTGTTGCAATGCCTCAGTTTCATTGTGATCGTGGATGACTGATTCCTCTTGCTCTGCAGAATGACTATTGATTGGCACTTTTGCTCATCCACGTGCATTAAACGGATCGACTGACGCACCCTGATTGCAGACTGGCTCGATGGTATAGCTGAGCCTGAGGACGAGGAACAGATTGCATGTATTTGAATGGCAAATTTGATTCAGGGGTCTGAACGCATGCAAATACTGGTTGAGGAAGAGCTCATGATATCCTGTTTGACCACTTTTCGATCTCTCTATGCTGACTTGTCATACAGTGTTTGATACAGTGTGCTCTCAATCACTTCGCCGCCCGGGATAACACAGCTCACTGGGTGCCTAGCATTAATTTGCTCTGAAAATCTCAGCCGTATTGTCTGAGTGCACAGGGACTTGACTAAAACCACTCTCTCCACTGCTGCAACACCATACAGTAATTGCCCGAAACACTCAAACCGCAAGACCACTACATTATTGGCCACAATTTCTGTTTGCTTTATGCTAGACAACTGTTCACATCAGTACAGACTCCAACATGCATGTATTTTACTAATTGAGACAACACAATCGTATCACACGTTCCATGTCCTCTCGTTTTCCATGTGGAATGTAGTCTTACTCTTTGTGAAGTCTATGCAAAATGATGTAAAGCTACAACAATCTGTACAGAAGGCCATTCTGGATGTATTGTTCTCTGTATTCCGGTAGCACCTGGAATTTACTCGATAATGATGCTAGGCGATAGAGTATTTTCTGGTACTTACTTCAAAGAATTCAACATAATATGTAACTATCTTGTACCAAATGGTACAGATTGCTACTTGTTTTAATGAATTGAAAAGAAACAAACCATAAATAATCACTAAGTAAATGCCTTCGTGGCTTTGGATCTTTCAGTGTCTCTCATTGGACACAACAGGGCCTCTCCTCTTTTTGAAAGCCGCAGGCAGGGAGACAAACAGGTATTTTCTTGGCCACTTTAAAGAGAGCCCTTCCCCGGCTGTCTCGGGTTGCCCCACAAACAACCAGTCTCCAGATGGAATACACTGTAGTGAATGAATGCTCTGCCAAGGACAGAAATATAAAATCCTCACTGTCTACTTATGTTCTCAGTCTGTCGACCAAAATTGGTACTTGGTGTTTGTGTGTGTATGTGCCTTGCGAGTATCCAAACTTTTTTTTGTTTTGTCCCAAATGTACTACAATACATTTTCAGTTTGAATAGCAAGAATGAATAAAGCAAGCTGTCAAAGAACAATCTTCAGTAGTATTGTAATTGTATCCACAGTCTCCCTCCAAACTGAATAACCTACTGCGCTATATTTTCAGATGGTTAAGATGGCCATGGCTATTTCATGCCATTCATGTTCCCTACAAACTGAGAGGGATTGTTTCTCCTAGAGTCTCTCTTATCTTACTTATCATCACTCCTGTGACTGTGCTGCCATGGTGCTCTCAAACTGACCTACCTCGGCAATCTGTCAGTGGCCTTGACAGAAACTCATTACTTTTCAGCTGTTGTCGGGTAGTGCTGGAGAAGCCACTCTATAGGATATTGACTGTCGCGTTGTCTCTGTCACTCTCTCTTGCTCTTTATTTCATTCTCTACCACTCTCTCTCTCGCAATAACTCTCCTTATTTTTCCATTTCTCGGCATGGCACCAGTTGTATTTACAGCTACCCCTATCTCATCATGGATACAGTATTTTCCCTTCCGCATTGTGTTTGCGTCTGTGAATACTGTATGTTATATGTGTATGTTGTCTATATGCGCTACAGTATGAACTACTGCTTTTCATCTTGCAGCACTATTTGGATAATGCTAAACGTGCATAAATGGGCTCTACTGTAATTCTACTGTGGATAAAAACATTTTTTGAAAGTAGGCGGTCAGGAATAAAGGATGAGGTCACTGAATCATTTAGTCCATTGCAGCAGGAGTTAAACTGCGTCTCAGAAATGTCAACTGCTCACACAGTGTCTTAACAGTCACCAGTCATACACTGATATCTGTTCTCTTCTCTCTTTTTTTCTGTTTCAGCAAAGAATGTGCTGTCAATGCAGGTATGTCGTGTGTGTGTGTGTGTGTGTGTGTGTGTGTGTGTGTGTGTGTGATTCCTCTACCATACTCGGCACCCTTTTATACCTCAGTTTGACTAAAGAATACAGTGTACCTAAGATAATTAATTAAATGCCAACAAAAACATTTCCCGGCACTGAGCATTTTTATGTAACCTTTTATTTAACTAGGCAGTTAATAACAAATTCTTATTTACAATGACAGCCTAGGAGGGTTAACTGCCTTGTTCAGGGGCAGAACAGTATTCACAGATTTTTACCTTGTCAGCTCTGGGATTTGATCTAGCAACCTTTCGGTTACAGGCCCAACACTCTAACCACTAGGCTACCTGCCGGCCCATAACCAATAAGCATTTCCCAGGTTACTACATGGAAATCCATGAAACAGGAGCACTGAAGTAAAGAATGAACATGCCCAATAAACAACAACCAATAGCCTGTCTGTTATTGTTGGGGGCTGTATTCATTTTTAACAAGCCAATTAACTGCATTTTCCCTTGTCCTCTGAGTGCTTGGGTAAACGATTAAGGACCGCAGAGCTGCATGGTCAGAGCCAGAGAGCACAGCACACTGCTCCATTATTGAGCTCAGTTGACTCGCCGCAGCACTATAATGCAAACCATAACCGCCAAGAGAGACTGTATTATGGAGTACCCTGAGTAATTGTAGTGCCTCAAATAAATAAAAAATCTGCAAAGCTTCAGGACAGTTTGAAATGACATACACTAAAGCTATATGCGGTGCATTCGGAAAGTATTCAGACCACTTGACTTTTTCCACGTTTTGTTACGTTAAAGCCTTATTTTAAAATGGATGAATAGTTTTATTTTTTTAATCCTTATTATTTTTTTAAGCCTTATTCGAAAATGGATTAAATAAATGTTTAAATAAATGTTGTCCCTCATCAATCTACACACAATACCTCATAATAACAAAGCGAAAACAGGTTTTTAGACATTTTAGTGTACATAAGTACTCATAAGTATTCAAGCCCTTTGCAATGAGACTCAAATTTGAGCTCAGGTGCATTCTGTTTCCATTGATGAACAGTTTCATCAGTTTCCATTGATGAACAGTGATGTTTCTACAACTATTGGAGTCCACCTGTGGTAAATTCAATTGATTGGACATGATTTGGAAAGGCACAAACCTGTCTATATAAGGTCCCACAGTTGACAGTGCATGTCAGCGCAAAAACCAAGCCATGGGGCCGAAGGAATTGTCCGTAGAGCTCCGAGACGACAGGATTGTGTGGAGGCACACATCTGGGGAAGGGTACCAAAAAATATCTGCAGCATTGAAGGTCCCCAAGAACACAGTGGCCTCCATCATTCTAAAATGGAAGTAGTTTGGAACCACCGACACTCTTCCTTTAGCTGTCCGCCTGGCCAAACTGAGCAATCGGGGAGAAGGGACTTGGTCAGGGAGGTGACAGAGCTCCAGAGTTCCTCTGGAAGGTTCTCCCATCTCCACAGAAGGACAACCATCTCTGCAGCACTCCACCATTCAAGCCTTTATGGTGGTGGCCACATGGAAGCCACTCCTCAGTAAAGGCACATGACAGCCCGCTTGGAGTTTGCCAAAAGGCACCTAGAAGAGTCTCAGACCATGAGAAACAAGATTTTCTGGTCTGATGAAACCAAGATTGAACTCTTTGGCCTGAATGTCTGGTGTTCAACCTTCCCAAGTTCTCTCACGTCACCCCGCTCCTCCGCTCTCTCCACTGGCTTCCAGTTGAAGCTCGCATCCGCTACAAGACCATGGTGCTTGCCTACGGAGCTGTGAGGGGAACGGCACCTCACTACCTCCAGGCTCTGATCAGGCCCTACACCCAAACAAGGGCACTGCGTTCATCCACCTCTGGCCTGCTCGCCTCCCTACCACTGAGGAAGTACAGTTCCCGCTCAGCCCAGTCAAAACTGTTCGCTGCTCTGGCCCCCCAATGGTGGAACAAACTCCCTCACGACGCCAGGACAGCGGAGTCAATCACCACCTTCCGGAGACACCTGAAACCCCACCTCTTTAAGGAATACCTAGGATAGGATAAAGTAATCCTTCTCCCCTCCCCCCCTTAAAAGACCTAGATGCACTATTGTAAAGTGGCTGTTCCACAGGATGTCATAAGGTGAAAGCACCAATTTGTAAGTCGCTCTGGATAAGAGCGTCTGCTAAATGACTTAAATGTAAATGTAAATGTAAATGAATTCCAAGCGTCACTTCTGGAAGCAACCTGGCACCATCCCTACGGTGAAGCATGGTGGTGGCAGTATTATGCTGTGGGGATGTTTTTCAGCGGCAGGGACTGGGAGACTAGTCACGATCGAGGGAAAGATGAACAGAGCAAAGTACAGCGAGATCCTTGATGAAAACATGCTCAAGAGCGCTCAGGACCTCAGACTGGGGTGAAGGTTCACCTTCCAACAGGACAACGACTCTAAGCACACAGCCAAGACAAAGCAGGAGTGGCTTTGGGACAAGTCTCTGAATGTCCTTGATTGGCCCATCCAGAGCCCGGAATGGAACATCTCTGGAGAGACCAGACACTCACCATCCAACCTGACAGAGCTTGAGAGTATCTGTAGATAAGATTGGGGGAAACTTCCCAAATACAGGTGTGCCAAGCTTGTCGTGTCATACCTAAGAAGTCTCAAGTCTGTATTTGCTGCAAAAGGTGCTTCAACAAAGTACTAAATAAAGGGTCCGAAATACTTTTTAATTTGTAATGCATTTGCAACAATTTCGCTTTGTCATTTATGGCGTGTGTGTGTGTGTGTGTGTGTGTGTGTGTGTGTGTGTGTGTGTGTGTGTGTGTGTAAAATTGATGAGTGGGGAAAAAAAATATTTAATCCATTTTGAATAAGGCTGTGATGTAATTAATAAAATAATAATAAATCAGTAATGAAAAAATTCTTATTTACAATGACAGCCTAGGAACAGTGGGTTAACTGCCTTGTTCAGGGGAAGAACAGCTCAGGGCCCAACACTCTAACCACTAGGCTACCTGCCGCCCATAACAAAACGTGGAAAAAGTTAAGGGGTCTGAATAGTTTCCGAATTCACTGTATTTTGCCTCAGTGATTTCAATGCACAAATCCTGCCTCTTACATGGGTGGGGGAACATAATTTATTTGAGTGCTTATGTTCAGAAGGCTGTTACATTTCACTACCTACCGCTTGCAAGGAACGGTATAGAGTGTTTCACCATAATTTTTTTTTGTTTAAATCCCTCCCCTTCATGTTCTTATCTCGCCTCCTCTCCTGTGTCAGAGGATGGCTATGTGAGGATGTTCCTGAGGGGTCGGCCAGTCACCATGCACATGCCTGACCAGAAGAGGGACAGCTACAGCCTGGACCACAAGGGGGCGGTGCCTGAGCACAAGCTCAAACTGCAGTGGGTGTATCCTTCTGTCACTGACAAACAACGAGTAATGTTGCTAGGCATACAGGGGTGTATTCACTAGGAACTAAACGGAACAAAACAGGAAGGGACCTACCTGAATGTTTCCAACATAAACTTGTTTTTGTTGCACATTTTCAGTTTCCTAGGGTTGGACGATTGATTTACACCCCAGATGAACCAGGGAAAGCTTGGTTTGGGACAATGGCTATAGAAGTATAATGCACATTTTCAGAAAGGACATTTCAGTGTTGCATTACTGACGTCACACAAGAATATAAGACGACTTTTGACTATTTTGTATAGATCACTTGTGTTTATGAGTTTATGGCCCCTGGAGAGTACCGTCTTTGGTTTGTATTGTACTTACCTCCCCATAAGTTCTGAGATTAGCATCAGCCTCCTACTGTTCAACACTATGGTTGTTCAGACAGGATTACTGTTGTGGTCCTTAAACCCTCGGTTGTCCAGGTATGGGTACAGGGGCAGAGACTGCCGCTCCAACCTCTACCTGCTCCCCACAGGGGAGATAGTCTACTTCAATGCCTCCGTGGTGGTGCTCTACAATGTGGAGGAACAGCAGCAGAGACATTACCTGGGCCACAACGACGATGTCAAATGGTAAGGCTAGTTTAGTGTGCTTAGTTCAGCATCTCCCACTAGCATAACCTTTGGTTGACCGGCGCAAGCACAAAACTTTTCTTCAGGAAATGTACCTTTTTCTTCTTAGCCTTAGCTTCCACTGCAGAGGGTGATGCCGCAATGCACGTGATAGGCTTTGCAAAAGGGCAAGAGGTTTCATTTGGCATAAATTTAGCTAAATGTGATTGCTCACTGTATGCCCTTCACAGTGTCACCTGATTATCATCAGCTGTCATTTGATTGAAACCGAGGCAAGGTAGATTAGCATTTTCCAAGGCTTACTGTGCAAAGAGAACTTCCTTAAATGACACATTGATTCAGGATAAACTAACTCTATTTAAATCAGGTCCTGTTTGAGGCAGTGTCTCCTGTGCAAACAAAGGTTGGGCTGTAATATGGTAATATCCTACTTGCACAGTATCATTGTCATACATGTTGGGCTACAGCCAACTCTTGACCAGCTTACTTTTTCATTTGTATTGTAGACTAATGTTTTCAGTGTGGCTATAATAATGTAGAATTGACCTTCAAAATGTGCAAATGTGTTCATGAAAGTTTATGTACCATCACAATACTAGTACTTCTTCAAGGGCCTTTGTACCAGTGTCTTTGTTGTAGGGCCCCATTTTTTTTTCCTTTTTGAAGTATTATTAACTGTTAATAATGAAGGGCTGAATAAATGAGTTGACTGGGACCGCATTACAAGCCATTAAGTACAGAGACTGGAAAACAAACAAGAAGTCCCCAGAGGACAAGTGGGAAAGGTTAGCGTAGCCTTATGGCCACATCACTGTGACTGTTCTGTCTTCCCGACAGCTTAGGCATCCATCCAGACATGGTCACCATAGCCACTGGACAAGTCGCTGGAACCTCCAAAGATGGCAAGGTACATTTTTAAAATCAACATTTTCTTCTATTCTAAAGGAATGACCTCTTCTGGGAATCGTATTGTGGTTCACAGTAGTATGTACATGGCTGCGGTGTTTTCAATTTCTCTCTCTCAGACCCACTCTTTCTCTCTCTTTCCTTAATTTCATTATCAGCTGTTAGAGGGCAAGGTACATTTTAAAATCAACACATTCTGACGTAATGACCTGTTATGTCCTCTTATGGCCATCTTATATATTTCACTGTAATACATGACAGCACTGTATCCAATTTCTTTCTCTCACACCCACTCTCTCTCTCTCAGCTGTTGCCTCCTCATGTGCGTGTGTGGGATTCGGTCAGTCTCAATACCCTGCATGTCATTGGGATGGGCGTGTTTGACCGGGCGGTCACCTGTGTGGCCTTCTCCAAGTCGGTAAGCGCTCCACAACGTGATTACAGACCTAACTTTGAGAAAGTAATTCATAGTCGTTTATTATTACTTTGAAAGCATGTTCCATGACAATAGGCAGCATACTATGCATTCAGGCCCTTTTCTACGTTACAGCCTTATTCTATAATGGATTCAATCGTTTTTTCCACATCAATCTACACAATCTACATCTAACCCGCAATGACAAAGAAAAAACAGGTTATTAGAAATGTTTGCACATTTAAAATAACTGAAATATCACATTTATATAAGTATTCAGACCCTTTACTCAATACTTTGTTGAAGAGCCTTTGGCACCGATTACAGCCTTGAGTCTTCTTGGGTATGACGCTACAAGCTACGCTACATTTTTCTTGTTCAGAATCTTGTTTTGCATGGTCAGAGACTTCAGGTGGGCTGTCGTGCTTTTTACTGAGGAGTGGCTTTCGTCTGGCCACTCTACCATAAAGGCCTGATTGGTGAAGTGCTGCAGGGAAGGTTGTCCTTCTGGAAGGTTCTCCCATCTCCACAGAGGAACTCTGGAGCTCTTTCAGATTGACCATCGGGTTCTTGGTCACCTCCCTGACCAAGGCCCTTCTTCCCCGATTGCTCAGTTTGGCCAGGCGGCCAGCTCTAGGAAGAGTCTTGGTGGTTCCCAACTACTTCCATTTAAGAATGATGGTGGCCACTGTATTCCTGGGGACCTTCAATGCTGCAGACATTTTTTGGTACCCTTCCCCAGATCTGTGCCTCGACACAATCCTGTCTCTGAGCTCTACGGACAATTCCTTCGACCTCATGGCTTGGTTTTTGCTCTGACGTGCACTGTCAACTGTGGGACCTTATATGGACCGGTATGTGCCTTTCCAAATCATGTCCAATCAATTGAATTTAACACAGGTGGACTCCAATCAAGTTGTCAAAATATCTCAAGAATAATCCATTGAAACAGGATGCACCTGAGCTTAATTTTGAGTCTCATAGCAAATGGTCTGAATACTTATGTGAATGTGATATTTTTGTTTTTAATAAATCTGCACACATTTCTAAAAACCTGTTTTCACTTTGTCATTGTGGGCTATTGTGTGTAGATTGAGGGGGAAAAATAATTTAATCAATTTTAGAATAAGGCTGTAAAATAACAATGTGGAAAAAGTAAAGGGGTCTGAATACTTTTCGAATGCACCTTTTTATATGTTAAATATCCATAAATTGTCTGAAACAAATAGAGCTATTTATTTACATGAGATATATATATATATATATATTAGATCTCTGACAAATTCCTGTGCTTCAACAGAATGGTGGTGCTCATCTCTGTGCCGTCGATGACGCCAATGACCACATCCTGTCTGTGTGGAACTGGCAGAAGGAGAAGCAGCTGGCGGATGTGAAGGTGATGAATCCTCACAGACTATACTACAGTATGCAGGAGGGGAGCTGCTTTCCTTGGTATTGCATGGTGTATCACTGTAATAATGACTAGTCTTGATTGATCGCTTATCATAAATAAAGAAAAGTGAAGGCGTCAGCAGTGTAGGCTTGGGTATGAGTAAGTGTTGTCATCTGTGGTGCGGTCAGTCACCATTGTCTGCAAGTTCAGGGGTCGAAATCTCCTCTCATCCCCTTCAGTGCTCCAATGACTCAGTGCTGGCCGCAGCCTTCCACCCCATGGATGCCAACCTGATCGTCACCTGTGGGAAGTCCCACTTGAACCTCTGGACCATGGACGGGAACACTCTCACCAAGCGCCAGGGGCTGTTTGAGGTATGTCGATGACCGAAATACAACTGTTAACTTCTGCCTTCTGTTACAACTGATAACCATAAAAAAATATGTTGTGTACACAAAGTACTTATTGAATTATAACAGAACTGTTAAACCATTTCTCCCAGAAAAACGAGAAGCCCAAGTACGTGCTATGTGTGGCCTTTGCTGAGAACGGAGACACCATCACAGGAGACTCCAGTGGGAACATCTTCGTCTGGGCCAAAGGTCTGTTTGAAGACAATCACCTTCTCAGCCTCCATAATTCAGTGCTCTGCAATCAGTCATTCAATTCACACATCCATTTCTTTACTTTCATGAAAGCAATTTATTAAGAATAAAGTACCAAACGCACGAGTCCACCTCAAACGTCCCTCCTTGAAGCATATTATTTGACAGCTGTTTGTGATTGACAGGTGGGAACCGGATCAGCCAGGTGGTGGCGAGGGCCCATGAGGGCGGGATCTTTTCCTTGTGTGTGCTGAAGGATGGTACACTGGTGTCCGGTGGAGGGAAGGACCGCAGGATGGTGCTCTGGGACCACGACTATAACAAGCAGAGTGAGATGGAGGTGAGAGAGGAGGGTGTGGGTGACTCTGAAGGATGAGTAAACCTTATGCAGATAAGGACATGCTGTACTCTATATGAGCCAAAATCCAGACTGCTGCTGAGGTCATCACTTCCCTTGACTTTTTCCTTAGCACAGGACGGTTAGAAAGACCAAGTGTTTGTTAACTAAACGCAGCAAAAGAAGAAACTTCCCTTTTTCAGGACCCGGTTTTTCAAAGATAATTTGTAAAAATCCAAATAAATTCTTCATTGTAAAGGGTTTAAACACTGTTTCCCATGCTTGTTCAATGAAACATAAACAATTAATGAACATACACCTGTGGAACGGTCATTAAGAGACAAGCAGCTTACAGACAGTAGGCAATTAAGGTCACAGTTATGAAAACTTGGGACACTAAAGAGGCCTTTCTACTGACTCTGAAAAACACCAAAAGAAAGATGCCCAGGGTCCCTGCTCATCTGTGTAAATGTGCCTTAGGCATGCTGCAAGGAGGCATGAGGACTGGAGATGTGGGCAATAAATTGCAATGTGAGATGCCTAAGACAGCGCAACAGGGAGACAGGACGGACAGCTGATCGTCCTCGCAGTGGCAGACCACGTGTAACCACCTGCACAGGATCGGTACATCCGAACATCACACCTGCGGGACAGGTACAGGATGGCAACAACTGCCCGAGTTACACCAGGAATGCACAATCCCTCCAATAGTGCTCAGACTGTCCGACATAGGCTGGACTGAGGGCTTGTAGGTCTGTTGTAAGGCAGGTCCTCACCAGACATCACCAGCAACAACGTCGCCTATGGGCACAAACCCACCGTCGCTGGACCAGACAGGACTGGCAAAAAGTGCTCTTCACTGACGAGTCGCGGTTTTGTCTCACCAGGGGTGATGGTTGGATTCGCGTATATCATTGAAGGAATGAGCGTTACACCGAGGCCTGTACTCTGGAGCGGGATCGATTTTGGAGGTGGAGGGTCCGTCATGGTCTGGGGCGGTGTGTCACAGCATCATTAGACTGAGCTTGTTGTCATTGCAGGCAATCTCAACGCTGTGCGTTACAGGGAAGACATCCTCCTCCCTCATGTGGTACCCTTCCTGCAGGCTCATCCTGACATGACCCTCCAGCATGACAATGCCACCAGCCATACTGCTCGTTCTGTGTGTGATTTCCTGTAAGACAGGAATGTCAGTGTTCTGCCATAGCCAGCGAAGAGTCCGGATCTCAATCCCATTGAGCACGTCTGGGACCTGTTGGATCGGAGGGTGAGGGCTGGTGGTCACACCAGATACTGACTGTTACTTTTGATTTAGACCCCCCCACCTTTGTTCAGGGACATGTTATACCATACTGTTAGTCACATGTCTGTGGAACTTGTTCAGTTTGTCTGTTGTTGAATCTTGTTATGTTCATACAAATATTTACATTACATTTGCTGAAAATAAACGCAGTTGACAGTGGGAGTACTTTTTTTTTTTTTTGCTGAGTTTATATACACTACTGTTCAAAGGTTTGGGGTCACCTTAGAAATTTCCTTGTTTTTCAAATATTTTTTTTGTAAATTGTCCATTTAAGATAACATCAAATTGATCAGAAATACAGTGTAGACATTGTTAATGTTGTAAATGACTATTGTAGTTGGAAACGGCAGATTTATTATTATGGAATATCTACATAGGCGTACAGCAACCATCACTCCTGTGTTCCAATGGCATGTTGTGTTAGCTAATCCAAGTTTATCATTTTAAAAGGCTAACTGATCATTAGAAAACCCTTTTACAATTATGTTAGCACAGCAAAAAACTGTTCTGCTGATTAAAGAAGCATTAAAACTGGCCTTCTTTAGACTAGTTGAATATCTGGAGCATCAGCATTTTGTGGGTTCGATTACAGGCTCAAAATGGCAGGAAACCAGGAACTTTCTTCTGAAACTCTTCAGTCTATTCTTCCTCTGAGAAATTAAGGCTATTCCGTGTGAGAAATTGCCAAGAAACTGAAGATCTCGCACAACGCTGTGTACTACTCCCTTCACAGAACAGCGCAAACTGGCACTAACCAGAATAGAAAGAGGAGTGGGAGGCCCCGGTGCACAACTGAGCAAGAGGACAAGTACATTAGTGTCTGTTTCTCAAACTAGACGCCTCACAAGTCCACAACTGGCAGCTTCATTAGAAGACACAGCATCCCGGAGTCACCTCTTCACTGCTTGACATTGAGACTGGTGTTTGGCGGGTATTATTTAATGAAGCTGCCAGTTGAGGACTTGTGAGTCGTCTGTTCAAAAACAAGGACATTTCTAAGTGACCCCAAACTTTTGAGCGGTAGGTAGTGTCTGTGTCCTTTGGGTAGTCGTAATGCAACTTGAGAATGACCGATGAGATGTATAGTTTTATGCTCGTTGCTGTCGTGTGTCCTCTCTCTCAGGTGCCTGAGGCGTTTGGGCCAGTGAGAGCCGTGACTGAGGGGAAGCAGGGGGAGCTGTTAGTGGGGACCACCAAGAACACCGTCCTTACAGGCTCTTTCCCTGAAACACTCAACCCTATAGTACAGGTACACAACCTCTCAATTTCCACTGTAACTAGTTATTTCCTGCCCTTCCGTAGGAAGTATATATCTGTTTTTACCTGTTTATAACCCCCATATTCCTCTTCTCTCCCTTCCTCTCTTACCGTTCTTCCTCATCGGTCTCCATTTTGCTTTTTCTGCACACGCAATACCCTTTCTCTATCATCTCACCTCTCTCGCCTCCTCTCTTAATCTCTCAGGGTCACACAGATGAGCTGTGGGGTCTGGACATCCATCCTTCCATGGAGCAGTTTGTGACTTGTGGCCAGGACAAGCAGGTCCACCTATGGGACACCAACTCCCATCAGCCTCTCTGGAGCAAGACCATCGAGGTTCTCAATCTTCCGACTCTTCTCTGTAGCTAGTCTCTTTTGAATATACACCAGCTTCCAGAAGAGAGTTGTAGTTTGACGTAGTTGGTTCTGCTGTAATGACAAAGGCACCTGAAACAACATCTAGCTGTTTAGTGTATTTACATCAGTCCATAGTAAGTGTCCTGACTTCAAATCAAATTACATTTTATTTGTCACATACACATGGTTAGCAGATATTAATGCGAGTGTAGCGAAATGCTTGTGCTTCCAGTTTCGACAATGCAGTAATAACCAACGAGTAATTTAACCTAACAATTCCACAACTACTACCTTATATACACAAGTGTAAAGGGATGAAGTATATGTACATAAAAATATATGAATGAGTGATGATACAGAACGGCATTGGCAAGCTGCAGTAGATGGTATAGAGAACAGTATATACATATGAGATGAGTAATGTAGATTATGTAAACATTATATTAAGTGGCATTGTTTAAAGTGGCTAGTGATGCATGTATTATATAAAGGTGGCAAGATGCAGTAGATGGTATAGAGTACAGTATATACATATGAGATGAGTAATGTAGGGTATGTAAACATTATATTAAGTGGCATTGTTTAAAGTGGCTAGTGATACATTTTTACATCAATTTTTCCATTATTAAAGTGGCTGGAGTTGAGTCAGTGTGTTGGCAGCAGCCACTCAATGTTAGTGGTGGCTGTTTAACAGTCTGATGGCCTAGAGATAGAAGCTGTTTTTCAGTCACTCGGTCCCTGCTTTGATGCACCTGTACTGACCTCGCCTTCTGGATGATAGTGGGGTGAACAGGCAGTGGCTCGGATAGTTGTTCTCCTTGATGATCTTTATGGCCTTCCTGTGACATCGGGTGGTGTAGGTGTCCTGGAGGGCAGGTAGTTTTCCCCCGGTGGTGCGTTGTGCAGACCTCACTACCCTCTGGAGAGCCTTACGGTTGTGGGCGGAGCAGTTGCCGTACCAGGCTGTGATACAGGATGCTCTCGATTGTGCATCTGTTTGAGTGCTTTTGGTGACAAGCCAAATTTCTTCAGCCTCCTGAGGTTGAAGAGGCGCTGCTGTGCCTTCTTCACCATGCTGTCTGTGTGGGTGGACCAATTCAGTTTGTCCGTGATGTGTACGCCGAGGAACTTAAAACTTACTACCCTCTCCACTACTGTCCCGTCGATGTGGATAGGGGGGTGCTCCCTCTGCTGTTTCCTGAAGTCCACAATCATCTCCTTAGTTTTGTTGACGTTGAGTTTGAGTGTGAGGTTATTTTCCTGACACCACACTCTGAGGGCCCTCACCGTTGTTGGTAAATCAAGCCTACCACTGTAGTGTTGTCTGCAAACTTGATGATTGAGTTGGAGGCGTGCATGGCCACGCAGTCGTGGGTGAACAGGGAGTACAGGAGTGTCTTGTATGTGATGGTGCACCATGCAGTCCTGCTGATCCTCCATGTCTCCCTATGTTCCCCAGGACCCAGGGCGTTGTGCAGGGTTCCACCCCAGTGGAGCTGTGCTGGCAGTGGGGACCATGACAGGAAGGTACTGTACACCCTCACACATTGGCTTACCGATCATCTCTTATTGGACAATGAAACGCTAACGGCACATGTCCCCAATTCGTTTAGACAGGATGAAGGATTTGGTATGGAATTTGAGTACATGGTGTCATTCCCCTGATACTATCAAATGGTCTCACTTACAGTATACTTCCTCATCCTGTCTGTGTGTCTGTAGGTGGTTGGTGCTGGACGCTGACACCCGAGACCTGGTGTTCATGCACACTGATGGCAACGAGATCATCTCTAATATCAAGTACTCCCCAGGTACTGTACAAGACACCGTCATTTACAATATCATACTGTGTATCCCAACTTAAATATACACATTGTTAATGGCTCCAATAAGTCTGAACAAAACAGTACAGGATTATACAGTATTCTTATCCTCCACCTCCTACATCCATTAAAAAAAGAACTCTCCTGCTCTTAGACGGCAACTTCCTAGCCGTAGGTTCCCATGACAACTTTGTTTACATCTATGCCGTGATGGAGAATGGCAAGAAGTACAGCCGCGTGGGGAAATGCACTGTAAGTAAGAAAGACAATCCCTTTTATGGAAAATTAAATCCTTCTATTTTCTGAACTATTACACTAACATTTTGGGTATTTGAAAAAAAAAAAAAAACCTTATTTTCCTCCATAGGGTCACTCCAGTTTTGTCACCCATCTGGATTGGTCCGTCGACAGCCAATACATCGTAACCAACTCAGGAGACTACGAGATCCTATTCTGTGAGCCTCTTTTGTCCAAATGGATAACTCTGTCTACAACTGTAGTCTATGTTGTGTTGTGGTACATTCAAGCTCGTCTTCTGTTTGTGGTAAAGGGGAAGCTTCAAGCGGCAAACATGTGACGAGCATGGACCTAGTTCGTAATGTGGAGTGGGCAACCTCCACTTGTGTTCTAGGCTTCAGCGTCTTTGGTGAGTCACCACTTCCTGTTTGGGGTAATGATAGCTTTATAAACCCAAGAAACTAAACGTATATGCTTCAACTGTAACTCACTGAGTTCTTTACAGTCAGTTCAGGTCACTCTAGCAATTGCAGATTGTGACAGCAGTCCAACCACTTTAAAATGGAGCTGTTAGTCTTTGCAGTTGTATCAAGTGGAGTCTCTTGTTTCCTGCCTCTGGGCTGGTTTGGTTCGCAAAGTAAACAGTCTACCCACCTTTTGTGGAAGTATGCATTGAAAGTATAGGAACTTAAGCATGACTTTTTTCACAGTGACCAGTGGGAACAAACAAAAAAAAGTTTACCCATCTATTTTGTTTTACTGCTACATCACTGGTTCTATCTAGGCGTTTGGCCTGACGGTGCTGACGGCACGGACATCAACGCCGTGTGCAGGTCACATGACTCCTCCCTGCTGGCCTCTGCTGACGACTTTGGCAAAGTGCACTTGTTCTCCAACCCCTGCTCCCAGCCAAGGGTACGCTTGTCGTCATTTACGTCTTATACGTTTTATTTGAGTGTTTTGTCATCCACTTAAGTTAACCTGTTTGCATCTAAACGTATGTAAGTTAATCATTCAGGGGGAAACCCTTCCAATAAATCAATGTTTTTTTCATGAAGTGGAAGTTAGGATTTTTCTAATTAGTTGTTAACCTTTTGTGTCCGTCTCCCTTCTCCCTCCTTGTCACGACATGCAGGCCCCAAGCCATACCTATGGTGGCCACAGCAGCCATGTGACCAACGTTGCCTTTCTCCACGACGACAGTCACCTGATCTCCACCGGAGGGAAGGACACCAGCATCCTCCAGTGGGTGGTCGCCTAGACAACCCTGCGGCATCAGTCTCTACCGTCGCCTCCTGCCCACCAGAGGGCAGCAATGCTGTGCCTATAAAAACACCCACCTTTAACCCTCTCCTCTCTGCACATATGTTTGATGGTACTGTCCTGAGGTGCCACTAGGTGGGGCACTAACTTCAGAGAATAAGCATGTCGAGACTATTTTAAGGCTATTTAAACACAGTTGTAGCTGCTATTTATGTTGCAAAGGTCTATAGAGGTATATCTGAGTGGCTGTGGTATTCTAATATTAACTGTATTGTGGTGGTGTGGCACCTAGCACTTAATACATATTTAGGTGTAAGCTTAAGCTGTGCTTTGCCTTCGTTTTGTTAATAAAGTTTCTAACCCAATCATGTTTGAATACTCTCTGATACTGTATTTAAAGAGCTATTTACCAGAGGCAGTGATTCAAACAGCGACTTTAAAAGGTAGCGCTAAAATAATGATGTTGAATGTAATGTACAATTGCAAACCATCTTCTGACTTGCTTTAGTGCTACCGGTATGTAGTCAATCTACTACAGTGTACTCGTATCACTTCCTGCCAATGAAACATACAGAAGTTTCCCATTTACACCCTAGGCTTTTTCCACATGCCTAGAGAATACGTACTTCATTGTATTTTCAGAAGTGACCCCTGCTGTGTATTGCCGCTGTTCTCTTTAGACAGTCAACATGCTGACGACAATAACATCCCTTGTAACCTATTTGTTTGAAGGGTCAAGGCCTAGCCTGTTGTTATTGGTCATGAGGCTGATGTGGTGGTGACCTGTCAACACGTGCCTGATTAGCAAAGAGGAAGAAGGTCATGGTAATCCTCCGAAACAGCATTAACGTCTCCTCGGGATCCTATTTGTTTTGCCCTCTGTGCTTCAATCGTATGGATGAAGTCCTGTTTTTTCTTCTCCTGTAACCCCTAGGTAAACAGACGATGTTCTTGATCACTGACCATTTGGAATCCTATTTTAGTCAGTACTTCAAAACACTTAAAGGTCGTCGTTGGCAAATACACTTTCAAGTACTTTGTTCTGTAGGGGTTTGCACCAAAAACCTCTGCAATCCTATTTGTGCATCAAAGCAATTGCTGTCCCACTTGAAATTTAATCTGTCAACTATTCAGAATACCTCACTCATCATTTTAATAACATTCCCATGTTTTCCTGAAAAGAAACAAGAAAATGGTAGGGCATGTGCGTTGACTGTCTACATATATCAAACCCAGCTGTACTGTATTATGTGAAACGGATCTCTCCAAACCCAAGCTCAAGCAGGAAGGTTAGTGGATTTTAATCTTCAAAGAGGAAGTGCATATCTTTGATGCTGCGGTGGCTGTGTCAAAGCCCTGGTGTGTGGGAACACTATTCTGCCTCTTTCCAGGCTGCCTCAAGTGGCTCCCTCCCTGGTCCTCAGTCACTGAGGTTGGGGGGTGGGGGTAATAATATCGACTTCTTGGGGGATACGAAACCATATTGCTGACATTTCTCTAGTGGAATTAGACGGATGAGACTCCCAGCAGCAAGTGCCGAGCAGTCGCTTGTTGAGTGGCTTTTGCTGTGTTTTCACTCAAAGATTAAAGCCCAGGCTCAAACTAGAACAACGTCAGTAATAGAAAGTGTAGATCATTTACCCCATCTTTCCCCTTTGAAATTCCCTCTAAGGTTGATGACAAAAATGATATTATTTGTGGTATAAATTATGATTTGGTCATTTTGAATAAATTCGCTTACCATAAAGTAGGTCTAAATGTTTTGAAGTGCCTGCTGCTTATCAGATGTCGAAATCAAGTAAAACAAGTAGTTTATTTTATTTCAGGATATTTTAAGATATTTTACATTGACCATTTAAGGTAGAACATCTTAAAATATCTTAATTAGATAAATTACTCGTATTAAGCCTTTTTAGGGTTAAAATCATTTTTCATGGTAAGAACTCACCCCACCTTCCCCCCACTAATTTTAAGTATTTTATTACTCAATATAAGATTGCTTATATTTTAAACTTTTTGCAGTGTAAATAAATCTGAGCTGCTTTTTTCTGTCAGGACCATGGGCTCAAAGACAGAAGGATGCCTCAGACTCATTACCAATATATTTATCCATATTTAGCTCTAATACTTAAGTCTCTGATAAACATAACATATTACAGGTTTAGGCAAGATTCCAAATCTAGAAATGTAGACATAAGAATACAAATGAAATGCTATACCTTTTGTCTCAATTCGCTGCAATTGGCTTCTCTGTGTTTCTTTTAAATTCTTTCTAAAAAAGTTTATTTTAAATCTCACCGCAAGGTGCCTGTCTGATGAATTGATGGGTTAACATTTGTAGACCTAAGAATGGCCACAAGGGGGTTAGGGCTCCAGTCCAATATCAATATCTATAAAGTGTGGTGCCCATTGGATGCCCAGTAGTAATTCAAGTCAATAGCCAATTCGGAGGAATCATTAATCGGGTTATCTCTTGAACCATTCAAGACCAGAATACTTCTGATTTATATACATTTTTGGATCTCTGTGTATAAATATAATTGGAATGGAATGAATCCTCTTAAAACAAAGTACATATTTTTAGTAGGAAAGTTGGAATAACTGTTGATTTTTACCCCTTAGAGATGGTGATTCAGGACAGAAAATAAGCAGATAAGCCAAAACAGATTCCAAGTAAAACCGCAGCGGGTGGAAGAGTTTGACTTGGGTCTCCCACATAACATAAAATCACGCTTGACATCTATTTGACTCTTTGACACACGTCTAGCCCGTGCTGAGTCTGTTTACCATGCTTCTGAACACACTGTGTTCCCATAGCCCACCACACTGTAGAGAAGCCATCTCCCTTTCACTCTCAACGAGGACCATTTAATTGATCACCTTCCAGTCTCTGGTCTTGTGTGCAGTATTTATGTCGGCCACTATGAATCAATCTCCAGCTGGATATACAGAAGAGATACACTGGGATTCCTTTTCCATTTATGGCTCGCTTGTGAATTATAGATGTTCCCTCACTTAGGTGCCCATAAACATTCTCTCTTCTACTTTATAGCCCTGACATCCCAGCAGACTGGATGAAAGACTAATGGGATCTCTCACCATCACAATGTAGACTCACAGGTCATGTGGACAGATGCAGTTTCTACAACACCCGAGTGAACACTGAGATGAAAAGTCTACAGTGGGGTCCAAAATTGACAGCATTTATAAAGATGAGCAATAATGACTGTATGAAGTAAATAATTCAAATACTGAGCTATATTGTACGCTCCAACAAATTGGGAAGTTATACTATTTGATACTAATTCAATTGCGCAGAGAAAGACATTTTGTTTAACAAGGTAGGGGTCAAAATGATTGATTGTTTAGTATTTTGTCCCATATTCCTAGCACGCAATGACTACATCAAGATCGTGACTCTACAAACTTGTTGGATGCATTTGCAGTTTGTTTTGGTTGTGTTTCAGATTATTTTATGCCCAATAGAAATGAATAGTCAATAATCTATTGTCATTTTGGAGTCCTTTTTAATTGGAAATAAGTATATAATTTGTTAAAAACTTTTACATAAATGTGGATGCCACCATGATTATGAATAATCCTGAATGAATTGTGAATAATGATGAGTGAGAAAGTTACAGAGAGTCAAAGATCATACCCCCAAGACATGCTAACCTAGCATGTCTGGTGGTATGATCTTTGACAAATTTCAGACCCCACTGTATTTCCACATCATATACTGTAAGCTGGAATGTTGTTGTCATCATATGGGAAAGATACCTGCCCTGGGTGAAAAATTCTAATAGATACCTACTATTTGTAGATACCTGCCCTGGGTGAAAAATACCCTTCTCTCTGTTTCAGGCTTTAATCCTCCATGTAACAATAATTTCATGTTTATATGTAGGCAAATGACAGGTCAAGGGGTCGATAATCCAGAGTAGTGGCAAAGGCACAGGACGGCAGGCAGGCTCAGGGTCAGGTCAGGCAGATGTCGGTAATCCAGAGTAGGTGCAAAGGCACAGGACGATAGGGAGGCTCAGGGGCAGGGGCATGCAGAGTGGTCAGGCAGGCGGGCTCAGAGTCAGGACAGGCAAAGGTCAAAACCAGGGGAGCAAGAAAAAGAGAGACTGTGGAAAAACAGGAGCTGAGACAAACTGCTGGTTGACTTGACAAACAAGACGAACTGGCAACAGACAAACAGAGAACACAGGTATAAGTACCCAGGGGATAATGGGGAAGATGGGCGGCACATGGAGGGGGTTGGAGACAAGCACAAGGACAGGCGAAACAGATCAGGGCGTGACAGTTTGTAGAAACCTGCCTGGGTGAAAAAGTCCCTTTAAATGTGGAAAGCTTTACGCTTCATTAATGACATATTTATGGTGTGCTTATAAATGCCTAATGAATGCTTCCTTATACAGTTAATGTAAATCATTACCAAATTGATGTGTAAATAATTCTCACTGTGACCTCTGTGAAACATTCTACCTGTGTAGACTGGATATAGTATTTATGACCTTTTCAATAGACCTGAGCTCTGCCCAGTACAAAAGGACAGGAAACAGAGGCTAATTTCTCTCCAGAATACATGTACCAGTCTCCTCTCTGGGAATATTTCACATATCCAGATACTACTATTTTAATTATGCTAACTTTTTATTAATCAATCATAGCAGTCGGCCTATGTTATGAAGTCATGGTCAGTAAAGGCTATTATCTCTTTACAAGAGACTACAGCATCATTAAAGCATGGTGATGCAGCAGTGTTCTGTCCAACATTCTGTTTACTATATGTGCTACTGGAAAATTGTACTAAAAAAAAAGAGCCTGGATTTGGCCTGGGTCAAACCCCTTGCCAAGACAAAAAGACACAGCTAGGAATGTATGTCCATAACAATAATTAATTGACACTACAGGGGATCCATATATGCACAGGCGTGCTTTTGAATTAGAATGTTGATGTTTCTGTATTGAATGGCTGCTAACTTGTGCATGATGTACACTGAGTGTACAAAACATTAGGAACATTTTCCTAATATTGAGTTGCACCCACTTTTGCCCTCCGAACAGCCTCATTTGTTGTGCATGGACTCCTCAAGGTGTTGAAAGCGTTCCACAGGGATGCTGGCCCATGTTGTCTCCAATGCTTCCCACAGTCGTGTCAAGTTGGCTGGGTGTCAGCTGGGTGGTGGACCATTTTTGATACACACGGGACTGTTGAAAATCCCAGCAGCGTTGCAGTTCTTGACGCAAACCGGTGTGCCTGGCACATACTATCATACCCTGTTCAAAGGCACTTAAATATTTTGTCTTGCCCATTCACCCTCTGAATGGCACACATACACAATCCATGTCTCAATTGTCTCAAGGGATAACAATCCTTCATTATCCTGACTCCTGCCTTTCATATATACTGATTGAAGTGGATTTAACAAGTGACATCAGTAAGGGATCATAGCTTTCACCTGGATTCACCTGGTCAGTCTATGTCATAGAATGAGCAGGAGTTCTTAATATTTTGTACACTCCGTGTATATCCTGCAGTGCCTTGAAACTCTGCAGTCCCCGACATTTGCTTACTGCTTGGCCCAGTGCTTGTAACGGTATAAAGTTCAGGCTTTTCCAGGATTGAATGGCTGCGCATTCTGAACTCTGTTGAGAGCGAACCAGATAGCTGAGATCCCCTAAAACCTCTTGGTGGAGATTGTTCTAGTGCTGAAATCAGCCCATGCCTGAGCTCTGAGTAATGTAGTAACTGTTGTAGGCTACACTGTTGTATTGTGTGTGAACTAAAAATGGATACCGGTAAGTGGATTATTATTATTTATTTTAGCATGGACACAATGTCCTCCTCCTGTCACAGTCTTGATTCATGTCCAGAACATACTGGGGGACTTGGTGGGAGGAGCTCATAGAATATAGAAAACAATGTTGTTTTTTTTACAGTGGAAAAACTTTAATCTAGCAAATAAGTATTTGATCTGATGTGGAAATCTGTACACGCTACAATGCGTTGCTCTATAGGCTACTGTAGGTGGGTTACTATGACTCCAGGCCTGCATTTGACAAACCCCTTGCCTTTATCTCTCCCGTAGATTCTAATCGCCCTAGGCGATCTGTCTCCGTGTCTCTTTGGAGGTTTGGTTTGATCAGAGCTGTTTGTGCTGTGCATTTGACACATTCCATTTGCCACAGTAGTGGGTCGGCAAGGCATAGTGGGGTACTCTCTCTCTCTCTCTCATTCTCTCTCCCTCTCTTTATCTCTTGAGTTCATCTGGTGTAACACATGAGGAAGGTAGCTCTTTTAATGGACTGGAATGACTCTGTTGTTGCTAGGATAGAGACCTTTTAGTGTGATGTACAGAAAGATGGGCTGTGATTTTAGCAGGTTTAATTTCACATTGAATCTCTCTTATGGTGTTGACCATTACTTTCCAATCATTTATGTCTTGTTCATGGCTGCAATTGAATCACTATCACTCTCACTCTCTCTTTCTCTCTCCATCACCTCATTACATAGAGTGCTGGTATAACAGTTTATTTGAAGTATCCCACTGTTGAGGTGAACCTATAAATGTTTCAATATTATGAATATGAAGTACTGTTTTCATTCACAACTATGCCCCGGGATCCAGCCCAAAACCCCATTTTGGCTGTGACGGTAACAGCACTTAAATCTTCTCTGAGGTACGGTGCATTCAGAAAGTATTCAGACCCCTTGACTATTTCCACATTTTGTTACGCTACAGCCTTATTCTAATATTGATGAAAATATTTGTTTTTCTTAACAATCTACACACAATACCCCATAATGATGAAGTGAAAAATGTTTTTTAGAAATGTTTGCAAATGTGTTAAAAATACATTTAAAAAACAACTTATTTACATAAGTGTTCAGACCCTTTGCTATGAGACTCTAAATTGAGCTCAGGCGCATCCTGTTTCCTTTGATCATCCTTGAGATGTTTCTACAACTTGATTGGAGTCCACCTGTGGTAAATTCAATTGATTGGACATGATTTAGAAAGGCACACACCTGTCTATATAAGGTCCCACAGTTGACAACGCATGTCGGAGGAAAAACCAAGCCATGAGGTCGAAGGAATAGTCCGTAGAGCTACGAGACAGGATTGTGTCGAGACACAGATCTGGGGAAGGACACCAAAACATTTCTGCAGAATTGAAAGTCCCCAAGAAGACAGTGGCCTCCATCATTCTTAAATGGAAGAAGTTTGGAACCACCAAGACTCTTCGTAAAGCTGAGCAATTGGGGGACCTCCCTTGATCAGGGAGGTGACCAAGAACCCAATGGTCACTCTGACAGAGATCCAGAATTCCTCTGTGTAGATGGGAGAATCGGCCATTCCGATTAAGCGGTCGACTTCTAATCCAGACCTTATGAAAGTTGCCCAGTATACCCTTAAACTTGTAATAAATCAAATCTAGTGATACATAACTTGACATTGTGGGAAGATAACCAACCTTCCAATTAATGGAAATGCACTTCTTAGCCGCTATAAATGCTTGGTTACACAGTTTCCTCAGATAACAGTTTCCAGTATCAACGTTTCCAAGCAAACAAAAACAGAGAGAAGGGAGAATCTGTGGACATGCTGAGATAAAAGAACATGTGCATAACATATGCAAATATATCCCTTTGGGGTTGTATATGGAATGACATGACTGCACGTAATTCAGTTTCACTGGCATATAGTACGTTCTATGGATGGCCTTAAATGACAGTAATTTATGTCTGAGATTATATGAACATGACTGGGCATTCAAACATATCTGTATCCATTCATCATCATCATCCATAGCTTATACCAGGTCTCCTCACATTTTAGTTTGACATGTTTTTGTTTTGTGTCATCGAGAAAAGCTTTTATCAAACCTTGATACAGTTAGGATATCAACTGTGGAGGTTTGCCAGACTGCCTTAAAACATTATCTGGCTTGTCCAGTGTTTTGCTGCACAGAGAGAATAAAGTGTTGTGTCTGCAAAAATGTATTTCCCTTCCATGGCCTTCCCTGGCCACCTGACCCTGCTGAGATCCCTGTCGCCATCTGATCCTCCTAAAATGAGGCATGATAAAGAATTACCTTGGTGTACATTTAGAAATATTATACAAGAATAGAATCAATGGTTCAATATTAGAAATGACCATTATTCCCAGATCCCAGACTGTAGCTTTAAACTGCTGTCCTGTACAGATCCACAGATGATGCAAACTCCATTGCACTCCATAATGCCCTTTCCCACCTAGACAAAACACCTATGTGAGAATGCTATTCATTGTGTGCTCAGTCCCCTCCTGTACAACCTGTTCACTCATGACTGCACGGCCAGGCACGACTCCAACACTGTCATTCAATTTGCCAATGACACAGTGGTAGGCCTGATCACCAACAATGACGAGACAGCCTATAGGGAGGAGGTCAGAGACCTGGTCGTGTGGTGCCAGGACAACAACCTCTCCCTCAACGTGATCAAGACAAAGGAGATAATTGTGGACTACAGGAAAAAGAAAACTGAGCACGCCCCCATTCTCCTCGACGGGGCTGCATTGGAGCAGGTTGAGAGCTTCAAGTTTCTTTGTGTCCACATCAACAAACTAACATGGTCCAAGCACACAAAGACAGTCGTGAAGAGGGCACAACAAAACCTATTCCCCCTCAGGAGACTGAAAAGATTTGTCATGGGTCCTCAGATCCTCAAAAGGTTCTACATCTGCTCCATGGTTGCATCACAGCCTGGTATGGCAACTGCTCAGCCTCAGACCGCAAGGCACTATAGAGGGTGGTGCGAACGGCCCAGTAAATCACTGGGGCCAAGCTTCCTGCTATCCAGCACCTCTATATCAGGTGGTGTCAGAGGAAGGCCCTAAACATTGTCAAAGACTCCAGCCACCCTAGTAACAGGTACCGGAGCGCCAAGTCCAGGTCCAAGAGGCCTCGAAACAGCTTCTATCCCCAAGTCATTAGACTCCCGAACATCTACTCAAATGACTACCCAGACTATTTGAAGTCCCCCACTCACCCCCTCCTTACACTGCTACTCTCTGTTATCATCTATGCATTGTCACTTTAATAACTTTACCAACATGTACATACGACCTCAAATAACCGGTGCCCCCGCACATTGACTCTGTATCAGTACCCCCCTGTATATAGTCACGTTATTGGTTTTTCACTGCTGCTCTTTAATTACTTGTTACTTTTATCTTGTCACGAACCGGCTCAAAGCCCGTAACAAAAGGGAGACAACGTGGAGATAAGGAGTAACAAAATATATATTTATTAAATAAAGTAAATGAAGTACAATATACAATGGTGTGTGTAATCAGTAGTGTAAGTGAGTGTTTTGCATGCATGAATGTGATAATGCAGGGTGTTGAAAGGTGCCAAAGCAAACAACCCAAAGGTTGTGTGACGAATACAATTTGTAGCTACTGTAGGTCTACCCATCAATTCAAGATGGAGCTTTGTATCATTCACTGATATTGTTAATACAGGCATACTGCTAAGACAGGATCAGATGTTGTGTATTGACTGCACTAGAGGGCTCCATTTCCGCGGGATGCCTGCAGGTCTTGACAGAGATCGGGCGATCAGACAGACGACTTTGGGATTAAATTATTTTTGTTGTCCCATTTGGAAATGGTCCTCTTTCTGCTTTGTATGCGTTAGCCTACCTATTGTATTAAAAGTACATATTTCTCGCATTATTCACACACTCAGAATTCACTGCTTCAACTTCAGTAGTCTACCTCTCCTAGCTGGGCGTGAGAGTTCAAGTGTGCCTAGTATGTGTGGTCTCTAGTGTGGGTGCCTACATGGACGAAGAATCAAGTGGCAGTTAACTTGAACATGAAATTAACTTAAATATGATTAGAGAGACCGGGTCAGTCAATTACTTATATACTAATACTCTTAGTAAAAGTATTTATCTTCAACTCGCAATCTGTGGATTCTATTTGATTAGATAGATTGAAATTGTATGTTAAACATCACAGCATAGCTGAAAGATACAGTGCGGCAAAAAGGTATTTAGTCAGCCACCAATTGTGCAAGTTCTCCCACTTAAAAAGATGAGAGAGGCCTGTAATTTTCATCATAGGTACACTTCAACTATGACAGACAAAATGGATCATCCAAATGCTCTCTAGCAAACTTCAGACAGGCCTGGACAAGTACTGGCTTAAGCAGGGGTACACATCTGGCACTGCAGGATTTGGGTCCCTGGTGACGTAGTGTGTTACTGATGGTAGGCTTTGTTACTTTGGTTCCAGCTCTCTGCAGGTCATTCACTAGGTCCCCCCGTGTGGTTCTGGGATTTTTGCTCACCGTTCTTGTGATCATTTTGACCCCAAGGGGTGAGATCTTGCGTGGAGCCCCAGATCGAGGGAGATTATCAGTGGTCTTGTATGTCTTCCATTTCCTCCCACAGTTGATTTCTTCAAACCAAGCTGCTTACCTATTGCAGATTCAGTCTTCCCAGCCTGGTGCAGGTCTACAATTTTGTTTCTGGTGTCCTTTGACAGCTCTTTGGTCTTGGCCATAGTGGAGTTTGGAGTGTGACTGTTGTGGACAGGTCTTTTATACTGATAACAAGTTCAAACAGGTGCCATTAATACAGGTGACGAGTGGAGGACAGAGGAGCCTCTTAATTAAAGAAGAAGTTACAGGTCTGTGAGAGCCAGAAATCTTGCTTGTTTGTAGGTGACCAATAGTGCCATACATGTGTAATGGATGTGAAATGGCTAGCTAGTTAGCGGTGGTGCGCGCTGGTAGCGTTTCAATCGGTGTCGTCACTCGCTTTGAGCCCTTGAAGTAGTGGTTCCCCTTGCTCTGCAAGGGCCGTGGCTTTTGTGGAGTGATGGGTAACGATGCTTCGAGGGTGACTGTTGATGTGTGCAGAGCGTCCCTGGTTCGCGCCCAGGTCGGGGCGAGGGGACAGACGTAAAGTCTATACTGTTACACATGCATTCAAACATATTCAGTTTGCCTTGCTGTTATGATTTCCTTTGTCTTTTTCTCTTTTGCACATTTTGTTGGTGCATTGGGGGGATGGAATTATTTTATTTATCATTTTTTTCTCAGGGGGAGGGTCTGTGGGTGGGGGTTTGGATGGTTGAGGGGCAGCTCTTGGAGAACTGTGGGGGGGATCTTGGAGGGCTACTGGCCTGGCGGTTGGGAGCTTGGGCCGGGTCCCCATTTTTGACCTTGTGGGAGATCTGTCAACGTGCCTTTGAGCAGGGCGTTGACTCTGGTTGCTTCTTGAGCAGGGCGTTGACTCTGGTTGCTTCTTGAGCAGGGCGTTGATCCTGGTTGCTTCTTGAGCAGGGTGTTGACCCTGGTTGCTTTTGTGTGTCGCTCTGGATGGGAGGCTGTAAGATGACTAATGTGATATAGTTGTTAAGCGGCTTCACTGCAAGTATATTGTATGTTTTAAATATTCAATAAAAAAATATATAATAATAAAAAATATGAAAAATAATATGATTAGACTGTAGTTTTACTACAGTGTCTGTAAATAAATATGGATAATGGAAAGAGTGGAGGGAACTCACCAATGTGAGTCAATGTGCAATCAAAAAATGTAATCATCATTGAAAAGGCACAACGCGCACATAGGTTAGGCTACTATGGTGAGCGACCACTGTGCCTTTTCATTTTTGATTAAAATTGATTACCCATTTTATTTGTCTCTGCGTGCAAATCGTCCTCCTTAAAGGTAGGCTATATCCAATAGGCCCATGCAAAATGTAGCAAGTGTTGCTGTCATCATTCTTCCTGCTTCCAGTTCAGTAGTCATACCTGTGAGATCAGGTGCGCTTGTGGTCTCAATTAAATAGAGTAGGCTATAGCCTATACATGGACGGAGGCACGGGCAGTTATCTTTCCAAGGAAATGTACTTCTTATAGGTCTATGATTCCGCTATAGTTTACTATATTCCCTAGAAATATGACAGAATATTGATCACTCATATTTCTCCATTTGAAAATCTTCCCACTCCTAACAGGTAGGCTATAAAAATAGCTCAAGAGAAAGTGCAAGTCTCTCCAACTCTGCTCTCTTCAAACTACATCTATCATATTGGCTGACATAGCCCAATAATAGCAATATAAGGGCCATGTGAGAATCTCTGGTAATTGAATCTATTTCCAAAGTTATTTTTGAGCGTTTGATATTGCCTATGGGGCGCAAAATTGCTGGAACTATGGCCGGCAAGTGAGCTGCGTCACATACGCCTAAAATAACATTGTGGGACTGTGGTTGGGTTTGGGACCAGTTCTTGCAGTAGCAGGTAGGAGTTGGACAGACAGCCAGGGGGAGCAGTAATGTTAGAGCTGTTTATTACTGTGTGAAAAGTAGGGAATTAGCTAGGGAAACTGACAGATCAATAACGTTACATTGCCATACTGACTAATTAAACTAACACTGCACTGAAAAATCATCAGAATATCAATCTTCAATCATTTGGCCAGTGGTTTCATCGTTTGATTCAGGTTTAGTGTGATTGAGAGAAAAATAATAGCTAATTTTAGCCCATTTTTGCTCAGCTCTCTCTAATGCTACATCAACTGGCGAAAGCTAGCCAAGTTAATTCACTTCTGAAACGGAACAAAAAAGGATAGAAAACATTTCCGTACAAACAACAGCTCTTAGATAGTGATATGAGGCGGCTATTATTACTATCTGACAGATACTTAGAGGCTAGAGCTGACCTGGCTGTGGTAGCTACTAGCTAGCGTAGCTTATTCATTCACTTCAGTCGAGAGGGGATGAAACATTAGCTAACATTACATGTCAGTTACAATACTAGTTTAGCACTGCGAATAAACACTGGTTTCGCTTGTTTCTGTTAAGTTCAACAGAAGTTACCTTGCCAGCTACATCATTAAACTAAAGAGTAGCCAGTCTCTGCTCTGCTTTCTTTTACAACTCGTGAAAGAGCGCAACACATACACACTGAACTATGCTCAACTCTCCCATGCTGGTCCAGCCAGCCATCCAGAAGCTTTTCCTTCATACAGCATGTCAGCCCGCTCTGTGGTGTCAGACCATCCTATATCCAGTCAGCTGAACACCTCAAACAGCCTACCAGACAGCTCGGAGGCATCCGCATGGTCTTAAAGCAGACCGTTGCCGCTTTTTGTATCACATTGCAATGATAACACTGTGGGTGACTAAAATGCAATTTCAGAATGTGGGAGGGACATGACCCCCGTCCCCAGTGAAAATTGCGCCACTGGAATATACTTTATCAGCGGGTGAAAGGTTAACAAAAATGTTAGTCATCCTGTAAACCTACTCTCCCCTCCCCCCATGATGAATTTCCCTGAAATGGAGCTATGCACCATAAAATGAGGAAAATGGCTCTTTCAATGGACTGTAATGACTTTGTTGTTGCTAGGATGGAGGTATTTTAGTGTGATGTACAGAAAGACTGGCCATTATTTCAACAGGTTTCATTTCACACTGGATCCCTGTTTTGGTGTTGACCATTACTTTACAATAATTGATGTCCTGTTCATGGCAGCAATTGAATCTCTCTATCTATCTTTCTCTGTCTCACACACGCAGGCACGCTCTCTCATATAAGTACGCACTCGTTCTCGCGCTCTCTCGCTCTTACTCTCTATTTCCCCTCTCAATTACTTTTTGGGGTTTTCCACAGAAGTTAAAGAAATGCAATGTCCGATAAACAACTGATGGCAAATATGAAGCATTCTGCCAGATAGACTACAATGTGCAGATTGCAGACGCGTACCGCGAGTGCAGTGTACCAGTGGCGCCATCTACAAGGTGAGCAAAGAAGAATTCGACACAGCTCCGGACTCTCTCTCGGAGGAATACGGAGTGAGGATTACACAGTTTCCTCAACGAATGCGTTGTACTATAGACAATGTCGTGGAGGTAAATTGACACCGAACCTACCTGAATGTAAGTGTTCCACCGTGTATTTAAGGTAAACTATAAATGCCAATTTAGACTTTAGAAGTGCGCGCTCCTGTTATCACCTGCTTGAGGATGGGCATTTATTTTAGGCGTATGTTTTGTACCATCATTACATTTATCATTGCCTTTTTATTTCAATAGATCTCTCTGTTTTCTATCTATCTAAATCTATTTTGGGTAGACCTATCGAAAGTAACGTAATAGTGTGAATTCCTGATAAGATAACATTTGCAATTGTTGATGGGTTTAGTGAAAAGGAAACTACTATATTGGCAGCATTTATAGTAACTTTATTTGAAGGTTTTACTATCTCTACCGCTCCCACTTATTTAACAGTAGCAAAAGCAGTTAATTGATAGCACGTCCTTAAGTGAATTGCTCTCCTGCTATACCAAAAAATATTCCATTATTAATGTATTAATGGAGTCAAGTCCAATGCACATTGGGGGTCTTTTCTGTAAACATTCAGCACAATGTAACGTCTGTTCCTCCTTCAAAATGCTCATTGGCTGCATTGATGGTTGTAGTATTTACAGCAGAATCTCACCGATTAAAAACTCTGTATTGTATTCAACTAATGCCCATTTCTGAACAAGGAGAAACGATTGCCCTTTAACGGGTTGAGCTACTGACCTTCAAGACTCACAGTGTGGTTTGCTAAAAGCTCTGGAATTATTTACCCTGGCTTTTAGACGGTGTCGTCTTACCAAACCGCTGCAATTAACTGCTGCTGTTCACTTCCAGTGCTTTTATAAGCCATTTATTCAAACACTCTGCAGTAGCGATGCGTGGGTAAAATCAGTGGGGAAGCCAAGCCATAAAAAAAGCCATATTACACCCTACGTGTTGTGATATGTGTGTTCTTTGCTCGAGAACCTGTTAGTTCATAAGCCACACCTTCGTTTCATCACAAAACCAGAGAGCAACATCTGTCTGGTGGAGTCCACAAAGCATACAGTTAGTTACCCGACGCTGGCTGCAACCTGGTCTCAGAGCATTTCGTATTGTTTTGTATGATATGTTACATTTCGTATGGTATGTATTAATTTGTGGATGCCCATCACCCATTTTGTATGATATGTTACGAATTACAATTCGTATTATATGTAGCTAAAAGTAGTAAGTTGTTGAAAAGTTGCTAATTAGCTACAATGCTAAATTTGTCCGTTATGAGATTCAAACTCACAACATTGGTTTGCTAGATGTGTATGTGCCCACTGGAAGACAACAACATATCAAGATGCAATAACTAAAGTTTTTTTCTGTCAATAACGTTTGGCTTTTGATGTGATGTGATTGGTGTAAAACCAAATCCAAACTGGCTACCCTTGGCACTGTTAATTGATGCAACAGGACCATTCACAGTTGAGCTCACTCAGTTTAGCTCAGCGCTGATTGGCTATTATTGTATCATTTTCTAATCAAGGGAGGCCAAATGCTTGCTGGCTTCCCTTGCATTCAGTGCTACGGGCGGCAACAATATTATACTATTTTTGACCAGACAGCATCAGATAGATGGGCTACAGAGACAGAGGGGCGCTGTTTTGCTCGCTCAGATGCTTTCCCCTGTGAGATACATTCAGCCTCTTGCAAATTGAAGGACAATTATGAAACACAGAGGGACGAACTCTAAATTATTTAATAAAACAAGTTATTGGTACATTTTTTGGGGGAAGCCTGACTTCCCTTGGCAACCATGAATACACGCCACTGATACTCTCCCCAATACCCCATACATTTATTCGTGTACGTCCTTTCAAATCCCAGCTTAAAAAGGGATAGATCAGCAATTTAGATTTAAAAATTTTTTTTTTACATTAGTTTCCTTACCTTGAAAGTGGTGTATGGACAACGAATGTCTGCAATCCACACTTTGGTTTAGCTACACTAGCCACTGCAAACAATGAGCAGCATGAGCATTGTGGGATCAATGTTACAGTCACTCCTTGTCCATAGACTGGAAACAAATATCTAAATATCTAAAAATGCTGTCCCTTTAACTTGATGAGTTATAGTACAGTGCTCTCCTTATGCACTCACTTTGTATTGGGTTGTATGCTGGCACTGTACCTACTGTAGTGCACTGTACCCACTGAAACGGAGCTAGGGAGGGTTTTACCGCCTCATTGACTGTGTTTTCATGGCATCATATTAAATCATGTCCACACACAATGACTGGTGGTTGATCTCTTCCAGGTCAACCACTTATGAGGGTTCATTCAGTAGCTAGTCCTCCTGCCTCTGCCTGCCTGCTTGCAGGCCTTTCTCTCTGGGGCTGGGTCCTCAGTATCCAAGGTCACTGAAGGGGGAAGCGCTCACATGTTTAATCTAGCCAAGCTAGAGCCACTTGATTGCTCACAGTCTCACAAGGGGGACGTGTGATAAGCATGGACACTTAAAGCTGCAATATGTCACTTTTTGGGTGACCTGAACATATTCACATAGAAATATATGTAATAGATCTGTCATTGTCATGGAAAGTAAGTCTAAGAAGTGGTAGAGCTGTTCTATGTGTGCTATGCTTTCATTTTTGCGACTTTTACTTTTGTACACCAGCTTCAAACAGCTGAAAATACAATATTTGTAGTTATGGAAAATATATTTCACAGCGGGTTAGATGGTACAATTATTATTACCTTTATTTAACTAGGCAAGTCAGTTAAGAACAAATTCTTATTTTCAATGACGGCCTAGGAACAGTGGGTTAACTGCCTGTTCAGGGGCAGAACGACAGATTTGTAACTTGTAAGCTCGGGGATTTGAACTTTCAACCTTCGGTTACTAGTCCAATGCTCTAATCACTAGGCTACCCTGTCGCCCTGCTTTTCTACACTATACTTTCTTGTTTTGTCACATAAACTGATATTAGGTGAACTATTCGAATTTTAGAAACCAGGAAATTGCGGAATGATTTCTGCACAGTGCACCTTTAATAGCCTGACAAGTGAAGTGGTTATCACCAAATAACGAGCGGGGAGCCTCAGCCGGCCCAACCACAGCTTGGTCTAATTGAATATTGTTTTCCAGGCAGAGCTGGATTGCCTGCTTAGGTGTTGTCATTGGACTGTAGTCTCTAATTTGTTGTGCAGGCCACTGAGGTAGACGGTCCACTGAGAATATGCCATGAAAAGGCTTTTGACATGTTTTCAGGTCTCTTGCGGAAGGCCAGAGCGTCAAGCGTGCACTCTGAACGGTGAATGAGATGGGTAGGGCTAAAGCTTAAGAGGGTGTGAACGATGCTGAATGGGTGTAGACAAAGAAGAGCTCTTCACTAGATACCAAAACATTCAAAGGCCATTTTTTTCAAAAGTGAGTTTACAAGTCTATCAACTTTCAAAGCAGAATTGCTTTCCCATTGTTCCTCAAAAATATAGTGTATGATATACCATTTTGTAGTGCTGAGTCTCTACTTTTATCCAATGTAAAAAAAAACACAAAGTTGCTACATAAGACCGAATCCAGGTGGTGAGTCACATATGCTACTGTAAAAGCTCCAAATGCTTTAGAGGGAAAACATCTTCCCATTGTTCAGGCATATCCCTATCCCTCATAAAGCTAACTGGAATTTACATTGAAACAATCCATCTCCCATGCTTGTTTGTGTTCTTTCGGTAAAGCAACAAAGAAAATATTTGTATATTCAAATATTAAAGGACTAGCCTCCTTATGCCCATCTGTTTTTTTTTTCATTTTTGCTTTATGACAGCTGTGACCAATACCATGTTATGCAGGTGAGTGAGGACCCAAAAGCGATTTAACAGAAACAGAGTCTTTTAATGTCCAAACAGGGAAAACATAAATCCTCAATCTTTACAGGAGATGTCCAAACATAAATCCTCTATCTTTACAGGAGAGTCCCCCTTCTAGTAGTAGAGGAGAATAGCAGGGCTAGCGGCAACAGACTGCTGGTCCCTCCGGGTAGGCGCGGGCCGTAGAGGACAGAGACACCTGCTCACACGCAGCATCTGATGAAGAGGCAGATTACGACAGGACGGGACAAGGGCAAAGCAAACAAGAATCCGACAAGGACAGAAGCAGAAACAGAGAGAGAAATAGAGACTTAATCAGAGGGCAAAAGAGAGGACAGGTGTGAGAGAGTAAACGAGGTCGTTAGGAGAATGAGGAACAGCTGGGAGCAGGAACGGAACGATAGAGAGAGAGAAAGTAACCTAATACGACCAGCAGGGGGAAACGAAGAGAAGAGAAAGCACAGGGACAAGACATAACATGACAATACATGACAGTACCCCCCCAGTCACCGAGCGCCTCCTGGCGCACTCGAGGAGGAAACCTGGCGGCAACGGAGGAAATCATCGATCAGCGAACGGTCCAGCACGTCCCGAGATGGAACCCAACTCCTTTCCTCAGGACCGTACCCCTCCCAATCCACTAGGTACTGATGACCACGGCCCCGCGGACGCATGTCCATAATCTTCCGGACCCTGTAGATAGGTGCGCCCTCGACAAGGACGGGGGGGGGCGGGAGACGAACGGGGGCGCGAAGAAAAGGCTTGACACAGGAGACATGGAAGACCGGGTGGACGCGACGAAGATGTCGCGGAAGAAGAAGTCGCACTGCGACAGGATTAACGACCTGAGAAATACGGAACGGACCAATGAACCGCGGGGTCAATTTGCGAGAAGCTGTCATAAGGGGAAGGGTGCAGTGGAGAGCCATACTCTCTGACCGCGACAATACCTAGGACTCTTAGTCCTACGCTTATTAGCGGCTCTCACAGTCTGCGCCCTATAACGGCAAAGTGCAGACCTGACCCTCTTCCAGGTGCGCTCACAACGTTGGACAAAAGCCTGAGCGGAGGGGACGCTGGACTCGGCGAGCTGGGACGAGAACAGAGGAGGCTGGTACCGAGGCTACTCTGAAAAGGAGATAGCCCGGTCGCAGACGAAGGAAGCGAGTTGTGAGCGTATTCTGCCCAGGGGAGCTGTTCTGCCCAAGACGCAGGGTTTCGAAAGGAAAGACTGCGTAAGATGCGACCAATAGTCTGATTGGCCCGTTCTGCTTGACCGTTAGACTGGGGGTGAAAACCGGAAGAGAGACTGACGGAAGCCCCAATCAAACGGCAAAACTCCCTCCAAAATTGAGACGTGAATTGCGGACCCCTGTCCGAAACGGCGTCTGACGGAAGGCCATGAATTCTGAAAACATTCTCAATGATGATTTGTGCCGTCTCTTTAGCAGAAGGAAGCTTAGCGAGGGGAATAAAATGAGCCGCCTTAGAGAACCTATCGACAACCGTTAGAATAACAGTCTTCCCCGCTGACGAAGGCAGACCGGTAATAAAGTCTAAGTCGAGAGGGAATGGAAAGCGGTCTGAGACGGCCGGCAGGAGGAGAGTTACCGGACTTAGTCTGCGCGCAGTCCGAACAAGCAGCCACGAAACGACGCGTGTCACGCTCCTGAGTGGGCCACCAAAAACGCTGGCGAATAGAAGCAAGCGTACCCCGAACGCCGGGGTGGCCGGCTAACTTGGCAGAGTGAGCCCACTGAAGAACGGCCAGACGAGTAGGAACGGGAACGAAAAGAAGGTTCCTAGGACAAGCGCGCGGCGACGGAGTGTGAGTGAGTGCTTGCTTTACCTGCCTCTCAATTCCCCAGACAGTCAACCCGACAACACGCCCCTCAGGGAGAATCCCCTCGGGGTCGGTGGAGGCTACTGAAGAACTGAAGAGACGGGATAAAGCATCAGGCTTGGTGTTCTTTGAGCCCGGACGATAAGAAATAACGAACTCAAACGAGCGAAAAACAGCGCCCAACGAGCCTGACGCGCATTAAGTCGTTTGGCAGAACGGATGTACTCAAGGTTCTTATGGTCAGTCCAAACGACAAAGGAACGGTCGCCCCCTCCAACCACTGTCGCCATTCGCCTAGGGCTAAGCGGATGGCGAGCAGTTCGCGGTTTCCCACATCATAGTTACGTTCTGACGGCGACAGGCGATGAGAAAAATACGCGCAAGGGTGGACCTTATGGTCAGAATGGGAGCGCTGGGACAGAATGGCTCCCACGCCCACCTCTGACGCGTCAACCTCGACAATGAACTGTCTAGAGACGTCAGGTGTAACAAGGATAGGAGCGGATGTAAAACGCTTCTTGAGGAGATCAAAAGCTCCCTGGGCGGAAACGGACCACTTAAAGCACGTCTTGACAGAAGTAAGGGCTGTGAGAGGAGCTGCCACCTGACCGAAATTACGAATGAAACGACGATAGAAATTCGCGAAACCGAGAAAGCGCTGCAGCTCGACACGTGACTTAGGGACGGGCCAATCGCTGACAGCTTGGACCTTAGCGGGATCCATCTGAATACCTTCAGCGGAAATAACAGAACCGAGAAATGTGACGGAGGAGACATGAAAAGCGCACTTCTCAGCCTTCACATAAAGACAATTCTCTAAAAGGCGCTGGAGGACACGTCGAACGTGCTGAACATGAATCTGGAGTGACGGTGAAAAAAATCAGGATATCGTCAAGGTAAACGAAAACAAAGATGTTCAGCATGTCTCTCAGTACATCATTCACTAATGCCTGAAAGACAGCTGGAGCGTTAGCGAGACCGAACGGCAGAACCCGGTATTCAAAGTGCCCTAACGGAGTGTTAAACGCCGTTTTCCACTCGTCCCCCTCCCTGATGCGCACGAGATGGTAAGCGTTACGAAGGTCCAACTTAGTGAAAAACCTGGCTCCCTGCAGGATCTCGAAGGCTGAAGACATAAGGGGAAGCGGATAACGATTCTTAACCGTTATGTCATTCAGCCCTCGATAATCCACGCAGGGGCGCAGGGTCCCGTCCTTTTTCTTAACAAAAAAAAACCCCGCTCCGGCGGGAGAGGAGGAAGGGACTACGGTACCGGCGTCGAGAGCTACAGACAAATAATCTTCGAGAGCCTTACGTTCGGGAGCCGACAGAGAGTATAGTCTACCCCGGGGGAGTGGTACCCGGAAGGAGATCAATACTACAATCATACGACCGGTGAGGAGGAAGGGAGGTGGCCCTGGACCGACTGAAGACCGTGCGCAGATCATGATATTCCTCCGGCACCCCTGTCAAATCACCAGGCTCCTCCTGTGAAGAGGGGGCAGAAGAAACAGGTGGAATAGCAGACATTAAACACTTCACATGACAAGAGACGTTCCAGGAGAGGATAGAGTTACTAGACCAATTAATAGAAGGATTATGACACACTAGCCAGGGATGGCCCAAAACAACAGGTGTAAAAGGTGAACGAAAAATCAAAAAAGAAATGGTTTCGCTATGATTACCAGAGACAGTGAGGGTTAAAGGCAGCGTTTCACGCTGAATCCTGGGGAGAGGACTACCATCCAAGGCGAACATGGCCGTGGGCTCCCCTAACTGTCTGAGAGGAATGTCATGTTCCCGAGCCCAGGCTTCGTCCATAAAACAGCCCACCGCCCCAGAGTCTATCAAGGCACTGCAGGAAGCTGCCGAACCGGTCCAGCGTAGATGGACCGACAAGGTAGTACAGGATCTTGAAGGAGAGACCTGAGTAGTAGCACTCACCAGTAGCCCTCCGCTTACTGATGAGCTCTGGCTTTTACTGGACATGAAATGACAAAATGACCAGCGGAACCGCAATAGAGACAGAGGCGGTTGGTGATTCTCCGTTCCCTCTCCTTAGTCGAGATGCGAATACCCCCAGCTGCATGGGCTCAGCACCTGAGCCAGTGGAGGAAGATGGTAGTGATGCGGAGAAGGGGGGAAACGGATAACGCGAGCTCTCTTCCACGAGCTCGGTGACGAAGATCTACCCGTCGTTCTATACGAATAGCGAGTTCAATCAAAGAATCCACGCTGGAAGGAACCTCCCGGGAGAGAATCTCATCCTTTACCTCCGCGTGGAGACCCTCCAGAAAACGAGCGAGCAACGCCGGCTCGTTCCAGTCACTGGAGGCAGCAAGAGTGCGAAACTCTATAGAGTAGTCCGTTATGGATCGATTACCTTGACATAGGGAAGACAGGGCCCTGGAAGCTTCTTTCCCAAAAACTGAACGATCAAAAATCCGTATCATCTCCTCCTTAAAGTTCTGATACTGGTTAGTACATTCAGCCCTTGCCTCCCAGATTGCCGTGCCCCACTCACGAGCCCGTCCAGTAAGGAGAGATATGACGTAGGCGATACGAGCTGTACCCCTGGAGTACGTGTTGGGCTGGAGAGAACACAATATCACACTGGGTGAGGAACGAGCGGCATTCAGTGGGCTCCCCAGAGTAACACGGTGGGTTATTAATTCTGGGCTCCGGAGACTCGGAAGCCCTGGAAGTAGCCGGTGGATCGAGGCGGAGATTGTGAATATGTTTCGAGAGGTCGGAGACTTGGGCGGCCAGGGTCTCAACGGCATGTCGAGCAGCAGACAATTCCTGCTCGTGTCTGCCTAGCATCGCTCCCTGGATCTCGACGGCTGAGTAGAGAGGATCCGAAGTCGCTGGGTCCATTCTTGGTCGGATTCTTCTGTTATGCAGGTGAGTGAGGACCCAAAAGCGATTTAACAGAAACAGAGTCTTTTAATGTCCAAACAGGGAAAACATAAATCCTCAATCTTTACAGGAGATGTCCAAACAGGGAAAACATAAATCCTCTATCTTTACAGGAGAGTCCCCCTTCTAGTAGTAGAGGAGAATAGCAGGGCTAGCGGCAACAGACTGCTGGTCCCTCCGGGTAGGCGCGGGCCGTAGAGGACAGAGACACCTGCTCACACGCAGCATCTGATGAAGAGGCAGATTACGACAGGACGGGACAAGGGCAAAGCAAACAAGAATCCGACAAGGACAGAAGCAGAAACAGAGAGAGAAATAGAGACTTAATCAGAGGGCAAAAGAGAGGACAGGTGTGAGAGAGTAAACGAGGTCGTTAGGAGAATGAGGAACAGCTGGGAGCAGGAACGGAACGATAGAGAGAGAGAAAGTAACCTAATACGACCAGCAGGGGGAAACGAAGAGAAGAGAAAGCACAGGGACAAGACATAACATGACAATACATGACATACCATGCCTTATTTACATTTTTAAGTCCGATTTTTCATATTATAGAATTTCAAATGTTTCATTCTGGTTTTCAGAATGACCTTTGCTGCTGTTTCTGACATCCCAGGTTTAGTACCTTGGTAGGAGTCAATTCCATTTCAGCTTGCTCTGTTCAGAAAAGTAATTCATGCTGAACTGACTCTATTAACATTGGGATTAGGGATGTTAACGGTTAACCGTTAATCGGCCCAAAAATACGCTTGACCGCTCATGCATATCGGTTTATAGGTGCATTTGCATGATTTAGTGGAATTAAATTGGCCACTAAATGGTATTTTAGTTAGTCGTCATGTATCTTATTTATCACACGCACACAGCATACATACAGCATACATACTGTACAGAGCCTAGTTTGAGGAGAAGAATAGCCTATTACCTGTCCGCTGGTATTGGAGTGACACGTGTTTTTATAAACCCAGTCATTGTGCATTGCGCAACAAATAACTATTCTAAATGCAATTGCGTGTTAAAAACTGTTTTGATGGCCACGATTTAATAGAGTTGCTTGTAATTTAAGCACGCATCCCATTTGTCATTCGACTGCATAGGCTATAGTCAACAGTAGGCGGCTATCAGCGTGTCACCCACCACTTTGCAACATGAGCCTGACGCAGTATAATTGTTTGAAACCTGAACGTTTTACTTTACTTCAAATAATGAGGCATTTCTTACCTTGCTTCAAAGTAGCCTAGTGAAAATCCAACCTTCGTGCCATTAACCATCGTTTCTCTACTGTTCTATTGGTTTTCATATCAACTTTCTTTAGTTGTCCAGAAGCCAAAGGCACAATCCTAGCCATGTTAGTTTTTGCTATTAGAATCCCCATCTTTGTAAGTTTCAAACTGAGATTTTCATCTCTGTCACAAATGGAATCACTCGCATTAGGTTCACTGTTTAGAACAGTGTTTCCCCCCCCTTCCCACCCTGCCTAGGAACAGGATGTTGGTTGTCATTCCCCACTCCCCCATATCTCTATCTGACCCCCTCCCATAAACATTCAAGGTTGCTTGTCAACCGTGGATGTTTTTACATCCTCACTCCCTCCCTCCTCCTGGCGACCCAGAGAAAACCCTCCCCATACCACCCCTTCCCTGTGGGACTGAAAGCATGCATAGTATTTTCTGTTGGTCACATCATTTTACTGTTTGGAAAGATGTTTACCATTTGTTGACCGGTTAATGAGGGTTGGCTAGTTGACCGAAATTTGCATCCCTAGTTGGGATTGATTGAACTGTACAGTCTGTCTCAGTGTCTCCGATGTGTTATGTAAACGGGATTACCATGTAAGAAACAATACTAACAGATATTTCAAAACCTCTTTGACCGTGTCTCTGTACACCTTTGTGTAAAGATTTAAACACGTGTCTCCAATGACCCGCTAGAACAAAGAAGCAGCTTCACAAGAGAGGAACGCTGTGACAGAATACAGTGTGTTTTACAGAAACACGGATGATGACTTCATAGACAACAAGCATTTCGAGATGGCGTCAGGTTGGCAGCACTTTCACAAAGACATCAGAGAGGGAATACAAGCCTCTGAGTCGTCCTGCACTCTGTGTGCACCTGCTACCAGCACTTTGCCTAATCTGCAGGCCATCGATTACACAGCACTCTGAAAATGTAAGTGCATGTGGATGAAATATCATATGGGAAGAAAGCCTCGGGGTTAGAGGAGGAAGATTTCTTCTTCCGTGGTTTGGAAAGTGCAGTCATAGATCCAGGGTACTTTGTCCATGAGTGCTGTTGTGACAAACATGATTTGTATTGTGAATGTGAGGGGCAATGGATTGGCATAGCAAAAGGGTTGCTTTCGTTTAGGTGAAAAATGATGGTGGAAAATATCTAATCTATCTAAAAAATCGAATTGAGTGACCATTTCTAAAGGGGCTGCGAACTATCCTTCCTGTCAAGAGGTTGTTTTTCTTTCATATTCACGCTGCTTGTAAACTGGAGGATTTCCTGACTTTGAGTGGTGTTTTAAACAAAAGATGGGTTAAACACACATAGCAAAACATGCCAACTTGAGTTAGTACTGCCTCAGATTCTCTGGCACTTCACATAAACCTTTTATGGTCGGCTAGGCCTCTTTCCACCTTTTTAAACAGTAAACAAAATGTGTCCTTTCTCACCCCTATTTTCTCACTGTGAGGACAGAGGAAAGCTTGTTGGGGACTTGTATTCTTGACCGTTAATCAAGTAATATTTGGTTAATTTGGGCACCCGTCCCGCACTTCCTTTTTGGTAATATAAAGCTCATTCTGGTTAAGAACTCCCACGGCACCCATACCCCCAGAGCCAGACCTCTCTTTGAAGTGATCTATTTGCACTCTGGCATTCGCCTTGTAGTACCACCATGTATTTCCTCTTGCAGGCAGCCGTTTTATTTGTCTAGGAAGTGTCAGTGGCATTCTTCCACTGTGTACTCTGGGTCTGCTGCCATTTCAAGCCTGTCAACCAGCAGGCTGATAACAGTTACTAGTGGGGCTTTGGCTCAGGGAGGATTTCAAAGCCTGAATTCAGACTCAAACAAAAGCAGCTTTCAGCTGTGATTACTCAAACTCATAATGTGCTGGCGTTTACAAAAATCCCACAGATTCTTCTGTGGGATCTGTGGCATCTTGAATGCCCCGGTGTGTCCCTGGAGCTGGCTGGTACTTCAGCATCCTACCTCAGAGAGAGAGAGAGAGAGAGAGAGAGAGAGAGAGAGAGAGGAAAGGGTGATATGTCAGTTGTCTTCTAAGAACCTCAAAGGGTCTGCGGCTCAGAGTGTGGCCACAGTCCAACACGCAATAATTCATTTCCGGCACAACAAGCTGATTGGACCAAATTAAGGCTCAGCCAATAAAACCCTCCGGTGGGAATTTGAATGGAAAATGCGTCATTTTTATTGAAGTCATTAATTCTCCCTGCAGGAAGCCTGCCCAGGGCTTTATAGAGACCCGACGTTGGCTCTCTAGCCGAGCGTGAAATGAGCAGCCTGCTAGGCCAGGATTAAATACCTGCTCTCTGCTTAGGGCCAAGTGAAGGTTGCTGCAGCCGACACCGCACACGGGCTGGGCTCCCCCTCATCAGTCACAGGCTGTATTAAGTCACAGGGGTGATGCAGGGAGCTAAGGACACTGTGCTGCAATGGTTTGCACTGCAAACATGGGGGCCAAGGGGGATGGCAGCTGAACTTGCCCTTCATCTCATGGACAGTACAGTATTTCAGATCATAATGTCTGGAATGGGATGAATGGGTAGCTGACCTCCTATTAAACCTTTATTTAACAATGTGTCGGTCACTTTAAATTGACAGACTTTGTCATGGTATGAAAGAACAGATGGCCACCATCCAAACACAGGTCAGCGTTCGAGATAGTAGAGAAATGATAGAACGTTTCGGGTAGCCTTCCAGGGGCTTCCCACAATAAGTTGGGTGAATTTTGGCTAATTATTTCTGACAGAGCTGGTGTAACGGAGTCAGGTTTGTAGGCCTCCTTGCTCGCACACGCTTTTTCAGTTCTGCCCACAAATTTTTATAGGATTGAGATCAGGGCTTTGTAATGGCCACTCCAATACCTTGACTTTGCTGATGTCTTGAGATGTTTCTGCAATATATCCACAGAATTTTCCTTCCTCATGAGGCCATCTATTTTGTGAAGTGCACCAGTCCCTCCTGCAGCAAAGCACTTCCACAACATGATGCTGCCACCCCCGTGCATCATGGTTGGGATGGTGTTCTTCGGCTTGCAAGCCTCCCCCTTTTTCCTCCAAACATAGCGATGGTCATTATGGCCAAACAATTATATTTTTGCTTCATCAGACCAGAGGACATTTCTCCAAAAAGTATGATCTTTGTCCCCATGTGCAGTTGCAAACCATAGTCTGGCTTTTTATGGCGGTTTTCGAGCAGTGTCTTCTTCCTGGCTGAGCAGCCTTTCAGGTTATGTCGATATAGGACTCGTTTTACTGTGAATATAGATACTTTTGTACCTGTTTCCTCCAGCATCTTCACAACGTCCTTTGCTGTTGTTCTGGGATTGATTTGCACTTTTCACACCCAAGTACGTTCATCTCTAGGAGACAGAACGCGTCTCCTTCCTGAGCGGTATGACGGCTGCCTGGTCCCATGGTGTTTATACTTGCGTACTATTGCGTGGACTGGGATATGTTTCGTATTGTTTCGTATTGCGTCAGACAACAACAGTGACGAATACGCGGATTCGGTGAGCGAGTTCATTAGAACGTGCGTTGAAGATGTCGTTCCCATAGCAACGATTAAAACATTCCCAAACCAGAAACCGTGGATTGATGGCAGCATTCGCGTGAAACTGAAAGCCCGAACCACTGCTTTTAATCAGGGCAAGGTGACCGGAAACATGACCGAATACAAACAGTGTAACTATTCCCTCCGCAAGGCAATCAAACAAGCTAAGCGTCAGTATAGAGACAAAGTAGAATCTCAATTCAACGGCTCAGACACAAGAGGTATGTGGCAGGGTCTACAGTCAATCACGGATTACAAAAAGAAAACCAGCCCAGTCACGGACCAGGATGTCTTGCTCCCAGGCAGACTAAATAACTTTTTTGCCCGCTTTGAGGACAATACAGTGCCACTGACACGGCCCGCAACTAAAACATGAGGACTCTCCTTCACTGCAGCCGACGTGAGGAAAACATTTTTAAAATTGATTTTACCTTTATTTAACTAGGCAAGTCAGTTAAGAACAAATTCTTATTTTCAATGACGGCCTAGGAACAGTGGGTTAACTGCCTGTTCATGGGCAGAACGACAGATTTGTACCTTGCCAGCTCGGGGGTTTGAACTTGCAACCTTGCGGTTACTAGCCCAACACTCTAACCACTAGGCTACCCTGCCGCCCCATTTAAACATGTCAACCCTCGCAAGGCTGCAGGCCCAGACGGCATCCCCAGCCGCGCCCTCAGAGCATGCGCAGACCAGCTGGCTGGTGTGTTTACGGACATATTCAATCAATCCCTATCCCAGTCTGTTGTTCCCACATGCTTCAAGAGGGCCACCATTGTTCCTGTTCCCAAGAAAGCTAAGGTAACTGAGCTAAATGACTACCGCCCCGTAGCACTCACTTCTGTCATCATGAAGTGCTTTGAGAGACTAGTCAAGGACCATATCACCTCCACCCTACCTGACACCCTAGACCCACTCCAATTTGCTTACTGCCCAAATAGGTCCACAGACGATGCAATCTCAACCACACTGCACACTGCCCTAACCCATCTGGACAAGAGGAATACCTATGTGAGAATGCTGTTCATCGACTACAGCTCGGCATTTAACACCATAGTGCCCTCCAAGCTCGTCATCAAGCTCGAGACCCTGGGTCTCGACCCCGCCCTGTGCAACTGGGTACTGGACTTCCTGACGGGCCGCCCCCAGGTGGTGAGGGTAGGCAACAACATTTCCACCCCGCTGATCCTCAACACTGGGGCCCCACAAGGGTGCGTTCTGAGCCCTCTCCTGTACTCCCTGTTCACCCACGACTGTGTGGCCACGCACGCCTCCAACTGAATCATCAAGTTTGCGGACGACACAACAGTGGTAGACTTGATTACCAACAACGACGAGACGGCCTACAGGGAGGAGGTGAGGGCCCTCGGAGTGTGGTGTCAGGAAAATAACCTCACACTCAACGTCAACAAAACTAAGGAGATGATTGTGGACTTCAGGAAACAGCAGAGGGAACACCCCCCTATCCACATCGATGGAACAGTAGTGGAGAGGGTAGTAAGTTTTAAGTTCCTCGGCGTACACATCACAGACAAACTGAATTGGTCCACCCACACAGACAGCATCGTGAAGAAGGCGCAACAGCGCCTCTTCAACCTCAGGAGGCTGAAGAAATTTGGCTTGTCACCAAAAGCACTCACATACTTCTACAGATGCACAATCGAGAGCATCCTGTCGGGCTGTATCACCGCCTGGTACGGCAACTGCTCCGCCCACAACCGTAAGGCTCTCCAGAGGGTAGTGAGGTCTGCACAACGCATCACCGGGGGCAAACTACCTGCCCTCCAGGACACCTACACCACCCGATGTTACAGGAAGGCCATAAAGATCATCAAGGACAACAACCACCCGAGCCACTGCCTGTTCACCCCGCTATCATCCAGAAGGCGAGGTCAGTACAGGTGCATCAAAGCTGGGACCGAGGGACTGAAAAACAGCTTCTATCTCAAGGCCATCAGACTGTTAAACAGCCACCACTAACATTGAGTGGCTGCTGCCAACACACTGACTCAACTCCAGCCACTTTAATAATGGGAATTGATGGGAAATGATGTAAAATATATCACTAGCCACTTTAAACAATGCTACCTAATATAATGTTTACATACCCTACATTATTCATCTCATACGTATATGTATATACTGTACTCTATATCATCTACTGCATCTTTATGTAATACATGTATCACTAGCCACTTTAACTATGCCACTTTGTTTACATACTCATCTCATATGTATATGCTGCACTCAATACCATCTACTGTATCTTGCCTATGCCGCTCTGTACCATCACTCACTCATATATCTTTATGTACATATTCTTATCCCCTTACACTTGTGTCTATAAGGTAGTAGTTTTGGAATTGTTAGCTAGATTACGTGTTGGTTATTACTGCATTGTCGGAACTAGAAGCACAAGCTACACTCGCATTAACATCTGCTAACCAGGTGTATGTGACAAATACAATTTGATTTGATTTGATTTGTACAGATGAACGTGGTACCTTTAGGCATTTGGAAATTGCTCCCAAGGATGAACCAGACTTGTGGAGATCAACAATTATTTTTCTGAGGTCTTGGCTGATTTCTTTTACATTTACATTTAAGTCATTTAGCAGACGCTCTTATCCAGAGCGACTTACAAATTGGTGCGTTCACCTTAAGACATCCAGTGGAACAGCCACTTTACAATAGTGCATCTAAATCTTTTAAGGGGGGGTGAGAAGGATTACTTTATCCTATCCTAGGTATTCCTGAAAGAGGTGGGGTTTCAGGTGTCTCCGGAAGGTGGTGATTGACTCCGCTGTCCTGGCGTCGTGAGGGAGTTTGTTCCACCATTGGGGGGCCAGAGCAGCGAACAGTTTTGACTGGGCTGAGCGGGAACTGTACTTCCTCAGTGGTAGGGAGGCGAGCAGGCCAGAGGTGGATGAACGCAGTGCCCTTGTTTGGGTGTAGGGCCTGATCAGAGCCTGGAGGTACTGAGGTGCCGTTCCCCTCACAGCTCCATAGGCAAGCATCATGGTCTTGTAGCGGATGCGAGCTTCAACTGGAAGCCAGTGGAGAGAGCGGAGGAGCGGGGTGACGTGAGAGAACTTGGGAAGGTTGAACACCAGACGGGCTGCGGCGTTCTGGATGAGTTGTAGGGGTTTAATGGCACAGGCAGGGAGCCCAGCCAATAGCGAGTTGCAGTAATCCAGACGGTAATCCAGAGTTTTCCATGATGTCAAGCAAAGAGGCAATGAGTTTGAAGGTAGGACTTGAAATACATCCACAGGTACACCTCCTATTGACTCAAATTATGTCAATTAGCCGATCAGAAGCTTCTAAAGCCATGATATCATTTTCTGGAATTTTCCAAGCTGTTTAAAGGCACAGTCAACTTAGTGTATGTCATCTTTTGACCCACTGGAATTGGGATACAGTGAATTATAAGTGAATTAATCTGTCTGTAAGCAATTTTTTGAAAAATGACTTGTGTCATTCACAAAGTAGATGTCCTAACCGACTTGCCAAAATGATAGTTTGTTAACAAGAAATGTGTGTAGTGGTTGAAAAACGGGTTTTAATGACTCCAACATAAGGGTATGTAAACTTCCAACTTCAAATGTAAATACTTAATGAGTAATGATAACATGGCTGTATACACAGGGTACCAGTACCAAGTTGATGTGCAGGGGTACGAGGTAATTGAGGTAGATATGTACAATCAACAGGATAGATAATAAACAGTAGTATCAGCTTATTTGATGAGTCAAAGAAGTTACTGCTAAAGGGGTCAATGCAGGTGTCCAGGTAGTTATTCGGTTAACTATTCAATTAACTATTTAGCAGTCTAATGGCTTCGGGGTAAAGCTGTTCATGGTCCTGTTGGTTCCAGACTTGGTGCATCGGTACCACTTGCCATGCGGTAGCAGAGATAAAAATCTATGACTTGAGTGGCTGGGGTCTTTGACAATTTTTAGGGCCTTCCTCTGACATCACCTGGTATAGAGGTCCTGGATGCCAGGAATCTCAGCCCCATTGATGTACTGGGCCATACACACTACCCTCTGTACCACCTTGTGGTCGGATGCCAAGCAGTTGTCATACCAAGCGACGATACATCCAGTCAAATTGCCTTTAATGGTGCAGCTGTACAACTTTTTGAGGATCTGAGGTCTCATGACAAATCTTTTCAGCCTCCTAAAGGAGAAGCGGTGTTGTCGTGCCTTCTTCATGACTGTGTTGGTTTGTGTGGACCATGGTAGATCCTTAGTGATGTGGACACCGTGGAACTTAAAGCTCTCAACCCGCTCCACTAAAGCCCTGTTGATGTGAATGGGGGCGTGCTCGGCCCTCCGTTTCCTGTAGTCCATGATCAGCTCCTTTGACTTCCTGACTTTGATGGAGAGGCTGTTGTTCTTCCTATAGGCTGTCTCATCGTCGTCGGTGATCAGGCCAACCACCGTTGTGACGTCAGCAAACTTAATGTTAATATTAATATTTAAATCACAAGTCACGTATTAAGGTTGGTCAAATACTGTAGATGTAACTGTAAACAATAAATTACAGTTATATCTGATATGATCAAATAAATAACTCACAGAGGTGTGGAGTCCGCTGTGCTTCAGCTGTGTGACTCCTGTAGCTTAGCATCTGCTTCATCGGACCATTTCCGTATTGAATGGTACTTCCTGTTTGAATTTTTGCATGTGAGCAGGCATCAGGAGGATAGAGTTATGGTCAGATTTGCCAAATTGAGGGCAAGGGGGAGCTTTGTAAGGGTTTCCGTGGGGTGGAGTAAGGTGATCTAGAGTTTTGTCCTCCTCTAGTTGCAAAGGTGACATGATGGTAGAAATTGGGTGAGACAGATTTCAGTTTCCCTGCATTCAAATTAAATCTGTTGGGTTCGATCCCAGGCTGTGTCACAGCTGGCCGTGACCAGGAGTCCCATGGGCCGGCGCACAATTGGCCCAGCGTCGTTTGGGTCAGGGGAAGGTTTGGCCAGGGGTGATTTCCTTGGCTCATCATGCTCTAGCGACTTCTTGTGGCGGACCGGGCACCTGCAAGCTGACTTCGTTTGTCAGTTGGATGGGGTTTCCTCCGACACATTGGTGTGGCCGGCTTCCGTTTAAGCAAGCAGTGTTTTAAGAAGCAGTGCGGCTTGGCAGGTCGTGTTTCGGAGGACGCATGACTCTCGACCTTTGCCTCTCCCGACTCCATTGGAGAGTTGCAGCGATTAGACAGGATCTTAACTACCACTTGGATATCACGAAATTGGGCAGAAAAAGTCATAATAATATACAGTGGGGAGAACAAGTATTTGATACACTGCCGATTTTGCAGCTTTTCCTACTTACAAAGCATGTAGAGGTCTGTAATTTTTTATCATAGGTACACTTCAACTGTGAGAGACGGAATCTAGGTGTGCAAACCTGGTCAAGAACTACAGGAAACGTATATCTCTGTAATTGTAATTATATATATCTCTGTAATTGCAAACAAAGGTTTCTGTACCAAATATTAAGTTCTGCTTTTCTGATGTATCAAATACTTATGTCATGCAATAAAATGCTAATTAATTTCTTAATCATACAATGTGATTTTCTGGATTTTTGTTTTAGATTCCGTCTCTCACAGTTGAAGTGTACCTATGATAAAAATTACAGACCTCTACATGCTTTGTAAGTAGGAAACCTGCAAAATCAGCAGTGTATCAAATACTTGTTCTCCCCACTGTATATATATATATATATCATTGTGTTTCATAGGTACTGTAGTAACCTAGGTGAGCCAAAGTGCGACATATGGTGAACTAAATTTGTGTGTGTGTCCTCTGTATGGGATATGTGTATGTTTGCTCTTACGACCTTTACCAAGACAAAATCCCGACATAATCCTAATTAGGGGGCTAAGTGCATGTCGACGACTGAGCACACCACATAGTCTAGACGGTGATAACTGCCCTGACACCTCGACTACCCCTATGGTTAGCAAGGCTGTAATGGTCTACTGTGTCGTCATGCCTCCAACGCCCATTCTGAGCTGCACTACATCGATGAAATAGGAACTGAAACCAGGGTGTCTGTTGAGCAGAAAACATGTTGCTTCCTATGATCTTATAATAGAAACAGGATCTCATGCACATGGAAGACGTATTTTTGACGACCCTATCGAGCCCACGTTTCAGCTGATCAGTGAGTCGGATGAAACAGAAAGAAACAGATGAGACCACGATCAAAAGGCCAGCCTCTGTAAAGTAGAGCATTGTTTTTGTCAGAAGAGTAGAGACTGGGTAATGAATGTGTTCCTGACCTGGTTTTAGCGCCTCTTATCCATCTCCCTCTCGCTGTTCCTCGCTAAATTGAATTTTCTTGCTTCTGGTTGGGTTTGGGGCACTTTTTATCTTGATATTTTCAGCAACCACCTCATCTTTGATAGAAATGACAAACACACACACGCACGCACGCACACACACACAAAGCTTTGGTCTTATGACATTCAACGACTCATACTTAAAGACAGTGCGGTCAGAGTGAGTGATGATAATTATGATAACTATCTCTTGCCCACCGTACTAAGTTTGGATTGCTTGTTGTGCCACCTATTTGTTGGTCATGACTCTGTTACCACCGTTGCGGTTTTGTTTGGCCGTGTAATGTACTCTGATGAGTCCATTTTCTTTTTCAGTTCCAGCTAGTGGACAATCCAGATAGAAAGCACAGCTGGTAGGGTGCAGTTGGCATCCGAACACCTAGTTATCAGTAATCTAAAGCAAAGAATGTATAACCATGACTCATCTGTAAAAGGAGCAGCCTAACATTTTGAAGAAAATTCATGATCAACTCTGGTATCCTGTTAGACTAGATGTGAACCATTGATGAGTCTATGTCATCACCTATACGTTCAGAAAGGAATGCTTTTGTGCCGGAGTCTGCCCTAGTGGTTAGCCCTCTAGACCGTATGCCACTGGCGACGTGGGAATGAATCCCGTCTCAGTCCTTCCTCTCTATATGTTTCCCCGTCATTGTAAGTAAGAGTTTGTTCTAAACTGACTTGCCTGGTTAAATCCAATTCCAATGTAGCCTCCATTTCTGACTATCACTGTCTAAAAAAACAATGAAATATATTAAAACATTCTGGCTAACAATTAAGTACTTTACTGTGATTGTTTTCAATTAAAAAATGTTTTAAAAAAATAAACTGAAATAGCTTCTTAGCGAAGAGCAATTTCTGAAGCAAGAATTTTGCTAGGACTGTCTGGGAGTGGTCTGAGTGGGGAGGGGAAACTGAAAACCATCTGTTATTGGCAGAGAGGTTTGGAACTCTCTTATTGGTCTATTAACTCATTTCAAATCAAATCAAATGTTATAGTTTACCCCCTGATGTCACCAGGCAGGCCAAAACTCAGTCCCACCTAAACAGGTTGAAATTTCAGGCTGTCTTTTCAAACAGCTCTTACACTAAAAGGGCATTATCATCATTTTCGCAATTTCACAGTATTATTCCAACCTCCGTAGTGTGGACACATACAAGGACTGCACTGGGCCTTTTAAAGGATTTTTTTTGAGAATCTGAACATGGCACGTTATATAATATACTTCCTGTTACCTAGTCACCTTACACAGCCCTGATAAAGGCCAAGTCTAATTTGTCATTATATGAATCCTTTGAATGTGAACATCTATTCATTGTGGGTCTTGTAGAGTTGTGCCCTGCACTGCTTCCTTGTGACAAACCAAACTACGTGCTGTGAGCAGTTCTTCATTTGAACAGATGTTGTGTTGACCGTTGCAAAAAGGAGAACATTAGATCACTTCAAAGCCATCACCAGGCCAGAACGGCCACACAAAGTGCCTGTATCTTCACATCTGAGTTTGGCCTCTGCCAAACATACACCAAACAGTGGTGACCGAGACTTTTGAGAACAGATGCCCTCGGCAGTCAGCTAGCTCTGGTTCAGTTGAGTTCGGCACAGGACATTGTGTAACACCAGAGACTCAGCACAGTGTGGCCTCTCCACCAGCTGGAAGAGCAGGATTCCCCGGAGAGCACAACAACATATGAGCTCGAATGTGTTGAACCTAAAGAAGATCTCAACTCTTATCCACATGCTGTAGATAGCATTGCTGTGTTATGGTACGGTACATTAAGAAAATAACACCCACACACTCTGATGGCTCCTAAGCAACACATGTAATAGATACCAACAGTTTGACAGCTATGCTTCCCTCATCAGGGTTTCATCTTGTACACTATACTGTGTGCTGTGATGTCACAATAACTATTTCCAATGGCAGCTGGACTTGAGATGGCCATGTGTAGCCCTAGTGTACAGCTGCATCCTGTGGGTTTAGAATCAGTGAGGCAAGTAATCCCTCTGAAGAAGATTATTATCTTACGACTTTCATTTCTTTTGTTGAAAAAAGATGTGTGATTCATAGCTAGACGTATGAGTGGCAGCGTCTGTATTATGTTGGTTAGATATTCGTTTTCCACTCCACCAGTTCTTATGTCAGCGGCAGCTGCTAGCTTGAGTTATGTCACGTCATTTCCTACCCATTTCCTACCCACAAGGCACACACGTTGTTTCAGCGTAATTTGTTGACGTGTTGTGACGTGGAATCAACGTGGAAAATACATTGGGATTAGAAAAAAAGCCATATCATCCAGCACTGTTTTCATCTCATTTCAACCAGCGTTGTAAACCTTGAAATTAGGTTAAAATGTCAACTTAAAAACATTGACTTAACCGGACTAACATGTTGTTACATCAATCTAATTTCAACATAATCATCAGAACTATGTATACATTGAAATTGCGTTGAAAATTCCACATAGAAACTTAACTTTTTTATTTTATTTTTCATCCTATATTCAATATACACTGAGTATACAAAACATTAAGAACACCTGCTCTTTTGATGACATGGACTGACCAGTTGAATCCAGGTGAAAACTATGATCCCTTATTGATGTCACTTGTTAAACCCACTTCTATCAGTGAAGATGAAGGGGAGGAGACAATTTAAAGAAGGATTTCTAAGCCTTGAGACAATTGAGACATGGATTGTGTATGTGTGTCATTCAGAGGGTGAATGGGCATGACAAAATATTTAAGTGCCTTTGAACGGGGTATGGTAGTAGGTACCAGGTGCACCGGTTAGTGTCAAGAACTGCAACGCTGCTCGGTTTTTCACACTCAAGTTTCCTGTGTGTATCAAAAATGGTCCACCAACCAACGGACATCCAGCCAACTTAACACAACTGTCGGAAGCATTGGAGTCAACATGGGCCAACATCCCTGTGGAACGCTTTTGACATGCCCCAACGAATTTAGGCTGTTCTGAGGGCAAATGTGTAAGGGGGGAACTCAATGTTAGAAAGGTTTTCCGAATGTTTGGGGTGGTTGACCGTATGTAGAATATCATATTTGATTAGACATATTTTATTTGAGTTAGAGGAGTTACTTTTAACTATTCAATGTTATTCAAAGTTCAACATAATCTCAAACACCCCAATATAGGCTATATTGAATATACAGTAGGGTGAAAATATTTTGTACATTTCTGTGGAATTTTCATTGAAATTTAAATGTATACATTGTTCTGATGATTATGTTGTAATTAGATTGATGTAACAACCGGTTAAGTCTATGTATTTAAGTTAAGGTTGTACCCTAATTTCAATGTTTACAACGCTGGTTGAAATGAGATGAAAACAATACTGGTTGATGACTTACTTAAAATTCAATGTATTTTTCGTGCTGGGTCCACATCATGTTGGGTGAAAAATTGTTTTTTTTGTTACACCCTCTTTTTCTTTTTTTTATACCAGAAAATGAACATCCATTGGGTAATTTGTCATTTTCAATGATTTGTAATGTTTTGAGCTAGTATGTATTCAAATGTTGTATATATGATATAATAAATAACAGATTGCATTTTGCACTCCCTCCCCCGTCTTCTCAAGATGAATGGTTTTGACCCCTCTAAAGTTTTTCCTTCACTCCCGCACGCCACTGTTTTGCTTTTGTTACATTTGTATCGTTGTTTAATGTCCGATGCACTCAGGGTGTTGTCACGTATCATTTTAGCTGCGTGCGCCCCAAGCAAATTCATTGGATCCTTTCACGTTGCCTGTATGAACCATCGTGTCTGCTTTTCTGTATCGCAGTCTTTGCCTCTGTGTGGCTTGCCCTTCCATCAGCCTACCAAAGGCTGCACATTTGACAGAAAACTGCATGCCCAGTATCTGTGCCTGTATGCACAGGAAATGTTTGATTTGATTAGTTTTTTAAAAATATTTGTATCTCGATGAAACAGCTCTGCTTGGCTTGGTAAGTAATATCGACCAATTAAGCCATTTCTACTCTTGTGGCATCAAATGTGTATGCTGCTGAGAGAAGTTAAGTGTGCCTTGAATTCTAAATAAGTTACAGACAGTGGCCACATCTATCACTGTGGGTGGGATTGTCAGGGGTGGAGCAGGATATATGTGAGTCACAGGGTTGATAGGGTTTCAGGCCTGTCAATTAATTATCGGGGGTGGGATTTTCAGGAAAGGGAGAAGATTAGAAATTTAGTCCTTAAAAAACTTTTTCAATACATTTTTTTTTGTGGCAAACCTTGTAGGTCCACTAGACCCCCGGCCCAACCATTGGGTAATCAAGTATGTATTTGGGGATGAAATTACACATACTAGAATAATGTACATACATTTACATTACATTTAAGTCATTTAGCAGACGCTCTTATCCAGAGCGACTTACAAATTGGTGCATTCACCTTATGACATCCAGTGGAGCAGCCACTTTACAATAGTGCATCTAAATCTTTTAAGGGGGGGGGTGAGAAGGATTACTTTATCCTATCCTAGGTATTCCTTAAAGAGGTGGGGTTTCAGGTGTCTCCGGAAGGTGGTGATTGACTCCGCTGTCCTGGCGTCGTGAGGGAGTTTGTTCCACCATTGGGGGGCCAGAGCAGCGAACAGTTTTGACTAGGCTGAGCGGGAACTGTACTTCCTCAGTGGTAGGGAGGCGAGCAGGCCAGAGGTGGATGAACGCAGTGCCCTTGTTTGGGTGTAGGGCCTGATCAGAGCCTGGAGGTACTGAGGTGCCGTTCCCCTCACAGCTCCGTAGGCAAGCACCATGGTCTTGTAGCGGATGCGAGCTTCAACTGGAAGCCAGTGGAGAGAGCGGAGGAGCGGGGTGACGTGAGAGAACTTGGGAAGGTTGAACACCAGACGGGCTGCGGCGTTCTGGATGAGTTGTAGGGGTTTAATGGCACAGGCAGGGAGCCCAGCCAACAGCGAGTTGCAGTAATCCAGACGGGAGATGACAAGTGCCTGGATTAGGACCTGCGCCGCTTCCTGTGTGAGGCAGGGTCGTACTCTGCGGATGTTGTAGAGCATGAACCTACAGGAACGGGCCACCGCCTTGATGTTAGTTGAGAACGACAGGGTGTTGTCCAGGATCACGCCAAGGTTCTTAGCGCTCTGGGAGGAGGACACAGTGGAGTTGTCAACCGTGATGGCGAGATCATGGAGCGGGCAGTCCTTCCCCGGGAGGAAGAGCAGCTCCGTCTTGCCGAGGTTCAGCTTGAGGTGGTGATCCGTCATCCACACTGATATGTCTGCCAGATATGCAGAGATGCGATTCGCCACCTGGTCATCAGAAGGGGGAAAGGAGAAGATTAATTGTGTGTCGTCTGCATAGCAATGATAGGAGAGACCATGTGAGGTTATGACAGAGCCAAGTGACTTGGTGTATAGCGAGAATAGGAGAGGGCCTAGAACAGAGCCCTGGGGGACACCAGTGGTGAGAGCACGTGGTGAGGAGACGGATTCTCGCCACGCCACCTGGTAGGAGCGACCTGTCAGGTAGGACGCAATCCAAGCGTGGGCCGCGCCGGAGATGCCCAACTCGGAGAGGGTGGAGAGGAGGATCTGATGGTTCACAGTATCGAAGGCAGCCGATAGGTCTAGAAGGATGAGAGCAGAGGAGAGAGAGTAAGCTTTAGCAGTGCGGAGCGCCTCCGTGATACAGAGAAGAGCAGTCTCAGTTGAATGACTATTCTTGAAACCTGACTGATTTGGATCAAGAAGGTCATTCTGAGAGAGATAGCGGGAGAGCTGGCCAAGGACGGCACGTTCAAGGGTTTTGGAGAGAAAAGAAAGAAGGGATACTGGTCTGTAGTTGTTGACATCGGAGGGATCGAGTGTAGGTTTTTTCAGAAGGGGTGCAACTCTCGCTCTCTTGAAGACGGAAGGGACGTAGCCAGCGGTCAGGGATGAGTTGATGAGCGAGGTGAGGTAAGGGAGAAGGTCTCCGGAAATGGTCTGGAGAAGAGAGGAGGGGATAGGGTCAAGCGGGCAGGTTGTTGGGCGGCCGGCCGTCACAAGACGCGAGATTTCATCTGGAGAGAGAGGGAGAAAGAGGTCAGAGCACAGGGTAGGGCAGTGTGAGCAGAACCAGCGGTGTCGTTTGACTTAGCAAACGAGGATCGGATGTCGTCAACCTTCTTTTCAAAATGGTTGACGAAGTCATCTGCAGAGAGGGAGGAGGGGGAGGGGGATTCAGGAGGGAGGAGAAGGTGGCAAAGAGCTTCCTAGGGTTAGAGGCAGATGCTTGGAATTTAGAGTGGTAGAAAGTGGCTTTAGCAGCAGCGACAGAAGAGGAAAATGTAGAGAGGAGGGAGTGAAAGGATGCCAGGTCCGCAGGGAGGCGAGTTTTCCTCCATTTCCGCTCGGCTGCCCGTAGCCCTGTTCTGTGAGCTCGCAATGAGTCGTCGAGCCACGGAGCGGGAGGGGAGGACCGAGCCGGCCTGGAGGATAGGGGACATAGAGAGTCATAGGATGCAGAAAGGGAGGAGAGGAGGGTTGAGGAGGCAGAATCAGGAGATAGGTTGGAGAAGGTTTGAGCAGAGGGAAGAGATGATAGGATGGAAGAGGAGAGAGTAGCGGGGGAGAGAGCGAAGGTTGGGACGGCGCGATACCATCCAGTAGGGGCAGTGTGGGAAGTGTTGGATGAGAGCGAGAGGGAAAAGGATACAAGGTAGTGGTCGGAGACTTGGAGGAGTTGCAATGAGGTTAGTGGAAGAACAGCATCTAGTAAAGATGAGGTCGAGCGTATTGCCTGCCTTGTGAGTAGGGGGAAGGTGAGAGGGAGAGGTCAAAAGAGGAGAGGAGTGGAAAGAAGGAGGCAGAGAGGAAAGAGTCAAAGGTAGACGTGGGGAGGTTAAAGTCGCCCAGAACTGTGAGAGGTGAGCCGTCCTCAGGAAAGGAGCTTATCAAGGCATCAAGCTCATTGATGAACAATCCGAGGAACCTGGAGGGCGATAAATGATAAGGATGTTAAGCTTGAAAGGGCTGGTAACTGTGACAGCATGGAATTCAAAGGAGGCGATAGACAGATGGGTAAGGGAGAAAGAAGAGAATGACCACTTGGGAGAGATGAGGATCCCGGTGCCACCACCCCGCTGACCAGAAGCTCTCGGGGTGTGCGAGAACACGTGGGTGGATGAAGAGAGAGCAGTAGGAGTAGCAGTGTTATCTGTGGTGATCCATGTTTCCGTCAGTGCCAAGAAGTCGAGGGACTGGAGGGAGGCATAGGCTGAGATGAACTCTGCCTTGTTGGCCGCAGATCGGCAGTTCCAGAGGCTACCGGAGACCTGGAACTCCACGTGGGTCGTGCGCGCTGGGACCACCAGATTAGGGTGGCCGCGGCCACGCGGTGTGGAGCGTTTGTATGGTCTGTGCAGAGAGGAGAGAACAGGGATAGACAGACACATAGTTGACAGGCTACAGAAGAGGCTACGCTAATGCAAAGGAGATTGGAATGACAAGTGGACTACACGTCTCGAATGTTCAGAAAGTTGAGCTTACGTAGCAAGAATCTTATTGACTAAAATGATTAAAAATGATACAGTACTGCTGAAGTAGGCTAGCTGGCAGTGGCTGTGTTGTTGACTTTGTAGGCTAGCTGGCAGTGGCTGCGTTGTTGATTCGGGGGCTAGCTGGCTAGCTAGCAGTGTTGATTACGTTACGTTGCTTTAAAAGAACGACAATAGCTGGCTAGGTAACCTAGAAAATCGCTCTAGACTACACAATTATCTTTGATACAGAGACGGCTATGTAGCTAGCTATGTAGCTAGCTACGATCAAACAAATCAAACTGTTGTACTGTAATGAAATGAAATGAAAATGTGATACTACCTGTGGAGCGAGGCGGAATGCGACCGGGTTGTTGAGTTCTAATTGGTAGACGTTGGCTAGCTGTTGGCTAGCTAGCAGTGTCTCCTACGTTAAGGACGACAAATAGCTGGCTGCGTTGTTGATTCAGGGGCTAGCTGGCTAGCTAGCTAGCAGTGTTGATTACGTTACGTTGCGTTAAAAGAACGACAGTAGCTGGCTAGGTAACCTAGAAAATCGCTCTAGACTACACAATTATCTACACAATTATCTTTGATACAGAGACGGCTATGTAGCTAGCTATGTAGACGGTGGGCGTTAGCTAGCTGGCTAGCTGCTGGGCAGATACGTTAGGATGACGAAATACGATAATTACGCAATTATCTTTGATACAAAGACGGCTATGTAGCTAGCTAAGAAGAAATTGCTAAGATTAGACAAATCAAACCGTTGTACTATAATGAAATGTAATGAAATGTAATTAAAAGTTATACTACCTGCAGCCGGAAGTGCAGACCGAAGTGCGGATGCGACTGTACAATTATTATTTTATTTTTTTACATTGTTTTTAACATTGATATTTTGTGTGCTTTGATCATTTTAATAATTATCGTCTCACAATCATAACTATCTGATGAGCCCATGTGTTATTCAGACTTGTGGAACTGCCAATGAATGCATTCCCATTAGAATACAAAGTAAAAGTCCCAAGTTCTTCAGAGACCAGAGTCAGGGAGTTGCAGACGACATGATCCCTTTGACCTGACCTTTCCCTGTGCTCTATGCATTCAGTCCAACACAAATAACCCTTAGCTGACCCCTCTGTTTGTTGTCTGTTTAGGAGACCTGCCAAGCCTTCTCGTAGTATCCTCTCACTGATCTGCCCTAATGAATGAATAATCATGCGGCTCAATTTTCGACCCATCTCTCTCTCTCTCTCTCTCTTTCTCTTTCTCTCTCTCTCTCTCTCTCTCTCTCTCTCTCTCTCTCTGTCTCTCTGTCTCTCTGTCTCTCTCTCTCTCTCTCTCTCTCTCTCGTTAAGTGAGGGGGAAACAGAAGCGCCTCTCTCTCTCCCGGGCATTGCTGGTGGTTGATTGAAACACTGCCAGGTTCGTGATCACCATCCCTACTGTGTTTATTGTTGTGTAGCTGATTCGATAACGCAGGGTCTTTCCCACCCGACCTCAGAGAGTTGACAGAGAGGGGTCCTCGCCGAGGCCATCAGGAGGCCTATGTGTTTACGCTCATTATTAAACTGGGACCAACTGGGCCGTCCAACTGGGACGACCTGTCCAAAACACAGACTTGTGAATGCCTGCGACACTGTCCAACTGGTAATGTCACTTGTCCAACTGGTTATGTTACAGGGAGGGAACAACCATCCTTATCATTGCTAATATTAAGTAATGTTGGGTCAGTATGGTGATGGTATAGATTGCTTATCCGCACTGATCTGGTGTGAGGTCATCACTACTATTGAGGTAAGGAGTAGGAAAAACTGATCTCAGATCTGTGCTTTGAAGCATATATTACCTGGAGTGTATTTACTATGTCACTTGTGTCAAAGAATATATTATTTAGAAGTTTATTACAATCAAAGTTTCCCTATGAAAATGTCATAGCCTAAATGAATGTAAATCGATTATGAACTGTCTATTGTGGCCCTAGCTTCTCAATTGTCCGTTCGTCATAGGGTTCACCAAAAGGGTTACTTTTCTATCAGACAAGGAATAGTTTGAGTGGTTGCGGTGCGGCTTGGACAGCCATCGCCAGGTTAGATAGAACTGTCTGAATGTGACTCACATCCTTGTGTTTCCTGTCCCAATCCAAGCAACACTGACAATTTCTCCTGAGCTGGAAATAGATAAAAAAAATTATATTATGGTAAATGGTTTTCAGACTTAACCGTGTCTGGCAGTTTTAAGTATTACATGCCGTTTGAATATTGGCCAGGGGACACTGCTAATTCAGTTGCACAAATGCACTTATTCATGTGCGGTAAAATGGCGACTGTGTTGAATCTAAAGAGCGAAAGTCACCATTATGAAACGTATGAAGGTTGGTCAAATAGATATAACTGTGAACAATAAATCACAGTTATCTGATATGTTTCAAATAAATAACACACAGGGGTATGGAGGCTGCTGGTGCTTCAGCTGTGTGACTCCTGACTAACCTGAAGCTAATGGTCCACTGTTACGGATACAGGTGTCCTGTGTGTATTTGTTATCTCTCCTTCTGCCCTGGTCACAGGTGGCAGTCATCAGTCGCCAATCTGAAGACACTGCTCCTTTTCCCTTACCCAATCACATCCCCTATCCCTTGGTTTAAAAGAAACCCAATCAGTTGTCTCTGGAGCTATCGCTCTTTTGATTTTGAGCCTACATCTCAAATAGTCATCTATCATCTGTTATCATCTGAGTATGTATTGCTGTGGTGTATGACTGTTTGTTTGTTGGTGGGAAAAGGGGATACCAAGCCAAGTTGCCCATGGGCATACATTACCCGTAGGAAAACTTTGTCTAAATACCCTAGTTAGTACTGGGCGGACCACCCACTGTATTTTATTGGTTAGTTAGCTAGCTGTTCTTTACCCAGTAGGGGTTTTTGGATATTTATTATTTCTTTCTTTGGGTCCAGCTCAGCCCCTTTTTCCCACACCCCATTACCGTGTGTTTGACAATAAACCTAAAGTGTTTGACGGTAGGTTTAGGTTGTCTGTGGATTTCTTTTAGTTCTCACTGTTCCTTTTCACTGTTGTGATTTGCATAAGATATGTTACGGGTCTCGTTTCCCTCCCCCCTAGACTGCTGGGAGTAAGGGGTTCGTAACCTTGGCGTGATCCTGGACAACACCCTGTCGTTCTCAACTAACATCAAGGCGGTGGCCCGTTCTTGTAGATTCATGCTCTACAACATCCGCAGAGTACGACCCTGCCTCACACAGGAAGCAGCGCAGGTCCTAATCCAGGCACTTGTCATCTCCCGTCTGGATTACTGCAACTCGCTGTTGGCTGGGCTCCCTGCCTGTGCCATTAAACCCCTACAACTCATCCAGAACGCCGCAGCCCGTCTGGTGTTCAACCTTCCCAAGTTCTCTCACGTCACCCCGCTCCTCCGCTCTCTCCACTGGCTTCCAGTTGAAGCTCGCATCCGCTACAAGACCATGGTGCTTGCCTACGGAGCTGTGAGGGGAACGGCACCTCAGTACCTCCAGGCTCTGATCAGGCCCTACACCCAAACAAGGGCACTGCGTTCATCCACCTCTGGCCTGCTCGCCTCCCTACCACTGAGGAAGTACAGTTCCCGCGCAGCCCAGTCAAAACTGTTCGCTGCTCTGGCCCCCCAATGGTGGAACAAACTCCCTCACGACGCCAGGACAGCGGAGTCAATCACCACCTTCCGGAGACACCTGAAACCCCACCTCTTTCAGGAATACCTAGGATAGGATAAAGTAATCCTTCTCACCCCCCTTAAAAGATTTAGATGCACTATTGTAAAGTGGCTGTTCCACTGGATGTCTTAAGGTGAACGCACCAATTTGTAAGTCGCTCTGGATAAGAGCGTCTGCTAAATGACTTAAATGTAAAATGTAAATGTAACATAAGTGGGGGCTCATCCGGGATCAAGTCTTTACTAACACCCATGCCGCTCGTGCAAATAATTGTTGTGGTCTAGTTCAGTGTTGAGCGTCACAGCTGGGAATAGCTGATGTAGCATTAGTTTGCTATTTGTTGGCGCTTGTGTTTTAGTGGTAGTTCAAAATAGCTACTTTTGATTTGAAATCCTTTTTTGGATAACCCTATGTAGGAGGTTTTTGACAAATGTCGTAGAATTGATTTACTGACCTTGGCTGACCATTATTCTGTATCTGTTCCCGCAGAGTTTAGTTAAAGCAGAGGTTAAACAACTTTTGTTGGAAGAGCAAGTGCTTGTGCTTGTGGCGCCGACAGAGATGGCCGCCTCGCTTTGCGTTCCTAGGAAACTATGCAGTTTTTTGTTTTTTTACGTGTTATTTCTTACATTAGTACCCCAGGTCATCTTAGGTTTCATTACATACAGTCGAGAAGAACTACTGAATATAAGATCCGCGTCAACTCACCATCAGTGAGAATATGATATGAATATGATTTTCGCGACGCGGATCCTGTGTTCTGCCTTTCAACCAGGACAACGGAATGGATCCCATGCGGTGACTCAAAAAAACGACTCCGTAAAAGAGGGAAACGAGGCGGTCTTCTGGTCAGACTCCGGAGACGGGCACATCGTGCACCACTCCCTAGCATTCTTCTCGCCAATGTCCAGTCTCTTGACAACAAGGTTGATGAAATCCGAGCAAGGGTAGCATTCCAGAGGGACATCAGAGACTGTAACGTTCTTTGCTTCACGGAAACATGGCTCACTGGAGAGACGCTATCGGAGGCGGTGCAGCCAGCGGGTTTCTCCACGCATCGCGCCGACAGAAACAAACATCTTTCTGGTAAGAAGAGGGGCGGGGGCGTATGCCTTATGGCTAATGAGACATGGTGTGATGAAAGAAACATACAGGAACTCAAATCCTTCTGTTCACCTGATTTAGAATTCCTCACAATCAAATGTCGACCGCATTATCTACCAAGAGATTTCTCTTCGATTATAATCACAGCCATATATATTCCCCCCCCAAGCAGACACATCGATGGCTCTGAACGAACTTTATTTGACTCTTTACAAACTGGAATCCATTTATCCGGAGGCTGCATTCATTGTAGCTGGGGATTTTAACAAGGCTAATCTGAAAACAAGACTCCCTCAATTTTATCAGCATATCGATTGCGCAACCAGGCGTGGAAAAACCTTGGATCATTGTTACTCTAACTTCCGCGACGCATATAAGGCCCTGCCCCGCCCTCCTTTCGGAAAAGCTGACCACGACTCCATTTTGTTGATCCCTGCCTACAGACAGAAACTAAAACAAGAAGCTCCCACGCTGAGGTCTGTCCAACGCTGGTCCGACCAAGCTGACTCCACACTCCAAGACTGCTTCCATCACGTGGACTGGGATATGTTTTCATTGCGTCAGATAACAACATTGACGAATACGCTGATTCGGTGTGCGAGTTCATTAGAACGTGCGTTGAAGATGTCGTTCCCATAGCAACGATTAAAACATTCCCTAACCAGAAACCGTGGATTGATGGCAGCATTCGCGTGAAACTGAAAGCGCAAACCACTGCTTTTAATCAGGGCAAGGTGACTGGTAACATGACCGAATACAAACAGTGCAGCTATTCCCTCCGCAAGGCTATCAAACAAGCTAAGCGTCAGTATAGAGACAAAGTAGAATCTCAATTCAACGGCTCAGACACAAGAGGTATGTGGCAGGGTCTACAGTCAATCACGGACTACAAGAAGAAAACCAGCCCAGTCACGGACCAGGATGTCTTGCTCCCAGGCAGACTAAATAACTTTTTTGCCCGCTTTGAGGACAATACAGTGCAACTGACACGGCCTGCAATGAAAACATGCGGACTCTCCTCTCCCAGCCGAGGTGAGTAAGACATTTAAACGTGTTAACCCTTGCAAGGCTGCAGGCCCAGACGGCATCCCCAGCCGCGCCCTCAGAGCATGCGCAGATCAGCTGGCCGGTGTGTTTACGGACATATTCAATCAATCCCTATACCAGTCTGCTGTTCCCACATGCTTCAAGAGGGCCACCATTGTTCCTGTTCCCAAGAAAGCTACGGTAACTGAGCTAAACGACTACCGCCCCGTAGCACTCACTTCCGTCATCATGAAGTGCTTTGAGAGACTAGTCAAGGACCATATCACCTCCACCCTACCTGACCCTAGACCCACTCCAATTTGCTTACCGCCCAAATAGGTCCACAGACGATGCAATCTCAACCACACTGCACACTGCCCTAACCCATCTGGACAAGAGGAATACCTATGTGAGAATGCTGTTCATTGACTACAGCTCGGCATTCAACACCATAGTACCCTCCAAGCTCGTCATCAAGCTCGAGACCCCGGGTCTCGACCCCACCCTGTGCAACTGGGTACTGGACCTCCTGACGGGCCGCCCCCAGGTGGTGAGGGTAGGCAACAACATCTCCACCCCGCTGATCCTCAACACTGGGGCCCCACACGGGTGCGTTCTGAGCCCTCTCCTGTACTCCCTGTTCACCCACGACTGCGTGGCCACGCACGCCTCCAACTCAATCATCAAGTTTGCGGACGACACAACAGTGGTAGGCTTGATTACCAACAACGACGAGACGGCCTACAGGGAGGAGGTGAGGGCCCTCGGAGTGTGGTGTCAGGAAAATAACCTCACACTCAACGTCAACAAAACTAAGGAGATGATTGTGGACTTCAGGAAACAGCAGAGGGAACACCCCCCTATCCACATCGATGGAACAGTAGTGGAGAGGGTAGTAAGTTTTAAGTTCCTCGGCATACACATCACAGACAAACTGAATTGGTCCACTCACACAGACAGCATCGTGCTGCGCCTCTTCAACCTCAGGAGGCTGAAGAAATTTGGCTTGTCACCAAAAGCACTCACAAACTTCTACAGATGCACAATCGAGAGCATCCTGGCGGGCTGTATCACCGCCTGGTACGGCAACTGCTCCGCCCACAACCGTAAGGCTCTCCAGAGGGTAGTGAGGTCTGCACAACGCATCACCGGGGGCAAACTACCTGCCCTCCAGGACACCTACACCACCCGATGTTACAGGAAGGCCATATAGATCATCAAGGACAACAACCACCCAAGCCACTGCCTGTTCACCCCGCTATCATCCAGAAGGCGAGGTCAGTACAGGTGCATCAAAGCTGGGACCGAGAGACTGAAAAACAGCTTCTATCTCAAGGCCATCAGACTGTTAAACAGCCACCACTAACATTGAGTGGCTGCTGCCAACACACTGACACTGACTCAACTCCAGCCACTTTAATAATGGGAATTGATGGGAAATGATGGGAAATATATCACTAGCCACTTTAAACAATGCTACCTAATATAATGTTACATACCCTACATTTATTAATCTCATATTCATACGTATATACTGTACTCTATATCATCTACTGCATCCTTACGTAATACATGTATCACTAGCCACTTTAACTATGCCACTTTGTTTACATACTCATCTCATATGTATATATTGTACTCGATACCATCTACTGTATCTTGCCTATGCTGCTCTGTACCATCACTCATTCATATATCTTTATGTACATATTCTTTATCCCCTTACACTGTGTATAAGACAGTAGTTTTGGAATTGTTAGTTAGATTACTTGTTGATTATTACTGCATTGTCGGAACTAGAAGCACAAGCATTTCGCTACACTCGCATTAACATCTGCTAACCATGTGTATGTGACAAATAACATTTGATTTGATTTGTGTTACCGCTGCCTGAGCCTACTACCCCTGTAGGGGATGTTGCAGCTCCTCTAAGCCCGTTGGTGTCTGAGAACGAGGGCGAGGCTAAAGCTCCAGCCACATTGCTCTGTTTTGAGCAACTGTCACTGTCCCCACTGTCAAACGGTGATGCCATGAGGGATGGCCATTTGACACAGCTCCAACTGGAGGCGTAAGAAAGCCCAAATCAGGCGAGAAAATCTCCAGTTGGAAATGTGTAAAATTGAGGCAGAAAGAGAACTGCGGCAGTTGGAGTTCAAAATGCGCCAGATGGAACTGGAGGCAGAGACAGCGAGGCTAGTTTCCGTTCCTGCTGTGCCTGTTAGTGAGCCGTCCTCACCAGCTGTGTCTTCCAACACTTTTGACATTAGTAGGCAGATTGCCTTGGTTCCTTTGTTCAAAGAGTCAGAGGTTGACTCCTATTTTTGTGTTTTGAATTTAAAGCCATAGCATTGAAATGGCCTGAAGCTGTTTGGTGCCTATTACTTCAGTGTAAATTAACTGGTAAAGCCCAAAAGGGTTTGTCAGCGCTACCTCTTGAAGACAGTTTGAATTATGAAGAGGTCAAAGCTACTGTTCTTCGCGCCTATGAGCTTGTTCCTGAGGCATACCGACAGATTTAGGTCTCATAGAAAGTCTTCTACTCAGACTTATGTGGAATTTGCTAGAGACAAGGAAAATGTGTTTGATAAATGACATGCGGCTAGCATGGTAACTGATTTCAACTCTCTCCGGGAGTTAATCTTGTTGGAAGAGTTTAAAAATTGCTTCCCAGAACGCATTGTAGTTTACCTAAATGAACAGAAAGTATCCTCCCTGTCAGAAGCGTCTGTGTTGGCAGACGAGTTTGTGTTGATGCACAAGAGTGTTTGCGGCTCATACTGAGAGTAGAGCCACTGAATTACCTACTTGTAGCCCTACTCGGTCAGCAGTGAATCAAGCACGCCAGAAAAATGAGCGTCCCTGTTTCTATTGTCATAAGATGGGACATATGATTAATGATTGCTTCCTGCTAAAACGCAAACAAGGGATGCCTCTTCGTGCCAAGCCGCCAACAGGTGTTGGGCTAATTCGTACGGTTGTGAGGTCTGAAACGAAACGGATGCCTTAGTGTAAATGTATTTTGAAAGTCTCAGTCCCCGACTGAAGTTATGAGCCGTTCGTTTTTGACGGGTGTGTTCCCTAACGAATGACGAAGCATCTCTGTCCGGTTAAAATCCTTAGAGATACTGGTGCGGCGCAGTCATTTATATTGTCTGATGTGTTGCCCTTCTCCGACAATACCTACTGTGGTTTCAGTGTGTTAGTTCAGGGTAATGAAATGGGTTTTGTCCCAGTGCCATTGCACTTTGTGAGTGTACACTCTGAGTTAATCAGTGGAATATCCAGAGTGGGGGTACATCCTATGTTGCCAGTAAAAAGTGTGACCTTTATAATGGGTAACGATATTGCTGGAAGAAAGGTAGTACCCGTATTGGATAAAAGTGACCGCTCTCTCTCCAATGAGCTGGCACAGAATTTTCCACATGTGTTCCCCGCTTGTGATGTCACTCGTGCTCAGGCACGACAAGTGGGTGACGTGATAGATTTGTCAAACACTGTTCTGTTCAAAGAGTTTGATCAAGAGGATGGGTTGTGTGCTACCTCTGAGAAGCTGATCCCCTCTGACAAACAGCACAGGGAAGAATTGAAGGATATTGAACGTATTGCTGATGCAATACAGTTACCAGTCACTCGTGAGCAGCTGATTGCTAACCAAAAGGTTGACAACAGACTTGCTAAATGTTTTTCTAGGGTTGTCTCATGGGAAGAGGTGCAGAAGAAAGTGGTTTACTTCATTGATGGTAATCTCCTCATGCGTAAATGGACATCCCATGTTGACGCGGGCAGAGATTGGAATGCTGTTTACCAAATAGTGATTCCTACAGCCTTTCGACAAAATGTGTTATGCCTTGCTCATGATCACCAGTGGTCCGGTCATTTTGGAATCACCAAGACTTATGATCGGGTCCTTCAACATTTATTTTTGCCAGGTTTAAAACAAGATGTGGCTCAGTTCTGTCGGACATGCCACACATGTCAGATAACAGGAAAACCAAATCAGGTTATTCCTCCCGTTCCTCTTTGTCCAATACCTGTCATAGGTGAACCATTCGAACATGTGGTGGTTGATTGTGTTGGACCTTTACCGAAGACAAAATCGGGTAACCAGTTTTTGTTAACAGTTATGTGTATGGCAACAAGATACACCGAGGCCATTCCTCTGCTAAGGATTACAGCTCCGGTAGTGAGTAAAGCTTAATGAAATTCTTCACAACATATGGGTTACCTAAGGTGGTACATACTGCTCAGGGTACCAATTTCCTATCAAAACTCTTCAAGCAGGTGTTATAATCCTTGTCAATTAAGCACTGTGTCAAGTGCATATCACCCAGAGTCTCAGGGTGCGCTTGAACGTTGGCATCAGACACTGAAGTCTCTGCTACGTAAATATTGTTTCGAATCTGAGAAAGATTGGGATGAGGGAGTTCCTCTAATTTTGTTTGCTGCTCGTGAAACTGTACAGGAGTCCCTAGGGTTCAACCCGGCTGAACTAGTGGTTAGTCACACAGTGAGAGGACCAATGAAAGTCCTTAAAGAACAGTTTTTGTCCCAAGAGTTGTGTGCGGGAGATGAGAATGTGTTGGACTACGTTAGTCACTTTCGTGAGCGCCTACACCAAGCATGTGCTCTCGCAAAGGAAGCTCTGTCTTCCTCACAGAGGAGTATGAAAAGATACTATGATAAACAGGCTGTTTCTCACCCACTACTGCCGGGTGACCAAGTTCTGGTGTTATTGCATGTTCCAGGGTCTTCACTGTCAGATTGTTTCTCTGGTCCTTATTTATATAATTGAAAATAAATTAAGTGAAACTGATTATGTGCTTAAACTCCTGATAGAAAACGCCAATCTCGTGTGTGCCATGTTGAAAGCATACCACACATGAGCCGTCACCCAGTTAGTTCATATACAGCAGCAGGTACTGCTGTCTCCTCTGCTTCTGCTGCTATGATAGTGGGCTGTCATATTAATGATGTTGATGGAGATGGATTAGAGTTGCGCAATACTCAGCAGCAGTGCGTTAGATTGCCCAACTCAGGAATGCTGCTGTCTCTCCAGTCAGGTCTGGTTCATTTAACAGACGGACATGCTGACGATATTGTGAGGCTACTACACAGTTTTCCATGTCTCTTTAATAACGTTCCTACTCGCACAAATGTGTTGGAACATGATGCTGCCTCTATCAAGCAACACCCATATCATGTCAACACTTCTAAGAGGAAGATAATGAGGGATGAGGTGAGATATTTGTTGAAGAATGACCTGGCTACGCCAAGTTCAAGCCCTTGGAGTTCTCCTTGCATTCTGGTTCCTAAACCTGATGGTACTTCCAGGTTATGTACGGATTATCAAAAGATCAATTCTGTCACAATGCCAGATTTGTTCCCGTTACCCAGACTGGACGACTGTATCGACACTGTTGCTGCTGCTACTTATTTAACTAAGTTAGACCTCTTAAAAGGTTACTGGCAGGTTCCGTTAACCTCACGAGCTTCTGATATTTCTGCCTTTGTAAACTCAGATAACTTCCTGCAATACTCTGTCATGGCTTTTGGGATGCGGTATGCACCAACCACTTTCCAACGACTGGTTAACTCCGTATTAGCTGGCGTTCCCAATTGTAGTGCCTACCTTAATGATCTTCGTCTGAGTGGTCAGATCATGTTAACTCTCTAAGGGTAGTATGTGAGTGTTTGGCAGCTACTTCTCTAACCCTGAAATTGGCAAAATGCGAGTTTGGGAATGCCCGGTTACCTACCTCGGCAAAGAGGTCGGCCATCGACAGGTGCGCCCTGTTGATGCCAAGGTCTTGGCTATAACTGCATTCCCCACACCTACCACCAGACGAGAGCTATGCCTCTTTTTAGGGATGGTTGGCTACTGCCGTAGTTTCTGTAAATATTTCTCTGCGGTAACTGCTCCATTGACTGATTTGCTCAGTCCGGCTAGATCATTTGAGTGGTCCCCTGATTGTCAGGTAGCTTTTGATATTGCTAAAGCACTCTTATGTAGTACCCCTGTACTTGCTGCTCTGGATTTTGAATGACCGTTTAAACTTGAGGTAGATGCTAGTGCCAGAGGTGCTGGTGCTGTTCTACTGCAGCAGGACAAGAGTGGAGTGGATCATCCTGTTTGTTATTTTTCTCGAAAGTTTAACAAATGTCAGGCTAATTATGCAACCATCGAACAAGAAGCTCTAGCTTTGTTGTTAGCTCTGCAATACTTTGAAGTATATATTGGTTCCAGTGCCCTACCAGTGATAGTATATACTGATCATAACCCCTTAGTGTTTCTCCACCGGATGTACAACCAGAACCAGCGCCTTATGCGTTGGACGGTTATTGTACAGAATAATTTGGAGATCCACCACAAAAAGGGGTCTGAAAATGTATTGGCAGATGCTTCGTCTCGTGTTTAAAAATGTATGATTTTTGTATGTCTCGTTAGGCTGCCTTTGCTTGTTGAACTTGTTAGTATTCGTTGTAAATGCTTTGGTCGCAATCCTTATCGGGTTGCTCTTTTAAGGGTGGGAGTGTTACGGATACAGGTATCCTGTGTGTTTGTTTTCTCTCCTTCTGCCCTAGTCACAGGAGGCAGTCACCAAACTGAAGTCGCACCTGCTCCTTTTCCATTTCCCTTGCTTTAAAAGAAACCCAATCAGTTGTCGCTGGAGCTATCGCTCTTTTGTTTTTGAGCCTACATCTCATATTGTCCGTTATCATGTGAGTATGTATTGCTGTGGTGTATGGCTGTTTGTTTGTTGGTGGGAAAAGGGGATACCAAGCCAGGTCGCCCATGGGCATACATTGCCCGTAGGAAAACTTTGTCTAAATACCCTAGTTAATACTGGGCGGACCACCCACTGTATCTTATTGGTTAGTTAGCTAGCTGTTCTTTACCCAGTAAGACTGGCTTAGGGGTTTTTGGATATTTATTATTTCTCTCCTTGGGTCCAGCTCAGACCCTTTTTCCCACACCCCATCACCGTGTGTTTGACAATAAACCTAAAGTGTTTGACGGTAGGTTTAGGTTGTCTGTGGATTTATTTTCGTTCTCACAGTTCCTTTTCACTTTTGTGATTTGCATAAGATATGTTACAGGTCTCATTTCCCTCCCCCCCAGACTGCTGGGAGTAAGGGGTTCGTAACATCCACTAACCTACATTTAATAAAGAAACAAACTAAGGCCTATGTGTTTAGTAACTTCAATGCTGTGCAAGCTCTGTTTTCATTGGCATAAGGATTAGTTCAACAAAGCTCACCAAATAATCTCAATAGACTGTATCCTCGTGTTTTTCCTGTGGCTATGTATATATCAGAATCACTAGTTCATGATGGTACAGTATAGAGTCTAATGGGTTAAGATTAAGAATACCGTGTCTAGGTTCCTTTGTCCTGGATTTACTTGTGTTGTGTTATGCGTTGAATTGTTAGTCGTAGTACTTTTACTCCCAGTGTTTCATAGTCAAAGTGACTGTTTGGCTAACCGCCAGCTAGTTTCCGATTCTCCTGAACACACTGTCGTGTGTCTGAGTGAGCGCTTTCTCACTATGTTAGGTCCATCAGCTTTAGCTCATGGTTAAACCACTAGACATCCAGAAATACTCACTGGGAAGTTCCTGTAATGTTAGAGCTCCTTGTTAGAGCACTTGTACTTAATCACGCTTTGAGACCTGTTATGCTGGTTCTATGGAAAAGTCTGGTCTATTATTCATTCATTATAGAGGGTGACCTACATGTGCCCCAATTACCAGGGTATAATGGCACAGACCAACAGCACTCTGGTGTGAGTTAGGACGTCAAAATAACTTCTACACAAAGGTGGCGCCAAGATCGTGGTAGTTGCTCACAATGACTTTGTGAAATTGGACTGAGTTAAGTTGGGATCCATCATTCATCAATGTTTTCAATTAGTTTCAGTTACCCACTGTATTATGGTATAAGGGCACACTCTCATGCAAACTATAGCTGAATATACCCATGGAAAGACATCCAACGTATATACCCCCATTGACAATGGAAATCTCTGAAACAAAAGTAAACAAAAGACCTACAGACCAAAATCAGTTGAACGGAAGTGACATTTGTAGGAGTGAGCAAAATGTGTGGGCTAAGCACATTTATGGGAGTGAAGGGTGAATGCATTGTGCGGGGGTGCTGGGCGCGACAGCCAAAGTGGTGGGCTTTGTGTGGTGGGGCTTCGATAATCCTAGCTGGCAGCTGATCAAACACCACGCTTTGTTGCACAATGTGTTCCAGGTTAGCACAGGCTCCCCTAGTTCTCCCTGCTGCTCCCACTGGAATCTATAGGCTGTGTGGGCAACAATGTCAAGCCCTCACAAACCACTGGCTAGCATAACGTCCAATATGGCACAGGTTTAGACAGGGCACAATTCCAAGAGTCATCCAGCCAGGCAGGCCTCTGGGCTCGACTGACCAGGTAGGAGGACACAGGACAAAACAAACACCCTTCGGATGAGTTATATTATACAGGCTGAGGCTTGTACGCCAAAGCAAACTGTTGGAAGACGTTGAACCTGATGAATGTTGTCAGTACGCCTACAACCTTCAAAAGACTAGCGCAGGTATGATGATAACATCGGTGTGGTCACTGAGCCATGAAGGAAGAGTTGTCAACACAGTCTAAGTACAGAAAATGAATATACCCAGGCAAATAATGTACAAATTTAAAATCACCAGGGTGAGCATTAATAGAAAGACCTGTGCATGATTAACTTCAAAGTCAACCCAATATCAAGCATGTTAAGTCCAGTTTGTCTCAGGGTCAGGTATAGATCACAGCTACATTATATTGTAGTTGACATTGCAGTGTTAAGATTCCTCCCTCGCATATGCAAACACTCTGAGATAAGCATCTGAAATTGACAGTAGGCACAAACCACATTCTTCAGTGTCAGTGCTAATTTTTTTCCTGGAAAGAAACCAGATCCACATAAGCTTTAAATCTGTGGAAATGAAAATAACCCCAACAGCGCAGGCTGTAAAATCGTCATAATATTAGTGCTGGTGCTGATGTATGCAAGTGTCATTAGACATTTCTGTGGATGAATTGAAGTCTACTTGCATTATCTTTCCTTACAGCATTACCCTAGCCTATCTCTGCTACTCAGCACCTCTCCACTGCTCCTCCCTGAGGTAGGTAAATCAATAATCAGAGGGGAAATTCTCGACATCATTTTACAATGCAAGTATGACGGTTAGGGTGTAATCGCTATAAGCATGCTGTGTAATTCCCCAAGAAAACCAACAATTATTTTTTGCCTGTAATTGAATGGTGATAGGAAAATTACACCTTGATACAACACATAGTGGAATTACACCATGCTGTGCCCTGGATACACTAGAATTATGTTGAATTATTAACATGCCCTGTCCTTTAATTTTCCGTGCCCTAGTCATTAGGGGGTATTCCCAGGGATAAATGTACCCAGAACACGCGGTCGTACTTGCAAACTGACGAGAACGATTTACATTATTGGTCCCTCGTCACCATGACTGTGTCATTTGTATCTGTCCTATTGTGGGTACTTACGGGAGCCGTAACTCTAAGCACTTTTTATTATGGCTTGCTGACTACGTGTTTTGTGACCCTGTATATCAATAGGAGTGTTCCCGTTGAACTGTATTCGACAAGGTCACCATAGGAGTGGTCCGTCCTTCCTTTCTCTACAAAGACTAGCCTGGTATCTTTCGGGGCCTACTTCAGTAGTGAACTACTGTTCACTACTGAATATTACGCTACCGGTGATTGGTGTAGTTTCCATCAGAATTGGGACTAATTGGACCAATCATGACAGGTGGATAAGACAGGGCTGTCCCTCGTGTCCGTCTGTATTTCTTTTCAAGAAGGAGGAACTTGGAATGTGGCTGTGTTGAGTGCTGTGTTGTCAATAGAAAAGTACACTTTCAAGTATGTACAGTGGGGCAAAAAAGTATTTAGTCAGCTAACAATTGTGCAAGTTCTCCAACTTAAAAAGATGAGAGAGGCCTGTAATTTTCATCATAGGTACACTTCAACTATGACAGACAAAATTAGGGAAAAAATTCCAGAAAATCACATTGTAGGATTTTTTATGAATTTATTTGCAAATTATGGTGGAAAATAAGTATTTGGTCAATCACAAAAGTTTATCTCAATACTTTGTTATATACCCTTTGTTGGCAATGACAGAGGTCAAACGTTTTCTGTAAGTCTTCACAAGGTTTTCACACACTGTTGCTGGGGGTGGAAACATCATGCTTTGGGGCTGTTTTCCTGCAAAGGGACCAGGACGACTGATCCGTGTAAAGGAAAGAATGAATGGGGCCATGTATCGTGAGATTTTGAGTGGAAACCTCCTTCCATCAGCAAGGGCATTGAAGATGAAACGTGGCTGGGTCTTTCAGCATGACAATGATCCCAAACACACCGCCCGGGCAATGAAGGAGTGGCTTCGTAAGAAGCATTTCAAGGTCCTGGAGTGGCCTAGCCAGTCTCCAGATCTCAACCCCATAGAAAATCTTTGGAGGGAGTTGAAAGTCCGTGTTGCCCAGCAACAGCCCCAAAACATCATTGCTCTAGAGGAGATCTGCATGGAGGAATGGGCCAAAATACCAGCAACAGTGTGTGAAGACCTACAGAAAACGTTTGACCTCTGTCATCATTGCCAACAAAGGGTATATAACAAAGTATTGAGATAAACTTTTGTTATTGACCAAATACTTATTTTCCACCATAATTTGCAAATAAATTCATTAAAAATCCTACAATGTGATTTTCTGGTTTTATTTTCAAATTTTGTCTGTCATAGTTGAAGTGTACCTATGATGAAAATTACAGGCCTCTCTCATCTTTTTAAGTGGGAGAACTTGCACAATTGGTGGCTGACTAAATATTTTTGCCCCACTGTAATTATATTCTTGTGTAAAGCATACACTATGTGTAAAAACATAAGAAACTGAGAAAGACCGGAATGACAACATGAAAACAAGCAGAGAGGTGAGGAGTATTGGAAGTTCAACGTTTGACTACATACCAGAAACGATAGACAGCAGAAAGTTGATATAGAGTAACTTGAGAATTTAATGGATCTGACAATTCACTCCACGTGCATAAACATTTCTATGTGAAAAACTGACTGGGTTGGAAAACTCAAACAAAGTGTGTCTTGCCAATTCCAATATCTCACACGCTCTCCTTTCTTCTGTTTCAGGTGGGCAGAGCCTGAGGCCTGAGTTAACAGATCGCCTGCTGCTGTGTGCGTGGCACGGATCGTCAGTGACTCTCTTGGAGGGAGTGTGTGTGTTTGGCCTTTGAAGAGCTCTCATCCGGCACACAGTGGCCCGGTCCTCCCCCTTCACCCCATCGTCCTCCCCACCCACCTCTCCACAGCTAGCGACAGACCCCGGACAATAGTCTCGCCAAGATTTATGAGGTCCTTGTGGTGGCCTGGCTCTTTGTCAATAAGAGGGGTTTTATTTCACCACTTTTTTCTTCTCTTGTCTTCTTCCTCTGAAAAAGGTGTGGGACCCAACTGTGAAATGGGAGACGGCTGTTTGACATGTGAAGCCCGCCTGGAGAAAATGTCTGCTTTCAGGCCTGGATATAAGGAATTACTCAACAAGAAGGAAACGTCACTGTACGGAATGTCGTTTTCCCTCTTCCCTTCTCATTAACAACAACATGTCGGATTGTCCTGACCCTGCAAATGCTTAGTGTCAAAATAACAATGCACCTACAGAATATGAGGACAATGTGCAACATTTCCTTCTGCAATGTGGACTCAAAGATCGACCAGTACTTCCAGCCTACGCTGTACATCATTGTCATCGTCCTGGGCCTGCCCACCAACTGCATGGCTCTGTGGGCGGCTTACTTGCAGGTGAAGCAGAAAAATGAGCTGGGCATCTACTTGATCAACCTCTCCGTGGCTGACCTCCTCTACATCGGCACCCTGCCCCTATGGATCGACTACTTCCTCCAGCACGACGACTGGATTCACGGCCAGAATTCCTGCAAGCTGTTCGGATTCATTTTCTACACCAACATCTACGTCAGCATCGCCTTCCTCTGCTGCATCTCCATCGACCGATACCTGGCCGTGGCCTACCCGCTCAAGTTTGCCAAGGTCCGGAGGGTCAAAACCGCCGTGCTGGTCAGTTCCGTGGTGTGGACCATCGAGATAGTGGCCAACTCTGCACCCCTCTTCCACGACGAGCTCTTCCAGGACCGTTTCAACCACACCTTCTGCTTCGAGAAGTACCCCATGCAAGACTGGGTGGCGGGCATGAACCTTTACCGGACCTTTCTGGGTTTCCTGGTTCCCTGGCTGCTCATGCTGGGTGCGTACCGGGGCATTCTGCGGGCGGTGCGTGGCAATGTGTCCACGGAGTGCCATGAGAAGGCCAAGATCAAGCGCCTGGCGCTGAGCCTAATCCTGATCGTATTGCTGTGCTTCGGGCCATACCACGTGCTCCTGCTGTGTCGCAGCATCCTCTTCCTCCAGAAGCCCTGCAACTGTGGCGCAGAGGAGGACCTGTTTGCAGCCTACCATGTGGCGCTGGCGCTCACCAGCCTGAACTGTGTGGCTGACCCTATCCTCTACTGTTTTGTTAACGAGGGTGCACGCCATGACGTCGGTCACGCGCTCACCACCCTGCTGGGGGTCTTCAAGTGGAACTCGCCCTCGCCAGCTGACGCACTGACAGCTGGCTCTGTCACCTTGGAGACACCACTGTCCACCAAGAAGCAGCTGGGCCTGTACAGTGAGGTCAAGGCCAGCACCTACAAGACAGAGCTGGTGGCCCTCAAAGAGGAGTGTCTTCAGATGACCATACTCGGTGTTAAGAAATGAACAGCCATCCTGAATCGCAATGGGCGGACATGAGAAAACACAAGACTATGTGGAAGTGGGGGATGATTCAGTTTATGTAGAATAGAACGTGGGGGAGATTTTAGAATTCTCATGTGAAATGTTTTATCAGTTTTGGGGATGACACCTCATTATGTACCTCAAATGGTAAACTGCGATTGAAATGTGTTTGATACAGATGAAAATAATCATATCAAGATTGACCACGAGTACATTGTGACGACAGTAAGAAAGACCACACTAAGTTCAGTCGCATAGATGTGATGCAACGTGAAACTAAGGATGTTTGCCATCAAACTGTGTCTTTCTCCACCTCGTCATCTATTATAGGTATGTGTTCTGGGTGGGACAGAGTTATCTAACAATGGATTTGACATGTTTACATTTCTCTTTCAATGAGCCTCCAGATGCATTGTAACAGCTCCAAAAAAATCCTAAATGTGTTCTGTCACCCGGAGAGTGAAGCACAATGCTACGTGTTTGTGTTCGACAATTTCACTGGGAAATAAATTAAGTGTATCATCGTTTCAACTGTGTTGTGTCTGCTGTAACGGTACATTGAACAAATATCATGCCAGGAAACCGAAGTCGGGGGTTCAACTGTATGGATGATGTGTTGCCGTAAAAGCATTAGTGTGTTGACCATGGGCCCGATAACAGTGTTGTGTCGCTGTCTTTCTTCAATGTTCATTGTCTTGCAGTTGGTGCCTATTTGAATAGATAGAATAACAAACACTTAAGATTAATGTCCCCATTAACATTTCTTGTGTCTTGTCTGTCATATTTGGAAATCACACATAATGACATTGACACTGCAATACCATTCCCTGATGTGAGGATGATGGGTAATTCCACTGGCTGATGGGACTGTCACATTGTTGCATGCAGAGGGTGGGTGTTCTTGAGATGTCAGCGAGACATAACTCCTCCTAATGGTAACAGTACAGAGCGAGTTAAATAAAGGTGAAATAAAATACAAAGTAAAAGATCCAGGTCCACGCTACATTGGCATTGCAAGACCTGCATGATGTGCCTATTTAAAGTAAGCAGGGCAAGGCAGCTATCACCCTCATCACCACTGCTTACCTGCTAATGAGCCAGTGAGATTCCTAATCAGATGTGATCACAGCTCTGCCAGTCAAATGTTTCCCAGATCAGATTGAGGCCATCTGCAGCCTCTCACTCTGCCTCCAGGGTTTTAATGGTTTTGCTCAATGACATGGAAATGATTAAGGTCAATAGTTCAAATACAATGGGTGTCTTATCTCCGAGAGGCAGGTTATGTTTTCATTGATATTAATGGGTTTAAAGCGAGCCTGGTGACCTACTTTGTTAAGTCAATATGGAAATACGAATGAGTGTTTAAATTAGATTAAGCTATGGTTTTAAAATGGATTTTGAATCACCTAATTGTGGAAAGTTCAGGAGGAGGTGTAAAGCAAGTGACATACACTAGGTTTGTCTGGAGTCTGTACAAAATGTTATTTCTAAAGGAGCTCTTGTCACAAAAATAATCCGGGAACGAACGACCAGTAAAATATCCCAGCCTTAGACTATTCCATTCCACTGATGTTTGTTGTTGTTATTGGCGTAGGCCACTTAATCAGATGTAATAATGGCCATGCTGTAACCGAAACAGTCATTTCCTTATTATTACACTTGCGTAATCTTAGCACGACAAGCCCACCCCTTGCTTTAGTGAGCACCGCCGAACGAATCCCGCTGCATTGCTTTCAAATCATTTTACCACAAACAGGTCTCTCCAATGCGCCCTTGCCAACCTACAGATAAAACAGAAAATGCAGAATTTTCCACTGCTAATTAATTAATTGGCATCACAAACCCATGTTTATTCCGAATTTAAATCTCATTTGACATTTCCCACAAATCAAATCACTGGCTGGACACTGATATAAAATACAATCTACAGAGGCATTTCATTTGATTGATATCCTCAGTGGTAAGACAAGGTGTTAGTGTACCCCAGTTGTCCTATATCAATCAGAAATAACTAACACTGTGAATACTGATCTTTGTGTTACTGCTGTATTTGGGATTGTCATGCATATGATAATTGGTATACTATATTACTCTCTGAGGAACCCAAGCTTGAAATTACTGTAAGCTTTTACCCAAATGAACCCATTCATTTGTATGGTACAGTAGGACACACTGTCAGAGCAGCCTGGTCTCATACACTAGTCATAACATAGCAAACGAAAATCCTGGCCACTCAAATTAGTATAATAGTTTATGTTTGGTATGGTATTAAAGTGTCATCAAACACACATCCTTTAGTGTGGGCCGAAGAATAAAAGTCGGCATAAAAAAATAGAGCCCGCAAACAAAAGGAGGGTGGTTGGTTGACGTGGATGGGTTGCCATATAATGTGAACGTCTAGCAAACCAAAGGTTACATGTTTGAATCTTATCACGGACAACTTGAGTATTTTAGCTAATTAGCAACAACCACTTAGTATATTTTAGCTACTTTGCAACTACTTAGCATGTTAGCTAACCCTAACCGTAACCCTTTAACCTAACTCCTAACCTTAACCCTAACCCCTAGCCTAGCTAACGTTAGCCACCTAGCTAACATTAGCCACAACAAATGGGAATTCATAACATATAATACGTATTGCAAATTTGTAACATATTGTACGAATTGCAATTCATAACATATGATATGAAATGGATCCACAAATTAATACATACCATACCAAATGTGACATATCATACTCATTTCAGTCCAGGTTGGTCAGAGGTGTGCCTGATAGGATTGTAATCAGGAAAATGTGAAAACAATGTCTGTTTTTGCTTTCCTTCATGATGTCATGCTAAACGGGCCAAGGCCCTTTTAGGGTGTTGTGTCAAAGTCAACACTACATTTAGTGTGTTTTTCCCTGTGCTGTTGGTCTCAACATGGAATTAAGTCATTTTTCTCTGAAAAAATATAGTTGGCCCCCCATATGAAAATCTGTTTACTGTGTCACAATGATACACAGTGGGTACATTTGACGTGTAATATTGTGAATTTTCATGCAGAGCTACAGATAACCTCTTATTGTATGTAATTACTGTCTCATTGTGCTGGCTTTTTCAATTCACACAACCATCATTTTCTTTACCACAGTATTTTGTGATATCCTCTGTAAAACACACGGGTTTGCTTCCCAACACGTGCTGTTGAGAGAATACTGGCAAAAGATAACAGCGCTGTATTTATGGAAACTGGGATGTTTTCACCAGATGTAAAACATTTTAACCTAAGGTTTTGTATTCATATCCATTCCATGAAATCTGATCTCCAGCTAGGATAACTTCTCTTTACATAGTTGAAAATGTGGAATCATTTTATGAAAAAATATTTACATATGAAAGAACATGTATTTTTCTATGTATATGACAGGCACTGTATCAGAATGGATCCTTTACCCAGTAATACAAATTGCTTAATTATTTCATTGTGATCTAGTTTGGTGGTTCCTATTAAATTACCTAATGCACTGAATGGGCAAAATGTCATATAATTTGTGCAAATGTAGAATAGCATTAGCATAGAACTTTGAAGCAATTTAAAATCAGGATAGACACTACACTTTTAGAAAAAAGGTTCTACCCAGAACCTAAAAGGGTTTTACGCAATGGCGACCCATGGCTATTGGACCTAGGCCTTCAGTGGGGGGATTTTATTGTTTTTACAACATGTACCAAACTCAAAAATCAAGAGAAATTACAGAAACGTAGCATCACGTATTAATGCGCCCAACTGAATCGAACAGGCCTGAGGCTGAGCCGTGATTCGGACTGCCACTCACACAGAGATGGCATCCGCACGGATAATGCTACCAGCAACAACAACCACACTGCTTACACAACCTGTGGTAGCCTAACGCCATCACTATCCCACCATCACCAAACGCGACAACAGTGACACATCAAAAGATGGGAGTGTGACAGTCTTGTGATGCTGAACGGACAACGACCGTAATATGCAGCGCTCTCCATGCACTTTTTTGTAAAGCACATTAGGGCCGATGGAAAGACAGCAGTCAAACACAGCGTGATGTTAAAGAATAAGCAGCACATTCACGCGGACATAATAAGAGAGTAGGTCCCAATCGTAAGAATACAAAAACACAAGCTAGCTAAGTCAGCCATTGGCTAGACTAACAGAAGCTACAGTGCCTTCAAAAAGTATTCACACCCCTTGACTTTTTCCACATTTTGTTGTGTCACAGCCTGAAAATTGATTAAATTGAGTTGTTGTATCACTGGCCTACACACAATAATGCCATAATGTCAAAGTGGAAATGTATTTTTAGAAATGTTGGCAAATTAATTTTAAAAAATAAAATGGGGTATTGTGTGCAGATGGGTGAGAACAAAAAAAATGTATTCCATTTTTATTTCAGGCTGTAACACAAAAAATGTGGAGTAAGTCAAGGTGTATGAATACTTTCTGAAGTCACTGTACTGTAAATAGAAGTCATCTGCCATTCAACTTTATTAGGGCAGAATTTTGGAGTGACAGTGGAATTAACCAATCACATTTGGAGTTGTAATGGGTGGGACTGGACAAAAACGTATGGAATCGTCCACCTTCTCAAAGGCCGACAGGTCACTGCGCAATAGAGCGTAGTAGTTTTCCCACAGTCTAGCTAGCTACTGGCTGCAGTAGGTGTTATCCTAGCCAAGTACAGTATATCTCAACACCACAATATTACATCCGCGGAGTTGAGTGCAGACTAGAGTTTTTGGAGTGAACCTCCGACTCCTTCGAGTCGCTTCTGCCCTAATACATTTGAATGGCAGACAATTTTAATCTAACTTCTGAGGGCCTAGCCAATGGCTAGCCAGATTTATCACCCCACAGAGACCGCCAAAGAAAAATCCTGATTCAATCTTTTTTTTCTCTTCAACAAACTAAAGAGATTAGATCAGAATATCATTGAAAATAATAATATAATTAGAATATCGTTGAAATATTATTGAAAAGATAACATAGAAATGAAAAGGACATTTACATTTTAAAACTACAATTATTTTATAAATCCTTAGGCCTTAGGCATAGAAGGCCCTAACTTCCCCACTGGACTATCCCCTTGAAGAACCCTTTTGGGTTCCATGTAGAACCCTTTCCACAGAGGCTTAAACTTGGAACACAAAGGGTTCTGCCACAGGGACATCTGGAGTGTAATAATATAACAATATAATAATAATAATCATGTGCCACTTAGCAGACGCGTTTATCCAAAAGCGAGTTACAGGCACGCGTGCATATATTTTACATATGGGTGGTCCCGGAAATCAAAACCACTATCCTGGCGTTAGAAGTGCTGTGCTCTACCAACTGAGCTACAAAGTGTAGGCTGCACGCATCCCACTTCCTGCTGGTGTCATCGTCATGGTGATGGCTCGTGGTTCGTCACACTGTTGGGTCACCGAGGAGACAGGATTCCAGCTGGTCCCGCAGTGTTGAGTCCAGGGGGACCAGGGGAGACAGAGACAGATTCAGGATGCGGTTATGTTTCCCGCATTCCCATCCTCTCTGTAAACACACCCTCCAAGAACTTTGTGTTCTGCACCAGTGGGGAGCCTGAGAGACAGACAGAGGGAGAGAGAGAGAGAGAGAGAGAGAGAGAGAGAGAGAGGGTGAATGGTGGATGATGGCGAAGCGTACAAGCGACAGGCCTAAATCCCTAAACAAAGAAATGGTCAGACTGTTTTACTGTTGTGACATAAGGTACTTTCATCAACAGGTTTGCTTTGGAAGTTAGCTCGTATGGCTAATTGTATGTCAAAAGTGAATTTCAAAATGTAAGCCCCTGTAAGTCCTCTTGACAATCTCTTCAGCGCACAGTACATGGGAATGTGAATGACCTCTTAGCGTTGCTGTAATTATTTCCTGCCAAGCATCATGCACTGCACGGCCTTAATAAGAGCAACTGAGAGCAACTGCCTTTAAAAACAACAAATCTCTTTGAAAAGCTGGTCTAAAACAGAGTTTGGAACATGTGTGCGTCACAATGGGTAAATGAAGGCTAGGATGATGTCCATGATGTCCATTTGCCCACAAATATGGGGTGAATAGCTGCTGTGATTGCGCTCTATCCAATAGCTTAGACCATGAGACAGACCTGCCCAGCAACTACGACTTTGTTAACAGACATGTTGCAAAATAATTATACTTGAGAAATACTGCACCAAATTGCGACACTAAAACATGTGGCACATTTTGTTACTTGAGAAACACTGCACCAAATTGCTCAACTACAAAATTTACTACAGATTTCTTGAGTTATCTTCATTCTGGGGATTTTGAGGAAGTGGAATAGGCTTCAGTGTCTCGTGGGGAACAAACATCATTGATTGTCTAGTACAGGTTTTCGTAGGCAATGGGTAGGGAACCAAAGTGGGCCCCGGGCATGTGAGTGGTGGGCAGTGAGTTATAAGAATCCATCTATTAATCACAATGATTTATTCTTAATTTGGGTAGTTGGAGGATGATTTGTGTCCCAGAAGGATGGTCCATTTCTGATTTGGGTCTCGAGCTGAATTTCTTTTAGAAACACTGGTCTAGTGATTGGTACCCAAAGAGTGGACTAAAAACAACAACAAAAACTCACCACTGTAAAATCAGCAGGACTTCTGCCCCAAAATCAACGTGTCAGAACGGGTTTCACTTGGGAGCTTCACTCCTGTTCATCCTTTATTATTGTGCGGCAAATGAAGATGAAGAAGCCAGTGAGGATGTGGCCCCAGTGATGGGCCTGCGAATGCAAGGCACCCAGACACCAAGACAGAGATGTACGTTGCCTAATTCTGCATTGAACCAGGGATCATTTTCCCCACACACAATCCAAACAGAAAATAACGTTGGAAAAATAAACACAGAGTGGTAAAAGAATATTGTGTCTATTTGTCTTCCATCAACCTATCACATGTACCAACATCCACTGTGGGGGACAATGTCTCTGTGCTAGACAGGCAAGAACAGACCACACTTAAAATATACTAGTATATACAAATATATGTACAAATGTACGATAAGCATGAATCAATGCCTTTAGCGACCAATACCTCTAAGGGTGTATTAGGAACATCTAGAAATGACTTGCTTATAATGTTGTCCCTAAACTAGATGATGAAAAGAAAACAACACTTTGGCAATATACAACAAATACACAATGTTCAGTATGTTTTATAGGTGTTGATGTACCACAATTGGCCTTGTACCACAAGTACACAGCTGTTGCTGTAGAACAATTTAAAATGGACAAAGGTAAAGACACAAGAGCGCCACCTAGTGTACAGTCATGTGCACCTTTCTACATTTTCCAGCTTCTGCCTGATAGTCTGCATCATTATCTTTACCAGCGCAGCTATTGCCACACAATACATCCAGGGAGAAGTCAATGATAAATATCCCTCAAATTTGTCAAAACTATTAAATTAAATCACACTAAATAGTGGTCTAGTGCTTCTGTGGTAATAAAACTGTGGCAGAACAAACGTTTTGGTCAGTGTTTCACAAGGGACCTTAATTAGTGGTGGGCACGCAGAAATGACATGTATAAACACATAGAAAATCTCTAAATGGAATCCTTAGGATGTCTCAACTCTGACCATCACCCCACTGAAGTTGAAATGTAAATCTGTTAAAGGTCCATTGCAGCTGTTTGTGTATCAATATCAAATCCTTTCTGGGTAACAATTAAGTATATTACTGTGATTTATTTCTATTAAAATGATAAAAAATAAACAAAAATAGCTTTTTAATAGCAAAGAGCAATTTCTCAATAAATAATTTTGCTGGGACTGGGAATGGTCTAAGTGAGGAGGGGAAACTGAAAACTAGCTGTTATTAGCATAAAGATTTGGAACTCTCTTTATTGGTCTATTAACTAATTTACTGACGGGTGATGTCAATAGGCAGGAGGCAGGCCACAACCCCATCCCTCCAAAACAGCAGAAATTGCAGGCGGTCTTTTCAAACAGCTCTTACACTATAAGGGCATTGTCATAATTTTCACAATTTTACAGTGTTATTCCAACCTCATAGTGGTATATATTAAACACTGGAAAATTCAGTTTTTGACTGCGCTATGCCTTTACAGCTGAAATATGTCACTTCTTTTGGCAACCCGACCAAATTCACATAGAAATATAAGTTATAGATCTGCCATTCTCATAGAAAGCAAGTCTAACAAGTTCTACTTGCGCTACTTCAATGCATCCATTTATAAGTTTAGTTTTTGGTTCTTTTACTTTAGGTTTTGTACACCAGCTTCAAACAGCTGAAAATACAATATTTAGATGATATTTAAATGAGTATCTACACAATTACTGCTTGTTCGCTCACATAAACTGAAGTTAGGTGAACTATTAGACTTTTAGCAACCAAGAAATGGCGGGCCGATTTCTGTATACTGCACCTTTAAGTAACGCTAACGTTATGGTTAAGGTTATGGTTAGGGTAAGGGTAGGGACGTCCCAGGATCCAGGATAGCACTAACCGTAAAAGCACCTCTTAGATCTCTTCAGGTGCAACACTCAGGTGAGCAATTGTTTGGGGTGTGGTCAAATCTGTTTAGGAGATATGTTTGTTTCTCTACATCAGTGTTATTGACCATTTGACAATCACAATTTTTGCTCACTGATCATTTGGACAAATAATGATTTTGCAGGCACTGGAATTTTCTGAACTTCGGGGGGGGGGGGACTTTTCAGATACTGGCTGAGAGTTTCCGTTGAGACGGGGGAGACGTCACTATTCTTGTTTGTACATTTTCTAACATGTCTCAGAACTTAATCAAGCATCTTAATCAAGTGTCCAAGATTAGTAGTCTGTGAGCACTGCAACATTTTGAAAGTGATATAGCCATCCAGTGAAAGGAACTGAGATATTTGCGTCCTTGTGTCAATGTGTTTTACTGTAACCTAAACCTCTAACCTTTAATAAACTAAGCTTGTTTTTTTCAAATATCTGAATGTTTATAAATGGGCCTAGAACCTGTACTTTGAATAGATCTTACAAAAAGTTAGCAGTAGTTTTAGTAGCCTAAAATATTTAACATTAGCCAGGGGCCATGTTTGTCGGGGACTGCAACTAGATGCTGCTACATACTGTATCTAGAGTAGTTTAGCTGTAGAATAAACTGTGTCAGTTTAACCACTAGGTGGTGACATTTTATAATAATCCTAGTTCCACCTCTCTCATAGCCTACTTTTACTTTCACCAATCACAATGTGGATAGGCCTATAATGCAAAATGATGAGGGTTTGTAGATTCTAACACAGTTACTTTTTGGATCAAGGATCCAGAAAAAATATGAAATATATCTACAAAACATACCAGTAAATAACAATGCGATTTAAAAATAAAACTCTTGCATACAACTTGGACCTAATTTTCATGTAGTTGAATAATACAATTATTATTAATAATAATAATTATGATAATAAATCATAAAAGTACATAATGGAGACTTGAATAGCTTAAATAACATAAAGATGATCACACCAGATGTGGATATTTGACCGGCTCCTTTCATGCTGCAGGTCAGGAGGGAACAGTAGTCCCAACACCATGTAGGAGGGGGCAGATGGGGATCCCTCCAAACAATGGGATGGGGGTTATGCATGGAGAATCATCTGCTGCTGGTCTACATCAAGCTTGGCTTTAGCCTTTTACTTCTAGCACAGAAGGAGAGCCACATGGGTTTATGTGAAAGCTCATAAACCCATATTGCTGGAATGGAGGGGTTTACCCCGAGCCATCTGTCCAAAATTACCAGATGAATCCAATGCTTTGATGGGAAAATTCTGAGATTGGTGGCTTTACCTACACATAATACATGCCAAATCACTCTAAAAAAAATAGTTATTTTAATGGTGGCATTGGATCTAGTTGCCATTGTTACATGAATGATCTCTATCAACCTCCTGATAGTTTACTATCGTTCTAATTGCCTTGTCCAATGTTTGCACTTGTTTTGGTATTTATATTGTCCTTCTTGTACACAGCATTTTGCTTTTCCTTATTGCATATTTCTTATCTCTATTATTCTCCCCTTCTCAGAGGAGCCTTTGTACCAGACCATGCTATGTTAAAGATTCTTCCAGTCTCATCTGCTCCTCTATTGGACCTGCTGTGCTCTCATGGCATTGTGGCCTGACACTTTTCTTTAGGGGGACTTCTATTGTGACCTATGACTTAAAATGTGATTTATTTGATTGATATTACATTATTGTTTGAAACCTGTGTGTCAAAATCAAAAGTCTACAGCATATCATTTGGATTTCTTTTTGTCTAAAAAACTAAATCAAAAATCTACATGTGAAAACAATAATGAGAAAACATAACTGGTGTATATTCACAGACCAATCTTGCTTCCTCACCCTAGTTACCACATGGGGAGCCAATCGGACAGGCTCCATCTGCGATTCAGTAGGGTCAGACAGGGCCGGCCCTAGCCTTTTAGGGTCCCTGGTTGGGGGGCCTCCCACCTAGCGGCCAAAATATTTTAGTGCCCTGCCGCTTTAAAGTGGAGAGATTTCATTTTGAAAGTTGATTTCCTGCTGTTCTACACATTTTGCAATGGAGCGTAGAGAAAATGTTGCCGTTTTAAAACAAGTTTCCTGCAATTCTACACATTTTGCATGGCGAGGAGTGACATTTTTGTCATTTAGCAGACTTAAAGTTAGTGCATTCATCTTAAAATAGCTAGATGGGACAACAACATATCACAGGTATAGAAAGTACATTTGCAGTGGATGAGAGCTTCGACGGGGGCCCTAAGTGACCGCTTATGTTGCCTATGCCTAGGGCAGGCCCTGGGCTCAGCTATCATCCGTTTTACTGCCTGCCTAGACAGTCCAGAGTTTTGAATAATGCCAAAGGGTCACAGTTGTAAAGATTGCTTTTCTTTCTCCATGGTAATCAGAGAGAACTGCAGTTCCTTAGCTTGTGTGTGTGTGTGTATACCCCAACTCCCTCATTTTCATTGAAGCAAAATTATAATTTTCTGGCTAATAATGGGGGCCTCAAGGAGTTAAATATTCTGGTGTGGGTCCCTCAAGGGGGCGAAAATGGGCCATTGTGTGGGCCTCAAGGGGGGGAAATGGTCCAGTGTGTTAGAAATGCCAGAACCGATTTCTGGTGCCAGTCCGCCCCTGCGATGAGGAACCAATTGAAACCTTGTCATATTTCATATCATACATGCATATCATATGTTGTGCTGTGCATCACCTGAATAATCAGCCTTTCTAGCAACAGGTACAAATAGTATCCTACATTTTTTATTAAGCAATCTAGGAAACTTTACACCCAGATAGCTTCAGAATAATCTACGCTACAACAGCTGTTAGCTCCTATACATCCTGCCTTATAAAACTTATAAAAGAATGTTCTTACTATGCCTCATTGTAAAAATAGTTTATGGGCTAGGCTACTTTATATTTTCGATATTACTGTAGCAGGCAACCACTAAAAAGATAGCTGAACAGTATAGGTCCACAACATGGGCTGAAAAAAGTAGGATACTGCGCAATTGTTTCTTATCCGAACTCTGGCGGTCCAATAACGTGTTTTTATACATCTGCCTTGGATTTGCCACGTATTTCTACACATCAAGCGGCGTATTCTCGGAGAAAACCGAGATGGCTCAAGGCTGAGAATTTCACAGCAATGTGAAATCGTGTGAGATCCCTGCTTGTGTGTAGGCCACGGTCGACGTAATGTCACCTTGACGAGAATCTAGAGGAGCACGAGGGGCGCTCAGCATCTGTCTATGACTGGACAGGGACAGGGAGAGAGGGTGTGTGCCGGCAAGTGTGTATGTGTGTGACAGAGGCAGTAAAGCCCGGCTCGGAGTGTTCGCGCGCACGGAGGATCACCTCCATTTGGTTTCTTCCACACGGAGATGGCTGGATTCCACACAGGTAGTAGCCTACTATATACTTCCAAGTTTCCTTTCCTATAGGTAGAGCAGTTTTTGAAAAAGGTTTATTTTAGAATCTGTTAAGGGGTGTAATTATGTATAAATATTTAGTCAACCCTGTTATGGCAATTATAGGCTGTAGGTCTACACTATAACATAGGCGAATAACATAATAATTATGCCTACCCTAATAGGCTAATGTATTATTAATGATAATAATAATAATAGTAATCTCTGACTAAGCCACTTCATCGTGGCTGTTTTTTATTTTAATAAAATGTGCACGATAGGAATTCCAGTGAATGAGGCACTGTGGAGCGCCGTTAGAAGTTACGGCTCCAAATCAGCCTAGATTTACATCTTCCTGTGCATCGACCCTTGGTTAGTTGTCCGATTTTCACTAGATGGGATACAGTTTTTCTCAGATTTGACATTTCATAGCAAGTTAGGAGAACTTACGCAGCAGGTTAGGATAATTAACGTAGCAGTTTAGGATAATTAGGTTAAGTTTAGGAAAAGAGTTAGGGTTAGCTAAAATGCAAAAAAAAAAAATCAACTTTTGACGTTAATTTGACCAAATCTGTATCCCTTCTAGCATTGACCTAGTTGTCCCCGACACCTCCTCTTTCTTTATCATGTGACATTTATTTTATACTCTGTTTGCCGGAGAAAATCAGTTCACCCAATCGCGTTTCGAGAGGGGCGGCTCGTTTTCTCAACATTTGACAGGGATGATTCTGATCCTCGTGACGTCACCCGATACCCTGCGCTCCTACAGTCAGTCAGCGAAGGGATGCTCTGAACGAACGATTGCAGCATCTTTCCTGAGAGACTACAAACAATTCGCATCTCCCTCTAGCTTTGTATCCATTCTCGGCATTCTCTTCCCTTTGGACCGTCCTGAAAACCCACCTCTTGCCCTCCAACATCGACTGCAGGGTGTCTTCATGCACGAAAGGACGACCGGATAGAACACCATATTTTTATTTCAGCACTTTTCCTTTCCCTTTATTTATTTAACCTCTTTTGTCGTCTGTATATTTTTGTTTTGATCTTTTATTTTGTTGGCCATTGCCTAACCGCAATACAGAGAGGAGCGCCATCGTTCTCCATTGCCTGATAGGAATATTGCCGTGGAGTGAAATAACACATATGAAGAAATTAATGGAAGATTAAATTAGCCTACGTTCTACAACACGTTTATAGTATCTGGAACGGGACATAATTTATCTGTTCATTGGATTTTTGTTGAGGTTTACGTTCCATACGCAGCGCAAGCATCGTCTTCCTCCGTCAGAACAAATAACCCATACTCTGCGTAGCATCTCGGTGTTCTCTGAAAAGGCGAGGATAACGCGCACGATATTTCATTCGCAAGAATATACGCATTTTCGATTTTTGAATCGCTTCGTCTATTTAAATACATTTTTTTTCAATAGGCTACGTTGCATAAAGGGATAAACGCATTTTCACCCAACCTACTTTTAAAATGATGGCCGGCGGGGCAGTACAACAAAACGGGGTTTTCTTGAATCCTCACCATCACAATCAACAGCCGCACATGGAGTCAGATCCCCCTGATTCGCGCAAAAGGCCACTGGAGACCCCAACCGAGGCTAGCAGCACTAAACGCACAAACACGGGAGGTAAGTAAAAGATGGGGATGCGAGGGATTATCTCGAATGTGTGAATCCAGGTTATCCTTATGCGCACACTGGGGTAGCACCGAAAAAGGGAAAGGATGGCAGGTTGATTGTCTGATTATCATCTTGATGTGTAGCATGGCTCAACACAACACTAAAACTAGTGTTATTTAGTCATGTATAAAGCAACATTTGAAATATATTGCATCTTGTTGTAGTCTTTTTTTCATTGCATCTATTTACAAAACAAGGAAAATCCTTTGTGTTGATGGAATGAGTACAATGAAGGGGGTGAGTGAGAGGGTGCTGATTTGGAGGGAACCCTCAGGTCTCATGTACACTCTTAGAAAAAAAGGCGCTATCTTGAACCTAAAAGGGTTATTTCATTCATATTTTATTTCACCCATTTTGAGTTTTACGCAAAGGAAATTGTGGATGTCCAAAATAACAGAACAGTCTCGAAACTACAAATAACTGAAAAAACATTCCATTGTTGACCGCGCTCACATCCCTTGCTTTGTGACGGGTAATCGTGTGATAGTCGATAATCTGTCACATAGGCTACGCTACTCTAGTCTCTTTGCGTGCAATTGCTCAAGAAGACAGTAACATTCATGCAGACACCATTATTAGTAGGCCTTAATAAAGGAGTTTACAGTATATGTCGCCATTTCATTGTCATCTGCTATTATGCAGTCACTGCTTATGCATCATTGTCATTGTAGCATTAAAAATACTGCAACGCTCATTAAAAGAAAGGCTACGTTGCCATTGAATACATTCCAATCATGATTATGTTCACTGGTTGGAGCAAACATGGATGTCACCGTAGGTAATCACCATTTGGTTTTTGTTTACATGCTATCATGCGCCAAGGATTATCATCCTCTACTGGCATTATTACTATACCATTAGTATTTACTTATGCTGTCTTCGTGGACTTTTGATAGGCCTACAAAACATTTTTGAAGGTAAAAAAAAAGAGTTTTAGAATAGCTATTTTAGTGTGGCACACCTACCTACCACACACATAACAATATCATGATATTTTTTACAACCAGAAATAAGCCTATAGTGACACAAAAAAAGTGATTTCCCATAACCTCTTGCGATGATTAAACACTGTCAAGGAAATTAAGTGAGACAGCTTTGTTAAAAGGAATCGATGCACAGCTGCACATATCTAAAAACCATGCAGCGCTCTTGGGAGACATTACCAACACACACATCTCATCCATTTGACCAAATGAAATGTCTGTGATTATGAGAACAGCTAGAGTACAGTAGCCACACTTTCCTGTGGAGTATTGTAGTCAACAGACGCCCAGTCAAAATATTTACACACACACACATCTACTCAATGAGGTTGTTTTTGTTTACACATTGGAGTTACTTTCTCTGAAATTATATAAAGAGCAATATCCTGGAAAGATACAAGCTTGATAAGAACACATTATAAAGGCTCGTACATGCTTAAAAAGTAGTAAAGCCTTATAGCAGTCGGTTATATCGAGTTCAGTGTTACCAACCACTTCAATAGCTTGATGTTTTAATATTTGCATCACACACAAACATTTAGAAATGGTTAACTAAAAGCTTGACTGAGACCTTTCTAAACAATACTCTCGTGATCATAATACCCCAAAGTGATGTGTTCTATAGCAGAGCAACCATTGATACTATATGTAGGCTAGCTGGCGGCCTGTCCATATTGGAACCCAATAGCTTAATCAACAGGCCTCGTGTGCAGGTTGTTTGTGGTTGAACAGAACCAGTACTTCAGGACATTGAAGCTAGTTACAGGGGGGGTACAGTACCTCATAATCATTTGTGATAACATTAGTTTTGCCACACACACACAATGTGCTTCCTCTTCCTGTATAGTGGCCTTCCTGCAGCCCCTTTTTGAAACTGAAGGCATTGTATTCCCTCACCAGGAATCACACTCTGAGGCACATGGTAAGAGAGACACTTTGATTTTGTTATTATTCTACTTTCTTTTGCTATTCGCTTACTAAATTACAATATTACTATAGCAGTTTGACAGTGATATGAATAGTTCCTAAAGAAAGGCAAAAAATAGTCTGCAGACTACAATAACCCAATCTTTTCTGAAACTATTTTGGAAAAACTTTAAATCTGATTTCACATTTTCGGCCTACATCTTTTATTGAGCTAAAGATATCTCAATTCATAAGCATCTTATGTATATGGACTATCATGGAAGCTTGGATTATAAGCATATCATCTGCAAAACAAATGTAGCCATATGTTTTAAGTTTTATATAATTAAGTCCATAGCATCCATTTTCATGTTAAACTGCCATGCTTATTTTGCCATGCTATTCATATTTGTGGAATCATATTTATAATATTTGCATATCTATTGCATATATTGTGTATATTCAATTGGTTGTTTATAATTTCATAATTAACATGATCACCTTCATTCCTTTTGCATGAAATTGTTAAAAGGGGGATCGATTGGGAATGGTGATAAAGTGGATTAGACATAGTTCAACCTCAATGAATGTTGTGTCCTCTAAATATGGTCTACTTTACTGAATGTTCATCTTTGTCTGAGAGTGCTTTGTGCTGTAGCCTGTAGAGGCTGTAAATCATGATTATATCTTACATAAAGGTGACATTCTTATCAGGGAAAAATCACTGACCTGGTTTGATTTATTTTACAATCCAGATGCTTGACTTGCTCCCCACTGCATACCCATGGGACGCATATTAAGATAGGTCTTCAGCCCAACTCCCCTCTTATGAATAAATACATTATATTCCCCTCTGTCCACTATAATAAGATATGTTGAAGTCATTTTGTAAATGGATGGACTCGCACCAAAGTGTCTTTAGTGGATAGTGGTGAGGAGGCCTTCTAATGGCCTTGCCAAATGACGTGAGGAGACTGGGAATAAGTCCAGGGGGGGGGGGGGGCAGAGGGGGGGTGCAAAGATGACGAGGACCCAGACGAGCTAATGATGGGAGGGGGGGGTGATGATTCCCCAACCCTCCCCCTCTGGCAGATACCATACACAGCACTGAGCCATCGGTCTATAGGACAGGGCCTTTGATGTTATCGATCGCATCGCTAGTGTTTTGTGTTGCTTTTCCCTCCGGAGCTGAGCGCCTCTCACGCATGCTTAAGTGACTTACCTTCCTTGGATCAAACGGTTGGTGCTGAGGAGAATGCGTCACACTTTCACAGAGTGAAAAACCCCAAAAGGGAGCAGAGCTGCTTTTTATAGAGGCTTTGCACAAACATTTGCAAATTGATCTGTCAATGATGTTGAAGGAGCACCATGAACAAAGAGCAAATATAAGCTTTGCCCATCGCCTACCAATCTCGTAGCCACCCAGTGTGTGTTATCCCGGGCTGTTGTAGCCGAAACACTTCTCTGCGGCATAGCTGTTTTTCAGCTGAGCGTTTCTAGGCAGCGCGGCGCTCTCTTTCTCTCCATCCATGCTAATCATTACTCTCCTTCAGCCCATCACAACTGCTCCCTCCTCTCCACCTCCACCCACCTCCTCATCATTCGCCAGCTGCCATTGACTACCTACCCCCAGCAACCGCATATGCAGCCGTGTCTGCCCATCGATTACCATGAACATGAAGGGGGAGCTGCTTCTTCTTCATCATCAGTTTTTTTTAAGCACTGCGTCAAAAAAAAAAAATCCCATTGTATAGGGCGGGGTTTGAGTTGGGGCGGGTGAAATGGTGGCTTACAATTGGGCGCAGGAGTCGCCTGTCTCCTCCAGCGGGTTGCTGAGTGGAGGAGAGGCCTCGCGATGAATATGGATGAGAGTGATGAAAAGAGCGATGCAGAGGGGAAGATCTAGCCCCCTCTCGAAACAGCCGTGCTCGACGAACAATGCACAGCGCCTTTCACACACTCACGCGCTGGAGAAGGAGCGCCACTCGGGGCATTAGCATAGTTCAGATAGCCATGTCCGGAAAGGCTCAAAAGTGGACACTAGAAGGGGTGACATTTTGAAAAAGCTACCAAACCGAAACACATTAAGCGCCTGGCTACATAAGAAACAGAGGACAGCCACTAGGAGGTTCATACAGATTAACTGGTGACCTTGAAAACACTCCCAGACAACAGAATGGCTACAGATGTTAAATACTTTTTTATTTTGTCTTATTCATGTTCTAGGGTTTACTCAGAGTAGCTCCCATATAGAACCAAGACAGGTGGTTGTCCACTAACTGGTTTGGAGATTTAACTTGAACAAAAGGAGTGGAGGGTGAGACCAAGGCCCGCTCCCCCACACAATCTCCCCAGCTTAAGTGAATTGCATTTTTCCAACACCCCATTGCTTTAGCCTAGCCCAGAATCCCACCCAGCCGCCGACACCAGATCTCCAGATTTGAACCGTCCAGGCTGATGGAGCCTATTCTGGGCTCCAGGACTCCTGGGAGCCCCTAGCAACGGATTGCTGTGTTTACAAACTAGTTTATTATGTCAGATGCCTATTCATTATTTATTGTAGCTACCCCTTACATACACACATAATGACACACACACACACTTGAACGAATGACACTGATCCAACGCCAAGCATACTAGGAGTAAGACATGTGGGATGCATTCTGACCTAGCTGGCTCAATTTGTTGTTTTCCCAATAGAGCACATTGGGAGTGGTGAGTTGGAAGCATTTCTCTAAAACACACATACGCATGCATACACAAACATGCATAAAAACACACACACAGAGAATAGGTGACTGATTTTCCTCCATTAAAGGGGCACTTCCCCAGTCAGAGGAACTAATGGATACCATTTTCATCTCTCTGTGTCCAATAAGAAGGAAGCCAGAGGTAGTTTCGCAAGCCAATGCTAACTAGCATGCTAGCAGATATCCATAGGCTTCCAGTCATTGCGCTAATGCTAGTTAGCAATTGCGCTAGCACTAGTTAGCAACTTCCTTCAAACTGCTCACAGAGACATAAAAATGGTATCCACAAGTAGATAAAGGGCCTCATTGCCAACATCTTGACGTATCCCTTTGAGTCTTATGCAATGACAAGTGAGGGGAAATGACTGTGTTCCGGCAGAAATTGTAACTGCTGGGATGTGTCCCTGTTTTTGTTGTGTGCGGGGAAAGAAAACAAAGACCCTTGGCAACCAGGAACCACAATCCTGATGCCTAATATCTGCTCAGGGCGGATCACATCTCTTTCAGGTCTATGCTAATTTAAATCAATCCATCCACAGTCCTCACTGGGATGCATCAGACAATTATTTAAAACCCACAACAGTTCAGCATGAAGCCTCTTCTCACAAAACATACTAATTCAATCTGAGGATCTTGTGCCCTAGCCTGACTTGGCTATTTTCTGACAGCGCCTGGGAAATATATCTGACAGGGCAAGTGGTTTTATTTTTACCTATCAGAGATCGATGTAGAATGTGTGCTTGTCTAGACAGGAGTAGCCGAGCAACTGTGCGCAGTCATCATGCTTGATTAGTACGGGCTGCATGCAGGTTTATCATCTGAGCAACTGGGACTAGCCATGATACAGGCAAATCTGTATAACAAATTATTAAAGACAGAGACAATTAGAAATCATTTCTATGTATAAAAGTGACCCACTGTTTATGAAAGGCATGTATTTACTGTTTATGAGATGTTTATATGGATATACAGTATGTATGTATGTATGTATGTATGTCCACCTGTCTGTGTGTGTATTTGTTGTATTTGTGTGTGTTGTGTACTTGTATGGTGTAGTTTGTATGAGGGTTCATGTGCAGCAGCAGAACCCGTTTGTGTTTGATATTATTTATTCATTCCATTATTAATTGAGGCTGGTTAAAAGTAGACCCATCCCAATCAAAACGAGGTCAGTCTTGGCTTTATTGGGAATCTGGGTCAATGCAGAACGCAGGCAGTTCTGCTGTTTCTTATACTCAGTGCAAGCAGGTTTACTGTCAGACATTGCTGTGTGGGAGAAAACAATTCTGTAACTTGCTTTAAAAGGCCATCCCAGCTCTATGCATGATTTCATTGCTATGACCTTACTCCCAGTTAGAACGGAAAGTATCGTATTTCCTCCTTGTGTAAAGCGCTCTCTGTACATCACCGTTGGGTGGGTTCAACAGACCAGGTCCCAGATGGTGCCAATGGTGCAATTTTATGATTTGGAGAATGCTGAGGAGAACAGCAGTGCTGAGAAAATGATATTTCTAACAAACATACTCTTTGCACACACACAGACACAGACACACACACACACTGCCATCCACAAACAAACAGTCACAGAAAACACAACAAATGGGGGTGCATCGATTAATGAGATTATAGCAGGACCAGTGAGTGTTTTGATGAAAGATAATGAACTCTCTTAATTAGCTGCTGATTCCCCCAGCTAGGCCAAAAACCTCTTATGTCTGCCTGCCTGCACCCCTCTCACCATCTCCCTCAACCAATGCTCTATAAGGTACTCAGTGTTCTCCCCCCCACCACCACCACCACCTTCTCCACATCTTGCACAGTGGATTGATTTCTGTTGCGTTAGTAAGGAACAGGTATTATGGCATGTTCCATCCATAGCGTAGCTTGCACATCAACAGTGCATGTGTGTCGTGAAGTGACACAAAACCATGCCCTCGTAATAATAATCCTATTTATATCTGCCGCCTTGGGGGAGGCAACCTGGATTACTTGTGGTGGAATATTAAGAGAGGACGAGAGGACTGGTTGAGATACTGGGATACAATGTCACCTTAACCCTTCAAACTACCAACATATTTTATATACGCGTATTACCAACTTGGGTCATTTTGACCCCAAGAAGAAACTATTGGAAAAAGCAACATTCATAGAAAAATAACAACTTTATTATTTTCAGATATTAATATTTTTTTTACCAAAACAGACTGTTATTTTAGAAAATGTACAGTTCATTAGCATCTGTAAAACTGATGTAAAAAATGGCGTTATACACATCCACATGAACACTGAAAAGCAGATTTACCATAATTTGATTGTAGTATCATTCAGTTAAGTAAATATTAATTGTGTCATATTTGTGGTAAAAATGTCTGTCAGTACACCACCAAAATTTGAAATATGCTACATTTTTGGGATGAAATGGAATTCACCTATTGATCCTGAGAGACATATGGCTTAGTTTTCTTCATTTACATACCCCATAGCCAGCATTAACATTACTGCTAGTGAAACAATGGGAGTGGTAGGGCCTCTGGCAGGATGCTTCAAAAAGCATACCCAAATCCTCAAGTCACTTCAAAATAAATGTTATAGCAACCAAAAAACCATAACAAGTTGCACAAATATAGAATATTGTAGAGTATCATAGGAATTCTGGTATTTGTATAAAAAAAATTAAAAATGTTATACAACTATTTTTCAGAGAATAAACACCAATACAGCACTATGTGTACTTTCAGGGGGGAGCTAGCTGGTTTCTGTGTTATAATTCTACCAAGCATTCATACCACTGACGTACTTTTATGAGCTGTTTTGAATGCAACTAAGCATATGTCTAAGGTCATTTAGATTTTGTACACGGTCATACCTAGTTACATGTTATAACCATAGCCAAGCACATAAGGTGCTCCATTTTTGCAGGTGATCTGTCTATCAGGTTAAGATCACTCCAACAGGACCTCCTCCACCTTCTGAGGATTTGTCTAGCTTACTATTATGTCTCTGGAGAAACCAAATAAATAGTTTTTTAGATTTGCCCTAGAACAGGGATCTCCAACCCAGTTCCTAACTAACCTGCTTCAGTTTATCAACTAGCTCGTTATTAGAGTCAGGTGTGCTAGATTTGAATTGAAGCTAAAACCCGCAGGACGGTAACTCTCTAGGAACAGGGTTGAAGGGATTCAGAACATATCGGATTTCTGTATTACAGTTCTATCAAGTATTTACACCATTGGCAGACTTTGTATACCATTGGCAGATTTTTATATTCACAAAAAATAAGGTAATTTTGGTTTTGTACAGTGTCATACGATACGTGGTATAAAAAAAGTACAATTTTAGGTGAGTACATGGGGAGCTGTATCTCTACAGATGATCTGTCTATCTGGTCAAAATCACTGATACTGCTCCCCCTCCACCCTCTGGTGGCATGGATAACATATTAAACAATTATTTAGATGTATTAAGAAAAAGTTGATTGACAAATTCATAAAATTAAAAATAAGAATAGAATAAACCACATTTGGGATATGGTCAAAAGTATGCCTTTGAGGTCAAATGACCCAAGTCGGTAGTTTGAGGGTTAAAGTCCCAGCCAGGGAAGAGGCTATAGACCTTAAAGTCACAGTCAGGCAAGAGACTATAGACCTTAAAGTCACAGTCAGGGAAGAGGCTATAGACCTTAAAGTCACAGTCAGGCAAGAGGCTATAGACCTTAAAGTCACAGTCAGGCAAGAGGCTATAGACCTTAAAGTCACAGTCAGGCAAGAGGCTATAGACCTTAAAGTCACAGTCAGGCAAGAGGCTATAGACCTTAAAGTCACAGTCAGGCAAGAGGCTATAGACCTTAAAGTCACAGTCAGGCAAGAGGCTATAGACCTTAAAGTCACAGTCAGGCAAGAGGCTATAGACCTTAAAGTCACAGTCAGGCAAGAGGCTGTAGACCTTAAAGTCACATTCAGGCAAGAAGCTATAGACCTTAAAGTCACAGTCAGGCAAGACGCTATTGACCTTAAAGTCACAGTCAGGCAAGACGCTATAGACCTTAAATTCACATTCAGGCAAGAAGCTATAGACCTTAAAGTCCCTGTCAGGGAAGAGGCTATGGCCGGTTGCTGGCTTAAGGCTTCCGCATGCTTCGGTTCGGCTGGCGCCTAGGTATGTGAGTGTGCTCGACCACTTGAAAAACTAGCAAAAAGCGACAATATAAAAGTTTCTCCATCTTGAGATGCCATAGCCAGTATACACTTCCTCAACCTATTCATTTATTTTGGAGATCTTAGTCGCACAATTTTACATCTAACTAGGATGTTTGGTGCAGTATTTCTCAAGTTAAAAAATGTTCATGAAAATGAGTCGTCTATCGTTGAATGGCAACAAACACTTAATTGAAGAATCCCTACTGTTGACCAATCACTGAACTGTTTTGGATAGGAAGCATGTGGACGCTTCAGCAGGCAGGTAGCCATCGCCATACAGAACAAAGGCACTTTTGTTTCCGAAAGGGGGTGGGTAGCTTTGTTTCCTCTCTGCTGCTAAACCCCCCATTTGCCCACTTTGAAGCAACGCCTTCATGTCTTCAAGCTTTTGATGTTTCAGTTGTGTTCCTACTACAGTAGCCTGTGTGTCTTCTTGTTTTGTCCTATATCCAAGGAGGGTGGGCGGAAGAACAGGAGCTGAGAGCAGTGTACAAGTTTTCCCTGTTATGTGTACAGTAGTTTTGAAACTGGCCAAAGTGTAAGGGACATTTATGGAAACCAGACTGTAGGGGGTAGATGATATAAATATGGGAGTATGGTTATGCAATTTGTGAGTGTGTTTCCAAAAGCATTACATCTATTTGATTAGATTTAACAAATCCCATAGCCCTTTATTAATAACGGTCTGCCAAGATGATGACAAAGAGCAGATACTTCTGTGAAACGCTAAAATGAGATTAAATCAATTTGTGAAATGATTTACGGCTGTAAATGCATAGAAAGAGGATAGTTGTTGTGGATTGTCGTCATAATCTAATCATGCACTAAGATGATTTTCTGTAGAGTTTAAGGATGCCTGAAAGATGAATGGATTGGTTGAGGGGGAGAAGGGGGGGGGACTGTGCAAAACAGAGATGGATGATAGTGGCTGTGCGATTTTAGTATAGGTAGATTGATCACCTACCTGAGTGTAGTACATTCTCACTTTCTTTTTCCGTTTCCTGCCTGCAGAGGAAGGTGAGTACTTCCTGAAGGTGCTGATCCCCAGCTATGCGGCCGGCTCAATCATTGGCAAGGGAGGACAGACCATCGTCCAGCTGCAGAAAGAGACCGGCGCCACCATCAAACTGTCCAAATCCAAGGACTTCTACCCTGGTGAGTGCTCGTTGACCACTGCTATATTTCAATCAATGACGTTGTATTTTAGAGATCTTTCAATATAAATGAGCTTATTTCAGGAGTCTCCTATATGTATTTATTTATTGACCTCTGCCCCTCAAAGAGGCTTCCCCTTTCCCAGACGTGTTGTGTCTGGAACCTGATTCCACTGGGTAACAGACATGGCCTCTGTCAGGGCTCAATGCAGCCGTGGATCACATAGGGACATGCGAGTGAACACAGAGTCAAGTTCGCCACAGATACAGGATTAAAGGGTTAGTTAAAGGTGAAATTGTATTTGCCTAAACTCTTAATTCCTTCATGACATGACGTTTTTGCACGGCTAGACACATGAGATGCGCCTCAGCTGTGTGCCCAGCCTGTCAGTGAAGGAGCTTGTGTGCTCGATGAGAATTTGCTCTGAACTTCACAGGCAGGAAGGGATACATTGAAATTATGAGACGAACCAATCGCTGTACATGTTATATCTCTATCGCACTCAATGGGATTCTTGTCTGGACATGTGAAATGGGAGAAGGTGCAATCTGTTTCAGATGTTGGGCTCCTTGTTAGAAGAGCATTGTAATTCCCTGTACATCCTTCTACTGCTAGCCCTGTCAATAGAACAGGCCATCTCTGTTGTATCTCCTCTCCCTGGGACTGAAGACCCCATACTCCAGCCAGCTAGAGCAGATGCAAGGTGCGAGATCCCCACCACCCTCGACTCCCCAAAACATCCCAAACCCTCCTCCCTTATTGGAATTGGCAGTAACCAGTGATCTGATGTTGAGAACGGCCTTGTTGAGATAGAGATTGAAAAGGACCACAGAAAGAGAGAGGGAAAGAGTGAAAGGGAAAGAAAATAAAGAAAATGAAAGAGATGGCTGTAAAGGCCCTTTTCTGTCGTCTTGGGGGAGTGCAGGGGGGGGGGGTATGGAGGTGGGGGGTATAGAGGAACTGTGTGGGGGGGAGGGGGTGTCCTTCCTCTGTACTGAAGGAGGCATCTGTATGCAAATGAGCACCGGCGCTGCTCTTCCTGGCTGACAAATCAAAAGGTCCACCTGCTGCGATGTCCCGTCTGGGGTTTCACCAGGGGGGCACGGAGGTAGGCGCTGGGCAAGGTGGGTGCCGTGGGGAATGATGGGGGGAAAAGTAGAGTCAAGCCAGAAGGAATGGCTGTGTAGTGCATGAGACTCTGTCCCAAGGCACAAGACGTGCTCCTTCAATTCATCCTGGGATAGTGCCTCGCCAGCATTTCATTGCCAACCAATTAGTTGGCCACAGCAGTATTGGGCCAAGACAGGCAACCATTCATTATTATAGGAGCCAAGATTTATTAGATACAGCCCCTTGCAAATACAGGCCCCTGCGACATTTACTGGAAAGTAGCGACCATATTTTACTGCGACCTTGCGTCGGCAGAGTGGAGGTCCGCTGCTCTATTTTACAAAGGCTGAAAAAAAATCTCTGTATGACAGCATCATTGCTCATACCTGCAGGTGTCTGGGCCGATAGGGAGAGAAGGTAAAGGATGCTGCAGCCACTCGTGTCATCCATTACTCTTTCTTTGGGGATCACAAGTGGAATAAAGATATTAAGACATTAGCTATCGCATCCAGAGTGCAATTGGAAATGATCAGGCTTTTCTTTCTCATGCTCTATGTGATATTGAAGTTTGAGAAATGCCAGAAACGGATTAAGAAAGTCAACATCAACATTTCTAATGTCATGCCCTCAGATGGCAATTAGCCTCAAGGCGCTATGTGCTCGTTCGCTTTCATATGTTAGCTACCGGCTAAGGAATACAAGAAGATAGCTAGGTGTTTTCCAGTCCAATTATCATCCAGGTGATGAGCTTACTTGTTCTGGGTCACCTCTCCAGTCTTTGGAAGCTGTCTACTGTCTCCAGAGACTGTAAGTAGGTCAAGAGAACGGTGGTGGCGTCTCTTCCCACCTTTAATATGAGGACCATTTTGCGTCAAATTTGGGAGATACAAATGCTTATGAACACATGGTTCATAAAGACCACAGCCTTAACATGTCTTTGACCCATGAACCCACCTACAGGTTACCACCTACAAATGTTTGCCCCTGTGACACCCCATCCCTTAGGAAGACCTCCCAGTATGACATCACCACAGGGACGGTTTAATGGGGCTCAAAGGTGATGGTGGAAGGATAAAGAACTCTCCTTTTAAGTGAGAGACAGTCTTGTCATTTGTTCCTAAACGTGGACTCCCTCCACGTTTAGTTTGTCCCGACCAACCGCTCACTGATCTTCCCCTGTCCCTCTGTATCGCTGGAGCGTGGCACCATGTTGAAGCTTTGTCTTAATCCTCTGTCATGATTGCAGTTTTCAGGATTTAATACCTAGCCAACCCCCTCCCCCTCCCCCCTCCACCAAAGCATTATCAACATCACAGATTTTTCCCTTCCGAGCCGCTTAGTCTATAAGCTTTTTGACTGAAAGATGAAAAGCCGCAATATTGCATATCCAACTCGTCTGGCTGAAATGAGTTTCCTGTTTGTTTTCATTTACGGTCTATTTTCTAGATTGAATCATTATTACCGTCTGTGGTTTAATTCAGTTATTCAGTTAATTCAGTATATCATCTAAATACAATTATTATTATGTTGATTCTGACTGAATTTCAGAAATATTGTGATGAATGTATAGTTTGATGTGCTGTGCTGCCTAACCAAGACCTTCACTATTAATATGAAGTTGTGTTGTCATTATCTAGACTGCACTCTCCCTTTTCATTTCTGGTCAGCCATGTTCCAGGAAGTAGTTTTATTCCAGGAAGTGATGCTGTCCAGGGGAGTAGTTAGATATGGGATGGGGCATTTTAAGGCTAATGGTAGAAGGATACCACTATTTTGACTGTCTTTTGAAGTTATTCTCTGTGAACACACACCTAGAGACTGGCCAGTTTGATTGGGCCGAGATAGCTGTGCCATGAACTGTTAATGATTTCTGTCATTGATTACTTTTAGAAAACATAGAAAATGTTCCCATATCCACCATTCCCAACATTATGCCACTGGCATACATGTACAGCTCATATGAGGTTGGTGGCACCTTAATTGGGGAGGACGGGCTTGTGGTAATGGCTGGAGCGGAATGGTGGAATGGTAGCAAATACATCAAACATATGATTTGATGCCATTCCATTTGCTCCATTCCAGCCATTATTATGAGCCGTCCTCCCCCTCAGCAGCCTCCACAAAAGCAGCAATTCTCATTTTAATACACTCCATCTCCATTTTAAAACAATATCATGAAATCCACAGCACATGGCTGATGCTAGGTCAATGCTATCTAGCTATACTCAGTGCCTGTGTGCATGTCAGCCTAGTATGTAGAGGGTCTTTGTTGAGCACCATTAGTGACAGTGTCGCCAGCAGTAGAGGATCACAGGCTGGTGACAGGGTGTCCCGCGTCACCGTGGGGACAGAGAAGGTCCCCCTGATCCCACTGGCTTTGTTTTTGTTTTCCATCATGTGTGACGTCACCGTCAAGCCAACGAATGGCCGACTGGCTGAATAATTCCTCGGTGCCAGTCAGTGCCTGAGCAATCACTGCGCAGCCTACCATGCCACCATGGGGCTGTCACGTCACAGGCAGGCAGCACACACAGGAGCACAGGGAGGATTAGAATGAGGATGATTAAACTACTACTTATCAGCCTCATCATCCACATTATCTTCACCAGGTTATTGTTTTGATTTGAATGGTTTTCTGGGATTATCAAGGTGGCCTTTATTGACCGTACGACAGCTATTTTTGTGACGTATTCAGTTTGCTGGACATTTTGTATGCTTCCCTGTCCACTCCATCAGCCAGCTGACTTGTGTAACTAACCCCGAGGCTTCACTCACCTCTGCTACAGCCTGCGTCAGGCCACATCAATCACCCTGCCCAGCCAAGAAAGGCATGGCTAATCAATCTAATAGCCACATCCAGAGTGGAGTGCAGGACATTGTAGCTACCTGCAGACATGTATACCCACATGCATTCACCCCAATCTCTCTTCTTCCCTCCTACCCTTTGCAGCTATCCAATTTTGCAGCTCTCTCGCGCGCTCTCTCTCTCTCTCTCTCTCTTGCTTTCTCTCTCGCTCTCTCTCTCATTAGCTACCGCTCTCTCTTTCGTCTTCCAAGTCTCCTCACTGTTTTGATCTCTCATTCATCTTGTATCCTTTGTTCTCTCTCTCCCTGATCTCTTCAGTCTCTAGGGTGCTGGAGCTTTGCCGGCTCCATGTGCTCCAGCTTTTTAATCAGATATAATAATAAAAAAGAGCAAACTGGGACCGGCCATAAATATACTTCCACCAATATATCCCACAGATCAATTGTGCTGGGAGTGGGAGCAGGGTCTGCAGTGTAATACACCATGCCCGCCTGCTCCCCCCCCCCCTGTGTTTACTTCTGGAAATGAGAACTGTGACTAAGTGTGCAGAGAAAGGCTAAGGGAAGAGAGGCAGTCATCTTTTTCCACCCGGTGAATTTTATCACACAGTTACTCATATCCCCCCAGACTCCCCCTGCGCCACCACAGCCAGTTAGTCTGATAACTCACACCTAAGTTAGAGTTAAAAAAGAGCAATGAAAGTGCTTGAATAAAAACCAAACGGGGGGCATCATTCCAGCTGAAATTTTATGTCATGAAACAAGTTTTTTTTTTTTTTTAAGTCATGCAACAAGACTTGTTTAAAGCTCATTTTTCAAATATTCTCTCCGGGAAAAGAATGCAGGGGACAGTGAATCCAGTCATTATCTAATTTCTTTTAAGAATCTTTGAATAGGATCCTTTTCTGTGTCTAAATGGGGGATATCTGACCCTGTGAATCCCACTCCACAAGGCACCTGCCAATCACAACACCATCAGACCTGGCAACCAATCAGAATACACCTCTGTGGTTGCCGGCACTGTAGACAGACCAGAGCTATCCTGGGATTGGCTGTAGCCGGGCTGGCTGGCAGAGAGGGACGGGGGCTTTTGTTACAGGCCGATTATGTACGAGGGGAGTCGAAAATAGCCCGCCTCAATCATTCCTTTGTGCTGGCATGACAAAGCTCTGCCCCAGCTGTGCTGTCTCCTCTCTGGGACTATGCAACAACTGCTACTGCCTGGCCTAAAGAGGCCCAGACCTACATAGGACTAATCTGCACTAGAGCCTGTTTGTTGGAGGGTGTTGATGTAGGTATATTCATATCTATGGTTGAAGGCACAAGGAAAGATATGGCTCTGGGTTTTTTGTTTTTGAGTAAGTAGCTGTATGAATGGATGAGGTTTCTAAGAGAGAAGCTGTATGAGTGGATGAGGTTTCTGAGAGAGAAGCTGTATGAGTGGATGAGGTTTCTGAGAGAGAAGCTGTATGAATGGATGAGGTTTCTGAGAGAGAAGCTGTATGAGTGGATGAGGTTTCTGAGAGAGAAGCTGTATGAATGGATGAGGTTTCTGAGAGAGAAGCTGTATGAAAGGGATGAAGTGAAAGTGGAAGGAGAGAGGTGTGCGTTAATTAGAGGTGGAAATGTGTATGTGACAGATTGGGGGAACAGAGAGAATGGGAGGGAGAAAGGGAATGAGAGCGTGAAAGAGAGAGGGATGAAGGAAAGCAATATCCAGTAGATTGAATATGCAGTGATTTGAATATCCAGTGGACTGAATATCCAGTGGTTTGAATGGTCAATGATGGCCCCAAACTGTCAGGGACAATAGAGAGTGGTGGGCCACTATTAATGACAATAGAGTCTTTGACATTGTGACCGCTCAGCCCCTCAAGGGTGGGGGAAAGGGTGAGCGAGTTGGTCTCCCATCTGCCTCAAGAGGGTCATGTCAGACCGTGTGTGGTGTGTGGTGTGTGATGTAGTGTGTGTGGTGTGGTGTAGCGTGCGTGGTGTGTGTGGTGTGTGGTGTGGTGTAGTGTAGCGTGCGTGGTGTGTGTGGTGTGTGATGTAGTGTGTGTGGTGTGGTGTGTGGTGTGGTGTAGCGTGCGTGGTGTGTGTGCAGGCAGGCCTTTAGAACTGGACTACAGTTGTATCAGTTTTTGAATGTAATGCATTTGTTTGGTTGCTAGCTTGAGCTCATGTTTGGTTGTGTCGTATAAGTTTGATAGCTACAGTAATTCTACCAGTGGAGGCTGGTGGGAGGAGCTATAGGAGGACAGGCTCATTGTAACGGCTGGAATGGAATACATGGAACCGTATCAAACAGATCAAACATATGGAAACCACGTTTGACTCCGTTCCACTGATTCCATTCCAGTCATTACAATGAGCCTGGCCTGCTATTGCTCCTCCCACCAGCCTCCACTGAAATCTATTATCTAAGGAGATACAAATCCAGGCTTTCTAACTCATTGTACTATCCTAGCAGTTAATCAAATAATGCAACTCACTCTCCATGTCTTGTCAATGCCATGAGTATGATTTGATATAATCACAATATATGTTGTTGTTGTGTACAACCCTGCTAAAGTCAGCAGAATATAGTTGATGGACAACAGACAACCGCTTGCCTATCTCTTCTCATCTTGTCATCAGCTGCATATTTTCTGTGAGTTTATCAGAAAAGTCAGTGGTCTTTATTTAGGTTTGCTTGGCTAAGCAACAAGGTTTGCCTCTTCAGACAAAAAGAGGGGGGGGTTACTGTGGAACACGCCATGACTGACAGTATAGGAGACAACAAACATTCTGGCTTCAATAACAGAGTCAAGTTAGGGAGAGGAGAGAGGACTTGACATGTTCTCTCCTGAAACATGTTGTCACAAAGCTCAGCCCCACCCACTGAGATGTCTGAATCACCACCACAATTGACTTGCTTTGTGATCTGAATTGAGCGGATGGGATGATATTGGAAGAATTGTGATATATTAGAGAGCTGAAAGGGAGACAGAGAGCGACTGCCTGTGTTCGATCACAGGAGGTTGGTGGTGCCTTCATTTGGGAGGACGGGCTTCTGGTAATGGCTGGTGCGGAATTAGTCGGATGGTATCAAATACATGGTTTCATGTGTTTGATGCCATTCCATATGCTCCGTTTCAGCCATTATTATGAGCCGTCCTCCCCTCAGAAGCCTCCACTGGTGTGCATGCATGCTTGGGTGTGTATACGTGTGTACGGTGTTCTCGAGGTACAAAGCAGGAGACAACACGCCCCTCGTACTCCAACTCCCAAAACAAAGCGGGTTTTGTGGGACTGCGCCGCACACCCGGTTGCCTTGGTGATCAGAATGAAAGTGACAGTTCCCCAAGCAACAGAGCCCTCTCCCCTCCTCCTCCTCGCCATCTCCCTCCTCCCCCTCCTCTTCCCTACCCGCCCCAGCAGGTGTAGCAAGAAGAGGAAGATGTCTGTCACTTCTGACCTTGTGTCTCTGCTAGAGGAGAGGAGAGTGAAGTGGGAATGCGGCTGCGCAGCTCATCTTCAACTCTCCGTTGTTCGACTCACATCGAGGGCGCACAGATTCAGGGAACCAATGGGTAGCGAACATTCGTTTCTGTGCGCTTGGGAAAGGATGGGAAGTAAAAACACAACACCTTTTATTCAAGTACTTCCTTGAGAACAGAACTGGATTGTTTCGATGCCTTTTTAGATTCGACAACATTGGGCCCCGAGCATAGTCTCCTGTGATTGCACACTCACAACTAGAGGTTGACCGATTAATCAGAATGGCCGATTAATTGGGGCCAATTTCAAGTTTTCATAACAATCGGAAATCGGTATTTTGGGGTGCCGATTTGTCTATTTATTTAGGTAAGTTTAGCTAGCATTAAACTTATCTTATAAAAAACTATCAATCCTAATCACTAGTTGACTACTCATGGTTGATGATATTACTAGATATTATCTAGCGTATCCTGCGTTGCATATAATCTGACTGAGCATACAAGCATACAAGTATCTAAGTATCTGACTGAGCGGTGGTAGGCAGAAGCAGGCGCGTAAACATTAATTCAAACAGCACTTTCGTGCGTTTTGCCAGCAGCTCTTCGTTGTGCATCAAGCATTGCGCTGTTTATGACTTCAAGCCTATCAACTCCCGAGATGAGGCTGGTGTAATAGAAGTGAAATGGCTAGCTAGTTAGCGCGCGCTAATAGTGTTTCAAACGTCACTTGCTCTGAACCTTCGAGTAGTTGTTCCCCTTGCTCTGCATGGGTAACGCTGCTTCGATGGTGGCTGTTGTCGTTGTGTTGCTGTTTCGAGCCCAGGGAGGAGCGAGGAGAGGGACGGAAGCTATACTGTTACACTGGCAATACTAAAGTGCCTATAAGAACATCTAATAGTCAAAGGTTAATGAAATACAAATGGTTTAGAGGGAAATAGTCCTATAATTCCTATAATAACTACAACCTAAAACTTCTTATCTGGGAATATTGAAGACTCATGTTAAAAGGAATCACCAGCTTTCATATGTTCTCATGTTCTGAGCAAGGAACTGAAACGTTAGCTTTCTTACATAGCACATATTGCACTTTTGCTTTCTTCTCCAACACTTTGTTTTTGCATTATTTAAACCAAATTGAACATGTTTCATTATTTACTTGAAGCTAAATTGATTGTATTGATGTATTATATTAAGTTTAAATAAGTGTTCATTCAGTATTGTTGTAATTGTCATTATTACAAATAAATAAATACAAATCGGCCGATTAATCGGTATCGCCTTTTTTGGTCCTCCAATAATCGGTATCGGCGTTGAAAAATCATAATCGGTCGACCTGACAACAATGACACTTAGCGTTTATGATTGTCATGGAGATATCCCCCGTTGCAGAATGGGGGATGGTTAGAAGCAAGGGTCTGAATCTCCTAGTGTCCTTGCCGTGGGTGGAGACTCTGTCTGAGGAAAAGAGAGTGTATACCGCAACTCTCAGGAGGAAGAAGTGGAAGGTCATAAAGGACCATGCTGCACTTTTACTGCCTGACAATGGAGCGCTGCTTTGTGTGGAGGTTGCATTCCCTTTAAAATGGAAGGTGAGCGCTGACAAAGAAGTTCATTGAAAAGGAGAGCTGGCCCGGTAGAGGATTTTTCCTCCTTCTTTACAGACCTAATCTCTTACATGGGGACAAAGCTCCCCTGTGCCCCTTCCTACTTGCCCCCCATACCCCCCCATCTCCCCCCTAGAAAAAGACGAGGTTCCACAGCTGCCTCTAGCTCCGCCCCCTGTCCCTCCATTATCTCTAATCTCCAGTGAAAAGCTCCCCCCTTCACACCCCGGGTCCGCCCCGCCCCAACCCCCTATATCCTCACCCCCTCTCTGTGATTAATTTCCCCTCCGGTTGGTCGGTCCCCAAAGCCATTAGTTGTTGGAACGGCCCCTTCAACACACAATCTGTACTCTCGCTTTAATTGCGGCAGAACGGGGAGCGCTAATTAACTGTGACCCTACAGAGGGTTCTCGTTAGGGGGCAACGGGGCAGGGGAGCAGGGCTGTGGGTGTGTTGGCTGGGGTCAGTACATTTGGTGTCCAGCCACGTCACGAGACAGCCGGAACCATTGTCACATGGCTGCTGGAGCCCTGAGAGGGCTTGTGATGAGAGCTTGATGGGTTTTATAACCCTTGACCTGCGTCTGATGATGGGTGGCGTCTACATTCTGGGGTCTTGTTCTTCCCTTGCATGACACACTCTAGATGATCATTTTAGACCGTTTTTATCAACTCTAACCAGAAATACACTATATGATGATTTACGATGTTGGAGGAGATTACATTTACATTACATTTAAGTCATTTAGCAGACGCTCTTATCCAGAGCGACTTACAAATTGGTGCATTCACCAGGAGATATATGGAAACAGTGTTTGCAGTGCATGAATTGGTGAGGCTGTTTATGAAACACCTCATTTTTTTGGGAAGTTGAAATCATAGCCATCCAACGCCATATGGTTTTGATGAATGATAATGACATCATGGATGGATGAGGATGCTTTACTGTGAGTGAGTTTTTCATGTCACTCCTAGAGCAGCAGCCTCAGCTCCACTTCATAAGTAAAGACGGGTGAAACCTTGATCCCGTTAGTCACTAAAGACATTGCTAATTGTTGTTTTGCTGATAGCTAATTGCTATTTTCTCACTCCGCTGTTGGAACCACACAAACACCCCCCAAAAAGACAGACTGAAAGGGGATACTGCTCCCATAAATCAGGGAGAGAGAGAGAGAGAGAGAGAGAGAGAGAGAAAGAGAGTAAAAGAGATCCGTAGAAAGAGGTAGAGTTGAAAGGAGAGAGTAGGAATGGTGTCCTCCTATTCATTTTTTTAGTTGAGTCAGACGCTCTCCTCTGCATAATTATAGTCCTGCCGATTATGTCTTTAGTCTAAACACAGAGAGACCTACGAGAGGTAGCTCAGGCCAGGGTCGCCCATGGGCCGCACGTGCAATCCCAGCCTTCTGCCCCCCCCCCCACCCCTCCTCTTCCTGGCAGGTGCGAGAGGAGAGGAGAAGGCTGCTTTTCAGAGCCTCTTTCTAGAGCCGCGCGCTATAGCGCCTTACACCTCTACCCGGGATGTGAGGGGACAGGGGATCGTCTGTCCGTCTGCCAACAGGCAAAGAGAGAGAAAGGGGGGAGAGAGGTAGGAAGGCAGCATTTTAACCATGACAAGTTCCTGGGAAAAGCCCCTACGACTCTCCTTGAACCATAAACTCAAGTCTTTTTTTTGTTCTTTTTTTTGGGGGAGGGTGGATCAGCTTAATATTGCGGAAAGAATGTTGCTTCCAATGTAATTGTCTGCATCATATCCAATCCCCCATATTTTTTGGGTAAATATATGTATCCATACACGCATGCATATATATACACATATATACATACACATACCTATATAGACATACATACTTTTTAAAAGAATATACCTTTATTATTATTCCCCGCAAACCCTACCGCCGATCCCCCAATTGGAGTAAACTAATAAACACTTCTGCTTCTACCTTCAATCCATACATCTTATACACACTCTACAGACACAGTCTACTTTACAATAGTTCTCTCTTGTTTGTTCTTAGTCCTTCCTCTATTTCTGATGTCCATCCAGTTTGATTTCTATTTGTAACTATGCTATTTCACAAAAGCTCCGAACCTATATACATTCTACAGATCCCTTATGCCCTACATTGTTTATCTTGTTATTAGTCCCACCCTCCAGCTCCACTCAACCCCTCCCATCTGTCTATCAACATCATCCATTTCAGACTTCTACTTGCCATATATTTTTCAACTGTGCTGTGATGCTTCACAAATGAATTGAATCTTTCTATTCTCATAGCTTCTACAGATTGTAAATTAAAAATAAACATTTTTGCTAAAATAATTATTATATTATTGATTGATTTACCATGGCTTTTCAAATCACCCAGTATTGCTATCTGCAGCGTTAGTTCTAGGCAAATGTTGCAATTCTTCAGCCATTCCTGGCCCTGTGACGAAAAATGAGCTACATATGGACAATACCAAAATAAATGATCTAATGACTCTGCCTCCTCACAGCAGAATCTGCAGAGCTGGGAAGATTGTATCCCCGTATATATAACATTCTATTAGTTGCAAGAATTTTGTATAGAAATTTATATTGAAAAATTTGAAGTTTTGAATCCGGCGTTGTTTTGCGTATCAATTCAGCGGAGTCAATCACCACCTTCCGGAGACACCTGAAACCCCACCTCTTTAAGGAATACCTAGGATAGGATAAAGTAATCCTTCTCACCCCCCCCCCCTTAAAAGATTTAGATGCACTATTGTAAAGTGGCTGCTCCACTGGATGTCATAAGGTGAAAGCACCAATTTGTAAGTCGCTCTGGATAAGAGCGTCTGCTAAATGACTTAAATGTAAATGTAAATATATAAACCATGTGCCATGGAATGGGTACATCGAAAATCTCTTCCCAACTATTTTGCAATTTATATGGCACAGCTGTCAGTTTTTTGGTCCTTAAATTAAATTGGTATATGTTTTTATTTATCACACTTTTCTTTAACCATTTATGTTCTTTAAAACAGGGCCGACATACAAGTTCCTTACTTTTTTAAATCTCAAGTCTTTGGCGTTCTCATGCTGAACCACATTTGAAAGATCCACATACAGTATTCAGCGGTAGAATCTTTACGAGTAGTGTTCTCCACTTGAGAATTCTTTCCATGGTTTCTAACACATGCATTCCTGCCTGTACCATGAGGTTGTTGAACTATTTCACAACATATTGACTGACACGTAGCTGTCTATTTGACACTCCAGTGAGTGTGACAGTCTGTGTGTTTAGGAGAGAGCGAGAGTGCATTCAAATCAAGGCAACCTTTATTTGTCACATGTGCCGAATAGAACAAGTGTAAACCTTACCGTGAAATGCTTACTTACAAGCCCTTAACCAACAGTGCAGAGTTTAAGAAAGTACTTACCAAATAAACTGAAGTAAAGAAATAATTACAAAAATAATTACAAGTAACACCGGTACCGGTACAGAGTCAGTGTGCAGGGGGACAGGTTAGTTGAGGTAATTTGTACATGTAGTTAGGGGTGAAGTGACTATGCATAGATAATAAACAGTGAGTAGCATCAGTGTACAAAACAAATGGAGGAGGGGGGGGGGGGGTTAATGTAATAGTCCAGTGGCCATTTGATTAGTTGTTCAGCAGTCTTATAGCTTGGGGGTAGAAGCTGTTATGGAGCCTTTTGGTCCAAGACTTGGCTCTCCAGTACCGCTTGCCGTGCGGTAGCAGAGAAAACGGTCTATGACTTGGGTGACAGGAGTCTATGACAATTTTATGGGCTTTCCTCTGACACCGCCTATTATATAGGTCCTGGATGGCAGGAAGCTTGGCCCCAGTGATGCACTGGGGGTACGCACTACACTCTGCAGCGCCTTACGGTCAGATGCCGAGCGGTTGCCTTACCAGGCGGCAATGCAACCATGCTCTCAATGGTGCAGCTGTATAACTTTTTGAGGATCTGGGGACCCATGCCAAATATTTTCAGTCTCCTGAGGGGGAAAGGTTTTGTAGTGCCCTCTTCACGACTGTATTTGTGTGTTTGGACCATGATAGTTCGTTGGTGATCGATCCGCTCCACTACAGCCCTGTTGATGTTGATGGGGGCCGGTTCGGCCCGCCTTTTCCTATAGTCCACAATCAACTCCTTTGTCTTGCTCACATTGAGGGAGAGGTTGTTGTCCTGGCACCACACTGCCAGTTCTCTGACCTCCTCCCTATAGGCTGTCTCATCGTTGTCGGTGATCAGGCCTATCACTGTTGTGTCGTCAGCAAACTTACAGTGGCTTGCAAAAGTATTCACCCACCTTGGCATTTTTCCTATTTTGTTGCCTTAAAACCTATAATTAAAATATATTTTGCGGGGGTTTGTGTCATTTGATTTACACAACATGCCTACCACTTTGAAGATGCAAAATATTTTTCCTGTGAAACAAGCAAGAAATAAAACAGAACATGTGAGCATGCATAACTATTCACCCACCCCAAAGTCAATACTTTGTAGAGCCACCTTTTGCAGCAATTACAACTGCAAGTCTCTTGGGGTATGTCTCCGTAAGCTTGGCACATCTAGCCACTAGGATATTTGCCCATTCTTCAAGGCAAAACTTCTCCAGCTCCTTCAAGTTGGATGGGTTCCACTAGTGTACAGCAATCTTTAAGTCATACCACAGATTCTCAATTGGATTGAGGTCTAGGCTTTGACGAGGCCACTCTAAGACATTTAAATGTTTTCCCTTAAACCACTCGAGTGTTGCTTTAGCAGTATGCTTAGCGTCATTGTCCTGCTGGAAGGTGAACCTCCGTCACAGTCTCAAATCTCTGGAAGACTGAAACAGGTTTCCCTCAAGAATTTCCCTGTATTTAGCGCCATCCATCATTCCTTCAATTCTGACCAGTTTCCCAGTCCCTGCTGATGACAAACATCCCACAGCATGATGCTGCCACCACCATGCTTCACTGTGGGGATGTTGTTCTTGGGGTGATGAGAGGTGTTGGGTTTACGCCAGACATAGCGTTTTCCTTGTTAGCCAAAAAGCTCGATTTTAGTCTCATCTGACCAGAGTACCTTCTTCCATATGTTTGGGGTGTCTCCCACCAAATGTGTTTGCTTTTATCTTTTCTTTAAGTGGTCTCTTTGTTACCTCTCTGATTAATTCCCTCCTTACCTGGTCTGTGAGTTTTGGTGGGCGGCCCTCTCTTGGCAGATTTTTTGTGATGCCAAATTCTTTCCATTTTTAATAATGGATTTAATGGTGCTTTGTGGGATGTTCAAAGTTTCTGATATTTTTTATAACCCAACCCTAATCTGTACTTCTCCACAACTTTGTCGCTGACCTGTTTGGCGAGCCCCTTGGTCTTCCTGGTGCCGCTTGCTTGGTGTTGCCTCTTGCTTAGTGGTGTTGCAGACTCTGGGGCCTTTCAGAACAGATGTATATACTGAGATCATGTGACAGATCATGTGACACTTAGATTGCACACAGGTCAACTTTAAATAACTAATTATGTGACTTCTGAAGGTAATTGGTTGCACCAGATCTTATTTAGGGACTTCATAGCAAAGAGGGTGGATACATATGCACGCACCACTTTTCCATTTTTATTTTGTAGAATTTTTTGAAACAAGTAATTTTTTTCATTTAATTTCACCAATTTGGACTATTTTGTGTATGTCCATGACATGAAATCCAAATAAAAATATATTTATATTACAGGTTGTAATGCAACAAAATAGGAAAAATGCCAAGGGGATGAATACTTTTGCAAGGCACTGTAATGATAGTGTTGGAGTTGTGTTTGGCCACACAGTCGCGGGTGAACATGGAGTACAGGAGGGGACTAAGTACACAACCCTGAGCGGCCCCAGTTTTGAGGATCAGCGTGGCAGACCTGTTGTTGCCTACCATTTCCACCTGGAGGCGGCCCGTCAGGAAGTCTAGGATCCAGTTGCAGAGGGAGGTGTTTAGTCCCAGGGTCCTTAGCTTAGTGATGAGCTTCGTAGGCACTATGGTGTTGAACACTGAGCTGTAGTCAATGAACAGCATTCTCACATAGGTGTTCCTATTGTCCAGGTTGGAAAGGGCCATGTGGAGTGCGATTGCGTCATCTGTGGATCTGTTGGGGCAGTATGCGAATTGGAGTGCGACTAGGATATCCAGGAGGATGTTGATGTTGATGTGAGCCATGACCAGCCTTTCAAAGCACTTCATTGCTACCGACGTGAGTGCTATGGGGCGTTAATCATTTAGGCAGGTTATCTTCACTTCCTTGGGCACAGGGACTTTGGTGGTGTGCTTGGAACATGTGGGTATTACAGACTCAGGGAGAGGTTGAAAATGTCAGTGAAGACATTTGCCAGTTGGTCCGCGCATGCTTTGAGTACATGTCCTGGTAATCTGGCTTTGCGGCTTTGTGAATGTTGACCTGTTTAAAGGTCTTGCTCACATCGGTTACCGAGAGCATTATCACACAGGCATCCAGAACAACTGGTGCTCTCGTGCATGCTTCAGTGTTGCTTGCCTCGAAGTGAGCACGAAAGGCATTTAGCTCGTCTGGTAGGGTCGCATCACTGGACAGCTCGCGTCTGGGTTTCCTTTTGTTGTCCGTAATAGTTTTCAATCCATGCCACGTCCGACGAGCGTCAGAGCCGGTGTAGTAGGATTCAGTCTTAATCCTGTATTGACGCTTTGCCTGTTTGATGGTTTGTCTGAGGGCATAGTGGGATTTCTTATTAGCATCCAGATTAGTGTCCCGCTCCTTGAAAGCGGCAGCTCTAGCCTTTAGCTCGATGCGGATGTTGCCTGTAATTCATGGCTTCTGGTTGGGATATGTACATACGGTCACTGTGAGGGACGACGTCGTCGATGCACTTATTGATGAAGCCGATGACTGAGGTGCCATTGGATGAATCCCGGAACATATTCCAGTCTGTGCTAGCAAAACAGTCCTGTAGCGTAAGCATCCATGTCATCTGACCACTTCCATATTGAGCGAGTCATTAGTGCTTCTTGCTTTAGTTCTTGCTTGTAAGCAGGAATCAGGAGGATAGAATTATGGTCAGATTTTCCAAATGGAGTGCAGGGAAAACTTTGAATGCATCTCTGTGTGTGAAATAAAGGAAGTCCAGAGTGTTTTTTCCTCTGGTTGCACATGTGACATACTGGTACAAATTTGGTAAAACTGATTTAAGTTTGCCTGCATTGCGTCTTCTGGATGAGCATTTTCTTGTTTGGTTATGGCCTTATAAAGTTGGTTGAGTGCAGTCTTAGTGCCAGCATCGGTCTGTGGTGGTAAATAGACGGCTTCGAATAATATACAGTGGGGCAAAAAAGTATTTAGTCAGCCACCAATTGTGCCAGTTCTCCCACTTAAAAAGATGAGAGAGACCTGTAATTTTCATCATAGGTACACTTCAACTATGACAGACAAAATGAGAAAAAAAATCCAGAAAATCACATTGTAGGATTTTTAATGAATTTATTTGCAAATTATGGTGGAAAATAAGTATTTGGTCACCTACAAACAAGCAAGATTTCTGGCTCTCACAGACATGTAACTTCTTCTTTAAGAGGCTCCTCTGTCCTCCACTCGTTAACTGTATTAATGGCACCTGTTTGAACTTGTTATCAGTATAAAAGACATCTGTCCACAACCTCAAACAGTCACACTCCAAACTCCACTATGGCCAAGACCAAAGAGCTGTCAAAGGAAACCAGAAACAAAATTGTAGACCTGCACCAGGCTGGGAAGACTGAATCTGCAATAGGTAAGCAGCTTGGTTTGAAGAAATCAACTGTGGGAGCAATTATTAGGAAATGGAAGACATACAAGACCACTGATAATCTCCCTCGATCTGGGGCTCCACGCAAGATCTCACCCTGTGGGGTCAAAATGATCACAAGAACGGTGAGCAAAAATCCCAGAACCACATGGGGGGACCTAGTGAATGACCTGCAGAGAGCTGGGACCAAAGTAACAAAGCCTACCATCAGTAACACACTACGCCGCCATGGACTCAAATCCTGCAGTGCTAGACGTGTCCCCCTGCTTAAGCCAGTACATGTCCAGGCCCTTCTGAAGTTTGCTAGAGAGCATTTGGATGATCCAGAAGAAGATTGGGAGAATGTCATATGGTCAGATGAAACCAAAATATAACTTTTTCGTAAAAACTCAACTCGTCGTGTTTGGAGGACAAAGAATGCTGAGTTGCATCCAAAGAACACCATTCCTACTGTGAAGCATGGGTTGGAAACATCATGCTTTGGGGCTGTTTTCCTGCAAAGGGACAAAGACGACTGATCCGTGTAAAGGAAAGAATGAATGGGGCCATGTATCGTGAGATTTTGAGTGAAAACCTCCTTCCATCTGCAAGGGCATTGAAGATGAAACGTGGCTGGGTCTTTCAGCATGACAATGATCCCAAACACACCGCCCGGGCAACGAAGGAGTGGCTTCGTAAGAAGCATTTTAAAGTCCTGGAGTGGCCTAGCCAGTCTCCAGATCTCAACCCCATAGAAAATCTTTGGAGGGAGTTGAAAGTCTGTGTTGCCCAGCAACAGCCCCAAAACATCACTGCTCTAGAGGAGATATGCATGGAGGAATGGGCCAAAATACCAGCAACAGTGTGTGAAAACCTTGTGAAGACTTACAGAAAACGTTTGACCTCTGTCATTGCCAACAAAGGGTATATAACAAAGTATTGAGATAAACTTTTGTGATTGACCAAATACTTATTTTCCACCATAATTTGCAAATAAATTCATTAAAAATCCTACAATGTGATTTTCTGTAGTTGAAGTGTACCTATGATGGAAATTACAGTCCTCTCTCATCTTTTTAAGTGGAAGAACTTGCACAATTGGTGGCTGACTAAATACTTTTTTGCCCCACTGTAGATCAGAACTCTCTTGGTAGATAGTGTGGTCTACAGCTTATCATAAGGTACTCTACCTCAGGCGAGCAATACCTCGAGACTTATTTAATATTAGACATCACGCACCAGCTGTTATTGACAAAAAGACACACACCTCCACCCCTCGTCTTACCAGACGTAGCATCTCTGTTCTGCCTGTGCATTGAAAGTCCTTCCAGCTCTATATTATCTGTGTCGTCGTTCAGCCACGACTCGGTGAAACATAAGATATTACAGTTCTTAATGTCCCGTTGGTAGGATAATCTCAATCATAGGTCATCAATTTAATTTAATTTATTTTATTGTATGTTAGCAAGTAGAACGGAAGGCAGTGGGAGTTTACTCGCTCGCCTGTGGATTCTCAGAAGGCAGCCCGATCTGCGTGCTCTTTTCCACCATCTTTTCTTCACGCAAATAACGGGGATCTGGGCCTGTTCCCAGGAGAGCAGTATATCCTTCTCGTCGGACTCGTTAAAGGAAAAAGCTTCTTCCAGTTCGTGGTGAGTAATCCCAGTTCGGATGTCCAGAAGTTATTTTCGGTCATTAGAGACGGTAGCAGCAACATTATGTACAAAATAACTTTCAAACAACATGTAAAACATTAGCCATACTCTTCAGCGCCATCTTAATTCATATAGATGAGTTTTGTTTCATAGTATTTACATAGTGTAGAGTAAACACGCTTGTGAAAAGAATGTGCCAACATTGGTAAGCTTGTGTTTTATGTGTTTTTTTCCATGTGATTGTGCATTTCAGATAGCAGCCCATGTAGGGATGAGTGCAGACTGCACAGCCTCTGTTATTTGGCTGAGGCCCGTTCACAGGCTCCATTGCCTCATTGCAGTTTGCAGCTGTATAAAATGAGGAACAGATTGTGTATGATGTAAAATGGCAAGCATCCCCGTCTCCATGGAAAAGGTTGAGTAAACGTTGTGCCGCAGATTAGTACAGTTTAGAAGGAACAACACTACTAACAACACGTGCCCATGGAAACAATGAAAAGAGCTCTGCTTCCAATCTGTGGCTCCCACTGGACTCCATCATCATGGCTGGAGAAGGTGTGGTGGAGAAGAAGTGCTGGAGAAGAAGAGGTAGAGAAAAAGAGCTGGAGAAGGTGTGGTGGAGAAGAAGAGCTGGAGATGGTGTGGTGGGGAAGAGGAGCTGGAGAAGAAGAGCTGGAGAAGAAGTGGTGGAGAAGAAGAGCTGGAGAAGAAGTGGAGGAGAAGAAGAGCAGGAGAAGAAGAGGTGGAGAAGAAGAGGTGGAGACGGTGTGGTGGAAAAGAAGAGTTGGAGAAGAAGAGGTAGAGAAGGTGTGGTGGGGAAGAAAAGCTGGAAAAGAAGAGGTGGAGAAGAAGGCTGGAGAAGAAGAGCTGGAGAAGAAGAGGTGGAGGAGAAGAGATGTTGTTGGCAGTCGGGGGAGGGGCAGTGCGGTCTTGCCAGGGTGTGTGTTTCTGTGTGTGTGTGCATGTGTGTGGCAGTATGTGTGGCAGTGATGGGGTTACATTTAGAGGGATGGGGGAGGTGCTAGCAGGGCGATAAGGGGAGAGAAGCGGCGGCAGGATTAGAGCAGTCTATAAAGTCGTGAAAACGGAGGTAAAGTTGAGCAACCGTCCCAATAAACCCTGCAGCTCAGCAGAGGAGCCACACGACCGGGTGGAGGATAGAGGAAGGAGGAAGGAGGGTGGCATGGGAGGGTGAGTAACTGTGGGGAGGGAGGGAGGCAGCTGACATACAGGGGCAGGAGACAGTCAGAGGGACAACGGGTACAGAGATGGATTTGGGGGGTATTTTAGGGTTTAGAGATTGGGCGGGGGCAGGGTGGGGCGGTTGATGCCAGCTGACACAGTCTGGCCATCCTCCAGACCAGACCAGACCAGGGGGATGTTTAGACAACTTTGACGGATGCAGGGTGAGCAGGGACAGGTGTGCGGTAACCAGGCCTCCGCCTGGCAGTTGGGTGATACCCAATACCGTCAAAGGGGAGATGTTCTTAACGGGTGCTCAAAAGAGCATTTGGGGTGGGAGGGTTAGAGGCTTAGGTCCCTTATCCACCACCTTCAGCTGCCCCCACCCCATCCCCAGAGTGAAGGCTTCACCAGGCCCCCGTCTTGTTCCACTGACAGGAGCCACCATGGGCTGGTTGACCCTGGAGCCCAGGCCCACTGCAGGGAAGGTCAAAGTCAACCTTAATGCTACCTAAAATCCCGGGCCACTGCTGCCAGTCTAAACACAGACCTCCATTCCTGCCCTCCTCAAACACACACACGCACACCCACACCCACACACGCACACACACACACACACACACACACACACACACACACACACACACACACACACACACACACACACACTGCAGGGTACTAGAGGGATAGTTAGGGTGGGAAGTCAAATAGTAAATTCAACATAATAGAATCCAAGTAGAAAAGCAGGACAGACACTTAGTCATCTATCCTCCTGTTGTGGTTGTAAAGATTCTGAGGTAATCAGCACAGTGGTTTAGCTGACATGGCAGTACAGCAGGGTCCCCGTACACCTCTCAAGTGTGATCTGTGGTAGAGGAGATTTGAGGGACACCTCTGTAACCTAGCTGTGGTGAGGGGTTGAGGAGAGGGAGGGCTGGGGGGGGGGTGATGTTCAGTGAGGGAGGGCAGCATGCTGCCTCCTCCTTCAGTCAAGAGCCTCTCTTCTCCTCTCTCCCCCCTAACCTCATTCTTCCAAACCTCCCTCCCTCGCTTCCTCCCTCCCTCCTCCTCTCACTCCTCTCCATCACCCACGAGCCAAGAGTAGCTGCTTCATTATTCATAGTGGGGGTTGTGTGTTTGTGAGACGGGGAATGTGGGTGTATCATAATTAGGGCCGTCTGTGCAGTACAGCCCGGCCCAGGGGTTGATGAGACAGGGTTTCAGAGCGCTCCAGCGCCCCCTCCTCCTCTCATCTCATCTCCTCCTCCCTCCATTTGAGCCCAATGCGGATGGCAATCAGTCACCGTTAGACTCATCTGGGCTGACCAGGAATTTACACGAGGTCCAGTTACCACACAAGCCCTGAGACGACAAAGGAGCTGCTGAAATGTGTATTTTTAACTGTGTTTCTGTGTGTTTCCAATGTGCACGGTTTAGCTGGAAGAGAGCATCTTTTCTAGCTATGTGTGTGTCAGTGTGTGTGTGATTCCTTTCTTGCTCTGTGTGTCTGCAGGCTGGTATGTGTGTGTTAAGCAGAGTGAATGTCTGGTGATTATGGCTGTATATATAGTCCTCTGTGGGTATGCTTTTGGACGTGTGAGTTTTCTCCGCATGGATAGGCGAGCAGCTTATGTGTGTGTGTGCGCTTGTCCTTGTGTCTTTGTGTATTGTGGGTCATATGTTTTAGGATGTTAGTAGTATCAGTCACTTGAAATCATCTCCATAGTAAACACGTTGCTCCTCGCTATCGCAGCCTGGTACACAGCCAAACAAGGCTGGTTAGGCACATCTCCCTACTCTGGCTCTGTGGCCATGTTAACATGCAGTTAGACCTGTTTGAAATTGAAAAGGAAGAAAGTGTGACAACTGTCCATAGAAACATCAACTTCTAAGAGTCCTTACAGCAACCTGGCAAAATAGATTTTTCTCTGGGTAACACCCCTCATCCCCCCCCCCCCCCTCTCTCCCTCCCTATCTTCTCTCTCCCCCCTCTCTTCTGTGTACTCTCTACTAGCTGGAAGGTCTCAGAGGGGTGTGATAGAGGGCCTTGGGAGGGTGAAGGAGAGAGTGTGAGAGGAGATGAAGGGCAGACCAGCGGAGGGAGCAAACACGGCATCCTTCAGCTGTTTGCACGGCATGGGCCCCGTAACCATGACAACGCCATTCTTGCTGGCTGAAGTCGAACTGAGGAAAAGGGGGAGGGGGGGGGGAGAAAGCCCTGGACCCACTCAAAAGGGTGACATCACTATAGAGGAAGTTACTGTTTCTTCCAAGTCCTTTAGTTATTCTTTTGAGACTTTCTTATACTTCCTCTGGTGCGTGCACTCAATCGTTGCAAGGCTGAGGAGAAGGAGGCTGTGAATCATTTGCTGATTTGCTGTTACATGTACGTAATTCCTCTAGTAAGCTGCAGGCCCGTTGTCCACACCAACACTCAGTTTTCATATGGTTTCCTAAATGACCTAAATGCGTTCCTTGGCTGTACACCGGCCCAACCTGGCCCTCAGACTCAGTGGTTGCAGACTGCTGCAGATCGTTGTGTTTTTTTTCGATCGTTGTGGGTGTTTTTTTTTCGATCGCTGTGGGTGTTTTTTTTTCGATTGCTGTGGGTGTTTTTTTTTCTTCTCTCTCTCTCTCTCTCTCTCTCTCTCTCTCTCTCTCTCTCTCTCTCTCTCTCTCTAACATGGCTGACATGAGCACATTCAAAAGACATAAAGTGATTTTTGACAGAGACCATTTGCCAAGTTTCCTTGACCCCCACCCCCTCCTCCCTTACTGTTCATGATTTCATAAGCACATGCAACATCCACATCCAGTGCAGTCTCCTCACATGCAACGTCCACATCCAGTGCAGTCTCCTCACATGCAACGTCCACATCCAGTGCAGTCTCCTCACATGCAACGTCCACATCCAGTGCAGTCTCCTCACATGCAACGTCCACATCCAGTGCAGTCTCCTCACATGCAACGTCCACATCCAGTGCAGTCTCCTCACATGCAACGTCCACATCCAGTGCAGTCTCCTCACATGCAACGTCCACATCCAGTGCAGTCTCCTCACATGCAACATCCACATCCAGTGCAGTCTCCTCACATGCAACGTCCACATCCAGTGCAGTCTCCTCACATGCAACGTCCACATCCAGTGCAGTCTCCTCACATGCAACGTCCACATCCTGTGCAGTCTCCTCACATGCAACCTCTCCTTTTTAAATAATAACACATTACGTCACCCAACAGGCAACAGCTGCCCTGCAATATTTTCGGGGGACCTGCTGGTTGCCTGGGTGACTATGAGGAATAATCATGGGTCTGGACTGAACCAAACCCCCTTCTCTATAACAAAACACACATAAACACACTGCATAGGGTCCCTGGAGTCCCCTGTCCCTGGTGAGTAGGGCTCCGGCTCCAAGCCTATAGACAATGAGCCCCCGACTCTCAGGGGCCCCATCTGTTTCAAAAGTGCAATCAAGTGAGCCGCGATGGGCGGACAGGAAAATACGAGTCACGGAGGAAGGCTGAAGCCTGTTTTTATATTCTCCCCCCTCTCTCAGTCATCCTCGTTGACTCTCTCTCACACAATCTCTTTCTTTCTCTGTCTCTCTCTCTCTCTGATGGTCATAAAGCCAGGAAACATCTGTAACCCCTTCCACGGGTTAGAGTTCATGTTCCAAAACCTAGTCAGAACAGGCAGGCAGGCAGAGTATTCTGCTACAGTGTCCCCCTGTCTGCTGAGACAGATAGCCCTGCGTCCTTTGTCCCCGGTCGTTAAGCCATTAAAACCAATTTAATTGGTTATTGAGGCGGCCATGGTCATTTCTATGGGTTCAGTGCCCTGTCAATCAATAAATCTCTCTCTGCTAGGCTGGTATTAGCTTGTGGTCAGCACTTTTCTAAATGACAGTGAGTTCTTCCCTTGGAGACTGTTGTGGTGTGACTCAGTTAACCTGTAATCTGTAAATAGTTTACCACCATAGTATGACCATAATGATACTTGAGAGTATGCATTCTGTTTACCTATGAGAACAACACACTTTCAGTGTCTGAGAGAACTTTAAAAAAAAATGTTTTAATCGGCATTAGTTTTTGTTCTTAGGCTGCATTTACACAGGCAGGGGAATTCTGGTATTTTGCTGATTATTGGCAAAGGAGCTGATCTGATTAGTGGAAAATATCAGAATTGGGCTACCTGTGTCAACACAGCATATTGCTGAGTGATTCTACCTCATCACATTTCCTATTTGGTGATTTTTAACCCATTGAAACCAAATGGATGAAAGTCTCACCTATCATAGGCAGATAATCCTGCTATTAGATCAAAGGTACACAGTTTACCGGGTTTACCCAGGGCCTAAGGAGCTCCCTTTAATGAGCTTACATTAAACCTACCCACCATATCTCACTGTTTAAGATTAGTATTTATCAGGCTTTTCCTCTCTAAGGTTATCCCAGTGTGAATCCAACCATAATAGAATCCTGGATTGTTTTCAAGAGGTCTCCGAATTGGAATAAGGGATTAAACTGGGATGATTTCAGTGAAAGCGGAAGAATTAAATACATCTTCAAGTACTTCCTGGTGATCCAGAGATGGGCTCTGCCATTGGACGTCCACCAGAACTATCTGGGAGAAGTGTGTATGTAAGAGCTGTGGAGGAGGACATGGAGGCGGAGGGTTGCCCCCTTCTGCTGCTACTGCATGTAAGGCTTGTCATGCTCTCAGGAGCAGGGGAACAGGGGAGCAGGGGAGGCCAGGGCACACATCATCTCTCAGCAGCTCCCCATCTCTGCCCATTCGTGCAGGGAATGAATGAGTCACACAATTAATGATTCCATAAAAACAACTGCTCTTGAAATGGCCCATCGCTCTCAGCATGGCAGTTGTTGCTGAGCTGAATTCTCCTAGCCAGGCCATCCCATCTACTACATGAAGGGCTTCTCAATGACTAGTGTCAGGCCAAAGGCTCCAACACGTGGTTCATCGGGCCACATTTGAAGAAGATATTTTACCCGTTCCCTATAATGCCTATGAACAGTTCAGTTGTAATTCCTATTTTCATTCATTTCAGGTTCTGATTATTGTAGAAGGAAATCCTGGCCACACAGTAAATAAGAAAATACAACTTACTTTTAACCTCTTTGGGATAGGCGGGATGCAAATGTCTCAACTGGCCAATTGCCAGGGAAAATGCAAAGCGCCAGATTCAAATAAAAGACTATAAAATTCAAACTTTCATTAAATCACACATGTAAGATACTCAATTAAAGCTACACTCAGTGTGAATCCAGCCAACATGTTCGATTTTTAAAATGCTTTTCGGCGAAAGCATAAGAAGCTATTATCTGATGATAGCACAACAGTAAACAAAAGGGTTAGCATATTTCAACCCTGCAGGCGCTACACAAAACTCTGAAATAAAATATAAAACATGCATTACCTTTGACGAGCTTCTTTTGTTGGCGCTCCAACATGTCCCATAAACATCACAATTGGTCCTTTTGTTCGATTAATTCCGTCCATATATATCCAAAATGTCCATTTATAAAGCGCGTTTGATCCAGAAAAAACAGCTTACAAAAAAAACGCAAGGTCACTACAAAATATTTCAAAAGTTAAACTTTGCCAAAATATTTCAAACTACTTTTGTAATACAACTTTAGGTATTTTTAAACGTTAATAATCAATCAAATTGTAGACGGGTCTTTCTGTGTTCAATACAGGAATGAAAACAAACCAGCGATACCTTTACGTCTTGCGCAACTCTCAACAGTGTACCCAGTTCCTAGGTGGCCTACTTCTTCATTGCACTAAAGAATAACCTCAACCAAATTCCAAAGACTGGTGACATCCAGTGGAAGCGGTAGGAACTGAAAACAGGTTGCTAAGAAATATCCCTGGGCAATGACAACCTAGGGAAAAGAGAGAGGGGGAAAAAAACTGAACAGTTAGTCCTCTGGGTTTTGCCTGCTACATAAGTTCTGTTATACACACAGACATGATTCAAACAGTTTTAGAAACTTCAGAGGGTTTTCTATCCAAATATATGAACAATATGGATATCTTATATTCTTGGCATGAGTAGCAGGAAGTTGAAATTGGCACGCTATTTATCCAAAAATGAAAATTCTGCCCCCTAGCCCCAAGAGGAAGCGGTCTTTTGTGCTTTTGATTGGGATGAAACAAGGGGATTCCCAATCATAGTAACTGACTATAGCAGTAACCAGGTAGAGGTTAGTCAGAGCAGTGGTGATGGGACTGCCAACTGAGCATGCTCTGTGAGCACTGTGGGAAATGTCAACATAGCAGAGAAAGGCTTTGTCAAACAGTGTCACTTCTCGGGCAGGGTTACCCCATGTACCCCCCCACCACACACACTCACACACATACAAGAAGACTCAAGGCTGTAATTGCTGCCACAGGTGCTTCAACAGACACACACAAACACTTTTCCCCTTTAACTACATTACAATAGTCATCGCTTTCCTAGGCCTTCATCTAACTAGTAATGTTCAACTGTGCTGCTGAATATCAAACCTCAGACAGACAGTCTATCTATAGAAATGACCTCTTGTGTACAATTGAAATACAGAAAAAGTATTGCAAAAAAGGGTACAATTTGATAGGATGGCCTTTGCTGCTGCTTAACCAGTCTGCCCTCCCCTCCCCTCCCCACTCCCCTTACCCACATCCCCATGCCAAGACAATGGCCATATCTGCCCTAATAATACACTGGCTGGTTTTTTCGGGCCCAGATTACCCCTGGGATACCAGTTGTCAGAAACTCACAGAGGCTCTTCACCCCAACCCATAGTCTGAAATTCCTAAATGTCCCTGTATTAATAGTTCGCCACAACTGGTACTGCGTAGGGCCAAACTCAACCCCATTGGCCCAAGAAAACAATGGAGGGAAAGCGTGAAGCAGGAAGCTGCGACTGGTCGGAGGCGATAAGGACAGATTTCAGTCCGGCCCTAACAGAAGAGAGAGGGAGGGAGAAAAAGAGGTAGGAAGGGAGGGAGAGAGAGAGGGAGATGGCTCGGTTTGGGACTGGCCTAGTTTCTGCCACGTTATGAGGGCTTTTAGGCGGGTTGTTTTCCTTTCATGGTCTAAACACACTCATGTTCAGAGAGAATGGTGATGATATATTTACACAGAGAGAAGTTGTGTTTGTCTTGGATGCGTGGCGCCAATGCACCTGATAACGGCAGTAGAGGAAGATAATTAACCAAGGTCTGTAGCCAGACTGATAGAATCCGGACCTAAAAATTAAGTGCTTACTGTATAGTGCTGGTAATGCAGAGGTCGACATTGTAAATAAACCCTTTTATTGTCCAATTCCCCTCCCGAGGGAGACTCCAATGTCAGACCAGTCAATGACTCGTGTTACTATCGAATTAGTTCCAATACGGAGTCTTTCAGTAGACTCCCTGTCCCACACTAGTCATCATGTACTGTAGCCCACGCTCCGGATAACAAGACACTCCATAGCCGTGTGGCTGTTTTTTCAGCTGCGCTCACAACTTCATACTGTCATGGGATCACAGTACAGTGTAACACTGAACAGATGTGGCCATGTGGACGTTTTAAAAAAATTTTTCTCCCTGCTAATCATGGTTGTAGACATGCAATAGTGATACCAAATGGTTGAGGATGAATGTAGCAGACCGACTCCTACTATATATATATATATATATATATATATATATATATATATATATAGATAGATAGATAGATAGGAGTTGGGTATACATCACTAACAGATATGGGACTAATTAACATCACCCCCTATATATATATAGAGGACCAGTGCATATAGCTTCCTTAATCTGCTGTATTTCTGTAAGCACAGTTTGACCTGGGGTGATGTTAATTACTCAGTAGTAATCATGCTGCCTAACAGGCTTCATTAGGTATATCACCACTGTGTACATTTCAAATGACCTGACATTCCTAGCCTAGTCCCATGTCTGTTTGTGATGTATACCCAACTCCTATATGGTCAATGTGACATGACAATGACCATAGGAGTTGGCAAAACAGTACAAAAACAGATCTGGGACCAGGCTGTATTCATCCTGTTGACTCTGTATGACGTTACTGATGGACTTTGACCAGGCGTTACTGATATTACTTTCACAGATGGGAGATGTGAAAGTCAGGAAACGGCAAACAATCTGCACAATAGTTTAAATAGCTACATTTAATGCTCATAGAAACAAACTACATTGAGTCATTGCATAGATACTGTAGGGAGCGTCTGCTAAGGGGAACCAACTAGAAGAGGCTGTAGTTAGAACGTACACGGTTGTATTTTATGAGATGGCAAATATTATTAACCAATTCCTATGTTGACCACCATCTTGGGAAAGACCAGAAGTGAAACTTTTGAAATCTGGGAAAAGAGGGAGTCACTGGACATTAAAGAAATACACATACTGATTTGTATTTATTTATTTTATTTCACCTTTATTTATCCAGGTAGGCAAGTTGAGAACAAGTTCTCATTTACAATTGCGATCTGGCCAAGATAAAGCAAAGCAGTTCGACACATACAACAACACAGAGTTACACATGGAGTAAAACAAACATACAGTCAATAATACAGTATTGTGTGTTGTGTGTTTTTTAAATGTTTGATTAGGCCTACACATACCCATAAAATGACATTCTCTCAAGATGCTTGATTGGTAATGAGAGTACATTACCATTAATTCAAGTTGCATATGTTCTGTATGTATTTGTCAACAACCTATAAACAACTTTATAGGAACCAAAAGCATTAAGTTAGTAAGTCATGTTCTGTATGTATGAATGAGACATTGAAGTGTTTCCGTCTGTTCTCCAGGCACGACAGAGCGGGTGTGTCTGATCCAGGGGACAGTGGAGGCTCTGAATGGAGTCCATAACTTCATCGCTGAGAAGGTGCGGGAGATGCCACAAAGCACCCAGAAATCCGAACCGGTCAGCGTAATGCAGCCACAGACCACCGTCAACCCTGACCGCATCAAACAGGTGAAGCCCATTACCATGATCCCAACCCCTGCTTCTTTACTCTCAAGACCCTCTAGTGTTGAGACCGAGACTACATTCTCTCCCTGGACTAAATGACAGTTCAACCTGAGAGTGTATAGTGAATGTAAAAGGGATTTTTTTCCACTGAGGCAATGAAAGTGTCTGTGTGCGTGTGCACGTGAGTGTGTGGTTCTAGATGTGTGTTGGGGTAGGTAGGTTTGAATATGATTTAGCAAACTGACAATCCTGGACCGAACCGTTATGGAGGAGCGTCATTGCGGTAGTTAAGCCAAAATGTTGACCCCTGAGCTAGTCATACCAAAATGGATGATTCTAATCCCAGTCATTAGTTTGTATATAGCCTCACCCCATTGTCTATGTGTTGGCAGCTACCATCTCACAACAAGGCGCTGGAAGTCATGATTATTTGTCTTTCGAAGAAGGCCCAATTTAATAAATGTTTTCAGTGTAAGTTTGTGGCCAAGCTCTGATTTTGTGTCTGCACAAGGCTCGAGGGAGTGTTCCCAGCTTCCATGTAAACAGACAGAAAGAGACATCCTCCGGCTGTGATATAATCCACCCAGACAGGATATGGCGTCTGGGGTGTGGGGTTTCTTGCTCTTCCAGATAGGCCCCCTTAAACCCACACATGTGACATTAACAATGGATGGCTAGCCTCACTACCCTCAACCTGTCACCAGCTATCACACAGACCAGGGTCTGGAAGGAAGCTCCCCCAGCACCGCAAAGGAAGTGTGGCTCATAAGTGTTGTCCAGCTAAAACACATAGATGAGGTGTTAGAAGTGAAAAAGGCCATCCGCCAAAATCCACATTGTCCCACATCAGGGCTGAGACTTTCAGCTCATTTGTGCTGCGGCATTCCATCCAGATGATTTGCTCCTTCCATCACCCTCTCTCCCCTTCCACTTCCTTTAAAATCAACCATGGCAGCACTATCGAATGAAAATGACAAGACAAATTGTCACTGTATTTTGTCATGTATAACTCTATTGTTTGGCCTTTCAGAGTCCACCAGTTCATACCAACACAGAACAGGCTCAGTTAGCCACGCCATTGATTCCCCCTCCCAATCTCTTTAAGTGATTATCACTTATGGTCACTTGATGATTACACCCCATTGATTGTTCGGGGAGGACCTGCATTGTTTTCATCTGCAACATTGACCCCAACATTCTATTTATCGTCACGTTAATTCAATTACCTCTTAGAACAAAGAGTACATGTTGGGTATTCATAATTCAGAACTTTAGTTATTTTCTGGTATCTGTGCTGTGCTAATCCCTCACGGCATTGTCCCTTTCGTGCTTACCGAGCAGACTCAGTGATGGCAGGCCATAACCTAAATTCGTGGAACACAATACGAGGGCCTGCCGATGGCGGCTCCTGCTCCTTCTGCCGCGAGGCCAGCCTGATTATTAACGTGTATAATTATAGGAGTTATCAGACATGTTACACACGTCTGCTAGGCAAAGAATACTCCACTGGGAAAAAGTTACTGCAGAGTGAACACTTTGCGGTTCTGATATAGTCAGGAATTTATGCATAATATACACTTACACGCACATTATACAGGCACGCACATGCACTCAAAAATCAAATCAAATCAAATCCAATTTTATTTGTCACATACACATGGTTAGCAGATGTTTAATGCGAGTGTAGCGAAATGCTTGTGCTTCTAGTTCCGACAATGCAGTAATAACCAACAAGTAATCTAACTAACAATTCCAAAACTGCTGTCTTATACACAGTGTCCTAGGAACACACACATATAGTATACAGTTGAAGTCGGAAGTTTACAAACACTTATGTTGGAGTCATTAAAACTCGTTGTTCAACCACTCCACATATTTCTTGTTAACAAACTATAGTCATTTTTCCAACAATTGTTTACAGACAGATCATTTCACTTATAATTCACTGTATAACAATTCTAGTGGGTCAGAAGTTTACATACACTAATTTGACTGTGCCTTTAAACAGCTTGGAAAATTCCAGAAAATGATGTCATGGCTTTAGAAGCTTCTGATCGGCTAATTGACATAATTTGAGTCAATTGGAGGTGTACATGTGGATGTATTTCAAGGCCTACCTTCAAACTCAGTGCCTTTTTGCTTGACATCATGGGAAAATCAAAAGAAATCAGCCAAAAACTCAGAAAAAAATTGTAGATCTCCACAAGTCTGGTTCATCCTTGGGAGCAATTTCCAAATGCCTGAAGGTACGACGTTCATCTGTATAAACAATAGTACACAAGTATAAACACCATGGGACCACGCAGCTGTCATACCGCTCAGGAAGGAGACGTGTTCTGTCTCGTAGCGATGAACGTACTTTGGTGCGAAAAGTGCAAATCAATCCCAGAACAACAGCAAAGGACCTTGTGAAGATTCTGGAGGAAACAGGTACAAAAGTATCTATATCCACAGTAAAATAAGTCCTATATCGACATAACCTGAAAGGCCGCCCAGCAACGAAGAAGCCACTGCTCCAAAACCGCCATAAAAACGCCAGACTACTGTTTGCAACTGCACATGGAGACAAAGATTGCACTTTTTGGAGAAATGTCCTCTGGTCTGATGAAACAAAAATAGAACTGTTTGGCCATAATGACCATGGTTATGTTTGGAGGAAAAAGCCAGAAGAACACCATCCCAACCGTGAAGCACGGGGGTGGCATCATCATGTTGTGTGGGTGCTTTGCTGCAGGAGGGACTGGTGCACTTCACAAACTAGATGGCATCATGAGGGAGGAAAATTCTGTGGATATATTGAAGCAACATCTCCAGACATCAGGAAGTTAAAGCTTGGTCGCAAATGGGTCTTCCAAATGGGCAATGACCCCTAGCATACTTCCAACGTTGCTGCAAAATGGCTTAAGGATAACAAAGTCAAGGTATTGGAGTGGCCATCACAAAGCCTTGACCTCAATCCAATTGAAAATTTGTGGGCAGAACTGAAAAAGCGGGTGCGAGCAAGGAGGACTACAAACCTGACTCAGTTACACCAGCTCTGTCAGCCAATTTATTGTGGGAAGCTTGTGGAAGGCTACCCGAAACATTTGACCCAAGTTAAACCATTTAAATGCAATGCTGCCAAATACTAATTGAGTGTATGTAAACTTCTGACCCACTGGGAATGTGATGTTTTTGTATTTCTTTGTTTTGGCCGGGTATGGTTCTCAATCAGGAACTGTCTATCGTTGTCTATCAACTGATTGGGAACCATACTTGGGTAGCTTTTTCCCACAGGGTTTTTGTGGGTAGTTCATTTCTGTTTCATGTTTTCCACCTTTCAGGACTGTTTTGGTTATTCCCTTTGTTATTTTGTTATAGTGTTCAGTTTTAATAAAGGAAGCATGAACACTTACCATGCTGCGCTTTGGTCCGATGATTCCTCATCTTCAGACGACGAATACCGTTACAATTATTCTGACATTTCACATTCTTAAAATAAAGTGGTGATCCTAACTGACCTAAAAGAGGGAATATTTACTAGGATTAAATGTCAGGAATTGTGAAAAACTGAGTTTAAATGTATTTGGCTAAGGTGTATGTAAACTTCCGACTTCAACTGTATATCGAAACTAATGCACTCTTATACACAAACCAGTATTTAAAGGAAAGATTCACTCATTTTGAATGGTATGTGGTTTTTGTGCATCTCGATGCACATTTGACATACCGCCTGTATTTCTGCCTGCTTGAATGGCAATAAGCTCAGATGCACATGAAAACATGAAATGACCCCGGGAATTGATAGAACGTTCAAAATGGGTGATTCTTTGCTTTAAGCTTTTGAGTGAACGATGGATTGATGGAGGAGCCGGAAAAAGGAACAGCTCCTATGGCATCAGATAAAGGGCAGTTATTTTAGACAGAAATGATTCCTGTGTCTCTCTTTTACTATTAATAATAATGAGTTTGAGAGTGTTGTTTGGAATGATTCTGTGTTTGAGATAAACAGAGACAGACAGTGTAGCCTGTTGGTTGCTGGGCTATTAGTAACGTAAGCTATTCTCCAAACTCCAATGGTCCATACCCTACTCTCTGCAGAGCATGGTCGACATTGCTCAGACAACGGTTGTAACCAAAACAACAAGTGAGAAGGGAGGTCTTCTGATGAATGGACTTCCATACTCCATACTCAACTCAAAGGCAAAAACGCATGCGCTTTCAGAGCCTATTTTGGTTGTGTGTGTGTGTGTGTGTGTGTGTGGTTATTTTTTTGTCCTGGTTGTTGTCACGAGCACGGCTGTCGTGGCATGTGTCTCATTATTGGTTTCCCCAGGGAGCAGAGTGAGTGAGAGATGTAAGATAAGATGTGAAGTCATGTTAAGCAACAGCTGCCAGCCTGGCTCTCTATAAGCTACAGCCGCTAATCTCCACCAGCCAAATGGAGACGGGACAAGTAGGAGCACAGGCAGCAAACACCTAACTCAATCAAATCCAAATCTTTCACTCAGGACAGACAGACAGGCAGGCACAAAAAGCATCCACACCCACTGACACTGAATCTCACTTAACATGGAGCAACGTTCAGTACTCAAACTGATATCTAGGCTAATACATGACTAATTTAGCTGAAATGCTAAATAGCATTGTTGTGCTAGCTAACGTTGATCTGATCTGGCATTGCAAGGCAACAACTGCCCACTATGGCAAGACTGTGACGTCTACAATAACACAATGACAGTGAGTTGTGTCAACTTTGAGCTGTGCCCCACTGCCTTTGGTCTCAAATGTTTTCAGAATCCTCCCTCCAGATTTCCTCTGGCCAACCGCAGTTTCCTGTGACCTTTCACCCCATGCAGGAACACCTGCTTCCTACTTCCTGTTATTGCCCTGGCCACACAGAAAGTAGCCCAAAAATGTATAGGAATTTGGGAGTCAGGTTAACTTCGAGTTAGATGTGAGTGAGTGGAAATGTGGAATATGGAATTTCTCTCAAATGTGTGTTGTTCCGCCCTACGACACCAAAATGCATTGCAGTTGTGGCTAGCTCACCATGTGTAATTAGAGGGATATTTGTTGTGGTACAGAAATTGTTTCATAGTTGAGTGAATCTGCACAGTATAAACAATCACTTCCCATACAACATGAACCCTCCCTCACTGCATGACCCAAACAATTCCTGAATAATGTAAAATATTCTCTGGTTTCTGTGATGATCACACCTATTTGGACACACCTACTCATTCAAGGGTTTTCCTTTATATTTACTATTTTCTACATTGTAGAATAATATGGAATCATGTAGTAACCAAAAAAGTGTTAAACAAATCAAAATATATTTTATATTTAATATTCTGCAAAGCAGCCACCCTTTACCTTGATGACAGCTTTGCAAACTCTTGGCTTTCTCTCAACTAGCTTCATGAGCAATGCTTTTCCAAAAATCTTGAAGGAGTTCCCACATATGCTGAGCACTTGTTGGCTGATTTTCCTTTGCTCTGCAGTTGATGTTAAGATGTGATTGTTACTTGAACTCTGTGAAGCATTTATTTGGGCTGCAATCTGAGGTGCAGTTAACTCTAATGAACCTGTCCTCTGCAGCAGAGGTAACGCTGGGTCTTCCTTTCCTGTGGCAATCCTCATGAGAGCCAGTATCATCATTGTGCTTGATGGTTTTTGCAACTGCACTTGAATAAACTTAATATGTTCTTGACATTTTCCACATTTACTGACCTTCATGTCAGTAATGATGGACTGTCGTTTCTCATTGCTTATTTGAGCTGTTCTTGCCATAATATGGACTTGGTATTTTACCAAATAGGGCTAACCTCTGTATATCACCCCTACCTTGTCCCAACTCAACTGATTGGCTGACCTGTTAATTGAAATGCATTACAGGTGACTACCTCATGAAGCTGGTTGAGAGAATGCCAATAGTGTGCAAAGCTGTCATCAAGGCAAAGGGTGGCTACTTTGAAGAATCTCAAATTTCAATTTGTTTAACACTTCTTTGGTTACTACATGATTCCATATGTATTATTTCATAGTTTTGATGTCTTCACTATTATTCTATAATGTATAAAATAGTAAAAATCAACAAAAACCCTTAAATGAGTAACTTTTGACTGGTATTGTAACTGAGGTTGGGTGGTTAAACACAAGGAACTGTGTTTTAGGGATTTAGTTCTTTAGGGATTGAAAGTTAGATCTTACTCTTGTGGGTCAGAAACAGTAACATTTATATTCTTAACGGTTCAGCGACCATGAAGATGCTACGCAGTAAACTATCTTTCTTTGGCCTAATCTCTCAAAAGCTTTAGTGAGCCATAAACCTCAACTCTTAAAATGCTCCCTCACTCTGTGGTGACGCAGAGGTTCTCTTTCATTGTAATGACATCACTGTAAGTGATTGCTTTAAGTGGCTGCGCCGTTTCAGCCCAACCTTCCCTCCGCAACACCACCAAGCCCAGTCTATTTCATTAACCAGCATCCTGTATCTAATAACTGTTCTCATTGGAACAGCACACAGCGCCGGCTAATCCATACAACCGGGCCTAGCGCAAGCAGAGTGGACCGTTCGTCTCCTAAATTAAAAGCTACATCAGGGAAAATCGCTGTAACGTATGAAAAAAGAAAACAGAGCAGTGCAACCTGTCCAACAACCCTCCACCCCCCCCCCCCCCCCCTCCTCCCTCTCCAGCCTTGTCTCAGGAGGACCGATGGCCAGCAGAAAATAGTTTAATGCCGTTTTTAACCTTCAGATGCATCAGCTGGCTCAGGAAAAGGTCACTTCCTACGCCAAGTATCGATCCCATTTGTAGGAAAGCCGGCGAAGAGAGGCACTACAATATATTTGTTGTTTGACAAGGATGTGCACCCGTAAATGTTGGGTTAAATCTCTTAGGACGGAAGGACGCATTTGCCACTTTGTATGGATGTGTGTGTGAAGCGTGCTTCCATGCGTGTGTGTAGTTGGGAGGGAGAGGTCCTTTGAAGGAGAGTGTTTTATTATGTTGATGAATTACACGTTTATCCATCTGCTGCTTTACAGTATGTGTGGAGAGGAATATTAGATCAGGTTTAGATCAGGCTTTTGTGGAAGCGACACTAACGTCTGGTGTTCATTTTGTATTTGTATGCGTGTGTATGTGATATGTCCAGCATTTTAAATGTATAGCCTAAACGTATACTTAAAAACAGGAAATTAACCAATCCTCAATCGTTAACACAATGGAAAGGTCAAATGCTTTATTTATTATCTAAATGTTGAAAGTACGTGGGAGTGGAGAGAAACAAAATGGTGCAGTTTGAGGCCATGTGGTGGAGACTGATGCGGGTGCTGGGGATGGGGGTGTGAGCAGGTGGGTCTGGGCAGGTGTGATGTCATTGATGTTTGTGTGCTTCTGTATGCTGTTTGTATGTGTATATTAAATGTATATTTTGTATTGTAATTTTTTTTAATGAATAAATGTGTAGCCACAATTTAATGTCTGTCTGCAAGGCTTGGACTGGGAATGGGACCAAGATGGAGGATGGAGGTCAGCAGTTGCCATGGATACTAGAACAATTCATTACTAATCGCCTTTTATTAAATATGCGTGAGAAAATAGCAACTTTCCTTCCCAGTGGCACACCAGGGTTCTGAGTTATTGTAATCCACTGTGAGAAGAGATGTCTGTACAAACAATCCGATAAGATTGTGGTCGCCAACATTTCTGAACGTGTCATCCATCGCCTCCTCTGATTGGCTAGTGTTTGACATGGGCTTCCCAGCCCAGCCTCAAAACACACTGCCATTCCCTAGTGACTTAAAATTCTCTATCAGCTGTGCCGCAGCTCAGGATTCTTCTGTTAATGAAAGCCTTGGGGGGGCTAAGTGGACAGTGGTGTTGTATTACTTAAGGTTGAATGGTACTTCCAAGGCTAAAAGCCTGAACACAGCATCAGCCCTGTTTCCGTTGGAACTGGAAGGAGAAGGTCTTCCTCTCAGTCCTCTCTCTCTCTCTTAACCGCTCCATGTTGTCACAGCGTGTTAGGGTCTGTGAGTGAACATGTCCTGGTGGAGCAGCCCATCGGCCCGGCTCAGCAGCACACTGAGGCTCCTCTCGGTTGGACGGACGTGGCCCCACCTCAGCCCCACAAGGACAGGCTATTTTTGCCCTCATCAGCACTTGTTAGATGGCAGGCCTCATGAGGTCACTTAATGCATGATCGAGGGCCCAGGTTTGGGGTCAGAGCCAGCCACGAATCTGAGCAAAGTTGGTGTGCAACACACATGCATATGTTCATGTACTGTATATTAGAGTATATGTGAATATACTGATCCAAATAATGTAATTAAGATCCTATTTTAGATCACAATCCATATCAAATTCACTGCTTTCTTAATACAGTTAAAGTGGAACTTTTAGCAACATGAAATCTTATTAAAATCTGTTCATATACACCCCCATGAAGAATATATATATATATATTTTTACATTTTCTAACACACGAGCACTTAGATATGGTCATTTCAGCAGTTTCATAAATGCATGGAATGTCTGGGAAGGACGTCTAGTATGGCATTTGTGAAATTTCTATAGCAATATAGAGTGGGAGAGCGGTCGTGCGTTTGGACAATTAATAGACACTGCAGTAAATAAGCCCCCCCCAAAAAAAAAAACCTCTGTCTGACCAGTGCGCCACAGCCAATCATAGCTACAGTAGGCCTATATGCAAATAAGCCATTTGCCACACGGCCTGCCATTTTGAACTGAATTGTGTGTTTACAGGCAGTAGCAACGGCGTGACATTAGATCACATTAACACATTCACCAAAAGCCACAAAATACACCTGAATGGATTTCTGCAAATATGTTAATAGCAAGGTAGTCCTCTTACATTTGGGATCTTCAAAGCCCAATTTATCAGATAACCATGAAAAGGTAGGCTATCTATCCCTCAGTCTCTTATGCACATCAACAACAACACGATCAACAACTAATGCTAGCCAGAGCGAGACGAGCAAACAATCTAACAAGGGATCTTTAGATAAACCTTCTCAGACTTGTTCAGCTAGTTAGCTGTCAAAATTGCACTGATAAACGACAGCGAACAGCACCCTGCTCGTCCTTCTGCAGCTTGGCTGCCAATGCATGCTTGTCCTAACCCACGTTTTGACAACTGAATGGGAACTTGCCTGCCTGCCCGTCTATTTGATCAATGCCAAACCTTCTTCTTCTTTGATGGGGGTTTAACTGCGGTTGGCATCCAATGTTAATGCTGCACTACCGCCACCGGCTGGACGGAGTATTGAATAAGAAACAAAAAAATAACATTTTGGGAAATGGGGAAAACGACGTCGTACAAAATGAAACACGTCAACTAACAAAACCCATCACACTTCTTCAATCACGTTCCACTCCAAAATACATCCCGACATATCCACTCCAAAATATATCCCTACACAGGCTCAGGGACCTGTGATGGGGCTACATTCACCGACAGGATTTCTTGCACGTCCTCGGCTGTGAAATCATGAAGACCCAAAGAAATGTTCTGCGGCATTCACAATGATTCCAATCTTCTTAGGCTTCTTCTCTTCTCAGTTTATGACCATTGCAATAAATAATACAAAGTTGACCTTTTTAACATGTATCATTTCACTATCCCTCATTTGATAAGAGACCTTCACTGGTTGTGGTGGCTTTACTACCATTGCTTCTTCCCCACCACTCGTTCCTTCCAATTTTCTCACTACCTTCAGATAGGAGGCACGCTGGACACTCCTTATCCTTGCCACCTCATTCTCCTTCACCCTAACAGGGCACTCCTTACCCTTGCCACCTCATTCTCCTTCACCCTAACAGGGCACTCCTTACCCTTGCCACCTCATTCTCCTTCACCCTAACAGGGCACTCCTTACCCTTGCCACCTCATTCTCCTTCACCCTAACAGGGTACTCCTTACCCTTGCCACCTCATTGTCCTTCACCCTAACAGGGCACTCCTTACCCTTGCCACCTCATTCTCCTTCACCCTAACAGGGCACTCCTTACCCTTGCCACCTCATTCTCCTTCACCCTAACAGGGCACTCCTTACCCTTGCCACCTCATTCTCCTTCACCCTAACAGGGTACTCCTTGCCACCTCATTCTCCTTCACCCTAACAGGGTACTCCTTACCCTTGCCACCTCATTCTCCTTCACCCTAACAGGGTACTCCTTACCCTTGCCACCTCATTCTCCTTCACCCTAACAGGGCACTCCTTACCCTTGCCACCTCATTCTCCTTCACCCTAACAGGGCACCCCAAGAATTCAGGCACATGTTCACCTCCACAGTTGCAGCATTTCCTTTCATCTGGCATATTATATTCTTCCCTTCTGCACACCATTGACACATGACCAAATATTTTACATTCATGACACTGAAGAGGCTTGTGCACAAAAGCTCTTACAGGGTATCGCATGAATCCTAACTTTATATGAGAAGGGAGAAACTCTTCATCAAAGAACAGTAGCATGGATGAAGTGATTTCTTTTTCCCTCCGTCCACCATACAGGTCAGTCGATGTGCATCAACCACTCCATCGATGTCTTCAGTTATATCCTCTGCCTTTATTTCTTGTGCCACCTCAGAAATAACCCCCTTGATAGGCACCATGCTACGACATTCCCACTCCGATATCTTTTTGAGTCTTAAAACACGCTTCTTCTGCACCGCAGACACACAAAAAAAGTAAACAAGACCACTTCTTGTGACTCTCACCGACTCCACACATGACAGATTTTTTTCCTGGAGACATTAAACGTATTTCCCAAGTAGCATTGACCCAAAACCCTGACTTCGACCAAAAACGAGTCTAGTGGTTTCCTATTTTCCAACATAGCTTTGCTTGTCTTGTCTCCCTTTCTCTTCGCCGCTGTCACCCACTCATTCTCACTTTCCGTGCTATTAGCTTCACTCGACTCACTAGCAGTTTCAAACAAAACCTTGGTTTCCGCCATCTTCCGTCCTACCCAGTTCTCAAACCCGGCAAAACCCTTGATGCCAAATCTATTTGACAACTAAGAGATATGCTAACTGTGGATAACAGTCGATCAAGTTCAGCATAGCTAGCTAGCTAGCTAGCTAGTAAAGCGATTCACATTTCTTTGGTAGCCAACCGAATGACACCTGAATCTTTAGCTGTCGCCACCGACAATAATATGAACGGGGAAAAGTCAGTCACTAACCCACTCCTCCCAGCAGCTAGCTGGCAAACGTTAGGCTCCATGTTTTTAGCTCGCTAAAATAGCTAGCAAAATAAATAGATACGCTAGCCCAGGGGCGCACTGGCCGTATTGAAAAACAACGAATTCGCGGGCCAATGTTTTATTTGAAAAGATATGGCCCTTTATAATGTCCACATGTATATAGCATTTTAACATATTAAAACAACAGAGAGAAATAGTATTTGTCCAGCCTTTGCTGCTAGGCTTGCAGATGTGCATAATACGCTGCGACCCTAATCGAAAAGTATTTAATAACTCCAAATAACAAAAACGTAGCTATAGGTCGTTGTAACATTTAAACGACATGTTTAAACATGTAACATGTTTTTTTATATATATTTTTTTTAATGCGCTGCATGTATCACCAGTGATGTTGAATGCAGCATTGCTGTAGCCTAGGCTACTGCTCAAATGTTGCTGTAATAGGCCAACATGTTTCTCTTTTGCATGGTATTTTGTTGCATGTTTTGTTTTTTTGGTTATTCATTGTCAAGCGTTAAAAAACGATGCCAGACTGCAACATTTTAGTAGCCTAGCTAGGACTGTGGCATGTGTCTGCACATTTCCCCTCTGCTGCATGCTGTAAACAGGACACACGGAACCAGCGCAATTGAAGTCGAATTCACCTATGCGAGCGCACCAGGCTGTAAATACTTCATGACTCAACGGTTGATAATCGCTTGTGTATCATATTTGGCCCGAGGGCCTTGACACATGTGCGCTAGCCTATTAGCCATGTTTACAACTGACTTGGGATCATTGCCTTTGCTAGTTTGATTGTATTGATATTGCCAGTCTGTATTTGTTCATAATATTGACTGGTTGAAACTAAAACAGTGCATCCTGAATGGGTGGAGGCAGCAAACAATGTACCGGGCCAGCTGTGATTTACAACCTGATAGCAATATTTTTTGGACTACCAAGAAATATATTGGTGAATTACAGTGCCTTTGGAAAGTATTCAGACCCCTTGACTTTTTCCACATTTTGTTAGGTTACAGCCTAATTCTAAAATTGATTAAATTCTTTTTTCCCCCTCATCAATCTACACACAATACCCCATAGTGACAAAGCAAAAACAGGTTTTAGGACATTTTTGCTAATTTATTATCCATTTAAAAAACCGAAATATGACATTTACATAAGTATTCAGGCCCTTTACTCAGTACTTTGTTGAAGCACCTTTGGCAGAATTTACAGTCTCGAGTCTTCTTGGGTATGATAAGACAAACTTGGCAAACCTGTGTTCGGGGAGTTTCTCCCATTCTTCTCTGCAGATCTTCTGAAGCTCTCTCTGGTTGGATGGGGAACATTGCTGCACAGCTATTTTTAGGTCTCTCCAAATATGTTTGATCAGGTTCAAGTCCGGGGCCACTCAGGGACATTCAGAGACTTGTCCAGGAGCCACTCCTGCGTTGTCTTGACTGTGTGCTTAGGGTTGTTGTCCTGTTCAAAGGTGAACCTTCACCCTAGTCTGACAACCTGAGCGTTCTGGAGCAGGTTTTCAACAAGGATCTCTGTACTTTGCTCCATTCATATTTGCCCCGATCCTGACTAGTCTCCCAGTCCCTGCTGCTGAAAACATCCCCACAGCATGATGAGACACCATACTTTACCGTAGGGATGGTGCCAGGTTTCCTCCAGACGTGAAGCTGAGCATTCAGGCCAAATTCTCTGGTTTCATCAGACCAGCGAATCTTGTTTTTCATGGCCTGACGGTCTTTAGGTGCCTTTTGGCAAAATCCACGAGGGCTGTCTTTTGCCTTTTACGAAGGAGTGGCTTCCGTCTGGCCACTCTACCATAAAGGCCTGATTGGTGGAGTGCTGCAGAGATGTTTGTGCTTCTGGAAGGTTCTCCCATCTCCACAGAGGAACTACAGAGCTCTCGATTCTTGGTTACCTCTCTGACCAAGGCCCTTCTTCCCCGATTGCTCAGTTTGGCTGAGCGGCCAGCTCTAGGAAGAGTCTTCGTGGTTCCAAACTTCTTCCATTTAAGAATGATGGAGGCCAGTGTATTCTTGGGGACCTTCAATGATGCAGACATTTTTTGGTGTCCTTCCCCAGATCTATGCCTCGACACAATCCTGTCTCAGAGCTCTACGGACAATTCCTTCGACCTCATGGCTTGGTTTTTGCTCTGACATGCGCTGTCAACTCTGGGACCTTATATAGACAGGTGTTTGCCTTTCCAAATAATGTCCAATCAATTGAATTTACCACAGGTGGACTCCATCTCAAGGATGATCAATGGAAACAGGATGCATCTGAGCTCAATTTCGAGTCTCATTGCAAAGGGTCTGAATACTTATGTAAATAATGTACAATTTTCTAAAAATCTGGTTATGCTTTGTCATTGTGGCATATTCTGTGTAGATTGCTGAGATTGCTTTTTTTATATATTTAATCCATTGTAGAATAACGCTGTAAGGTAACAAAATGTGGAAAATGTCAAGGGATCTGAATACTGTCTGAAGGCACTAAATCATGCATTGAACTGCATCCATCTATTCTCTTAACCTCTTATGAAGTTGGTTTTGTAGCATAAACTGGGAATTTGATCTTTTTCACTAATATTATGATTGTCTGTTTGTTTCATATCTGCAAAGTAGCTTAAACGCTGTCTGTTCCACTCTAAGTCCTCCCCTCAAATACTGTATCTCTCTGTTTAGATATCAGTTCCACCCTATTGTGTTTGTCTATGTCATCAGAAAGAAAGAAAAGTCACACACTCCCTTCATATCACCAGCGTGTCTAAATTCAGCTTTCTTAGTGTGATAGGCAGTGAAATGGAGGGAGAATGAGCGGATTAACATTACTGACACAGGGATGGGTTGAGATGACCACCAGGGATAATCCTTACGGCCACAAAAAACAAACAAAAAAGACTATTTTTACATCAGGCTAGCGGCCCAGAGTTCATGCCACAGCGCTCGTTCCAGGCACGCATTCTTTTTTTAATTTCATCATTTGATTTGGATTGTGCGTGAGCGGCGGGCGGAAGAAGGTCCATCACCCGGGACCGTTCTTGTCAACCTTTGGAGCGGAGCGGCTGGTCGGCTGCAGTGTGATGCTTCTGTGTTATTTTTAACCAGGTTTTTTTTTCCAGCCTCGGAGAGAGAGCCACACACTGAAAGGCAGACGAGGCAGAGAGGAGCGGCTAAGCCTGGGGATCAGGAGACAGGCGATTAACCTAAAGTCTGGTGCTTAGAACTTCAAAGTACAAATAGCCCTCTGCTCACGGATCAGATCCCGTCTAAAGGATGGACAGAGGGAGCAGGGGGAAACAGTTGCTCCGTGTCCCCACACGTACGTAGCTGGGGGGGCTGGGGAGGGCAGAGGAGGGTGGGGTGTGGTTCTGGCATCCACAGACAATAACACCCTTTGGGCTCCTTGCTGAAACAGTACTATGGGGGGTTTAGGTTTAGCCTTAGCCCTTGACATAGAGATGACATGAGCTGGGACTCTCAGTATCCCTGAGCATGGCGAGAGAAACCAGGAGAGGGGGTAATGAACAGTGGGTGTGTAGTACTGCTCCAGCAATACATTCTGTCAAGCTATGGACGTGATGGAAACCTGGAACCGAAAAAGAAGTGGTTTCTATATCGGGGCGGCGGCAGCCTAGCAAATGACGCGGTTTTATCTCTTTGATGGCTAGGGGCCTTGTTAACTTCTGTGGTTTGTTTGTTTGTTTGTTTTCATGTTTGTTATCTCCGAAAGCTGGTTCAAGCATATTTCCATGGCTCAGCACCCTCCGTGTCTATTATGGTCCCCATCCCTGGTCCCCATGAGCGCAGCCCCAACCTCCTTCCTCACCCCTATTCCCGTCCCACACCCCCCCTCTCTCTCTCTCTATTGCTCTCTGTCTTTGAAGGAAGAGGTAGGAGGCTTCATTCTCAGTCTGCCTGCATTAAGACACATTCAGCTAAATTAGCCTGGCGTATCCGCCGACGTTGCTCTATTCTTACCACACTCTAAAGAGCCTACATTTTAATCAGCTTGCTCCGACGCACAGGCCAAATGTTCTCCCCTTCATAAAAAAAACACACACAAAAAAATCTGATTGTCAGCTATAACTCTTGGGGATGAGGATGATTACTTTAGATTAAAATGGCCAAACATGACATAGCGAGGGAAACTCAACGGCGACCAGGAACAAAAAAAATGAATGCTTTCGAAACAGTGCGTGTGGGGTAAAGGACTTATGAGAGAAAGACAATTACAATTTTGAACATCTATTAAATATTAAAGAGCTGAATGTGGTCCTAGAGACTCATCATTAGCAGTAATGGGTTTTATACATCGCACTATTCAGCTATTTATTCCGCTGCTTCTAATCTTTAGGAGGCAAGTCCCAACTGAATCATTACACATCCAATCCAACATCATGCAAAAGCTGTGTGTGTGTGTGTGTGTGTGTGTGTGTGTGTGTGTGTGTGTGTGTGTGTGTGTGCGTGTGTGTGCGTGCGTGCGTGCGTGCGTATGTGCAATGCAGAAGATGAAAAGAATTCTTAGGAGAATCTTCACCTCTTTCTCCCCCACTCAGGGGTTTTGATCCTCAAACCCATCTCTAATGCGTGCTTGAGTGAAAAAGAGGGAAATATTTTTGCCTCAACATTGAACCACACACATTTGTATGAAAATTAGGGGAAATGTGGTGAAAATTGGTTGTGAGAAACTGGATGAGAAATTGCACTGAGCCAAGACCAATTTATATGGCACTTATCCATATGGTGACTAAACCAAAACAATTCCTCAATTCCAATGCATGATTATTCTCCATCACTGTCACAAATAAATGATGTGAATAAAATATTTTACTACAAATACTCAAAAATAATATTTTATATTTAATAGTTTGAAGTCAAGTCTTGATCTCTCTCTGTCCCTGCCTTCTGTTCATTTCCCATTTCTATGTAAATTCACTGCAATGTACCACGGCCAGCAAGGCTACAGAATCAAGGTCACAGCAGCGCCTCTGTAAAGAAATGTTGATGTCTTTAGAAGGACTGCAAGCAAACATTGAGAAAGTGTAAAGATCAAATCCAGCCACCCAGTGCGAAAAACATGGAGGCCATGCTAATTACTAGCCCCATACTTCCCCTGTACACACACACACACACACACACTCTCTCTCTCTCTCTTTGTTCCTTTACTTTCTTTGCCTTGTCCTCCGACCAACACTCACTTGCTTTTCTTCTTTCACCATTCAAGATGGATTTTCAAATATTCAAATAAAAAGAAGAGTTTTGTAACTGTTTCCACATCGCACGACATGGACAGATTGTAGGTAACCATTAGCGTCCCTGTGAGACTCCTCTCATTGATCATCCTCGCGTAGTAGGTTCATTTGTAACATTGTGTGACTGGCTTTGGTGCAAAACTACCCTTGTTCAAAATACCACTACAGCACATTTAATGCGTCATAAATTCTTTGTGACCCTTATCAAGTACATACTTATTAAGAAAGAAAAAGAATCCGCCTCCTCACTCTCCCCAGCTGGCACCTTTTTTCTAATGTTGAATGACAAAGGACAGTGAAGGCGTGCATATGTTTTAATATCGGTGTTTATATGAGTGTGTATACTGTGTATACAGTACGTGTATATACATAGTTGTATCGAGAATTATTTAAGGTGTATATGTGTGTGTGGGCACGCTTGTGTGAATTCGGGTGGGGGGGTCTAGTTGCTACGCGTCGCTTCGACATTCAGTACCCATTCAGTACCCCTTGAATGCTGGAGCTGTTTCCATGGTAACACTGACCCCTGGGAGTAGATGCTTTTCACCAGGAGCCTCTTTATAATGGATTCACAGCTCGGAAACAAAGGGGAAAAATACACTTTCTCTTTCCCTATTTTTTTTTGTCCAGAAACTACTCTCTCTCTCTGTCAATGTTACAATGTTTGTCGAAGGAGTAAAAACAGCTCACTCTTATTTCTCCCCTATGCTACAGCATTGAAAAAAGATCTGGAGAATATAACCATTTTTATACTTCTATTCCATTTTTCTAGCCCCCTTTATTTCAAGCTCGATTCACTCTCTTTTTCTCTGTCTGCCAGTTATTTCTAACATACTCCCTATTCGCACTCTTTGTTTGTTATCTTACGCCCTTCTCTATTGTTCTGGGTTGTTTCAAGTTATTATCTTGGTTATCTCTTTTATTCCGTTCCCTCTCCCAGTCCCTTCCTCTATTCAATTGATATCACACTTCTGTCATGTAGAGATACAATGTTAAGGCAGTGTGAAATCAGTGCAGTAACCATCTCTATGTCCTCTCTCTCTGCTCCTCTCCACAGGCCAAGCTGATAGTACCAAACAGCACAGCAGGTCTGATCATTGGTAAAGGTGGAGCCACAGTCAAGGCCGTCATGGAGCAGTCAGGCGCCTGGGTGCAGCTCTCCCAAAAACCAGAGGGCATCAACCTGCAGGAGCGCGTGGTCACCATTAGCGGAGAGCCCGAGCAGAACCGTAAAGCCGTGGAGATCATTGTTCAGAAGATCCAGGAGGACCCCCAGAGCAGCAGCTGCCTCAACATCAGCTACTCCAACATCTCTGGCCCTGTGGCCAACTCCAACCCCACCGGCTCCCCCTACGCCAACTCAGCCGAGGTGAACCCCGCTGCTGCTGCTGCCGCCGCTGCCACAGCCTCCAGCCTCCTGGGTCAGGCCACCATGCAGAGTATGGGCGGCTTCCCCACCACCATGGGTCCCAGCTTCTCAGGCAACGACCTCCTGACCATCACCTCGGCCCTCAACACGTTAGCCAGCTACGGCTACAACACCAACTCCCTGGGCCTGGGGCTCAACCCCGCGGCAGCCTCAGGAGTCCTGGCCGCCGTAGCGGCTAGCGCTAACCCCGCCGCGGCTGCCGCTGCAAACCTCCTGGCATCCTACGCCAGCGATGCCTCCACCAGCGCAGGCCACCAGGCCGCCTCCCTGGGAGGCTTCACCCTGGGCTCGCTGGCCGCGGCCACTGGGGCCACCAACGGCTACCTGAGCGCCTCATCCCCGCTGATGGCACAATCCCTGATGGCCACTGAGAAGCAGATGCAGGAGGGGGCCAAGGACGTGGTGGAGATCGCTGTTCCCGAAAACCTGGTAGGAGCCATCTTGGGGAAAGGAGGGAAAACGCTAGTGGAGTACCAGGAGCTGACTGGAGCCCGGATCCAGATCTCCAAAAAGGGAGAGTTCATTCCCGGCACCCGGAACCGTAAAGTTACCATAACCGGCTCTCCGGCGTCAACGCAGGCAGCTCAGTATCTGATCAGCCAACGGATCACGTATGAGCAGGGTGTGCGCGCCACCAACCCACAGAAGTTGGGCTAGAAAAAGGGAATGGAATGGAGGAAAACGAGTGGGGGCTTGGGGAGTAATGCAAAGTGAGAGAGAAAGGGAGAGGAGAGCAAGAATGTTGGAAGGAATCGTTCACACGTTTTTTCGTGTTTCAGTATTGTAAAAAATGATGTGACGCAAAAAATTTGCTCGGAGAGAGGAGAAAGTGTAATGCGGAATACAAATGAAAATAAGGTGTAAAATGTAAATACGGTTTTATTACTTAAGTCTTGATCTTTCGGGATTTTTTATTGTTTTGTCTTTTTGTTCTTTTGTTTGTTTGGGTTATTCTCCGGACAGTGGTGAATGCGATTTTAAACTGGCATGCTGCCGCGCTGCAGTTTGGAAAAGGGGGGCGGTGGGGGTACTGGGGGCCGACCCCCATGGAATCAGCCCCTTCCCCACCCCCATTCCTGTGTAGCTCACTGATTTTTTTTCTTCAGATTTGCCTTCAGTTTCAATTTGCCCCTTACCCTGCCCCCCCCACACACACACTTTTCACCCTCCCCCTACAAGGGTCTGAGAAGACTGCAAACAAGTGCTTGGTTTGAGATCTAAGGAAAATCCCTGTAGTTGATGACATCCCCCTCCTTTCCCCCATCCTCGCCCCTCTCACAGCCCCCTCCCCCTTGTTTTGGGCAAAAGAGGTTGAGAGATGTGCCCTCCTATCCCTATAGCCTCGCGCCTTAGGTTCTGATTTAGCCAGATGCATGCTATGCCACGCTCCTTATTTATATATGGGATGCTCGTGTTTCGTATGTAGGACGAAGGCAGAGACGCGTGGTGCATCTCATTGGGTCAGAATTCTAGCGTAGCGCAAGAGTACATATAGAGGTTGGGGCATTTTTCTCAACAAGGTTTGCAGTCTGATATTATGATTATTATTAAGATTATTATAGATATCATCATCATTATTTATTAATATGATTTCACCCATAAAGTTCGGTATTTTCCTTGTTTTTTTTTAATCTGTGAATTCAGGTTGACATGAATGTAAAGACTATTTTTGATTTGATTTGTTTAATTTAAGTGGATTTAATAGTATGTCACGTAGTGTAATATACAGTATGTCTTATTTAAGACCAGTAAAAACTGCACCATAAGGACCACTACAGTGACGACGAAGAGGAAGGGTTAGCTTTGATATCCAGCAAAGAGCAGGACAGTAAATATTCACATTAAAACACACACACACACAAACCCTCTGATGCCATTTCAGTGCTAAAAAGGATTATAACATATCTACATGGCAGATTACGGTGGAATCAAGCAGACTAGTCTCTATATACATACATAGCTGCACAATGAAAAATGCCACTTGCACAACAGGCCCAAGAGCAGCGTTCACATTCTTGCAGGAACAAAGTTCTCTAATAACGTCAACCCCCGAAGTTGTTTCAATGTTGTGTGAGCTCAGATTTCTCTCCTCTCTCTCCAGCTTAGTCTGTGTCCCTCAACATTGTGAAAAGCCAAAGTGTTGTTGGGACTGTAGGGCCATAGCCGTCTCCACTGAGATATCCAGCGAGCGCTGCTCTTCTGCCTGTGGCACTATAACTCTAACTGTCTAGACAGGCCAGGCGAGACACTAGGAACAAGAGCACTTAGAACCTAGAGGTGGTGGCCCCGCCAGGATACGTACATACTACTGAAAAATACAAACACTGAAGATGAGAAAGTTGATAGTTGAAATGATCTCACTAGGGTCCAACCAGATTGCCAGGCCCCGTCTCATTGCAAACTGATCTATTTCAAGGTAGTTCATATTTAGAAGTAGTTTTCCCTAATACTTGCTCTTATCAAGCAGTGTTCTTCTGTCCACGATGAACGGGGGGAATGTAAGGTGGTACGGTCTGTTGGGCGTTAACTACAAGTCTGTCTAACGGTTGTGGGTTATTCTGATTTTGGAAAACTGTAGGGACCTCCCACTACACACTCCCTGCAATGGATACTACCCACTAACCTATAAGCTGCTAAAGATGTTTTGGTTTGTTTTATCTTGTTTTGGTTTTTTTTGCAATCGGAGTACACTGAAGTCCATCTTAATGCACTGTGAAGTGTGGGTATCTTTTTCTCTGCCCATGAGGTCAGGGCTGTGTGCTGTAGGAGCTTGGTCACAGGCAAATGTCTTGTTATTATTATGTCAGGGAAATGTACACGTGAAAATACCAGGCAACTACGGGAATCATATCTCATGAACAAAACACTATTTGCATATAATATCAGTTCTCAGTTAGACATGCAAGACGAGGAAAGAGTATTCGTGTTTCTAAACACTTACGTTGAAACCCGTGATCCTGGATTGAGGCTTTGGATGCGCTTTGACTCAGTTTGGCATTGAAAGTAATGTGGTGGTGGGGGGAGTGGGGGGGGGGAGTGGCAGGTGTGCATGTTCAGCTTTTGCTATTCAAAGACAACAGTTGGAGGTATGTGGAGTTTTATCCCAATTTTGACCGGGTTGCTCTTTTTTTTAAGATACTCTAATCGTCCGACTTCCCTTTTCATATTTGCTGTTTTCATAAACAGTTGAAATTGATGTATTCTGTTAGCTAACTGAAAATGGCGGGCTAACCTAAATGTGATTACTTCTAAAATGCCAAAGGAGGGGGGGTCACATTTTGCTTGACACTAAACAATCTAACTTGGTCTGGTAAGGGAACCTATCTCCCCAATTGGACATTTAGACACTGTAATGTAAAGGAAATCTATCCAATGGTGGGCTCTCACTAGTATTCAACATTGGAATGTTTTCTCTATTGTCTATTGGAGCGAAAGTGAAGCGCGTATCTCGACAGATTGGTAAGGAGTCTTCTTTATTCCCATCTAATACCATCCACTTTCCTCACCCCCCCCCCAACCCTTGTACCTCCGTGCACCCCATTCTTACACATCAACCCAGAGCCCCCCCTCTCACATCTCTCCATGGGTGATAGTGTCTGGTGTTGCGATGCATGTCTGCCTGCCCTTCCAGACCACAACTACTCCAAAACAATGACTGTCTGAGTCTCTTAATGCTTTGAGGGTAGAGAGGACAGAGTTCCCTTGGTTGTAGAGCTGAGCATTAGAGTCTAGTTAGTGACCATTTTGCCAGCAGCAGTGAGAACAAATTAGTAGGTGGCAGAGGAAGTAAGAAAGAGAACCTGCAACCAGGCAACTCAGAGAGAGAGAGCTACTATCTGACTTCATTCTGTCAATCCCCTGGCCAGTGGTTTGAAACCATATTTTATTCTGTATGTTAGTTAGGAGTGAAAACATTATGCTACATTTGGTACACATGCCCAGATACATACAGTACATTCATAAACACATTTACAGAGATTGTGAGTAGAATAAGGAAAATACTGCTTGTTGAAATCATTAAGAAATGACAGAAATTACTGGATATAAGCGATACTACAACTGTGACAAATCAATGTGAATGATATCAAATAGAACAATATCAAATACCTGTAGTTGGAGATCACGGGAAGGTGCCAACAAAGTTTGTCAAAGGACGGCTTTGTTATCTTTTTATCTAATTCAGCAAAATTACCCCATGTTGATGGGGTTTTAGGGTGTCCATTTTTGGCTGGTTTGTAATTTAGGGGATCTAGATCAAATGTGATGAGTACTGGAAGCAATATACGTAGTAGCATGTTGTCCTTGTATTGTCTTTTCGTTCTGTCCTTTGTAAAAGCTTAGGATTTACCTAGATGTTGAATAGATTTACATAATTGCGATTTTTTTTAATTTGTGAAATTGCTGCTATTTAATAAGTGATGTACTAAAAATAAAGTTAAAACATATCTGATTGGTCGTTTAGCAGGATGTTGTAGTTCCCAGAGGTGTGCTAAATGCTATACATGCTGATAAGATAATAATTACTGTAAAAACAAACTCAACAAATAAACCTGTGCCAAAATAGATCTTTAAAGACTGAAACTGAGAAAATGCGCGTGATTTAAAAAACATGACGTGAAAGGAAACATACTTTTATAAGAAAAAAAATGTGAAAAGTGCCAAACGTGACTTTTTTGTTGTTGAGTAAAAATCGATGAAAAAAGAAAAGGTTTTAGTTCAACTTTTAATTCCCCCTTTACTTACCATATGAAATAAGGGATTGTGGAGGAAGGGAGCCATCTTGTTAGCTAGTAATCCAGAATTCCTTGAATATTGCAGTACTTAGACTCCGGGGCCAGAAGAATCAACGTAGAGATAGATTAGCATGGTTAATGATACACATGATATTAACATTCTTAATACAGCCTTTTATAGTTCTGAAAATGTATTTTGTGGAGATAGATGTTATCTTTTTTGCACGTCTATTATTGCATGATATCAAAGTGAAACGTGGACAACAAAAACATTTTAGAAAAAAAATATCGTACAACATTTTTGGCCCGGTGTGTAGTCTTCATTTTGAAGACAAATCGTTGCATGCCAACAATGGAAAAGCCTTTTCATGTTCAGTGACACAACTTCAAACCTGTGTTGTTTTCACTAAGAACATGCAGGGACATCGTCCAGTAGAGCAAGGCCACAGTATAATTCGATTGTATGACTGGATGAGTATTTTGTGAGAACTTTGTCTAGGCATTAAAACATTCTTAGAGAGATAGGAACAAACTTTTAATCAAACATGAAGCAATTTGTTTGTTTTTTGCTGGTTGTGCTTCTTTTACTAAAACTCTAAAACTGAGTTATTTAATCCTGAATGAATTTGAATGCTTTTTTTACATAGATATGGCGATATTGTCCAGGAGTGTACTCACCTCTGTATAAGTTTGCATATCACTCTTCGATCATGACTTCAGGGCTTGAGTGTCCATGTGTTTTGTGTGAATAACTAACATCAGGTAAGGCCAGATCTGGCCCTAGTGTCATTCTAACCATCTGTTTACCCTTTCGGCTCCCTCTGAGCTTGAGCTCTTGTCTTGATGTAAATATGCACTTTATATATCTCATTTAGACAGCTTTCTCATTTAAACCCCCATCTCCTGAAAGGAAACTAGGAAAAGTATTTTGATGTGCGTAGGCACCATGATTTTTCACACTCTGTTGCTGTTCAACTTTTGTGTTTCTCAAAATCCTGGGTCTCTCTCCAGAATTTGTGACAAAATCACTGAATTTGGTCTCATTGCATAATTACACTTTCTACGACAAAACATATATATATTGCCAATATTCCCCATGTTGTCCATTGCCCAACTGTCATTCAGTTTCGCCATTAGACAACTGAATGGTGTTGGCATGCGCAAAAGGGGATTGTAAATGACAAAAGCTGGTCAGCGACAAGAGAACATAGCTTTTCCTCACTTAACACAGAATTTGGACTTATGTATATTTCCGAAGCTTTTAATAACAGTGTCAAAAAGGGACACTCAGTCTAAACTTTAACCAAATTGACATCCCTGTTCCTAGCGATGCCTCAGTTGCAATACAATGTCAGCACGAGGTATACTGTATAGCCCTGTAGAGTAAGCTGAGATGGGGGTTTGTGCATTAATGTAGTACCTTACTGTACAGCTGTGCATGTGCTATTGTCTGGCTCTCTCGTGTCTGTGTGTCTGCAGTAGGTCAGCATCATGGTGTCGTCTCCATGTCGCTGGGTCAACAGATCTGTTTTGTGATGTGCAGAGGAATGCAAACTTATGGTTCACCTGCTGTAGGTGACATCATTGCTTTTCAGTAGGTGTGTGGCTATTAGTGCTCAACTCCAAAACCTCACAATGCCCCAACCCCGCCCTCCTCGCTCACACCCACTCCCACCACCCTTAGCCAGACATTCACGGAACCCAGGGTCCCACTCTTGAGCTTGTACCCCATCGAAGCACCAGCAATTTTAGACTGCATTTGTCATATCACTGTTCAGTTCCTCTTTATTGTTTTCCTGTTTTTTATTTGTACTACGCTCTCTAACCTAGACGAATTATAACAAAATGCCATTCATATGTATCCTGTTTACTCCCCCTTTTCTCCTTTTTGCACTTTCACTGCCCCCCTTTTCCAACCACTCCCCCACACTTCTGCTCCGATCCCGCCACACCACCAAACCCCCCCACCTCCTCCTCCTCCTCGAGTTTCTCCCGAGTGCCAAACAAAAACAGTACCATTCCAAACTTTTTGAGTTTTCTTGTATGTTGGACATCCATTGGACGCACCCATGAAGCCAGCATGTTCCTCCATAACATGATGTCAGTCATGACGCCTCAACATTACCCAAAAGAAACAGATCAAAAAACCCCTGAGCTAAAAGCAGACCTGGATTAACCCGGTAAAGGCTGGCTACCTCTCATAAACTGCTTTTCCTAATTCTCTACCATCTCTTCAACCTCCAGGACATCATTGATTGTGTGCCATAGTGTTGGGGGCACTTGTCACTCTCCTCACTCCCCAAGTCTCTCCATTTGTTTTTCGATGGGGAAAAAAAAAAAATCCATTTCTAATGACGATTCTTTTTCTTTAACATTAAACCACACTCAGAATGGTGTGAGGAGTGTAATCGTCAGCTGCGCAGCCATCCTCTGTCTTCTGAACTTTGAACTTTTCACCCCTCATGAACTTTATTGACCTTCTTCCTCCCCTTCTATGTTCATCAAACTGTTTGGACTTAAATCTCCATTCCATCACCAAAACTATTTGAGACTGTGCAATTCTAGTTGAAATGATTGGATTTTCTTTGCTTGTTTCTCATCACCGGGGCAATTCTCAGAGATAAAGAATGAAAAATCATCCACACAAAAAAAAAATACAGACAAACAACAACAACAAAAAACTAAACAACTGTTTCTCCACAATTTCATTTTTCTCTCATTGTAAATATTTTTTGTCAGATTTTGTTGAGCTGGAAAGAGAGGCGTGTTCAACAGAATGGGGCCGGCAGCATAAAACCCACCTAGTGGAAAGAGGAAAAGAAAGACGCACCCCATACATCTACTCATTTGTTCTGCTACAGTAGCGTGTTGTATTGACATTGGTGTGACCTACTGTATTTGTTGTTGTTCTAGCTCCACTTAGATAAAATGATGTAAAAACGCAAAAGAGAATTCAGTTCTAGAGCTGAAAATCATCCTCATGATAGAATTGTTTACATTTGCTACCGTAGCTGTATTCGTTGGTGGTTTCGTTTTGCTTTAGTGTGAGTCGTAGTTATTGTAAATGCTTGGTAGTTGGAAGAACATATCAATGTGGAGAACTTGCTAGACTCGGCACCTTACACTAGATGTGGGACACACAAGACTAGGGAAAACCTGTGTCGCTCCCAAACCACAAAAAGGAAGTTGAGCCCTCTTTAGTGCAATAGAGTAAAAGTGATATCGTTTATAACTACGGTTATGTTAATTGGGCATATTGTAGGTGGGCGTTGCTGAATGTAAATGACAACATCACAAAGGTGCCCGTAGTGCCAACTGAGACATATCTCGGTCAGTGGGTTTAGTAGATCGAAGAAGACTGAAAGTATTCATTTGACACAGCTAGACTGGACTGACCATATCATTGCTTAGCTTTGGGCTCCACTCACAATGCTTTATGCTGCCAGCCTCATTTTCTGATAACACTTCATGAGCTATTTATTTTCAACTTATTATATACTATTAATAAATGACAACACAACAAGAAAAAGGGAATGACTGGAAAGGTGAATTATTGTTTTGTTTTTTAGTATTTTAGTGGTTGCTTTTAACACCATTCATTAACTGACTTAAAGAGTATTGAATATTTAATGTAATTGTAGCATTGTGTTTGTAAAAAAAAAAGTTAAAAAAAGTAGTGAGTTGTGTTTATTGACTTGTGGATTACCAGTGAAGTCAGCAATCTAGTGCTAATATATATTTAATCTTTTTTTAAGGATTATTCTTTTCCGACAGCAACAACAGTCATTATAAATGTTCATTTTAGCATCACCTGTCTTCTGTTGTCTTATTCTTCACCTCCCACTACACTCAGTCTCATCCAAGTAACACATTGCAAGTTTGTGCCTGAAACCATGTGCTTGGTCTGGGGGCGGGGCCATATGGTATGAGTGGCGTGTGTGTATGTGAGTGCGTGTGTGTGTGTATGAGGGAGAGAGTGTGTGAATGGAAAGGCTGCTGTCTGAGCCTTGGTGGGTGGGTGTTCTGTCCAATGTCCACCAAAGCTAAAACCTGGAGGGCTTCCATTCACCAATGGAATCCCCTGACGTTATAGCTGGAACTTCATCATGTGACCTGAGCCGACTCTATCGTTCATAACCCTCCCACCCAACCACTCTCCACCACTACCCTATCCCTGAGTCATCCCTTACCACACGCCAGCACCATGTGATGTTCTCCATCGATAACATACTACTCGACCAGATCCACATTAACATGTCTCCTCCCATGTTTCCAAAAGGAGCACGTTGCCAGTCAACCTGCTTCCCACATGATACTCAACCATCCTCTCTAGCTGCCGGGGCCAGGCCCATTCGTCTAAAAACAAGAGGATAGACAGACAGAGAAATAGTGATTCTCAGGATATCTTCTTGATCTCCCTTTATATCCTGCCTTCTGCAGTTGTCCCACTTTATTCTGCCCTAATGATTTCTATGGAGCCCAAAGACGACGATGATTTCCAATGCCCATGTAATGGTTGCTTAGCAATTATTCTGAGGGATGATGTGCACCCACTTAGAGGAGCAAGCAAATGCTGTATTGTTTACAACCTAAATGAGACCAACGCTGTTGAAAAGGAATGTGTAGGACAAAAAAAAATTATACGTATTGCAAAATGATGACATTTCAACCACAATTTGTGTGACATGAGTTAATGTAATTATGAGTCATTGCATGTTACTATTTTTTTGCAATGAAAACATCTTTTTTTTGAACTGTTAGAATGGATGGTACATTGTCAAATTAGTGCAACATTTAGACGCTAATAATAAAACAAACGTTGGTGTCCGTGTTAATGTCACCATCAGGAGAGGTTTTGGACCAATGAATGCAAAATGTTGTAACGGTTTTGTTCATTTGTACATGGTAATAATGGGTTAAATAAACCATTGAAGCTAATTGTCAGGTAGACATCATTAGTCTTACTAATTAATTCATCAAGGCCCACACATTGGTTTACCATGTTAATACTCAAAGAGGTGCTTGAAAAACAGTTGATATTGGACTGAATACAGTTCTTACTATAACCAAACCCCAAAAGAGGTAAGTTAAACACCCCTTGTCCTGTAATACAACGTTGCACATGATATTGTGGTGTTTCACAAACACACATGTTTACCCGAGGCAGAAAGAATATTTCAAGCGGGTTTAGGTATTTAAGGAGGACATGAATGACAATGTTGGACATTACCATGCTTTTGCTGAACAAGCAGCATAGCAATCAGAGGTTATGAGACGATCGGAAAGGTTGGGACTCGTCTCACCTCATCCAGTACACCCAATGCAATAGAAATGACACAATCAAGATGGAGGCTATGTTGCTCTTTGACATTTTCATCCTCCCACTATCACTGTGCACCAACCAGTTCATCCAACCAGCAAACACCACCCCCCCGCATTCACCATGTCTCCACAGCCAACCTATCACGATCTGCGGATGTAGGCAGATCCAAGCAACTTCTGGCCAATGGGCTTAAACCTCTCCATGCATTGGCTATTGGTTTATTGACCTGCAGCACAGCAGAGTCCCCAGGTTTATCAACATTCACAGCATGGTCTGAAAACCAAACCTGTCTCACAAACCTTCCATACATTAAAGAAGTACCTCCAAGGTTCAGAATGAAGCAGAGTTTATGGTTTACTGCACACACCTCCCAAATCAAGGCAATTTGTAAGGCAGCTAAAATAACGTTATGGTACAATATGAAGCCAAAAGTTGTAATGAGCCCCTGAGCTTTCGTAATAGAACAATGTCAGAACCTTGATGCGCCTTTTGTTAGGCACTACAGTAGATGTGTTTGTTTTGTGTCCTTGATGGCTTTGTAGTCAATCCAGAGTGTCAATGAACTGAAAGGAGGTAAGTTATGAGATTAATGGAGAATAACTGAACCTAAAAGGGATAGTTCACCCAAATTACAACATTACACAGTTTCCTTACCCTGTATGTAGTCTATGGACAAAGTATGACAGCAATCCATGCTTTACATTTTAGCATTTGTGGCACAAATCCCATTCCAGTCATGGGACCAGTATTAGCACTTTTCACTCATCATGTCCAAATCATCCAAGGTCTTTAAAATTGATTGTGAAGCTCAACAAAGTCACATATACACCACCGTTCAAAAGTTTGGGGTCACTTAGAAATGTCCTTGTTTTTGAAAGATTTTTTATGGAATATCTACATAGGCGTAGAGGGACCCGTTATCAGCAACCATCACTCCTGTGTTCCAATGGCACGTTGTGTTAGCTAATCCAAGTTTATCATTTTCAAAGGCTAATTGATCATTAGAAAACACTTTTGCAATTATGTTAGCACAGCTGAAAACTGTTGTTCTGATTAAAGAAGCAATAAAACTAGCCTTTTATAGACTAGTTGAGTATCTGGAGAATCAGCATTTGTGGGTTCGATTACAGGCTCAAAATGGCCAGAAAGGTAGTGTATGTTTCGGAAAGGATGCACAAAAAATGACTTGAATGGGATTTATGCTACAAATTCAAAAACGTTAGCATGTTGAAACAGTGCTAGGGAAACCAAACCAAAGCATTGATTGCTGTCATACCTTGTCCATAGACTGCTTACAGGGTAAGGAAACCAACGTTTAATTTTTGGAATTTGGGTGAACTATCCCTTTAAAGGGTGCGTTTGCACTGTATTATTCACTCTACGGAATACTACTCAATCCCTGTAAGCCCCGTTTGTGGCTTGTGTTTTCCGTGAAAACCTCTGGGCATCTGGTGAAGCCGCTACAATGACAGATTAGGCCCCTCCATATACGTCCCATCTATCTCTCCTGCCAGTTGGACTGGATTGGTGGTAGGACAGCTTGTGTTTCATCTTCGCCAATGCTGCCAATCCTGCTAATTGTGCATCTCTCCTGCCTGAGGCGACATTGATTTTCCTTCTCCTCCTAGCTGCTCTTTTTCCATTCCCTTGTTCATCCCAAGAATCCCTGTAAATCCCAGACCGGCTGTTCCATGGAATTCCGCTGTCCCATTCGGAAAGTTAGATAGGAGAGGTAGGATAGACGTAATGCCTTGTTGCTGAGATCTCTGTGCTTCTCCTCACTGCTTCTCAGCTGATGCTAGTGTTGGCTAACATCCTAGTCCTAGAGGACAGAGAGTGAGAGACAAAGAGTTTGCCCTAATACAGTATGCTTGAGGCTGGAGCGACTAGATTGTGCACCTAGTTCTTCTACTTGCTCCCTCACCTAAGAACAAGGACATCAAAGACAACTCCCATTAATAATGTCATAATAACAGCCCAGTCAGGACTTGACCCTATGGAGTTCACAGGATAAGTCCTCCAAGGCAATCCTCCAAGGCAATTTCAGCAAACATGGGGGGGGGGGGTGCTACATTACACATATAGTAATTGAAGTGTACAAAAATGTGTTGCTAATAATTCTTTTTTATCTGCGTTTTGCACAATCAGACTGTAAACCGGACCTGCTTTGACTGTGGCTACAGTACAGTAGCATTAGTCCCATCACCAGACCTACTGTGTGTAGCTGTTCAGATTCCTGTCCGCAACAGCACACCCGTGTCCACTCACACCCTACTGCTCTGTTACCTAGGTCGCTGGTAAGGGGGCTATGCATTTGCCAGAATAAACAGCAGATGTTTTGAATTTGAAAAATACACAAGCACCTAATCCTTGGCAAATCACAGTGCTATACTGCCTAATTGAATTCCATGGAAGCTCATTTCTATTCTCTTGTGCTTGGCTATTCCAGGCACAGGTTGATACAGAGGATAAGAATAATAATGCAAACAGCCATTGTTTGAGATTTGTTCCCTTATGAGATATTTTGACCAAGAGTTAAGAGAAAGTTCTGACCAAGAGTTAAAGATACAATTTTGACTAAAAAGTGAACATGCTACAGAGACATTGAATAACAATTTCACCCTACCTCTGCTTGAATCAATAGATAAATGTATTTTTAATGCAATATTTTGTATAAAAATTAGGGAAGACAAATGTTTAATTATAGACTACATCAGATTTTAAAGTATTGGCTGATAAAGGAGATTATTTGTAATTTAATTACATTTGAAATTGGAATGTATATTTTTGACAAATAGAATGCAATTTGTATTTCGACTGCCAGCGTAAGACCAAGTTTGTGTTCTAACAGTTATACCGAAATTTTCGCATTTTTACAAGGACTCAGGTCAATGTTTGGGTTATTTCTTGAATGTTTTCATCTACTTATTGCATGTTTGTCTAGGAAACTAATACTTTGTCTTTGATTGAGGAAGATACAAATTGTAGACTGTCATAAGACTGAAATCTTGTAACTAAATCCACACTTGTTTTTCAGCATTCAATTGTTGCTGTCTACCATTTGCATGTACCTTCTATGCATTTAACAAGTATCCATCATTTAAGAAAGTGATATCAAATTCCTGGACCTGGAAATGAGCTTAAACCCACTGAGCTACAACAAACCCCAAGGTTGAAGAAAACCACAACGGACCTCTCCCACTTAAACTTGCCATCTGCACTGGTACAAGAGCTGTCCATATTTGACTAGCAACAATGCAAAAATGATTCCAACATCCTAAGCAACTAAAGTGGAAACTGCCTATTGTCCTTTGGCAACACTTTGCATTACATAGGCATTGAACTTACTAGCCTGTTAGTGTAATAGGCTGTTCCACAGGTAGTTAAATTTGTATGAGGGCGGGGCCTATGCAATGACAGGTGTAGCCAATGATCTTATAATTATGGTACTTTGCTTCACGGCCAGTTTATAGATTATATTTCAGAACATTTATTATACAGACCAAAATCTGTATTTATTCCATCTGGTTTATCATTCTCTTTAAATCAAATTGATTTAATAATTTATGCCAGTCAGATAAGCAAAATACTGAACAATGATTGTACGTTTTTGTATGTTTATTTTTGTTGTTGTTGCTGTTGTGATATTTCTAACCAACATTACAGACTATGTTTAAAATAAGAAACGCATTACATTCTTAACTATTCCAAAAAGTACTTTAAATGTAATTCATGTTTGATTATTATGTGTATAAATACAAGTTAGAATAATTACGTTTAAATTGCGATGCAAAAGCTGTGATTTTAAAACACTGTAGCGTGTACAGTGATTCCTTTATCAATTTTATGGTACATGATATGTTCTGCAATCTTGCAGTTGTTGTTTTCAGTTCTCGAGCATATGCTTTAATAAATATATTTTCTACGGTAGACAAGGGAAGCCTAAGCAGTGCCTGCTGTATTATTCCAATATCCTTTATAGGAACTGTCTCTGTGTGCTTAGTATCAACATGATCCTACAGGGAAATGAAGTGTGTGACAGTGCAGCATACCAATAGTATTCTGAGCCTGGGTGGGTTGTGGGTGGGTTTGCATAATGGAAATGTTTTTGGGTGCATATAATTTACCAACCGATGATGGTGTGTGTGTGTGTAGGGGGGGGGGTGCTAGAGGGATGCAACAATGCCATCACTTCCATCTGTACAATAGCTTTTCAATAGTTAATTATTGTATGGTCCTTAACTGTCTTTGTAAATGATACTTCATTTCATTACATTATCCCAAGGGAACTGCATACTGTACTTACTAAATGCTCACATAATTGATTATCAACCATAGCTGTGCCATGTATAGTCATTGTCCCAACAATTTGTGTTATACAGCTCATTTGAACAATTACAAAACAAGGCAGACAGGTATATTAAACGTACACTGACTCACCCATTTGCTTATGGTTAATGAGTTCCAGCCAGGGCTTGCTAATCGATCACAGAGGTGCAACACTGTGATTTCCTTACAGAGACAGCAGGGTACTCGTAGGTACTCTACACTGGTCGATACAGACTGCATGGTGAAATTCAAAGTCCTTTGACACCAACCGACCACTCATCACCTGACGCCTGACTTCCTGTCTTGCCACAGACTTATACTGTACACCCGCCACCCGGAGACATTCCAAGGATGGCTTTAACCCTGAAGGCACACATTAGTCTTTTTTCAGGCCGCGGGAAACACAAACATATTTGACCTTTCTAAGGAGGCCTGGCCTGACACTTAGGCGGCCGGAGATGGAAGATTCTGCAACATGCCAACGAACCATAAGGGAGAAGCCAGGGGAGATCCAAATAACTTGGCCCAGTTTGAGACAGACGGAGGCAGTTGTGGATTTTACCCCGTGGGCTGATGGGTAAGGAGCTGCTACTTTAGCCTTGAGCAGGCACACAGGGGAAGAACAGGGGTTAGGAGTCCGAGAATGGTTATACAGAGGAACACAGGGGACAAGAAGGTAAAGGTTGAAGAAAGTACAAAAGGTAAGACATTATTCAACTGGGGAAGGTCGTAGACTAGACACATTAAGTAGTACACAATGAATAGTGGATTAATGACCTTGATACTATCCCTTTTGGACTGAACCCCTCCGAGTTATTATAGGCTTTATGGCCATTCAGTAAGTCAGACTAATCTAATCAGATAAAATGGGCAGGAAAACGAAACTGCTATTTATTCCTCCCAAAGACCAAAGACAGCACATAACGGTTAGACAATCGACATCTGGCAGAAAAATCACTTATCAAAATAGATAAATTGTCAACTAAACTGACTTTTAAGGCTGAGGATTGAAGGGTCACCTTTGTATTACAAAATAATGGATGAACACCACACAGAGAATTTAGAATGACAGGGGTATTTATGCAATACTTGCAGTAGACATAATCCTGTTTTACATAACTCAGATTATTGAGCCTGCTTTCTGAGAACTCATAATGGGAGGAAGTCCAGTTTCAGCCTAGATACATTTTTTCTACTATCATACTAACATGCATGGAGTACTCTCTGATTGTAGGACCACTAATGTGTTAATATCCAGGACTAATCAGTGATTATTTAAGGAAGGAAATTAGCCTACTGCAATCTTGACCCACTTATCTCTAATTTGATACTATTCTGAACCAAAAACTCTGGCTCAAGCTTCATGCATACTGTAATACTGAAAATGGCAGGGGGGGAAAAGCCTCTGCCATATTTGTAATTGGATCACACGTCAGGATTTCCACTTTGAGTCATATAAAATGCCTGTCCACGGTTCCAGCGACAGCAGCAAGTACTTGAAGGTTAAACCATACACATGGAGGAGGTATACAAAGCACCCGTGACCCATTTTCCTCCGCTGCTTCCCCATTTATCTAGTTCACCCCTAAAAGAAATGGAGACGGTGGGTGAAGAAATGTAAGTGTGTGTGTGTGTGTGGGGGGGGGGGGGGGGGTACAGGACAGATGGAGCCGTGTGGGCATATTGCTGCCCAGCGGCAGATGGGTGCACAGCAGGGTTGGCAGGGCCAGCGGTGGCCCTCTTCGACAGGTTACGTGCTCCTCATCCAGCACCCTGGCCCCTGAAACCTGGCCTCTGACAAAACGACGGTCCCCCAGGCCACACAGAGAGACAAAACTGTCCACAGCACACACACACAAACAAATCTCATCCACTACTAAAACACATTGTGTTGGTATGACAATTTATGCAAGGTTGTATTGGCTGCTCTGCTAAAAATAAGGATGTTGTGCAAAATAGACAATCCTTTTGTAGGGCTATATACAGTTGAAGTCGGAAGTTTACATACACTTAGGTTGGAGTCAGACTCGTTTTTCAACCACTCCACAAATTTCTTCTTAACAAACTATAGTTTTGGCAAGTCGGTTAGGACATCTACTTTGTGCATGACACAAGTCATTTTTTCAACAATTGTTTACAGACAGATTATTTCATTTATAATTCACTGTATCACAATTCCAATGGGTCAGAAGTTTACATACACTAAATTGACTGTGCCTTTAAAGAGCTTGGAAAATTCCTGAAAATGATGTCATGGCTTTAGAAGCTTCTGAGGCTAATTGACATCATTTGAGTCAATTGGAGGTGTACCTGTGGATGTATTTCAAGGCCTACCTTCAAGCTCAGTGCCTCTTTGCTTGGCATCATGGGAAAATCAAAAGAAATCATCCAAGACCTCAGAAAGAAATTGTAGACCTCCACAAGTCTGGTTCATCAATGGGAGCAATTTACAAATGCCTGAAGATACCACGTTCATCTGTACAAACAATAGTACGAAAGTATAAACACCATGGGACCACGCAGGCGTCATACTGCTCAGGAAGGAGATGCGTTCTGTCTCCTAGAGATTAATGTACTTTGGTGCGAAAAGTGCAAATCAATCCCAGAACAACAGCAAAGGACCTTGTGAAGATGCTGGAGGAAACAGGTAAAGTATCTATATCCACAGTAAAACGAGTCCTATATCGACATAACCTGAAAGGCTGCTCAGCAAGGAAGAAGCCACTGCTCCAAACCGCCATAAAAAAGCGAGACCACAGTTTGTAATTGCACATGGGGACAAAGATCATACTATTTGTAGAAATGTTCTATGGTCTGATGAAACAAAAATCAAACTGTTTGGCCATAGTGACCATCGTTATGTTCGGAGGGAAAAGGGGAGGCTTGCATGCCGAAGAACACCATCCCAACCGTGAAGCACGGGGGTGGCAGCATCATGTTGTGGGGGTGCTTTGCTGCAGGAGGGACTTGTGCACTTCACAAAATAGATTGCATCATGAGAAAGGAAAATTATATGGATATATTGAAGCAACATCTCAAGACATCAGTTAAAGTTAAAGCTTGGTCGCAAATGGGTCTGCCAAATGGACAATGACCCCAAGCATACTTCCAAAGTTATGGCAAAATGGCTTAAGGACAGCGAAGTCAAGGTATTGGAGTGGCCATCACAAAGCCCTGACCTCAACCATATAGAATATTTGTGGGCAGAACTGAAAAAGCGTGTGCGAGCAAGGAGGCCTACAAACCTGACTCATTTACACCAGTTCTGTCAGGAGGAATTGGCAAGAATTCACCCAAATTATTGTGGGAAGATTGTGGAAGGCTACCCGAAACGTTTGACCCAAGCTAAACAATTTAAAAGCAATGCTACCAAATACTAATTGAGTGTACGTAAACTTCTGAACCACTGGGAATGTAATGAAAGAAATAACAGCTGAAATAAATCATTCTCTCTACTATTATTCTGACATTTCACATTCTTAAAATAAAGTGGTGATCCTAACTGGCCTAAAACAGGGAATATTTACTTGGATTAAATGCCAGGAATTGTGAAAAACTGAGTTTACATGTATTTGGCTAAGGTGTATGTAAACTTTCGACTTCAACTGTATGAAGTGGTACATTAAATAGTATTGCACACATTTCTGCTAACAATGTTTGTTTGATTCCTTCTGTTAAATGATATACTATGAAGTCTTGAAAGATCGCAAATGATGCCAGTCAGACTGCATTAGAGACAGTGAGTTGATACATTATTAAGGACTCACTAAGGTATGGTGTCATCTGGTCCTTGTGAAGTCCCAGGAGGAGATAGTGCTGCTCTGCCCTTGAGCAAAGCACTTAACCTGCACAGCTTGTCCAGCTGCACAGACAGATCAGCTGTGCAGTCCACTCTGAATTAATGGAGGAATTACGGTTACAATTGACTGTAGTTATGTGATCTATTTCACTGCATTGAAGTCAATGACGTCATTCTCGAATAAAAGTAACCCGCATTACTGTCCATATTCAATATTTACAAAATGTTTTAACATCCCACCAATATTATGTATATTCTATGCCATAATGTGTCTTAGGGTGTACAGTACATATACACATTCCATTCCATACCATACATGTGAATACAATTAAGTGACAAATGTTGAAACGCCACTGACATGGAACTAGTTGAAGTTCATATGTTGGAGGGAAGGATCTTCAGTATTATATGGCTAATGCCACAGTGTTTAGTGGCACGGCACAGCATGCAGACAATGTAGTATGTATTATATGGCTAATGCCACAGTGTTTAGTGGCACGGCACAGCATGCAGACAATGTAGTATGTATTATATGGCTAATGCCACAGTGTTTAGTGGCACGGCACAGCATGCAGACAATGTAGTATGTATTATATGGCTAATGCCACAGTGTTTAGTGGCACGGCACAGCATGCAGACAATGTAGTATCACCAAGGTTGATTTTTAGAGTCTTAGTCTCCAGTGTATGGGCTACGGGGATGTTTGAACTGCTCACTGCTCCTTCTTCCCTGCCACTGTGAAGGTCAAAGCAAGGACTTGTCTCTCCCCGAGGGGACTGCTGTCTCTCTCTGCTGTCTTGTTCCTCCAGAAGTCTACACTGCCACCTGGGAATAACGACTAACAATACATGCAAGCCCATAGAAGGACATCGAGGCTTTTACAAATTAGAGTCCAAGAAACGCTTTCAGGATGTCTAACGCTGGTCCAAGACAACAATGAGGGAAATAGCATTGAGGTTGTCATGGAGACTGGCTGCAAAGACAGCTCGGGCTGCTTTCATAGCATATGTCTGACTTGACTTAGTGCATAGCAACAGATTTTCCTCAGTGCAGACCATTCCCCATTGAAGTTTTGTTCATTTGAATGGCTAATATCAAAAGTAAATACGTTGTTTTTCAATCACTTTATCTACAATCATCAATTATCTACACGCTTATCTACATTAGATAGCCATTTGTGCTGAATGCTTTTCCCTCAAGCACCAATAGGCACAGCACGTTCATGGTGTTCAATTCTTCAAGTAACATTCAACAGAAAAGAAGTAGACAAGAGGAGCCCATTCAAATCAACATGAAGCCCAGGAGAAGAAAAGACCCCAAACATCATCAGCGACAGCTTCCCAAACCCTCGTCCACCTGATCAACGGTACAAGGTTAGTCTCCATTGACAGTACGTCTTATCATTCTGAGCACAATGTGTATTCAACACTTTTAAAGATGACGTACTTCTGTATTGTGTTTCTTCTAGATTGCAGAGGCGGCCTCAGCCTGTTCGGTTCAATGACATATTTCAACTCTTTGAATGGGAGGGCTGAGTGTGCGTCATGTTAAGGCATTAGTATGCAATGAAGTTGCTGGTGTGGTAGGACTTGTTTTGGAGGCGCTCTCCTGCAGCCAAAGCAATGTCAGGGAGGCACTTATTCATCCAAGGGCAAACAACGCCAGAACGCAATGCCAATTCTCATTACATTTAGCGACACAGACCAATTTCACTGTCATCCTTAAACCAATGGACCATTTCTCTCTGCATCGATCCATGCACTTTAATCCCTGTCAAATGCTGAGTGTTATGGGCTTGGAAAGAAAAGGACAGAGAGGAAAGCAGAGGGGGACTGCAGCTTTCCGAGACACCAATCTTAGCATGCCCAAAGTGGTGGAGCTCACGTATAATACATTGATGAGCCGAACCCCTCCCGCGCTTTCTCTCTCTCTCTCTCTCCATTGCCACAGAGCAGAGCACCATGGTCCTTGGCAGGTCTGCGTTGCCATGGAAACCCTCACATTGCAGCAGGCTGGCTAGGGAGCGCTGGTTGAAAAGGAGAGCACTACAGAGGGAGAGGGAGAGGGGGAGAGGGAATCGCTGCAGTGATGGGGAGGGAAGAGGGAAGAGGGGGGAAGAGAAGGGGGGGGGGTACAGCCGGCGAGATTGGTTCTCCAATGCATTACCCCCACTAGTCGCTCCCCTCTCCCTCCCCTCAAATCTTATCATTTGCATCGGTTGGGGCGCGCAAGGCCCAATCCTGCTCTGCAGTCTGGACACGTTGTATCTTAACTTCAGACTGCATTCAATTATTAATCTGCTTCACCAGACAGCAATTACTGTTCAAGCTACCTGCAGCGCATATAGCAAAACCATCCCCATGAAACAATATATAAACGCATAGAGATAGAGGGGAACATGGAACATACTAAGAATTCTACTAGAATTCTGTTTCACGTCCAGGTGCTTCACTTGAGGGCCTCATTGTCCCAGCTGTGACTTGACCTGGTGACCCTATGGCTAATCCACTGAACACTAATGACCGTGTGCACAATGTGGAGGAAGACACAAGCACCAGAATGGTTTGTTGCTGGAGGACAACGACTGCTCTCCTCAAGTGGATCAAATGGAAACGGACAAATAACCAGTCATGGTTAAATCTGTTAGCCCGTGAGACAGCAAAGGTGGGCAGTGGTGGTGTAAGAGACACCCACAGAACAGGAGTCAATGTTCTGCTGTTGACCTGTTGTGTAACCCACTAGCTAGGAGCCAAGTTATCTGCAGCACCATACCTGAGGCAGATCCCTAACACACACACACAGACACACATTGCACGTGTCTGTGAGACATGCAATGTGTGAATACGTAGAAATATCGCATAAGATCCAACATCAAAGTTCTATTCTCTCCATACCAGAGCTACAAAATTGCAGCTGTTGTCTTCGAGATACTCTCTGAACAGCAAGAACGAAAAAATAATTCTGATTAGAATTTCCATGCAAGTTTTTTAGTTATTCAGCAAAAAAAAAAAAAATTTTTTATTTTTTAAACATAACCTTTTATACCATTTTTAAAAATGTGTTTTATGTTTTATGGATATTCAACAATATTTTGTTCACAACGCGTAATTTACTCACAACATCAAACCAACCAAATGCAACCTTCAAAAATACAATAATGTGTCTGAAAAGAGAGGGAAAAGCGGCTCTGCCACAGCCTTGCAGTGAGTAAGTGATGCATACATGTAGTGTAGTGGGAGGAAAGTACAGGCATTGAGTCGGATAGCACCAGAGGTGTCTCTGAACTCATTAGAAAACAGGACCACACTCCAGTGCAGAGTGAGAGCAGGCAGAGAGGCAAGCCACCGAATCTGTGTCCGGTAACCAGGGAAGAACCACTGTACCACAGCGCTATCTGCCTGTGGAGCCAGAGTACTGCAGGCCTGCAGCAGAATCAATAGTTAATGGTAGCATTGAGGATAAATTAACTACACTGAACAAAGATATAAACGCAACATTCAACCATTTCAAAGATTTGACTGAATTACAGTTCATCAAAGGAAATCAGTGAATTTAAATAAATTCCTTAGGCCCTAATCTATGTATTTCATATGACTGGGAATACAGATATGCATCTGTTGGTAACAGATAATTTAAAACAAAAGGTAGGGGCGTGGATGAGAAAACCAGTCAGTATCTGGTGTGACCAACATTTGCCTCATGCAGAGCGACACATCTTCTTCGCATAGAGTTGATCAGGCTGTTAATTGTGGCCTGTGGAATGTTGTCCCACTCCTATTCAATGGCTGTGCGAAGTAGCTGTATATTGGCGTGAACTGGAACACGCTGTTGTTCATGTTGATCCAGAGCATCCCACACATGCTTAATGGCTGACATGCCTGGTGAGTATATAGGCCAAGGAAGAACTGGGACATTTTCAGCTTCCAGGAATTGTGTACATACCCTTGCAACATGGGGCCATGCAATTACATTTACATTTAAGTCATTTAGCAGACGCTCTTATCCAGAGCGACTTACAAATTGGTGCGTTCACCTTAAGACATCCAGTGGAACAGCCACTTTACAATAGTGCATCTAAATCTTTTAAGGGGGGTGAGAAGGATTACTTTATCCTATCCTAGGTATTCCTGAAAGAGGCGGGGTTTCAGGTGTCTCCGGAAGGTGGTGATTGACTCCGCTGTCCTGGCGTCGTGAGGGAGTTTGTTCCACCATTGGGGGCCAGAGCAGCGAACAGTTTTGACTGGGCTGCGCGGGAACTGTACTTCCTCAGTGGTAGGGAGGCGAGCAGGCCAGAGGTGGATGAACGCAGTGCCCTTGTTTGGGTGTAGGGCCTGATCAGAGCCTGGAGGTACTGAGGTGCCGTTCCCCTCACAGCTCCGTAGGCAAGCACCATGGTCTTGTAGCGGATGCGAGCTTCAACTGGAAGCCAGTGGAGAGAGCGGAGGAGCGGGGTGACGTGAGAGAACTTGGGAAGGTTGAACACCAGACGGGCTGCGGCGTTCTGGATGAGTTGTAGGGGTTTAATGGCACAGGCAGGGAGCCCAGCCAACAGCGAGTTGCAGTAATCCAGACGGGGAGATGACGAGTGCCTGGATTAGGACCTGCGCTGCTTCCTGTGTGAGGCAGGGTCGTACTCTGCGGATGTTGTAGAGCATGAACCTACAAGAACGGGCCACCGCCTTGATGTTAGTTGAGAACGACAGGGTGTTGTCCAGGATCACGCCAAGGTTCTTAGCGCTCTGGGAGGGAGGACACAATGGAGTTGTCAACCGTGATGGCGAGATCATGGAATGGGCAGTCCTTCCCGGGAGGAAGAGCAGCTCCGTCTTGCAGAGGTTCAGCTTGAGGTGGTGATCCGTCATCCACACTGATATGTCTGCCAGACATGCAGAGATGCGATTCGCCACCTGGTCATCAGAAGGGGGAAAGGAGAAGATTAATTGTGTGTCGTCTGCATAGCAATGATAGGAGAGACCATGTGAGGTTATGACAGAGCCAAGTGACTTGGTGTATAGCGAGAATAGGAGAGGGCCTAGAACAGAGCCCTGGGGACGCCAGTGGTGAGAGCGCGTGGTGAGGAGACAGATTCTCGCCACGCCACCTGGTAGGAGCGACCTGTCAGGTAGGACGCAATCCAAGCGTGGGCCGCGCCGGAGATGCCCAACTCGGAGAGGGTGGAGAGGAGGATCTGATGGTTCACAGTATCGAAGGCAGCCGATAGGTCTAGAAGGATGAGAGCAGAGGAGAGAGAGATAGCTTTAGCAGTGCGGAGGGCCTCCGTGATACAGAGAAGAGCAGTCTCAGTTGAATGACTAGTCTTGAAACCTGACTGATTTGGATCAAGAAGGTCATTCTGAGAGAGATAGCGGGAGAGCTGGCCAAGGACGGCACGTTCGAGAGTTTTGGAGAGAAAAGAAAGAAGGGATACTGGTCTGTAGTTGTTGACATCGGAGGGATCGAGTGTAGGTTTTTTCAGAAGGGGTGCAACTCTCGCTCTCTTGAAGACAGAAGGGACGTAGCCAGCGGTCAGGGATGAGTTGACATAGACATAGACAACGTTTGAGCAGCCTGGATGCGCAGCTGGGGCATTGTGCCGGGGAGGAAACGGGCGAACTCCGCAGCACCCACTGCCGCATATTTTGCCCTCAGTGCATCATTGCATTGGAGGTCAATCAACTCCATTTGGAGGTTTGGTGGTGAGCTTTCCACGTCAACAGCAAATGGGTTACCGAGCAGTTCCAACCTGCTTTTTTGTGCTTCAAAGTCAGCAAATCGGCGTCGAAAGTCAGCGGCAAGCATACCTATTTTATCAGCCAACTGTGTGCTCGGGAACGCACTGGTAGAGAGCTTCTCTTTCATGGTCTGGCAGCTGGGAAAGTGGCTCAAATTTTCTTTCCGCATCTGCGTCTCCCACAGAGTCAGTTTGGTTTTAAATGCCTTCACTGTACTGTACATATCAGAGATGACACGATCCCGACCCTGCAGCTGCAAGTTTATTGCATTCAGATGACTCGTAATGTCACACAGAAAAGCCATTTCACACAGAAACATGATGATGATGTGATGATGCTCATTACATGCTCCATTTTCAAGGCTTTACCGCACAACGCTTCCTGGTGTATGATACAATGATAAGCTGTCAGCTCACCTGTCGCGTTTTCCTCTTGCATCTTTTCCCGTATCTTCGCCACCAGTCCGCTCCTGTGTCCACACATCGCAGGTGCTCCGTCGGTTGTCAAACCCACGAGTTTTTCCCAAGGCAGCTCCATCTCATTTACACATCTTGACACCTCTTCATACAAATCATGCCCCGTAGTTGTGCCATGCATAGGACGTAAAGCCAAAAACTCCTCTGTCACGCTTAGGTTGGAGTCCACTCCGCGGATGAAAATTGACAACTGGGCAATGTCAGAAATGTCGGTGCTCTCATCCACAGCCAAGGAATATGCAATAAAATCTTTTCCCTTTTTCACAAGCTGCTCTTTTAGATTGATGGACAACTGGTCTACTCTCTCGGCAATGGTGTTTCTGCTCAGACTCACATTTAAAAAGAGTTGCCTTTTTCTGGGCAAACTTCGTCACAAACTTTAATCATGCAGTTTTTGATGAAATCCCCCTCCGTAAATGGCCGGGCTGATTTAGCGATCTCTTCTGCCAAAATAAAACTGGCCTTGACAGCAGCCTGGCCTTGTGATTTGGCTTTTTTGAACAGAGCCTGTCGAGATTTGAGGCCTCGTTTTAATTCCTCTGCCTTTTGTAGCCTTTGTTCCATGTCCATATTCTTGTTTTTGTCCGCGTGTTTCGTTTCATAATGTCGTCTCAGATTATACTCTTTCAGTACCGCCACACTTTCTCCACACAGAAGACACACAGGTTTTCCAGCTACCTTCGTGAACATATACTCCGACTCCCACCTTGTTTGAAACCCCCGGTTCTCAGTATCCACCTTCCGTTTTGCCATTTTTGATGGGTATCTGAAAGTTAATTTTACTGTGATGCTGACGACTGCTGTGCCAATAAATATTGAAATGAAGCAGCCTACTGCTCGGTGCGTCACCTTTGCATTGTGGGAAATGTAGTATTGGTGCGTGTAAAAGATCTGCGGGCTGCCGGCTTGCTGCGGGCCGGTTCTAATAATAAATCAAGATCATCCCAGGGGCCGTAAAAAACCTTCTTGCGGGCCGGATGTGGCCCGCGGGCCTTGACTCTGACATATGTGTTCTAGACCTATCGGCTGCCTTCGATACTGTGAACCATCAGATCCTCCTCTCCACCCTCTCCGAGTTGGGCATCTCCGGCGCGGCCCACGCTTGGATTGCGTCCTACCTGACAGGTCGCTCCTACCAGGTGGCGTGGCGAGAATCAGTCTCCACACCACGTGCTCTCACCACTGGTGTCCCCCAGGGCTCTGTTCTAGGCCCTCTCCTATTCTCGCTATACACCAAGTCACTTGGCTCTGTCATAACCTCACATGGTCTCTCCTATCATTGCTATGCAGACGACACACAATTAATCTTCTCCTTTCCCCCTTCTGATGACCAGGTGGCGAATCGCATCTCTGCATGTCTGGCAGACATATCAGTGTGGATGACGGATCACCACCTCAAGCTGAACCTCGGCAAGACGGAGCTGCTCTTCCTCCCGGGGAAGGACTGCCCGTTCCATGATCTCGCCATCACGGTTGACAACTCCATTGTGTCCTCCTCCCAGAGCGCTAAGAACCTTGGCGTGATCCTGGACAACACCCTGTCGTTCTCAACTAACATCAAGGCGGTGGCCCGTTCCTGTAGGTTCATGCTCTACAACATCCGCAGAGTACGACCCTGCCTCACACAGGAAGCGGCGCAGGTCCTAATCCAGGCACTCGTCATCTCCCGTCTGGATTACTGCAACTCGCTGTTGGCTGGGCTCCCTGCCTGTGCCATTAAACCCCTACAACTCATCCAGAACGCCGCAGCCCGTCTGGTGTTCAACCTTCCCAAGTTCTCTCACGTCACCACGCTCCTCCGCTCTCTCCACTGGCTTCCAGTTGAAGCTCGCATCCGCTACAAGACCATGGTGCTTGCCTACGGAGCTGTGAGGGGAACGGCACCTCAGTACCTCCAGGCTCTGATCAGGCCCTACACCCAAACAAGGGCACTGGGTTCATCCACCTCTGGCCTGCTCGCCTCCCTACCACTGAGGAAGTACAGTTCCCGCTCAGCCCAGTCAAAACTGTTCGCTGCTCTGGCCCCCCAATGGTGGAACAAACTCCCTCACGACGCCAGGACAGCGGAGTCAATCACCACCTTCCGGAGACACCTGAAACCCCACCTCTTTAAGGAATACCTAGGATAGGATAAAGTAATCCCTCTCACCCCCCTTAAAAGATTTAGATGCACTACTGTTCCACTGGATGTCATAAGGTGAATGCACCAATTTGTAAGTCGCTCTGGATAAGAGCGTCTGCTAAATGACTTAAATGTAAATGCTGTTTAATAAACTTCTTGATATGCCATACCTGTCAGGTGGATGGATTATCTGGACAAAGGTGAAACGCTCACTAACAGGGATGTAAACAAAGTTGTGCACAGAATGAGAGAAATACGCTTTTTGTGAGTATGGAAAATTTCAGGGATATTTTATTTCAGCTCTGAAACCAACACTTTACATGTTGCGTTTATATTTTGTTTCATGTGAAGAGGCACAAGTCTGTACACTCCAGTATGTGTTATCGTCTCGGCTTTATTAGATGATCAAATTTCCCCCCCGAAATCCAAATGACAGTACAGTAGCATAATAATTATTTGTTGAACTGCTTAATTGAATGATACTGTTATTATTATAACTTCACAAAGCCAGTTTACCACAAAAAAACAAGACTAGTCATCTTCATGCCTGTTTTTCTTCACCTTTTTCTTCCGTTTTCCAGAATCTTCAACTTCACCATAGGAACTGTCCATTGGTTCAACTTTAACTTCCACCTCTTTTTTAATTACATTAAAAGATGAATATACAGTGTCCTCCACCTCTCCCCTGTCCTTGTCCTTATCCTTCTTTTTCTTCTTCTTCTTCCTCTTCTCTTCTGAGAGCTCAGCTTCCTGCCCAGGAGGTTTATATGGCTCCTCTGGGCTGTGAGTCATCTCTAGCAGCTCCTGCTTCACCCTGATCCCCTCCTCCATCTCCTCTGTCTTTATAAGTTTGTCTTTCTTCTTTTTCTTCTTGCTCTTCCTCTCCTCCCCCGGGTCCAGTGTGACCCTGAAAGGCGTCTCTGGTGTAGACGGCAGCGGAGTATCCGGTGTATCCTCCATCAGTCTGGAGAGGGTGGGGGTCCTGCTTCCGAAAGGCTGGAAGCGCTGGCGGAGCCCCGGGGGCACAGTGGGGGCTGGCGTGGCTGGGATGGCAATGGGGGTCTGGTTGGTGCTGCAGTCACCGTAGCTCTCACAGATGTTGAGGAGCCCGCTGAAGGCCGGGGCACAGACCACCAAGTCGAGCGTCTGGGGGTGACTGGTGAGGAGATGAAGGTCTGCAGCACCAGAGGGCCCACCCAGCACGCTGTAGATCTGCCTGATGTTCCCACCACTACACGACTGCTGGGCAGGGGCCTGCATGGTCTGCAGCCCAGACAGAGGCATCTTCAGACTGCTGAAACTGTGGGGGAGAGAGAGATTACAGTATGTTAAGAGGTTACGCACACCAGATATAGACCATGTGGGTGTAAAGCAATGGAAGTGGATGGTGTCTCACTTCTAATAACTGACCGAGAAATTCTGAGGACTTTGTTAGATATCTCTGTCTGTTATTAGAAGTGAATCATGACACTTCTATGATAATTCATATAAATGGAAAGAAGGATAGCCTACCTGTCCGGGTTGAAACTGCTGGGAGCTTTGATGAGCCATAATTCTGTGTTGTCCTCACAAACCCTTTCGATGAGGGTACTGGCACAGGGTTTGTGGGCAAATGCCACAAAATCAGCTGGACACTGATACCTTGAAGCTGAAGGGATAAACATAGTTATTGTTATTAGCTAGATAGCTAGCGAAGTGAACGTAATCTGTGTGTTTGTTTTGGAATTCGCCATATAATACACAATTCTGTCTGCCCATTGCAGCATCCCTAATTTTGATTCCTAACAGGATTTACTAGATACCTGGCAGACAGCTTTGATGGACTTGATTGTAGTGGCTAACATTAGCTAGATAGCTAACTAACGTTATTTAAGATATAAAAAACTTACCCTGCTTTCTCCGTTTTTGCGGAACCTCCTCGGTGTCACTTGCCTCATCACTTGACGAAGATACATCGTTTGACATGACCTCTGTGTACTGCTAAATTGTGAAATGTAACTTAGTCCAACTAAATGCGCATGGGTGCAAGAACATGTGTTGTTAAAAAAAGTCACCTTCGACCTGGATACACTAGCTAGCTCGGTTCGCGAGGATCTGGGCTGCGTGAGTTGCGCATGTCGGTTCCTTTGTAAATATATATTATTTTACATACAGTGTTTATTAATATCCATATGATAACTTTTCGTAAACATTGGTCTGTGTGCAGTCTATATTCGCATTTTAGACGCAACTGATGCTATTCACGAGGCACGTACTCACGAAGGCCCTCGCAGAACGAAAACAATAAATCCCAGAATGCATCATTATCACGGAGTTGTGTAAGTTCCAGCAAAGACAGTCTTCTAGTAGAAACACTTCATGGGCGCAGGCGACTGAAAGGGGGTAAACACTATTTTTTGTGTGTTTATTACAAAAAAAGTGTATCATATATATTTTTTGAGGTGTTTGAGAAGTAACAGAAGCGGCGATTGTTCCTGAACTATTGAAAGCTAAATCTGTTTAACCAGGACCTCAGAAAGCCAGAAAGATAAGAGGGCCTATCAAATATGTCCTCCTCCCAGTCGTCTTCAAGGCGGCAGTGGTGCTGTTACCTTTGCGATTTGCCTAAGATGCCATGGGCTATGATCTGGGACTTTAGCGAGACTGTCTGCCGAGGCTGTGTGAATTATGAAGGGGCAGACCGTATTGAATTCCTCATAGAGACGGCCAGGCATTTGAAAATAACTCATGGTATGCAGGGTGACAGGTCCCCGGGTCCACAGCCCACCAAACATGGCCCAGGTGGAAGAGATGGACCTATGGAGGGTGGTAGGCCACCTCCTGAACGCTTTGAAAGGGGTAGAGGGGACTACGGAGCCCCAGCACGGCTCCCCAACGGTCTGCACAGAATCGATGACGGGGGCCCACAACAAGATGTCGGTGGACAGAGCCCTAACAACGCCAGACGACCCATGGTGTGTACCGTTCCACCCAATTTAATGACACAAGGTCTTCTGGGTGCTCCGCACGGGTTGCTAGCAGCTGTGCCCGGTTTAAATACCAGAGTCGGGGGAACCCCCCTCACCCTCTCTGCCCCCATGCTGAACGAGATCACCAAGAGGCAGCTGAGCATGGGCATGGGTGTGGCCTCCTTCCTGAGTCCTGAGTTTGAGAAGGAGCTAAGGGAGAAGCAGAGGAACGCAGAGGCTCTGGCCGAGCTGTCGGAGAGTGTACGGAACCGAGCAGACGACTGGGCCGGCCGACCCAAGGCTGTACGAGGGGCCCTGCTCACCCTCTCCGGCTGCACCCCCTTCAACGTGCGCTTCAAGAAGGACCACAGCCTGGTGGGGCGGATCTTTGCCTTCGATGCCAAGCTGACGCTGGACTTTGAGCTGAAAATCTTTGCAGAGTACCCGTGCGGCTCGGGGTATATGTTCTCCAGCTTGGCGGCGCTGGTCAAGCAGATGTTCCACGACAGCCAGAAAGACTCTGGGAACAAGGTGATCAACTTGGGCTTGAAGTATGTGGAGTACGAGAAAAGGCATGGCGTGGGGGACTGGCGACTGCTCTCTGAGCTACTGAGTGATTCGGTACGGGCCTTTAAGGACACCCCCGGCCCTGACGTTCTCCCCCAGCCCTACCTGGACACCAGCTGCTCCATGCTGCCCACAGCGCTGTGTCACATGGCCCGCTCGGCACCACCAGCCCGCGTGCGCCGGAGGAAGGCTTCCCCAGAGCTCCAGGGTGGAGAGGTAATGACCACAGAGGAGCAGCTCCGGCAGCACTGGCCCATGGGGATGTACCCGGGCATGGCTATCCACCTAGCTGCCTCCTCCCTACCCAGCACTAGCCAGCCACCTCCTCACCAGGAGGGCTCGGCCTCCCACTCCCACAGCAGCGACCCCTCCCCCATCACAGCACTGATGAGCGTGGCTGACAACGCGGGTGCAGCCTCTGGCCAGTCACCCAGAGAAGCCCCTAGCAGCAGCAGTAGTAGTGGTGGTGGAGGCCTGGGCCACTCCTCCTTGGCAGTGAGACAAAGCAGCAGCAGCCCCATGGCAGCCTGCCCTGCAGGGCAGCAGCGCCACCTGGCCTCCAGGAACGGGGAACCCCAGGGAGCTAGCAACTCTACAGGGGGCACCACGGCAGCTCTCCCCCTGGCTGGGGCCTCGGACCAGGGAGCAGGGGACCCCTCCGGCTCCTCTGGTCCCCCTCTCTGCTGCACCATCTGCCACGAGCGCTTGGAGGATACTCACTTTGTCCAGTGCCCGTCTGTTGCGGCCCATAAATTCTGCTTCCCTTGCACAAGAGACTTTATCCGGAGCCAGGGGGCCGGCAGCGAGATGTTTTGCCCCAGTGGAGAGAGGTGTCCCCTGGTAGGCTCCAACGTGCCCTGGGCCTTCATGCAGGGAGAGGTCACTACCATCTTGGCTGGAGACGTCAAGGTGAAGAAGGAGCGCGACCCCTAAATCCTCTGGGACACCTGACTGTAAGATGCAATTTCACTACATCTTGATTTCCTTTGAATTTGTTGTCTTGGAATCAGTCTTTAGGCCAAAGTATTCTCTATGTAGCTAGGCCATAGGCTGATTTAGTGTTTGTGACGTGCTTTATGATAGAGTATAATATATGATATGTAGCATAATTGTCACCGAATATGGTTAATCTGTTTGTTTATGTGATGTCTGTCTGGACAGAAGGCTGTTGACGCCTGAGTGGAGCAGCAGCCTGGTGCCTGCAGATAACGACAATCTCAACAGGTTCTCTCCACTTCACAGCCAATCACCACGACAATCCACCAGGTTTCCCCACCCCACAGCCAATCACCACGGCAATCCACCAGGTTTCCCCACCCCACAGCCAATCACCACGGCAATCCACCAGGTTTCCCCCACCTCACAGCCAATCACCACGGCAATCCACCAGGTTTTCCCCACCTCACAGCCAATCACCACGGCAATCCACCAGGTTTTCCCCACCTCGCAGCTAACCAACATGACAACCCACCTGGTTCTCCCCACCTCGCAGCCAATCATCATACACCTCTACCTCCATGGGGCAGGCCTTACACTACCACACCACTGTCTGGTTGGATAGAGGGTGACCATACCCCCAGGCCTTGCTCACCTATAATACCTAATTCACCCCTTTGTCCCTCAAACATCAACTTATTATTATTAGTCACTGACTTTATAAACCAGTGGACCATGGTTGGGAAGTATGCACTTCACCTAGGGCTTCTGAGTGGCGCAGCGGTCTAAGGCACTGCATCTCAGTGCTAGAGTCATCACTACAAACCCTGGTTCGATTCCAGGCTGTATCACAACCGGACGATTGGGAGTCCCATAGGGCGGCGCACAATTGGCCCAGCGTCGTCCGGGTTTGGCCAGGGTAGGCCGTCATTGTAAAATAAGAATTTGTTCTTAACTGACTTGCCTAGTTAAATAAAGGTTAAATAAAAATCTGTCCTGTTTATATTTGATTTTAGGGCTGTTTTCTGTTTCGTGGAACATCTTTCTAATATATATCTGAGTGGCATTGAGAAAGACTGATGACTTCCCTAAACGTTCCAGCAACGTATAGACTTGGACTGTTCCTCTTGTGACCGTTTTTTGGGAGTTTGTTTTGCGTCACATTTGCCCTTTACGTAAAACTGACTTTTTACTGTCATGGAGCTAATTGTCTGCTCTTTGCTGAAACCTCAAACCAGCAGTTAATGTATGTCGCCATCGATTTATAAGACAGAAACAGGGACTTTGAGTGCTACGCGATACAATAAGATGGCTTTCACAGTGCCCAACAAAGATGCTTTATCCAGCATGTAAGAAGTGGGATGGATACCTCTCTATTTTATACTGAATGTAAGACAATCTCTCTCGTTGGTGATAGATGTGCAATCTATAGTTTTGATACAATACTGCTTGTGCAGCCTATACACGTGCGTAGAAACCAAAGATAGATTCATGTTAAAGTAGATTTACAGTGCCTATAGAAATTCTACACCCCCATGAACTTTCTTCACATTTTGTTGTGTTACAAAGTACGATTGAAATAGATTTCGTTGTGAAAATGGATCAACACAAAATACTCCGTAATGTCAAAGGGAAAAGAACATTTTGAAAATGTTTTACAAATGAAATAACAAAAATATAGTTGTTGCATAATTATTCACCTCCTTTATTTAGGCGAGTCTAAATTAGTGCAGAAGCTTGATATAAGGCAAAGACTGGGGAGGTTTTCAGGATGAAAAGAAACGGGATTGAGCTAAGCACAGGCAAAATCTTGAGGAAAACCTGCTTCAGTCTGCTTGTACACCAGACACTGGGAGAGAAATTCACCTTTCAGAAGGACAATAACCTACAACACACAAGTCAAATCTAAACTGGAGTTGTTAACCAAGAAGACAGTGAATGTTCCTGAGTGGCCAATTTGCAGTTTTGACTTAAATCTGCTTGAAAATCTATGGCAAGACTTGAAAATGGCTGTCTAGCCATGATCCCAAACTCCTTGACAGAGCTTGAAGAATTTTGAAAAGAATAATGGGCAAATATTCCACAATACATGTGTGCAAAGCTCTTTTGAGACTTACTCAAGAGACTCATAATCGCTGCCAAAGGTGATTCTAACATGTATTGACTCAGGGGGGTGAATACTTAACCAATCAATGTATATTAGTGTTTGATTTTTAATTCGTCATAATAATAATAATGTACTTTGACATTATATTACAGTATTATGTGTAGATTGTTGGGAAAAAAAAGTTAATCCAACTTTGTAATGTAACAAAATGTGAAAAAAAAGTTCAAGGGGGTTGTAGACATTCTGTAATCTTACTATTTTTGTATTAAATGACTTTATTATTTCAATATGTGCCAGGGAAATAGTGGGTGAAATGGTTCTTGTTAGGATAGTTATAGGTTATCTGAAGTTGTAGAGGGTGTAGAGATTAAACTAATATTGTGTACTTTATGATGTTTAATTTAAAGGAATTTACTCTATGTAAAGTCAAAGGTTTTTTTCTACATTGACTGAGATTCAAGTTTTTCACGTGATCCTCTTGATTATTTTTTAAAAAGTTCTATAAAATCCCTGTTTTATGCTCTGTTTTACCAATGAACTTAACTCTTTGAATTGTTTAAAAGATAATATATACATGTATATCAAAATACTTCTCTGTCAGGTTTTCCTTAACCTTTTATGTTCGTCACCAAAATTAATATATTAATTGAATTATCAATTTGCAAAGCTGGTGCCAATCAATCAATACCTTACCATGTGCATGTGTAAATATGAAATTGAATGAGGACAAGACATCAAGCCATTGCTGATCACGTTGGCATGAATGTATACTGTACACTAGTAGCTGTATCTGAAAGTGTATGTAGTAGTAAAATTAGGCCTCTTAGTTATCTCAAATATGGTAAGTCAAATGTAGCCCTCACAACAAAAATGAATTTCCTACAAAAGCACTGATATGTTCATCCAACTTTCCTCAAGTGATTGGGAGTCCCATAGGGCAGCGCACAATTGGCCCAGTGTTGGCCCGAGGTAGGCCGTCATTGTAAATAAGAATTTGTTCATAACTGACTTGCCTAGCTAAATTAAAAAATACATTTTAAAAAGGTGCATTTAATGGCATCCTCTGTCTGAAAGCACTTGTTAAAATAAAATAAAAATCATACAAAATAGGAGTCTTTTGTATTTGGCCCCTAAATTAGTAAAGATTGTCTTGGATTGATTGTCTTGCCTTTCTATTATTATGGTCCTGTCTGCCATGGACTCCTGTTGAGTTGCTTATCTCAATACAGTTCAAGGTTAAAGCTTGTATATTCCAACTCTATTTCTACTTGACACTAGACTATTTCTGCCCTTATTTTTTTTGTTATTTAAAAAAAAAAAAAAAAAATCCTTAAATGGAAACCTACTCTGGGCGGCAGGTAGCCTAGTGGTTAGAGCATTGGGCCAGTAACTGCAGGTTGCTAGATCGAATCCCTGAACTGACAAGGTAAAAAATCTGTCGTTCTGCCCCTGAACGAGGCAGTTAACGCACTGTTCCTAGACTGTCATTGTAAATGAGCATTTGTTCTTAACTGACTTGTCTAGTTAAATCAAATCAAATAAAACCCTGAATGTCGGCTATAGGACTGGGTGTCCCTTTTTAATTGTTCATGCAACTTTCAGTTTCATTTCAAACGCAGTACTAGTCAAAAGTTTGGACAGACCTGCTCATTCATGGTTTTTCCTTTATTTGACTATTTTCTACATTGTAGACTAATAGTGAAGACATCAAAACTGAAATAACACATGGAATCATGTAGTAACCAAAAAAGTGTTAAACAAATCAAAATATATTTGAGATTCTTCAAAGTAGTCACCCTTTGCCTTGACAGCTTTGCACACTTGGCATTCTTTCATTCAGCTTCATGGGGTAATCTCTTGGAATGCATTTCAATGAACAGGTGTGCCTTGTTAAAAGTTAATTTGTGGAATTTCTTTACTTCTTAATGTGTTTGAGCCTATCAGTTGTGTTGTGAGGATACGTTCATTAGAGTTACCATCCTCTCAACATCAACTGTTCAGAGGAGACTGGGTGAATCAGGCCTTCATGGTCAAATTGCTGCTCAAGGACACCAATAAGAAGAGACTTGCTAGGGCCAAGAAACACGAGCAATGGACATTCGACCAGTGTAAATCTGTCCTTTGGTCTAAATTTGCCATTTTTGGTTCCAACCGCCATGTCTTTGTGAGACGCAGAGTAGTTGAACAGATGATCTCCGCATGTGTGGTTCTCACTGTGAAGCATGGAGGAGGAGATGAGATGGTGTGGGGGTGCTTTGCTGGTGACACTGTCTGTGATTTATTTAGAATTCTAGGCACACGTAGCTAGCATGGCTACCAGAGCATTCTGCAGTGATACGCCATCCCGTCTGGTTTGCGCTTAGTGGGACTATCATTTGTTTTCAACAGGACAATGACCCAAAACACACCTCCAGGCTGTATAAGGGCTATTTGACCAAGAAGGAGAGTGATGGAGGGCTGCATCAGATGACCTGGTTTCCACAATCACCCGACCTCAACCCAATTGAGATGGTTTGGTATGAGTTGGACTACAGCGTGAAGGAAAAGCAGCTAACAAGTGCTCAGCATATGTGGGAACTCCAAGACTGTTGGAAAAGCATTCCAGGTGACTACCTCATACAGCTGGTTGAGAGAATGCCAAGAGTGTGCAAAGCTGTCAAGGCAAAGGGTAGCTACTTTGAAAAATCTCAATTTTTTAAATGTATTTGTTTAACACTTTTTTTGGTTACTACATGATTCCATGTGTTCATAGTTTTGATGTCTTCACTATTATTCTACAATTTAGAAAATAGTTTTTTTTTAAATAAAGAAAAACCCTTGAATGAGTAGGTGTGTCAACTTTTGACTGGTACTGTATATATTGTTTTTATTCATTGGGTGTAAATGTCACTTTTGATTTGTTATTTTTCATGAAGCTTCTACGTAATTGACGACAAATTTGAAGCATAAATAAATAAATACAATTAGAATATAAATACTGACACGGTTTTACACTGTATTGCAAAGGTACGCTCGATGTTCATTGTCTTGCTATGTCCAGTAGATGGCGGACTTTAACCTGTGCAGATCTTGACTTTAAAAATGTGTTGTGAACTACTGCCCACTTTTCTTGTAGTCTACCAGGAGGGCACTTCATTTTCCAATGTATCAATTAGATGGCGTCGTATTTGACATCAGCCATAATTTCACTTAGATAATAGGTTCTGTTATGTAATGATGGGAACCTTTGTTTCTCTTTTACTGTCGGCCTACACTTCTTAAAACCCACCCACATAAAGGTTAGCCTAATTGAAAAACGCCGCCTACCAAGATATTGTAGAGGGCGAATCTCAAGTCATAACTTCCCCCCACTAGAAAGCATATTGAAATCTCTGTCTTACTCTATTAATGTCAACTCATTAAAGCTATTGTTAGCTAATTATTGAGGTGTTAATGAACGATCTACTGTCACATTGGCATTAGAAGCCGCTGACCTGCAGGAGGATGTAGGGATGTGTGTTAGGGGAATAGACCGTGTAAAGTCAAAGGATTAATGAGGAAGTAGTTCTGTCTACTCATTACTCAAATGCAGTACAGCCCGCACAGCATCTTCCTCCAAAGCTCTCCATAATGTAGTAGAATCATTGGACGGGTTATCTATATCTATCGAAATAGCTGGCCTTCGATTCAAAACAATATAGCCTAGCTTTTTATTTGGCCTTGGGAAACAATTAAATAAAATGTTGGCCCATGCCTAAATATACTTGTTCAAAGCAGTGCTCAAACTTGTTTCTTATAGCCGACTTTAATCATGTACTTGGTCAGGAAATAATGGTTCTGTATAGCTTAATTACTATCATTACAGACCGCCATGTGACATCGGCTGATGTAAAAAAGGGCTTTATAAATACGTTTGATTGATCTCATTGAATGTGTTAATCGACCTGACAACATTTTGCAAACGGGCGCAAATCGTTGGAAGTGTTAATGCAAACGGGCGCAAATCGTTGGAAGTGTTAAGACCAATAGGCCTAATAGAGATCATGCATTCCTTAGTCCTCGTGATCTTAATGTTGAATCAAAAATATGTATTAATGAACGAATTCGCTTGTATTAAAACTATTGATTAATTATGTTGTTTTTCATACATTCAATTATTTTTTTAAACCAAACTGTCCCGGAGTAAGCTATTTCTGCCTATTGCGCTAAACACGACGTGTCCTTCCTGCGTGTTTCCTTAGCACTTTTCTCAGCTAATCCTGTCGACCACCTATGCGCATCAATTACAGCCCCATTCATTGGCAATTAGGAAATGCATTGACATTCAGATTTTACTGTCTGCGCCTGACAACGAGATGTGTATTCTGAATCAGGCCAAGGGTAGGCCTACACACATTGGATTAGGGCTACATTATCTATTGTTTTTCGTTATTTTGGTTTGCCAATATTTTCATCACTTAATTTTACCTTCAAATGTAACCCTCTTATTGCAGACAACAGCCTGTATTGCACATGAATAATTCAATGTTTCGTTCATTGTAATGTTCAATTGGACTTAAACTGGGCAGGCCTACAACGAGGAAGAGCATAGGCTACGGGAGTTGGGGACCAAAGTGCTTCTGAGAAGTCAATTTACCCAGCAACTAATCATTCTCCATATAGCCGATAGAGCTCCAGAGAAATGTTAGTCGGGGGTATTAACAGCTCTCCCACTGGTCATTCACCTCGGGCTCCCCTAATCAGACCTCCTACTGATGAATTTAACCCGTGAGAAGGTTATACCCTCTGACTACATCAAGACCTCATCCAGGCCTGGAATAATCCTTTGAGTTGTCGTCTTCATTTCAGATCTTGACCTATTGAGCTGATCTTTTCAATGGTCAAGTGTATTAAAAATGAGAGACAAATAAAATAATTTCATTTCCATTGAGCTACAGATTGACTTCAATTGGCGACTCAGAAGACGACTCAGCTTGAAGCAATACTTTATAAATTCATATTCTAATAATTGAAAGCCATACATTTAGTTTTGATTTTATAATTGTGGTGTAAAATAAATTACGAAAATAGCCTACAATCAGACACATCCAGTGAGGTTTAAGCAGCAGTTTGTCGTCAAGAAGTGGAGGATGCATGCTGCAATTGAGATGGATGTGTCTGTCCCGGGCCAATATACACCCTCACCAGGGGGCAAGAGAGGTCTTTTTACGATATTCAAATAGCCTTGGACGATATTCAAATGCCCTTATGGGGCGGGACCTTACCTGCGTTTTTAAGAAGGCACGTCCAACTTTTACTGTACTTGCCCATAGCACATTGACTCACACGGATCGGGGGTTGCGGACTTCATACGGATCTAGCGTTCCCAAAGAGAACGTCAGCTTAATATAAATAACCTGTTACTCTTGACTATGAAACGATGGATGATTGATAAATCAACGAATAAATATTGACATTTAACTGAAGACCTACTCATAGACCGAAGAAGCATTGTTTTTTTTATTGTTTTTTATTCTAGCCTTCTATCTAGTCAGTGGAACTCTTTCGTTATCTTGGATTTAAATTGTACTATTTTTGCCGGTGTCCTGAATTTTGAGCAGACTCAAAGCTATTATAAACTCAAACAAGGATTTGCAGTCTCATTCGCTCAAATATAGTTTCTTACTATAAAAAGTTGTATTTGGGATGTTGAGCTCGGTGAAGATGGAGTCTCATGAACTGCCAGAGTGGAATGCCTTCTACAGCGAAGCCAGTGAGGTAAAAACATTTTTTCTATATAAGTTTACCATATGGGCTATGTGTGTGTGGATGCTGGATATATGTTTATTTAAAGTCTATTCTAGAGTTTCTTAAAATTAAGTTATTGAATCGAAAGCTCAGTATTTTACGAACACAACTGGCTTTATTTTTATATTTTTCACTCCATTTTCACGTGTGGCTGCAATTTCTTATCTTTAATATAGTAATGTTAGAATTTTAAAATTCAACATACAACACTGATGTGATATACTTTGGCTCAATTTGTCTATTGTGTGACCTGTTGAAATTGTAAATGTGACATTTAGAAGCATGTTTACATAAAAATCTATAATCTTTTTTTTTTTGCAATTCCCTAGTCTGTTTACTAACACGTATTGGCCAAACTATTTAAATATGCAAATTATGAATGTTAAAGCATCTCGGAAATTAAATTAGCAGTTCATTTTGTACCTCCGAAAGTTTAAATAAGCTATACATTTCCTCAAGAAATTCGTGATTAAATGAAAGGCAACTGAAATCCTGTCTTTAATCAACATTATATGCTCTCAAATAAATATTAGGTTACATAGATGATTGTGTATTTTACGGCTCTGTGATCCTTTTTTTACGCGTATTATATCACCGATAGCCTATGGTCAGATATTTTGGAACGTTTCATTAAAAGTTTGTTTTATTTCCTGTGGTTTTGTAGTACTTAGTAGTAGGATAACTACGAAATGAAAGGGAACGAATCCAGGACGCGCATTTTCAGTTTATTATTTTGAGTCGTATTTTTTTCTCTCCCCATTTTCAGGTTTATCAATGCTTTGTGAAATCAATGTCCCTTTCTCAGCAGTTGTATCATTGTCCGTTTATGCTTTCCATTAGTACAGGCTTTTGGACACAAAAATACAATTACATTATTTGTTGTCTAAACCTATATATCTATATTTTTTTTGTTTCCAAATGACTAAATCCACTCTTTTCTGTTTTGTTTTCAGATGTATTCCTCTCCCAGTGTCATGAATTCAATGAGCTCAATGAGCACCATCAACAGCTACATCAACCTGAACCCAGCTTGTTCTCCAGCCACCATGAACATGGGCTATGGCAGCTCTGGGCTCAACAGTCAACTGGCCTCCATGGGTGGAGGGGCCAACCATATGAACATGTCCCCGGTGACTTCATCCCTCAACCCCAACTCTCTCTCCCAGCTGGGCTCCCCAGCCCCTTCCCTGGGCTCCCTCTCCCACTATCAGAACATGGGCCAGCCCATGAGCCAGTTGAGCTACCCCTCTCCCACCTCCCTCAACCGGGCCAAGGAGGTGCCCAAGCCATACCGCCGCTCACTGACCCACGCCAAGCCGCCATACTCCTATATCTCCCTCATCACCATGGCCATCCAGCAATCCGGCAGCAAGATGCTCACCCTCAACGAGATCTACCAGTGGATCATGGACCTGTTCCCCTACTACCGCGAGAACCAACAGCGCTGGCAGAACTCCATCCGCCACTCGCTGTCCTTCAACGACTGCTTCGTCAAGGTGGCCCGCTCACCCGACAAGCCTGGCAAGGGCTCCTACTGGGCCCTGCACCCCAACTCAGGCAACATGTTTGAGAACGGCTGCTACCTGCGCCGCCAGAAGCGCTTCAAGATCGATCAAGAGAAGGCTGCGAAGAAATCTGGCAAGGCCCAGGAGGGAGGCTCGGGGAAGGGGGGCCATGGAGACAGCCTGATGGAGGAGCACAGCCCAGCGGGGGGCTCGGAGGGGGCTGACTCGGCCCACTCTGACAACTCCCACCCTGGTTCCTCCTCAGAGGAGCAGCAGCAGAGGAGCATGGTCCAGCTGGACTGCACCCCACAGCCCCAGTCCCACGTCCAGAGCACCCCGGTGGAAATTCCCTCCTCCGTGCCCTCCTCCATCTCCCCCTCCGTCCCTCTCCTCCACTCCCAGATCATGGGAGGCAGCCCCCACCTCCTTCCCAGCGCCATGCATAATCTGGACCTGCAGAATGACCCTCTCAAGGCCATGGATCCCCACTACAACTTCAATCACCCCTTCTCCATCACCAACCTCATGTCCAATGAGCAGAAGATGGATCTGAAGACGTACCAGGACCAGGTGATGGCCTACAATTGCTACGCCTCCTCCTCTCCAATAGCAGCCAAGCAGATCTACGACAGCGCAGGACCCTCGGCCATGGACTCTGGGGCCTACTACCAAACCCTCTACAGCCGGTCGGTCCTCAATGCCTCCTAACATGGAGGCCTTCTGGACCACAGCCAAGTGGTGCTGACAAGGACTTTTAGCAGCCTTGAAATCTCAAAATGTAAGATGGCTGCCATTGAAGGGCTACTCAATAGGGACCAATGAACATTTAGCAGTGCTGATACACAGTTCAAAAGGGGAACCCTGCAGTTACATGAAGTCGAAGACAAAGGTAAAACCCAGTGCTGGATTGACACCTATTCATCAGAAGGTCTTTAAAACTGATACATTCACAAATTCACACAGAAGTCATGTCTCCCCTTTGCCATTTTTTTGCTTTTCTCTTTTTTTAGACTACTTCAAACTGGGTTTTGGTTTGTTCAACAGACAAGCAGGACTACTTGGGTTGTACACATTGTAAATAGATGGAGTGGGGGAAAGGAGTTGTGCATTTATTTATGAAGGGAAGAAAATTAATATATCTTGTACAGTGCTGTATTGACAAGTTACAAAACAAATGTGACATGAAACAATTTGAGGGATTGTGGGAGTGAGAAAAGGTTCAGGTTACTGCTTCGAGGCAGTTGTTACTGCATTACAGGGAATTCTTGTTGTGTTTTACAACATATTGCTTCATTCCCATTTTTAATATGCTATTTTAATCTCTTCAAATACACATCCATAAACACAAATGTAGCTGCCACGGTTCATTTTTTTTACAAGAGGTGGAAGGCTGTTGTTTTTACTGATAAGAGAGCCATTTCTTGTATTCTTTTACCAGGTATCCTTTTAAAGAAAAAAGATGGCGTCTGTTTAAAAATGGACGAAACTGTGGTAAATCTAATTTCAGCTTTGTTTTGTCTGTTTTTTTTTTTTAATTCAGAGACCCCTTTTCTTATCAATAATGAGAGCCTGCTGTTCCCCAGCTCTTCATGGCATAGGATATTTTGGAATTGCTTCACATTATATTACACAACATACCAAGGGTTAATAGGGAGAGGAGCTATGGTATGTCCGTTACTAAGATAGGAGTTGAATGGAAATGCACTAATAGGACCATTTACATACAGTACTTTGCACGAGATTCCCCACCGTTTTACACAGCTGGGGAGGCCCAGTGTGTGTTACAACAATGGTATATGATAACCCTTTTTTTTAAACTGCAAATGGCAAACTAGAATTGGATCACTGTAACAATGTCAATGCAACATTGAGCTTTATGTCGCAACCCTCATCCTCAAAGTGCCTTTCAAGATGTTTTGATAATGGAGGACCGATAATTGAATTTTCACTGAAGGAACACTTTTTCAAAGATAAACATTGAGTTTCAGGTCAGAAATGCTGTTTTTTTATTTCTTGTATTTTAGTTTCAAAAAATACTATTTAAACAATTTTGCTTTTCAGACGTATATATTGTATATATTGTCAGGTTGTTGTTTATGGTTTGAATGTTGTGATTTGAACTATTCATGTTTTTCTTATTAAAAAGCTAAACTTTGGGGGAGAAACACGATTGTTGCCTGTTCCGTTGAAATAAATATATACATGAAATTATCTATAGACTTGATGAAATGGGTGTATATGTTATTTGACAAAATCCTTATATGTCATTTCCATGTTCATTTTGTTTATATTTACAATTGGATGGTAACACAGAGGCTCTGTGATGTAGGTCTTGCTGCAGGATGGACAGGTTCAGCTGAATTCTATAGGGTTGTTGAAACAGCTCCCTACCAAATGACTCTTGTATGTGACTTTTGGGTGGGTTAGACTAAACAGTGTTGAACTCACGCTGGCCCTCTGGCCCCAACACAAATTGGGCCAGGCTTCTAGACACTACTTTACTGTGATGGCCAGTGAATCATCTCACAGTGTTTTAATTGGGATTGGGTGCCTTCACATTTGAACAAAAAGTATAATTCTAGTCATTAAAAAAGCTCTAACTGCAGTTTGTTTTGTCCTGCTGTTTCAGGATATCCTAGTTTTACTGCAAATAATATCTGATGAACTTCCCTCTATGTATTTGGACAGTGAAGCAAACTTTTTTTTAAATCCGGCTCTATATTTCAGCATTTTAGATTTGAGATAGAACGTTTCGTGTTAGGTGACAGTACAGTATGTCAGCTTTTATTTGAAGGTATTTTCATACTTATCTGTTTTACAAGATAGAAATGAAAGCGCTTTAGTGTACGTTTAGTATTTGGTCCCATATTCATTGCACACAATGACTGCATCAAGCTTGTGTGATGCATTTGCAGTTTGTTTTGGTTGTGTATCGGATTATGTTTTGCCCAATTAATAACATGGGAGTCAATGAGATGTAGACGTTAAAAATGATACTAACCATTCAAGCTAGAAACACCAAAACAACTTCAGGAAGATAGAATCACTTCTTGGATTCATATTATTATATTAGATTTGCAACTTCAAAACATTGAGTCTAGTGTAAATTATGTTGCTTCTGTTCAGATTTTTTAAATATTATTTATAATTTAGAAATGACAACCATTAAATATTTGCATAATTAACATGGGAGTCAAGGGTGACCATGAGAGCTAGATATTCAACGTGCCACTGCTTTCTTAACCATTCATGCTAGAAACACCAAACCAACTTTGGGATGATGGAAACACCACGACATGACTTAATTACAGTAATTTTAACATTTGCATACATGGAAAGTATTTTACAATGATTACACATCACACCATATTAAAGTGGCAAATAGCCTACGTATAATGACACTGAAGATAGGTCATGTACTGTAAGATAAGACACTCAACAGAACAGACTATTCCGACTTACAATAAACCTAGACTTTATTCGATTATTTGAATTTGCTTGAGTTTGCATTGGTTGGACAAATTCCAGAAAGGATGGAATTGAGAATGAGATGATACATACATCAGTGCAGCATAAATACATGTTTTTCTTAGAAACGACATTCCTTCAAGTGACCAGTGATTGTCTTTGTGATGTAGCTCTTTAGTTCTTTAAAAAGTATCATTCATCTTATGTATCAGTCAACTGAGCTCTTTGTCATTGTCTGTGTCGTTCATGGATAGGTTATAACGGCATGTTATTCACTTTTTACAAGAAGAAATCATCCAGGCAGAGGAGAACTTTATGTTGAGTTTTAGTAGAGACCAGCATTCCATTGACAGTAGGACAGCCTTCCACAGCCTTCTTGCTCAACACTGCTCTGTGTTTCCGGAGTTGTCACGTAGGGGTGCAAAACCATTCTCCAGTGTCACGTCGCACTGAGGGAGCCTTTGAAGCTGACCGTAGATCCCACACAAACACACACACACACACACACACACACACACACACACACACACACACACACACACACACACACACACACACACACACACACACACACACACACACACACACACTGGCCTGAATCTATGGCCGTTCATCACCTTCCACACAACATGGTGCAGTTGGTTTGATAAGATAGGCCAGTATTTAGCTGATATGGTAGCCACAGCTACACAAAGGTACATTGGGAACAAGGGACAGAGTCCTGCCCAGTTATGACTAACCTGGGACAAAATGTCACCCCCGTATATTAGCTGTGATTTGTCTTGTACTCTGTTGTGAACCATGATAACCCCATTCAAACACTTCTCAGATAGTTGTATGAACAGAGCACTATTGATGATCAGAATCAGTTCACTTTTGACAACAGCATAATGAGACAAAAATGTTAGCCACAATTTGAGACATTTTTGCCAATTCAACCAACTACAGTCATGTCGCTGAAGTAAGATGAAATAGCAAGTCCATTATTTTGACCCAATCCAGTTTAACCCAGAGGGTCTAGTTTTGCAAAGTATCTCAAAATGTCCTCCTCAAGAGCAACTCCACTGTCGTTTCTCTTGTTTAACGTTTCGCCTAAGGCACAGGAACAGGTGACAGCAATTTGTGCTCTTGTCAGGAGCGCACAGGGGGAAAACACAATGCAACACTTTTTGGATGTTCTGTGCGCTGACAGAAAGAACACGTTAATAATGGCTTCCGGCGAGCTGGTTGATTGTTAGGGAACATGGGTGGATATACGACAAGGACACTGATAGAACAGATGTATTGTTCATCCAGACCACGTATCTAATGAACTATTATTTGCCCCCTCAATTAAATTGTTGCTTAATGCACTTTGGATTTCCTGGCTTGTCAGCCATCATTCATCGTTTGGGAAGTTAAAAGCTGTCATAGAAGGCGGTTAATGTCGGATACGTATAGCCTGGCTGTGTTTTTCTCTAGTCGTATGTACAGGTAACTGCCAAAATAAAGGAAACACCAACATAGAGTCTCTAAATAGGTAGTTGGGCCAGAATAGCTTTAATGCAGCTCGGCATATATTCTACAAGTCTCTGGAACTCTTTTGGAGGGATGCAACAACATTCTTCCCAAAGAAATTACATACATTGGTGTTTTGTTGATGGTGGTGGAAAAGGCTGTCGCAGTCGCCTCTCCAGAATCTCCCATAAGTGTTCAATTTGGTCGCGATCTGGTGACTGAGACGGCCATGGCATATGGTTTACATCGTTTTCAGACCATTCAGTGACCACTCGTGCCCTGAGGATGGGTGCATTATCATCCCATTGGGGCATAGCCATGGAGGCCAAAATAATGTCCGGCCCAGACTTATGATACATAACCCTAAGCATGAAGGGATGTTAATTGCTTATTTAACTCAGGAACCACACCTGTGTGGAAGTGCCTGCTTTTCAAAATACTTTTGTATCCCTCGTTGACTGAAGGGTTTCCTTTATTTTGGCATTCACCTGTAGATGTGACAGATAAAACGAGAGGGACGGGTGGCTCCTGGCTCATCCCTTGAAGATGTACTATGTAAATGAGAGCTGCATCCTGGATGCAACACTGCATCCTGTTGGATCGTATGTTGACATTTCCCAAGCAGTGAAAGAAAAGATAGAACACGCTGAGGCCTACAGTTCAACCCTCAGGCTATACTCTCATGTTGGATTGTTGGAGGAAGAAATAGTGGAATAATGGAAGACTTGTTGCACAGGTGGGATGACTGCACTTTTAAACGTAGCTGCCCTTTGAAGCATATACTGAAATATTACCAATTTGAGCCCTGTGAAATATAAAATTGCGATAATACATGTTTTAAAGTTATAATAGATAGTATACATTCATCATTTAATCTCTTGTATGATAATTGCATTAGATACGGGACTACAAAAACATGCCTTGTTATATATTTCATGTAGATAGTGTACATTAGGTATTGTGTTTATATCGTTGTACACTCTTCGAATAAAAGGGTTCCAAAAGGGTTCTCTGGCTGTCCCCATAGGAGCACCCTTTTTGGTCCCAGGTAGAACTCTTTTGGGTTCCATGTAGAACCCTCCGTGGAACGGGTTCTACATGGAACCCAAAAGGGTTCTACCTGGAAAAAAGGGTTAATCAAAGGGTTCACCTATGGGGACAGCCGAAGAATCCTTTTAGGTTCTAGATAGAACCTTTTTTTCTAAGAGTGTAGTAACGGGACACATATATAAACATTTTATTTTAGACTTCATATCCTGCTCTAGCTCTCTCCAGCCTGTTGTACGTTGTGCTGTGCGGAGGAGACCAGTCAGTGAGTGCACATGGAAGAGACAGAGGCAGAGGCAGAGATAATACGCTGGACTTTGCTCTTTGGGTTGTGGGTGTTGTTAAAGTGGCTCCTGATAAAGCAGGACTGGGAGACAACGAGACAGAGAAGGGGACTGATTACATTTCCCTGTGAGAAAGAAAGAACGAAAACTATTGAATTGATCAGGGTCTGAGTGTTGAGTCAACAATGCAGAGAGAAAAGCTCCATGGCCAGCCCAGTGCCACAGTCACACCTCTGGCTTTAACTCGGCACGTAGGAGCTTATGTCTGCTCTTATGTCTTGGCTGATGTCCAACTAACACATACTGTTGTTATGGCCTGTAATAGTTGCCCTCTGTACGTCTGATACAGCTTTTGTCTCTCAAAACGTCCATTAACCCTCATTTGCCTCTTGGTAGTAACACTGCGACAGACGAGCTGACACATTTTGAAGAGGACATTCAGACAGAGGGAGGAATGCTTGTTTCTTCCTTTCCAAAAACACTCCACTCTCCGAGTCCAAACAGAGCAGTGTCTCGCTGCAGGGAGAGAGAGACAGTGTGTGATAGTGTAGCCGGTGATTTACGAGGCAGTGGACAGTGGCTGTCAGACCTGGCTGTGTTGTCTTAAGGTCTAGCCGGGGCTGACACGCTCTTCCTCTGCTCCCGCCGGGCCAGGTCCTGGGCCTGCCACCTCGTCCACATGGACCCCAGATGGCGGAGGACATTCCAGAGGCGTTCATCACCCACCCAGCCACTCCTGGGTGAAGCCACCACCACCACCTCCAACACCTCCACCACCACACTTAAGCTTCTGTTTCTGGTCCTGGAGAGTAAGAACCTGAGCAGCCACAACACATGGCCCCTACACATTGCACGATACATGGTCGTTTTAAAAGTTTTTTTTTTATCATCCTTACAAAAAGGATGGACGGGTGGATTTGAATATATGATAGACCACATCAGGTTATCTGCTCATGCACTGACACTGATGCATTCTGGGAAACTTAATGTGCTCAACTGTAGACAAGATAGGATCTAACTAGGATCTCACAGGCTTCAGGCCAAGTTTAATGATCTGATTAAATTTAGATGAGGAAACCTAGAGATCCTCTTCCTGTTCTTCAAGCATGTTGCCAGAGATCACTGGTAGATAACGGATGTAGGTAACAACACTTCAGGAACCCAACAAGGACTTCTGGACTTTTGACACACCCAACCTACGCAATGCCTCCAAGCGGTTATGTGAGTGACATCCGCCCCAGGTGTGTGAGTGACATCCGCCCCGCACCTTTGCCGTTGCAGCATGTGACCTCGTTACTCAGTCCAATCAGATAAGCTTTTCTCTGTCTTGTCCTGTATCTGATACACACTAGTTTCCCCTGACCCACTGACAGATGTAGTAAAGGAGTAGTAAGGCTATTATGACAGACCTGGACTTTTGACCAGAGGGTTAGAGGTTGTCACACGGGTGTGAGAACTTGAGCCAGACACTTAAAGTGAATGACCTTAGTGTCTATTCAGCTGTACAAATGGATAATACCGGAGCTCTGTGAGTGGTGACTATATTACCATGGAAATGGCAATCCTCCAGAATCGACTTATCATCAATAACACTGGCTGTATTTACTCATCGCGATCATGATCATTATGACCATCATTAGCATCATCCTCACTTACCTGGCAAAAGTCTAGCTAAAAGTACTGACACTTCATCTACTACCCACGGTTATTACACAATCTTAAAAATCTCACTTGAGGGGACAGTTATGGCTGTATAATGATGTTAGACATGTCAAGAGCTAAAGGCAGAATGATAACTCTAAATTGAGTCAGTCCACAAAAAGCCTCTCCTCGTGTCTTGACATCTATAAGAGCCTGTGGAGTATCTGGTTGGTCCATGGTTGGAGTCCCTGTGCGCTCCTCAACCCTGGGTCCTGGCTGAGTGAGAGGTCACAGTTTGGTGGAAGCAGCCCCTGTGGCCTGGTTCCCCGCCCTGTCACGAGCCTGTTACTGGGGGGTTTTGTTTCTCATGGCCCCGCAATCCCAGGTCCCCCTCGTTTGCACCAATTAGCAACGACAGGAACCCAGCTGGGCCAGATTACCGACGTCCCGCCTGCCTCTCGGGTGACCGGTGTGAGGGGCTAAAAACAACATGAAGGCGTGAGAGAAATGGGAGAGAGGGCCGCCAGCAACAATCACATCATTCACCGGAGGAGCACAGGGCAAATCCGGCATGCCTATCACACTCTCTCAGACACACACTCCGAGTGTCGCAAATTCATACACATACAGTGGCGAGAAAAAGTATGTGAACCCTTTGGAATGACCTGGATTTCTGCATAAATTGGTCATCCAATTTGATCTGATCTTCATCTTCAAGTCACAACAACAGACCAACACAGTGTGCTTAACCTAATGACACACAAATGATTGTATTTTTCTTGTCTATATTGAATACATCATTGAAACATTCACAGTGTAGGTTGGGAAAAGTATGTGAACCCCTAGGTTAATGATATCTCCAAAAGCTAATTGGAGTCAGGAGTCAGCTAACCTGGAGTCCAATCAATGAGACGAGATTGGAGATGTTGGTTAGAGCTGCCTTGCCCTATAAAAAACACTCACAAAATGTGAGTTTGCTACTCACAAGAAGCATTGCCTGATGTGAACCATGCCTCAAACAAAAGAGATCTCAGAAGACCTAAGATTAAGAATGGTTGACTTGCATAAAGCTGGAAAGGGCTACAAAAGTATTTCTAAAAGCCTTGATGTTCATCAGTCCACGGTAAGACAAATTGTCTATAAATGGAGAAAGTTCAGCGCTGTTGCTACTCTCCCTAAGAGTGGCCATCCTGCAAAGACGACTGCAAGAGCACAGAGCAGAATGCTCACTGAGGTTAAGAAGAATCCTAGAGTGTCAGCTAAAGACTTACAGAAATCTCTGGAACATGCTAACATCTCTGTTGATGAGTCTGTAATATGTAAAACACTAAACAAGAATCGTGGGAGGACACCACGGAGGAAGCCACTGCTGTCCAAAAAAAACATTGCTACACGTCTGAAGTTTGCAAAAGTGCACCTGGATGTTCCACAGCGCTACTGGCAAAATATCCTGTGGACAGATGAAATTACAGTTGAGTTGTTTGGAAGTAACACACAACACTATGTGTGGAGAAAAAAAAGGCACAGCACACCAACATAAAAAGCTCATCCCAACTGTAAAGTATGGTGGAGGGAGGATCATGGTTTGGGGCTGCATTGCTGCCTTAGGGCCTGGACAGCTTGCTATCATCGACGAAAAAATGAATTTCCAAGTTTATCAAGACATTTTGCAGGAGAATGTTAGGCTATTTTTTATTTTACCTTTATTTAACTAGGCAAGTCAGTTAAGAACAAATTCTTATTTTCAATGACGGCCTGGGAACAGTGGGTTAACTGCCAGTTCAGGGGCAGAACGACAGATTTGTCAGCTCGGGGGTTTGAATTTGCAACCTTCCGGTTACTAGTCCAACACTCTAACCACTAGGCTACCCTGCCGCCCCTTCCACCAATTGAAGCTCAACAGAAGTTAGGTGATGCAACAGGACAACGACCCAAAACACAGAAGTAAATCAACAACAGAATGGCTTCAACAGAAGAAAATACGCCTTCTGGAGTGGCCCAGTCAGAGTCCTGACCTCAACCCGACTGAGATGCTGTGGTATGACCTCGAGAGAGTAGTTCACACCAGGCATCCCAAGAATATTGCTGAACTGAAACAGTCCAAAATTCCTCCTGACCGTTGTGCAGCTCTGATCCGCAACTACAGAACACGTTTGGTCGAGGTTATTGCTGCCAAAGGAGAGTCAACCAGTTATAAATCCAAGGGTTCACATACTTTTCCCACCCTGCACTGTGAATGTTTACAAGGTGTGTTCAATAAAGACATGAAAACCTATAACTGTTTGTGTGTTATTAGTTTAAAAAGACTGTTTTGTCTATTGTTGTGACCTGGATGAAGATCAGATCAAACTTTATGACCAATTTATGCAGAAATCCAGGTATTTCCAAACGGTTCACATACTTTTTGTTGCCACTTTATGTACCGAGCCTACACCATCATTCACACTCACTCTCATTGGACCTATGTAGACACACTCCTACTCTTTTTCTCTCTCTCTCTCTCTCTCTCTCTCTCTCTCTCTCTCTCATACATGTTGACTCACATTTACCTTACTATTGTGCACAACGACATCCCACCAACACATACGGTATCCCCTTCGACATGGCAGGATGCAGCTTTAACAGTGGAGCAGCAGTTTACGTTGGGTACCACTACTGGTTTGAACACCATGTGTTTGTCCCGGATGTGACCACCACGCATCCCCTGCCCTGTTCCGTCCCGCACACCTCTCCCTCCAGTCTGTTTTCGGGCTGTCGGGCACCATAAACGGCAGCGGTTGGGTGAGGGGGAGGAAGAGGAGGATGGGGGACAAAAAAAAAAGCAGGGGAGGGAGCTGGGCCTTAAAGGGATGAATGAGACCTACTGTATGTCCACGGGCTCCTGAGTCGACGGCTCTCTCACAAACAGGACTTCACGAAAGCCCAGAACGTCTCATGCACCATAGACAAACTCAAGGTTTTCTCCACAGCACCGGTAGAACGGGCCCATTCTCACATCAACAACATCAAGTGTCCGTGAGGTTTGCTTAGAACACCTGTTCCACACCCCACAATTTCCTGAATCTGTAGCTGGGACACAACATTCAGTACAATTCCTTTCTGGAACTGCCATGATTCTCTATACTGTGTTCTGCATGTTTTTTTTGTCTTCTTAAAATGCCATTTGTATCAAATAAGATTTACATTTCTATATGAAATATACTGAACATTGGCCAATTCTCCCTGAACTGGCTTGATCTCAAAGGGGCATGGGCTGGTACAGTGATATAAACCGTACAGGGCCTTCTGAGTTAGTGGAAGAGAAGGGTCCCAGGCTCTCATTATATTGAGACACCTTGGCTCCCAGTCCACCCTCCACATTCCCTCAGGCTCTGATATTTGCATTCTAACATTTACGAAGTGCCTGAAAACATGTCTGCCATGTTGTCCATCTCAACAGACACTCAATGGAATGTTATTTTCAAAGAAGTGGAATGTCCTACCCCGAAATATCTATCTCTTCCCACCAATCTTTTCTCTCCTTCTACCCCCCCCGCCCCACCCTCTCTCACTCCTCTCTGTCAAAACAAACAGATTGAGACCTCTTTTTTATTTATATGGTCCAAACACACGGTGCATGCTGCTCACTTTGCAGCAGGCATTTATAAACAGCTCAAAAGGTATTTTTCTTGAAAGGTATCTGACATAACTAGTGCTGGTTCTCTCTCTGCGTCCTCTCTCTCGCTCTGCGTTCCTGGCAGATAGGATCCTAACCGCTGCTGGGGGAACTTTCCTGGCTCCGTGGGACCCGGGACAATCAATCCTTTCATAGTGGGCAAAAAATTCGGCCCCTGGCTCCATCCTTAGCAGTTAGGCCGCAGGGAGAAGTTCTCTAACTCTCACTTTCACTCTCTCAAGCCACCTTGGTTTACAAAGCTACCTTTTTACAGGTTTATATTTAGAACAACTTATTTTTCACCGCTGACCATTTCTTTTAGCTACTGGGGTTGTCGTGGAGGAGGATTTTTTTTTGAAAGACATCTCTAAATGGCTTGCTTCGTGCAAACCAATTTGGAAAAGGTTTGGAAGCATGAGGGGCCTGGGTGTGATGGTGCCCTGTGTGTTTCCCGTAAATGAGCTGTGTGCCTTATTCAAAGAGTTGCGGTAAACGCCAAATGAAGATTAGATCAACAAAGACGCTCAGATTCAGGGGGATTTGAGATGAGTGTCGGTATTCAGGATATCTGAGGACGGCCTCGCCGTGCCAAATTCAGACTGGAAACAGGAAACATCATTGATCATCAAAACATACATCACTGCTTCATATCCTGAATGAAAGACATACTGTCGGTAATGAAAGTGATCATTGCTTCCCATGTCTTCGCATAGGTAGGACACAGACCTATCAAGTCAATGATAAGCAAGGCTGGATTCACTTAGGAATAAACCACAGCATAAAACCTTTTGGGTTGCTAGAAATTCACTTCATACAACCCACCCTCCTTTTGTTTTTGCTTTAAATAGCATTCTGTCTTACGCGACCACACCAAACGTAACGTATCACACAAATTTGAGGGTTTTGGATTTACGTTTACTATGTTACGTCCAGTCGGACCTTTGCGCTACTATCTTTTGAGTGGCTCTCAATCTCAACATTACAAATGAAATATCAGACACCTGATCAAAACATTGAATCAAGGAGTTTGACATGGAAAACAAATGTCAAGAACAAAAAGCAGTCCTAGCAGTCCAGTCTGTAGGCGAATGAGAATCCCTCTGTCGACCGTAGAGGAGGTAGAAGGCCTGGGGCAGCTAGCTGGATGCCTGGCTGCAGGCTGCGAGGAGGGGTGGGTGATCCTGTTCTCAGGAGCTGTCTTGCATCCTGGTGTCACGTAATACTTTTTTTTCTTCCAGGAACCTGCGAGGATTTTCACTGCGCTAACAATGTGTACTCATTCATGACTCACCGTCACTTATCCCTCACACAACCCACTGGCTTTTCTCTCTCTCTCTCTCTCTCTCTCTCTCTCTCTCTCTCTCTCTCTCTCTCTCTCTACCACAGTAATGTGTGCTGTTAAAAAGAACTCTCTGTGTGCAGGCCTTTTTTCAAACTCACCATTATATCTCCTTATGAAGGTGTGCCTATGGTGTAGCATAATCATACTCTCAAAAATGAAACCCCAGATGATTCTATGATGTTACATGCACGAATCAGGTGATGCTGTTCTTCTCCTCTGTCTCTTTGTCTTCACTCTATCAATATGGGGGCCATTTACCTTGCTGTTTGCGGCTGGCTGATGTCAATTGTTTCCCCTGTGTAACAAATGTATTATGACCTGTGGTTCAATTTTGCACTTGTCCTTCTTGAATCTGACGTTGGCCAAATGGCGGTATCCACGTGTAAGACCAAAAATGTGTGGCCACATCAGATTCAGGCCACTCCATCAGAAGAGGGCAGTAGTCAGGGGCAAAAATGTTGGTTTTGCACATGGCTGCCGAAATCCTTCATGTCCGGCAGGGCAGGGCACACAGGCTGGTTCTGTTCAGAGTTTCTTTCAGGGGTCTTTTAATTCCACAGGCAGCCGGAGGAGACAGAATTAGTGATACAGTGGGTGATTTTTCACTGCTAAAGGTTCAGGGCTCCAAACCAAATAAATAACACAGATGAATTTACTGTTTTTTTTCCTCTGGTCCACGCTGAAAAAAACCTTCCCCACATTCGACATAAATAGAAGAATAAATAGGAAAGCATAGAGTGGCATAGAGTGGCAATTTAAAGGTTATGGTTGAACTTCCACAGGTCAGACAAGTTCTCAGACTTTACCCAGCGCAAACACCTCAATTGGCCCAATGTAATATTTCTACCTTAAATAGTTTTTTTGTATTGTCAGGAAGGAAATCACCCTTTATTTGAATGTAATAAATGGAGGGTAGTGAATTTTACTTCTCTCGCAAATTACATATACCAGCTGAATGGCCTTTGGACACAGGCTTCACAAGTCTATCAATGGGTGAATTATGTGTCCAGTTTAAGGCCATGCTTTCTAGTCCATTTAAAGAGGAGAAATAACACGACTCACCACAGTTATACTTAAGGAACCTGGGAAGGAGACGGGCACAGAAACAGCCACTGGAAGGTACAGTTAGTGCAGCGACGTCCTTAGACAGTTTCCTTCAAAACATCCGCTCCATGAATTAGACATCTTATTTGCAGAGCCCCCCCCTCCCTCCTCCACCGTCTTGACCACCTCCCTCTTCTGTCCAACTCTCTCTGGAATAAATACCCTGGTGTGTTTCCCTACTCGAAGCTGGGTAGAGAGACACCAACACTAACACTAAGCTCTTTGTACACTATACATATGAAATGAAAATATAATTACATTCCTTTAATTGCATCGTATATTCCTTTGTATGGGCAGGGGGGGCAGGTGAGATGTACTGTGGACATTGATACGGTAACTCATAGGGGTGTAGATATAGTTACAGGCCTTATTACAGAGCACCTCCACAGTCTGCCTTTACAGGGCTGTGATCTGAACATTGGGATGAAAGCAAATTAAAATGCAAGTTGTTTGATATATCATCATAAATACAAGCATCAGATTCAAAGTCATTACTTGGTTTTGCCACAAAATAGTCCAATATCCATTTAGAATTGAATAAGCACTTGGTAACATTGTTGGTAAGCATGACTTACTGTTATGTAACTTGGCTTTGGAATAATAGTTTTGATTGAGTTTCTACTACTCCCCCAACAGGTGCAGGGTGATTAGTAATGTGATGTCATGAGAATCTTGTTTTTCCCTCTCTCTCTCTCACCTCATGTTGTCTCTCACTTCTTCTTCAACTACTTCCATTACACACTTTCCTCTTCACCTCTACCTCAATCTCTCCCTCACTCTTTCTTGCTCTCTCACTCTTTCTGTCTCTCTCCATTTCCTCCTTCCTCCCTCTCTCCCTCTTTCTCTTTCTCGCTCTCTCTCTCTCTCTCTCTCCTTCTCTCTCCATTGTTGTAGGTACATTCAGGTGTCCCTGCGATAGAGCACTCAGTCTGTGGTTAATGGATAACTCACCGGGCCAAGGCAGCCATGATGAAACGTTGACATTTCCCTCCGATTATTCATCCCCCTTTGTTCAGCAGGCTGGAGTGTTTGCTCACGTCCTGGGCGCTGGGCGGAGGCAGGGGGACCTATCTGAGGCACTCCCCGCTGTTTGTTCGTCCTGTTTGCTCAATATGGGCAGCAGGGCCATGGAGCTGGGGATGGGGGCGACCACTGGTTGGGGAGAGAGAGGGGAGACAGCCTGAGACAGTGTCAGAACTGATCCCAAGGTATAAAACTTAAAGAACCTGCAGTGCAGCAGGTTAACGGATCAGTTCCACAATAACAGAGATTTTTAGGGCACAAGTTGATAGATTATTGAATGGATATAGCTAGATACTTTGGGCTCCCGAGTGGCGCAGCGGTCCAAGACACTGCATCTCAGTTCAAGAGGCATCACTACAGTCCCTGGTTCAAATCCAGGCTGTATCACATCTGGCTGTGATTGGGAGTCCCATAGGGAAGCGCACAATTGGCCCAGCGTCGTCCAGGTTTGGCTGGGGTAGGCCGTCATTGTAAATAAGAATTTGTCCTTAACTGACTTGCCTGGTTAAAAAAATATGGTAATAGAATAGTACACATTTATTCAGCATTATAATGTCAGCTGGAGGTTTGTATCTATGATATAATTTTGCCATTTTGGGATGTACAGTACCTCAACATTTTATGTAACTCTAAAGTAAACAATGCACAAACTTACAATATATTCACTAAATTACAGTTCATACAATATTGGCATATGATTCACATTGACGCACTTTAATTCAACATTTCAATGAGCGCACATTTTCTCTTGGGCCTAGATAAGGTCTTTATGACTCTTATTGAGGCGGTGCATGTAAAACAAGCCAACAGCTGACCCTCAAAATACCCATCTGCCATAAGGAGAAGCTTCCTCTCACTCCCTCAACACAGTACGCGAAGCCGGTTGTTCTCAGACACATTTTCTAGATGTCATAAAACGGCTATATAATCGTTTATAGTCGGCCGGCTGCTAAGAGAGGAATTAGCCTCTGGTCTGTGTGAGCCTAGCCCTCCCTTGTGTTATCGCCTCTGTGAGGGGGCGGGTCCATAGTTCCAGATAGCCAGTGGGAGACTCTGCAGATAATTGAACCACCTGGGTGAGGGATAAGGGGGCAGGGAGTGGGGGGCAGCAGGGGGACAAGCTCAGGTAGATCACTCACATCCAGAGCCGGGGCCAAAACAATGCCTGGCTGCTCAGAGTAAGAGGAGAGTGGATGATCGGGTTGACTGGTATTGTGTCCACTATTTGCTCATTTACTCACCTGGCAGATAGCTCTATCTGTGAATGGATGGCTGGGATGAGGATTTCAGCCCACTCACAATGCCTGGCTCAGGGATTAGGCAGCAGCAGGGCTAGGATGCATAGTGTTAGGAGATGAAAAGGTTATCAAATGGTATGAATAATATGGAGTATATGGAATTTATTGAATATACTATTAATGCCACAGTCTTTATATTCTGTGTGGGCTGTTATTGTACAGTTCAGTGAGAAGATGTTGTCAAAATCGGTTGTAGATGCTTCCCTGAACCAGTTGTAAATGTATCCATTCACAATGGGTTTTCCCATTTAACAGCATCAGTTACACTTGGGTTCCCCTATGGGGACAGCCGAAGAACCCTTTTGGAACCCTTTTTTTCTAAGAATGTAGGGTAAATTCAACAGTGCTGCTCATGTTATCACCTGATGATGGAAGTTTCCCGCCTGCCGAGACAACCAGTGCATCCTAGAGTTTGAGAGAAGGCTGTTTGTGTACACCTGATTCTGAGAGAAGCTGAGGGAGAGACACTTGGGGAAGGGTCCACTGTGGCTTTTACAACTGAGTCAACACACTGCTAATTGCTTTTAATGGGATCAGCGAGAAGCCTCTGTGTGAACCTGCCCCGGTCCAGCCCTTGTTTGGTCGTGAGGGCATCGGGTGATTGTCTTATAGTGCAGGAGTTTTCAAACAGAGGTACTGCAGGGGGTCCCCGGCCAGATCTCCCCCGCACCCAAATGAGTTTTTCTTAAAACAAATCTTTAAAAAATGCTAGCAACATCAGATTAAATTAATTTAGCCAAGGGGTCTGTTAAACAAGTTTAGAGGGTGCATTACAATACCATGTAATATTATTAATCTACATTATAAACTACAACTTAGATGCACAACATTGCCTGGGAGGGTCACAGGGATCCACAGTACTCTATCAATGATCCAACTTTCAACTCAATAATGTATTGCACTGTAATGTAAGTTTTAAAACGGCAAAAGTGGCTCTCTGCCCCATGGGAAAATGTGTATAATTGCAGGACATTTGCTTTAAAACAGCAAAATGTTCTTTCTGTCCCATGGCAAATGTGTAAAATTGCAGGAAAATACCTTGGAAACTGCTAAATGTTATCTCCGATGCGAAGAGGGGGGGCATTAAAAATGTTATTATCCAGGCCCCGAGACTTGGTTAGTCCGACAATGCACTGCAGAAGTTATAGTAAAACTCCTACTTTAATGCACTCTAAAGTCAGAGTTGTGCTCTGATTTTAAGGGGGACGTTGATTTATTTGCTATCTTTGTTTAGTGTGTCAACCAGGACAGGGGAGGCACACACACACACACACATGCACTTGCACGCACATGAGCACACACACACACACACAAACACACACACACACACACACACACACACACACACACACACACACACACACACACACACACACACACACACACACACACACACACATGCCTCTGTATGCCTCTCTGACATAATGTGTAGGCTGTCAAGATTGTGAAGGGTGCAGTGTAACGAGACAATGACTCAGCAAGAAACAACGTGCATTGTGGGAAGGATGCACTTTAAGATTAAGTTCACCGTGACGTCAACTGCGTGATCCCGCAATCTCTACATCTGGGTTACCCCAGATTTATAGGTTATGTATTTTGGAAGTTTTCGATATACAGCATAAGCGTGAACCAGTGGTGTAAAGTACTTAAGTAAAATCACTTGAAAGTACTACTTAAGTAGTTTTTTGGGGTATCTGTATGTTACTTCACTATTTGTATTTTTGGCAACTTTTACTTTTACTTCACTACATTCCTAAAGGAAATGATGTACTTTTTTTCTCCATACATTTTCCCTGATACCCAAAATTACATTTTGAATGTTTAGCAGTACAATAAAATGGTCTATTTCACACACTTATCAAAAGAACATCCCTGGTCATCCCTACAGCCTCTTATATGGTGGACTCACTAAACACATGTTTCGTTTGTAAATTATGTCTGAATGTTGGAGCGTGCCCATGGCTATCTGTAAAAAAAATAAAAAATAAAAAATAATAATGCTGTCCTGTTTGCTTAATATAAGGACTTTGAAATTATTTATACTTTTACTTTTGATACTTAAGTATATTTGATCAATTACATTTACTTTTGATACTTAAGTACATTTAAAATCAAATAATTTTGGACTTCAACTCAAGTAGTATTTTACTGGGTGACTTTCACTTTTACTTGAGTCATTTTCTATTAAGGTATCATTACTTTTACTCAAGTATGGTGTGAACCCAAAAAGGGGAAGACGTTATTCATTCAGACTTTTCCCCCTCTTCTGCATTGCATTGGAATAGTATCGTGAGGAGTACTCAGGAGGGCCTGACCGCTCTCGGGAAATATAGAATGTGCTCTTCGTTGTATTTGAACCCAGTTTACCGTTGTGAGACTGTTTCGACAGGTGATGTGTGATATATAACCACTTCATCTATAAACAGTGGTGAGAGTTGGAGGTTATACTAGACCAAGATGTTTGCCAAGCAAATAATAGCACAAACAATAAAGACATTATGATTACCATCACCATTAATGATAGCGGGTTCAATCAGAGAGTACACACATGCACTGTTGAAAGTGTAATTGTTTGGGTTTATCAGTATGATTTCCACCCCTTGTCATGGTGTCTTAATTAGAATAAACAGGAAAGCAATCCAGTCAGTGTTTGGTCTCCAATAATGTCAACAACAATGTGAGATCTGAAACTGAAGAGGGTAGAAGCAGGTATTGTAACATAAATGAAACGCCCATTCACTGTTTACTGCAAGTGGGCTAAATCAGGGTCACACAGAGTGTTTCTTGGTCGTCTTAAACAAAACTACATTGAAACAAAAGTAAACATACACTTCAGGCACATGGTTATGGGTAGAAGCAGGTTTGATTTGATTTGATATGATATGGGCTTAACAAAAAGTTGGACACCTCTACCAAGTCAGATACAGAGTTGAAATGTATTCAATTTTGAGTTTGCATTCCAATATTCCACTTTATATATATCCCAGAAGACTGAAATATAACAAAACTGTTTGACACAGGAACACCGGATTTGCAGCCTTTTTAAAATGTTATTATTAATTGTGAAAAATATTAATGACAATCCACCCATGAGGCCACTAGGTCATTTGACTGCAGGAAAGGGCTACGATCCATGAACTCAGCTCTGTAGATTATGTAAACCTCCATATTCAGACATAATGATTAATTGCGCCGTAAATTACATTACAGCTCACTACTGATCCACGGACAGTTCATTTTCCTAGGCCGAATCAAAAACTGCAATGTAGTGGTTATGACCTGACACTGGGAAAAGGTCTGTAACAACAGTTAATGTAATAACAGTAGTCCATTTAATAACTCTAATATCTTTTCTCTAATAAAATTGGTGAAAATAGCGGGCTCCTGACTGATTCTGCTAGTGTGTCCGTTTTTTTTCTTCCTTCACTGATCTGAACTTTTTCCGTACGTAATGTTTTCGCCATTGTTTCCTATGACCGAATAGAGCTTCTGGACATCAGAAAACCGATCACTAACCTCTTTTGGATGAAGATTTCTACTTCAACGAGTCGGCGGAGCTAGACATACTGCTCACCCCAGACAAGGCCCTAATCCCGACGCTCGGAATAGAAAGAGACGGTGATATAGAGGCCACCCTGATGAAACTACGGTGGTGAGTAAATAAACCTCCTCTACCCTCTGTTCTAATGGCGAATATACAATCACCCGGAGAACAAACTTGACAACCTCAGTTTGAGACTATCCTGTCAACGGGACCTGAAGAGCTGTAATGTCTTACGCTTCTCTGAGTCGTGGCTGAACAAGGACATGGATTATATACATCTAGCTGGTTTTTCTATGCGTTGGCAGGACCGACGGGCAGCATCGAGTAAGCTCGAAGGGGTGGTGTGTGTCTCTTTGTTAACACCAGCTGGTGCGCAATCCCTAATGTCAAGGAAGTCTTAAGGTTCTGCTCGCCTGAGTTAGAATACCTCATGATAAGCTGTAGACCATACTATTTACCAAAGAAAGTTTTTTAATCTATATTTTTTTGTAACTGTCTATTTACCACCACTAACCGATGCTGGTACTAAGACCGCACTCAACAAGCTGTATAGGGCTATAAGCAAAGAAGAAAATGCTCATCCAAAGGCTGCGTTCCTAGTGGCCGGTGATTTAAATGCAAAAAACTGAAATCTGTTTTACCTAATTTGCCGTGCACGACTCCAACACCATCGATCATGATCACCGACGACGATGAGAGAGCCTATAGGGAGGAGGTCAGAGACCTGGCAGTGTGGTGCACGGACAACAACTTCTCCCTCAACATCAGGAAGACAAAGTTGCTGTTCGTGGACTATAGGAAACGGAGAGCCGAGCACGGCCCCATTCACATTGACAAAGCTGTAGTGGACCCAGTCGAGGGCTTCAAGTTCCTCGGTGTCCACACTACTAAGGATCTATCGTGGTTCAAACACACCAACACAGTCGTGAAGAGTGCACGACAACACCTCTTCCCCATCAGGAGGCTGAAAAGATCTGTCATGGGCCATCAGTTCCTAAAAAAGTTATATAGCTGCATTATTGAGAGCATCTTGACTGCCTGCATCACCGCTTGGTATAGCAACTGTTGGTATCTGACCGCAAGGCACTACAGAATTTAATGCATATGGTCCAGTACATTGTCAAAGACTCAAACCACCCAATTCATAGACTGTTCTCTATGCTGCCGCATGGCAAGCAGCACGGCAAGCAGCACCGATGCACCAAATCTGGAACCAACAGGACCCTAAACAGCTTCTACCCACAAGCCATAAGACTGCTAAACAGTGAGTCCTTGTGTATCTATTATTACTTGTATTATTATGTGTTTTACTTTTCTAGTACTTCTCTATTTCCTCTCTCTCTGCGTTGTTGGGAAGGGCCTGTAAGTAATCATTTCACTGCTAGTCCACCCCTGTTGTTTATGAAGCATTTGACAAATAAAATGTGGGTAGCCTAGTGGTTAGAGCGTTGGACTAGTAACCGAAAGGTTGCAAGTTCGAATCCCCAAGCTGACAAGGTACAAATCTGTCGTTCTGCCCCTGAACAGGCAGTTAACCCACTGCCCTCATTGAAAATAATGACTTTGTTCTTAACTGACTTGCCTAGTAAAATAAAATAAAATGTTAAAAAATGTAATAACTTGCCGCTTAAAGGGTCAATCAGCAGTTGAAACAATCACAAAGCTCACTGCACACCCCTTTTTTGGTAAAAAAAAACACCTCAGGGATGGGGCTAAAGAAATGTAACCTCGCTCAAAGGCATAGACAGAGCTATAGATGCAAGGACTGATCATCCATAATATTCAAATGATAGTTTTAACCATGTTTTGAGGCTATACAGTGTTTGTTTACATTTATTTTGTTTACAAAAATTGGGTTATTACATTAACCGGTATGTAATCACTTTTGGGATGAATAATGTAATAACTTTAACCGATCATACAGTATAATAGCATAACAAAATCAATGTTTTTATGTAATAACTCCCTCAATTTGATGCACATGCCACCCCCCACAGCCAATTATAACACAAACAAACTCATGCACATTATACAGGAATACTCATACATAGAGACACTCACAAGCACACTTTGAAATGCACACACATGCATAGTCATAGACACACACACACACACACACCAAAGTAACACATTGAAATGTATACACACACACATACACACCCGGGAAACATTGGCAATCGTAATAATAACACCTTTGTGAAACCATTCATGAATACGGAATGTGATTTCCAAAATAAAAGTCGCAATAGAACACAACTTTACTTAGGCCGGGATTCAATCTGATAACGTGATAAAATGTTAAATGATTATAGTTATAACTTTTTCTGACTATAATTACGTTATCCAGTGGTTATTTCATGTAGGGCAATTGGTGTCATTTTAAAATGTGTTAAATTCCTCCAGATATTTCTACTATAAAATGACTTGTAATACTTTAATGAAAACAGGACTTTTATTTCAAAGATTACATATGATTGATGTATTCTCTTGATACTCCCCATCCCGGGTCCGGGAGCGTAATCATCAACTGACACTAATTAGCATAACGCAACGGACATAAATATTACTAGAAAATATTCCTATTCATGAAATCACAAGTGAAATATATTGAAACACAGCTTAGCCTTTTGTTAATCACCCTGTCATCTCAGATTTTGAAAATATGCTTTACAGCCAAAGCAAGACAAGCATTTGTGTAAGTTTATCGATAGCCTAGCATAGCATTATGACTAGCTAGCAGCAGGCAACCTGGTCACGAAAATCAGAAAATCAATCAAATTAAATCGGTTACCTTTGATGAGCTTTGGATGTTTTCACTCATGAGACTCCCAGTTAGATAGCAAATGTTCCTTTTTCCCAAAAATATTATTTTTGTAGGCGAAATAGCTCCGTTTGTTCTTCACGTTTGGCTGAGAAATCGACCGGAAATTGCGGTCACTACAACGCAGAAAACTATTCCAAATTAGCTCCATAATATCGACAGAAACATGGCAAACGTTGTTTATAATCAGTCCTCAAGGTGTTTTTCAAATATCTATTCGATAATATATCAACCAGGACTGGGTAAGAGAGGTAAGAGAGAAACAATGGCCGCATTTGTCCTTTACGCACAAAACACTCTGAGAGACTTCAGCTGACCACTTGATGCAATGTTGACGTTCAGGCTCATTTTTCAAAATAAAATCCTGAAACTATGGATTGTGACACTAGACACATTAAGGAAGCCATAGAAAAAGGAATCTGGTTGATATCTCATTCACTGCTCAATAGGGATGCATAGGAACGCAGAGCTTTCTAAATAAGAGTCCCTTCCTGATTTTTCTCAGGCTTTCGCCTGCAATATCAGTTCTGTTATACTCACAGACAATATTTTTTACAATTTTGGAAACTTTAGAGTGCTTTCTATCCTAAGCTGTCAATTATATGCATATTCTAGCATCTTGTCCTGACAAAATAGCCGTTTACTTTGGGGAAATTATTTTTCCAAAAATGAAAATACTGCCCCCTAGATTCAAGAGGTTTTAACGTGGAATGAAGGTTATTATGAATGATACTGCAACATTCATTAATGACTTCATAAAGGTGTTATGCATTATGTTTACCCCTTTTGGTATTGCAAAAACACAGATACTGAGTAGTGAACTACAGTTGAAGTCGGAAGTTTACATACACTTAGGTTTCTAGTCATTAAAACTCTTTTTCAACCACTCCACAAATGTCTTGTTAACAAACTATAGTTTTGGCAAGTCGGTTAGGACGTCTACTTTATGCATGACACAAGTCATTTTTACAACAATTGTTTACAGACAGATTATTTAATTTATAATTCACTGTATCACAATTCCAGTGGGTCAGAAGTTTACATACACTAAGTTGACTGTGCCTTTAAACAGCTTGCAAAATTCCAGAAAATTATGTCATGGCTTTAGAAGCTTCTGATTACAAATTACATCATTTGAGTCAATTGGAGGTGTACCTGTGGATGTATTTCAAGGCCTACCTTCAAATGCAGTGCCTATTTGCTTGACATCATGGGAAAATCAAAAGAAATCAGCCAAGACCCCAGAAAAAAAGTATAAGTATAAACACTAAAGGACCACCCAGGACCACCCACCACTCAGGAAGGAGGCGCATTCGGTCTTCTAGAGATGAACGTACTTTGGTGCCAAAAGTGCAAATCAATCCCAGAACAACCAGGCAAGTCAGTTAAGAACAAATTCTTATTTTCAATGACGGCCTGGGAACAGTGGGTTAACTGCCTGTTCAGGGGCAGAACGACAGATTTGTACCTTGTCAGCTCGGGGGTTTGAACTCGCAACCTTCCGGTTGCTAGTCCACCGCTCTAACCACTAGGCTACCCTGCCACCCCGACCTTGTGAAGATGCTGGAGGAAACAGGTACAAAAGTATCTATATCCACAGTAAAACGAGTCCTATATCGACATAACCTGAAAGGCAGCTCAGCAAGGAAGAAGCCACTGCTCCAAAACCGCCATAAAAATCTAGACTACGGTTTGCAACTGCACATGGGGACAAAGATCGTACTTTTTGGAGAAATGTCTTCTGGTCTGATGAAACAAAAATAGAACTGTTTGGCCATAGTGACCATCGTTATGCTTGGAGGAAAAAGGGGGAGGCTTGCAAACCGAAGAACACCATCCCAACCGTGAAGCACGGGGGTGGCAGCATCATGTTGTGGGGGTGCTTTGCTGCAGGAGGGACTGGTGCACTTCATAAACTAGATGGCATCATGAGGAAAGAAAATTATGTGGATATATTGAAGCAACATCTTAAGACATCAGTCAGGAAGTTAAAGCTTGGTTGCAAATGGGTCTTCCAAATGGACAATGACCCCAAGCATACTTCCAAAGTTATGGCAAAATGGCTTAGGACAACAACGTCAAGGTATTGGACTGGCCATCACAAAGCCCTGTCTTCAATCCTATAGAAAATGTGTGGGCAGAACTGAAAAAGTGTGTCTGAGCAAGGAGGCCTACAAACCTGATTCAGTTACACCAGCTATGTCAGGAGGAATTGGCCAAATTTCACCCAACTTATTGTGGGAAGCTTGTGGAAGGCTACCCAAAACATTTGACCGAAGTTAAACAATTTAAAGGCAATGCTACCAAATACTAATTGAGTGTATGTAAACTTCTGACCCACTGGGAATGTGATGAAAGAAATAACAGCTGAAATAAATAATTCCCTCTACTATTAATTTGACATTTCATATTCTTAAAATAAAGTGTTGATCCTAACTGACCTAAAACAGGCAATTTTTACTTGGATTATATGTCAGGAATTGTGAAAAACGGAGTTTAAATGTATTTATCTGTATGTAAACTTCTGACTTCAACTGTACATGTAGTTTAACTAGTAATTTAACTACATTTTGCAATAGCTTGGTGGTAGTTGAACTATATTCTGGTCTTGGTAGTGTTTTCAGTAGTTAATAACTTTTTTGTCATTTGGCAGTTTAGCTAATTACTGGAACTACACTACTTTTTTAACAAAATACATTTTAAATGGACGAAGTAGGCAAGAATGTATTTTCTTTTTCGGGTGTCAGACCTGCTTAATTCTCACCTGAATTTGTTTTTGTATTTAATAGGATACATTACACATTCTGTTAAGATCTGAGTACAGAGTGACACATTCTGTTAAGATCTGAGTACAATGACACATTCTGTTAAGATCTGAGTACAATGACACATTCTGTTAAGATCTGAGTACTATGACACATTCTGTTAAGATCTGAGTACAATGACACATTGTGTTACGATCTGAGTACAGAGTGACACATTCTGTTAAGATCTGAGTACAATGACGCATTCTGTTAAGATCTGAGTACTATGACACATTCTGTTAAGATCTGAGTACCGTGACACATTCTGTTAAGATCTGAGTACAGAGTGACATTCTGTTAAGATCTGAGTACAATGACACATTCTGTTAAGATCTGAGTACAATGACACATTCTGTTAAGATCTGAGTACAGTGACACATTCTGTTGAGATCTGAGTACAGTGACACATTCTGTTGAGATCTGAGTATAGTGACACATTCTGTTAAGATCTGAGTACAGCGTGACCTACTCTTGCAATTTCAGATTTAGATATGACAATTTTTCACAAAGTAGTTTGTATGTAGTGAACTACTTTTTCAAAGTAACCTTAGTTAAATAAACTATATTTTTCTTAACAGTAGCTTTAGTGTAACATAACTTCCAGTGTGAAGTAATTGGTAGCTTGGTAAACTATATTTTCAGCACTGCCCCCACAAACAGACTCAACATGTATTACAAACACACGCATTCATACACACTAACCGGAACACATAGGCATGTTACAAAATAACACACATACATACATTTTATTTCAAAATAAAAGTATATTGTATAATCATTGCTATGCAGACGACACACAATTAATCTTCTCCTTTCCCCCTTCTGATGACCAGGTGGCGAATCGCATCTCTGCATGTCTGGCAGACATATCAGTGTGGATGACGGATCACCACCTCAAGCTGAACCTCGGCAAGACGGAGCTGCTCTTCCTCCCGGGGAAGGACTGCCCGTTCCATGATCTCGCCATCACGGTTGACAACTCCATTGTGTCCTCCTCCCAGAGCGCTAAGAACCTTGGTGTGATCCTGGACAACACCCTGTCGTTCTCAACTAACATCAAGGCGGTGGTCCGTTCTTGTAGGTTCATGCTCTACAACATCCGCAGAGTACGACCCTGCCTCACACAGGAAGCAGCGCAGGTCCTAATCCAGGCACTTGTCATCTCCCGTCTGGATTACTGCAACTCGCTGTTGGCTGGGCTCCCTGCCTGTGCCATTAAACCCTACAACTCATCCAGAACGCCGCAGCCCGTCTGGTGTTCAACCTTCCCAAGTTCTCTCACGTCACCCCGCTCCTCCGCTCTCTCCACTGGCTTCCAGTTGAAGCTCGCATCCGCTACAAGACCATGGTGCTTGCCTACGGAGCTGTGAGGGGAACGGCACCTCAGTACCTCCAGGCTCTGATCAGGCCCTACACCCAAACAAGGGCACTGCGTTCATCCACCTCTGGCCTGCTCGCCTCCCTACCACTGAGGAAGTACAGTTCCCGCGCAGCCCAGTCAAAACTGTTCGCTGCTCTGGCCCCCCAATGGTGGAACAAACTCCCTCACGACGCCAGGACAGCGGAGTCAATCACCACCTTCCGGAGACACCTGAAACCCCACCTCTTTCAGGAATACCTAGGATAGGATAAAGTAATCCTTCTCACCCCCTCCCCCCTTAAAAGATTTAGATGCACTATTGTAAAGTGGCTGTTCCACTGGATGTCTTAAGGTGAACGCACCAATTTGTAAGTCGCTCTGGATAAGAGCGTCTGCTAAATGACTTAAATGTAAATGTAAATGTAAATAATGGAGACATGTCTTTTTGTTGTCAACGTACCCAACCCTATGACACACCAAACACAGAACAGGCTTGGAGCAGAACGGGGTCAGCATTGCCCTTATAGCAGTTTAGGGTCAAAGTGTCTTTACTCATGGTCACAAAGGCAGTAGGAAATAGCCCCTGAAATGTGATGTGGGTGTGGTTAAACTTGTCTGAGACCTAAAGATTTGTGTAAGCTCCCTGTCTACGCTTAAGCTTAGCTTGGCCTGCAGGAACAGCCAAAATAAAGGGAACATTAGGGATCTGGTGGCTCTGTTATGGTATTGGGTGAATTTTCTTGGCATGGTTTAGGTCCACTCAATCCCATAGAGGCAATGTAAACACCAATAAATATACAGGCATTCTGAGTGATCACCTTCTACCTATGGTGAAGCATTTCTATCCTGATGGGAGTGGTCTCTTCCAAGATGACAATGCCCCCATCCACAGGGCAAGAGTGGTCACTGAATGGTTTGATGAGCTTGCAAACGATGTAAACCATATTCCCATCTCAGTCACCAGATCTCAACCCAAATGAACACTTATGGGAGATTCTGAAGCTGCGCCTGAGACAGCGTTTTCCACCACCATCAACCAAACACCAAATTATGGAATTCCTGGTGGAAGAATGGTATCGCACCCCTCCAATAGAGTTCCAGACACTTGTATAATTTCTGCGGAGGTGCATTGAAGCTGTTCTGGCTGCACCCTAATAAGACACTTTATGTTGTGGTTTCCTTTATTTTGGCAGTTACCTGTAGGTTAAAAACCAGTTTGTCCCATTGGTGCGGTGACCTGGATAGGTATCTGTGAGGAGGTGAAATGGGTGGTGGAGTGTCACATAGGTGGTTCTGTAAGCCACGCTTGTGTGTTCAGAAACCTTTTCTGATACCTAAAGAGGTTAAAGTGGCAGGACAGTAACTGGATGGTTGCCGGTTTTAATCCCATTGTTGTCAGGGAAATATCTGGCTGGTGTGAGCCAGACAGTTGCTGGTGTTATCGACTTAGTTCAAACCTGGGTGACCTATAACCTTGCTGAACTATGGGGCACATGTAGCCTAGATGGTGGAGGGGCAGGCCAACAACCGGAGAGTTGCTGGTATCTAATCCTAGATGCTATATCCTGTTGTTGTGCCCTCGAGCAAGGCACAACCACAAAACGGTTCCAAGGTGTAATGTTCTTCTTTATTTCAGGGGAGCTAACACAAGTCTTCAGGTCTCACACAAGGTTACTTAACATGCAAGTTTGGTTCCCCAAACTACCAAAACCACCTCTGTTACATTTCTAGACCCATCTGGGAAAAGACTAGATTCTATCCAAGGTCTCTATAACCCAGTCTACCACAAGGTCTCAAAGCAAGGTTACTCATCATGTAATCTACCGTAGCATGCGTAGAAAGGAGCCTGAGCGGAGTTCCCATCATTTTCCAGGCGAAACGGAAGTTAGGTTGAAAATACTGTATCCCTGAAAACGAGATGTTACAACACTTCCTGTTGTGTGTATGGTGTGTCAGGGGTTAGGTACTGCAAAAAGGGGTTAGGTACTGCAAAAATGACAAGATCCAGTTGAACAGAAATTGGGACGGTGACATCTGCAGCGTTTTGCTTTGAATGCGATCTTCACGACAACAGTGCCTTTAAAAGCTACATAACCGAAAAGAAGGAGATCGGTTTGAATCCGGGTCTAAGTAAAGATGTTTTATGTCTTTATGTATGAGTATTCCTGTATGATGTGCATGAGTTTGTTTGTGTTGTAATTGTCAGTCAGTGGTGGCGTGTGCATCAAATTGAGGGGAGTTGAACATAAAAACGTAGGTTTTGGTATGTTATTACATGATTGGTTGAAGTTATTAAATTATTAATACAAAAAGTTGTTACTTACCGGTTCATGTAATAACTACCAGTTAATGTAGTAACTTATTACATTTAGCGGAAAAGGTGAACCGTTCAACATTTTATTACGTTAACCGGCAAGTTATTACATTAACCGGTTTTATTTAATCAAATTTTTTAAAACACGATTACATTTAGAAAAGTTCTTACATCGACCGGTGTTATTACACTGACCAGTGTTACAAGGTCCTAGACCAGCACTCTGAAACACCTTTCTCTTTTCCACACACACATGTCTCTTCCTGCAAAGCTTTTGTGCTACTGTATATGAATCTCTTTCACAGTGTGTGAGAGAAGAAATGTTTCAGCAGACCCATTCCCTTCTGTAAATTCTCTATTTTCTTTATAGCCCTTTCCAACGACCTCTTCAGGCTGCTGGAAAGCCTTCTCCTCTCCACCACTATTGACGGTGCCTGTAAAGCAGTGATGGTCTGGAATGTTTGCCGTTGATTGTTGAGCACTAGGTCAGTCACCTGTCTGATGGATGTGTTCTTTTGACAGCTGAAAACTCCCAAAAGAACACAAGGTGAATACTCCCTCAAAACCTGGCCCGAGAGAGCTAAGAGGGAGAGTTTGGACGAGGATACACTGGGAGGTGACATGGTGGAGGGTGAAGGATGGGGATTCCACGGCTCTCCGTAGACAATGGCAGCAAGCTTTTCTCCCAATTTGTCATGCACATTATTGACAGGCCAACGTTTGGAAATGTGGGTTACTCCCGCTCTCCATTGACGGTTGGGACCAAGGCACCTTGTCATTTTCTTATGGACTTGAATCACATTACCAAAACAATGAAAGAGTTCAAAGCCTAACATTTAACAGTACTGGCAATATTTTCACTTCTAAATAGAAGCTTGAAATCACAAAGGAAGCACGTCCTTAACTAAAGTAGCCTATCGAAGTAACTGCAATCTGCTAACAGGGTTTAACAAAATACTAATCAACACGGTTTGTTGTGTATCAAAAAAGGATGAGTCAAACATTTCAATCCGTTTTTTAAAATGTTTCCTATGTCAGGGGTTGGCTGCTAGCAGACTTGCAATGTTGTTGTCCAAAATGAACTGATAAGGGCCTTTATATTTTTTTCAGTCCCCACACTGGCTGCTGCGCCAACTGATAAGACTGTCGCATACCACCTGTATTAATGATTGGTCAAGACCGCCTTTTACTCCAGCAGTTACCAGAGAACACGTCGGATTAGAAAAACAGTTGAACCCCTCTGTAAAATCGTAATATTTGAACAACTACAAACAAAACAACTTAAATAGAACTCAACAATCACGAACAGCAACACCTGTCTTTCCTTCTGTTCTTTCAGACGATCCAACCAAACCCAACATCAAAAGGAGTTCAACCCAAACCCCTCAGAGTAGCTGCACTGGAGCCATAGCCTTATGTCTAAAAGAGATATTTTAACAGGACAGCGCACTCCAGCTCACAGTTACTCAGTCAGTATTTGTTTGAAATGTAAAATTCCCACCTAATTATTTGGCCTCCCTCTCATGTTTCACTTGCTAACCTATGTATCATCCATCCTCCCTCTTCAGATTACCCTATTTGTCGTATTTCATTGGAAAGGGGTTCCAGGCAGGACCGGCTCACTTCTACACCATGTTCCCTGTGTCTCAGTTTCGCCCCCGGTCCTGGCATTTGCACCAGGCGCTGACCCAGGGGCCGTCAGTCTGTGGTGGATAAAATAAAGTCCTAGTTAATGAGTAGCCCGTGGCGCTGTGGCCTGCTGCTACAGGTGTAGGGGCCAAGGACAGCGACAGATAAGGCCAGCCCAGCAGAAATGGCCAGGGAGAAGAGGGAGGGGACCAACTGCAAAGGAGCTTGTGTTGGTGACATTGGAAGCCACCTATTGGAAGGTATAGCTTTTATCCTAATCATCCAACCATGTGATTCCTTATTCCATCTAGAGCTAATAGTTATTATCCCTGACTGTTGAGATATACTGTATTATAAGGGCCAGCGTGTGTGAGGTATCCATTACTACAGAGGTCTGTGACCTCTGAACTCTCACCCAGTTGGTCCAATTCAGTCTACTTCCTGTTATTTCCTCATTTTTAAAGTACACTATATAATATAATCACTGTGAATTTACACAACAACAAAAAGTGAACAACTGTCAATTCTCGGGTTGGCAAAACACAGAATCCCAAAACTCTCAAAAAGCATTGCTGGCGTAGGTGTTATTATAAAGCTTTATGCAACAGAAACAGGCACTTCACACTAAACCCTTGTAAGTCAAAAGGGTATCCTTTGTAATTTTCTATAAAGATGCTTACGCAAACACCTTTTGTCCAGAAAAATAACTGCCGGAAAGCTTGGAGCAACATCTATTGGGGCTTTGCATTAATTTGGATCGATATTTCAGATAATCCTCTTTCCCCACCTCTTCCCGCTCACCGTCCTTGTTCGACCAGATTGGCTAATGCGTTACCTTGGATTTCTGCCCCATCCCACTCACCCCTTTCTCCTCCCCTACCTCTCTCACCCCACCAGCTCCCAGTCACTCTACTCATCCCGTCCATCCCTCCCATCCTCCTCTCTGACCCCCACACCCCCATACCTTAGTCCATTATCTGCCAGCCTTCACCCGGGTGAACAAACTGTTCTATGATCCGCTCTCGTTACCCTCTCCCTTATACACGTCTCCAGGTCACCAGGTCCAAAAAAGAGAGGGCCAACAGAAAGTTAACCCTTTCCAGTGCAGGCTGCCAACCAGGTTATCTCTAGGGCCAAAGACTACTGTCCTCTTAGAGATAGATTGCTCTACCCTATTCTCAAGCATAGGAATTTAACTTTGTTCTGGACTTTTGGATGTCACTTTGACTATAACTGGCAATTGACAGTTATAAAACATTAGTGTTGGGTTGCTGAAAAACTGGTACCTATATATCCAAAATAAAGGATGAAAATAATATTGAATATAATTTACGCTGCAGTTGTGCAAGTTTTCATCCAAGAGCATCATTGTTATGGCCAGAGCATAAGACTAGGTGGGCCCAGAGCTTGTGTTTGAATAGGCGTGCCACCCAGTTTCACACTCTACCAAGCTACAGGATTAGATCTGCACCGTTTCTGCTCCAAATCCTTACAGCTTACAGCGTGCAAAGGGCTTTCTCAAGATCCGGGTAGCAGTAAATGTGTGTGTGTGTGTGTGTGTGTGTGTGTGTGTGTGTGTGTGTGTGTGTGTGTGTGTGTGT